>NC_090275.1:70218584-71616084 GCF_040414725.1 Anabrus simplex | reverse complement strand
GGTTGCCATCAGCATTGATGATCCTGGATTATCTTCATTGCTGCATTCCACATTGTGCTCGCTGTGTAATGGACATTCCGCAGGCACCTTATGTAACACTTCATCACGTTTAGGTTTTGTATTGAATTTTTCCTGCACATCATCTTCATGTGTCACTGATTGAACTTGCGTCGTGACTAGTAGTGACTGTATATTATCAAGTTTTAAATAAGTTAGTAATTAAACTATTCTTACTTTTTGCCGCACGTGTCATTTCTAGATTCTCGATCTCGACTGTTCGTTACCATGTACAAGCTTATAGATTGCAGACTGGTGCCAATGGCGGATTTGGCAGCGGTAACGTCAGACAAGTTCATCTAAAATCCAGACGGGAGAGCTGTTCTACGGAGTAAGAGAGAAGTCAGTGCAGCCAAGGAGAAAGAAAGAAAATCGGCTGAGAGGTTTATGAGAGACTGCCCCTCTCCTAAGAAAGGCCAGGCGAGGCGCGGTTTGTCCTGATTTATTGCTTTATTAGTGGAAACTTCTTTTACCAGGGCTAAATTCTGACTGAACAAATTTGTCGGTTTGTACACTCCTTAAATGTATATTGTCCTATTGGCTACCTATCGGAAACACACCCTCTCTAAGAAGTACAGGAGTGGTGTACGCTCGAGCTACTTATTTTTACCCGGGTTTCAGATGGTCCTGCCAGATTGAAACAGGAACAATAGGCTGAAGGTGTTGAGTTGCCACCGCTACGTTGCTTTATTGCTCAAGGTCTGGCAGTCATTCTATTATTTCTACAGTATATTATGTGTATTATTTGTAAGGTTTTTATGAAAATATGTACAGCAAGAATATTCATTTCAGTAATATATGTGTTGTACATTTTCCTCATTACTTTATAATGAAAGATTCCCCCCCCCGGGCAATTTTAGTGGGGGGGGGGAACCTCTAAGATAAAATTGTCGGTGGGGGGGAAAATCCCCATCCTCCCGCGATTTCGCACCCTGCCTATCGGAACAAAATAATGACAGCAATACTGCTACATGAGACTCACTCACAGTTAATGCTTTATAAATGTCTATAAACACAAGATTACAAAACTTCAGCACTTAAAGGTACAGTGTTCGCGCAGAACTGGTGTAGAACAGAACAGAACAGAGCAGAGGAAGTCACAGCTAAGTTATCTGCTGCCGGAACCGTAACTTGTCTGGCTAGTGACGTCACAGCCTCCGACTGGCAGGCACAAGACGGCAGCACTCGCATCCAAGAAACGGGTCAGACCTGAAGATGGTTTTCCGTGTTTTCCCATTTTCAGACCAGTTCAGTATTCTATGACGAATTATTGATTTAAATTAAATATTCTTTCTGAGCAAGATCTACCTTTTCGAAATCCACCCTGATATTCACCTATTTTTTTTTTGCCAAGTGTTGTTTCTACACTGTTCAACAGAATTTATTTTATTATTATTATTATTATTATTATTATTATTATTATTATAATTATTATTATTAGTCTATTATTGCCTTTCACTTATCAAGGCTAATTTTCAACCCTTGAGGAAAAACAGCAAAACCTCCAAGCATCTCTAGAATATCCAGGTTCCACATTCTGCGACTACGTGATGAAAACTGCGCCTTTCAGGATATACTCAAGAAGAATAGACAGAAAGAAGGTTGGTGAACCCTACAGAACCCTGGATGCGGCCCACGAAACGAAGGAAACTATGTCCAAGAAAGACAAGCACCCTTGGTGGACAACGGAGTGTGACCTGGCCGTAAAGCCTGGATCAAGTGCAACCAACACGAGAATGAAGCCAACCATGAGGCCTTCACTACGCAAAGAAAGGCAACAGCAAATACCGTACGCAGAGCCAAGACGAATTACCTACGAACCGTGCTGCAACAAGCAGACGAAGACTTCCAGAGAAATAACTCTACAGATCTGTATAACGGACTCAAGAAACAGGCGATAGTTTACTGTCCCTACCTCACTCCTTCGTGGGCAGGACGGGAAGATTCAACTGAACAACGGGGACTACAGGAATATTCTTTCAGTTTATTTCCTGAAGCTCCTCAACACAGAACAACCTAGTGAAAAACTAATCTTCCATGAGCCTTCACCAGGAACCCTGATTCTCAACCACCCGACAGGAAAGAAATAGAAGATATAATCAAGAACCTAAATAATAGCAGGGCCACAGGTGAAGATGGTGTAACCGTCCAGGCTTCTCCAGCCCTCCTAATTTAATATAATATCATTTTACGCGATATCATTTGATATCAAGTTTATCCGCCATCGGCAATTATTTGTAATAACATATTTATTCAACGTCAACAAATGATTCAACGTCAATCATTTGTAATCAAGGCATTTTGGAATCATATTGTATATATAATAACATAGTTTTATTATTTAAATTATTATATTATGTAGGATAAGAATTCTAACAGCATAGAGGAAGCTATCCACCACCTGCAGAGCCTTCATACTGTAGCGGCTAGGACTGGCTTCACAATACCTTACAGACACACCTACACATCATGAAAATCAGTCAGGATCCGATGTGTAGAAGATGCGGTAGAGAGGAAGAGACCTCCGCGCATGTGTTGTGTCAGTGCGAGGCACTTGCAAGCACTAGACATCGATATCTTGGCTCACATTTTGTGAGCCTGGAAGACATCAGGAATGTCAACATCCGGACACTGGTATCCATTATAGGAGCGAAGGCAGGGCTCACCCATTCCTTATCTATCTATCTAGGGCTGGATTGAAGATCAACATCAGGAAGACTGAATTAATGACCAATAGCAAGGAAGTCCCTTCCATAATACCACTAGAAGACACCACCATCAGACAGGTACCGGCGGTCAAGTACCTAGGAGAGCGGATCTCTTCAAACCAGAGTGTGAACCTAGCCGTAGAAATCAGGTGCACCTCATTCCTGCAGAGCATTTACGCGTCAAAGTACCTTTCCAAGAACCTCAAACTCAGGCACTATAATGCGGTAGTAAAAGCATCTGTTCTCCACACCTCTGATTATCTCGTATTGACGAGGAAATGCTCTCTCAGAAAACTAGAACTCAAAGAAAGGAAGATCCTGAGGAGAATACTAGGACCCGTAAGAGAAGAGGGAGGCACCTACAGAATTCGGCACAACGATGAGCTATACAAACATCAGAAAGATGTCGTTACTTGTATAAGAAAAAGGTGCCTGATCTTCTATAGGCACTTAACCTGCATGAACCTCTGCAGACTTACCAACAGAATCTTCGCTGTGGTACGTAGAGGGAAGGCATCCATGAACAAGTGGATCTCCTCGGTCAAGTCGGATCTGGAACAACTGGGGTTCCCACATGAGTCCATACAATATGACCGCCCACAGTTTCAGCAAGCCATCCAGCGGCGAATTTTTCCAACGTCACTTACGAGAAGGAAGAACATAGGGACCAGCAGACCTATGAGGACGGAGGAAAGAAAGCTGGCTCACAGCCAGAAAATGAAGGAATACTGGAAGAGGAGAAAACAGAAGGCCTAAGTGACGAGAAGAAGCCCCGTGGTCCTCAGCAGGCCCAAACGACAAAGAAGAGGAATAACAATAATTATGTCCCACTACCTAATTCTCTACTTTTCTTGGAGAAGCAGACATGCAGTAGATTTTGTACCGAAGTGAGGTAGATGTATCTGAGAGCCTTCAGTTACCTTCAGCCTGAGCCGCTATTCAGTTATTATTATTATTATTTATTTATTTATTTATTTATTTATTTATTTATTTATTTATTTATTTATTTATTTATTTATTTATTTATTTATTTACTTAATCTGCTTATCCTCCAGGGTTGGTTTTTCCTTCGGACTCAGCGAGGGATCCCATCTCTACCGCCTCAAGGGCAGTGTCCTGAAGCTTCAGACTCTGGGTCGGGGGATACAACGGAGGAGAAGGGCCAGTACCTTGCCCAGACAGCCTCACCTGTTATGCTGAACAGGGGCCTTGTCGGCGGATGGGAAGATTGGAAGGGATAGATAAGGAAGACGGAAGGAAGCGCCCGTGGCCGTAAGTTAGGTACCATCCCGGCATTTGCCTGGAAGAGAAGTGGGAAACCACGGAAAACCACTTCCAGAATGAGTGAGGTGGGAATCTAACCCACCTCTACTCATTTGACCTCCCGAGGCTGAGTGGACGCCGTTCCAGCCCTCGTACCACTTTTCAAATTTCGTGGCAGAGCCGGGAATCGAACCCGGGCCTCCGGGGGTGACAGCTAATCACACTAACCACTACACCACAGAGGAGGACATTATTATTATTATTATTATTATTATTATTATTATTATTATTATTATTATTATTATTATTATTATTATTATTATTATTATTATTATTATTGTCTAACGCTGAGTAAGAAGTACAACGTGCGAGTGAAATACGACTTTTATGATCCTTGTGTGACGTATATGGGAATTACTGATCTCATGGTGATAACAGTTGTCTAATACTTCATGAGAATGTACTCTTTTTATCAACATCTGTGGATGCCCATTATCATTTCAGTATTATTATGCGGTAAGATCGGTGAGTGATTTACAATTCTGATTAGATAATAGCTGGCGCCTCTCCTCCGCTGTAGCGGCGTCGCTCGGGTCAGGGTGTGTCAGGCAAATTGACGGCGAGGTCTTTAACGATGACGCCTGGTATTGTTCGTCGTAATGCTTCAGAAGTTTGTCTCCCTCTTCTGCTGAGGCTTGTCTTAGGTTGACATGAGTTTTATTCTCATGCCGAGAAAGTGGCTACGCGGTCTGCGTCATGAACCTGCCAGCTTGCATTCAGGAGATGGTAAGTTCAAACCCCACTGTCGGCAGCCCTGAGGATGGTTTTCAGTCGATTCCCATTTTCACATCCCCCTGTGGATGGGGGCGGTAGAATAACACCCACGGTATCCCCTGTTTGTCGTAAGAGGCGACTAGAAGGGGCCCCAGTGGTTCTGAACTTTGGAGCGTGGGTTGGTGCCCACGGGGCCCTTAGCTGAGTCCTGGCATTGCTTCCACTTACTTGTGCCAGGCTTCTCACTTTCATCTATCCTATCCGACCTCCCTTGGTCAACTCTTGTTCTTTTCAGACCCCGACGGTATTACGTATGGAGGCCTACGGAGTCTTTCATTTTCATGCCCTTCGTGGCCCTTGTCTTCCTTTCGCCGATACCTTCATTTTCGAAGTGTCGGACCCCTTCCATTTTTTCTCTTTGATTAGTGTTATATAGATAATGGTTGCCCAGTTGTACTTCCTCTTAAAACAATAATCACCACCATCATCCCAACTTTCATCTCTCCTATCCGACCTCCCTTGGTCAACTCTTGGTCTTTACCGACCCCGACGGTATTACGTATGGAGGCCTAGGGAGTCTTTCATTTTCACGCCCTTCGTGGCCCTTGTCTTCCTTCGGTCGATACCTACAATTTTCGAAGTATCGGACCCCTTCTATTTTTTCTCTCTGATTAGTGTTATATAGAGGATGGTTGCCTAGATGACTTCCTCTTAAAACAATAATCACCACCACCACCACCACCACCACTACCACCTCCCGTTTTCACAGCAGGCATATGATGGGGCTGTACCTTAGTATGGCTATGGTTGCTTCCTTTCCATTCCTAGCCCTTTCCAACTCCATCGTCATCACAAGAACTGTCTGTGTCGTTGCGACGTAAAGTAAATTGTAAAACACAGAAAGTGAATTAAAAAAAAAGGTTTTCAACATTAAGGGAGATTATTTACTTTGTTTGTTTGTTTGTTTGTTTGTTTGTTTGTTTGTTTGTTTGTTTGTTTGTTTGTTTCTTTCTTTCTTTCTTAACCCGTTTTACCTTCCTAGGTTGGTTTTTCCTTAGCACTCAGCGAGTGATCCCATCTCTACCGCCTCCAGGGCAGTGTCCTGGCGCGTGAGACATTTGGGTTGGAGATACAACTAGCGAGAAGGACCAGTGCCTCGCCCAGTTGCCCTCACCTGCTATGCTGAGCAGGGGCCTGGTGGGAGACGGGAAGATTAGAAGGGATAAGCAAGGAAGAGGGAAGGAAGCGGCCGCGGCCTTAAGTTAGTTACTATCCCGGCATTTGCCTGGAGAAGAAGTGGGAAACCACGGAAAATCACTTCGAGGATATCTGAGGTGGGAATCGAAACCCCTCTACTCAGTTGACCTCCTGAGGGTGAGTCAACACCGTTTCAGCCCTCGTACCATTTTTCAAATTTCGTAGCAGAGCCGGGAATCGAACCCTGGCCTCCGGGGGTGGCAGCTAATCACACTAATCACTACACTACAGAGGCGGACTCGACTGTTTACTACAAAGTATAAAAGCGCTTACTGTGGATTAGTTTTTAAGATAAGTATATATCATCACAGATTTTTAGTAGAGCTTTCGGTTCTCAAAGATTCTTTCACATATACTTGGGATCTACCGTTTTGGTTTAAGCAGCATAAATGTTCTCGGATGGACATCTTTCTTTTACTTCCTTCAGAAAACTGTCGCTGTTCCACACCCTTTCGCCGTAGACCTATGTTCCATACATCTAAACCTCCCCCGGCAAACACTCTATACAATGTTGAAAATCGCATCAAAATACGTTCGGTAGTTCTCGAGATAGGATCGCACAAACACAGACCTGCAACCTACGGTGAACTTTATAACATGTTCGGTGTATGCTTTTTTTTTTTTTTATTCGCCTTTTCAAAAGTACAAAGTTACAAAGTACAAATCACATTGCAAATTATTTTTTTTTAAATGACAGTTTAAAGAAAGGGACTGACCTGAAACCCAAAAGCACACCTGTAGAATTGTATACGAGTGTTGAGTCTAATAGAAACACTAAACTGCACGTTATAATTTAAGGAAAGAATCCAAAATTAGAATAACACTCTTTTAAAAAAAATACAGAGTCATCTCACTGTTATCAGTTCTCAGTACCTCACCGGATAACATAACAGAAAATACATTTAAAAATGAAATAGATGTTTCGCAAATTTCTCTATGTTGCGGTTTTTTACCAGTTCCCAACGAGCAGTCTTGATTGATCTGATAAAGTCCACCAAAGTCCATCCACTCTTATCGTATGCCGTCAAATTCCAATGCACTGCCGCCGCTAGCAACCATGTTACAGCATTCACTGCTGATTTTTCCTCCAGTTGAAATTCGCCAATCATTAACTGCTCAGTCGATAAAGAAGACAGACCTCCGTGTATTTTCCGCACTGTATTGACAGTCCATGTCCAGACAAGTCGCGCTTCTCGACAAGATGTAACTCGGTGCACTGTGGTATCAACCTCGCCGCAATGTCCACACTTATTATCTTCAGACAAGTGGTGACGAAATCGTTTTGTTGCTGTTGGAACGATGTCATTAATTAACGAGTAGACTGATGACCTCCACGGGGTGGGTACTTGTTGATTGTTAGCGTTTGACCACACCATTTTCCATTTTCTTTGAGGAAATTTTTGTTCTACCGGTACTGGTCGCTGTAATCCTTTCAGCAGGTAAGTGTAGAAATTCTTTGTCGTGTGAAATTCTTTTCGTTCCTTCCGATCCTGCGGGAGGCTGTCAAGGATACCAACGATGGTTCGGAAAGCAGGATGTATATGCCTATGTCGACCACCTCTGACATCAGGCTCCGGAGGTGTAAGAAATGTCAGTTCTGTTCGAGTGTGCAACCCTGACAGTGATTTAAGTATTGTTCTTCCCAGCAGAGCTTTACATTTCAGGTCTACACAGATTAGGTTGAGTCCGCCATGTGTAACCGGCAAGTACAGCTGATCACGTCTCACCCGATATAGGGAACCTCTCCAAAGATAGTGGCCTAGACAAAGTTCTATACGCTGTGTTATTTGTTTTGTTGCAGGTAGGACTTGCGCAAAGTACCAAATTTTAGATAAAGCAAACACATTAATATGCCATACTTTTTGGATGAAATTCAGAGACCTGGTATGCTGCTGCATTAAGGTGTTTCTAACTTTATTAATTGTCGACGTCCAATTCTCGGTTAACATGTCTTTAAAATTTTGTTGGAAAACAATTCCTAAGATCTTCAACTTAGTTGCAATGGGCAGTGATCTATTAGGCGAAGGTGATGGATGACGGCCAAGAAGCAGCATTCCGGACTTTTTCTTATTTACGTTCGATCCTGAATCTTCTTCAAATTCGTGGATGATCTGTAGAGTTCGCTCTTCGTCGGATGGTTCTGTTAGGATAACACACACATCATCAGCATACGCCCGTACTGTCACTTTTTGTGCACCGAGTGACAGGCCAAATATACACTGATTTATTCGGTGGAGAAATGGTTCTAGCGCTACGATGAACAGAAGCATAGAGAGGGGACATCCTTGACGAACTGATTTCCGTATAGGTATTTTCCCAGTTAGATGTCCATTTATAAGGATTCGTGAGGTAGCTATTCTATACAGTTCTTTAATGCACTCAATCAATTTAGGTGGAAAGGCGAAAGTTTGCATTGTGGACCATAGATATGGATGTTTTATTCTGTCGAAGGCCTTGTGGAAATCCAAACTTACGAGTGTCGTGGGAGGAAGGTTCGATGAGGCTTTGTCGTGTAACAGAATGATGTTTCTGAGCACTAACAGATTGGAGATAATATTTTGATCTGATGTCCCACACGATTGCCATGGTCCGATGATCTGTTTCAACTGCAGTTTTATTCGAGATGCTATTATTTTAGTGAAGATCTTGTAATCTGTATTTAGCAAGGTGATCGGTCTGAAGTCTTCCATTTCTAGAGGTCTTGTGGTTTTGGGAATTAAAATAATAATTCCCGACGTGAAATCTTCCATTAAGATGTGTGGCCGCTCTAGTATTTCTTGGTACACTTGCAACAGGTCACCCCCTATTATGTCCCACATTATTTTGTAGAATTCATAAATTATTCCATCTGGGCCTGGAGAGCTATGACGCTGTGCTTGGGAAAGTGCAGAGAGTATTTCCTCCGAGGTAATGTCTGCAATCAAACTTGACTCATACGATTTATTCAGTGTTGGTAGACCGTGCTGTAGGATGCTGTAAGAGGGCTGATTAATGGGTGGGTCGTCATGGAATAGTGTTGTGAAGTAGTCTGCACCAATTTTGAGAATGTCTGTCATCTCCGACTGTATGTGACCATGCTCATCCCGGAGTTTAGTAATTGCTTTCCTCTTCCCTTTACGTCTTTCAGTCAAAATGTGAAATAGTGAAGCACGCTCTTCTTCATATACTGAGGGGACTTTTGCACGGACGAACGCCCCTTTCAGATGATTCTCTTGAATATTAATGATAGTGTGTTTGAGTTCTTTCATTTCATTAAGGACATTCTCTCCACTGGCTTGCTGTCGTTGAAGCTGGTATAAAACTTCATAATAAAAATTCAAGGTATTCCTCTTTTCCTTTGCCCGTTGTTTAGAAATCTTTTGAAAAAATCGTTTAATTTCTGGTTTAACAGTATCCGTCCACCAGGTCACATGGTAATGGTATTTAGATCGTTTACTACGCAATTTCATCCATAGTGCTCGAAAATCATTTTGGACATCTTGGTCATACAAGAGGGACGCATTAAGTTTCCAGAATCCATGCCCATGTAGAGGTGGTCGTATTGTTGTTGAGTAACGAAAGAGGAGAGCATGATGGTCACTGAAGGACACCGGTATAACCTCAGAACTGTGTAGCCTAGTTTTGATCTCTCGTGATATATACGCCCGATCTATTCTAGAAGCCGACCCAGCCCTGTAGAATGTAAATTGGACATCAGTTCCATGTTTCAGTTCCCAAACGTCATGTAACTGTAATCCCTCAACAAGATTTTGTAGGCTGCGACAGTTATTGAAATGTCCAGTTTGATCACGCGGATTTAATACACAGTTAAAATCACCGGCCAAAATTATGTTGTTAATAGGGCCCTGCACAAAATATCTGATGTCATCTTCAAATAAGCGTTCTCTGTCTAGACGCCCTTGCGAACCGGACGGAGCATAAACATTAATAAAAATGGTGTCCTCACATTGCACAGAAACAATTCTACCATTGGGATGAAACTCCGCGTCAGAAACAGTCAGTCCTGCTCGATATATTATAGCCGTACCTCGAAGTGATGGACCTACGTTTACTTTATATTCGTATCCCGACAGCCAGTCTAAGTTTGGATCATTAACTTCTTGAAGAAATAGGATATCTATGTCATGAACCCTGAGAAAATCCTGAAGGAGAGCTTGCGTGGTTAGACTTTTGACGCCGCCTACATTCAAGGTGGTGACACAACGTAGAAGAGTCATCTGCAGAAACAAGGGAAGAATCAAGGTAATTGTAGTAGAATTCATTCCGGTAGAAGGATGTGATTAAGCTGTTGTGGTCAATACACTGTCACACATACTCTGGTTTAGAGTTTCTATTATTTAAGCCGACTGCGTGAGGTACTACGCCTTTGGGTGTTGTACGGTTTTGATTCGTCACGTGCAACGTATTGTTTGACAACTTTCATCTGTAGGTTGTGAGAGTCCTTGGTACTGCCTGTCGTATTCGGGGTAGTTTTGTCACCTGCTAGCAACGTCACTGCACTTTCACTAACACTCGGTCCTGTAGGTGTGTTAGGATCAATTACAGGGTCAGCAAGGGAAGAATTGTCCAAATCCGGTGTAAGCTCCATGTCTGCACTGCGCAAGGAAGCAGGCTGTGTTTGTTTGTTGTCTGTAATTGGATGGTTTGTAAAATCTGGGTGTGTGTTCTTGTTGGTTAACTGAGTGTCTCCTGTTGGTGTATGAGTGTCGTCCTGAAGTTCCATATCCTCAGACCACAGCTGTCTTTCTAGTGGTGTATTTACTATTTGTTTCATTCCAACTGGGTTCTCGTCAGCTGCCGCCTGATCTACAGTCTCCCGTAGTGTCTGAATATTTTCCCCCTTCTCCAGGTTGTCACTACAAAGTGTCCTGATTGCTTCTTCCGTACTACGATGTAAAGATGTGTCTGCTATGCTGTCAGCTAGAAGCGAGGTTTCTTGAAAGTTGTGTTGTTGTTTATGCGGAGTGTGAGTAATACTCTCTAATACGGTTGGGTATTCAGGCGAGAGAACGTCGACTTCTGCATCTGTTGTATTGCTTAGTGTACTGCTCCCATCAGACTCGGCCACTGCGGAGCTGTATGTTTGTTTTCTACTCAGCGCGGAACGCGCTTTCCTATTGGGACAATCTATTTGAAGGTGTGTCGTTTCTTTACAATAGAAACATGATTTTGATTGTCCTTCGTACGATAGTAGAATTCTACAATCATTCAGCATAAGCTGAGACGGGATAGGGTACTTAAGTTCTATTTTTACAATTCGTATGCCATTACTTACATCAGAAAATTCGTAGGCTTCATTCCACCGTTCTTCCTGGATGTCTTTGACTACTCCATATGTAGAGAGCACTCGTGCAAGACGATCGTTGCTTACTTCTGGAGGGAGGTTGAACACACGTACGCGTTTAGTTAACGTGTCCGCTGCCGAAACCGTTACTTTAGTGGTACCACCATTAGCTAATAGAAAAGTTTTCACTCCTTCGTGACGTGCTAGAAGGTTTTCATAAAGAGTCACAGATACTAGTTTTATGTACACAGCATTTTCTCCGTTATTTAACTGTATAGCAATCACTTGGTCTCTGTTAAGTTTTAGTTCGTGACTAATCCAACGATGGATTTCTAAAGGTGAAGGCCTATTAATCCTGTCGTCGAAAACACATTTTATAGTGTTCTTCCTGATACTTGCCATGATTGTACGTACAATTTCCCAAGAACTACACAAAATATGTATTAGGAACACACACTTGCACTACGCGATAACCGCACAGTACCGACACGCCGCTTGCCGTGTTACCTCGGCCGAGGTTACGCACGAACTATTTTTTGTTTGTTTAGTGACTGTGCGGTTTGGGTCACGTAGTTATCACCTTGCAATGGGGAGATGGTGGGCTCGAACCGCACTGTCGGCAACCCTAAAGATGATTTTCCGCAGTTTCCCATTTTCACACCAGGCAAATGCCGGGCTGTACGTTAATTACGGCCACGTTCGCTTCCTTCTCACTCCTCGTCCTTTCCATTCGTCTCCATAAGACCTATCAGTCTTGCTGCTGCTACTACGTAAATTTAGTAATAATAATAATAATAATAATAATAATAATAATAATAATAATAATAATAATAATAATAATGGTTGGTTGGTTGGTTGGTTGGTTGGTTGGTTGGTTGGTTGGTTGGTTGGTTGGTTGGTTGGTTGGTTGGTTGGTTATTTCAGCCCGAAGGTTAGTTGGTTCCTCAACAACTCGGCCCCAGGCGCTCTGAATTCTGGAGCGTGGGTTGGCGACCACGGGGCCCTTAGCTGAGTCCTGGCATTGCTTCAACTTACCATCCGGCTCCATGGCTAAATGGTTAGCGTGCTGGCCTTTGGTCACAGGGGTCCGGGGTTCGATTCCCGACAGGGTCGGGAATTTTAACCATAATTGGTTAATTCCCCTGGCACGGGGACTGGGTGTATGTGTCGTCTTCATCATCATTTCATCCTCATCACGACGCGCAGGTCGCCTAGGGAAGTCAAATCAAAAGACCTGCACCTGGCGAGCCGAAGTTCTCGGACACATCCCGGCACAAAAAGCCATACGCCATTTCCATTTTTTCAACTTACCCGTGCCAGGCTCCTTACTTTCATCTATCCTATCTTTCCTTGGTCAACTCTTGTTCTTTTCCGACCCCTACGCTATTAGATTTGCGAGGGCTAGGGACCTTCGTGGCCCTTGTCTTTCTTTGGCCGATACCTTAATTTTTCGAAGTGTCGGATCCCTTCCATTTTTTCTTTCTGATTAGTGTTATATAGAGGATGGTTGCCTAGTTGCACTTCCTCTTAAAACAGTAATCACCACCACCACCTCAACAGCTCCATTTTAGGCGTCGCTGTAGAGGCATAGGAGGTATTCTCGTCAATTGTCTAGCAAAACAGAGGTTATTGCTCTTTAGAAACAGAAATCGGTGACGTCCAACTTCCAAGCATCCACCTCAGCCAAATACCATGAGATAATAACAGAAATCAGCTGTTTCATAAATCCGAAATATGAACTGTGAGGTAAAGTTCTCTGGAAATAACCGTGGTAAAATTCCTAATGTGCTTTGTGTTAACATGAAACATCCAAGACAGCATCATTAATATTTGTTGAACATAAGGAAGAGTAAACTCATTAAAAAGCCTGATTTCTACACCTCCACTTAAGATTGTGATGAAACGCATTTCTCCGTTGTGCAATCTATAGCCCCTCTCCGTGATAAAGCAACAATGTAGCGTGCCTTATATAACGCACCTCATACTAAGTAATCTGCTTACACAAACTGGCGCAATGCTCCCAGATAATGTAGAATTCAATATTCATACAATGATTGCCAGAATAAACCTTGCGTCATCTGTGACCTTAATGACTGTCTCAGTATAAGAAATAAAGTACATTGTACACCTACTTATTCCAATTTCCCATTTCTTTACTACACTGGCGGAAAATGAAAACCTAACACCAGGAAGACATTAGTTTAGAGGAATGCAATTTAGGCCAAGCAACTGACTATACCCCGTACGGCTTTACTTCTAAATTGACGTTTTGGAAGATTTTGGCTCTCTCTGGTGATTATGCGCTGAAGCATAGACATCCAACCAATCTCAAGCTGCCATTCATATCGATTTATATCGGTAGAGCACGATCTCGAAACCTAGTTGCCAACTATATTATTTATATTCACCATGTGGTTAACGTGTCTCGCTCAGCGTGTATGGTATTCGGTATGGTTCGCGAACTTTTGCATTTTCCTTCAGTAATTAGTGTGTTTTTTTTTTTTTCATAGTGTTGGATGGTTCCAGTGACTCTGAGGTGAGCGGAGTGTTCCCTCTGTATGTAACATATTTACTCACAGGTTCATGGTGGTGCAATAATAACGGCTGTAGTCGCCATGATTTTGAATGCAAGCATGCAAACGTGCATGCATTCTGTCGTACAGGTCTCGTATATCATTTTGTGGAAGGGAGTTCCACGCCTTTGCCCTTGGTCAGTCAAATCAGCTACGGTTAATGCTGGTACTGGATGACGCTAGATTTGACGTCACATAATATCCCGTACGTGCTCAATGGGCGAAAAGTCTGGTGATCGCGAGAAGGCCAAGGTAACTAGTCGACACTCTGTAGAGCAAGATGGATGACAGCAGCGGTATGAGGACGAGTGTTATCCTGTTGGAAAACACGCTCTTCCTTGAATACTGCCAATAAATGGCAGCACAACTGGTTCAGTCACCAGTCTAACGAACACATCCGCTGTCAAGGTTCTTGGGATAACGACGAGAGTTCTTCTGCTGTCAATCGCTCCCCAGACCATAACTCCTGGTGTAGGTTCAGTGTGTCCACGTCGCAGACAACTTGGTTCC
Source organism: Anabrus simplex (assembly GCF_040414725.1). Classification (NCBI taxonomy): domain Eukaryota; kingdom Metazoa; phylum Arthropoda; class Insecta; order Orthoptera; family Tettigoniidae; genus Anabrus; species Anabrus simplex. Next base: position 71,601,658 of record NC_090275.1, on the reverse strand, counting down.
AAACGTTCACCTGGCCCCATTTTTACCAACCCACGGCCATCGCTGGCACCAAGACACAAACGGATCTCATCAGAGAACACAAAAGATCTCCACTCCACCTCCAATAAGCTCTAGCATGAAACCACTGAAATCTCAGATGGCAGTGATTCGGAGTTATTTGTATGAACGCTACAGGATGTCTGGCTCGAAACTGTCCCTCAAGTAATCGATGTGTTACAGTTCGCCGTGTCACTCTTGTGCCAGCTGAAGCTCTAATAGCTGTTGCAGATGCTGTACGATCAATCACAGCCATGCGGTGAATACGGCGGTCTTCTCCTTCCGTAGTAGTCCGTGTGCGGCCGGACCCCGGTCTTCTTGAGACAGTGTCTTCCCGTGATCATTACTGCCAACATCGATACAGTGGGAATACGTCCTTGCCAAGTCTTTCTGCAATATTCATCTCCTCGTAGGCCTATTACACGGTCTCGTTCAAACTCAGTTCGCTAGTGATATTGCTTTCTTAGTCTCCTTAAAAGAGCCTCCGTGGTTCAGGTGGCAGCGCGTCAGACTCTCACCGCTGGGTTCCGTGGTTCGAATCCCGGTCACTCCATGTGAGATTTGTGCTGAACAAAGCGGAGGCAGGACAGGTTTTTCTCCGGGTACTCCGGTTTCCCTGTCACATTTCATTCCAGCAACACTCTCCAATATAATTTCATTACATCAGTCATTCATTAATCATTGCCCCAAAGGGGTGCGACAGGCTTCGGCAGCCGGCACAATTCCTATCCTCGCCGCTAGATGGGGCCTTCATTCATTCCATTTCTGACCCGGTCGAATGACTGGAAACAGGCTGTGGATTTTTATTTTCAGTCTCCTTAAGGCATGTTTGATTCACACCTATCTCACGTCATAATCAGACGATGACTAACACTCACAAAGTGTACAGCGCGATAGCTAACTTACTTTGCAAGGCCATAATGGCACAAATTGAACAGGCGGCATCTATCAGATGTCCAAACACGCCTACCGAATTTCGTTCATCTAACACAGGGCCTCTCAGGGTGCATGCGCCTGGTGCATGCACTGTGCACGGTGCAAAAGACGACTTCGCTTGGTTGCCCAGAGTGCATACCCCCACTCCTCGATTTGTAGCATTAGCGCTCTCTTTCTCTTTCTTTCCCCACGCCTGTCTCGCTCGCTTCCCCTGTCTCCCTCTTCCTCACCTGCTCCGTAGCGCTCCAAATCCGAGCCGAGTTGAACCGAGCTTAGCCGAGTAGCCCAGAGACGAAGCGTTGGTCCGAACCAAGCCGAGTGGAACAGATGCACAGTGCACGGAGCTCTTGCGCCTCGATTTGCATGCGTGAGATTTTGGGCGTTTGAGAGGCCCTGATCTAACACAACTGTTTCTTAGTGTTGGGATTTCATTTTCCGCCAGTGTAATTTCCGGGTTGAGCCGCGATGTGGTTTACGTACTTTGGCAACGTTTCGAATAAATTACAGTAGGCCTATGCTTTGCTAAGATGCCTGGCTTACTCCTACTCAGTTTCCCCAGGCAGCTAAAATCACATCAGCTGACTTAACAAAGAATGTTCCAATGTAATCGAAACGTCGGTTTAGCAACACGGTTGAACCCAGAAAAAGAATTTAACAGTAATTTAACAAGACTGTGAAGCCTTCACATCTAAGAAACAGAAGTTATGATAATTCTCAGATTTTAGGCTGCCTATTTTCTCTGCAGAGCTAAATTAAAACTGCAGTAGTTAAATACATTCACGTTTTATAAAAGGGCAGAAATGTTCAATTTATGGTGCTAGGCCTTATAAGGTTTCGTCTGGGACTGAATGTACTGGCCTTAGTTCTTTTCCCGCCCGCGTCGGGTATTTTAACTGGTTCGCGGACGGGATCTTAATCTACATACCGTCGAACTCACCATTCTACCAATAGTAAATACATCCCTGAACGTAGGAAGGGTATCCGGCCGCAAAACATAGCCATATAAATTCATCTCGAACCCATATCAAGAAACGGGACTTACACACTACATTTATTATTATTATTATTATTATTATTATTATTATTATTATTATTAAATGCGAAAAAAACAGAAAACTGATCACACAAAGCTAACTTAGAAGTTGTGCATTTTCTTCTTTGCCAGACAGCCTTCAATTTTTTTCTCATCATGGTTCTTCGTTCTTCTGTCCACTTAGCTCCTGTCTTCTTCTTGTGGTTTCTCTCTGACTCTACTTCCCACTTGCTGATTTTCGTTCTGTAGCAGGTTCCATCAGCGATGTCGGCCACTTTGATTCCTGATTTTTCCAGGTCTTGGCGGATTTCCGTTGTCCACCTATTTGTTTTGATGTTTTATGTACCTCAAGTAAGATTCTTGTCAGTCTGTTTTCTGGAAGGCGTTTGATGTGTCCGTAAAATTTCAGGCGTCTTTTTCTGATGTCGGCCGCAAGGTTTGGGAGCTCCTCGGTTTTTGTACGAGATTGCAGTCTGTATCCTTCGTCATTCAGTTTTGGGCCGAGAATTTTTCTGGTGATATTACGTTCCTCTTTCAGGGTGTCTTCGAGTACTGTTTTCCTGTGGAGATCCAGTGTTTCACTCGCGTATAGTATTTCAGGTTTGAGCACAGTGTTGTAATGTCGAATTTTGGTGAAGATTGAAAGGCATTTTTTTGTTGTAAATATTTTGCGTTCGGCCGAGGGCTCTCTTCATTTTCTGGATGTCGACCTCGAGGGCCATCTGTTCTTTTCATGTTGGTACTACAATTTCTCGGAGATATCGGAACTCAGTTACTTTCTCGATTGTGAAAAATTTCGTGTTAAAATTCTGGAGGCTGCAGGGGCCTTGGTTTTTGAGAAGAAGATTTGTAGGTCGAATTTTTCTGAGCATTTCTTGAGGGTTTCGATTTGGCTGATTGCCTGTTGTTCATTTGTTGCGAGGATCGCGAGATCATCTGCGAAAGCGAGACAGGAGATTTTTACATGTTTTCTCATCATACTTAATGGTTGCCAATTTCCTTGAGCTTTTAGAGCTTGTTCCCATTCTCTCATGATTTTTGTCCAGGGATATGTTAAAGAGTAGTGGGGAAAGTTCATCTCCTTGTCGGACACCGGTTTTATCTGAAATTTTTCAGATATATTTATTAATTACTATTATTATTATTATTATTATTATTATTATTATTATTATTATTATTATTATTATTATTATTATTGTACCGGGCGGTACACCTCTACGCGACGCAAGTTCATATCTTGCGCCAATTGAAACGTCTCTACTGGAGAAACCCGGAACTTTAACCACCGAACTAACTCTACTAGTTATCAGAAGATGTCACAGAGTGTTTTTGATTTGCTTTTGTTTTTCAGTGATCAAGAAGTATGGACATTCTCTAAAAATACACTCTGGCGCAATGGAATGAACTCTCTTGAAGAAATTTTGTATTCATAAGTTTTGTCTTTACTAAATTTTGTTCTGTGGTTTGTGTGTTGGCATATTAATCCTTTCTTTCTGCCTGTTTTGAATTTATCCAATCAGTAATTTCTGTAATTAATTTTCCTCCAATCATAGCTTTCTTCTTCAAATTTCCATGTGTAATTCTTTGTCTACCAATAAAAATTGAGGGGGTGTGTCTACTCATTCTTGAAAGGTCTCGAATTTTCCACGAGGGTATAAAAACTGCTGATTTTCTTGTCTCGGGGCCACTAGTATAACATCTAACTCAGTGTGTGAATATGTAGCAGGGGCCGGGAAGCGCCTCGTTCTTCAGACAGCAGTTCTTCAACAAGGTAATGGCCTTTTAACAACTTTATTTCTTGCTAGCTCAGCAGTCTAACTCTCGGGGAGGGTTCGAAACCTTTAATATGTAACCCATCACTTTAAAATGTAAATTCCTTTTCAGTCTACGTAAAAACTACAAATCTCTTTTACTGTAAAGCGGGGATAGAGAGTGCTTTACCCTCTCGAGCTCCCCTTCATATTTGAAATTGAGGTGACTACGTTTTCATAACCGTTTCTTCTCTTCCTTAATGTATTAAAGTTTTCTCATACGAGTCACCTCTCTAGCTTGGGATTAGCCCCTGTGTATTGGCCTAGAGCCACTTAGGTTTTAAAATGTGTATTTAGGAGTGCAAGTTCACGCCTCCAGTCCTCTCTGTATTTTGGGCCAGTAATTTAACCTGTTGTTTTTTTCTTTTCCTTCATGCGAAGGCCCTGTAGGTTGGGTATTAAATACCCCTGTTTCTTTGTGTGCCTTGAGGGCAGTAGAAGTAAAGTTTGTTGTGGCCTTTGATAGGCTTGTAAAATTGAGAGCAGGTCAGCTCTTTCTGGTATTTTGGAAGGTGCCTCTAGGAGGCTTCGTATTTCTAAGCGGGAGCAAGAGCTCCATGTAATGAAAGGGGTTTTCTGCCCTTTGGTAATTTGTGGTTGTGAGTTGTGCGCTCAGACTTTGGGGCTCATAGCCCAGAATTTGTAAAGTTGCATTGTACCTGATTTAACTGGTTGTTATTTGTTGTACGCTCAAAATTCTATGTCACCATTGTTAAGTTTTGAAAATATAACCTTTGTTGAAATTTTAATTCATCTTTCGAACTTGTAGTTAGACCCATTCCAGCCCGCACCTTCTTTCACCTCTGACTTCCACGGATAACTCCGTAACAATTATTATTATTATTATTATTATTATTATTATTATTATTATTATTATTATTATTATTATTATTATTATTATTATTATTATTATTATTATTGACAGCAGATAACATTATTTCTGCGATGCTACGAAACCAGGAATCCTGGGATCGCGTGGCAGTGTATGTGGAGGACGTCCTTCGCCAGAAGAAGGATTTGGAAGCGTACGAACGCCCGTAAAGGAGAAATGAAGAAAGAAGAAGTCTGAAAGACAAAGTAAGCACGATATCACCCTGAAGTAACGCGAGAGCGGTTCCGGGGTGATGATACACATCTTGGGAAAGGGTGTGTGGTTTTTAGTGGGTAAGAATCCCACACACTTGTGGAATGCGGACCCTTCACAAGAGTCTTTTGAAGATTTTTCACAGTCCCTCGTAAAAATATTGTTATTATTATTATTATTATTATTATTATTATTATTATTATTATTATTATTATTATTATTGCTGGCCCCGGTTTCGATTCCCGACCAGGACAGGAATTTTTACCTGAATATGAGGGCCGGTTCAAGGTCCACTTAGCCTACGTGATTACAACTGATGAGCTATCTGACGGTGAGATAGCGGCCCCGGTCTAGAAAGCCGAGAATAACAGCCGAGAGGATTCGTCATGCTGACCACACGACACCTCGTTAATCTGCAGGCCTTCGAGCTGAGCAGCGGCAGCGGTCACTTGGTAAGCCAAGGTCCTTCGGGACTGTTGCGCCATATAGTTTGCTTTGGTTGTATTATTATTATTATTATTATTATTATTATTATTATTATTATTATTATTATTATTATTATTCAATGAATACTGCCTTAATATCTTAATGATTAAACCAATCTAAATTTGAAGACACCACAGATTTTCTAACATGAAATTTTGTCTTGGACTGGAGTAATCAAGTAATCAAGGGACTTGATTACGAATTTTTTATTATATACGTAAGCCATCGCGTAGGCTTAGTTTTCACTTAATTCTACTTGCATCTAAATTATTTGTCTAATAAGCTCCATTTCAAATCCTATACATGTAACCTTTTACTTTTTAAGTTTTTTAAAAAAAGTGATTGGTTTTAAATGAGAAGGGGGTTAAACATTTTGCTTCTAGAAGATAGTTGGAAATGAACGGTGAGGTGGGAGAAAAATACCATTTTACTCTTAGAAGTCACATGATCTGGTGAGACAGTTAGTCTACTGTATATTTTTAGAGGTTTATTTCTCGTTACGAAAAGTAACAGTACCACGTTATGTTAAGTAATATCCGTTACAAACTTTAACCGTTACTGTTCCGGTGATATCGTGGATCGCAAAGGTGTAAGAAGGCGCCGGGGTGAGTGGGCGGACGAGGAAACGACCAGAGCAAAAGTTAAAGCATTATTATTATTATTATTATTATTATTATTATTATTATTATTATTATTATTATTATTATTATTATTATTATTATTATTATTATTATTATTTTGAGTTTAACATTTGGTAGATATAAAATCTGAATAAACAACAAGTGAGCTCGTCAGGGAACTATAAGTCCAAATACAGTAGCAGGTACAAGAACAAGAGAAAATTATCCACACGATAATCTACAAAGGATGAGCAGTTAGTACGTTTACATCGGGCTTGAGATCGATTTGAGTACACTAACCGTATTGAGTATCGTATTGAATCCGCCAGGCAACATCGACGTATAGTCTACAGACGATGCAGCATTGTAGTAAAATCGATATCACCTCTTAGAATTTAAAAACGTCAAATGCGGTAGAAGCCCAGGAGATAACTTTCAGTTTTGAACGTATGTGCGGTATTCCAAATGTAATTGGTGCAATAGATAGAACGCACCTTCCAATTTTACCCCCAACAGAAGGTTATCGTGATTTTCTTAATCGCCAGGGCTGGCCGTCTTATAATATGATTGCAGTTGCTGATCATTTATACAGGTAAATATATTTATTGGCTTATTATATTTGCTATTTCTACAGAACTTTAATTTATAATGATGATTTTGTCAGAACAAACACGGAGTGTGTGCGCAGTCATTTTCAATACGATCTCAGTACGATCCGCGTTTACATGGAACTCAGTTCGAACCGAGTACGATACGATCCCAGATTTTACCGTATCGACCTTGAGACTGCATCCGAACTGAGTCCCCGTTTACATGGCGTTTTCAATACGGGAAGTGTACTCAGATCGATCTGAATCCTGCATGTAAACGTACTAAATGATATAGCTCCACACCGGTACACTTTCATAAGAGCATGTTTGCTCCACTAATTTACATCCTAGGAGACTGAGCTCCAAAAGTTAATATAGTCCAGTATCTCAGAGGCACAAGCTTCTTACAAGGTTATGCTTGACAAACTTCAAATAATGTATTTGCAGTCACTTCTGCTCAAGAATTTGTTACACACTGGTCTATAAACCATTGTCCGACTCGTTGGCTGAATGGTCAGCGTACTGGCCTTCGGTTCAGAGGGTCCCGGGTTCGATTCCCGGCCGGGTCGGGGATTTTAATCGCTTCTGATTAATTCTTCTGGCTCGGGGACTGGGTGTATATGTCCGTCCCAACACTCTCCTAATCATATTCAGACAACATACTACACTACCAACCACCACAGAAACACGCAATAGTGCTTACATCCCTCCATAGAGGGTTGGCGTCAGGAAGGGCATCCGGCCGTAAAACAGGGCCAAATGTGCGACACAGTTCGCATCCGTGACCCCACAGGTGTGGGAAAAGCGGCAGGAAAAGAAGAAAAGAAAAACTGGTCTATAAACCATTACAAATAAACAGACAATGAGTGCCCATTCTAAATGGCCTTAAATGCAAAAGTGAAAAGGTTTAATATGAATGGCCATGAACAAAAGGCTAGGAGGTGAAACACTTGCACTTCTTTTCGAAACACTCCTAAAATCCTAAATGGGCTTATAACCCGAAGTTGCAGTGGCTAAGCCTATTCTATAGAGGGGTGACTAAACGAGAAATATTAAACCCCAAAAAAGTGTGTTAAGAATTTAGAGGTTTAGAATACTTTAGTCACCCCATACCAAGTTGAATGGAAATCAACAGAAGGTGGTCACTCTTTGTTCCCTTAGTTTACATGTTTCCTAGCAGGGATTAGAACAGAGTCCTCAGACTTGCCGAAAATCTATATTTAAACCATGAATTAGGACTTTACATAAACTAAAATAAGTTTCAAAACTTCCCCTCAAGCTACCTGCAAGAACTACCACACATTAAGAAAATTCTTCCATTACCTTGCTTGCTGGGCTTTCCTAACGCCAATCTACGGCCCCTGTCTCCTTAATACACGCCGCACACGATCAACTGGAGCGATGAACATGGCAATATGGCCTTAAAGCACCCAGCTTTTATAGTGTCTCAAGGGGAAGTTTCCAGAACTCATTACAGATAGGCTGGATGCCTGTGCACACATCTAATTTTAAATGGATATAGGAAATATTCCAAAAAATCCTGATTGGTTAATAACTGAAGAAGAAGGAAGCAGTAGGAGTGTTGAAAACTTTGATACACGAACAAAATGTTCTTCACAAACTAATCCTAAGAAATTAACTTTTCCTTAAAAATGCATTATCCTTAATCCCGCCAGAGAGGGCACTTAGGCCGATGGTAGAGACATTTAATGGTTGAAAATCCAAGTATCTTGCATTACATTTCTTCAAGTTCCATAACACAGACGGCCTGATAGAAGGCACGCCGATTAACAGGACAGAGAAGGTGTAACCCCGGTACAGTTACAATAACGTAACCATGACGAAAATAACTGCTATGTTACTTTTCGGCCATCCCTACTTTTACACCCCCCTCCTGTGGGTGGGAGCGTTAGAATAACACCCACGGTATCTTCTGCCTGTCGTAAGAGGTGACTGAAAGGGGCCCCAGGGGTTCGTAACTCGGGCGCGCGGGTTGGCGACCATGCGGCCTTTAGTTGAACTTTGACATTGCTTCCACTTACTTGTGCCAGGCTCCTCATTTTCATCTATCGTATCCGACCTTCCTTGGTCAACTCTTATTCTTTTCCGAGCGCTACGGTATTAGGTATCGAGGCCTAGGGAGTCTTTAATTTCACGCGCTTCGTGGCCCTTATTTTTCTTTAGCCGATATCTTCATCGAAGTGTCGGATCCCTTCCATTATTTCTCTCCGATTAATGGGAGTATAGAGAATGGTTGCCTAGTTGTACTTAGTGATGGCAAAACGTTTCAAAATATCGATATATCGGTTTTTCAATACATCGATGTTAAAATATCCATGTCATTGAAATATCGATATATCGCTGATATATCGGTTTTTAAAATATTAGTGCTATTATCCATTATTGTAAGTCTAGTTTTACATTTAACACAATGATTAAAGGATTCATTAGATTTAATACGTCTTGACACAGATCAGAAAACAAGCTTAAAACAATGACCAAATAACATGACTTTTTCACTACAATGACACATAAAATACGTTTACAGCCGAAATATGTTATGATACATAGTAAAACAGTATATAGGCCTACAAGGCGTCCAGTAACGAGCTAATAACTTACACCGGTAAACCATATAAATAAAAATAAAAAAACTACAAACGTATAATTTGTGTAGGAAGTACATCTGATGATTATCAGAGCTCTATAAAGTACTAAAACATTTTCTTCCCAACTTCTTCCTCAGCACTGCAATTCCATTTGTTCGTGAAAATAAAAAAACATGATGATGATCTCTTAGGTCAATTTCCAGTAACTCTTAGGTAAGCCATTTAGAAAAAGCAGCTTGGATAACATTTTGCCATTTAATCGGTTTCTCTTTTCCGTGATGGTATTACCGGCCTTTGAAAACAGTCTCTCTGCTCAAGTATTGCCTAGCTAACGTGTAAAGCTATGCATACAAGGTATGCACGAAGAATAAGTTGTGATATTATCACTGTGTTTACCGAAGTGAATTGAGAAATGAAAATTCAATTTTCGTAACTGTAGCATGCAAATATTGAAAGGGTCTGAAAAAGAATCAAATCGTAGCCAAAAGTATTAAATTAGACATAAATATCGATATATTGGACACAAAATATCGATATCGACAATATATCGGACCACATAATATCGATGTCAATATATCATATTTCCATCTCAAAATATCGATATTTCCGATATATCGATATTCGTTTGCCATCTCTAGTTGTACTTCCTCTTAAAACAATAATCACCAGCACCACCACCTAATTTTACCTTTGCTGGCGAGGCGCGGTGTTTGCAGTGCACTGTCTCTTCTTGTGTAGGCTAGAATTTATTTGTTTTTTCATTGATCTGTGTCAGTCTAATCTTTGATGGCATGAAAAGGACTGATGCATGAACAATGCCATTCTTTACGCAGCTGGTCCCTGTGATGAATGGTGTGACAGTTCCCATTGGGTTGGTTGGTGCGTGCATGTACAGTAAGGTGGCTTGGCAGATTGATATGTGATAATAGAACATTTTCGCTCAACGAGCAAAGCAAAGGGAATTCTAATACACCCCTTCAGAGACACATAGTCTATCTATGACAGCTGATAGTGGAACTGTTGAGTCATTGGTCTGAGGATTCAATACGTACATTCTTATTCTTCTTCTTCTACCGCTTTTCCCACAATCGCACATGTGGATTTGGCCCTGTTTTACGGCCGAGTGCCCCTCCTGACGCCAACCCTATGTGGAGGGAATGTAATCATTATTGCATGTTCCTGTGGTACTTGGCAGTGTGGTGTGTTGTGTGAATTTGAAGAGGAGAGTGAGCCAGAAGAATTAATCACACGCGATTAAAATCCCCGACCCGGCCGGGAATCGAACCCGCGACCCTCTGAACCGAAGGCCTCAACGCTGACCATTCAACAAGGAGTCGGGTCAATACGTACATTAATAATAATAATTTCGTACTGAGCGACTTAGCCGTGCGGTTATGGTCGCGCAGATGTGAGCTTGCATTCGGGAGATAGTGGGTTCGAACCCCACTGTCGGCAGCCCTGAAGATGGTTTTCCGTGGTTTCCCATTTTCACGCCAAGAAAATGCTGGTAAAGTGCCTTAATTAAGGCCACGACCGCTTCCTTCTCACTCTTAGCCCTTTCCTATCTTATTTAGTCGCTGTAAGACCTATCTGTGTCGGTGCGACGTAAAGCAAATCCCTCTGCTTGGAGCAGCCCTTGTAAGGCATACCCTCCGAGGAAGGTGGGAAAACTGCGTGTTACTGTATAGGAGAATATTGCCTCCGTAGCTTAGGCTCATCTGTCGGTCATTAATCATTGCCGCAGAGGTCCTGCTCCATGGCTAAGTGGTTAGCGTGCTGGCCTTTGGTCACAGGGGTCCCGGGTTCGATTCCTAGCAGGGTCGGGCATATTAACCATAATTGGTTAATTCCCCTGGCACGGGGACTGGGTGTATGCGCCGTCTTCATCATCATTTCATCCTCATCACGACACGCAGGTCACCTACGGGTGTCAAATCAAAAGACCTGCACCAGGCCCCTCCGGAGGCCACACGGCATGTCAATTTCATTGCCCCAGAGGAGTGAGACATGTTTCGACAACTAACGCAGTTCATATCCTCGCCGCTAGATGGGGACTTCATTCACTCAATTCCCGGACCGGGTGAAACTGGGAACAACTGTGTATTTTCACTTTCATTGTATTGGAGGATAGTGTTGTTTGTGTGTCGTGAATGAGTTACAGGGATGTTGGGGACTGCACAAACACCCAGTTCCCGATCCTGGGTAATTAACAATTTATGGCTAAAATCTCCGCCGGTTGGGAAGCAAATCCGGAGCCTTCTGAACAGAAGGCAACTAAGTTGACCATTCAGCCAAGGAGCCGGTCAAAATACACATTTAAAATAATAATAATAATAATAATAATAATAATAATAATAATAATAATAATAATAATAATAATCACCACTACAAGGCGTGTCTATCACCCAGACAAGCGGTCTTGTAGAATTACACCCTTTTACTATCTCTCTGTAGGGGCTGCCTGGCCGAGGCGGTAAAGGTGTGCTCGGTTCGCCCGGAAGGACGTGGGTCCGAATCCCCGTCAGGAAGTCGTAAAATTTAAGAAACGAGATTTCCACTTCCGGAGGTGCATATGGCCCTGAGGTTCACTCAGCCTACACCAAAAATGAGTACCAGGTTAATTCCTGGGGGCAAAGGCGGCCGGGCGTAGAGCTAACCACTCTGCCCCATCACGTGCCGAGGTTAACAATGGTGGAAGCCTTTACCTTCCACTCCTCCAAGGGCTTTCATGGCCTGTAAAGAGGTGACTTTGCTTTTTACTATCTCTCTGTGGTTCAGTGATAAAAGTGTCAGTCTCCGGGATTCCAAGATCGCGGGTTCAAACTAGTGATTGGATAATCGAATACTTTTAATAATCGAATAACCTCCATCCGATTATTTAGATAATCAAATAAATAATCGAATAAAATAATCGAATGAGTTTCAAATATCATTCAGTTGTATCGCATAGAATAATCGGATGCGGCAGGAATCAGTTTTTCGGTTTCAGTGTGTCGCATGGATAATCGATTGAAATAACCCGAATAGATGAATTATTATAAAAAATTAGAATTAAGCCATTTTCCAAACGTATCTCCAAATGTTGAAACTTTGCCGGGAATCGAACCCGGGACCCCTGTGATCAAAGGTCAGCGCGCTAACCATTTAGCCATGGAGCTGAACATAATAATAATAATAATAATAATAATAATAATAATAATAATAATAATAATAATAATAATAATAATAATAATAATAATAGATTTTGTCCCACTAACTACTTTTTACGATTATCGGTGACGCCGAGGTGCCGGAATTTTGTCCTGCAGGAGTTGTGTTACATATCGGTAAATCTACCGACACGAGGCTGCCGTATTTCAGCACCTTCGAATGCCACCGGGCTGAGCCGGGATCGAACTCGTCAACTTGAGTTCAGGAGGCCAGTGCTATACTGTCTGAGCTATTCAGCCCGGCATTATTATTATTATTATTATTATTATTATTATTATTATTATTATTATTATTATTATTATTATTATTATGTGCACGTAGCTGGTTGAGCTCGGTTGTAATCTAAAATACCCCTGTGGGTGGGGGCGGTAGAATATACCCACGGTATCCCCTGCCTGTCGTAAGAGGTAAATAAAAGTGTTCCTGGGCCTCTTAACTTGGAAGCGTGGATTGGCGACCACGGAGCCCTTAGCTGAGTCCTGGCATTGCTTCCACTTACTTGTGCCAGGCTCCTCACTTTCATCTATCCCATTCATCCCTTGGTCAACTCTTGTTCTTTTCCGCCCCCGACGGTATTAAGTTTTTGAGGGCTAGAGAGTCTTTTATTTTCACGCCCTTCGTGGCCGTATTCTTTCTTTGGTCGATATCTTCATTTTTCGACGTGTTGGACCTGTTCCATCGCCGCCCTCCCTCCTCCCCCACCACTCCACCCGCGATTTAGTGGTAGACGTTAGTAAAGTGGTTGAGCAAATATACTTCCTCTTACACACTAACCGTCACCACCTAAATCATTTCAAACTTTAAGCAGTATCCTTTATTGTGTTTTCTTGCCGTACTGTGTGTGTACTTTCGAAACCCTATAGTGACACATACTGAAGTTGTGTGTTACGACATTTCATATCTACACATTCTTCAACATGTACATATTAAAGTCCAGGAATATCTGAAGCGAAATGCGCAGTATTTCGAGATAATGCTCGTTCTTATAATTGCATTGATTTTGATCTAAGACGCGCCTGTTCTATGGAAAGTGTGGGTGGTTCACGTGTCATGAGAACAATGCTACATGGCCGTGATATCAGTCTGTCATCACGATAACGCCCAGATCATGTTTCAGGTTAGTGAACATCGCTGGATTTTTTTTTTTTGGTATCATACAGTAAAAGTGTGGAGATCATGTGATAACTAGATCATATGACGTTGTTACTTAGGAACTCAAAGCGTGACCAGCACTTTCTAAATAATAATTTTGAAAGAATTAATAATGCTAGTTTTTTTAAGCTATTTCCAAGTAGTGAAGGGTATAAACGGATCGATCTCTGGTACAAAGTTACTGTAGACTATATTAAACACATTTTAGCTTTTGTGAACGCAACACGTTTTTCGTTGTTCACATAAATGATTTTTTTTTGCTATATTGCATCATTAAGTCGTATTTGGTATAAAAACTTATTTTGGTCATATTAAAAATTACGATCTTCATGGCTATGTCAGAGCTTTCTTCACTCTCTGTTGCTCAGAATGTTAATGATCCGCTCGTGTCGTGGTATTGTTTGCAACTCTCACGTGGCGTTTTGTTTTCCTTCTGTATTTTTTACATAATAACCCCACTCTCCCTCCCCCCCCCCCTCCCTCTTCATGAGGTGTGAGTATGGTTAGTTCGTTACGATTACGCCAGGTGGCGTGGTACGTTTCCGTGGCGCATCAGAATGAGCACAGACAGCGGGCGAGTACGATAGTGACGTCATGGGGGGCATGAACCAATAAGAGGAGAGGGCTTCGATCCGCTGGCACTATGCCAAACCTCGGCAGAGAATGTGTATAAAGTCACTTACGAGACGCGGTAAGAGCGCAGAGTGTATTTAACCGCTTGTGAGAGCAGTTGTGTATGTTGCTTCAGTCGGATTACTTTCTTTGACATTAATTTGAGTTGGAATAACTGTGATCTTTCAGTGACGTAGTGTCATACAAACTATAACAGTTTACTTGGCTTCCAAAGAAAAATACTGGTTTGTCAAGTGTAGTCTTGTGTCTTCTCTTCAGCGGTATTAAGAAGTGTTTCAGCCATGGCTTTTATGATGCCTGTTGTGAAAAACGATTGGGATATTTATAAGTCAAACCGATCGCGGCGCAGTTCTGAATGTTCCAACCCGCAATCATGTCGGAGTCGAAAAGTTTCGGAGTGTTCAAAATCCGAAGGGCCTAGTTTGTCAACTTCACCAGGGAGCGATTTTATTGTAGGATCGCCAGCTCACCGTTCAATTCCTGTTGTGGTGTCGGCATCCCGACAGTATTCCCGGACCTCTTCCAGAGCGTCGCAGTCCAGTCTTCAGTCTCCAGTCAAATCGACATCCTCTTCACCCCCAAAATCGGCTTCCCAGTCGTCATTGAATAAGTTTCACAATCGACTGGTGGACAAATTGAAGAGGTCTTTGAGGTCCAAGGAATCTGCTGTCTCTGATGGTACTGGTAGCATCGATCCTGAAACCTCCAGGATGTCTTCCTGAGGAACGGTCGCGGAGGAAGACACGGAAAGCGTCTTGCAGCCGAATTCCAGAAACAGTAGCAGAGTAGTTGCATCGTCTTCTGGAATGACTGCCCCCATGTCTATCCCCAACAGAAGTCGCTCCAGGGAAGTAGCTCCGAGGGTAGCGTCATCGTATCCTGGCACGGGCATTTCCGGGAGTTGGTCGAGATGCTGAGCAGTATTACGGAAAACAACTACTACGGCTCCAAGAAGACACATTGAGGAAGAGGAAGAAGGAGAAGATATTTAAAAAGAGTGTAAGTTATTTCAAAATACAACACTTATTTTTTAAATATTTGAAACTGATAAACAATTCGAGGTAGAACGTTTTACAAACGAAAAGAGATCATTCTTTTTAGAACAAGACTTACTATTATTCTACGGGAATAAGAAGGACATTTTAAGTTTATTTAAAAATCTATGCATTAAAGACTGTGTTTTCTTATGGAAGATAAGACTTTTAATTTTTTCACATGATATATTTTTTAAAGCAAATATCATTATGTGAGGAACTATTTAGTGAGTACTGTAATTCAGCAGTTGAATTGTATGTATTTTATTTCATTTTATTTAACAAAATAATTTTCAATGATACCGGTAGTTGCTCTTTGTGGTAAATAGAAAATGTTAGTGATATCTGCAACAGTAATAATAAAATGTAGTAAAGTAAACAATAGGTGTGATAGAATTCTCAACTAGTGATATTTGCCAAATATAATAAAAGGACTGATTAGGATGGTTTTAGTTATTATTACTAAGTTATATAATTATTAAATGGCAGCAAGAATGAGTGATGTGTGAGACTGTGATACTATATAGAACTTAGCTGTAATTAAAGAAAGATTATACTTACATGTTTCGGGGTAAAAGTGTTGCTAATGGTTCAAAAATGTGGCGTGGATATTAGATGGATGAAATATTTCCTGAAAGAAACCTGGCCTATTTATTGACTGTTAATTTTTTGAAAAGATAAAAATGTGTATAGTACTGTACAATAATACGAGAGAAAGTTGATATTAATTACACTATATTTCAAGTAAGAAGAGACAGTTAAAAGACTTAGCTATCAATATTTAATGCCAAGAAACCATATAATGTTATAAGATGTAAACACTTTCACAACTATATTCAGATTTGAAATTATATAGCCGGTGATGGGAAGTCGTAATTTTTGTAAATTTTACAATTTCATGGTGGGTTGTCGTGAAAGGAATTTGATCACAATGCTATTACTCAGTGTATTAAGATTTTGGGGGTTTTAATCGGGAGATGATTGGGAACTCGTTATGAATATGAACTAAATTTGCATATATGCACCTCTATACGTATTTTCATGTTGTTTAGCTTTGCAAAATAATGTAGCTCGTCTGAATATAGTTGTTCTTTACTGTGAGTTTTGCTCATGTTTTATCATCGAAACAAAAAATACCAGACTGATTTTCTTTCATTTACAGCAATTTAATAATTATTATCTCGATCATTCGTGTTAAAAAAATAAAGTTACGGACATCTTAGTGATGTATTTTTCAGTTCTTTCAGCATGTGAAACAGCATCATTCTCTTAATTGAAAGTTCTTTCTTCAGTAAGGAACATTTTAAAGTAACATTCCATTCACTACTGTTTTGTATGTCAACTATGTGATTCTAATTAGTTTGTTTTTTCTTTCTGTTGGTTTCTTTTTTTGCGTGTGCGTATAAAATATTCTAAAAGTGATATTTTTTGGACTAACTGTACTGTTGTAAAAAGTAATGAAAAAGCATCAAAATTTTTCTATGTAACCTGGTGACAAGAGAAGGAATAGTTCCTTGTTAATTTAGAATCGTTTGAAAGAGAACTGTAATTATTGAGAATCTTTAAGTATTTATGCAGATTTTTGTAGTTTGCAATAAGAAAACGGAAAATGTGAAACCAAAAACTACGTATTATACAACGTGTTCCTCCATTTTAAGTGCTAAGTATACGTTGATTGAATTCAAGTAGTTTTAGTGCACAATAATTTATAAAACAGTTGAATCAGATCTGAATACTGAAGTCATTATTTAAAGTATAATTTTTACCGAAATACAGTGCTATTTTATGTTGTATTGTAAACAATTCATTGGCCAATTATTATTCATATCAGTGAAAAGAATACAATCTAATTAGTAAAAAAAACTGTGTTGTGAGTTTTTCTTTCACTTGTGATCTGAACCAATCCCCATGGTTTTCCATTTTTTTTAAAAAAAAGGATGTTAATTAATTTACATCGCGATGTTTGAAATATAAGTGATTATCATAACAAAGCAGGAAAATGTTTAATGAAGATCTTTAGAAGAGTGGTTGGTGATGCTGTCGGCTTTCATATCAGGTAAACAGTGTGTATGAGTTAGTTCACAAAGGGTGGATTTCCTCATGAGTTTGTTTATTTACTCAACTTCCAGCTCAACAAGTTTTTAATGTCTGACAACACTGGGTAAGTATGAAACATTTACTTGTCAGCTTTCGGGTGTTGCATATCAGGTAAACAATGTGTTTGGGTTAATTCATGAAGGTGGACTTCCGCTTTGAGTTTGTTTACGAAACTTCGACAGCTCAACAAGTCATTAACAGCTGACAACACTGGGTAAGTATGAATGAATCAGTGTGTAGTTCATTATTGTTATCTTGTAAAGGTAAGAAGAAAGTATAGGATTTGTGGTCATTGTACATGCTTGCTTTGCCTGCCTAGTAAGTGTGAAGGTTTTGTGACTAAATGTTGCCTGCTCGTGTGTGTGTGTGTTTTTTTAAACTGTTCATCCCCTTGGAGTAAATGAAAGCTTACCGCGGCATACTTCTAGAGCGCATGCAGACAGAAAGCAGGGGGAAATATTCTCCGGCTGGCTGCAACCACCGGGCCTGCAGCTCCCGTGACTTATTACGACTCAAAACATTTGTTTTTATTCGTTATTATACATTTCATCCTATTTACTACTATGCTAATAATAATAATAATAATAATAATCGTTTTACGTCCCATTAAGTACTTTCAAGGTTTTTGTAGAGGCCGATGTGCCGGAATTTTGTTCCGCAGGAGTTCGTTTACGTGCTAGTAAATTTATTGACACGAAGCTGACATATTTGAGAACCTTCAAATATTAACAGACTGAGCTGGTAGTGAATCCGTCAACCAATCGATCCGGCTACTGTTCTACGAATTCGCTAAAATATTTGAAATAGATTACTGAACGATTGCCTATTGTTCACCAATTTGTGCCAGTCTGAATTCAATCATATTTTCATGATGTACGGATTCGTCTGTATAACGTTTTTTTTTTTTTTTTTTTTTTTTTTTTTTTAACTTTTAGGTTCTTCAGCCTGCCGAAACTAATTTTGAGTAATAGATTTTTAAACTGAAAAAGAAAACATATGATTACAGTACTATATCTAAAAAAAACTTCATTTACTGCCACGTAAAATATCTTCTGCAGGGCTAAATTCTGGCACCTCGGCGTCTCCGAAAACCATAAAAGTAGTAAGTGGGACGTAAAGCAAGTAACATTATTATTATTATTATTATTATTATTATTATTATTATTATTATTATTATTATTACAAACATTACGTATTTCCGGCAGTGAAATCCAGTTTCCGTCGAAATAATCACTACCCATGGATTCCCGTGAGTGCTGAGTAGATTTCCCCGTTTCTTACTTCGTGTTTTCATAATATTCATTTTTTACCTTGGCGGGCAAGATTGTCACGCGAATACGATCTTCTAATAATTTTCTGTAGTGGAGTTTGGAACTCACGGTCTCATAACACTGTTTTAAAGCGGTAGTTGGACTGCTCGTATAGATGGAGGATTGCAGTAGAAGGGAAAGTAGTGTGGGAGTGTGCAATGGATAAGATAATGTGTGAAAACATAGAGACGCTTAGGCATTTAGTAATAGGTCCTACATAGGATCATCTCTTTAGAGTAACATTAATATATTCACTCTCGTGACTGTTTAAGTCAGCTACTTATAAATAGACACCATCAACTGACGGGTGCAGCAATTGCGTTGTACTGTAAAAATAACGTGAAGCGTGCTCCGATGTTGCGATTAGTATTTAATTGAAGAGAGATTAAAAAAGGAAAGAATGTCATTGTAAACATGGTTTTTGCGACTAGCTTGAACCATGTGCTGTCATGTGGGCGTGGCGTAGCCTTGACAAGGGAGTGCCAGCTATAAATAAATCGTCAAATATTCACAACAGGTGCAATGCCCCCAATTACAGCTATTTATTCTTCCAGGCAGAGTCCGGTTTCCTCTACTCTATTGCCTTTCTTCTATTTATTTCCCTCCTTCAATTTTGTCATTTCCTCTCTCTCTCTCCCCACCATATCTTACGAGTTATTCATTGCAGCACATTCTTCACTCACTCAGCGGTTCTGCTGTAGACCTGACCCTATTCTGAAGAGCCGTGGAAATTTCCACTGCCAGCTGTGGGCCAATAGCAGCGCAGCGCGGCGGAGGCTCGAGGAAGATTATCGTTCGCGCATTCACTCGTGAATCGATAGCAGGCCACGTACTGCCTTCTGCATGAAATGTGCAACACAATGGGAACTAGCTGGTGTGGTGTTATCGCTTTTAACCCGTAATTAGTACACCTAAAATTTGTAACACAGGAAGTAAAGGTGGGGCCTCAGGAACCACGAGGATTTTGAACATATTTTGGTAGAAAAGAAAACGACTGGATAGAATTTAAATAAACAATAAGGAGTTATTATTAGTCCGACTCGTTGGCTGAATGGTCAGCGTACTGGCCTTCGGTTCGATTCCCGGCCGGGTCGGGGATTTTAACCTTCATTGGTTAATTCCAGTGGCCCGGGGGGCTGGGTGTTTGTGCTGTCCCCAACATCCCTGCAACTCACACACCACACATTACACTATCCTCCACCACAATAACACGCAGTTACCTACACATGGCAGATGCCGCCCGCCCTCATCGGAGGGTCTGCCTACAAGGGCTCCACTCGGCTAGAAATAGCCATACGAAATTAAATTAAATTACTATTTTAAAACTACATTAATTATCGCTGGTTATTCCTTACAGAAGTTATGTCAAAAGATCAATCACCACTGATCTGCATTTAGGGCAGCCGCCCTTGTGGCAGATTCCCTATCTGTTGTTTACTTGTTTTTACGTAGTCTTTTCTTAAATAATTGCAAAGAATTTGGAAATTTATTGAACATATCCCTTGGTAAATTATTCCAATCCCTAACGAATATTTGCCCCAATTTGTCCTCTTTAATTCCAACTTTATCTTCATATTGTCATATCTCCTACTTTTAAAAACACTACTCAAACTTATTCGTGTAGCCTACTATGTAATATCAAGCCATTTCTCCACTGACAGCTCGAAACATACCACTTAGTCGAGCAGCACGTCTCCTTCCTCCCAAGTCTTCCCAACTCAAATGTAGCAACATTTTCGTAACGCTACTATTTTGTCGGAAATCACCCAAAACAAATCGAGCTGCTTAACTTTGGTTTCTTTAAGTTCTCGAATCAAGTAATCCTGGTGAGGGTCCCATACACTCTATTTGGGGTCTTACCAGAGACTTGTATGCCCTCTCCTTTACATCCTAACTACAACCCCTAAATACCTTCATAACCATGTACAGAGATTTCTACCCTTTATTTACAATCCTGTTTATTCGATTACCCCAATGAAGATCTTTCATTATATTAACACCTAGGTTATTACAGTGATCCCTATAAGAGACTTTCACCCCATTGTATTCAACAACTGTAAATGTTTAGCTTCAGAATTGAAACTTTACATTTCAACACAAAAGAGGTAGTCCTTTAGAGCTGCAAACCAAAAGAGAAGTTAAACTTAAAAGTACAAATATTTCTGCAGGTTATTATAATTTTTTTTTTGCTAGTTGGTTTACGTCGCATCGACACAGATAGGTCTTATGGCGACGATGGGATAGGGAAGGGCTAGGAATGGGAAGGAAGCGGCCGTGTCCTTAATCAAGGTACAGCCCCAGCATTTGCCTGGTGTGAAAATGGGAAACCACGGAAATCCATCTTCAGGGCTGCCGACAGGTATTTCGTATGAGAGATTCAGTAGTAACGTTTTCATCCTAATGACATGCATCATTTTTGAAAATAGTAAACAAATGATAGAAATTGGGACAAAACCTTGGTTTTATATCTTTTAGTGTCTTAATCAATCCAGTTCAGTTTTTTTACTCATCCAAACCAAGAAACACTTTGGACGCACAGCACTGGATCATTCCGAACACAAGGCTGCTGGACTTGGCACACTCTCGTGATGTCCAGTCTTTCCTTTCATAGATGGGCACACCGAGCACCTTTTCCTCTTTGATTTTAGTAGCTTGTTCGATCCTGGCTCAGTCCGGTGGTGTTTACAGGTGTTCAAATACGTCAGCCTTGTGTCGGTAAATTTACTGGCACGTAAAAGAACTCCTGCTGGGCTAATTTCCGGTACCTTGGTGTCTCCGAAAACCGTAAAAGTAGTTAGTTTGATGCAAAGCCAATACCATTATTATTATTATTATTATTTGCTAGTGGCTTTACGTCGCACCGACCCAGATAGGTCTTACGGCGACGATGGGATAGGAAAGGCCTAGGAGTTGGAAGGAAGCGGTCGTGGTCTTAATTAAGGTACAGTCCCAGCATTTGACTGGTGTAAAAATGGGAAACCACGGAAAACCATCTTCAGGGCTGCCGACAGTGGGATTCGAACCCACTATCTCCCGGATGAAAGCTCACAGCCGCGCGCTTCTAACCGCACGGCCAACTCGCCCGGTATTATTATTGTTATTATTATTATTACCTATTAGTATTGTTATTTTGAAGTAGGCAGAGCTTCCTTGTGAGCTTGGGATGTTCGTGGAGGCTCGGGTGGATTCATTCGTAGAGTATCACATATCGAAATTCTGATCATGTTCACTGTTATCGCAATCGCTTGTCACTTCCGCGTATATCATCGATATCAATGTTCACTGGTTCAACTAGCTTCTGTAGCGTTTATAATCTCTTCCTCATTCATTTTTCTAGAGTCTAGTGGAACTAATGTAAAATAGTTTCACTAATGGTACACCTAGGTCTTTGGTCGCCTTTATACAAGCAAAACTAACACAGGCACACCTTCAACAACACTGTGGGCTAATATCTGAGAGCTGGGAGAGTACAGGGAGGTGCAGGTGAACGCTACCACGGACACCTTCCGGTACGGCAAAACATGGATTTTCTTCGGGTCCCTAGGATCAGGTGTACCAATTACGGGTTAAACTTACTGAATCATTTTAAAAATTTAGAAGAATATTACAGTTAAAATTATAGACATTAGATACATTGTCAACCTCTATAGTGAAACGGTCGGAATTATTAGCTGCCGTCCTCGCGGTAGGGTGGTTCGATTCCCGGTACTACCAGAGATTTAAGATAGGCAGGAGGGCTGATATGCAGCTCATCTCCATTACACGGCAGAGCTACGGTATAAACATTAGCCAGTCACAGCACAAAGACAGAGTAGTTACCAACACCAAGCCATTCTTGTACCTTTCATCCCAGTGGCTACTGGTCATATTTAAATACTTAGATGTTTTTAGAAGGTAGGAGAAAATTGTTAATATTAAAGAAATAATTTGTTTGATCCATTTTCAAATTTGACAAAAATGGGAGAGGAAAA
The DNA here is from genome assembly GCF_040414725.1 of Anabrus simplex. Taxonomy (NCBI): domain Eukaryota; kingdom Metazoa; phylum Arthropoda; class Insecta; order Orthoptera; family Tettigoniidae; genus Anabrus; species Anabrus simplex. The sequence continues at coordinate 71,579,046 of NC_090275.1, read as the reverse complement.
AGGTCCGGTGAAATTATTTTTCTTCACAACCCTAAGGCTAATGGGTAACATCAATCAATCAATCAATCAATCAATCAATCAATCAATCAATCAATCAATCAATCAATCAATCAATCAATCAATTAATCAATCAATCAATCACCATTGATCTGCATTTAGCGCTGTCGCTCAGGTGGCAGATTCCCTACCAATTGTTTACTTATTCTTTTCTTAAATAATTGCAATTCATTTGGACATTTATTGAACATCTCCCTTGGTAAATTATTCCAATCCCTAACTCTCCCAACGGACATTCGGCACCTTACTTCTTCTCATAAATTCAAATCTGCCTGCCGAAAGTTTTTCCTGGGAACACTTAAGTGAGTTGTGTGAGTCATTGTGTGAATGGCTTTTCTTCATCTATTATGCACTTCAGTCATTATTGTTATTACTATACTTCCTATTTATAGTATTATTATTAGTAGTATTGTCACACTAATTGTCGTTCTGATATGTAACTTAGTCTTAGAATTATCTGTCCGTAGTATTATTTCTTTGTAGAATTTCTATGTATTCTTTTATGTTTAAATTTTTAAATTTTATTGTTTATAGTGGTTAAGTGTAAGAGAGGGGCCTGAGCCCTAACTTCGCCACAAATGTAAATCAAGAATATATAAATAAATAAATAAATAAATAAATAAATAAATAAATAAATAAATAAATAAATAAATAAATAAATAAATAAAACCTTGGCCTCATTTTTTATATGAACTTACACTGAGCAGAACACGCCACTTTTAGGCCTATTCTATTCTTTGCACTCCCTTAAAAGTTTACGGGATCTCTTCCACTAAATACGAGGAAGTTATTTATTCAGAGCTTTAAATCTACCCATCTTCCATTATGGTGACGTAATAAACAACAACCTAAACACCGCACTTGACGCTAAACTTCAGCGGGCTTATGTATAATACATAAACCTTCACTCGGTCTCGTTTGTCCACAACATCCTCGGTACAAACACACGAAGTTATCTGAGAACGGATCTTAAATATTTATCATCCCCAAAGAGTATACCACCGAGCTCGATAGCTGCAGTCGCTTTAAGTGGGGCCAGTATCCAGTATTCGGGAGATAGTGGGTTCGAACCCCACTGTCGGCAGCCCTGAAGATGGTTTTTCGTGTTTCCCATTTTCACACCAGGCAAATGCTGGGGCTGTACCTTAATTAAGGCCACGGTCGCTTCCTTCCCACCCCTACCCCTTTCCTGCCCCATAGTCGCCATAAGACCTATCTGTGTCGGTGCGACGTAAAGTCACTTATAAAAGAAAACAGTATACCAACCAGGTCAGAAACCTCTTCCATGCTGAGGTTCCCAATTTACCGCACAAGTTACGGCAACTCATTCATACCCGCAACCATACGCTCCTGGAATTCCCTTCCGGCTGTAATTAGACTAGAGACCTACATAGTTGAAATGTATTTAAAAAGAGATGTTGCAAATGTTACATAGACTTTAGAAATTAGTGTATAATGTCATGTTTCTTTATAGTAACTCTCAGACAATATTTACCTTTCGTTTATAACTATTATTTAAGTAGAATTTCTTAATTCATTTTATGTAATTAGGAACCTTAAGACTCAGTAGTTTGTACTGTACAATGTATCATATAAGATGGTTTGGCATAACAGCAGGCTTCGTAGCCTGAGCCATGCCATACACATTTTTTTTTTTTCGCTAGTGGCTTTACGACGCACCGACACAGGTCTTATGGCGAGGAAAAAAAAAAAATGAAATGGCGTATAGCTTTTAGTGCCGGGAGTGTCCGAGGACAAGTTCGGCTTGCCAGGTGCAGGTCTTTCGATTTGACTCCCGTAGGCGACCAGCGCGTCGTGATGAGGATGAAATGATGATGAAGACAACACATACACCCAGCCCCCGTGCCAGCAAAATTAACCAATGATAGTTAAAATTCCCGACCCTGCCGGGAATCGAACCCGCAACCCCTGTGGCCAAAGGCCAGCACGATAACCATTTAGCCATGGAGCCGGACCTTATGGCGACGATGGGATGGGAAAGGGCCAGGAGTGTGGAGGAAGCGGCCGTGGCCTCAATTAAGGTATAGCCCCAGCATTTGCCTGGTGTGAAAATGGGAAACCACGGAAAACCATTTTCAGGGCTGCCGACAGTGGGATTTGAACCAACTATCTCCCGGATACAAGTTCACAGCTGCGCGCCCCTAACCGCTCGGCCAGCTCGCCCCGTCCATATGAAATAAGTCAATAAATAACTCCTCTTCCAATTAACGAATATTTGCTCAAATTTTTCCTCTTGACTTCCAACCTTGTCTTCATATAATCTCTCCTACTTTTAAAAGCTCTGTTTAAACTTACTCGTCTACTAATGTCATTCCACACCATCCTACAGTTTATGTTATTACCCCAATGAAGATCTTTCCTTTTATTAACACCTTGACATTTACAGCGATCCCAGTGAGTTACTGTCATCCTTTTAACAAAACAATTACAACGGAGATGACTTATTCTCTTTGTGAGCCTTACAACCTGACCTTTCTCCCCGATAAGCATCGTACCATTGTCTGTTGTCCATTGGGCAACTTCGTCAAGATATTTTTACAGTTGCTCACAACCGCGTAAGTCCTCGCCCCAAGGTGTTGCAGCTCTTTTCAGGCACACCTCCAATGGAGGTGAGCTGCCATTCCTAAATCTCTAACAGTATCGGGAATCCAACCCGGGCCTTCGAGAACGGCAGCTAATATTGCTAACCGTTTCTCGACTTACTCTTCGTCGCCGTAATAAAATCAGCGATAAGCAAGCCGCGTTTAACATCTCGCCAAGAAGACATGCCTGATCAACATTCACATCCGCTCCTAGAACGACTAAGAAAGTTTCATTTCAGAAAATTTGCGCTACTTAAGTGGTGTGGTGTAAACACTCGTGCAACATTTCTTTGCGCGCAAGTTTTCGTGTTGCGCAACAAGAAAAAAAAAGGCAAACTTGCGTGCTGTGTGTAAGCAGTGCGTGCCATTTTTCTTGCGTAACACAAAAGTGGCATGCAAGTTCTGTTGCAACGTGGACGGAGGCCATCCGGAAAAAACCTTATCTGTGATTCCAGTTCCTTTTATCATGCAGTAGGCCTATATAAGAAAAGACAGAGGACCAATAACACTGCCTTGTGGGACCCCCGCTTAATTATTACAGGATCAGATAACGCTTCATCTACTCTAATTTTCTGAGTTCTATTTTCTAGACATTTTTAGCCACCCATTCGGTCATTTTATTGTCTATTTCAATAGGCCTCATTTTCGTCAATAATCTTCCGTGATCTATTCTGACAAAAGTCGATAGCAATACAGTCAATTACACCTCCTGAATCTAAAATACCTGCTATATCTTGCTGAAATCCTACAAGCTGCGCCTCACAAGAACTGCCTTCTTTTTTTTTTTTTTTGCTATGGGCTTTACGTCGCGCCGACACAGATAGGTCTTATGGCGACGATGGGATAGGAAAGGCCTAGGAGTTGGAAGGAAGCGGCCGTGGCCTTAATTAAGGTACAGCCCCAGCATTTGGCTGGTGTGAAAATGGGAAACCACGGAAAACCATTTTCAGGGCTGCCGATGGTGGGATTCGAACCTACTATCTCCCGGATGCAAGCTCACAGCCGCGCGCCTCTACGCGCACGGCCAACTCGCCCGGTAGAACTGCCTTCTATCAAACCGATTAGTAATATGACAAACGTGTCTAATATAATCCAAAAGGATGCTTTACCGAGTGAGTTGGCCGTGCGGTTAGCAGCGCGCAGCTGTGAGCTGGTATTTGGGAGATAGTGGGTTCGAACCTCATCGTCGACAGCCCTGAAGATAGTTTTCCGTGGTTTCACATTTTCACACCAGGCAAATGGTGGCGCTGTACCTTGATTAAGGCTACGCCGGCTTCTTTCCCACTTTTAGCCTTTTCCTATCCCATCGTCGTCACAAGACCTATATGTCTCGGTGCGACAGATTGTTCTTTTTCTTCTTTTTTCATCTGTTTACACTCCAGGGTCAGTTTTTCCCTCGGACTCAGCGAGGGATCCCACCTCTACCGCCTCAAGGGCAGTGTCCTGGGGCTTCAGAGTCCGGGTCGGGGGATACAACTGGGGAAGATGACCAGTACTTCGCCCAGGCTGCCTCATCTACTATGCTGAACAGGGGCCTTGCGGGGGGAAGCGAAGATTGGAAGGGACAGACAAGGAAGAGGGAAGAAATCGGCCGTGGCCTTAAAGTAAAGTGAGGTACCATCCCGGTATTTGCCTGGAGGAGAAGTGGGAAACCACGCAAAACCACTTCCAGGATGGCTGAGGTGGGAATCGAACCCACCTCTACTCAGTTGACCTCCCGAGGCTGAGTGGACCCCGTTCCAGCCCTCATACCACTTTTCAAATCTCGTAACAGAGCCGGGAATCGAACCTGGGCCTCCGGGGGTGGCAGCTAATCACACTAACCACTACACCACAGAGGCGGACAAGCAAATTATACAGGCAAAAAAAATAAAAAATAAAAAAATAGATGCTTACCCAGAGCGTACTTGCAACACACGTCAAGCTCATTGGCCTGTTGATGCGATGCCGGGGAATGATCTGATGTGAATGTCGGTTTTTATCAAAGTTAGTCTCAACCCCATGGGGAATAACTCATGCCGGTATTTTTAAAAGTAAAATGGGCTGTGGTTGTATGTTTCCGACGCTCTTGGTGACATGTGTGGTATGTATCACCTGTTATCTTGAAAGAGCTGTCTGTTGCCATCGTCTAATGGATGGAGTATATTTGCACCTGTTTCTTGGCTCAGGCTAATTAGCTTAATGTACTTTCACTGATGTCGTAGTCTGTGTGGCTGTGAGAGTCTGCAAGCTGCTGTGACACGGTCAGTGATGATGTTCACCACATAAATGAAATTATAATTTGTTTGTGTGATTGTTCGTTATGACGTCATGGCAGTGTTGCATACCGTAGCGGAATTCCGGTACGCGTGACGGAATTTGATCATCTTGGAGAGAAAAGGGCGAAATGTAGGAAATATAGCGGATTTTGACAACACTGCAGCTATTGTACGATTTAGGTTCTTCCCCTTAGTTATTCCCAAAGCATATAGGATTGCTCCTTCTACTAATCACAGTTGATTACACAATGAGTGATAAAATTACCAGTAAGTTGGCCACATGGTTGGGGTCGCACAGCTGTGAGCTTGCATTCGGGAGATAGTGGGTTCGAACCCCACTGTCGGCAGTCCTGATTTACGTCGCACCGACACAGAGAGGTGTTATGACGGCAATGGGAGAGGAAAGGGTCAAGAGTGTGAAGGAAGTGACCGTGGTCTTAATTAAGGTACAGCCCAAGCGTTTGCCTGATGTGGAAATGGGAAACCACGGAAAACCATCTTCAGGGCTGCCGACAGTGCGGGTCGAACTAGTGATGAGAGAATCGAATACTTTTAATAATCGAATAACCTGACGCAAGTGTGATAAACGGAAGCTTGAAAACAATATTCTCTCACCCATGGGAAATTAATGCAAGTATCAAGCTCGAATTATTATTATTATTATTATTATTATTATTATTATTATTGTTGTTGTTGTTGTTGTTATTTACGTAGTCGAACGATCACGTTGTTTGTGACGTTATGTCATGAAACATGTGCTGTACATACATATTTATATGAGTTCAGTTAATGTAAATACCTGTAAATTAATATTATATAATTTATTCTTACCTGTATATATAATTTGTAATCCACTACGGTATTTTGAAACACACTGTAACTTCTAGAATGGCACTAGATCGTGGTAGAATATTCTGTACATTATAACAATGTTGTTAAGCACTCTAGAATTTTCGAGAAGGTATTTTTTTTGTAACATATCTTTCTGGAAGCCTGGCCAGGCACGTATATAAGGAGGTGGTCTTGATGGTAACGACGAGTTATTGTTCAGTAGAGTTATGGTGTAGAAAGAATATACTTCACCTCGTGTTGACATGCAGTGGTTGCAGTCTCCATGTCGAAGTATCTGTCTTGTTGACCGCCAAGCGTCGGGTTGGTTATGCATCTTCTGGAGAGGTGGTTGGGGCGGATCTTTTATACTGAGGGCTGTTGGTGTCCCACGTTGGAGATGTTATTTGTGGTAGAAATCTCGCCTGGTAGTTGGGGTCAGCGAAGGAGGACATGATGACAGCATGGTAGGCTATGGTGGCGGAGTCGAGAGCGGCGGACGCAACAGAAGTCGTCGATGTAGTGGTGGTACAGGTCTCGCTGGTGCTGGTGACGGCGTAATGATAGATGACGATCCAGTTCGCTGCTCTGCAATATTCGCTGGAGAAGGCAGAAACGTAGACTATCCTCTCAGCGAGCTTGGAGTAGGAAATAGAGTACCCGTCCTGAGGTAAAACCTCTATTCGAGCATCACTCAGTCCACCTGTCTATACGCTTTTTAAGCTACTATAAATCGCCGTGTTAGAGTATGGTGTGCGGATGTCGACGGACGTGAAGGCTTATGCAGTGGTATAAACTGTCGTTAGAGTCACTGCAGTCGACGAAGGACGCTTACTAGCGACGACGAAAATGTTTTCATTCCCCGCTCGGAGGGCGAGGCGGGCCCCTTAGAGCGTAACGCGCTCTCTCGGGCCAAGGAAGCGAATAGAACTGTGTGAAACAAGGAAGGAGTGAGATGGGAAGGACGATGTGACAAATTTAATGAGTTGGGCTACGAAGATGCGAATTTTATGGGATTTTCGCTCGGATTGAAATTTAGAGAGGAGGACTAGGGTTGTACTGAAAGGTGAGGAAATGCAATGACGTAGTGAGATTGTGAAGGGAAGATATTAGATACCGGATGATATCGAGTGACGGAGGTGGGTAAGGAGATAAACTATATGGGTGAGGAGGTGGACTGACAGATTGACGAGATGAGAAGTTGGCTGCCTGGGGGCGGCGGTGAGAATTGTTGGTGGGATGTCTTGCAGAATTTTTTTTTGGGGGGGGGGGGAGATGGACGGTTCTACTCTATGACCTTGGCCATATAGGTAAGCTCCGTGGTCAATGAGGTATTGAACATCTGTGGCGTTCAGGACGTGGATGCGTACCATGAATGTTGGCCCTGACGCATTCTTGATGCGGAAGACACGGCGGACTGGGATGTCTTCAGCTTGTAGTTGGTGAAATATGGTCCTTTCGGAGAGAGCCGGGTCCACTCCACGGATGGCACAGCAGGACATTCTGTGAGAAGTTGGTGATGGCTGCGAGGTCGATGATGTTGCGGAGGCTGCTGTTCTAGGTGAAGCTGGCGAAGGCGGTGCGTCGACTGTAGTGTTCGTTGTTCCAGGAAGTTCATATTGATGTTGAGGTTGTGGAGGGATGGGGGAAGTGAGGAGTGAAGAGGTCATTAGTGATGGTGGGTGGCATGTGACAACTGTTGTAACAGCGATCTGTGAAGTAGCGAGGGTAGATTTCGGAGTGGTCGATGTGACGGTGGTGGTCGTGGTGGTGTAGGTGGTGGTAATGGGAGTCGTGTAGAAATTTGACGAAGTCTGTAGTTGTGGTGGTCCCTGTGATGGCGTAGTTGTAGGCTCGGCTGTGGTATAGACAGTTGGCTGGGCTGATGTAATTGTTACCGGAACAACTTCTACTCGATGGAGCCTGCCATGGATATAAATGCCATTATCAACAGCGTTCCAGAAGTCATCTGCAGATGGAGTATATAGTAGCACATCAGTTGATGGTCCTGGGCCGGCGGAAGATCGTATGGCATGGTGGATGCCAATCGTGCGGAGTTCTGCTTCAATTTCTTCTTTGGGGATAGCTGGATTGACATTTCTGGCGAGACAGACATATAGAGTGGGGAGGCCGACTTCCATCTTGGTGTCAGGCTTATATGCTTTTTCTTGGGTTCGGCGAGGCAGCGAAATAAGAGTTGGTGAGCCACCAGTCCGAATAAAAATTAATTGGAGTTGCGCAGAGAATAGAACAGTCGAGTTTCGAGTTGCGCGAGAAGATCTGGACGATCGTGTATCTGCTTACTAGCCAGCTGAAGACTTTTTTTTTGCTAGTTGTTTTACGTCACACCGACACAGATAGGTCTTACGGCGACGATGGGACAGGAAAGGGCTAGGAGTGGGAAGGAAGCGGCCGTGGCCTTAATTAAGGTACAACCCCAGCATTTGCCTGGTGTGAAAATGGGAAACCACGGAAAACCATATTCAGGGCTGCTGACAGTGGGGTTCGAACCTACTATCTCCCGAATACTGGATACTGGCCGCACTTAAGTGACTGCAGCTATCGAGCTCGGTGAAGATGGTTTAAAGAAAGATGGAAACGTATACTGGTGACAAGTAGTGCTTTTTATTATTGCAATTATATAGTAAAGTTTTTTAAACATTGTATTGTATTGAAAGGTGAATGCAATATACTATGTATATACTAATTTTCTCGTAAGAGTCATTTTTTTTAAGATTTGTAAGTCTATACAGAACAAATCATGAGGTTTATTGTGTGTAATGCTGTTTTGGTTGGGTAATGAAGGTGATGGTGCAGAATAGATAGAAAGTTTTCTGGCTAGGTTGATGGATGCTTCGGGACAAAGGGATGACAGAGAGAGATTATATGCTGGGGTTTTATTTCTTTGTTTACAAAACGCAATGAGTACATACATACATACATTATCATTATAGACCGTTATGCCTTTCAGCGGTCAGTCTGCAAGCCATTGTGAATTTACTAAACGTTGCCACAATCCTCTGTTAGCAACTAGTGCGGTGCTTCATTTAGTTCTATACCTCTTATCTTTACATCGTTAGAAACTGAGTCTACCGGGCGAGTTGGCCGTGCGGTTAGGAGCGCACAGCTGTGAGCTTGCATCCGGGAGATAGTGGGTTCGAATCCCACTGTCGGCAGCCCTGAAGATGGTTTTCCGTGGTTTCCCCTTTTCATACCAGGCAAATGCTGGGGCTGTACCTTAATTAAGGCCACGGCCGCTTCCTTCTCATTCCTAGGCCTTTCCTATCCCATCGTCGCCATAAGACCTATCTGTGTCGGTGCGACGTAAAGCAAATTAAAAAAAAGAAAAACAAAAGAAAAAAAAAGAAACTGAGTCTATTCATTTTAAGCAAGCCTCGGACGCAATGAGTGGATGCATTTAATATGTCTGCCAGTGTTTCTGGATGGGTAGGGTGGTTGATAAAATATAATAGGTAGGAAGTTTTCTTGGTGTTGTGTGAGGTTTTGATGATGAACAACTTCCATAGACATGTACACGGCGTTGAGTGTGTCAATCAGAACGAAAGAAAGAAAGAAAGATGCCGGCGGTAGAGCGCTGGCCTTCTGAGCTCAAGTGGCAGGTTCGATCCCGGCCACGTCCGGTGGTATTTAAAAAAAAGTATTTGATATAGTAGATCATGGGGGGCTACGGACAAAAATGAGTACAATTGGACTGGATAAAAGGGTGACTGAATGGGTGACAATATTTCTAGAAAATAGGACTTGGGAGAATTAGGGTAGGTGAAGCTTTATATGGCCGTCCCGTGGTGTAGGGATGGCGTGCCTGCCTCTTACCGGAGGACTCGGGCTCGGTTCCCGGCCAGGAGAGGGATTTTTACCTGGATTTGAGGGCTGGTTCGAGGTCCATTCAGCCTACGTGATTAGAATTGAGGAGTTATCTGACGGTGGGATAGCGGCCCCGGTCTAGAAAGCCAAGAATAACGGCCGAGAGGATTCGTCGTGTTGAGCACACGACACTTTGTAATCTCCAGGCCTTCGGGCTGAGCGGCGGTCGGTTAGTAGGCCAAGGCCCTTCAGGGCTGTGGTGCCATAGGGTTAGTTTAGTTATAATCTTTATCTGATATTTCAATCATTAAGAGAGGAATTCGCCCGCCTCTGTGGTGCAATGGTTAGCGTGATTAGCTGCCACCCCCGGCGGTCCGGGTTCGATTCCCGGATCTGCCACGAAATTTGAAAAGTGGCCCGAGGGCTGGAACGGGGTCCACTCACCCTCGGGAGGTCAAATGAGTAGAGGTGGGTTCGATTCCCACCTCAGCCATCCTGGAAGTGGTTTTCCGTGGTTTCCCACTTCTCCTCCAGGCAATGCCGGGATGGTACCTAACTTAAGGCCAAGGCCGCTTCCTTCCTCTTCCTTGTCTATCCCTTCCAATCTTCCCATCCCCCACCAAGGCCCCTGTTCAGCATAGCAGGTGAGGCCACCTGGACGAGGAACTGGTCATCCTCCCCAGTTGTATCCCCCGACCCAATGTCTCACGCTCCAGGCCACTGTCCTTGAGGCGGTAGAAGTGGGATCCCTCGCAGAGTCCGAGGGAAAAACCAACCCTGGAGGGTGAACAGATCAAGAAAGAAAGAAAGAAAGAAAGAAAGAAAGAAAGAGGGGAATTCCTTAATTGTTGGACTTTCATGTTTTCTTTTATATATTATGAGTAAAGAACTGGATTCAGAGGTAAGACTTTTTACGGATGATGTTATTCTGTATAGAGTAATCAATGAGTTACAAGATTGTGAGCAACTGCAAAAAGACCTTGATAATGTTGTGAGGTGGACAGCAGGCAATGGTATGATGATAAACGAGGTTAAAAGTCACGATGTGAGTTTCACTAATAGGAAAGGTCCTCTCAGTTTTAATTACTGCGCTGATGGGGTGAACGTTCCTTATGGGGATCAATGTAAGCACCTAGATGTTAATAAAAGGAAAGATCTTTATTGGGGTAATCACATAAATGAGATTGTAAATAAAGGTTACAAATCTCTGCACATGGTTATGAGGAGGGTATTTAAGGGGCTGTAGTAAGGATGTAAAGGAGAGGGCATATAAGTCTCTGATAAGAAGTCACCTGAAGTATGGTTCCAGTGTATGGGGGTCCTCACCAGAATTACTTGATTCAAGAACTGGAAGAAATCCAAAGAAAATCAACTCGATTTGTTCTGAGTGATTTCCGACAAAATAGCGTTACTATAAATGTTGCAGTGTTTGGGCTGGGAAGACTTGGGAGAAAGGAGACGAACTGCTCGACTAAGTCGTATGTTTCGAGCTGTCATTGGAGAGATGGAGTAGAATGACATTCGTAGACGAATACGATTGAGTGATGTTTTTAAAAGTAGGAAAGATCACAATATGAAGATAAAGTTGGAATTCAAGAGGACACATTGAGGCAAATATTCGTTTATACGCAGAAGAGTTAGAGATTGGAAAAATTTACCAAGGGAAATGTTCAGTAAATTTCCAAATTCTTTGCAGTTATTTAAGAAAAGATTAAGTAAACAACAGACAGGGAATCTGCCACATGGGTTACTGACTTAAATGCAGATCAGTAGTGATTGATTGATTGATTGATTAATTGATTGATTGAAATATGTCAGCCTCATAACGGCAGATTTACAGGCACATAAAATAACTCCTGCGGGAAAAAATGCCGGCACCTCGACGTCTCCGAAAGCCATTAAAAGGTATTGCCATTGATGCTTTCACGGCCCGTACTTATAGACATGATACTGTATAGGCTTTTGGGCTTATGCCGTGTCAAGGTGAAACTCTTTACGTTTCGCAGAGAACTGTGCTCTGCACCATCAGAAGAAAATGTTGACTGTCCACACGAGAAAGGCTTCTTAAACAATGATTTTTTGAAATTTAGTCGTTATAATAGAATTGGAAATGGTACGTTCATTCGTCACCAGATGGCTCCCCGGATGTAGCACAGCACTAGCGCTCGAAGCGGAAGCTGATCGAACCATCAGAATCAATCTAAGAAGGTCACATAACATGTGTACTTAACATATGACATTGACAGGTGTATGATATTGTCATGTCATGGCATGAAAGTTCAACCGCGTACAAGTTCAAATATGTGAGTACCGGTATTTTCAAAATCGGACAGTTACTTTTTTTGAGATATCAATAAAAACCACATTTGGGCTTTTGCTTGCCGCATCAGACAGTGTGCGATCGGCCAAGGACGTATTGGCACGCAAGCTGTTTCCTGGCATTGATTTAAGCCACAGAGCGGATACCAGGCATGTACTGTAAACTATTGTACATATAACGTGATGTACCTTAACATACCCTGGGTGTGCAACGTTATTGTATGACTGGCGAACACACAACGGGGAAGGGAGATTGATGTTTTTTGTTTTGTTTTGAAAGCCATGTGTAATAGGTTGCGCTCAGTTTGGCGTCTTTCCCCAGGGTTGGGAATGGGAAGGATTTGGAATGGACGTCGGCTGTGGCCTGTTTCAAAGATACCAATCCGGCATTTGCCTGGTGTTGAGCATGAGACACCATGAAAATCACTTTCAGGTGGGGCGAGGCAGTACTCCAACCTGCGCTCTCCCGAATGCACGCTATTATAGTCGCGCTTGAGTTCCGCGGAGATTAATGTGTGTAAAATAAATCAATAATAGTGTTGCTGCCATCTCACCAATATCAGCTCTGAACATCCCACATAATAAGTCGAGCTGTTTGTCTCCTAATGTCATACACACTTTGCAAACCCATCACATGTGTACAATATGCTTACATGCCTGGTATCCATTCTGTGGCTAGAATCACACCCAGGAAACTGCTTGCGCGTCAATATGTCCTTGCCCGACTTCACGCTGTCTGATGAGGCATGCAAAACCGCGCATGCTGTTCTTATTGATATCTCAAAACATAACTGTCCGATTTTGAAAATACTTACATATTTGAACTTGTATGCACTTGAACTTTTAGGCCAGCTGTATGAATTTGTACCGTTCCATTTAAAAATATGGAGTTAGTATCAATATCTCGGTTATTAATCACCCCATGAGAATACTTAGCACATTATTTTCCAGACTCTGGTTATCATTTACGAATATGAAAACAGAATACCGATATCTTTAACGGTTTAGACGTTATTTCCGTGTAACATTTTAGGTGAATAACCCTGTATAATTGTTTGTCTGTATATTAGTCACCATACTGTAATATATATTACCAAATAGTATTAATATTCTGGCTCCTGGCTCAGTTTAAAGTCATGGTATCTCTAATTTAATTTAATTTAGAAATTTACGTTTTTATTCAATATTATCATTACACTTTTACACCCACCATCAACATTCTGTAAAGTATTCATAACATAAAACAATATTTTTTTAGTTGGATATACTGTTTATTTCATACAAAGAATGTCTAATATGTCTTTTGGAACACTAGTCACTGTCATCATTTGAATTTGGAATCTCCTTTAAAAACAAAGAAACACGTATTTTTTGTTTTCGGAAAATCCAGTTAGTGGGAGGGAGGGGGGGACAAAAATAAAAGAAAAAGTGGTTGAATCATTTTTGTGAGTATACTTAGTGTATATCTCAAAAACTGAAGATGTTAGAAACGTGAAAATTGGTACTTAGAATATCCTTTAAAAATAAAGAAAAACGTGTGTTTTGTTTTCGGCAAATCCCCTTAATTGAGGAGGGTGAATGGACGGAGAAAGGGGTAGAATCCTTTAATGGGGATACTTATATCACAAAAACTGAATATGTTACAGACGTGAAAATTGGTATTTGGAATCTCCTTTAAAATATATAAACTGGTATTTTTGTTTTGGTTTTAGAAAAATCCACTTACCGGTACACTAAGGGTGGTGAAAAGGGCCGAAAAATGAGTTTCATTCTTTTTATGAGGATACTTATACCTCAAAACTGAATATATTACAGACGTGGAAATTGGTATTTGGAATCTCCTTTAAAATAAAGAAACTGGTATTTTTGTTTTTGTTTTAGAAAAATCCACTTACCGGTACACTAAGGGTGGTGAAAAGGGCCGAAAAATGAGTTTCATTCTTTTTATGAGGATACTTATACCTCAAAACTGAATATATTACAGACATGAAAATTGGTATTTGGAATCCCTTTAAAAATAAAGAAACATGCATTTTCTTTTATTTTGAAAAAAAAATTACTGTAAGGGGGTGAAAAGGACCAGAAAAAAAGGGTTGAATTATATTTATGAGGATGCTCATACGTCAAATTAAAAAAATGAAAACCGGGCGAGTTGGCCGTGTGCGTAGAGACGCGCGGCTGTGAGCTTGCATCCGGGAGATAGTAGGTTCGAATCCCACTATCGGCAGCCCTGAAAATGGTTTTCCGTGGTTTCCCATTTTCACACCAGGCAAATGCTGGGGCTGTACCTTAATTAAGGCCACGGCCGCTTCCTTCCAACTCCTAAGCCTTTCCTATCCCATCGTCGCCATAAGACCTATCTGTGTCGGTGCGACGTAAAGCCCCTAGCAAAAAAATAAAAATAAAAATGAATTGGCGTATGGCTTTTAGTGCCGGGAGTGTCCGAGGACAAATTCGGCTCGCCAGATGCAGGTCTTTTGATGTGACGCCCGTAAGCGACCCGCGGGTCGTGATGAGGATGAAATGATGATGAATACAACACACACACACAGCCCCCGTGTCAGCGAAATTAACCAATTATGGTTAAAAATCCCGACCCCGCCGGGAATCGAACCCGGGACTCCTGTGACCAAAGGCCAGCACGCTAACCATTTAGCCATGGAGCCGAACATATGTCAAATAATTAAGTTGTTACAGACGTGGAAATAGGCATATGGAATCTCCTTCAAAAATAAAGAAACACGAATTTTAATTTTTATTTATTTATTTTTGACTTGAGAGGACTGTATCTCACAAGTACAGTTCTGTGTCGTATGTTCCAGAGTTAACTTTGATAGTAGCCTGGTTATCTCAGCCCCAAAAGGCAGTGCCACAAACGTAGTTTACAAAGAGGTTATGGGTTAAATGAAACTCAATTTTTCGGCGAGTTTTTATACTTTAGGGATTTTCAGATAATGTCTTAGTGCAGTACCAAGGAATGATCACTTTGATCAAATTACGAAATCCACGCGAGCGAAGTCGCGGGTAACATCTAGTTTTATCATATTCTCCTGGCGTTACAAAAACAAATCGGTTACAAGCTGAGTTTAAGAAGGACAACATTCCCGGAACGTTTGCTTTTAAAACTCACTCTGAACTTCAAGCTCCAATAGCTCCATAGATATTCGTTCATTCTTTTCCTTCTTCCCACTTTTTGATGCGACTGAGTATACGCTACATAATGGATAGCTCCGTTTTATTTGACCAAAACGTGGAATTTTTCCTTTTTAATCTCACCCATTCAATTGTTCTAGGTCCGATTTCACTCCAGTAATCAACTTAAGACAAATATTATTATTATTAGAAAGAAGAAAACAAACAAACGTCAGTGTTAAAGGTCACTGCTGCAGTGGAAAGTTATGTTGATAACAATTTTTCTATACGAGAACCTTTCCACGACCGTGTAATGGAAGATTAAAGGGGGCACGTCTCCTGATTGGACCAAAGTCTGAGACTTCGTTATCGCCCAACATATGGCTGATAACCTACGTGTCGATGACCCATGTTAGCTTTCCGATATTGTGCTGTATTTGTTTTCTGCGCCTCGATGGGGTCTGTTTATTTAACTTGGCTGAAGTGTTAACATTCTCGATCACCAGGCTTGACCTCCTTTCCTTCAGCTATTTTAAGTGAGTTTCAAATATTTGGAGTATAGGTTGTGCTGGTGTGAGTGAACGCTAACTGGCTTGTCTCAGGAGGATTTTGAGTAAACTATTCAATGATCAAGGAAAGTAAATATCCAATGAAATATTTATTTTGATTAAGGGTATACTTTTCTTGAGGCTCAAAGTGGGACATGTTCTGCGACTGAACATTTTTAGGAGGGATAGGGTGGGACAGTTACATTATGACAGATTTCTTTCTTTCTTTTTAAATCCGTTTACTGTCCATGGTTGGTTTTCCCTCGGACTCAGCGAGGGATCCCACCTCTGCCGCTTGAAAGGCAGTGTCCTGGGACGTGAGGAACAGACAAAGAAGAAGGAAGGAAACTGCCGTGGCCTTAAATTAGGTACCATCCCACCATTTGCCTGGAGGAGAAGTGGAGAAACCATGGAAAACCACTTCGAGGATGGCTAATGGCTGGGAAGGGGGGCAATCAACCCCCCTCTAGTCAGTTGACCTCCCGAGGCTGAGCGGACCCTATTCCAGTTCTCGTACCACTTTTCAAATTTCGTGGCAGAGCCGGGAATCGAACCCGAGCCTCCGGGGGTGACAGCTAATCACATTAAGCACTACACCACAGAGGTGGACATGACAGATTTTAACACTGAAAAATTAAAATTTCAGCACAAATTTTTCCTCCGTATACGAGATACACTGCCTGATAAAATAAGTTAAGCACCTAGAAGGAGTGGTTGAAAGCGAATTAAACTACATATGCTGAAAGACCATGTGCCTTTATTGAACTGATTACAATATGGGATGAAAGAGACAAGGCCGTTGGCAGTTACATGTGGAATGTTGGCGCCAGGTCAGTAGGATGTCGTACGCCCCCCCCCCTCCCCCCGGCCACAATGCATGCCCTGATGCGGTTTGAAATGGTGTCGAAACAGCCTCTGGATCCTCTTCAGGTGTCCCTCCAGATCCCGCAGGTTGGTACTGGAACGGAGTCCCCTTCCAATGTCACCCCACACGTGTTCGGTAATGCAAAGGTTCAAGAATCTTGTTGGCCACGGGAGGGGTCTCAACATGCTCTAGGCAGTCTATAGGCACACGTGTTGTGTGTGGACATGCATTATATTGTTGGAACACTGTCCCAGGGTGCTGTGCCATACGGGGTAGGATGTGCGGTTGTAGAATGTCTGTGACCTATCGCTGTGCCGTCAAAGTCTGCCGAAGCACTATTAGAGGTGACCTGAACGCATATCCTAGGGCTACACACATCATGATGCCATAGATTACGCCTGTGTGTCTTTTCACAATATGGGTAGAATCTGCCCTCTACCCTCGACGCCGCCAAACCCGCACATGATGGTCATCGGACGTTATGGAGAAGCGGGACTCATCACTGAACATGATGCGTCGCCATTCGTCCTCTGACCATGCATCCCGGGCAAGGCACCACTCCAAACGCAGGCGTTGGTGTTCTGGTGTCAATGGTAACCGATGCATGGAGCGGTAGGACCCCAACCCGGCGGATGCGAGTCTTCGAGACACTGGACGGAGGATGTTGTAGGGTCTCCAGTACATGTTTGCGGATGGCGGGTGCCGAAGTTGGCGCACCATACGACGGTCCTCCCTCGGGGTGGTGTTTCTTGGTCGACCCGAACCTGCCCGACGTGTCTAGGTGCCCTCATGTACCCACTGATTCCAACATCGGGCCAATGTGACATCTGAATGGTCCACATGTCTGGCAAGTGCACGATACGACCAACCAGCCTCATGCAGTCTCACAATGTGGCCTCTGTCAAATGCTGACAGTTGGTGGACAGGCTGTCTAACGCGTCTGCGAGGCATCGCGGGTGCTTCGTTCTGTACGTAGTCCTTTCTCCACGTCTTGCTTTAACTGTCTGACTTACAGCAGTTGTCTGTTAACAGTTCTTCGACAACAGGACGGTGCCATCACAAATGCACTCTGGTGGGCGTTCTACACATTACTGATCCTTGTAAATCTAATAATTTACTCACACATCAATGGTATGCATGTATACAGAAATGGGAATACATTGGACCACTCCTTCTGGGTGCTTAACTTTTTTTGTCAGACAGTGTATATTATTTACTTACATTACTTTTCTGTTTAAGTCACGCAACTTTATATATGTTCGGGTTTGAAATAAACAGTGAATAACCTCATATGGAATAATAGCTGTAACCCGCGACTTCGCTCGCGTGGATTTCGTAATTTGATAAAAGTAATCATTCCTCGGTATTGCACTAAGACATTATCTGAACATTCCTTAAGTATAATAACTCACCAAAAACTTGAGTTTCATTTATCCCAGAACCTCTTTGTAAACGACGTTTGTGGTATTGCCTTTTGAGGCTAAGATGACCAGGCTACTAGCAGAGCTAACTCTGGAACATTCGACATGGAACTGTACATGTGAGATACAGTCCTCTCAAGTCGAGATTTTTTTTTAGAAACGTGTTTCTTAATTTTTAAAGGAGAATCCATATACCTATTTTCACGTCTGTAACATATTCAGTTTTTGACATATAAGTATCCCCATTAAAAGATTCAACCCCTTTTTCCGTCCATTTTGCCCCCCCCCCCCTTAAGAGGATTTTCCGAAAACAAAAAATACTTGTTTCTTTATTTTTAAAGGAGATTGTAAATGTCAATTTTTACGTCTGTAACATGTTAAGTTTTTGAGATATACTCATTTTAAAAATTCATCCTGTTTTATACTTGTTTTCACCCCAACCCCTCCCCCGATAAGTGAATTTTCCAAAAATAAAAACATACGTGTTTCTTTATTTGTAAAGGGAATTCCATGTACCAGCTTTCACGTTTGTAACATCTTCAGTTTTTGAGATTAATAGGAGGCATTTTTTCCATTGTCCTTCTGGTTAATTCATTAAATAAAAACATATCATATGATAGAGAATTGCTGTGAAATTTATGAAACTCAGCGTCCATTGTTGTTGCAAGTTCATTACAGAGATACAGAAGTTTTCTCTCTTGAAATGAACTGGAGTAAATCTAGACCATCATAAATGGGTTCAAGTTTTTGTATTATTTTGTCCTTGAATCTGCGTGATACGTATCCTGTATTGTAACTTAAACTTTCGTGGTTCATTCCGTTTTTACAATCTGCAAGATCAAATTCATCGAACAAATCACATGTACTAACGCAGTCTGTGTTAAACAGGTATAGATTTATGTTTGTATTGGTTTAATGAGACACTTTTCATCAGTATCCTTCAGTATACACTATTTCTACTTACAGTTAAAGCTGAAGCCGAGGGCTTGCCCAAATTGTACCATCTCAATCTATATTTAATGTCCAGAGGAGTTGGTTCCAGAGGAAAGGTTCTCTAAAATATCTTTGGACGATCAGTTATTATATAATCGACTTGGTACATTGACATCAAATATTTGAAAAGGTTAACAAAAGACACGTTGCTTAGTAGAATTCCTTTCTGAAATTGAAGTAAGATTTTATGTCGGTCAGCTCTCATGGCCGTTATTAACTCATTGACATTATTTAGCAAACTGATTTGCTTGCCTAAATCAGTAACAAATGCAAGTATTTCAGAATGAGTCCCATTTTTTTTGCATTAAATAAATCAAACCACTCTTTTATTAATTTTATTCATCTAGTAGCCTTTCTGAACGGATCTTATCCCTAAGGCTGATCCCTAGCATCTGTCGCTCCATGGCTCGTTGTGTTCGCTGAAGCTTGCGAGCACTTTCCTTCGTCAGAGTCATCGTTTCCAGACCGTAAGTTGTAACTGGCAGCACGCACGTGTTATAAACCTTGGTCTTCAGGTTAATTGGAACATCCTTGTTAGTGAGGATGAATCTTAGTTTTCGGAATGCAGTCCAACTCATACCTATTCTGCGAGGAATTTCTGCACGTTGGTTGTCTTTTCCAAGTTTTATCTTGTGTCCAAGATAGATGTACTCATCGACAGCTTCTATATATTGGTTTCCCGTTTTAAGTGGTCGACTCTCTGGGCTTAGTATTTTCGTTTTATTAATGTTCATTTCCAAACCAATCTTAGCAGAAGCAGTTTTTAATTCTTGGATCATGCTTTCTAGCTCATCTAGATTTTCACTTATGAGCACAATGTCATCGGCAAAACGCAGGTGGTTCAAATATACCCCGTTGATTTTTATTCCTTTATTATCCCAATGAAGGGTTTTGAATACATCTTCCAAGGCAAGGGTAAACAGCTTTGGAGAGATTGTGTCACCTTGTCGAACTCCTTTGCCAACTGGGATTTTATTGGTGATGAGGTCTTCGTCCACTCTGACTACCATTGTTGCTTGATCATAAATGTTTTCCAGAAGCTTTATATACCTTGAGTTTATCATGGCATTTTGAAGTGCCTTCATGATTGCCCAGATCTCCACTGAGTCAAAAGCTTTTTTATAATCAATGAAGGCCAGATGAATCTTGATGTTGTACTCAGTGGTTTTCTCCAGAAGAAGACGAATAGTCTGGATATGTTCAACAGTTGAGAAGCCTTTACGAAATCCCGCTTGCTCGGCAGGTTGATAAAAATCCAGTTCTCTTGTGAGGCGGTTGGTTACAATTTTAGTCAGGAGCTTATAAAGGTGTGATAACAAACTCACAGGACGATAGTTCTCTAAATTTTCCTTATCACCTTTCTTTAAGAGAAGTATCACTTCAGCATTTTTCCAATTTTCTGGTATTCTTCCAGAGTTAATACACTTGTTCATGAGTATTCTCACGGCTTCTAGCAGATCTCTTCCACCTAATTTCAGCATTTCATTCGTTATTTTATCCTCCCCAGGGGATTTTTTATTCCTTAGTTGTTTAAGAGCACTTTCAATCTCAGCAGTGGTTACTTCCGGTGTTACTTCATGTGTATAATTCTGGGCTAGTTGTTCATCACTGGATGGTTTATTAATGGTTGATGTATACAGCTTGTAGTAGAAATCTCTAATAACTTCAGTAATCTTTTGCCTATCTGTGACTATTTCTCCATTTTGGTTCTTAAGTTTTGTAATTTTTGGTCTTCCTGTAGACATGCTGTTCTTTAAAATCTTCATGTTTTTATTTTCTTCAATTGTCTGTATGATCATGTTATTATTAAATTTCCTTAGATCTTTTCTTATTTCCTTGCGAATGGTCTTGTTAAGATTTTTGTATTCTGCTGTATCCCTGTCCATTGTCTTCCTGTCCTTAATGAGCTGCATGGTATTGAGTGAAAGTCGGCTCTTCTTATTAGTTTTCTTCAATGGGATCTCCTTTGCTGCATTTTGAATACTGACTGTAATTTTCTCATTAAGTTCGTTCACGTCCAAGTATTTCAAATCTTCTGTTGGGTTAAGTTTTTTGGTAAGAGCTTGTTGAAATGATGATTGATGTGTTTCTAAGTCCTCTACTCTTGGAAAAGTGTACCCCCTTGTCATTTTGGACCGTTCAAGTTTGAGGTCAAATGTAAAGGTTGCTCGAACTAGCCTATGGTCGCTTCCTGTATCAAATCTATTGAGAACAGTAACATCTGTACAATATTTCTTCTTGTTGGTCAGGATAAAATCTATCTCATTCTTGGTTTGTCCATCGGGGCTCTTCCATGTCCATTTTCGTTGGATGGGCTTTTTAAAGAAAGTATTCATGCAATAGAGATTTTCGGCTGTGAGATATTCTAGCAATCTTTCTCCTCTTTCGTTTCGATCGCCTAGTCCATATGTACCAATGTTCTCTGGGTCTCCGATTTCCTTTTGACCCACTTTTGCATTGAAGTCTCCAATGATGATACAGAGTTGTGTCTTTTCTGAATTTTTCGCTTTGGTGATATCTTCATACAGCTGTTCCACTGCCTCTTCGTCAGAAGTACTCGTTGGAGCATAGACATGTATGACTTGTATGGAGAATTTACTATTCAATTTGAGGACGATATATATCACTCTGAAAGAGACACAAATCATCTTGTGTATGAATTCTTTGATATTTTTATTGACAAGAATAGCAACCCCATGTGTAGAAGCATCCCCGTTATTACGTAAGATGACATGACCTGATGGAAGGGTCTCAGCTTTTTCTCCTTGAAGGCGAGTCTCACAAATACCCAGAATATCCCATTTTATGTCATGCAGTTCTTGTTCTAGCCTTTCAAGGTCTTCAGCTAGTCTCATAGTTCTTATGTTGTATGTGGCTATTCTTACTTTTTTAGTCGTTCTTTTCGAATTTGAGCCTCCCCCAGAATCCTTGAGGCAGACTGACGTATTGTCAGTGTGAGATTCTGAGTCTTTCACTCTACTCACCTGGGGTAGTTTCGTTTGAAAATTCGAAGTCATAGGAGTTTATGGAAGGTGTTCGGCAATAAAACACCACGCTTGCCAGACGTGTTGGTGAGTTGTGATTCAGCCGCCCCTAACATGGGGAACAGACGCTGTCGGGGTACCGCCACTAACATGTGGAACCGTCGTGCCCTTTGTGTGTTGTACACGTATTAATCCCCATGTACAGGGCTGCCTCTTCCAACATCTCCGCCGTACCGAAGGTCACCCTCTCCGCCGTTGATGTCGTTGAGGTCTTCACTCGTAACCCTGAGCTGGGACCCTTACCATATACTACACACAGGAGAAGAACTAATGCAACAGACATCCTAGAGACAGTAGCAAAACTAAAATGGCAATGGGTAGGACACGTAGCTCGACAAGACTACAACAGGTGGACCTCTAGGATTGTTCACTGGAGACCATGGGGACACAAGAGAGGCATTGGAAGACCCCTGAAGAGATGGCTCGACGACATAAAGCTGTTGGCTGGAACACGCTGGTTCCAAGTGGCTCAAGACCGAAGACGATGGAAGCACATGGAAGAGGCCTATATCCAGCAGTGGATTGAAATAGGCTAGAAAAGAAGAAGAAAGAAGAAGAAGTAGCCTTTCAGCGATCTTTACTTTCTTGTAATTTGACTGGATTTTAGTAGATTTTCATTCGGAATGGCATTTGGTTTTAAATTTCTACTGTTCACTGGAGTGTAGTTTAACAGTTGCTGTCGTCGAATTTCATAAGTGTCTTCCGTAAAAAGAAGAGAGCATACACGAACTAGAAATAATAATATTTATAATGTCAACTCGTAAATGTTATCTGGTTTGTCAATTCATTTCTATAATATTTAGGCTAATAGTCTGAAAATGCGTCTAGGCTTGTTCCAGTGTTTCAACTTTAATGATAAATAATTTAACGAATATGTGGCTCAGACGGCAGCGCGTCGGCCTCTCACCGCTGGATACCGTGGTTCAAATCCCGGTCACTCCATGGGAGATTTGTGCTGGACAAAGCGGAGGCGGGACAGGTTTTTCTCCGGGTACTCCGGTTTTCCCTGTCATCTTTCATTCCAGCAACACTCTGCATTATCATTTCATCGCATTTATCACTCATTAATAAATCACCTTGGGAGTGGCGACCCCATTGTAAGAACAGCCTATACAGGGTGTTAGGTGTATACGTGCAGATATTTCTTGTAGCAATAGAGAACGATGTGACGAACCACTATATATCAAACTTTTAGTAATCCGCGGAAGTTATTTCCGAGAGCAAAGTGATATGATGTTTTTAGAATAGGTAGTATTCCTCGTTCTGCGAATGAATAGCTTTCCGTTGATAACGGGCAAGTCACGCGGCCATCCGTGCCAAACTGGTTTCTGTTTATGTTTCAGAGCAGATATACTACTGTAACAGCTGAACGCTACCTTTGCATTGCCACGAGATGTTACGTAATATACTTGCCAATCTGGTTTTATGTTTACGAGCAACTGAACTACGATAACAGCTGAAGGCAGCTACCGGTGTTCACCATGTGACGTTACATTCTCGCCAGACTGGTTTTGTTGTTAGTATTTAGTTTCCGTCAGACAACCCTAGTTATCGGTTTCGGACCCTGGAGCTGTATCGAATTGTCAGCGTTAATACTGGTTCATTTGCTGTTACGTCACTTAGGGGATTGGGATATCTGTGGTCGTCAGCCCCGTGGTCTAGTGAGTATGGAAATGACCTGAAAATCTATGTCTTTACGCCAACGAAAGCAAGCATGGGATTGAATTGAATTAGGCAAGCACAGCCAACGTTTTACTTCAAACGAATAATGGACATGTTATACAAATAAATAAATTAAACGTACCTACATTTCGTGCCTCCTGCCGGGCTGTGTGGCTCAGAAGGTTGAGATGCTGGTCCTTTGACTCCAACCTCGCAGGTTCGAACTTGGCCCAGTCCGGTAGTTTTTGAATGTGCTCAAATACGTCACACTCGTGCCGGTAGATTTAGTGGCACGTAAATAGAACCCCTGCGGGACTAAATTCCGGCACCTCATCCTCTCCGAAAACCGTAAACGCAACGCAAATACCGTTATTATTATTATTATTATTATTATTATTATTATTATTATTATTATTATTATTGACTACTCGCCAATAATGTCTGCCTAGAAAATACTTCTCATCGTTTATAACTATGGATCTCGACAGTTGTATAATGTCATAATTATGATGATTTTCAAAATTGGCTTTAAGTCGCACCTACACAGATATGTCTTATGGCGACGATGGGACAGAAAAGGTGTAGAAGTGAGAAGGAAGCGTTCGTGACCTAAATGAGGTTCAGCTCCAGCATTTTCCTGATGTGAAAATGGGAAACCACGGAGAACCATCTTCAGGGCTGTCGACAGTGGAGTTCGAACCCAGTATCTCCCTACTGAAAGTTCACAATTTCGCGCACCTAACCGCACGACCAACGTATTCCAAGCTCTAATGCCGGGTTGAGTACCTCGGACGATAGAGCGCTGGTATTCTGATCCCATCTTGGCAGGTTCGATGGAGGCTCAATTCGGGGGTATTTGAAGGTGCTGAAATACGCCAGTTTCGTGTCTGTAGATTTACTTGCATTAAAAAAAGTCCTGCGGTACAACATTCCAGCACCTCGGCGTCTCCAAAACCCGCCAAAGTAGTTATTGGGACGTAAAAAATTACATTATTATTTCGTGCTTGCAAACGAAAAGCATATGTGTAATGGTAAAATAAAGCAAAATAAAAGTGGCCAGTCTGAGTTGCTCAGACGTTTAAAGCACTGGTTTCTTGTTTCCAACTTAGCAGGCTCGATCTTGGGTCCGTCCGGTGGCATTCGAAGGTGCTCGTCAGCCTCGTGTCGGTAGATTTACTGGCACGTGAAAATAACTCCTGCGGGACTAAATTACAGCGCCTCCAGAAACAGTATGAGTAGTTAGTGGGACGTAAAGCA
This sequence comes from Anabrus simplex, assembly GCF_040414725.1. NCBI lineage: Eukaryota > Metazoa > Arthropoda > Insecta > Orthoptera > Tettigoniidae > Anabrus > Anabrus simplex. Next base: position 71,554,234 of record NC_090275.1, on the reverse strand, counting down.
AATAACATTACCGGTATTATTATTATTATTATTATTATTGTTACCGTGTTTTAGCGGTAGGTAGAGGTGAAAGAAGGTGCGGGTGTGAATGGATCTCAAGCTACGAAATTATAGTGCCTGTAAAGTAAATTTAAAATTTAATACGGTTATATTTTCTTTTCAAAATAAATAAGTAACAAGCATGGTAGGTACAGAATAGCAAGTCAAAATAAGGTAGTTACAATATTTACAGAATTTGGGCTTCGCGCCCCGAGTTCACAATGCTTGGGCAATCAGCTCAGTTTTACCCCAAACACAAGTTTTAACAGAGGGGCAGAAAACCCCATTCATACCTAGGAGCCCTTGCTCCAAATTACACTGAAAAGCCTCCTCGAGGCATACAACATACAATTTTCAAAAGAGCCACTCGCTCTCAAATTTAAGCCTCTCCCAGGCCACACCAAACTCCACCTTCAAGCTGTCCTCAACGGACATAAACACAGGGGGTAAAATACCCAATCTACTGAGGTCTATTAAACGAAAAGAATGTTAATTAAATGACCTCTAAAATAACAATTTGAGAGGAGGCGAACTTGCACTCCTAATGCACTAGATTAAGACCTACTTGGCGCTAGGCCGTTAATACAAGGGCTAATCCCATACTAAAGAGGTGACTTAAGAAGAGAACAATTTGTTTTACATTAACGAAGAATAGGTTGAGAAAATAAGTTCACCTCAAGACAATGTGAGTGGGAGCTCGAGAGGGTTAGCACTCTCTATCCCAATATGCAGCTTAAAAGAGAATAGATGAAAAGATTAGTTACATTTACATTTTAGGAAAAGGTTACATGGTGGAACGCTTCGCACCCGCCCCGAGAGTTAAACTGCTGAGCTAGCAAAGAAATAATTTATTAATCGGCCATTACCTTATAGTTGACCGCTGCCGGAGAAAGAGGCGCTTCCCGCCTCCTGCTATGTACTTAATACACTGAAAGATGGAACAGAAGTGGCCCGGAGACCCAAAAATCAGCAGTTTATATCCTCTCGCGGAAGGTTCTAGGTGTTAGGGGAAAGAAAACACCCTCCCACAAACTTTTTATTGGCTCGGGTACAGAAACATATCCAAGTTGGGGGAAGATACATCGGATTGGTCGGAAATAACTCAAAGAAATTCAGGATTGGTTAAATGCAAAACAAGGGGAAAGAGAGGGGTATACAGCCAACTTAAACAATAACTGAAATTTTTTTTAGCAAAGACAAACATTTGAAATAAAAATTTCTCCAACAAAATAGTTCTTTGACTCCGCACTAGGGTGCACTATTGTTGATCTTCAGTAGTGTCCTCTAGAAGAGAAAGTTCACACTTCTTACTTCAAGCGAAACAAAAACACATCAAAAATGACACAGTTCAAAAACTCAAAATTTTCCACGTGGTGACATCTTCTGAGAAGGTAAAGAATTAATAGCGTAGATAAAGTTCAGACTTCCTCCAGCAGAGGAGTTTCAACTGGCGCACATTTTAAATTAGCGGAGTGGAGGTGTACCTCCCGGTACAGACCTTCCCCCCCAAAAGTTCCTCCCGGGGTGACACATGAAATTGTTTGTAAACAAGGTCCAAGTTTTGATGTAGATATGGAGATTAATTGCTAAAAAAAATTTAAAAGATTTTCTTAATTTGGTTTGATTTAGTTTCAAAATTTTGTTGTTGCAGATGAAGTAAAGTTTTTAAGTTTGTAGAAGTAGAATTCCGAAGATAGACTTTTAATACTTAAAAGTGATGAAAAATTTTACAATGTCCACCAAATATTGCTGTTGAATTCCCGAGTGTAGTCATTGCTTATCGTAACTGTCCATGTAGTTGAGGTTCATGAAGTTGGATGGCCAGACCGGCCATTGCAGCTTGCGTCCAAAGGAGGCCGCTCGGACCCCACAAGTACCCTGAGATACCGCTCGCCCGCACTATGAGGGGAGCTGAGGTGTTGAAACACGCCGCACCCGCGGTGACCATATACAGGCTGCGGGCAAGTAGCAGGTCGTGCGCCGCACATCAGCCTAGGCCGGGAGGAGAGCTCCGGCTCGCCGTGCACATGTCGTCCTCGCTGGGGCCGAGGGGGCCCGTCCTCGAACCCAGCCGCGGCACAGCGCCGCGCGGCTGCGGGGGCACTGAAATATTAAAGCTAGGCGGCAGAATTGTGTTGGACCATCATTTTTCTTTTGAGGGCACAGGCATGTAGAGAGATTGAGGGGCCAGCGGCGTGCAGATATCCATGGCATTACATCTAAGCCAGCCACTGTGTGTAGTGAAGCAGGAGACGGGAGCGTGGTAATGGCCATAGCAAGGAGAGGATGGCAGTTTAACAAATCGGGGGAGGTTTACAAGAAATGCTTAAATATAAAATAAAATGGAAGGAGCAGAATGCCTTAAGAATGGAACTCAAAAAAATATAACCTTCATATTCCTATCAAATTATATGAAGCAAGTTGAAACAAATTTACACCGGTTTCACCTGGGACAGGTGAACCCTAGATATCCTCTCGGTGGCTGGATTGCTTACTAACAATGTAACCGGAGTAAGAAAATCGAGAATGATGCATGGCCCGTGAAATCTGGGGGCAAGCTTGCCCGCGGGAACAAAATTCTTGACCATAACCTGGTCACCTACCTTCAAAGGGGTGGGTCTCCGTCCACGATCATACTTTTCCCTAACCTTTTCATGAGATACCTTTAGATTGGCTTTAGCCTTCTTCCAAAGATCTTTAATATTATCCGGATCTATTGTCTCGGGTAGAATGTCACTCAGAGACCAAAGGTTAGAGAGCGGCGTGTTGGGAACAAACTTGAACATCAAGGAAGCTGGAGTGAACTTATGAGATTCATGAACCGCCGAATTCAAAGCAAAAGCTAACCAATGCAGGGACGTGTCCCACCTGGAATGATCTTCATGATGATAGGCAATAAGTGCGGACCTGAGATTACGATTAACCCGTTCAGCCAGAGATGGTTGAGGGTAATAAGCAGAAGTAGTTACATGAGAGATGGATAAGTCAAAACAGAATTTACGAAATAAGTTAGATGTAAAAGCCTTAGCATTATCAGATACAATATATTGGCACGGACCAAAAGAAGCAAAAATAGAATTTAAGCAAGTAATGGTAGACTGAGCGGTAGCCAGCTTAGTCGGAAATAACCAAGAAAATCTGGTAAAACCATCTACACACACAAGGATGAACTTGTTGGCATTACCCTTTGACTGGGGGAATGGTCCTACATAATCAATATACAGGCGTTCCATGGGGCGCGACGCTTGCTGAGAAGACAAGAGGCCTACCTTGGTGGACATGGTCGGTTTACTAAGCAAACAGGATTTACAAGCCTTTACTAGTTCACGGATTTCACCGTCCATACCTTTCCAGATGAACATTTCACGAATCTTTTCACGAGTTTTAAAGATACCAAGATGCCCTCCTAATGGGGTCTCATGATAATACTTGAAGATTATAGGTACAAGAACCGCTGGAACAACAACTTTCATCATCTTATCATGCCTCGAGGGGCAACATAGAACACCATTCCTCAGAACATAAGGGACAACATGTTCCCCAGAAGAAAGGGTTTCCATTATCGGAGCCAGCGTCGGATCTTCACGTTGGTATTTCTCGATATCCCTAAAGAGCATGGGAGCATCTGTTAGGATGGCATTAACCTTAGATAGTATGGACTCGGAAGGTGATGAACTGTCGACCGGTTCGTGGGTCTCGACGTCGTTAGAAAACACACGGCTGAGTCCATCAGCAACAACATTTTCGGTACCTCTGATATGTCTAACATCAAATTGGAAGGCAGAAATACGGATGGCCCAACGGGCTATACGACCAGTACGACGCGGTCTACCTAAGACCCAGCTTAAGGCTTGATTATCTGTCTCCAGGTCGAATTTGACATGTTCCAGATAGAGACGGAACTTCTCTAAGGCGAATAAGACTGCCAAACCTTCGAGCTCATAGATGGAATACTTGGCTTCTTGAGCCGACAAGGTCCTAGACGCATAGGCGATGGGGCGCCTCCCTAGTTCAGTCTCTTGGAGAAGGACTGCAGCTACCGCCGACGACGATGCGTCGGTTTGGACAATGAATTTCTTCGAGAAATCAGGCATAGCAAGTACAGGGGCATTACAAAGTGCTAATTTAAGGTCTTCAAAAGCGGCTTGTTGAGAAGGTCCCCACTCGAATTTGATGCCTTTCCTACGAAGAAGGTTTAAGGGCGCCGCTCTATTAGCGAAGTTAGGAATAAACTTCCTGAAGAAATTCACCATACCAATGAACCTGGCGATACCTTTAATGTCCTTGGGAGGTTTAAAATCACGGATGGCCTGTGTTCTAGAATGATCGACTGCTACACCATCGGGTGACACAATATGCCCTAGGAATGACATAGAGGGCTTAGCAAAGGCAACCTTGGACAACTTAACAGTTAACCCAGCCTTACGAAGGCGATCGAGAACTTCTCGCAGATGATCTAGATGTTCTTCAAAAGTCTCTGAAAATACGACGACATAATCTAAGTAGTGATATAAGTACTCGAATTTGATGTCGAAGAAGACGCTATCTAGTAGCCTAGTGAGCACAGCTGCCCCCGTGGGGAGCCCGAAAGGTACGCGGTTGTATTCATATAAATTCCAGTCGGTGGCAAACGCTGTAAGGTGTTTAGACTCTTCGGCAAGGGGAATTTGATTATAGGCCTGATTCAAGTCCAAGATGGTGAAGAACTTGGCCTTACGAAACCATGAAAAACAAGAATGTAGGTCAGGAAGGGGCACAGATTGCAACACCACCTTCCGATTGAGAGCCCTGTAATCAATGACAGGCCTGAAGCCTCCTTGGGGTTTCGGGACTAGAAAAATAGGCGATGAATACGCCGACTTAGAGGGCCTAATAATACCATCCTTCAACATCTGATCGATAATTCCTTTCAGAGCCTTCATTTTAGGTGGAGATAGCCTATAAGGTGGAAAACGGACAGGAATCGAATCCGTGACCTCAATTTTGTATTCAATAAGGTCAGTAACACCAAGAGTATCAGAGAACACCTCGGGAAACGACAGACACAGTTTGCGAATACTATCAGCCTGCTCCTCAGGTAGATGTCTAAGGTCTAACAACATCTCATCCTGGGTAGGCGAAATAGAAGAACATGACACAGAATTACACTTTAATAGTGGGATTTTACAATTAGAAGCAAATTTGAATGTGCACGACCTAGACTGGAGATCGAGCACAAGACCAGTGTGAGAAATAATGTCAGCTCCCAATATAATGGGGCAAGACAATTGCTTGGCCACAAACAATTTAACTTTCCATGTAAACTTAAAAATACGAATTTTGACCAGTAAGGAACCTAGAATTTCTAATGGAGATGAATTAGCCGACACGTATTGAACAGGAGAAGAGACATAGTCAGGAAGTTTACAAACCGTTTTCAATTTAGAATACCATTCAGCCGAAATAATCGAACAAACACTGCCTGAATCTAAGAGAGCTGTTATAGGCTCGTTATTTAACTCAATCTTAAGAAAAGGAACAGGTGCGGGGGTATCCGCCGCAATCCTAAGACATTCTTTAGGGCATTCAAAAGATGAATTTGAAGGCTGATCGTTCTCTGCATTTACAACCTGTTTACTAGGGGCTGAGTCTCGGGAAGATGGATTAATCGACTCAGCCGAAGCCACTAGTCACTTTTTAGTATTGGCATAGGTGGAATTTGCACCAGAAGTTGAGCAGGAGGGGGTGCTATTTGAGTTTGGGCAATTCTTGGCGATATGTGAGAAGGCCCCACACTTAAAACAGCCTTGTGATGACCCGGCTCCATTCCTTGTCCCACTTGACTTGATCAGTGGACACTTGTTGCGCAGATGGTCAGGCGACCCGCAAGCATAACATTTACGGGGATTGACTGGTCGGCGAGGTGGAGGCCGAGTATTACTAAAGGAAGGCGGGGGTTCTTTCGCGACACACAAAGAATCGGCGTATCTAACTCCTTCCGCTGAGACGGCCAACGCTTCAAGTTCAGAGAAAGTTTGCGGGCACGCCGCGAAACACAAATATGACCTGTAGGGTGGTGAAATCCCTTCCACAATAGCTTGTACAATCTGATCCTCAGGGAAATGAAGAGCAAACACCCTAGTATAAAACTTAATGTCCTGTATGAAATCAGCCAAGTTTTCATCCAAGCGTTGTACACGGTAATAGTACTTCTGAATAAGGGAGGACCTGGCCCTAGCCGGGATGAAGTTAGCTAGCAAATGGGCATGGAAATCCTCAATAGATGATTGCTCGGCAATGGCTCTTACGATTTTATCTGAGAGAATACCAATAGCATACGGATAGATAATTTGCAAAATTTGACATGGAGAAAGAGAAAACACAAGGGCATGATCCTGAAATTCAACTAGAAATCTTAAAAAAGAAATTACATCACTAGTGGTATTAACGGAAAACTTAGAGATACCTCTGAGCAACATTGCCAATGGATGAGGCAAGCTGCTAAACCCGGGTGACATAGTAGGTAAAGGTTTCAATGGCAAGGAAGTTAATTCAGAACGGATGTTACTCAATGATGCACGACGTTCAGATTCGTTGTCCAATGGGGCAGGGATAGTTTGAGCAGCAACGGTTATACTATTAACTTCTCCCTTGGGAGGCGCTTCCTCACTACCTGCATTCACTATGGTGGGTTGATCAGATTTGGGAGGAACTTCCCCAGTTAACAACTGAGTGACGTTACTAGATAATTCGGAAATATTTTCCAGGAGCGTACTAGCTTCCTTCCTCTGAACGTCATTCAACTTTAGAGACAAGAGATCGTTAACCCTATTTGAAAAATGATATAGCCTAGCTTGCACACGCTTAATTTGATTAGGAGAAGGATCATTGTCATAAAAAAAACTAACTACAGAAGCTAGCCCAGTAATATTCTCCGTGATCGTGGAAAGAGAGTCGTCAATTTCTTTCTCTCCCAAATTGGGGATGGAAATGGGCAAATCTAGGGACTCTCTAAGCTTGTTTGTGTCTACTGCAACCGTGCCTCCAGATTGTACGTTTCTAATAGTCAATTCATAGATCAACTCCTCCTTGCGCAAATAGTTAAGATGGAGAACATCGCGAGGGCCGGGCATGGTGACAGAACAATTTTGAAAAACTCAAAAAATTCCAGCAACTGGGAAAATAGTTAGAGTTCGGAGCAAACAATGTTTAGCCGTCAAAAGGGGCTAAATTGAGACCCATTCAACCACGCTCTGCTACCACTTGTTACCGTGTTTTAGCGGTAGGTAGAGGTGAAAGAAGGTGCGGGTGTGAATGGATCTCAAGCTACGAAATTATAGTGCCTGTAAAGTAAATTTAAAATTTAATACGGTTATATTTTCTTTTCAAAATAAATAAGTAACAAGCATGGTAGGTACAGAATAGCAAGTCAAAATAAGGTAGTTACAATATTTACAGAATTTGGGCTTCGCGCCCCGAGTTCACAATGCTTGGGCAATCAGCTCAGTTTTACCCCAAACACAAGTTTTAACAGAGGGGCAGAAAACCCCATTCATACCTAGGAGCCCTTGCTCCAAATTACACTGAAAAGCCTCCTCGAGGCATACAACATACAATTTTCAAAAGAGCCACTCGCTCTCAAATTTAAGCCTCTCCCAGGCCACACCAAACTCCACCTTCAAGCTGTCCTCAACGGACATAAACACAGGGGGTAAAATACCCAATCTACTGAGGTCTATTAAACGAAAAGAATGTTAATTAAATGACCTCTAAAATAACAATTTGAGAGGAGGCGAACTTGCACTCCTAATGCACTAGATTAAGACCTACTTGGCGCTAGGCCGTTAATACAAGGGCTAATCCCATACTGAAGAGGTGACTTAAGAAGAGAACAATTTGTTTTACATTAACGAAGAATAGGTTGAGAAAATAAGTTCACCTCAAGACAATGTGAGTGGGAGCTCGAGAGGGTTAGCACTCTCTATCCCAATATGCAGCTTAAAAGAGAATAGATGAAAAGATTAGTTACATTTACATTTTAGGAAAAGGTTACATGGTGGAACGCTTCGCACCCGCCCCGAGAGTTAAACTGCTGAGCTAGCAAAGAAATAATTTATTAATCGGCCATTACCTTATAGTTGACCGCTGCCGGAGAAAGAGGCGCTTCCCGCCTCCTGCTATGTACTTAATACACTGAAAGATGGAACAGAAGTGGCCCGGAGACCCAAAAATCAGCAGTTTATATCCTCTCGCGGAAGGTTCTAGGTGTTAGGGGAAAGAAAACACCCTCCCACAAACTTTTTATTGGCTCGGGTACAGAAACATATCCAAGTTGGGGGAAGATACATCGGATTGGTCGGAAATAACTCAAAGAAATTCAGGATTGGTTAAATGCAAAACAAGGGGAAAGAGAGGGGTATACAGCCAACTTAAACAATAACTGAAATTTTTTTAGCAAAGACAAACATTTGAAATAAAAATTTCTCCAACAAAATAGTTCTTTGACTCCGCACTAGGGTGCACTATTGTTGATCTTCAGTAGTGTCCTCTAGAAGAGAAAGTTCACACTTCTTACTTCAAGCGAAACAAAAACACATCAAAAATGACACAGTTCAAAAACTCAAAATTTTCCACGTGGTGACATCTTCTGAGAAGGTAAAGAATTAATAGCGTAGATAAAGTTCAGACTTCCTCCAGCAGAGGAGTTTCAACTGGCGCACATTTTAAATTAGCGGAGTGGAGGTGTACCTCCCGGTACAATTATTATTATTATTCACCTGTTCATACTTTCGTCTTATTCCTCTTTTTACTCTCCTTTTAAGTCGTATACTTGTTATTCATATTTGATGTTTTGTTATTAATATTATTGTTATTTTTATATAATTATTATTTTTATTATTTAGTTTATTTCGTTTATTTATAACATCTCTTTAGCTTCATGTGAAACAATACTTTTTCCGTCTTTAATTCACCTTTTGTGTCGTGTGCCGGTTTACTTCTGTCCTGTGCTTCAAGACAGTGCTGCAAGATCTGTGTTTGTTTCCCCAGCCCGGGTGTGTTTCGTTTCTCATGTGACAGAGTTACATCTTACGTTCTGTTACATGTTTAAGTTTGGCCTTGTGATACATCGCCTTTAATCTGCTCTGTAGCCTTTAAAAGTGTAGCATTGTCAATGACCTCAGTGCTTGTTTTGTTCACATACCTGGACTAAGAACTCGTCTCACTCGGCACAGCAAGTTCAAGGCCAACCACTTCTATCTGTTTGTTTGTTTATTTATTTACCCAGGTATGTATGTCAACATTGTACTATGTCAACATCGTACCATGAAAACGTACTCAATAAACGGTGTGTTAGGGGGCGGGGGTCTCTGTCCTGGGTGGTGTGTTCTGCGGGCCTCCTCTGGGGTCCGTGTTGTTGCTGCGGTTATCTCTCTGCGCGTTCAGGTATTTACTAACATGTTCAATTCAATTTATTGTATGTACAAGACATACGTCCAACTTGAATTATTTCATCCTCACAACTCTACTTCCGTACTCCATGGCCCAAGAGCTACACGTATAGCTGACGGCCCACCCACCCCTCTACGAGTGTGGGAATGAAATAACTAATTTGATTGAATTTTTTTCACATTTCAGTAGTGATGAATATAAAACAAGCATTTTTTGAATTTTTATACGTGTTAATGATGATGATTGCTGTTTTAAGGTCATCGGCCCTTAAAAACGCAAAGTGTCTTCTTTTTTAACTCGTAGTGAATAAGAAACAAAATATAAATTTCTCGAACACACGTAAAGAACCAAAAAACCGAGCTCGATAGCTGCAGTCACTTAAGTGCGGCCAGTATCCAGTATTCGGGAGATAGTAGGTTCGAACCCCACTGTCGGCAGCCCTGAATATGGTTTTCCGTGGTTTCCCATTTTCACACCAGGCAAATGGTGGGGCTGTACCTTAATTAAGGCATGGCCGCTTCCTTCCCACTCCTAGCCCTTTCCTGTCCCATCGTCGCCATAAGACGTATCTGTGTCGGTGCGACGTAAAGCAAGTAGAAAAAAAACCTAAACCACATGCAGTGTAGGCTTGAGCAACTGCCGAAATGCGTTCAAGGTCAATGTCTAGCGTTTTAACAAGCACGTCTTCCGCACTCGCGCACTGAAACTCCCGATTTATAATTTTTGTTACCGGTACATCAATTTCCCTGCTCGGATTTATGAGAATATCGACCTATCGAGACTCAAAATACTAAGGCGATACTGTTCTGTACTCCCAAGCCATTACGTTGCAGAAATGGCGTAACATCTGACATACCAAAGTAAAACTCGTAGCAATTGTTCAAAGTGATCACCCTGGGCTTCCCTGCAGGCTTCACTTCTCCGAATCCAGTTGCGACGCATTCGAGCCAAGACACCAGGGTTGTGTCCGACTCGTTGGCTGAACGGTCAGCGTACTGGCTTTCCCTTCAGAGGGTCCCGGGTTCGATTCCCGGCCGGGTCGGGGATTTTAACCTTAACTGGTTAATTCCAATGGCACGGGGACTGAGTGTATGTGTTGTCTTCATCATCATTTCATCATCACGACGCGCAGGTCGCCTACGAGAGTCAAATGGAAAGACCTGCACCTGGCGAGCCGAACTCGTCCTGGGATATCCCGGCACTAAAAGCCATACGACATTTCATTTCATTTCATTTCATTTCATTTCACCAGGGTTGTTCAGAATATCCTCTGCTGCTTAAACAATACGTTCACGGAAGTCGTCCTAAAGTGGTTACTTCAGTTCGATATACTTTGTGTTTCATGTTCTCCCAGACATTAAAGTCCATTTGAATAAGTTCTGGAGATCTGGCTGTCCAATTGATAGTTCCACATCGTCCTGTCCACCGTTGAGGAAATGTCTGCACCATCGTGTAAAATCCACGTGGTTCTGCGTAGTCGAAGCGACACGTCCTCTGAAAGCTCAAGTAACGTACTGTATCTACAGGAGCAAGGTAACATTAATAAAAAGGTTATTAGTCCACTTAACCGACTTCCTACTACACCCATCCAGGTATTAATTCATAACCGGTGCTGGAAATTGCCTTCTCCTACTGAATGGGGATGTTCCACAGCCCATGAGTGGGATATAGTGGGTTCGAACTCCTCTGTCGGCAGCCCTAAAGACGGTTTTCCGTGGTTTGCCATGTTCACACCAGGCAAATGCTGGTGCTGTTCCTTAATTAAGGCCACGGTTGCTTCTTCACGATCCTAGCCCTTTCCTGTCCCGTCGTCGCCGTAAGATCTATCTGTGTCGTGGCGACGTACATCAACTCGTAAGAAAATGGTAATCAGCTGTCAAAGACACTGCACCCGTTGAATATCGTCAGGATGCACTCGTTCTTCATGCAGTGTCCTACGTATGGTCCAAGTTGGTACACCAACGGCACGTGTTATACTACGCGTACGGCGCCCGGGATCATCGTTTACTATTGTTAGGATGCCCGGCTCCATGGCAAAACGGTTAGCGTGCTGGCCTTTGGTTACAGGGGTCCCGGGTTCGGTTCCCGGCAGGGTCGGTATTTGAACCATCATGGTTATTTTCCCTGGCATGGGGCTGGGTGTATGTGTTGTCTTCATCCTCATTTGATTATCATCAAGATGCGCAGGTCACCTATGGGAGTCAAACCAAAAGACATGCACCTAGCGAGCTGAACCCGTCCTGGGATCTCCCGGCACTAATATCCATACGCCATTTCATTTCCATTGTCAGGATGTCTTCTTCCTCGTCTAGAATTACACGTGGCCGTTTAGGCCATCGCTTCTGAAAGCGTGATGTAACACAACCTGCATCGCGAATACGCTGCAGTACAGCAAGTATCGTTGCTGGATTCGGCACCCGTCTGTTGGAAAGCCTTTTCCGATAGATTCATGGAGGGCGACCCGTGTTCTGTTCTGCCACACGATACACTAGCAGCATATCATGGTATTCGTGGTATTCATACACTGGCATTATTCAAATACTACTACTACGAAGTAACTCGCGTGCTAGTACGGACGATAATTCGCCTCTCTGACAGCTGTTATTCAGGTCAAGGTCAGACAGACAGCTCATACCTCTAGTCCGGTGGTTTCATGTAGGGGCGGGAACGCGTCCCACCACACCCCCGTCGCTAGAAACAGCAGACGACCGACCGGCCCGTGACAGGTCTAGTGAATTTGTCAAACTGCTTACGTGAAATATTCTCCCACAGTGTGATTTCAATACCATGGATTCTTGGGAGACCAACTCGCCGTATGCAGAAACACCCCGTGTTGACGTGTACGTAAATAAAGTTTCTTACGTCAACGAAAGAATGCGTGGGATAGGATTTCCAAGTGAGTAGTATCAGAACTGAATTGTCAAAGCACATCGAACGTTTTGCTTCATATCAATAAGGGACATGTTATAAAAATAAATAAATTAAACGTACCTCCTTTTCGTGCTTCCAAACGAAAAGAACTTGTTTAATGGTAAATTAAAGCATTCTGCTTTTGCAGTGCCTATTAAACGTATCAAAATAAATGTTGCCAGCCTGAGTGGCTCAGACGGTTCAAGCTCTGGTTTCATGAACTTAGCAGGCTCGATCCTGGCTCAGTCCGCTGGTATTTGAAGGTGCTCAAATACGTCCGCTTCTGATCGGTAGAATTACAGGCACGTTAAAGAATACCCGTGGGCAAAATTCCGAAACCGCGCGTCTCCATTGGCACGTAAACATTTATTATTATTATTATTATTATTATTATTATTATTGTTATTACTGAGCGAGTTGGCCGTGTGATTAGGAGCGCGCGGCTGTCAGCTTGCATTCGTCGTAAAGCCACCTACCAATATTATAATAAAAACTGTGTTAGTCCATTATTACTATTACGAAAATAAAAGTTAAACTCCCCACTCAAACTTCGTAGCTGGTAATCTGTCAGAAAACACTAAAGAAAATAGTGAACTTTTAACAAGTCCGAATTATTATTAATCTTATAATTGCGGACATGTCTCCGGAATTACCGAAACATGTACTTACAAATTGTTTTACGTCGCACCGACACAAGTAGGTCTTACGGCGTCGATGGGAGAGAAAAGGGATACAAGTGGGAAGGAAGCGTTCGAGGCCTTAATAAAGGTACAGTCCCAGTATTTCCCTCATGTGAAAATGGGAAATTACGGAAAACCATCTTCCCGGCTGCCGACAGCGGAGTTCGAATCCACTATCACCAAAATGCAAGCTCACAGCTGTGCGCCTCTAACCACACGACCAACTTATTCCAACCTCTAATGCCGGACTGAGTAGCTCGGACGATAGAGCGCTGGTCTTGTGATCCCACCTTGGCAGGTTCGATGGCGGCTCAGTTCGGTGGTATTTGAAGGTGCTCAAATAAGCCAGTCTCGTGTCTGTAGATTTACTTGCACTAAAAAACACTGCGGTAAAAAATTCTGGCATTTCAGCGTCTCCGAAAACCGTGAAAATTAGTTAGTGGAACGTAAAGACATTATTATTATTATTATTATTATTATTATTATTAGTAGTAGTAGTAGTAGTAGTAATATTATTATGATTACGGAAGTTCTAATTAAGCGGGTCCATTACAGACATCCCTTTACCTATCGGCACTTACTGTCCAGTAATAAGCCTTCTGTCCGCATCTGTGGTATAGTGGTTAGTGTGATTAGCTGCCACCCCCCGAAGGCCCGGGTTCGATTTCGAGCTCTGACACGAAATTTGAAAAGTGGTACGAAAGTTGGAACCGGGCCCATTATGCCTCGGGAGGTCAAATGAGTAGAGGTGGTTCGATTCGCACCTCAGCCATCCTGAAAGTGGTTTCCCGTAGTTTTCCACTTCTCCAGGCAAATGTCGCGATGGTACCTAGCTTAAGGCCACGGCCGCTTCCTTCCCTCTTCCTTTTCTATCCCTTCCCATTCCCCCGCAAGGCCCCTGCTCATCCTAGCAGGTGGGGCCACTTGGGCGATGTACTGGTCATTCTCCCCAGTTGTATCCCCGACTCAATGTCTCACGCTCGAGGACACTGCCCTTGAGGCGGTAGAGGTTGGATCCCTTGCTGAATCCCAGCGAAAACCAACCCTGGAGGGTAAAAATATTAGGATAAGGAAGAATAAGCCTTATATAACAAATGCCCGGCGGCAATTCCACAGTACCGGTAGCTCTTTTTCCTTCGAGCAATGTTCACGATGGATGAAACTACGGTTTTTGAAATTTGTCTCATTAATAACAATTTCACTGAATACTTATAGCCTTTTCTTTCAGTATCCACCGTCCTTTCATTGACCTGAAAAGTTTATGAATAAGCATAGACACCTCGCATTGTCTATTGTCAGAAGTTCATCGTAGACTGTCGCAATAACAGCACAGAAATGTTGCGCCCATTTTTCATTACTTATTAACTATTTCCTTTAATTTTGTCAGCTTGGATCACTGAGTAATGCCAATGACGTCTTATAAATCACACACAACTACACAACACTTGATTCGCATGCATGTGCTGGTACGGATCTTCGACGTCACAGTAAGAATTCCGTGTACTTTTCAAACAGACTACCCTAAACCGGTTTTCGAGTACAGCAAGTGGCCAGGCACGTGACTCAACCTCTCCTACTTGCCAAGCCTTTAGGGGAAGTGCACAACAACATGTGTTGGCCTGCGATAAGAAACAGGTTCAACAAGCCCTATACTCTGCTACTGTGCTTCCATTACGCGTGGACAGTATGACGTAACCGGCGCATCCTGCTACGGCCGTTCAAAACACATTAGGTCCTGAAATATTTGGCTCAATTATGGGCAAACTAGTAGGACAAGGTAAAACGTACATAGCATATATTGTGAGATGTATTTTTCTTTGCCGACTAGCTTAATATCTGCACGTACACCCCTAACACCCTGTATATGTTTCATTCATCACATCCCTGACGCGGTCAATGACTGGAAAACAGGTTGTCGGTTTTAATTTTCATGTTACTGCTATGTAGCCACTGATCTCTATACCTGGATGGCTGGTAGCTTGGGTAGCAGTAAGCCGAATAGAAGATGACTGGTGTAGTAAGATGGCAGCGAGCGCATGGTGCAATAGACCACGAGGAGCGCGCTTGCTTTGTATATGCTTAGTTCAGTGACGCCAGGCCTCTTGATTGTAGTTCCACGAGTGTTCTGTGCTGTGTTATTGCAAAGTAAATAGTAGTGTATTTTACGAATTTAGGTTCGTTGCCTTGTAGTATACTTGTGGATTACAAGATTCAATTTAAATATGTATGTGTTTATCTGAAATATGAATGAAGAAACATTCTACGGGGTATTAACATACCGCAGTGTTCAGCTTATGGATGTACAAACAGAACCGATCAGCAAAAGGAGAAATCATTTCATCGGGGAGTTTTATACTGTACATAAGAATCTTCCAAGGGTAGTGTTTTGAGTTTTAGGTTTATTGTATCTTTTTTCGCATATTCCGGGAGCAAAATGGCAATTAATTTTTGTAGGTTTCCTTTCTCGAGACCCGAACTTCTAAGATCATGGATTAGGAGTATCAGGCGGGAGAATTGGGAGCCTCTAAAACAGCTGTTCTCTGCTCGGATCACTTAGAGGAAGACTGTTTTGATAGAAGTGGACAAACTGTACACCTTAGAAGTGATGTACAGCCAACTGTTTTCAATTTTACTGAACATTAACTGCAAGTAAAGATTTACTTATATTTTTTTTATTTCTCATAATTAAACTGACGGTTTCGATGAAATAATTGCCGTGACCTTATAACAATCTAAGAAAATGAAGTTTGGAGGAATTCTAGACCTTATTTACATCAGTAATAATTATGGGTTTCAGACACTGGAGTGGTGGGAGAAGGGAAAGTGTAGTGGGTGTTTGGGGCTATCCCATTATACTATTCGTGGTATTTGGGACTCTTTTAACTGGTGTTACATATTTCTGATGATGACTATCGATATCGCTTTGCTAGCTGAATTTAATTAAAGAGGTCTGTAATAGTAAATTAAGCTGCAGGTAATGTGATATATTGACAAGTTTTGAATATTTGCTGGTTTTATAAATGTGTACATTTGCTTCATCATCATCATCATCATCATCATCATCATCATCATCATCTGTTTACCCTCCAGGTTCGGCTTTTCCCTCGGACTTAGCGAGGGATCCCACCTCTACCGCCTCAAGGGCAGTGTCCTGGAGCTTCAGACTCTTGGTCGGGGGATACAACTGGGGAGTATGACCAGTACCTCGCCCAGGCGGCCTCACCTGGTATGGTGAACAGGGGCCTTGTAGGGGGATGGGAAGATTGGAAAGGATAGGCAAGGATGAGGGAAGGAAGCGGCCGTGGCCTTAAGTTAGGTAACATCCCAGCATTCGCCTGGAGGTGAAGTGGGAAACCACGGAAAACCACTTCGAGGATGGCTGAGGTAGGAATCGAACCCACCTCTACTCAGTTGACCTCCCGAGGCTGAGTGGACCCCGTTCCAGCCCTCGTACCACTTTTCAAATTTCGTGGCAGAGCCGGGAATCGAACCCGGACCTCCGGGGGTGGCAGCTAATCACGCTAACCACTACATCACAGAGGCGGAACATTTGCTTCAATTATATTTTAATTTGATAATATGCGCGTTATTTCATGGAAACAGGAAACAGAAATTCATTATCAAGCACCGATTACGATATGTCGAATCTAGGCCTGTATAGTGAGCTACGTTTATAGGTACATCATTTTAAGAATGCATAATTTCGTGGCATACATGTATACAATTTACAGCAATGTTTCCAGAAACTGGTTTTCACTCGTATTGTGTTACCGATCGCTAATTGCATGTATTCAGCACCTAAGTTAATATTTGTTGGCCGTTATTATACACTCATGTTTATTGTTATCCCGGAGATTTACTGACCTCGGAATGACGTGTCAGTGATCCCAATGTCCTTATGCTTTGAGTGAACATGTCTCTATATTTTTAATTATTCCAATGCGCCATTAATTGCGACTTAAAATTGACTATATTATCATTGCTTCTCCATAAGGAGAGCTCTAGGTTGGGTACGCCAACATGGTGAACCGCGCGCTCAACTTGGCGTACTTTCTCCTGCAGCGGAGACCTGCCATCAGCGATCCATGTATAGAGATCAGTGTATGTAGCTTAATTGGCATCTTACAACAAACTTTCAGGTTTTAGAAATCATAATTTGCCATGCTTTAAATTAAATTTGTCCTCCCTTCGACACGCACTCACCCACGAGGTCGCTACGTCTTTATCCTGTGGAAATCCAAAGTACTGTATCTTATCTTCGACCCTTTTGTTTTCTTGGAGTGGTCGTTGCTACCATACATAGCACAACCCGACATTGTATCACATGTTCCTTTTGCAGAGATTGAGAAATACTTTCCCTATCAACGAACACACCTATCAACATAGACCTACAGTATTTCAAACGACTGCGAATTAGACGTGCATTTCTCCCGCCTCACCAGAAATCCCATGACGTCTTGCGCAAGATGGAACGCTGTTGAGTTAGCGATCCGGCTCACCGGTTGCCTACATTACACCGTTGCCTACGAGAAAAGTAAAGGCATCTCTGTATGCGCGGTCTTTTCAAGTATGAAACTGGCAGAGTAGCATCAGTTCAAATAGCGCCGCCAGATGTCAGGTTATCCCTCCATTCCTCAGCACGATTCCGATTGGCATTACGAGAATAACTTGCATATTAAAAGCACATTAAACATTGCGTTTTGATCAGAAAACTGTTATTTCTATGACTTTAATAAAGAATAATTAAATGTATTACACAGTAATTCAAGACGAGCTCATACGAGTCAGATGGTATAATTGCGACCCGAAAGTAGGACCAGACGAACAAGGTGGTGGTAGTGGTGGTGGTGGTGGTGGTGGTGGTAGAATAACACCTATGGTAGCGCCTGCCTGTTCTACGAGGCGACTAAAAGGGGCCCCAAGGGTTCTGTACTTGAGAGCGTGGTTTGATGGCCAC
The DNA here is from genome assembly GCF_040414725.1 of Anabrus simplex. Lineage (NCBI taxonomy): Eukaryota > Metazoa > Arthropoda > Insecta > Orthoptera > Tettigoniidae > Anabrus > Anabrus simplex. The sequence goes on along the minus strand of NC_090275.1, from coordinate 71,536,219 downwards.
GAGGACTTTAGGTGAGCCCTGGCATTGCTTCCACTCACTTTCCGGACTCTTTTGGTCAACTTTTGTTCTGTTCCTACCCCGCCGGTATTAGAACATTCGAGGCCTAGGGAGTTTTTCATCTTCACGCCCTTCGTGAGCCTTGTCTTTCTTTGACTAATGCTTTCATTTTTCGAAGTATCGGATCCGTTCCATTGTTTCTCTCTGATTAGTGTTATATAGAGGATGGTTGCCTGGTTGTACTTCCTCTTAAAACAATCATCGTCGGGCGAGTTGGCCGTGCGGTCAGGGGCACGCGGCTGTGAGCTTGCATCCGGGAGATAGTCGGCAGCCCTGAAGATGAGTTTCCGTGGTTTCCCATTTTCACACCAAGCAAATGCTGGTGCTGTACCCTAATTAAAGCCACGACCACTTCCTTCCAACTCTTAGGCTTTTCCTATCCCATCGTCGCCATAAGACCTATGTGTGTCGGTGCGACGTGAAACAACTAGCAAAAAAATAAAAAAATAAAAAAAATTCACCACCACCAATCTCTTCGTTCTAGCCTACTTGTACGTCGTCTGAGACATTAGCACTTGTCTGAAAGAATGCATTTTCATAGCGTTGTTTCGTGGGTAGCCTACGCGCTTTATTAAGCCTACTCTTGTCATGCAAATACGCTGAAAGAAGCGTTGGAATTGAATTTGGAAAAAGGCGTCTGGTTTTAGTAGAAATGCTAAAGCACAAAAGCACATTCTTTCAAAGTGTTCACTACATACCGATACTACAGATTTCGAAGAAGGTTGCCACATGCTATTTTTCTCGTCACACCGACGTGATATAATTTTGGCCCATTCTTCTATTAATTCTGCATTTGCTGGGAACTCATGGAAAGAAATTCTGCTACCTTTCTGAAGTTTACTTTTGCAGAAGGGTACACAGCAATAAACAAGTGTTTAGCACGTGCAATAAACTTCCTGTGAATAGAATGTTTACCATAAATACTATCTCGGCGCTAAATTCAGAACCACCGAGCTCGATAGCTGCAGTCTCTTAAGTGCGGCCAGTATACAGTAATCGGGAGATAGTGGGTTCGAGCCCCACTGTCGGCAGTCCTAAAGATGGTTTTCTACTGTTACACCAGGCAAATGCCGGGGCTGTACCTTAATTAAGGCCACGGCCACTTCCTTCCACTTCCTAGACCTTTCCTATCCCATCGTCGCCATAAGACATATCTGTGTCAGTGCGACGTTAAGCAAAATAGCAAAAAAATACAGAACCTCCTATATTTATAACTATGCACCAAAAGACTACTGTATAAACTCATTAGAAACTGAATACACAAATGAACACCTTTTATAATTATTCTTAAGGTCTATCTCACCTAAATACTCAATAACTCAACTTTTTGTTTCACCATTTCCATATGCGTCAGTGTTAAACAGTGGAGGGCTAACACGAAGTCTAGCGGCGAGTCTGGAACTAGAATGTTTTTCGTGCTGTGTAAGCTGCCATGAGGCGGCCTTATAACTACTTAATCTATAATCACGTAGGCAATGGTTATACACGGCCATACACTCACAAAGCCATGAAATGCAGGTCTTTTCAAGCCAAAAATAGCGGGCACTGCTGTTCCGTCTTTCTTCCGACAGGTGGCAGGTTTTAGTCCTGTCCTTGCTGAGAATTAACATTGTGAATATAGTTCTTCAAAGCATTAGTGCGTCCTTGAAATGAAAATTCACAGCCTGTTTCCAGTCATTCGACCGGGTCAGGAATGGAATGAATGAAGCCCCCATCTAGCGGCGAGGACTGGAAAGTGCGTCTTTCCTGTCTTCTAAAATGTAAAGATCTAGTATTAGTTTCATTCCTTCAATTACGTTGGGATCACTGTGCAAAATACAATAGAGATAAGGGAGAAAACGGCAGCATCTATCAGAGCAATATATAAAATTAAAGACCTCCACAAACTCTCTGTGACAGCAACACTAAAACTATTTCACGCTGTAATCAGCCCTATTGCTACCTATGTTATCGGAATTATTTGGGAAAACTATATTTAGGCGATCTAAGAACTTAAGAGAAAATAAAGACAAGATTCCTAAAGCGAATATTATGCGTACCTATGAACACGTAAACGAGATTAGTGTATGAGGTCTGTACAGAACCGTTCTTTATAGAGGAGTTAGGCTCCGCCTACCGTTGCCATTCACTACGCAGGGTGCTCAACTACTTGAAGAAAGGATGAAATAGGACCATATATCGCTTGAATTCTACGCCACAGATGCTATGATAAAGTCGAAATGGACTGAAGCAAATTATGAACTACGACAGCGAGTGGCGGAGAGGAAACAACGAGTAATCAGTTTATTTTAGTGACATTTTCTGTCTATAGTAATATATGGTAAGGTAAGGGTTATTCTGCCCGAAGGCAGATCCGAACCTCCGCAGAGGTGTTCCTGAGCCGGAGTTTACGTGCGGTAGGGTGGCCAGTTCCTTTCCGCTCCTCCATTCCCTTACCCCCACCAACAGCGCGTGGCAACCCATCCAACTCCTGACCACACCCATTGTTGCTTAACTTCGGAGATCTCACGGGATCCGGTGTTTCAACACGGCTACGGCCGTTGGCTAGTAATATATAATCGTGGTAAAATATCCGACTTAGGCATTAAGCACACACTGAAAGAATGAAAAATAACGATGATGATCTCCACGATATTTTTAACATAAAAGACAAAATATTGGGAGGTTATGGAGGCTGGAAATATTCATAAAATAAAACACTTTAAGAGACGGAGTGACCCATTTCTCCTTCATGACGACAGTTTCAAAATGAAATATCGAGTATGCACGAACTGGCCTTAACACAGTCAGAAATTACTTAGGCCTAATCTTCCTAGCTGCTGACTTGCAGCGGGAAGGTGGAAGGGGGGGGTGCTGGCGTGTGCCACCACAGGGAGACTTACTAGCATATGTAATAGAAATGCTAGATCAGGAGGTATCGGGTGACACATGCCAGCACGTACCCAGGAAGTGAGGTTGTTTAACCTGGGGTTGCCGTACTTTGCCCTTTTAGTTTTCCATTTAACTCAGCTGGCCGAAAGGGCAGTGGACTAACTTCTCCCTTGTTTTTTTGTCTTTAGTGCTGTTATGCCCACCAGTGTGGGGTATCATTTTATCTTTATAATGCATTGTCTATTTACATTTCTAGGTTTCTTTGGTTTTTGTTTTTGCTTGTAACTTTCTTAGTTTTGCATGTTTTTTTTTTAATTGAGAATTGTTACTTTTCTCCGTTAAGATCGATTAGGTTGTGTTTATCGGGAGAAAAATAAAGGTTTATTTACTTACTTACTTACGCCTAATCAAAGATCCAAGAGTTGGCTTTATATCTTGCGAATTTCAAGTTCTCACAGCACTAGGACATGGGCGCGGAATGATATTAGTAATTATTATCAGTGATATAATTATTACTGTTGCTGAAATATGTGTATTACTGTTCTATTCTTGTTTATTCGACCATCCTCTTCTATTTGTGCTACCACGCGGCTTCCCGAAAGGTTTTGCTCGTAGATAACCGGCAAAAGCGATCGTAAAAGCGGTGAACGTGATGGAATGCGTCAATGAACTGCAGGAAGAGTTTCCTACGGCTTGGAACGAATGTATACATGCAATAAAATGCGTATACCACCTTTATTAGTAATAAAAATTGCAATAATTATACAGAGTTTATTCAATGTATAACTACACAAGTGTTGAACAACCGTAGGCCTATAAGGTTTTTTTTTTATTACTAAGACTGATGAAATATTATCCAAGTATTATTTTTAAGAGAAATACACATACACTGGAATGCCAAAAGTCATTGGAAAGGGTCTAGTGTCGTGTAGGCCCTCCTCTAGCAGGACCAAGTGCAGTAACTTGGAACAAGTGGAAGAATTGCATGTGGAGAGATTCTGACCCATGCCGTTTGGATAGCTACCCACAGATTCCTGATTTGTGTAGGTGCACATTCTTTAGTGTGAATGGACCTCATCACCACGTCCCATAAATGCTCGATAGGGTTAATATCAGACGAACGAGGCGGCTACATCAGTCATTGAATTTCTAGAGAACGCTCCTCCCAATCTGGGCCCGACGGCACGGTACATTATCTTGCTGGAGTATATCATCGTTGTAGAGGTACATAAATCTATGAGGGTTGCAAGTCCTCCCCAAGCAGTTAAACGTCACAGTCACTGGCCAACGACCTCTTCAGGTGGATCAGTGGATCCAGCACATGCCACGTGAACACACCCCACACTATTATGGAGCTACCCCCAGCCTGTATGGCGCCTTGTTGACAACTGGGTCCATGACTTCAACGGGCCTGCGCCATGTCCAAACCCTACCAGCAGCTCGAAACTACTGGAACAGTGACTCAGACCAAGCTACATGTCACCAGTCCTCCAGGGTCTAATTAACAACGTCACGCGCCCAGATGAGACTATGAGTTCGGTGTCATGGTGTTATATAATAATAATTTCGTGTGGCTATTTCTAGCCGAGTGCAGCCCTTGTAAGCCAGAGGCATCTGCCATGTGTTATTGTGGTGTAGGATAGTGTTATGTGTGGTGTGTGAGTTGCAGGGATGTTGGGGGCAGCACAAATACCCAGCCCCCGAGCCATTGGAATTAATCAATGAAGGTTAAAATCCCCGACCCGGCCGGGAATCGAAGTCGGGACCCCGTGAAGCGAAGGCTAGTACGCTGACCATTCACCCAACGAGTCGGACGTCGTGGTGTTAACAAGGGCACTCTGGTAGGACCTCTACTCCCATATCCCACTGCCCATAGTGTTGTAACCAAGGTTGAGATTTACAAAACACAACTTTATTATTCGCTTCAAATGCAAAATACACTATTTACACGAATAAAACTGAAATTTACTTGAAGCAAAATGAATTAGGAATCTTGAGAAAGAGTCTATCTTTGTACACTATATACAAGTTTGCAGTATTTACATCCACTACTATCTCGAAAGATAGTCCTTGTGATATGAAAAGTCGATAGTCGAAAACTATCAGAAGTACTGACATAAATGTTTCGGAAAGTCCTTTCTTGCTGAGTTCATAAAATCAAGTTCCATGTTGGAAGAATTCTTACTTGGCGAAACCAAGGGAGCTTGCATTAATTAAGGAAATATGACGGTATGTAATAATATGACTGGATATGGGCAGCGGACTAAGAGGAGCGGTGACCAGAGGTGAGACCTCGTACTGCCAGAAATTCAGTCCACCTGGTCGAAGCACATTTTCAAGAGGAGTAGCCTCCGTGCTCGACGTAGGGTGTATTCTGGAGCTGGACACCGGGGCAAGTGGGCATCTGGACAGGCTGGGAGTTCCTCTTTATAGTACACACACGATGGTTCAGGCACGCGCACTGAGGGCTGCGCGTCGAGGCTAGAAGAATGACACTTGGCGCGCGTGTAGCTGGCTGGCGGAGCGAGAAGGGAGCGCCGGACATACAACACATAGCGAATAGAAAGAGGAAATGAGTGCTCTCTCGTAGTTAATAGGCGGTGGCGGCACTATATAGAACGTACACGAAATAAATTCTCTAAGACTTCTAGTCGCCAGAATGTCGTTTGAATTATTCCCTTTCATGTGCCATGTGTGTACAGTCCAGGAATATTTGAATAGAGGAAGCTGGTAAACACACTAATTTAATGGCTTAATGTTATCCTCTGAAAAGATTTGAACATCAGTAATTCTGAAATGACTTACAACGTATTGAGATATAGTTAAAACTATTATGCATTTCACGTTCACATTATCTAAGACATATACAAAAAGTTTTAACTCACCCTCGAAAGCGTTAGTTGTCCGAAACCTTGAAGAACTTCCGGGACCATTTCGCTGATTTGGACGATAGCAGCTCTCTCCTTATTTCCTTCTTACGGAAGACGAATCGGCACTTAATGTAATGAAACACTAATTTTCCCACAAGGTCATATCTGTGATCACTGCTGCATCCAAAGACTGTGGGTCGGAAAACTATAGAGTCTATGCTGTCCAAACATGCAAAAAAATATATCACCCCATAAATGTTGTTCTGATCGCAATTTTTCTGAGACGACCTCTTCTACTTGCAATAGCAACCTAAACACATACGGTGAAGGATATGTCAAGTATCGCAAGCCTTTCTTCGTGCCACAATCTTTAATGAGGGTAACTGTTGCCAGTAGAAGCTCAGGTGGCTCTTCACTACGAGGAGTGCAAGCACAATCTAAGCAGTCAACATATTTGTCACTTTTTTTGACTATGTAGCCTGCCAAGCGAAACACTAAATTCTGTTTGGTGACGTTCCCCTCGTAAGGAAGAGTTATTTCATTTTCCCAATCCGTGAGTACTATTTTTTCTATCATTTTGACCTCTGCTGAATCTTTAATTTCTTTATTCTCACGTTCACTTTCTTTAGCCATTGCACGGATATGACCAACAAATGAAGTGAGGGGGGGGGGATCTGTCACTGACTCGCAATTTGCGGTCGAATTTAAGGCGAGTTTGGTAGGTATATACACAGACTGCAACATGTGCATATGTAAAAAGTCCACAGTGGAAGGGTGATCATCACAATTAAGGGAACGCAAAATACCGAAATGGCGATCCAAAGGATCTTGATTAAATTTTGTCGTCAGGACATACCTAAATCCTCTGCTCCACAAGTAGTGCGCCATTTCCAGAGTATTATTCAAGGTTACTCTTAATGATTCCAAAGTTCTTGAAGATGCAAATGTGTGTTTCTGAGATGTGATGTTTTCTAAACATTCAAGCAATATTTTGTGTGACGGAGAACCTTTATAAAGCCCTTTTACGGGCAATGTGGAGTTAAGGGCATCTGCAAGATTATTGATTTCCCGTGTGAAAATTTCTGTGTGCTCATTATCACTGAATTCATTACGCTTGATTTCTCTAAACAGCTTAATTGCGTCGGTTACACTATTACTGAATAACTGAAAAGCTAACCTGGCGTTTATCCTCTGAAATGAGGTTGGGTCTATGTGAGAGGATGTTATCTTAGGACAACTTCGAAGAGCAGCGAACTTAGGAGAAGTGTCAGTTTGATACAGCTGTCTATAAACGTTGTAATTCACCTCTTTGCCTTTATACAGCAAAAGATCGTTATCGTGGAAATACTTCATAATATGCACGGAATTAGAAAATGCCCACACTCGTCTTTGATAATCTGCCAGGTTTTCAATGGAGCGTTTATCATTCTTCCCTGAAATTCCCAAATTCATCCACGCCTTTTTATTATACTGACTTTCATGACACGTAAAACTAATTTCTTTCACCCCAGCTTGTTCCAATTGAATTATGACCTGAATTATTATTTTTGGCAATAGTTCTCCAGGAGTTGCATTCTTGCTAGCATACACTGCTACAGGCTGGATCCAGCTGTGCAACAAAGGGACAAACATACTGTAAATACTGTAAATACAAGCGCGTGATTCGTAGGGAGTTTCATCTCCTAAATCAACAAATCCGTCAACTGTCAGTGTACTTGTATTAAATCTAATGTCTTCTCTCAATTTCACTTCATCAAAATCACACTACACCTAGTTGCTTGTTTTCGTCTTGCTCTTTCAATAAAAATATTTAATTGCATTCCCGGCATTTTCATTTATACCATAATTATATTTGAGTCCTTGGCATAATCGTCTCAAATGAGCTTCAAACAATGTCTATAACCCTTAAGGGATTTGGTTTTCAAAAGCAAACTATCTAACATAAATTCATTACAATAGCACATACCTTTCGGGCTGGTGCTACATTTTTTGAGCATTGTGTCCACAATAATTTTTTGCTTCTTGCTAATGAACTTAAGACTGTCTTCAGCTTCACTTGACACATTGACTTTATTTGCAATCTGCTTTAATTTAGCTCTGCATGCAACTAATTTCTTTTTGGTTCTAATTAAATTCCTTTACCAAAGTTTTTAACTTGTCCCCTCAAATTTAGAATAGTTCTAGAAGCATCAACGTCACTATCAGGGTAAACTAAGACCAGGTTCTTTTATTTTATCGTCACTATTAAGTATGTAGGTAGGTAAAATTTAGTTCATTATATTAAGCTACTACTGTTAATATTGTCATTGCCAACAAGTTCTTTGAGTAACTCTCGTTTAAATGGGGTTTTTCGAATTTTCAGGGACATACTTAAATAGGACGGTAAGTTAAGGAAAAATGTGAGGAACAGCTCCTGGCTTTAAGCTCTACCTTATTCTTGGACATTCAACTTTTTCCTCATTAATGATAAACGAGTCTACCTTTATAATAAGATCTTCCGAAAAATGACACTCACAAACCCTAGACTTACGCGTAAGCTGCATGTCTTTTCTTGGGATCGCTCTAGCTCACTGAGAGAAATGCTCCTCATATTCAGGTGGAGAGAAGAAATGTTTACCTTCACCTGACCTGTGAGCAGATCGACACCCCGGCACAAAGCACGACGGCATTTTCACACTCACTATATTCCAAAATATAGTTACAACACTCAAAAAATTACTCCCGCTACAAGTAAAAACGCGCGCACCCAGTATAAACAATGCCATCTGTTCACCCAAAGCGATCGTTGCGCTGCAGTAGCAAATCTCCGCACTAGTTGCTCCATTGCTGTAATGGGAAGCGAGTCGAAGTGCTCTCACTTCCCCTTTCTATTCGCTATGCCCTGACGTTAAAGAACGCTGCAGTGACCTGTTGGATATGAGCCTGGTCCTCCTACATTGAATGTGGATTTAATTTGAGCCGCTGTGGCTTGCCTGTTACCATAGACAATTCTAGCTAGATGCCGCTAATCACGATCATTAAGCATCCGTGGTCGGCCCAATACATACGTGATATCATCAATAGAGGAATGTAAAATGTCCGCACAACTTCGACAATGGAATGTTTCATTTATCCGGTTCCCACTCTCATATTTACCCCCTGTGGGTGGGGGCGGTTGAATAGCACCCGCGGTATCTCTTGCCTGTCGTACGAGGCGACTAAAAGGGGCCCAAATGGCTCTCAACTTGAGAGCGTGTGTTGGCGAGCACGGGGCCCTGAGCTGAGTCCTGGTATTGCTTCCACTTACTTGTGCTAGGCTTCTCACTTTCATCTATCCTATCCGACCTCCCTTGGTCAACTCTTGTTCTTTTCCGACCCCTACGGTATTAGGTTCCGAGGCCTAGGGAGGCTTTCATGTTCACGCCCTTCCTGGCCTTTGTCTTCCTCTGTCCGATACCTTCATTTTACGAAGTGTTGGATCCCTTCCATATTTTCTCTCCGATTAGTGTTATATAGAGAATGGTTATCTAGTTGTACCTCCTCTTGAAACAATAATCACAACCACCACCCACTATCATCCCCCCCCCCCCGGCCTTTCGAAAGACGATAATTCACGTCGCCTTGCCACGTCCAGCACAGACGGTGTTTACCCTCACTATCGAGATGACAGATCACATTTGATACAGGTCTGGGTACTTCCAAGAAGATCGAGAGAGTTGGCCGTGCGGTCAGGGGCGCGCAGCTGTGAGGTTGCACCCGGGAGGTAGTGGGTTCGAAGCCCACTGTCGGCAGCCCTGAAGATGATTTTCCGTGGTTCCTCATTTTCACGCCAGGCTGTACTTAATTAAGGCCACTGCCGCTTCCTTTCCACTCCTAGCCCTTTCCTACCCCATCGTCGCCATAAGACCTATCTGTGTCGGTGCAGTGTATAGCAACTTGTAAAAAAAAAAAAAAAAAAATCAAGAAGATGTCATAGTACACGTACAGTGACTCCACCGACCATTACGTTTAAATACTGCAGCCCTATGATTTTTGGTGTATCGGTGTATATTTGTAACATAATAAGTAGCGAATGGATGAGAAGTCTTAATTTTCCAAATATTCATCAAGCGATACCATTCATCAATCAGGAGTCTGGACAAAATGTTTTAGAATTCCACATATTTTGTGCTACCTATTATCTTTTTTTTTTTTCCCCCGAGCTGTAGGCAAATAGATGGCGTGGGATGACGGTTAGTAGACGAATGCACTTGAATAGAGTTTTTAAAGTAGGAAATATCATAATATGATGATAAAGTGAGAATTCAAGACAAATTAGACCAAATAATTCGTTTATAGGCAGAAGATTTTTCCTCGAAATCATTTAACAAACGATTGTGTAAACAACTGATAGCGAATCTGCTACCTGGGTGACAGCCGTAATTGAAGACTTCCCCGGAATAAGAATGTAACCAAGAAACTTTTTTGTGAAAATTAGATTTCAGTGGATATAGGATGTATCATCACGCCTTTATGCTGTGGTGTCATCTTATTTACTTACATTTGAACTTCAAGCTAGTTTACAGCCAGCAACACTTTGTCCTCCGTGGTGTAAGGAAGGAACATCAGTCAAGATGGTGGACAGTGCTTGTGTCGGATTACCACCAGGTGTAACAGACTTAAATAAAGGCCATAGACGAAACCACATCTGTATTTAGAAATATTTTCTTGACATTGTTTGTTATTGTTGTTAATTTTTTATTACATTGATATTATTTGCTATCATTTGTGTTCCAAGTGCATGTACATAATTTCTCTTCGTTATATGCACACGTAAGACATACTTGCAGATTGTTTCCCATCGTATCACTTTCAATTCATTAATTATTTTGAACGTCGGTCGATGCAGAGTGGGTCTCGGCCCATAAGTGACCACGGCTGGTCCGTGGTCCAACAGCTCTGCACTCTGACCGGCCAACCGAGCAAAGGAGGGGTAGCCACGGCTCTACCGTGGCTCTACGCCTCTGCATTCGGGAGACGGGACAGGGGTGGACCTCATGGCTGGCCCCAATCATCGGCTGTCCTGAGAATGATTTTCCGTGGTTTCCCATTCTCCTGCACTAAGGCGAATGCTGGAACAGTTCCTAGTACAGGCCACGGCCACCAACCCTCCCCGCCCCCCACCTTCTCCGAGCATCTCCTTCACCGTACAAATCTTCCGGCCTGAAAGACGGCGTCACCGTGTAAGAGGCCCGCCTCCCCCTTCAGGGGAGGCATGAAAACATTTTAGTAGTAGTTATTTTTAAAACCTTAAGTTATAACAATAAAATATTGATTTCAATAGATGAACTCATTTGTACACTTGCATATGCATATACCATGAAATAATCCCCCCAAAATAATTTTTCTCTTTTCTGAAAAATTACTGATTTGTTGCTTAGCCTACATCCTAATTCTGGGGAGGTCTTCAAGTGCAGATCAGTGGTTACTGATTGATATTGAAATGAAGAGATGCATATTATGACAAACGGATACCCCAGTCTGCGAGCCAGCGAGTTAATCAGATGTGTTCTAAGTTCGCATCCTGGTCGGGAATCGAACCGAGGACCTTTCAACGAAGGCTGCTACATGACCATTTTGTCTAGAAGTCAGACCAGATAACCTGTGACGACTACCACCTTCCATCATTATCATTAAGGTTCGGATAGTAAGGAAAAGTCATATTTCTTTCTTGAGGTGATTTTACCCGAAATCTAAAAAATAAATGTGAATGATGGGTCCCTGTTCCTGTATTTTATCTTGCATATAAATGCATATGTCTGCCATTTTTATTACTTTGATCATATCTTGTCATATTTTCAGCATTTTTGTTTAAATTTAGGCATCGTTTTTAACAGGGTGTATTCTCTGCATCGAGTTTCGAACACAGGATTTCTGTACAAGGAGCTCCCTTCTGCAAACTGCTGGCTTAGAAACCATGATGGGCTTTATAGCACGGAGTCGAGAGATGCGCTGAAAATGGCATGTAATGTTGCACCTGTAAGAGCTGTACCAGAAAGGTCCCTTGATGGTAACCGCTGCAGAAGATGAAACATTACCTCACGTCTTGGGTTCCTGTGCCTTCGGTGAAGCTCTTCAAAATACTAGACATCACAACATCAGGTCATGCATAGCACAGACACTCCGTGAGAAAGGATATCAAGAGCATGAGGAAGTCCATGGCATCGGAGTAAATGGCAGCACGAGGATTGATATGATCGCAATAAAAAGGGAAGAAAGGATATATATTAGACCCCCACAGTAAGATTCGAAACACACTCCGACCAACCAGACTAAGTGGACCAAGAAAAGAAGTCTATCTACTTGCCTACAGTGCCGTATTATAAGAACAAATACGAGCTGGACGACATAGAAGTGAGGGGTTTCATGATCGGTGCGAGAGGGACAGTCTCTAAGAAGACGGTAGAACTGATGAAGACCTTCAACATCAGTACCAAGGAGTTCATCGACTGGGGGTTGAAAGCGCTCAGGGGTTCTCTTTTGATACTCAGACACCACTTATACTCGCCAGATTGAGACATAATTTACTTATTTTATTTCTGAATGAGTAGAGCCTCCGTGGCTCAGACGGCAGCGCGTCGGCCTCTCACCGCTGGATACCGTGGTTCAAATCCCGGTCATTCCATGGGAGATTTGTGCTGGACAAAGCGGAGGCGGGACAGGTTTTTCTCCGGGTACTCCGGTTTTCCCTGTCATCTTTCATTCCAGCAACACTCTCCATTCTCATTTCGTAGCATCTATCATTCATTAATATATCACTTTGGGAGTGGCGACCCCATCGTAATAATAGCCTATATATGATTCATTCATTACATCCCTGACCCGGTCAATGACTGGAAAACAGGTTGTAGGGTTTCATTTCTGAATGAATTGTTTGTGTATTCTTTGTCTTTGGCAGCCTCCAAGTGGAGAAAGATTTTGAAAAAAAAAAAAAAAAAAAAAAACATGTATTTTTCCTCTTTCCCCGAAACACAGGCATAGGTTTAGAAGACATGATTCCGAAAAGAAGAGATGCTGCACGAATGTACGCCGACACGATACCAAAATACATGCTAATACTTCGTTTTTTTGTTCATTTTTTTACGTGAACAGAATGAGGACTGCGCTTCAGGGCTATGATACTGAATGAATGTATAAAGTTTTAATTTACCTAATGTAGCTCTGTCAGTTTGCATGATTAAATTTGTCTGCTGTATTATCGCTTACCACTTTTTGACACGTCTAATGTTAGTAATACTCTATCCCTAAAATGCTTAAATCATATTTTACATTTTTAGGTCATATCAAGCTCGTTTTTAGGGCATATTTGCTTGCAAATTTTGTACTTCTTTAGGTCATAAACTTCCGAAACCTAATGATCACAGATCCTGAAGCCAAGCACTGTCTTAACTTTCCCTCCATCTCTGCTGGATTAAAACTCGATGAGAAGACTTCATGCCATAACAGTATTTCCAGGTTAAAATCATGACGTATTTTCCTTGATTCCTTGGAACCATTTGTCCAAAAGACTAGTCAGTCACGTTCAGGGACATTCATCTATAGAGTGCACTCTACAGAAACCGGTCTTACGTAAAAGTTTCTTAAATGGAATACAAATCTTTGCTATCTGAATTCTGTCGTTAATCTCGGCTACTGAGCCAGGCTTGTTCGTTTGTACTTCTGTCCATGATACGTGACCTGAGCCAACCTGAGCGCTCTTCCGTTGTTCCGTGTCGGCTTATCGCATCTTATCTCCTCAAGGTCGACGTGACCCATCTTACAACACACTCCTCAGGGTCAAGTTTAACATATCTGTACTGTACTTCCAAGTGTCTTGTTGATAGATAACCTGTGTTCTGGTGCGAGGACTCTAACACACACGTTTCTCAAAGGAGAGGGGATAGATTTACTTCCAGTGGTGGTGGTGGTGGTGATTTTTGTTTTAAGAGGAAGTACACCTAGGTAACCATCCTCTCTGAACAAATTAAGTGGGAATAACTAGGCTACATAAATAAAATAATACAATACAATTTATTCAACGGAGGTGTTCATGGGTATCTGTGGAACGCAGAGAGGTGAAAGAAGGTGCCGGGGTGAATGGGTCTATCTACAATATCAAAATGTAGCTCTGTCAGTTTGTATGATCAAATTTGTCAGCTGAACTGAAGGCTGTATTTCTTCAAAAACAACAACTTAACAAATTTTCATTTAGTGAATATAACAACATGTCAGGTACAAAAGCAAATAAGGCTGGAACACCCCAAGAATAGGGAATTTAACAAGTTTGGGTTTTAAGCCCTCGATTTACAGTTTCTGAGCTACGAGCTCAATTTTACAAAATTCCAGTTCAAAATGAGGAACAATTTAATCAAGGGCAGAAATCACCTAATTCAAGAACCCTTGATCCCTAAAGTACAATGTCTAGCCTTCCAGAGGCACTCTTCACTATTACAAAACTTCGAACAGAGCTAACAGGCTCTCAGTTTCTTCCAGCCTACTCAAGGAAACATTACATCAAAATCTTACAATCTCTGGCCTTTCAAGGCACGACTTACAAATTGAAATAGTTTTACACAGGGGCATCTAGTACCCAACCTACAGGACCTTTGCGAAAAAGAACAGGTTAAATAAACGGCCCGAACACAAACTGAATGGAGGCGTGCACTGCACTCCCAGATAATGAAAAATTAAAACCTATAGAGCTCTCGATCGATGAAACTGGGGCTAGTCCCAAACTACTGAGGAGACTCGCATGGAAGTAACTGTAATACATTACAAAAACAGTTACTAAATCGTAGTCACCTCAAACCAAGATGAAGGGGAGCTCGAGAGGGTAACTCACTCTCTATCCCCGATTTACAGTTAAAGATTTTATGAAATTTTACATTAGCCGAAAGAAGATTTACATTTTAGAAAATTGGTTACATCATTAAAAATTCGGACCTTCCCCTCGAATAAGTCTGCAGATGTAGCTACAGAAAATAGGATTTAGGTGGCCATACCTGGCTGATGTTCTGCCTGCCGAAGAAAGAGGCACCCCGCCTCCTGCCTTAACACACACACTCAGAAAGACGATGATCAATTGCCAAGGAAACTCGAAAAGCCCGCAACTTATATACCCTCAGGGAAGGTTCGAGAGAATTCAGGACTAATCCGGACACACCCTCTCAATTTTTATTGGGTAATTCAAAGTGGACAAGAAATGCGGGATTGGTTGAAAATTAATTTAAAAAATTCAGAAACGTGCGGAAAGAAAAATAAGTGTGGCCAACCCAAAAATAAATTAACATAGATTCAGTTATGAAAACCTAAAAATACGAAACTTCTTTAAGTTCTTCCACCTTGCACCAGAGTTCATGATCAGAGTTTTTGGTAGTGTCATCTGAGAAAAATGTCCAAACTTATTGATGTATAGCGAAACAAAACAAGGAGAAATTCAATCAGTTTAGGAAACTTCACAATAACACAGTTACTTAATATTTCAGTACTGACACCTTCCGGTTAATGTTTCAACTTCATGTATTATCTGTTTCACCTTTTCATCGATAGAGCAGTTCATTAAGGCGCTTATTTTGAATGAGCGAAGTTGAGGTGTACCTCCAGGTACAGGAGGAATTTGAGAAAAATTTAAAAAGAAAAAAATTATTGTACAGGATGGTCGAACAGAACGTGAACCGGATATATGGAGATATCAATCAATCAATCAATCAATCAATCAATCAATCAATCAATCAATCAATCAATCAATCAATCAATCAATCAATCAATCAATCAATCAATCAATCAATCAATCAATCAATCAATCAATCAATCAATCAATCAATCAATCAATCAATCAATCAATCAATGAATCAATCAATCAATCAAACAATCAATCAATCAACCAATCAATCAATACTGATCTGCACTTGGGGCGGTCGCCCAGGTGCCAGATTCCCTATCTGTTGCTTTCCTTACCTTTTCTTAAATTATTTCAAAGAAATTGGGAATTTATTGAACATCTCCCTTGGTAAGTTATTCCAGTCCCTACCTCCCCTTCCTATAAACGAATATATGCCTCTATTTGTCCCTTTGAATTCCAACTTTATCTTCATATTGTGATCCTTCCTACTTCTAAAGTCTAAAGACACCACTCAAACTTATTCGTCGACTAATGTCATTCCACGCCATCTCTCCACTGTGAAATCTGTAAATAACAATAATAATTGTACCGGGAGGTACACCTCAACTCCGCTCATTCAAAAGATGCGCCAATAAAGAACTCTCTCTATCGAACAAAACGTGAAATTGCGACTACATGAAGTTGCGATATTAATCAGAAGATGTCACTATTGCATAATTGAGAAGTTTGTCATTTTTAAGTTTCCTAAACTGATTGTATTTATTTTGTTTTGTTTTGCTGTACATCAAGAAGCTTGGACATTTCTCCATAGATGTCATTACAAAAACGGAGGTCACGCACTCTGGTGCAAGGAAGAACAATGTGTTATTGAAAGAAATTTTGTGTTTATAGGTTTTCTGTAATAAATCAACTTTAATTTATTTTTATCTAATTCTAGGTTGGCAACACTTCTCTCTTATTCCACCAGTTTTTGAACCTTACCAATCACCATTTGCCTGTAATTATTGTTCAGCCTATCACAGGCTTCTTGTTGTTTTTAGGGTGTAACTTTTTGAATTTGCCAATAAAATTGTGAGGGTGTGTCCGGATTAGTCCAGAATCCTCTCGAACAATCCCCTCGGGTATATAAGCTGAGGCTTTTCTGGCTACCTTGTCTCATTGATCGTCGTCTTTCTGAGTGTGCGTGTTAAGATAGGAGGCATGGCGACTCATTCTTCGGCAGGCAAAACAACAGCCAGGTAATGGCCACCAATATTCTATCTTTCTAGCTGTCTCAGCAAACTTATCCGAGGGGAAGGTTCTAACTATGTAACCAACCTTGTCTAAAATGTAAAAGTTTCGTTCGGCTAATGTAATAGTTCATAAAGTCTTTAACTGTAAATCAGGGATAAAGAGTGCGTTACCCTCTCGAGTTCCCCTTCAACTTGGTTTGAGGTGACTACGATTTTGTAACTGTTTTTCTTTCCTGTAATATATTAAATGAACCTTCATTCGAGTCACCTCAGTAGCTTTGGATTAGCCCCTGTATCATCGGGCCGAGAGCCCCGTTAGGATTTTATCCTTCATTATCTAGGAATGCAAGTATACGCCTCCATTCATTTTGTGTTCGGGCCATTTATATAATATGTTATTCTTTTTCCACGAAGGCCCAGTAGGTTGGGTACTAGATACCCCTGTGTAAAAGTAATTTAAATTGTAAACTGTGCCTAGAGAGGCCAGAGATTGTATGATCGTGACGTAATGTTGCCTTGAGTAGGCTGGAAGAAATTTGTTAAAGTTGGAGAGCATGTAAGCTCTTTTCTGTGTTTTCTAAATTCAACTGCAATATTGAGGCGCGCCTCTGTGGAAGGCTGTAAAGTTGTTGCAGCGAAGTGCTCTTAAATGGGAATATTCTGGTTCTTGTCTAACATTGAGATTTTGCAAAATTTTGCAAACTGGATCTGGTATCTCAGAATTTTTAATCTGGGGCTTGAAGCCCAAATCTGTAAAATTCCCTAATCTTGGGTTTTCCAATTCTTGTCTCAAGATTGCTATTTGTACCTGTCACTTTATTATTTCACCAAGTGAAAAGTTTGTTAAGTTTGAGTTTCTAAAATAAATATAACCTTTATTTAAAATTTTAATTCTAATTTTGATATCGTAGATTGACCCATTCTGCCCAACACCTTATTTCACCTCTTTATTCGATCCACGAAAACTAAGTAACAATAATAACATAATTGAAATAAAATAATTTAATAAAAATAATATAATAATATTTAACCATTACAATATGATTAAAATTATCAAATACGAATAAAATACATAATCGCCTCACGCTTGGGCGTCAGTTGTAATCTAATTCAAAATATATGAATAAATAACTGAGTAAATTGCTAAATTAAATAATTAATCGAAATGTCCGTAGTACGAGCGCCAGAATTCACCAGAAAGGATCCCTCGAATTTTGATAAAGCATGACAATTCTCTCTCCCAGGGCGTATACATAAAGCTGCGTGCTGGTACATCTGCTTCAGGCCTTACCTAACCTTCCGAAAACGACTAAGTAGGTAGGAACTGCACCTAGGTTCATCAATAACTTCACGGATTCTAAAATAACTACAGTATATTCTGAATAACATCCGTGGAAGAACACCTCATCAGCACACCAAAATATTCATAAAATACACTCACAGAATACTGGTGGAAGGCTAAATGTTTACAACAACAACAACAACAACAACAACAAGAAAAACAGTGGGAAACCGAAAGCGAAGACCAAGCTACCATTTTGCAGTCAGTCCGATGAAAGTTCATTACAAAGCATATATATGGATGAATACCCTTCAATGTCTCTTGTGTGTCAACACAACTTGCATATCCTTATTATTGGCACTTGTTATAGTATCATACAGATACTGTACCTTTATAATACTGTGTTCGCTGAATCTTAACACTTGATTCAAAGATACATTCACTCGAGCAACACACGCCTGCTGTTCCACAACATAAATTATGGAAAGTCTGGGAAACAGTACCCCATAGCTTTTACCAACATATAAGACACCAAGCCGCAACAAGTGATATAATACCAAGTGCCTAAACACTCCACAGTTTGTAGGTCAACCACGTTCCACAAACATAATAAGACCACGTTCCACAAAAGTTACATCTCCTCTCTTCCACAGTTTTCAGTCAAGTCCTCTCCGCCGTTTTCTCACATGCCTAAATAGACCTCAGCTTCCGCCTACTTTCACACGATACGTCTAGATTGATCCTGGCCATCCAATCACGAGTAGAAGATCCTCTTGCCGTACTAAGACCACGCTCTGAACCACTCCCGGGTCCCAGTACAATAACAACAAGGCCACCTCATCGGAATCTGGGCTATCCGCATGACTCACGCAAACTTTCCGAGTTGTTAATAGCACTGTTTTCCCAACCGCTTGTACAAAAGAAATTACTCATATCACATATGGAGACCTTCCAGCTTAAAATATTAAGAATAACTATACAAATGAAATAATAAAAGTACGAATAATGACAATAATATCTCTTAATTCTGAATACAGTGCGAGGGTGTGATATATGTACTATCACAACTGACAGCTCGCAACATACCACTTAGTCGAGCAGCTCGTCTTCTTTCTCCCAAGTCTTCCCAGCTCAAACTTTGCAACATTTTTGTAATGCTATTGTCGGAAATGACCCAGAGGGTTGACCATACTGTTAAATATCTTTTTTTATTAAATAATTCGATACCTCTGATTGTTGTCATTTTATTACGGTAGCTGCTGAAGTCAGCCAATCAGATCGCTTCGCGGGCGAATTGAAATGATTAAGTGCGGACAGTATCCAGTGTTCGGGAGTTAGTGGGTTCGAGTCCCATTGTCGGCAGCCTTGAAGATGGTTTTCCATGGTTTCCCATTTTCGCACTGGTAAACGCTGGGGCTATACCTTAATTAAGGCAAAGACTTCTTCCTTCCCACTCCTAACCCTTTCCCGTCCCACCGTCGGTCGCCATAAGACCTATCTGTGTCGATGCGACGTAAAGCAGCTTCAAAAAAAAAAAAAAAAAAAGGAAAGAAAAGAATTGAAATGAACCTTGCGAGGCGGTGTTGCTAAATATGCACGTGGCTTAAGAACACGTTGAGATCCATGCTGGAAAATCAGCATCAAATGCACACCGTGGGTGTGGCCTCTCAGGGTGCATGCACCAGTGCATTGCACTGTGCACGGCGCAAAAGACGACTTCGCTTGGTTGATCAGAGTGCAGACCCCCACTCCTCGATTTGGAGCAATAGCGCTGTCTCTCTCTCTTTCCCCACGCCTGTCTCGCTCGCACCGCCTGTCTCCCTCTTCCTCACTTACTCCGTAGCGCTCCAAATTCGAGCCGAGTTGAGCCGAGCTTAGCCGAGTAGCCCAGAGACGAAGCGCTGGTCCGAGCCGAGCCGAGTGGGACCGATGCACTGTGCACAGGAACTCTGGGCCTCAGTTTGCACGCGTGAGATTTTGGGGGTTTGAGAGGCCCTGCTATAGAGAATTCGTGCCACTTTGCGAGATATTGCAAAACATTGATTGCCAACGCACCTAGCGCGACGGCCTTGAAACCGAGTGTAGTAGTACACTATGCCGAAAGGGCCAGGTTCCAAGTCGTCTTTAACTAAAAACTGGTTACTGGAGTTTCCCCATTTCACATCGGATGGTAAAATTATATTCTGTGACGTTTGCAGCAATAGAGGTGAGTGAAACATCATATATAATATTATTTCAGAACACATTGATTTTTTTTTTTTTTTTTTTTTTTTTTTTTTTGCTAGTTGCTTCACGTCCCACCGACACAGATAGGTCTTATGGCGACGATAGGAAAGGCCTAGGAATGGGAAGGAAGCGGCCGTGGCCTTAATTAAGGTACATCCCCAGCGTTTGCCTGGTGTAAAAATAGGAAACCACGGAAAACCATCTTCAGGGCTGCCGACAGTGGGGTTCGAACCCACTATCTACCGGATGCGAGCTCACAGGAACACATTGATTAATCGACTCGCATACATAAAGCGAAGTACGAGATCAGCAGTAGTCACGTGTTCGAGTGACTCCTGCCGCCCGCGCTTCCGTTTGAGGCTAGAGAGATCGGTGTCTGGATATTTCGTACCACCTAGGGCGTTATCTACCTGCGAACGGTTTTCCTGTAATCCCCAAATATTTACGCCAGGACAATCCGTACCACTTGATGTCAAATTGGAATTCCATTTCCACACCAGCCGGCGTAATGAGCCTGACAAACACACTTTAGAAATCAGAAACAATAATAATTTACAACATTTGCTGAAGAAAACTTCCATATTAATTTAATAATTGCCTTTTAAACTATACTTATAACTTACGTTTACGTCCGGCTCCATGGCTGAATGGTTAGCGTGCTGGCTTTTGGTCACGGGGGTCCCGGGTTCGATACTCGGCAGGGTCGGGAATTTTAACCATAATTGGTTAATTCTCCTGGCACGGGACTAGGTGTATGTGTCGTCTTGATCATAATTTCATCATCACGACGCGCAGGTCGCCTACGGGCCTCAGATCAAAGGACCTGCATCTGTCGAGCCGAACTTGTCCTAGGACACTCCCGGCACTAAAAGCCATTTTTTAAAACTTACGACAAGAAAGTCGATTTTTTGAAGTATAAATCCTCAAACAAAACAATTCAATAGAAATATAGGCTATTTCGTGTTCGGGCGCAATGTGCCTGGTGAGCATAAGAATGGATAATATTACTGTTACTGTGAATATTTATAAACTACTGCTTTATTTCAATATCAAGTAAAATAAAATATTCTGATGAATTAGCCGAAATGGGCTTGAAGATCACGCGGAAACAGGAAATTACTGAAAGGTGGAATGACGAATACGCAATCAGATCAGTTGCGCCCGACGGAAAGTTAACATCAGTAGAGGTCACACCGTGCAGAGGCTTCTCCGCCACTAGTGGACAATGGATATAAAAATTAATACATTCATTGGGATACTGTTTTTACTTCGCAATACTTCTCACTCTCTCAAACCAAACCAAACCAAACCAAACCAAACCAAACCAAACCAAACCAAACCAAACCAAACCAAACCCCATGGCACTACAGCCCTTGAAGGGCCTTGGCCTACCAAGCGACCGCTGCTCAGCCCGAAAGCCTGCAGATTACGAGGTGTCGCGTGGTCAGCACAACGAATCCTCTCGGCCGTTATTCTTGGCTTTCGAGACCGGGGCCGCTATCTTACCGTCAGACAGCTCTCAATTCTAATCACGTAGGCTGAGTGGACCTCGAACCAGCCCTCAGGTCCAGGTAAAAATCCCTGACCTGGCCGGGAATCGAACCCGGGGCCTCCGGGTAAGAGGTAGGCACGCTACCCCTACACCACGGGGCCGACACTCTCACTCTCTGAAGTGGTACAAAATGTCCTGGAACCAAGAGATAGGCGCGCTCTGTGAGGTTGAGGGCCAGTCACTTCTAGTGGATCACTGTAATATTCGTTTAGTCGCTAAATCTAGCTTTTTTGAAGTGTAGATAGCAGTAAAATTTATCCATCAGCGGGAAGCGGAGATCTAGAAGGTTTTGAGTCTTCAGCTGACAATTTTAATGTTGAAAACATTTCTTACCAGACAGACTAAAACGTAAAATTAAGCAATTTCCTCAACTGTGCCGAAAGGGCCCGAAAATGTTTCAAATTATAAGTCTTTGATAACTCTATCAAACTGAAAACATACATTTCGAAAATCACTTCCGACTTAATTGCAATTCCGGGAAAAACAGCCTAAAATCGCTTGTTTCTTTGCTTGTTTTCTTTTTTTATTAAAATCTTAGCTAAATTAACAAACGTACATAATTCTTTCTGTAATGCGTTCTTTGGTTCAATACCCTTACGCGATGTTTGATTGTTTGGAAAATGTCCAAATCGAATGTAGTCATAAGGACTTAACCCAGATAACCCTAACGTCCTTTGAGAAGGATGAATGGGTAGTATGATTTCAACACCATCTAGCGGTGAACACAATTAGTTTGTGGCGCGAGTTACTTTGTTTACAGGACGATCGGTATCCTCTCGTCAGTTAACAATCGGCTTCATTACAATGCAGCATGTTTCTGAAGTGAAATAACGTTCAAAGTGAAGCAGTGTTTTTGCAATGGAAGAACTGACTGATATCATTGTAGAAGTGTGGGTATTATCACTGCCTTCATGACATTACGAAGGCAGTGGTATTATTTACCTAGATTTTTTTCAGATCATTCAAAACATAGTTTGATACTATACTAGATATGTCGTTTTAAGTATGAGATGAGCTTTTAGTGGGCTTCATCAGTGGTCGCCTACATAATTATGACCTAAATTTGCGCATCCTTCTTGAAGGACGTCAGGGAAATATAGTTACTTTTGTTTCAGGAAAGCCCTTACTCTGAACGAACTGTTAGGGATTCTCGAAGAGAATGAAGTTTCCAACACTGAATCACTTAACATAATAACTTTCCCTCCTGTTTGAGATGTCGCAGATGAAGACTCAGGAGCAGAATATTTCCCTACAATTGACCACCTTCCAGGTTCACAGTTGCGATCAGAGTTACAGCAGCAACTAACTTTGACACAGTGAACCCTCTGAACAAGGTTCTCCGCTTTTCACGTGTGCAAAGATGAACTATCTCAGTGACACAAACGCATTTGTTTTCACTTTACAACAAAGAGATGGGTGGGATTGATTGGGCTGATGAGAATATTTCACTCTACAGGTTGTCAGTCAGTGGAAAGAAATGGTATTTCCCCCTGATAGCACACATGATAGATTTAGCAGAACAAAATGTCTGGAAACTCTATCGGAGAGATGGTGGAAAACCAGATCATTTGAATTTTAGAAAAAGTGTGGCCACATCTATTTTGAAATCCAATAAAAGAGTGATTTCTGGTAAAGGTAAAGGGATGTCATCTAAGAAACGTAAAGTGGATGCACGTTTTGATGGAGTGGAGCATTACGTGGCAGATCTTTCAATTGACACTCACACTAAGAAAAATAGCAGCTTCGTTGCTAACATTGCTCAAAGAAGTCACTACAATGTGTATCAAATGTAACTATGCTTTGCACGTTTCATACTTTGTACCATTCCACACCAAGGTGTAATGCTTAGAATATGATATGTGATGAGAAATTAATTACTTCATTAATGAAAAATAAATAAATAAATGAAAGTTCTGGAATTGGTTAAACTTTATTTCAACAGTAGTGGATGATATAGTAAATAGTGTATTTCCCTGACGTCCTTCTGGAAGGATGCTCAGAGAGTGGGTATCCCTGACGTCCTTCTGGAAGGATGCTCAATTTCCGGCATACTAAGCAAATAATTTCGGTAAACCTTTCTCTTTCGCCTCATTTACAACCTCAATGATAGATTCTCATAGAAAAGTTCCTCATTACAAACAAAAAAATAATTCAGGGTTATCTGGATTAAGTGAAACTCTGCATTGTCTCACATTAACGCTCGTAGTGGTCCTAAAGTGAAACAATGCAATGGCTCACATTAGCGCTCGTAGTGGTAGAAAAAGGTAAACTGTTAATCTAATCACGACCGACTGGATCCCTCGCTGAGCTAGAACGACGCATCAAGTCGGCCGTGATCTAATCAACTGGATAACGATGATGAAGGATTGTATTTTAGAAATAAATACAGAATATAATACTTACACTTTATTATATTTTATTTACCTTAAAAATCGTACCTCATATCCATAGGATGCTTTCAACATTGAGAACTGTGGATTTTTAAAAAGATTTAGCTATTCAACCATATAATTATATGTAATTAATACAACAATAATGTTCACATTGCTATTATTTTTTATTGCGTATGGAGGTGTGATGAATTCTTTTCAATACAGGAAGGGATAGATAGGATAGATTGAGAGCGGGGCATGAAAGAATATGACGTAGTGCATATTGCTATGTGACTTCATCTCAGTTCAAGATGATGAGGAAGAGGAATAGGAAATGTCCGTCTTCTATTGGAAAGTAATAATAATAATAATAATAATAATAATAATAATAATAATAATAATAATAATAATAATAATAATAATAATAATGTTATTGGCTTTACATCACACTGATTACTTTTACAGTTTTCGGAGACATCGAGGTGCCGGAATTTAGTCCCGCAGGAGTTATTTTACGTGCCAGTAAATCTGCCTACACTACGCTGACGTATTTGAGCACCTTCAAATACCACCTGGCTGAGCCAGGATCGAACCTGCCAAGTTGGGGTAAGAAGGCCAGCGCCTCAGTCGTCTGAGTCACTCAACCCGGCGGTTGATTGTTTTAATTTAAAACCTAAGTATGATTCTTCAGCCGTATATACCACCCACCTGGTTAAACCAATCGTATTCAGCCAGGTAAACGAAGAAATTAAAACTATACAGCCGGAAACAAAATTCTACATACGCCCGCTTATTCCATATTTTTTGGACAATCCTTGTTGCATTTTGATTGTTTTGACTTGCGCTTGTGAGGCCCTTCCAAACAGTAAACACTTCTGTACTATACTTCATTCAGTGTGGTAGAAAGTATGGATAAAACCTAATGAAAGCCTCCAAAAGAAGAAGGAAAAAAAAACTTGTTCCCTTAGTGAAACGTGGAGGCGGGAACATTCTCGTTTGGGGTTACGTCTGGTGCTAGGGTAGACAATTTAGTGCTTCTCCTTCTTCTCCTACCGCTTTTCCCAGACCTGTGGGGTCGCGGGTGTCAACTGCTTCGCACCTGTCGATTTAGCTCTGTTTTACGGCTGGATACCCTTCCTGACGCTAACCCTGTGTGTGGGGATGTAATCACTATTGCGTATGTCTGTGGTGGTTTGTAGTGTAGTGTGTTCTCTGAATATGAAGAGGAAAGTGTTGGGAGAAACACAGACACCCAGTCCCCAAGTCAGAAAAATAAATCCGACGGGATTAAAATCCCCGACCCGGCCGGGAATCAAACCAGGGACCCTCTGAACCGAAGGCTTCAGTGCTGACCATTCAGCCAAGGAATCGGACAGAAATTTAGTGTTCATTGAAAATAGAATGGATAAATGAAAATATCTACAGTCATGGGGAAAAAATATACGTACACCTTAAATGTTAAGCAATAATGTCGTTTGTAGTTGACGCATTGCTGCTGGAAATTTCACTACTTTTCTATATTTCGATATTTCGCGAAACATGAATATGACTACGTACCGGAAATAACAATAGTACTTTAGAAATGTTTGCTTTAACAAACGTATCATCCAATAAGTTCGAAATATAGATGCATAAAAAGTATTCGTACAGATGGTTTATCTCACATCAAAGTCCTTGATAACATCCCTTGCAACGCAGGTAAACAGTAAAGGTCACGTCTTGTACCAAGTCGATTATGCTTCAGTCGTTCTAAACAACAAGTGATACAGTCAATCAGTAAGATGGGCCGAAAAATGAAAGAAACAACAGAAGAATAGAGAAGAATTGTAATCCGGGCTCATAATTGCTGTAAATCGCTCTCGGAAATATCGAAACTTGTGACGAGACCAGGATCTACAATTCAAGGAATTATTGATAGGTATGGTGAGAAAAAGTCTATCAAAAATGCACGTAGATGTCTGACCTTCATGCAATATAGACGATTGAACTAAAAGACTAATCCTCAGGAAAGTTAAGAAAAATCCTAGAATCAGTGCTGCAAAACTGAGTCTGAACTAGGAGATGATTTAAAACTTAATATCTGTGCTTCCACAGTTCAAAAGTTTTTATATAGGATTGGGTATCATTGTAGAAATGCCAGGCGAAAACCTTGAATTACCCCAGCAAATAGTAAGAAAAGACTACAACATGCTACAGACTATAAACATGCTTCTCTAGAATTCTGGGATCGAGTTATACGAGGTGTGTTCAAAAAAAGACCGAACTGTGGCTAGAAAAACTTTATTATGTAGCTTACATCATTTCACAGACTGTCCCCTTCAAAATAGTCCCCTGCACTATCAACAGCGTGTTGCCAACGTTTCTTCCACTTTTGGAATGCTTCCTGGAATGCACTTTCTTCGATGGCGCGAAGTTGCCTCGTCGCATTCTCCTTGATCTCTTCAATGTCTTGGAAACGATGTCCTTTCAAGGTGGTTTTCAATTTGGGGAATAAGAAAAAGTCTGCTGGAGCCAAGTCGTAACTGCGGACCGAGAGAGAGGCATGTGCTGGCGCATTGTCATGGTGCAACATCCAGGATGTGTTTTTCCACAGTTCAGGCCTCTTCCTGCGCACAGCATCTCTCAAATGCGTTAAAACATTCTGGTACAGTTCTTTGTTCACGTCTGGCCTCGGGGTACAAACTCGTGATGGACAATGCCTTTCCAATCAAAAAACACAATCAGCATCACCTTGATGTTTGAACGACTCATTCGTGCTTTTTTCGGTCGAGGAGAACCTTTCCCCACCCACTGTGATGATTGCCTTTTGGTTTCGACATCGTAACCGTACACCCACGTCTCATCTCCAGTGTTTCCACAAACGTTTTCCCAACTTTGAAGCAGAACTTCACGCACACGCGTTGTTCCTCAAGCTGTTTCATTATAGAATTCGACGAACATGTGACACACGCAATCACTTCAGAGGCTCTAACTCAACTGATAATGCAGGCAATGGAATGCGGAAAGCAGCGGTCTATTGTCAGAAGTTGCCGCTAGGCGCCGCCACAGTCACAACTCGCTCAATGTTGCGGTTTCCGCGCAATTTACAAAGTTCGGTCTTTTTTGAACACACCTCGTATTTACGGGTGAAAGGTGTGGAGGAAAACAAACACAGAACTGGAAGAAAAAATCTACTTCCTTCAGTGAAGCATGGTGGAGATTCTTTAATGGTTTGGAGGTGCATGAGCTCAGCTAAAGTAGGTTCCTTAGAATTCATTGATGAAAAGATGGACCGTAAATACTATATTGAAGTTTTGAAGAAACATCTAGCATCTAGTGCCGAAAAGAAGGGACTTCTGTGTAATTATATATTCCTGCAGGATAATGATTCAAAGCATACGGCCCTTGATACACGATAGTGGACTTCATACAACACACCCAAATATATGGTAACACCCCCCAATCCCCGCATCTGAATCCGATGGAACACGTGTGGGCTTATCTTAAAGAGAGACTGAGTAGAAGAATTAATATTTCATCAAAGCCAGTTGTGAAAATGGCTCTTTTGGAAGCATGGGCTGGCCCACCTTCACCCCCAATCTGGTTCATTCAATGCCTAGGCGGCTTGAGGCCACTGTAAAATCAAAAGGATTGCCAACAAAATACTAAATGTGCACAAAAATCAGTGGGGAATGAAAGTAAAACGGGACTGTACGAATACTTTTTATGAGTATGAAATCATAGTGTTTTCATTTATTTATGTATTAATGACAGAGGCGTCTATCAGTTGTATGTTTTATGATGTACATATATTTACATAGTGTTCAGAAAGCTAACCTATTGATGTCATACAACGTTCATGACAATAAGTGTACTAAGTAATGTATTTTTGTTTCAGTATTAAGTGTACGGATACTTTTTACTATGACTGTACATACATTAGAGGAGAAACTGGGACTAAGATATGACAGGGTCATTCAATAAGACGACAACGGATTAAGAAAGAAAGAAAGAAAGAAAGAAAGAAAGAAAGAAAGAAAGAAAGAAAGAAAGAAGGAAGAATATATTATTTATTTAATCCGTTTTTCGTCCAGGGTTGGTTTTCCCCCCGAACTCAGCCAGGAATCCCACCCCTACCGCCTTAAGGGCAGTGTCCTGGAGCGTGAAAGGTGGTGGTGATTATTGTTTTAAGAGGAAGTACAACTAGGCAACCATCCTCTATATTACACTAATCAGAGAGAAAAAATGGAAGCAGTCCGACACTTCAAAAAATGAAGGTATGGGCCAAAGGAAGACAAGGGCCACGAAGGGCGTGAAAATTAAAGACTCCCTGGGCCTCCATACGTAATACCGTCTGGGTTGGAAAAGAACAAGAGTTGACCAAGAGAGGTCGGATAGGCTAGATAAAAGTGAGGAGCCTGGCACAAGTAAGTGGAAGCAATTCCAGGACTCAGCTAAGGGCCCCGTGGTCGCCAACTCACTTCCAAAGTTCAGAGCCCTGTGCCCCTTTTAGTCGCCTCTTACGACAGGCAGGCGATACCGTGGGTGTTATTCTACCGCCCCCACCCACAGGGAGACTGGAGCGTGAGACATTTGTTCGGGGATACAACTGGGAAGGAGGACCAGCACCTCGCCCAGGCAGCCTCATCTGCTATGCTGAACAGAGGCCTTGTGGGGTGATGGGAAGATTGTAAGGGATAGATAAGGACGAGGGAAGGAAGCGGCCGTGGCCTTAAGCTAGGTGCAAAGTACAATCCCGGCATTTTTCTGGAGGAGAAGTGGAAAACCATGGAAAACCACTTCGAGGATGGCTGAGGAGGGAATCGACCCCCCTTTTTCTACTCAGTTGATAGCAACTTCTGGCTCCGCGAGGAAAGCAACGGGAAACTACCTCACTCCTCATTTTCCTAGTACACCTCTTAGGTGACGCAATGGGTCTTCTGTGGCGGCTGATGGAGGAGCTGTTCAGGTTCAGACCAACCTCCGGGCTGAGCACTCAACATGCATTACTGTAATAACGAATACTGAATCTCCAGCCATATCTGGGGACGAGTGATTAATTCCGGCGACATTACAGGGACGAATTTCCTCTTGGTATAAAAAGCGAAATTCGGGGTCTGTCCCAATAAAATGGTAAAATGGAAACATCCGCTAACGGGGTTAAAAGTTAGGTTGTGAGTTTCACTAATATGAAAAGTCCTCTCAGGTTTAATTACTGTGTTAATGGGGTGAAAGTTCTTTATTGTGGATCACTCCATTGTAAGCACCTAGATTTTCATATAATGAAAGATCTTCATTGGGATAATCATATAACCGGTATTGTAAATAAAGGGTACAGATCTCTGCACATGGTTATGAGGGCATTTAGGGGTTGTAGTAAGGATTTAAAGGAGAGGGTATAGGCCTATAAGTTATCGGTAAGACCCCAACTAGATTATGGTTCTAGTGGATGGGACCCTCACCAGGATTGCTTGATTCGAGAACTGGAAAAAAAATTCCTATGTAAAGCATCTCGATTTGTTCTGGGTGATTTCCGACAAAAGAGTAGCGTTACGAAAATGTTGCAAAATTTGGTCTGGGAAGACTTGGGAGAAAGGAGACGAGCTGCTCGACTAAGTGGTAGCCTATGTTCCCAGCTGTCAGTGGAGAAATGGCGTGGAATGACATTTGTAAACGAATAAGTTACCTGGCGAGTTGGCCATGCGGTTAGGGACGCGCAGCTGTGAGCTTGCATCCGGGAGATAGAGGGTTCAAATCCCACTCTTGGCAGCCCTGAAGGTTGTTTCCCGTGGTTTCCCATTTTCACACCAGGCAAATGCGGGGGCTGTACCTTAATTAAGGCAATGGCCGCTTCCTTGCCAGTCCTAGCCCTTTCCAATCCCATCGTCGCCATAAGACCTATCTGTGTCGGTGCGACGTAAAGACACTAGCAAAAAAAAAAAAAAAAAAAAAAAAAAAACCGAATAAGTTTGAGTGGTGTTTCGAAAATAGGAAATATCACAATATGAAGGTAAATTTGGAATTCAAGAGGACAAATTGGGGCAAATATTCGTTTATAGGAAGAGGAGTTACGGACTGGAATAATTTACCAATAAATTTCTAATTTTTTTGCAATTATTTAAGAAAAGACTAGTCAAGAAACAGGGTGTCCGGACATTTCGTACCACGGACATTTTTTCGGACATTTCGTACCACCTAGGTCGTTATCTACATGCCAACGGTTTTCCCGTAATCTCCAAATATTTTCACCCGGACAATCCGTACCACTTGATGTCAAATTGGAATTCCATTTCCACGCCAGCGGGCCTAATGAGCTTGTCAGGCACAAAACTAATTTACAACATTTGCTGAAGAAAACATCTATATAATTTTAATAATTGCCTTTTAAACTATACTTATCAGTCATGTTTACGTAAATATTATTATAAGAAAGTCGAATTTTTAAAGAAATCCTCAACAAAGCAATACATAGAAATATAAATCAAGGAGCGCGTGGCTGTGAGCTTGCATCCGGGAGATAGTGGGTTCAAATCCCACTGTCGGCAGCCCTGAAGATGGTTTTCCATGGATTCCCATTTTCACACCAGGCAAATGCTGGGGCTGTACCTTAATTAAGGTCAGGGCCGCTTCCTTCCAACTCCTAGGCCTTTCCTCTTCCATCGTCGCCATGAGACCTATCTGTGTCGCTGAGACATAAAGCCACTAGCAAAGAAATATAGCCTACATCGTGTTCGGGCGCAATGTGCCTGGTGAGCATAAAGATTGATAATATTACTATTATTGTGAATATTTATAAACTACTGCATTGTTTCAGTATCAAGTAAGTAAAATAAAATATTCTGATGAACTGGCCGATATGGGCTTGAAGGTCGCACGGAAACAGGACATTACTGAAAGGTGGAAGTAGCTATATCCCCGCGAATGACGAATACGAGATAAGAATTAACACGTGTGCCAATTAGATCAGTTGCAGCCGACGGAAGGTTAGCATCAGTAGTGGTCACACCGTGCGGAGGCTTCTGCGCCACTAGTGGACAATGGATATACAAATGAATATTTTCATTAGGATACCGTTCTTACTTCGCAATACATCTCACTCTCTCAAGTGGTACGGAATGTCCTCTCCTAAATATTTTAAAGTCATTAGCTGACACTTCGCAGGTAATCAGCCGGTCAAGTGGTACGAAATGTCCGTGGTACGAAATGTCCTAGAACCAAGAAACAGGTAGGAAACTGCCACCTGGGCGACTGCCCTAAATGCAGATCAGTGATGATGGATTTGAGCACAGCTGACAGCTGCACTGGTGTGCGATATATATATTACTTCCTGTTGATCTTCTGTCACGACATCCGATGCAAGAGAGACATGAATGGAAGGCCACACCTGCTAACCTTGTACTTCGTACTCATGAACATCATAGAACCCGGTTTCGCACTCAACTTCGTAATTAAGGAAGTTATTTTCGCTCCACAGAGTCTGCCAATTCATAACTTGCAAACATATCACTTTGCATTGAACGTGATTCCAGTCTTGACAACTATGTGTAGCGAATGACTTTCCAATTTCCTATAATGTAGAGTTTGAGGGATGTTCCACCATTCAACACATTTCAACAATTTATTAAATTATAAGAAGACCGGTTTCGACTCCCATGGAGTCATCATCAGTTCTTGGTAAAAATTAAATTAAGGGAAAATCTGATAACAATCATCATAACGAAAAATCCTTGCACCTATAGGTGGTTGCATGGAAATACATCATTGAGTTGATAGATATAACCTTGATATGCAACATACACTTGGCAAGGAGAACTTGGAGCTTAGAAAGTTCCCAGTTTTGGCTCTAAAACAGTTGTGTTCGTAGAACTCGGAACATTGGAATTACATATACAGGATTGAAAATAATTACAAAACACAATAAGGACACTTATAATGGTGTGGAAAACTTGGCTCTCTATGAGCATTCTTGGATTTGTCAGTCCTGTTTCTGTCTGAAAAAGATTGGATGAAATACACAATGAAGCAAAATGTATAAATACATAGATCTAGTCTAAACTGTTGAGCGTTCATGTACACGGAACACTGGGAACACTTGTATTGTTTGATAACACACTCGTTCAAATGAAAACACTTAAAACCATATGAAATATTGGCGTTACTAGAACGTTTATGAGTTTGACTGTCCTGCTTTCCCTGACTAAACTAGTGAAATAAATATACATTGAATGTTAAAGATAAACTACTTGGTACTTTAAGTTCTGGTTTTTGGTTACAAAAATTGTCATGTTGAATGGTGGAACATCCCTCAAACTCTACATTATTATTTAAACGTCAACACGGAAATGAAGATCGTAACTTACGATTTCCAATTTCCTGCACATACGTTTAAGGAAGTATATGAAGAAAGTTGAATATATTTACTTTTCCTAATAGCTGACCATGCCATCAAGTTCATGATACGTTTCTCAATAAACTATCTATGCAAGAGCGGGTTTTCATTCATGGTGTACCTAAAAAGCAATGTTTCGAATACAACACCATCAGTTTTCCTTATCTAATTAAATTCAGGATGTCACAATTAGTACACACACTTATTATATTCAACTATGAATGACCACATCCACTAAATCTTAGCTATTTATGAAGTCTTTGTCCTCCTCACAGGAGGTATTCCGGCTAGCTGGTATTACCTGGGATATCGATAATCTGATTGACACATCAGCTTTCACTTCGCAAAGCAGCTGTACGCAGAGAGGTTCGAATATAGGGCTGTTGATTATCATAACACACGATGGCTGTTCCTTGGCTCAACTCCAGGTAAGTCCGCTGATTCACACAGACAACACAGTGAACTCAATTAACTCACAGACAACATAGATGCTCCACACAGAGAACTACTTAAACCTGATAACTAAACAGCGGTTACATAACAGCAACAGCTAAAGAGCACTACAATATTCCTCTCAATAACGACAGTTGACACTGCTCCACTGATACGAACTATTCCACACACTGACTCCACGTTGGTACACATTCAGTACTCCAAGGCAGTACACACACAGTTACCGAACACGACGATACTCAAACTGATTCCAGTGAGAGAGAGAGAGAGAGAGAGAGAGAGAGAGAGAGAGAGAGAGAGAGAGAGACCGACAGCAGTTAGCACTACTGCAATCTTCGGCGTTTGGCCGGAATGTGAAAGTTCTCGTTTCCTGTTCCAGAAGGCGCGCGGGGGAACCAGACGAAGTGTACAATACAGTGGGGAGGCTGGCGACGTCATCGGGCCGGTTCAGAGGTTTCCGGCCTGCCTTATTCATCCCTTCCAGGAAATATCGAAGGGGGGTACCGACAGGGATGGCACGTAACAATACGTACGGTACCACAGTAAGCTAAATTTGGAACCACACCTCGCTTGAAACATCAGAAAATTGTGTTACCCCATACTGGGGCACACCCAGTCCATAGGATGAACTGTGGAACCAGGTGAATGCAGCATGGATGGTTGTACCCCAGGACGCCATTCGCGTCTTATACGCGTCGATGCCATGACGCATGGAACAAGTTATCAGTGCCCATGGACGACCCAGTACCTACCAGGCAACAGGACACATGCTGAACCTAGGCGACTGAAATGCTAATCGTTTCTCCAGAACACACTAATGAACATGTCCTGTGATTTTGGGAACATTTCATACAAACAGGGAATACTGTGTTATTTTAAAATCATTGCACAATACTTGATATAGACACAAACCTTTAAATTCCTACCCTCATCCCTCAGCTTCTAACGATTTTTGGCTATCCTTTATCAAGATAAATTCATTTTCGGAATCAAAATTACCCTCATTTTTCGCAGTGTGGTCTTTATTCGTCATTGCAGTCGATATATTGCCCAAATGTATGTTAGGATGAGGAGAGGGGGCGGATTAATTCAGTGCCTTGGCTGGCTTTCCATCCAATCAGCTGTTGTTCGAATCCTGGTGGGTACTTGAATGAAAATAGGTAGAGAATCCGGCCTTGAACCACCAGCTGAAACTCAAAATAAACTAAACTAAACTGGCTCCAAAGACCCCAGAAATGCACCGGGATAAACTGAGGGATACTTTTTCATCTGCCATTCTGTGTCGAAAACACCGAATTTCATCCAGTCGCCGCATATTGCACGTGGTTAGTGAATCCGGTTGGTCCTATTCCTCTCTCGGAGGCACGCTGGTATAGAAGCATAACTAGTGGACTCTTAACTGAAAGGTCTTGGTGTTGAATATTGGTGACATTGGTTGGAATTTTCAACAGGTGTAGTGCATTACTGGAAGGTCTATGTACTTCTCGTCCAAATATTAAACTAAGCCTCCATTGACCTGACAGAACCATTTTGAAACAATTCTTCCAAGTCCAAAAGTCCAAACAGAATACAGTCATATAAAAGAAAAGTATGGTATCCACATCAGTATTACTTCCTTCGAGAATGAGAGAATAATCAAAAGGAAAGCTACACAATTTGTTCTGGGTGATTTCCGACAAAGGTGTCGTGAACGAAAATACTGCAAACTTTGGGCTGGGAAGACTTGGGAGAAAGGAGACGAGCTGCTCGACTAAACGGTATGTTTCGAGCTGTGTGAGATAGCGTCGAGCGACATTAGTAGACGAATAATTGAATGGTGTTTTTTAAAGATATAGATCTTTGACACTACGCAGTCCCCCCTCGGATTTCTTCTCCCGCGGAGTGTATGAGTCCCATTAAACAGAGTGCGCACTGGACATGGCAGAAGTGGCTCTGCGATACATTCTTGGGGTCTTCGATCTTCTCCAAGCTGTGACTGTGGTGAAGAATTACAGACTATATGACACATAGGCCTAACCTTCATATGCCCACATAGAGCCTTCCGTGGAACTATCGACGACCTACTGACAGCTTTAACATCGGCTATTCATTGGCTACAAGAACTGGAGATCCTAGTTTAATTCTCATTTTTCATTTGTTAATTAATTAATTCATTAATTAGTGTATTTATTTAATCTGACCCAGGGTATTCTAGGTTTGCCATATGACACAGAATAATACACAGTAACAATTTTGATGTCCGCCTCTGTGGTGTAGTGGTTAGTGTGATTAGCTGCCACCCCCAGAGGCCCGGGTTCGATTCCCGGCTCTGCCACGAAATTTGAAAAGTGGTACGAGGGCTGGAACGGGGTCCACTCAGCGTCGGGAGGTCAACTGAGTAGAGGTGGGTTCGATTCCCATCTAAGCCCTCCTGGAAGTGGTTTTCCGCAGTTTCCCCCACTTTTCTTCCAGGAAAATGCTGGGAAGGTACCTAACTTAAGGCTACGGCCGCTTCCTTCCCTCTTCCTTGCCTGTTCCTTCCAATCTTCCGACACCCCCTCCCCCCGCAAGGCCCCTGTTCAGCATAGCAGGTGAGGCCGCCTGGGTGAGTTAACTGTTATCCAAACCGGGCGAGTTGGGCGTGCGTTTAGGGGCGCGCAGCTGTGAGCTTGCATCCGGGAGATAGTGGGTTCGAACCACACTGTCGGCAGCCCTGAATATTGTTTTCCGTGGTTTCCCTTTTTCACACCAGGCAAATGCTGAGGCTGTACCTTAATTAAGGCCACGGCCGCTTCCTTCCAACTCTTATCCCTTTCCTATCCCATCGTCGCTATAAGACCTTACTGTGTTGGTGCGACGTAAAGCCACTAGCGAAAAAACTTCCTTCCCACTCCTAGCCCTTCCCTATCTCATCGTCCCTATAAGACCTATCTGTGTCGGTGCCAAGCAAAGGAAATTGTAAAAAAAAAGAATCCATGAATGCAAGAAGTTCTTTTTGTTGTTGTTGTGGGTGAAGAAATCGAGAGTCCCAGGGCGAAAACTGTGCCCTTTTACTCATGTGTCCACGGAGTAGCCGATGAGTCGGAAAATCTCAATCATGCACTGGCGGGGGTAAAAGCGATCTGTCTTGTAGGCGTCAGGCCTACAAGTCAGAGGAAAAATCCCCTCTTCGCTACGTAATTTGGAATAAAATAAACTTTTTATATTAGCGCAGGTGAAGAGAAAGGAGCCTTCTTAACAAACGGCGCTTATTAGGGTGTAATATAGAGGTATTTAATGAGAGAGTAGTATTATAATTTGGAAAAGACCGAAATTATTTTCCTAGAACAGGTCATAAATGAGCCAAGGGCCGCGCTATTTGTTCCGAGTGTTCGGCTTCTTGGTCCTTATGACCTGTTTCAATAGTGAGATGCCCTGATCAGTAGACTGGGCTTGGAGTATTCTAGCCTTGGTCATCTTGTTGATCTTATTTATCTGAGTTCTAATAGTCGGATTACGGACTTCTGTGCGTATCTTCCTATTAGATCTCAGAATGGGGGCTCTTGTCATTTTTCTTTGTTTTGGAAAATTTCTAATTTCTAATTTTGAAAGTGGAGTCTTGGGAATATAGCCCTTCTCTCACTCGGCACACGCCTCTTCGCGAACTGAGAGGCCACTTGCATTAATCGATGACATAATAATACATGCTTGGACATGTTTAAACATAGTAGGCCTAATTCAATTTCTTTTTATATCAGAGTTCCAGAGGAACTTCCAAAAATTACATAGACGTCAACGGTTCATCACCATTCTTATGGGATAAACCCGCTGACGCAGAACCCACGTAAAAAATTTTCGAACCCTGAGATTATGAGCCATCATCGATCATAAAATTTAAACTCTATGATTTGTCATGATGTTACGAGTGCGGCTGTCTTTTATGATCAAATGCTTATAATATATTCATTTAATGTAACCCACATTAAAACAGCTAATCAACAAAGAATTATTTTCATCATCAAATATGCGCAATGTACTTGATTGAGATTATATAGCATCATGATTTGGTACAATTCCGTCTCCGTAAAGGTTCACAGTTTCTCATCACGGCAAACTATTTCTACGCTGGGCTGTAAAGGAGCTAGCTAGAGCAACGAGCTAGAATATAATACAATGAGTGGCAACCTCGCTGCCATCTTTGAAGAAAGTAGAACTGGCGTCCGCCATGTTTTAAATGTACGTCAGTAGATAGAGCGCTGGATACGCATAGGTGTAAGAGTTAGAGATTATTTGAGTTGATTATTCAACTATCTGAACACTGTTTGCATGTAAAACGTAACTATTTGATGCTTATAAGTTTTCCTTCAGCAGGGTTTCCTTACGGATTCGCCCCGTTCTTAGAAGATGTTGATGGACTTGTTAAGAGTACACTAAAGGAGATCTTACCCCTATCTACTGACACTCCGGATTCTATGATTTACTCAGATAAACGGTACAAACAAAGGGTTAGGTGTTTTTAGGACAAGCTGGGGAGCCTTGCTTCAGCATACAAACAGTTGCAGCATTCTGCAACGGGAAGGGAACCAATATATTGAAGGCACCAACAATCTAGATGAAGAAATTAACATATGCTTAACTGAACTGAACGTAAACGATAAAACTGAGGACATGAAGAACAGACACGGTGAGTATGACAACAAACAAATTACGAGAATTTGAATTTGAGAAATAGTGCCATCTAAGACGCAAAGGTCAGGGAGTGTGTCCGTACAAGTAGTTCCCTCCTGCAAACCTCTGGTTTAGAAACCATGATGGCCTTTCTGGCACGGAGTGCACGTTGTACATGTAAGAGCTGTGTACCTGGAAGGTCCCTTGATGGTAACCGCTGCAGAAGATACGGTGAGACTGAAACTTTACATCACGTCTTGGGTTCGTGTGTCTTCGGTGAAGCTCTTCGAAACACCATACATCTCAGCATTAGTCGTCCATAGCACAGACGCTCCGTGAGAAAGGACTTCAAGTGCATGAGCAAGTCCATGGCGTCGTAGTAAATGGCAGCACGAGAAGGATAGACATTATCACCATAAAGGGAAAAAAGGATATATATTAGACCCCACAGTAAGATATGAAACTCGGGTCGTGATTAGCTCAGTGGCTTAGCCGCTGGCTTCCCACCCGGAAGGCTGAGGTTTGAATCCCGGTCAGTTTAAGAATCACGTGACGTCAGGAAGGGAATCCGGTCTTAAACCTCCGGCCAAATGAGCCTAGGTGGGTCCAGCGACCTCAGAAATATCTGGGATAAGCTGAAGAAAGTTTTAGTAAGATAAGAGACGCACTCCGACCTAAGTCCCTAAAAAGACGATAGAGCTGATGAAGACCTTCAACATCAGTTCTGAAAGCGCTCAGGGGTTCTCTTTTGATACTCAGACATCACTATTATTCGCCAAACTGAGACTTACAGCATAATTTACTTTTTACCTCAATGAAATTGTTTTTGTATATTCTTTGTCTTAGGCAGGCTCCAAGTGGAGGAAGGTTTTGAAAATAAAAATAATAAAAAACAAGCACATTAAGCCTGTAGTTTGGAAGGAAACAAAATGTTTATCAGTTTGTTTTTGTTTGAAGTAGTATGTTGATGAAAATTATTAAATAAATTATTGTTTTATCTCCAAGAGATACCCATACATTTCTAATTTATCAACGTACAGAAAGTAACCCTAAGTACAAGGTTAGGATACGTATCTAAGCAGCCAAGAAAATTAAAACCACTTTAGTGAATTAATTATCATACATTTCAAAGGAAAGATTTTTTAAAATAATATATAGTGGAAATAAAATTTACAACATGCAATATGAATTTCATATTGATCTATTAATAGTCACATTTGTCGATTCGAAACAACTCTCTCATTCACATGAACGGATACGTACTTTCTAGTTCTGATTCATTGTCACTTGAAAAATATTAATTTGGTGTACATGTCTTATCGTTTCTCTTTTCAGTTCTTGCGTAATAGCTCTGCATCTGTGGTGCATTGTAAAGTAAAATACTGCTTTAAGTCCGCCTCTGTGTTGTGGTGGTTAGTGTGATTAGCTGCCACCCCCGGAGGCACGGGTTCGATTCAGGGATCTGCCATGAAATTTGAAAAGTGGTACGAGGCCTGGAACGGGGTCCACTCAGCCTCGGGAGGTCAACTGAGTAGAGGTGGGTTCGATTCCCACCTCAGCCATCCTGGAAGTGGTTTTCTGTGGTTTCCCATTCTCCTCGAGGCAAATGCCGAGATGGTGTCTAACTTAAGGCCACGGCCATTTCCTTCCCTTTTCCTTGTCTATCCCTTCCAATCTTCCCATCCCCCCCCCCCTACAAGGCATAGCAGGTGAAGCCACCTGGGCGAGGTACTGTTCATTCTCTCCAGTTATATCCCCCGACCCAAAGTCTCACGCTCCAGGTTACTGACCTTGAGGCGGTAGAGGTGGGATCCCTCTCTGAGTCCG
Organism: Anabrus simplex; assembly: GCF_040414725.1. Taxonomy (NCBI): domain Eukaryota; kingdom Metazoa; phylum Arthropoda; class Insecta; order Orthoptera; family Tettigoniidae; genus Anabrus; species Anabrus simplex. The sequence continues at coordinate 71,496,864 of NC_090275.1, read as the reverse complement.
AGGGAAAAAAAAAAAAAACGACCTTGGAGGGTAAACAGATTAAGAAGAAGAGGAAAGAAAAATTGGGAACAATTGAAACTGCAAGATACTGAATTGATTTCAAAATGAAAGTGAAAACGAATTGTTTTGGATAATTAAACACTTTAATAATTTACAAGCATACAAAGAACATAACACATATTTGGCAGGATTGTTTGATTACATTGTGCCTTGTAGCTAATCGACGTTCCGGAAATGATGAACATGTGGCTGAATTTCATTTTGCCTTGTGCACGGATCTCCTGAAAGTGAAGAGAGATGATTCCATTGTTGACATTCAAATATGTTCCAGAGATAAATTGTCAGTTCCTGGAATTGCATTACAACAAACACAACATATACAGAAATGATTTGCCACGGACATAATTAGAGGGAGGGGGTGGGAAGGGGGAGGAGGACATGCTCCGCCCAATCATTTTCTCTTCATGTTTCATTAATATTAATAACTTTAAATAGTGAGCGGAATTTCATTTCTTCTGGCAATACCATAAACCAATAATTAGGCGAGAGGGTACAAACTATATCGGAATTCTACCACTGTGTTCGTCAACTATTTTCGAGATGACACAATTCCCCAAGCGTCCAGGATCACACTGCACAAACCATATCTTGTACCATTTCTAGTTTCAGGGCAGAAAGCAGCAGGTTTGATTGGATCCGCGAAAAGTCGCTTGTACGCCACTGAAATGAATTCTTGTCTCCAGAAGACAAGGAGAGACAAAGTAAGGAAAGAGAACATCCGGCAACAATTTGGGTTGGACAGGAGCTCGTTGAAAACCTCAAAACTAAGCAAATTATGATGGTGTGTGTACCGGGAGGTACACCTCTACGCCGCACATTTAACTTAAATGTTGCGCCTAATAGAACTCCTCTACTGGAGAAACACTGAACTTGGAACTAGACCTACTTAAACTTTTACTCAGAAGATGTCACTACCTTAATTTTGTGATGGTGAAGTTTCCAGTACTGTGTGTATTTCAACTTGTTTTTGTTTTCCGTTCATCAAGAAATTTGGACATTCTCTCACAGAGGTCACTACAAAAAAAAAAAAAAAAAAAAAAAAATGATCACGCACCCTGGTGCGAAGTGAAGGAACTTTATTTGAAGAAATTTTGTATTCATAAGCTTGTCCTTTACTAAATTATGTTCATTCATTTTTGGGTTGGCAATATTGACCTTTTCTTTCCGCCAGTTTTGAATTAAGCCAATCCCTAATTTCTGTAATTAATTTTCAGCCTATCACAGGTTTCTTTTTCGATTTTGTGTGTAACTTTTTCATCTACTAATAAAATTGAGAGGGTGTGGCTTTATTATTCATGAAAGTCTCGAACTTTCCCCGAGGGTTTATAAGCTGCGGATTTTCATGTCTCTTGGCTATTTGAGCAACATCTAACTGAGTGTGGGTATGTGAAGCAGGAGGTGGGTTGTGCCTCTTTCATCAAGCAGCAGTTTTTCAGCAAGGTAATGGCCGTTTAACATCTTTGTTTCTTGCTAGCTCAGCAGTTTAACCTGCGGGAAAGGTCCGAAATTTTACCGTGTAACCCATCTTTCTAAAATTGTAATTTTCTGCCGGCTTATGTAAAAACTTCATAATATCTTTAACTGTAAATCGGGGATATAGAGTGCTGTACCCTCTCGAGCTCCCCTTCACATTGGTTTGAGGTGACTATGTTTGTAACTGGCCTTTTCCTTTCCGTAATGTCTTAACTTATTTTTATACGAGTCACCTCCATAGTTTGGGAATAGCCCCTGTTTCTTCGGCCTAGTGTCTCTTAGGTTTTAAGAAGTCACATCGAGGAGTGCAAGTATTCGCCTTCTTTCATTTTGTGTTCGGGCCATTTATTTAAATGTTATTTCTTTTACACGAAGGACCTATAGGTTGGGTACAAGATACCCCTGTTTCAATTTTGTAAGCTGGGCCATGGAAGGCCAAGAAGTGTAAGATATTTTTGGTGTTGCCTTGAATCGGCTTGAAAAAACTGAGAGAGTGTCAGCTCTTTTCAAGTGTTGTAAAAGTGCCTCTGGGAGGCTTGACATTGTCATTTTGGGAGCAAGTGCTCCATGGTATTAGGGTATTTCTGCCCTTGCATTAAAATTTGTGCTTTGGTAAAATTGAGCTAAGAGCTCATAATTATAAAACTAGGGGCTTGTACCCAAGCGCGTAAAAATCACTAAAATTGGGATCTTTCTTGTCTTGTTTCTAGTTTGTCATTGTACCTGATATATTATTGTGTTCACTTAGTGAAAGATTGTTAAGTTTGAAATTCTAAAAAAGAAAAGAAAATATAACCTTGGTTAAAGTTTTAAATTCCATTGTTGACTTTGTAGCTAGAGCCGTTCACCCCGGCACCTTCTTTCACCTCTGCGTCCACGGGTAACCCCGTAACAGTGTGGACAAACGAGATAGCTGGCTCAAAAAAAGACCTCAAGAGCATACTATGAAATGATTGTTGTAGGTAATAGATCCAGAGGGAGGACTCGTGATGGATGGAAATATGAAAATTTGTAAAATGTGAGGTAAATTTGCAGCAGAACGTGGAAGATCAACTGTGGCTAGATGGAACGAACTGGATGAGTCTCGTAAACACCAGCACCGGGCTTGCTGGAGTGGACAACTTGATGATGGCATATTATAGGCTTTTGGGTTTATGCCGTGTCAAGAAAATAAGATGAAATTCTTTACGTTTCGCAGAGAACTTTGCTCTGATTCTGCAGAAGAAAATCTCGACTGTTCACGATGAATACTTCTCCAAGAGTGAGATTTGAATTTAGACGTGAATAATGGAAGTGGAAGTGGTACGCTCATTCGTCACCAGATGTCTCACCGTACGCGGTATAGCGCTAACATTCGAAGCGGAAGCTGACGGAACGATCAGAATCAGTCTGAGAGGGAGTCACCTCTTCTCTGTGAAACGTAAAGAATTTCACTTTATTTCCTTGACACGGCATAAGCCCAAAAGCCTATATCATGTCTATAAGTACGGGCGTGAAAGCATCAATGGTAACTTGATGATGTGTCATGGCAACGTTTTATTTCTTCTACAGTGCTAAATGTGGATCAGATGAATTACAGCAAGCAGAAGGCGTAATGTAACAGACCTATCAGCATTTCATCAACCGTGAACAGGAACAATTTCAACAATTTTAACTTTAAATCTAAAACCGTGTCATTTTCGGGATATAATTTGAGATCATTGCAGTTCCCACACCTCCTTCCCATTTGTCACAAGTTTTACAATGCAGTGGTTATGGTAACAGTGCAAATGGAGAAATTTGTTTCAACGTGATACTCTACACTGCCGTCCAATAACCTTCAATTACTGGAGAGTCGATGTCTATTATAATATTTTAGCTTCACCGTTACCAACCTGGCTGTCAGTATTTACATATATTTCCAGCAATTCATTTCACTTAAATAACGACAAAATTTTACATATTTTTTCGTGTACACTGAACTGATGTAATTCGCATAGATAGACCTAGATGTATAATTAAGAATATGCTCTAATACCATAATTGCCATAGAACGGTTACCAACGCATTGTAGTACATATAGTCATAGGGATATTTTTTTCTTGGTTTCATCCAAAGAATCACACCTCGACGTTTGATACAAATATTTAATACACCTTGTATGTCATAAAATGGTAAATATGGACTGATTTAATAAAATTGGTGCAATATATTGTAAATAATATCTGTATCATATCAAGTGTTTATATTTCTAAGAGGGATTACTGTGAAAGCTTTATTGCTTAAATATGAAAGCCACAGTGCAATGGGTATAAAAATACTTAGGACTTCTTTGCTCTGTTACTACGTATTGATTCATCCTATTGTCACAGAGGAAAGCATGCATATCCATATAGTTATATAGAAATATCAGAATCCAGTCTTGAAATATTGATGCTTAGAAAATAAATTCTAAATGATATTATGATAATTTCCTTGGAGTTTTACAAATTTTCCTTACTATTTGTTTCCGGAGTCCCATCCGACTATTTGAAACAGAGGAAACTCCCAGCGAAGCCTGGTATGGCGCGGTGTCCTGTCCACAACTTCCCCGCGTCGGCGGCTACTCATCCATATTATTCTAACCTAGGGCCTCTCAAACGCCCAAAATCTCACGCGTGCAAACAGCGGTGCAGAGTTCCTGTACACAGTGCATCGGTCCCGCTCGGCTCGGCTCGGACCAACGCTTTGTCTCTGGGCTACTCGGCTAAGCTCGGCTCAACTCAGCTCGGATTTGGAGCGCTATGGAGCAAGTGAGTAAGAGGGAGACAGGGGGAGCGAGCGAGACAGGCGTGGGGAAAGAGAGAGACAGCGATATTGCTTCAAATCGATGAGTGGGGGTCTGCACTCTGGTCAACCAAGCGAAGTCGTCTTTTGCACCGTGCACAGTGCATGCACCATGAGAGGACCTGTATCTAACCAATACAAATATAAACTGATAAAAAGACAGTGAATCCATTTACGTATTTCACGGTCTCACGGCATAATCATAGATATATACAGATCACAACCCGCCCAAAAGCGCTCTTTCCTAACCACGCCGAGCCTAATAAACATTACCTTACAAAATTGATTACAACTTTTTCTTGGTAGTATAACATTCTGAAATTTATAAACATTCCTTAATCCCTTTCAATCCGGCTTCAGGAAAGGACATAGAACTGCGACAGCTCTACTACGAGTGACAGATGATATCAGACGTGCAATGGACCAACGGGACGTGACTGTACTGACATTATTAGATCTCAGTAGTGCCTTCGACACTGTCAATCCTCAGTTACTACCGCAGAAACTTCGAGAGCTAAATTTTAATAGTGTATCACTCCGTTTCTTTCCATCTTACATTTAAAATCGTCGGCAACGTCTGACAGTTGGAAATTTGAGTTCAGGATGGCAAAGTAAGTCCCTCGGTGTCCCTCAGGGGTCGGTTCTCGGACCACTGCTATTTATTATCCAAATTAATGATATATCAAAAGATCTTAAATTCTGCAAATTGCAAGTGTACAGATTTACTATCATTCAAAACCGAGTGATATTGATACTGCAATTACTAAAGTAAATTCCGACCTTCAACATCTTAGTGACTATACAAATAAAAACAGTTTATTAATGAACCCAAATAAGACTCAAGTTATTATTATCGGTACCAGTAAAAACCTATATTCCCTCAAGCAACAGAACATCTCCCCAATAATGTTAAACAATAAAATCATACCCTACTCTGCTTCAGTGACCAACTTAGGAATTATCATGGCTGAGACCCTAAACTGGATTCAACAGGTGATACGCACATGTAATAAAGTACATAAATGCTTATATCCCCTGTATTCTCTGTTCGACTTAAAGTACAAATAATTCGCTCTCTTATACTACCTATATTTGATTACTGTGTTGACTGAAATAACCTCCGACAGTAACAAGAAACTGGACCGGAGCCTGAAAGGCTGCGTAAGATATATCTTTAATCTGCGATATGATGCTCATATATCCGTGGCTTCGAGTGTACCAGCGCCGTGAACGTCACATGCTATCACCTCTGCACAAAAGTACTTTCCATTAATACTCCCGACTATCTGTCTTCATCTTTTTCTTACATCTCGTCCTATCATGAACACAATACAAGATCTGGTTCCTCTCTTGCCATACCTGTAAACCGCACTGCTGTGAACAACCCCTCCTTCATAATCTCTGTGTCTAGGTCATGGAATTCGCTACCTGCGAACATTAGAAAGAATCCTTCTCATCGCAAGTTTAAAGTGGCTCACCGCGAGCATTTGCTGGGTAGATCCCGCTGACTTGCTGGATAATTGTTGAGTGAATGAAGGAATGAATGAAATGAATGAATGGATTACTGTAGTTACATCATTTAAGTGTACGTTATTTTGTGTATTTTAAAATTAAGAATTCTTTCATTATTATTATTATTATTATTATTATTATTAGCGTATTCTCCCAATAATGGAAGACGTTAAGCAAACAACTCAATCAAGCTTTCTTTGGGTTCTTCTTGTTCTTCCAATAGGCTTTCATTCTCTCTGAGAAGGCTTGTTTACGTTCTTCCGACCATTTCGGTCTGCACCGTCCTTGCTTTGGTTGCTCTGATGTAACTTCCCACTTGTTGACTTTGTGTCTGAAGGTGTCTCTTTCTAAAATGTCTGTTGCACATATTTTTGCGCTTTTGAGGTCCTTTCGAAGTTCGTCCAGCCAAGGTGTTGAATTCTTAAGTGAGCTAACATAATTTAATATTCTTTTTGACAGTCGATCTTCTGGTAATCTTGTGAGGTGTCCAAAGAATTTCATTTTTGTCTGTCTTGACATGCATTTTTTTGTTGTAGATGTCTTGAACTAACCCTAATGCCTTCTTGACTTTTTGGAGACGGTTTTGCTGTGAGATCTTCTCAAGGCCTGTCGGTTCGATGAATTCTCCGAGGTATTTAAAGTACGAGATCCGGTCGATTTTACCGTATTTTGTTCTCAGGCTCGTGATATCTGTCTTTGAACAGAAGAATTTAGTTTTCTCAAATGAAATCTGTAGTCCCACTTTTTCTGCAGATTCCTTAAGTATCTCAAGCTGCTTGATGGCAGTCTCCTCACCCTCTGTTAAAATCGCCAGATCGTCCGCAAATCCGAGGTATGGTACGTAGAGGTTGTTTTTGGGAAAGCTCAATCGGATCGGTTTCCAAGATTCACGTTTCTTGAGTTCCTTCTCCCATTCTTCCATAACCTTGTCTAGGACGACGTTGAACAGAATAGGAGAGTCCATCACCTTGTCTCACACCTGTTTGAATGTCGAAGGGTTCTGAAATTTCTCCCATAAATTTCACTTTAGATTTTGTGCCCGTTAGTGTTTGTTTTATGAGTTCTAGGGTTTTGGGATCTAGTCCTCTCTCCTCTAGAATTTGGAATAGTGAGGGTCTGTCTATCGAATCATATGCCTTTTTGAAATCTACAAATGTGCATACTGTAGGCTTTATTATTATTATTATTATTATTATTATTATTATTATTATTATTATTATTATTGCTATTGCTATTAATATTATTTGTTTTATTTGTATTTGAAATTATAAGTTATGTAAATGTATACTCATCCAGTGGTTAAGTGTAAGAGAGGGCCTTGAGCCCTAACTTCGCCACCAATAAAGGCATTATCTATCTATCTATCTATCTAAAACTCCCAATGTATATTGTATTAAAATTTGGATTCGATTAGAAGAGTTTTGGAGAAACAATGTCTTAATTTTAACGCAAGGTTGAAACACGCTTTAAAATGGGCACTTTTTGTGTTCCACCTGCGATAAAAAATAATAAAATATAAATTAAAAGTTCGATACCTATATGACATTCGGTAACGCAAACTGAAACGATGAAAATGATGGTGTTATTAAATTTTCTGTAGGCCTATTGCTGGTTTCATAAACAACCCCCAAACTCGAGTACATACAATATTTTGGTCGACAGTAGGTGCATCGTAATTTGATCATTATTGTCTGAATATTCTGTAGCAGCACCGTGTGATTTTTTTCTTAAAATCTTGTTCGATTTCTGATAATCTATTTTGATCATATTTTATTTTTCGGATGTGATGATTTTTCTGGACTTTGATGAACTGATAATGATTCTGATCAGTTTGAGGGGAATTCCAGCTTTTTAGGGCCCTAATTCCAAGTTGTATGGTCTTGTTACAGGTGTCATTCAGCCATCTGAACTTGTGTTTCCTGGAGAATGTGTTGATGTTTTGGGAAGTTTTCAGGAGTGTGTCTTTGAATTCTATCCGTATGGAAGGAGAATCATTGGGGATATTCGCAAGGAGAATGTCTGAGTATAGTTTAAGAAATTTCCAGTCGATCCGTGGGTTTCTGATTGTTTTGGGTTTGTGCCTTTTGGGTTGAAACTTCTTCTTTGAAAAGTGATAGCTGGTGGTCGAATTCAATGCATATTCAGGGAGATCCATGTTTTTTCCTTGTATAGAAATTGACATTAATTTGAGATCGAAATTCTTGCAGAAGCCAATGAATTTTTCTCCATTTTTATGGTTCTCTTCTGAGCAGGGCAATGACCTACAGTGGTCCTGAATTTCCTTTGATTGCCAATTTGGGTATCGAAGACCCCCTGCAGAATTTTGATACTGTGTTTTGGAATTTCGGCTGTAGTTTCTTGTAGTAATTCTCAGAAGTCCTCTACTTTCTGGGGGTCCTTTTGGTTGTAATTGTTTGTAGGTGCATATGCATGGATTAGTATGTGAGCTTTGTTTCCGGATGTGATCGATAGCTTCTTTCAGAAGGACATGTAAAGTTCGTGATACTACTTTTCACTGAAAACCCACGCGCCGAATTGTAATGGCTTGTTAGGGAGAATGATTTCTGGTTTGGCAGTAAATATTCTATAGCATTCTGATTCAAAGCCAGCCCCGTGGTGTAGGGGTAGGGTGCCTGCATCTTACCCAGAGGCCCCGGCTTCGATTCCCGGCCAGATCAGGGATATTCACATAGAGCTGATGGGTTGGTTCAAGGTCCACTCAGCCTGCCTGATAACAATTGAGGAGCTATCTGACTGTGAGATGGCGGCCCCTGTCTAGAAAACCAAGGAAAACGGCCCAGAGGATTCGTCGTGCTGACCACACGACACCTCATAATCTGCAGGCCTTCGGGCTGAGCAGCGGTCGCTTGGTAGGCCAAGGCACTTCGGGGCTGTTGTGCCATGGGGTTTGGTTTGGTTTGGTTTGGTTCTGATTCAAAATGATTTTCATCATTTGGATGTCGAATTCGTCTAATGGCAAAGCTCCGATATATTCCCACATGATATTCTCATCCCCCAGAACCCGATGACCTTTTTACACCGACACAGATAGATCTTACGGCGACGATGCGATAGGAAAGGGCTAGAAGTGGGAAGGAAGCGACCGTGGCCTTAATTAAGGTACAGCCCCAAAATTTGCCTGGTGTGAAAATGGGAAACCCCGAAAAAATCTTCAGGGTTGCAGAAAGTGGGGTTCGAACCCACTATCTCCCGGATGCAAGCTCGCATCTGGGCGGCCCTAACCGCACGGACTCCGATGATCGATATAACCTAGTAAATCTACCAGCGCCTGGGATAGTTGCTTCTTTAGCTGTCGTTGTCATCATCGCTAGTAACATGAAGAAAATGGGGAGATCATCGATCTCAGTGCTACAGCTAAAGTTTTGAGCCTTAGAGGTCGCCTCAAGATGTGCTCTGGCTGTGCCTATATTTGGTTCACGAGAGGTATTTTATTTCCAAGGGACCGTCTGGACAAATCCGGCGAGCTACTTTATACGCCACATGGGATGCGTCTGATTAGGAGAACAGGTAAACCTACAATTTGCGTCTAAAGAGCTCGCTGAATGATACATTAGCACAAAGAAAAGAGACATTACCAACAAAACTCCTTTAGTCGCCTTCAGAGTACTCTCCATGTGTCACAATACACGTTTGGCAACGTGTATACAACTGCTTGAGACTGGCAACAAGGGCATGATTTGAAGTCGATCGAAGCACTGATGTCACATCTCTTTGGATGTCCGATATGTAAGCACAATGTGTGGCTTTTAGGATTCTCTTGAAGTGGGGAGACAAGAAGATGTCTCCAGGCGCCAGATCCGGAGAGTACGGCGGATGTTCAAGACGAGACACTGGATCATTAAGTGTTTTCTGTTCATCCCGAAAGCGTTGGACACAGTCGTAAACCCATTTTTTGATAACGGGATCTGTTCTATGCACTAACATCGCATGCGTCTCCATCACTGTTTTCCCAATTTATAATAAAACTTGATGATTATAGGTTGTTTCATTGCTCTGTGACATGAACCTTCACACGCACTACGTTCAGCTGGCCGCAGCAGACTAACCTGCTTCAGCTCCGTGTGTTAAACCACACGTGGCGCTTCTCGAGATGTCTATTCACATGCACATGCGCGGTGTTACGACACGTTGCCATTGTGGTCCATTCACCGTACCTTTTAGACGACGTATTATTATTATCGGACTGTAATTACACAACTTCCTTCACTTTCTCAAGTTCTAATAATTAAAATAGAATCCCCTAGTTCCGGATCATCTGAAACAGGGAAGAGTATTAATTTATTGAAATCCAAATTGTATTTTACATGCATTTAAAAAATTGCTTTCCGTCGCACCGACACAGATAGGTCTTTTGCGACGATGGGATAAGAAAGGGCTGTGAGTGGGAAGGAAGCGGCCGTGGCCTCAATTACGGTACAGCCCCAGTATTTGCCTGGTGTGAAAATGGGAATCCATGGAAAACCATTTTCAGGGCTGCCGACAGTGGGGTTCGAACCCACTATCTCTCGGATGCAAGCTCAAAGCTGTCCGCCCCTAACTGCACGGCCAACTCGCCCGGTCATTTGATTTTTGTTATTCCAATTAGTTTGCCTGTTACGATATTGTCCATTATAATTCAGCCTAACAAATGTTTATACCCATTTCACAAATTAGCCCGTCTGGTGGCCATGATTAGCCGAGTCCCGTTGGGTGAACAGAATGTTGGCCGGTAGGGTGGGAGAGGTGGTGGTACACAATTCCAAACCTCTCCGCAGTGTCCATATGATGGTGATTCGTCCGTCAGATGGGGATGATAAACCTTGAGCAGACCCCTAGGGGCTATTCGACAGGAGCACGCTACATGCCGGCACCGGGTTTCATCCTCCCCCTTCCTACTACCATGTATCACGTCATTAATTTCCTCTCATTAATCCTCCCGGTGAGGTTGACGTCAGGAAGGGCATCAGTCGTAAAAACTCCCTACAAAGATTTATCTCACTTCATACCCAACGCCGCACAGTAGAGGAAGTGTTGGGCAACATTCTGATAGGAATAACTTTGAAACCATGAAAATGGAACATATTTAAAATATAATTTAAAATTATGTAAATATATGTGTGTGTTCCTCAAATATGTAAAAATATGTACCTAACCCGGAAATAAGGAAAATACAATATGTTTTCAGTCACTTCAAATATCCTAATTCGTAAACAATCAATCAAGGATTTATTGAACCTTACAGGCTTCCGCCCAATACACAGTTCAAGTCCGTAAAGCTTAAAGCTTAAGCAAGGTACAGAGATTATAGAATACAGGAACATAAATTTAACGGCAGTCTACCACCATATGCGCTGTCATATGGCCCATGATCAACTCTTGTTGAGATCCACAGGCCCTGGCATAAAGCAGCCGGATAATAAAAGCTAGAATAATAAAATAAAGAACATCGGCAGAGGGCATAAAAGGTTTAAACAACCTTCGTCTCACCTCCTAACCTGGCACAATCCAGACCGTACGCTGACCTCTCAGCTTAGCGTTGCATCATTCGCTGTGCTGGTGAACCACATACTCTTTACGTATTATTCATATTCTGCACTACTTCCTCTTTACTAAGCTCCCTTATCTAACCACACACAAATATATTAACTTGGCAACCCTAAATAATCACGATACCCAGCTATTATATTCCAGCTCTCCAAACATACCACCGCCTACTTCACCAAAATAAACACTTTTCGTTCCAGCATCACTCCAAATATACCATTGAACTTTCCAATCTCATCCAAATTCCACTCCAAGTTCACTAATCATTACCAATTCTCAACCATTTCAATTACTAAACTTTACAATAAACAGACCACAGTCTCACACTTTTCTTTCACGTCACTCAACCATTAAAATTACGAACCCGAATCACCTCCACAATTCAAATTCTCATCCATCTCATCAACTACCCACTCTTCAATTCGTAATTCGTAAACATATGGCAACATTTTACCTATAGCTAGTGAAAAAAAAAATACTCACACAGAAATCGCAGCAATAATAATAATAATAATAATAATAATAATAATAATAATAATAATAATAATAATAATAATAATAATAATAATAATTGTGAATACATTACTTACGGCATCATGGATAGAAATTATGGTTGTCCTCCAGTGCCCTCATCCGCGTACTGCAGTCTGAAATGAAATGAAATGAAATGAATGGAGTATGTTCTTTTCTCGTCTCATGTTCAATAATATTTAATACATTTCAAGAGGCCAGGGGAAAAATTTGAATTCAAAATTATATTTAAAGAAGTTGAATTAAAATGTAAAAATCCTCCAGAAGAGCTTGGGATTGGGAATATTCTAGAGAGGGTGGACTTGGTTGGCTGTATATATTAAAAAAAACATGGAGACGGGACAGGGCTGGACCTCACGGCTGGTCCTCACCGTCGGCTGTCCTGAGAAGAGTTTTCCATGGATTAGTAATAGTCTTTTCCGTGTAGCGGAGAAGATGTATGTTTTTATTAATGTAACTTTGAGTGATGAATATTTATTAACCTTTCAATTGGATCCACCAGCTGGCCAGTGGATCATTATTCCGGGCAACTATCATTTGTGCTATCGTTCACAATAGCTTGCGGCAGATGTAACCAACCGATAGAGGATATTTATTATCTGATTGAGTTATTTAAATGAGGTTATCTTTATTAATTGATTACTTTTAATTGAATAATTCATTTTGAAATGAATACATTTTCCCTTCTTCTTCTTCTTCTTCTTCTTCTTCGTCTTTTGGCGATTTTCCCACAGGAGATCGTGGGTGCGAACTGTGTTGTACATGTGGATTTGGTCTTGTTTTACGGTCGGACGCCAACCCTATATGGAGGGATGTAATCACTATTACGTATTTCTGTGATGGTTGAGAGTGGTATGTTGTCTGAATATGAAGAGGGCAAGCACAAACACGCAGTCCCCGAGCCGGAGGAATTAATCAGACGGGATTCAAATCCCTAACCTGGCCGGGAATCGGATCCGTGACTCTCTGAACCGAAGGCCTCAACGCCGACCATTCAGCCGAAGACATGGGAAAATGAATACGTTTTAAGTAATAACAATGTATATGATGTATGTATACCCCTTAGTCCAGTTTATATGGCATGTTTTACGACCGGATGCCCTTCATGACGCAACTTCACTGAGAAGCCAAAGGTGATGAAATGAATGATGGCGAACTAAACTAGGCAAGAAAGTGAAAGGAATCGACTGTGACCTATAAATAGGAACACCCCCGGCATTTGTCTGGAAGTGGATTGATCGGGGATCCGAGAATATTCCTTCATTTTTGCCATGATCATCATAAAGTCCTGATCTCATCACGCCCGACAATTCTCTTTGGGGTATTAAAATCAGGGTGTCCGCAAAAGGTACCAAAGAATGATGTATGCAATGCCTTCACGACTGTGACGCCCCAAATGCTACCTAAATTGAGCAAACGGACCTGGAGACACAGAGGTACTGGAGGAATGCAAATGGATGTTTTGAATTCATCATAGACAGGTGAATATTTTACATCTACGGACTTCTCGCCCACCTGTATAGTTACTTGTGCAGTGACAACTGGAAATTTTTAGTTCATACTGAATGCTAATTAATGCTCCTCGCTAAATCCACGGCGTTGAATTTCTGGGTCTGTAAAATGACGGATTTTGGTGTACTTTCAGTGTACATATGGAGAGCTCTCAATCCATAGCCCTAAAGGTTAGAAGAGGTGGGAGAAGAAAAACGTTAGACATGAAAGTGGAGGGAGTAATACGAACTTCGAGCCCGAATTTAAGCAGATCCCGTTCAACACGAATCTGAACAAATGACGGGAAAAGTCTTGGAGGAATGGGAAAGAAAAATGTCGGAAATATCAGAAATCTGAGACACGCTGATGATTCACTCAGCCAAGAAGCTACCGCACAGGAACTGCAGATCATATTGAGGAATATAACTGTGGTTAGCAGAGAATACGGGCTCAGAATCAATAAAGCTAAAGCAAATGTAATGATCATCGACAGGCAGGTAATCAGCCCAAAGTGAAGGAGGTAGCAGGCTTTAAAGTAGTCGGTAAATTTCACTAGTAAGGCTCCTTGATCTCCAACTCAGGAGGAACCTCTGACGAAATCAGGACGGCCATGGCTTGTTCATCCACCACGAAGCTCAGGAGCATTTTTGGAAGGATCGTACTGTTAGAAAAAGCGCCAAACTCCACCTGACTAATGGTCTTATCTTCCCCACTGCAATATACGCCACCGAAACGTGGAAACAAGCAGATAGAAAGCTTCGGAATGTGGGTATTTTGACGTATCCCCTTTATCTCCAAAACCTCCGTGCTGGACGAACTCGAGATATAAAAGAGACTCCTGAAGCGATAAGCCAAACATACCTCAGATACTTCGGCCACGTCTCCAGAAGAACAGGCAGTGTGGAGAAAATTATTTTAGGAAGCATGGTCAACGGGCAGGGAGGTTCCGTGGCTCAAGCGGCAGCTCGTCGGCCTCTCATCGCCGGGTTCCGTGGTTCAAATCCCGGTCACTCCATGTGAGATTTGTGCTGGAAAAAGTGGAGGCGGGGCAGGATTTTCTCTGGGTACTCCGGTTTTCCCTGTCATCTTTCATTCCAACAACACTCTCCACTAGCATTTCAATTCATCTGTCAGTCAGTGATCATTGCCCCAGAGGAGTGCGACAGGCTTCGGCAGCCGCCACAATTCCTATTCTCGCCGCAAGATGGGGCTTCATTCATTCCATCCCAGACCCGATTATTGACTGGAAAACAGGTTGTAGGTAGGTCAACAAACAGATGTCAAAAAAAAAGATTCTCAACCAAATGGATAAATCAGCTGCTGCCCCTACAGTGGCAATCCCCCGTGAGGCGATCCACACGGCAGCAGACCGGCATACTTGAAAGGATTACATCAAGAAATCTACTTTATGAAGTGCCAGCGCTCTCTGTAAAAGCAAATGATCAATGAGGAGGAGGAGGAAAATAAAGTCGATTAGGGGACACAGTGAAAGTATTTGTTGTACGATTCATCTACAGAGGTCAGCATATTGTCGACATCAATTTTAAGCCACCGCTTTACCGAGAACAACTCCATCCAATTCAGAAAAGGTTTGACCAAAAAGTTATGTAAGATATTGTAAAATTACTTAAGAAGAGATTTGATCACGAATAACAAAGTGAGGCCTGTTAATTTCCCGTATGTTTTGAGGGAGTGGAAAGGACTCACTCTTCAACACAGGCGCACGAAACTGAAATACTTCCCTTGATTATTTAACTTTTACATACTTTCGTTGATGCACTTTTGGAACAGTTTGCAAACTTTATCAGTGATGTCATTTTGGTGCTTTTGATACCATATCAGGCATTTTAAAATCTCATCTCGTAGTCCTACTTAGTGCCAGGTCTGGAATCACAAGTGTCTAGATCTTGAGGGAACAATAGTTTCGTGTTTTGCCGCATAGCGCTGAAAGAAAGTAATCGGAACAGCAGTTCAAATAGTGCCGCTAGATATCGGGCTATCCCTTCGTTCCTTAGGACGATTCCAATTGGTATTACGTGAATAACTTGCACACAAAAGCAAATACTTTTTCAGCTTTATGTCATCATTACCATCATTTCACTGGATTTTTCGAAGATGCAGGAGACTCGGAATGCTAGCGTTGCTGTTCAGACGAAGTCTCGTTTCGCTCCAAAATTACGTTTTATGTAGAAGAGTGGTATTACTATGACGTTTAATAAAGATAAATAAATGTATCACACAGTAATTCAAGAAGAGTTCATACGAGTCAGATCGTTGCGACTGGAGAGTTCACGTCCTGGTTGAAAATACTCCATAGTGTGTGTATAGGCCTATATATTTTCAATTGGCTTTACGTCGCACCGACACAGATAGATCTTATGGTGGCGATGGGATAGGAAAGAGCTGGGAATTGGAAGTAAGCCGCCGTGGCCTTAATTAAGGTAGGCCTACAGCCCCAACACAGGCCTGTGTGAAAATGGGAAACCACGGAAATTCATCTTCAAAGCTGCCAACAGCGGGGTTCGAACTCCCGAATGCAAGCTCACGGATACGCTCCCCTAACTGCATTGCTGCCAGGAAGAATTACTTCTTCTTCTTCTTCTTCTTCTTCTTCTTCTTCTTCTTCTTCTTCTTCTTCTTCTTCTTCTCATCTTGATCGTTATTGGACTCCGCGTTTTATATAGCCTCCATCCAGTCACTGATCCTCTTTAATATTTACAATTATTATATTAAGGATGATTCTGAACATGGGCGCCCATCGGATAGTTCGTAGGGGGAGGGGGGGGGAGGGAGAAGGCTAGACCTAGGAGTGTGTGGTGTTTTTAATATTTTGGAAGATGAATCACGACTTGTATTTTACGGTAGAATACCACTCACAGTATCCCCTACCACTTCTATATAATACCGAATTTTAAATCATTTTCTTGAGAGAAAGACACCTGATTACATTAGATTTTATCCTTTCTATGAGAGCTGGGGGGGGGGCGTCTCCCCCTTGCCCCCGGGTAAGGGCGCCCTTGATTCTGAATATCTTGTTATGCTATTTAAAGCACATATCTATGAAAGTCGATTCTTGTTGATGGGATATACAAGGTGTTCCAAAAAATGGGGGCATAATTTCACATATGTATTTGTTACATTTAGACAATCAAAATACTGCATTACAACATGTGTCCGACAATGCTTCATTTCCGAGTTATGGGGTTCACAATACTGAACTTCACCGGAACGTTTTTCTTCCGCAAGTCATTGTCATTAGAGAAGAAGTTCAAAATGTCCACCTCCTGCTTGAATACAGACCTCACATCGATGTCTCATTGACCTGTGAACACGATTCCAAACTCCACGAGTTTTGCGTATGTCCTCACACGATGCCACAATTCGATTCCGATAGGTTTCCACAGCAGGCACCGGAGACGAATACACCGAAGATTTTAAATGGCCCCACAAGTAGAAAACGAGAGGGTTCAGATCAGGTGAGCTTGGAGACCAAGCAATCGGGCCACCTCTACCTATCCATCGATCAGGAAACATTCGATCCATGTCAATGAGACATCGATGTGAGGTCTGTCTTCAAGCAGGAGGTGGACATTTTGAACATCTTCTGTAATGACAATGACCTGCGGAAGAAAAACGTTCCGGTGAAGTTCAGTGTTGTGAAGGCCATAACTCGGAAATGAAGCATTCCGGACACATGTTGTAATAAACTATTTTGATTGTCTACATATAACAAATACATACCTGAAATTATGCCCCCCCCCCCATTTTTGAAACACTCTGTATAGTAAAAGAGCGGGATAGAAATACACAAAGATACAGCGTACTATAATTACCTTCTCGCCAGTGTGATTCATCACGACATTTAACTACCATACATACAAGACCGAATCACATATAAAGGAAGTTATTAATTATATTAGTAGAGTTACACTGTTAGTTTGCTTTCCTGAAGTTAATGAAGCATTAACTCTGCTACTTGAACTGTAGGATTATATAACAGACAAATTACATTCAATGGCAGTGGAAAACCCAACTTCATTAATTTCTGAATACATTTGTTCCGTTGATGATTGAAATAAAGAAACATGATTTGTTGTACCGACTAATTTACCACATTCACAGATATTCGATTCGATCACCTTTAAACTAATTAAATGTTCAGGGGTACAGGCATAATTGAACCTTTATCTTATTATCATAGTTACCACCACTGTCGTCTTGTGCTATAAGAATTACATTCAACCTAGACCAACTACTAACTACACAATGTCTTGATTCATCTTCCTACTGCGCTACGCGGCGGCAAACTCACCGAAGTTTTCCGAAGTACTCTGATTATATACTTGCAGCGCTACGCTGCGAAACACGAAACTACTGCTCCCTCAGGAGCTAGACTCTTGTTATGGAATCTGGCTGTTTTTTTTATGAAATCAGCTCGAAATCGGGTGTTTTAACTAAAATGTAATGAAATCAACTGTACAACATTATTTTACTTCTTTTTTTAATCACAGTTGCAAATACGAAACGTTAGATCCAAGTAAATGCACTGCCATTCTGCGTAATGTTTCTGGTGTCACTTTTCGAGCAAAATTAATACTACAGGATTCAAGGGATCAGGGTTACAACATGTTACTTAGTGAAAGTAATTTGTTAGGAGTTGTCTGTCATTCGGCATTAGCCCCAAGGGCTCAGAACTTTGGAGCGAGGGTTGGCGACCACGGGACCCTCAGCTGAGCCCTGGCATTGTTTCCACTTACTTATGCCAGGCTTCTCACTTTCATCTGTCCTATCCGACCTCTCTTGGTCAACTCTTGTTCTTTTCCAACCCGACGGTATTAGGTTCGCGAGGACTAGGGAGTCTTTCATTTTCACGCCCTTCGTGGCCCTTGTCTTTCTTTGACTGATATTTTCCTTTTTCGAAGTGTCGGATCCCTTCCGTTTCTCCCTCTGATTAGTGTTATGTAGAGGATGGTTGCCCAGTTGTACTTCCTCTTAAAACAATAATTACCACCACCACCTCATTCGGCATTACTCAGCGCCAAAGAAATCAATCTTCTTCTTCTTCTTCTACTGCTTTTCCCACAACTGTGCGGTCACAAGTGTGAACTGTGCCACACATGGGTTCTGTTTTACGGCCAGATGCCCTTCCTGAGGCCAACCCTATATTCACTATTGCGTGTTTCTGTGGTGGACTGCAGTTTCTTTTATATTATGGAGCTTCCTACTGACGTACAGTTTCCATCATCATCATCATCATCTCAGTTTTTAATTTTTTGGTCTTGGTTCCGGTATCATTTGAAAATAAGCTTCTCAAATGTCTTAGTCTTTAATGTCTACATAAAGCCTTTGTAGACAGTCTGTTTCTTGATTTTATTTTCAATAAGTTAATGGCTTTTATATTGAGAATTGGGCTGCAGCCAGAATGAGTTCTTAATTCAAGGTATTTACAGGGGTTATAAAAGACTGTAATCTTTCACCCTTGTTGTTACATGGATCATCTACTGAAAAGTAAAAAGTGACACGGAGCGTACTGAGCCGATCACTTGGCCTTAATGGCAGACTATCCTGAAAGCCTGCAATGTGATGTCTTGGAACTTGAAAATAGGTGCAATGAGTTCCCGTTCGTGCGGGGTTGACGTTTCTGACAAGTCATTTCCATTTCCCCCAGTCCCAAATGACATTGTCTGTTAACTGCTTCTCCCTTGAGATCTTCCCGCACGCAATCAATCCATTTTCTTCCGAGTGTACCTCTCCCCCTCCTACCTTCCACCTACATGCCAATCCTTCTCTTTCCTACATAGTTCTCATCCCTGCGCTTAATGTAGCCGGAGTGTAGTCGAAGGTATACGCCCACTCATTAGAGTATTATATTATATTATATTATATTATATTATATTATATTATATTATATTATATTATATTATATTATATTATATTATATTATATTATATTATATTATATTATATTATATTATATTATATTATATTATATTATATTATATTATATTATATTATATTATATTATATTATATTATATTTGCCTTTATTTGTAGTGGCGAAGTTAGGACTCATGGTCCTCTCTTACACTTAACCACACTTCATTAACATTGTACATCTGAGAGCAATATTCATAATCATATCTTAAAACTACCATTACAAACTATGAAACAAAATAACATAAACTCTATAAATATTCTTAGTCAGGTCTTAAAACTATCGTTACAAATTAAAAGTTGAATGACACAAAATACCATAAGCACAGTAAACGTACATTCATACACACATTCACTCTACCAGATTCATTCAGCCTGGCGGCACACATTGAAGAGATACTCACGGCAAGACAACTTGAAGGAATTTAAGGATTTTATGGCTCTAATGTTGTGGGGGAGAGAATTCCATATTCTAGCTCCATTTGCAACAAAGGAACGGCTAAATGCTGCTGACCTGCTGAGAGGGATAGCAAGTGTACTGCCGGAGCGTGTGTTATGCTGGTGGAAAGAGGATAGGAAATTGAGTTGTGAAGATAAGTAGTATGGAATATTCTCTTTTAATACTCGAAATATTAATAGGTACGGTATGTCTTCTGATTTTGTGCGTAGACCTTCAATTTTGGCTTCTTTTCTTTTTAATTTCGCCGTTCTATCAGTGATTTTTAATTCTTCAGCTAAGCTTCAGTTATTTAAAGTCATCACTAGGGCCCCGTATGTTTATGACCCAAAAATGTTAGAAATATGTAAGTATTTATGACCTAAATGTATTAAAATATGACATTAATATGACTTAAAAGTTGTTGGTCACATTTACGAAATCTTCAAAACTTTTGCTGCTGTTTAAATGAACATTATATTGAAAATATCCCTTTAAAATCTAGAACATCTAATAATAATAATAATAATAATAATAATAATAATAATAATAATAATATTGATTTTATTATTCTATTTTGAATTTATTTAATTACTTAACTCAGAGGTACGACTCTGCACAGAATGAAATAAATGTCACAACTTGATGGGCGGTCAGAATTACAATAACAAATTACATATATTTTAACGTTTTCAAATGGGAACGATCTTCTGTTTTCACGCAACATTGACTTGTAACGGGAAAAAGACCACTCAACATCGCAGGATAATATTGCGCCATATTTGAAATACGTCAAATCATTAGAGTTCAATCGAGGCTCATTCCTGTGTCTCTTTATACGCATGAGTCTCTTTCTATAGTTACCCTCCTAGTTCACATATCTGATACATATTTATAAGAAATATAATTGTAAGAAATTACAGACAACAATTGGGAAATGTGAAAAACCGTCTTTGTGACGACTGCAAGCAGGTATACGAAAATGTACCGTAATAAAAGGTGACAATATGACGAAATCACGAAACTTCAAGGGGGAATATGACCATAGTATAAAAAATTACCAAAAAAAAGACCAAAACAAGTTAAAAGTGCAAAATATTACTTTATATGACCCGCAAAATTGCTTAATTTTAGCAACAGTATATAAAAACATGCTTAACTTGTTTATTTTCCATGGAATGAATATGACGAAATAAAATATGACGTGTCATAAACATCTGGGCCCTAGTCATCACTGTTCATTGCCTACGTCTCCAGCCTTATGTTTAAGCCTGAGAATAATATGAAGACGTGGCTGCAAAACCACCTTACTGCAACATACACAAATTCAAGAGTTTTCCAGTGAAAAGTGTGATCACAAATGAAACGAGGCATCTTAGAGGGGTTTTTAATAAATAACTAGAATAGCAGAAAACTCTTGTGTGAGCACATTAATATGCCTGCTTTATGCCAGATTGAGGAAAGTTTGTTGTAACTAGTTGGAAGCCACTAATTTTAAGCGCCTAAGTGGTCTGACATTAGGGATTTGTCATGCCCGACTTACAGTAGAGTATACGCTGTAAAAGTTTTGGGACTACAGAGCTGAATGTAGCCATATCAGAGCAATCGCCTTTCTTGGACCTTCCTAAATATTTCAGTCACTTAAACGCTGCCGGTATAAAAGTATTCTTGATGTGGTCTTTCCTCGTAACCCTTCACATTCATCTCAGCATCTTCATTTCAGATACTTCCAGTCACTTATATTGTGATTGCACTGTTAACTAAGTTTCTGCTCCATATAGCATTGCAGGTTTCACCGCACATTTATAGGCTTTCCCTCTGTTAGGTTATTGCTTATCGTGTCACTATGAAAAAAAGAGGTATGAAAAGAAACACAAAAACTTTTTTTTCAAGTTGTACAAATAGTAAAAAAACAACAACATATAAACAAAGTTAAAGTGATCAAGAAATTCTACTGTTGTAATCGTCTTTTGTTATATGTATTTACTATTATAAACCAATTGATGCAATAAAGCAATTCACCCATAGGCTGAAAAATTCCCCTCCAATCTCCTTCTTACTTTACATAATTTACCCCTCTCCTCAATCCTTCACTTCCTTTTCAACCCGCCCGTATCTCTTGGCCAGAGAGAGGGCGTAACCCTCCAGGTGGCCCGCCCCTTCCCTTCAGGGTGGGAAATGATAACATTTATAGATAATGTTAGGATATTTAGTCTGTTGTCGCAGAGGATACAAGACCAGGTAGCCTGAATTTAGCTGGTACTTTCTAGATCTAGATTACCATCAGCAGACATAGCGGATTCCTGAAACTGTTCCTTGCCTGGAGCTGATTTCCATCCCTCTGAACACTTTCATTCCCAGTTCCTCCCAGGCACATGTATTCAGTCTTATTCCTGCTGATTTGAAAACATCTTTCCTCTAGAGCTCTTCTTCAGCATTCTAGTATATGTTCAACTTGTTCTCTATTTGTGTTGCATAGCACAATACCATTTGGAAGCAGCGTGCACTGACGAGCTGGTTCTCTTAGATTTTCAGAGAGAAGGTCAATTATCAGATACGCATAAACCCGCTTCGATGGTGGAGTCATGTGAGATGAATGAAGAAGGATAGGTTACCCAGGAGAATAATAAACGTGGTCATATAGGGCAAGAGAAGTAGAGGGAAACAAAGAGGACGACGGTTAGACTCAGTTAAAGATAAAACTTTCAGTAGGTTCCAGGAGTACGATACGAAAATTAGCCTTTCAAAGACTAAGGTGATGTCAGTAGGGGAGAATTAAATGTTAGGTTATTTAAGATGCGTTTTCTCGCAGGATGGTAGTACAGTAAGTGAGACTGAATAAAGGTGCAGCAAAGCTAATACAGTGAGCTCTCAGAGGCGTTCAACAGTATTCTGCAAGAAAGAAGCCAGCTTTTCGACTATCTTTACACAGGCCTTTTTTTAGACCAACTTTGCTGTACGGGAGAGAGAGCTGGGTGGGCTCAGGATATATTATTCGTGAGTTAGAAATAACAGATATGCAAGTAGCGAGAATGATCACTGGTACACACAGGTGGTAACAATGACAGAAGGGTACTCAGAACGAGGATATAAAGGCTATGTTAGGAATGAACTCGGTTGATGAAGCTGTACGCATAAACCGGATGCAATGGTGGGGTCATGTGAGACGAATGGGGGAAAATAATGGACTGGACACGGAGGGTAAGAGAGGTAGAGGAGAATAAGACGACAATGGTTAGACTCAATTTTTAGTGAATTGAAGATAATAATTTCGTGTGGCTATTACTAGCCGATTGCAGCCCTTGTAAGGCAGACCTTCCGATGAGGGTGGGCGGCATCTGCCATGTATAGGTAACTGCGTGTTATTGTGGTGGAGGATAGTGTTGTGTGTGGTGTGTGAGTTGCAGGAATGTTGGGGACATCACAAACACCCAGCCCCCGGGCCATTGGTATTAACCAATTAAGGTTAAAATCCCTGACCCGGCCGGGAATCGAACCCGGGACCTTCTGAACCGAAGGCCAGTACGCTGACCATTCAGCCAACGAGTCGGACGATTTAAAGATAAGAGGTATAGAACTACTACTACTAAAATGTGTTCACTCCTCCCCTGAAGTGGGAGGCGGGCCTCCTAGACGGTGACGCCGTCTCCCAGGCCGGGAGATTTGTTACGATGAAGGAGATGATCGGAGAATGTGAGGTGGTTGGCGGCCGTGGCCTATACTAGGAACTGTTCCGACATTCGCCTTAGTGCAGGAGAATGGAAAACCACGGAAAACCATTCACAGGACAGCCGACGGTTGTGGCCAGCCGTGAGGTCGAGCCCTGTCTCGTGTCCCGAATGCAGAGGCGTAGAGCCACGGTAGATCCGTGACCATCCCTCCTCTGCTTGGTTGGCCGGTCAGAGTGCAGAGCTGTTGGACCACGGACCAGCCGTGGCCACATATGGGCCAAGACCCACTCTGCATTTACCGACCACAGAACTAAACAAGGTCACAGGGCTATTTACAAATAGAGGGTTGTGAAGGCGTTTAGTAAATTCACAGAGGCTTGCAGACTGAGCGCTGAAAGGCAAAAGAGTCTCTGAAAAAATGTATATTTTGACTAATAAGGGAACGTCCATTGTTATAATTGTTAACAAATACATCGCAATTGGGAAAATATCCCGGTGGCAACGGTCACTTACAGTAGTATGATACTAAAGCAAATTTAAAACAATTAAACAACAAAAACAACACAACACAATATTACAAGAAATACTACTATTAATTATTAGTTTTTTACATTCTAAAGCCAGCATCCTCATGTTCGACGTCTTTCACAAGGTAGGTCAGGACATTATCAATACATGTGGCTAGGCCCTTGAGGGAGGCCAATGATTGGATAAGAATGCAGCCAGGGTAAATAAACTCGAAGTATAAGCTGTTTTGCATGTTCTTTTTGAAAAAAAAAATGCTATGAGAGCTCAAAAATCCAGCATTTTATATTCGTTTTCTGTTTCTAGCAATAGATCAGTAGAATACGTGCTGCAAAATCAGTAGACCTCACAACACGGCTCCGGTAGCTCGCAACTCAACGACGCTCGACCGCCTTGTCTTTGAGACGCTTCCGGTAAGTCTTCTGACACTTGACGTTGCAGTAGATCTTTTTTTTTTTTAATCTACTGATCTACTCCTGAAAATAGGAAAAGAAGGTAAACCTAATTTTGGCCTGATGGTATGGGCTTTTGTTTCTACTCTGACGCAGCTGATTATATCGCTCCCATTGCTTTTCCTTAGGCTCTTTTTGAAAAAAATGCCATTAGAGCTAAAAAACCAATCCTGAAATTAACTTCGTCCTTTATACGCCCACGATGTTGCCTTATTTTCCGATAATCCAAAGTGATAAATATAATAAAATTTTAATAGGGAATAGGGCAAATTTTGCTTTTGAAATTACTTACTCCTTCGGTTCTGCTGGGGGTGGTGGATCTCTTGGATCCGTTGACCCCTGACGAGATCCCACGATGTTCTGGATTATGCCTCTGAAAAAGAAGTAAAAATTGTTTATTTCTTTGCATTCATTACATCTATCTATCTATCTATCTATCTAGCTATCTATCTATCTATCTATCTATCTATCTATCTATCTAGTCAGGGCATACACGAATAGCCTGGTTATAAAAACGGCCATCTCCATTTTTTACTGATCGAATACACTGACATGTCAAAAATCATGGGATAGTAGTATATAAAGATGGCGCCACCGTATCTTGATATCTTGGAAGGCCTCAGACGTGTATAAGAAGTGATCTGACATAGCAAGAGTTACTGTAAACATTGTCTGTGCTGATCGTGGCAAGTCGACGTGAATTATCGTCTTTCGAACGGGGCATGATAGTGGGGCCAGATGAATGGAACATTCCATTGTCGAAGTTGTGCGGATATTTAGCATTCCTCGATCAATGGTGTGACGTGTGTATATGGTAACAAACAAGCCACAGTGGCTCAAATCCCATCCACATTCAATGCAGAAGATACCAGACGCGTATCCAGCAAATAAGCGCAGCGTTCTTTAACGTCAGTGGAGTATCTGAGCAGAAGACCTACCAGAGTGCCCTCGTTAACACCACGACACCGAACACAACGTCTTACCTGGGCGCGCGACGTTGTTAATTCGATCTTGGAGGACTGGCAACAGATAGTTTTGTCCGATGAGTTACTGTTTGGCCTTCCGCACAGGGAGCTTCACGCAAGCGGTAAGCTGGCGACACCTTGTAGCTCAGTCGACACTTCCTTTGTTAGGGAAACAGGATCCGTCAACGGAGCTTCATGCAGGCGGTTACGTGGAGACGAGGTGGCGAAGTGGAAGATGCACGTCACAAGTTGCATGCAGTGCAAGTCGCGAATTTGAAGCGACGAATACTCTCCGCCTGATTGTCGTGTTCCTGTTCCGGGTCAAGCATTACGTCAGGCACCATGGAAGTCTGGTTCGTCGCGGATGTTGAGAGGAGAGACGGCAAGAATTTGGAATCCGATGTGTTCAGTTCTTTTGCTGCTTTGAATAGCCTAATTTCCAAGTTCCAAGTAGGGGGTGAACTCAATATTTTCTTGATATCTTTCACCTCCACCGTAGTGCAGTGTAATAAGATTATAAAATCATATCTTCTACATCATTCGATGTACTGGACATGTTCAAGCATTCTGAACAACACTGAAGTAGGTACGCAAATTACAACACCAACATTTCCAAGTCATCCAATCTCTTCCCAGGTTGTGTCGCTCCGTTGGTATGCACGCTGTAAAAGTAGCACGCCTGTAGCTTACCTTCAAGCAGCTAGCATTTCGCGCCCGTTTCGCTCAGCTTGTGTGGAGCTCCGTGTTCGGAGGGCCTTCCAGTTGTTCTGAGCTAATGCTGGGTTCGAATACGGCGTAGACAAGCACCATACAGGACACAGGCTATTAGTAGCTCCTTAATGTATGGAGTGTGTTCATGTGGGATTGGCTGGACCCGCTGATCCATCTGAACAAGTCGTTGACCAGTGACTGCTACGTTCAACTGTTGGGTGACCACTTGCAGCCCTTCATGAACTTCAGGTACCACTACAACGATGAGATATTCCACCAGGATAATGCACCGAGTCATCAGGCCCAAGTGGTTGGAGGAACGTTCTGAATATTTCCATCGACTGCTGAGGCCATATCGTTCGCCTGATATGAACCCCGTCAAGTGGTAGTGAGGTCCATTCGCATCCAAGATCTTGCACTTACAAACTGAAGGGAACTGTGGGTAGTTATCCAGACGGTATAGGTCAGAATCTCTCTATAGGTGTTTCTTTCGATGTAACAACGAGTTACTGTACTTGGCCGAGCTAGAGGAGGAACTGACCGTTACTAGGCCCCTATCCCATGACTTTTGGCATGTCAGTGTAGTATTTGCCAGGAAGATTACCATCGTGAGGTCGATAAATATGATTAAATTGTCTGAAAGTGCTGTTCGTACCCGCAACTACAAAAGCGGCCAATTCTGTGATTGTTTTGTGAAAAATACGGCCAGCTGCAGATTAGCAAATCTGAGAGTTGGACTGAGTTGCATTCTTACTGAACACCTCATGTCTTACTTCCTGTTACTCAGTCAGTTTCGGGAATGGCATAGAACAGGTCAACCGATAGAGAAAAATAACCAACAACAAGAACACACTGCCTGGAGCTGCTGAAGAAAATGGCGAGGATTCAGAATATGATTGTACGAGATGAAGAAGTTGTGTATGCTGGAAAGTAGGAAGCCAATGAAAAACAATGAAAGAACTAGATTATCACTGATAAAAAATCTGAAATCTTCCAGTCTGACGAAACCTTTAGATAAGACAAAGAATTGTAGGTAGAACACAGGCTGCTTCAGTTCAAATTTAAATCTTTATGTTTCCAATACAAACTTTTTAAATATTTATGGGTTAAGTTATTCTGTAATAAAACATATCACCACTGTTCAATATCCTACATGTTACCTTTCTTGGAGAAAAGGTCGTTAAACCTCAAGTGAAGAGTATTGGGAATAGTAGAGAAAAGAGAGTCAAATCGACGCCTTGTTTAGTTAGACTCCGTTTTTAATGTTTTATTTTTCTTCTAAGAGGGAAAACTAAACGAAGACACGGAGCTAGGTGCTTATATAATTCACGTAGACTTGCAGACTGGACGATGAAAGGCAGACCAGTCTATCAAGAACAATGGGGTTGTAGTAAGAATGTAAAAGAGAGGTCATATAAGTCACTTGTAAGACCCCAGCTAGAGTACGGTTTCAGTATATGGGAACCTCACCAGGATTATTTGATTCCAGAACTGGAAAAAATCCAAAGGAGAAGCAGCTCGATTTGTTCTGGACAATTTCCGATAAAAGAGTAGCGTTACAAAAATCTTGCAATGTTTGGGCTGGGAGGACTTGAGAGTAAGGAGATGAGCTGCTCGGCTAAGTGGTATGTTCCGAGCTATCAGTGTAGAGATGGCGTAGAATGACATTAGTAGACGAATAAGTTTGAGTTGTGTTTTAAAAAGTTTTACATCCTTACTACAACCCCTAAAAACCCTCATAACCATGTGCAGAGATCTGTACGCTTTATTACAATCCCATTTATGTGATTACCCCAATGAAGATCTAGGTAATTACAATGATCCCCAAAAGGAACTTTCACACCATCAACTCAGCAATTAAATCTGAGAGGACTTTTCCTATTTGTGAAGCTCACAACCTGACTTTTAACCCCGTTTATCATCGTACCGTTGCCTGCTGTCCATCTCACAACATTATTGAGGTCATTTTGCAGTTGCTGACAATCTTGTAATTTATTTATTACTGTATACAGAATAACATCATCCGCAAAAAGCCTTATCTCTGATTCCACTTTACTCTTATCATTTATATATATATATATATATATATATATATAAGTAAACATAAAGGTCCAATGATTGTGCCTTGAAGAATTCCCCTCTTAATTGTTACAGGGTCAGGTAAAGCTTCGCCTACTCTAATTCTCTGAGATCTGTTTTCTAGAAATATATAGCCAACCCAATGTGTCACTCTTTTGTCTAGTCCAATTGCCATTTTTGCCAGTAGTCTCCCATAATCCACGCCTTAAAGGAGACTTGCGCACCTGTTAAGATGGGCCGTTACCTACAATGAACTCTAATGCTTGAGACACAACGTAATGGAGATTGACAACGGAGGAATCGAGTAGAAAATTACAGGAGACCAAACTACCATGAGAATACGTCAAATCAACGAGGATACAGTTATCCGAATGGTCACAATGGGAGGACGTATCGATATAGATACAGGAGTTATAACGGACCCAGGTGACTATATTATAGAAGGCCGAGAGGTGGAAGAGGAAACTACCAGACAAATTACGATCAACGGAGTGAAGAGTCGAGAAGATATATAGGAGAATTGAGGGGCAAAAGTCAGGAGGAAGACCGGTGGAAAGGTGCCATACATGCAAATAATACTGACGATTGCCACGAAGCGAAAAGTGTTGCTTATAGGGATTACCGCCTAAGGCAACAGGAGAATGGATTAAATCCCAATGCGCTCAGTTATGAGGCAGAGGGACAGACAAAAAAGCGCAATAAGTACGGAAGGAGACGACAATGAATGGACTGTGGTGTCAATGGATAGTTGGATTTTGCGACCAGAGGATATATTGGAAGAAGTGCCACAAAATTCACAACGTATCAAACATTTGCCTGTAATTTATACTAGGGTTTTTCGTCTTCGTATTAAGACTTTGGTGGACACTGGGGCGACGATCCGTGTAGTGTCACAAGCACTCATCAATGAGTTAAAATCACGGATAAAAGTACTCATTGTTCCCATTTACAAATTAAAATTTAGAGGAATTTTGCCTGATAAAACAGCCGTATGCAAGGAGCGCTTTATTAGACATCAAAATTGGAAATTTAGTAATGACACATCCATGTATATTCTTGCAGAAGATGGAGTTCAATTTAATTACTGGAGCAGATTTCCTATAACGCTTTGCTAGATATGGGTAGCAATAATATAATCTTTCGGACGAAAAATTCCAGAGAAGGACTGAGATTGGACCAGGTTGAAGAAAAGTTAGGTGATGAAAGAATTTGGACAACTTCTGTAACTAAGGGAAAAGAAGAATCATCAGAATTCCCAATAAACTGGATAGAGAATTGTAGTGCATTAACAGAATATTTTGAGGCCATAACACTAAATTTAGAATCAGAAGAGAAGGATGAGGAATTTTCAAAGTTGCTGCCAGAAAAATTAGTAGAGGTACCGGTGAGTGAAGAGGCGCGCGGAAAGCTGAGGGAAATCTTGGTACATCATACAAATGTATTTGGTTCTAAGCCCGGGAAAATACCCAAGTATAAGTACAAATTATCGTAAATAATTGGGAACCGTTCAAACAGAAGCCGTACCCTATTCTCGAGAAGTTATTCCCTCAAATTAAGGAGATGGATGAGATGGAAAACAATGGGCTCATAACTAAATCTCCTACAACATTTTAAGCCATATTCTGGCTGTTCCGAAGGTGAATGGTTCTGTGAGAGTGTGTTTGGATGCTAGAGAGGTAAATAAACGCCTAGTACCCGAGTACACACAAGCTCCAGCGATCAAAGACTTTCTGAAGAAGTTTGGAGGAATGGAATACTTTGGCACGGTGGATCTGACTTCGTCATTCCATCAATCGAGTTGCATCCGGAATCCAGTATGTTAATAGGATTTATGTTTGATAATTAGACATATCACTTCCTAAGGCTTCCATTTGGCCATAAGAATTCTAGTTCAGTATTAATCCGTGCACTGGAGGATAATTTGAGTCCCGAAGTGAAAACATTCATCATCATATATATTGATGACATCATCTTTTGCTCAAAAACTATCGAGGAACACTTGGACAAAATTAATCGTCTTTTGGTAGATCTCAACCAATGTAATTTCAAGGTTAATCTGGAAAAATCGCACTTCTGCAGTAGGAGTACATTATTTTGGGTCATGCCATCGATGGTGAAGGAATTAAACCCAATCCTGCGAAAATCTCAGCTATTCAAATATTCCCTAAACCAACAAGAGTAAAACATATTATACAATTCTTAGGATTATGTCAATTCTTTTCGGACCATTGTATGTCATACACGGACACCGTGGCACCGCAGCAGGAATTATTGAAAGTAAATAATCGATGGAAATGGGGAGAAGACCAAGACGAAGCCTTCAGGAAAACTAAGGAGTTAAACTGGGGTATTCCTCATACGATCGCACATTCATTATACAAACGGACGCTTCGAATGTAGACATCCGGAGATTGAACAGAAGATTACATATTTGGCGTTCACAAGTAGAAAATTACGAAGTCACGAGCTAAAATGGACAACTACAGAGTTAGAGATGTTGTTATTTGTAGTCGTCCTGGGACAATGGAAGAAATACATCTATGGATTTCCAGTCATAATCTGCACGGATCACAATGCACTAACCTTCATTTTAAAGTCAAATGTGGGAAGTGGCAGAGTATACAGATGGTCCTTACTTGTCCTGCAGTTCGACATTATGTTGGAACATTGCCCTGGTAGATTGAATATATTTGCGGACGCACTCAGCCGTAACCCCGATAACGTCGAAGCTACAGTAAATCTTGCCGTTTTAGATGAAGAAGGTCAAAATATTCTCGATAAGCCCCTAAGTTTAGGCCGGGAACAAAGAAATTACGAACCTACTAAATTACTTATTGATTATTTCAACAAAGAAATTGAAGCCGGTACACCGAGATTCCTCGAGGCACAGAAGAAAGCAACGTAATACCATTATTTCAATAAGTTGTTACACAAATTTATCGATGAGGAGCACACTAAATTCCGAATTGTTGTACCACCAGTGTTCCAAATGGATTTCATTTGGCTAGGACATCATACCACTGGACATGCTGGAGTAGAAAAAGTGACGGCTACCTTGCAAGAAACATTCATTTGCCCACGCATGAAGCGCATGATTCAGCAAGTTTTGCGAACCTACGATGCGTGTCAGAGCATTAAACCAAATACCTTTTTATTAAAACAACAGCCAAGACCAGTATTACCAACAATGCGTACGAAATTATTTGCCATAGACTATTTCGGAGCTTTACCTGCAGGATGCCGTGGCGTGAAGTATATCCTTGTTTGTATGGACGTATTTTCCAAATTCGTAACACTGTCCAGTACAAAAGGCTAATTCAAAATCAGCATTATATAAGATCAAGAATAAGATCATGCCAAGAATGGGTAACCAGACAGCTTATTGAGGGACCATGGGCCGAAGTTTACTTCACCGGCTTTCAAAAGGGAGTTGGAAAGGCTGGAGAGAAGGCACGTGTTGAGTTCTGCCAGATATCCAGAGTCTAACCCAAGTGAACGTGTCATGAGGGAAATAGCTAAATACTGTCGTATTTTTATTCCAAAGGAACACTGGAAATGGCCAGAGGTTATACCTATCATTGTGTAAAGTATCAACTCTACAAAACACGAATCTACCAAACAGACACCTTGTGTTGTTTATCTTAATGAATATCCGCAGCGACCCTGGCATGATAAAATTCCGTCTCCAAGTGACCCAAGGCCGTCTGCAGAGATATGCATACGAGAACCGCAGGGCGGATGAAAGCACAGGCAGATAAGAGGCTGCGGCGAAGCCGGAACAAGCGTTTCCATCGACAGCTGAGGGTCGATGAGCTCGTGTTATTCAAGCGTCCCCAGAGCTCAGATGTGTCTGCTCGTTTTTGTCAGAAATTTGCCGAACTATATGTGGGTCCATATAAAGTGATACAAGTGTATGGCAATAATTCATACAAGGCGAAGAGCCTTGATGGATCTACAGAAAAAATCTTCAACGCATCTAATCTTAAATTATATTATCCCAGAGGTCAGCTTAGGATTGATGATATTCCGGAAAATGAAGAATCTGAGAGAGCAGAGGGAGAGAGTGAAGAGGAAGGAGAAGAAGAGGAAGAATCCAATGAAGGTCCTGTGATGGTGGAAGGTGAGGACGACGATGAAGATATTGAGGACGTAAATTACGTGAATATGGAGAAGGTAGCCCAGCCATGTGAAGACAGTTGTGAAGAGTGTGGTAGTAAACAACGAAGATTTCAAGCGTTACTTGACGTGTACTATAACGTACGTAAAGACAATGAACGTCTAATGGAAGAGAATGTGAGTCTGCGAAACAGCCAAGAGCAATGAAAGGAAGAGTGTCCACGTTATGTTATGACAGTAAACTTTGAAAAAAGAAAACAAATACGTAGTCACGTATTTATTTTTTCCCAGAGTAGGAGTGGAATGCGCCGTACCCTGACGGCTCAAATAAAATATTAAATTACATTTTTGGCAATATTATAAACGTGGACTGAAGTCAGGCATCAGAAGAGCAGTACAGTTGAGACCGGAAGCCCAGGAGACAGAATGTCGCTGGATACTTCGAGAAGCTTGCTTGCGACCGTGGGAAACGTTCAGTTTTACCAAGAGTCAGCACAACCCAGCACGTAGAGAAATCGTTAGGCCACGAGGTGTGTTCAGCCAATTAGAAAGCGAGGGTGTGGCTACTATGAATTCTGGACCGCGCAGAATTTAAAATTTCAGGATGACCAACATTGTTTTATGTGTAATGTGTTCAACGTGAAGGAGAGGTCAGTTCTGTTATTTGAGTTTTTTCCACTGGTCTGAGAGCAAGAAATACTAAGGCATAAAGTTTATCAATTGTCTGAGCAGTAATCTGGTTGTCATGAGTGCATCTGATATTAATTTTAGTAAATTACAAAGACATTGTGTGTAACAAGAGCTCTGATTGGCTGAGTATTTGAATATTCGGGGAATCCCCTAGCCATAACGGCGTCTGCTTAGTTACTTAAGCGCCCCACCTGTTGGGGGCTTTCTTCTTACTGTGTGTGCTGTCGTGAAGTGAGCATCGCTCCGTTCGTCTTCTTATTGTTTGTGTTGTAATGAAGTGAGCATCGCTCCATATTTCACTTTTATCTGTGTGTTGTCAGGAAGTAAGCATCAGTACCCTACTGCAGTGTGCGCGGGACGCGTAAATGCTGTCACGTGGGCAGGAGTCTAACGTTGTAAGGTCGTACTGACCAAGACAGTGAATTTCTTCCTTGTAAATAGTGTTACGAAAATTGGGTGCAGTTATAATTCGCCAAGTGCGCGATGTTGCAAGTTCTTGTATTAAAGGAACATACGGTAATATCAGCCGCAGACTGGTAATCGAGTGAGAGACGCTCATCCGTGGATTATTTTCGCGTCGGTCGCGTTTCGCGAGAAACAATTCGTATAGTTCCGCGAGCCGCTCCTAGTGACTGTGTTTAAACCCTTAATATTTACTATATATTGCGAACGTGTGGTTGGTGTCATTTTATTCATGTTGGCCTGTAATTACATTTGACAAAGGGTTTGTTCGGTGCAACGTGCACAGAGAGCGGTGAAGAAAGACTGACCAGAATCTTGTGTGTTGCTGCTGTACAGGAACTAACTTCAAGAAGATGGCATCGCCTGTAGAAGAAAGAACAGTGGATCCACGTATTGATACTATGGTGTCCATGGAGTAGATCCTCATGGTAGGGGGAATGTTACCCGTTACAGATGTCCTGTTGTAGTATGATTCGGGCTACTTAATGTAATAAACTTATCGTACCCCACATCAGTGTTTCACATTCGAGATAATCCTCCATTATTCCTATCATAATACTTAGAGATAAGTTATAAACTTCGACATTTAGACTTACGCGTGACAACTTACCCACATCTCTACCCAACCTGAGTTAGTCGGATGTTTAATCAGTAAATGGAGGCATCGTCCTAGAACAGGGATGGAGATAAGACGCATGTTTTTGGTTTAAATGGCATGTTTTATGAATTACGATTAATACTAGTGAGGCTTAGAATAGGAATTTTCTTTAGTGTAATTTTCGCCTGACGGCATGTGTTAATTTTATATTTGTGATGTTGTAAATATGGACAGGTGGGGACTGCATGGACTCTCTTTATTTCTTTCACTTTATAATTTGTTAGATGGGATACTGAGGGAAATGTTAGGATTAATTTTGATTTTATTGGTGTGAATTATGCATGTTAATGTGGGTTGGAAACTGTTTTGAACAATGATTAGAAAGGGAATCGAACCCTGATTTGTAATGAGAAAGGCTGATGAGATTATAGGATATATATGACAATTTTGTGCATGCTGAAAGAAATATATATAAAGTTAATGATGCGGGCAGAGTACATGCCTGGAAATGTTATGAGAATTGTGTGAAGTGTAAATAGGATTGTGATTGTATTCTGGAATAGTACTGAGAATTAGAATTGCCGTGAAGTAAATGTCAGGCCATTGAATATTACATGTGTGTTGAGATATAGTAGCATGCTGGCAATATGTACGTTTTGTATGTGAATCTCCGAGCAATTGTAGAAATATTAGCTCGCTAGACAGGTCAGTTTATCAGCCAATGTTATACTGTAGTTGTGAAGTGATGTTCAATTTCTTGTCAAAACAGTGACCAATTTCCAAGAGTAGTCTTGAGTTTTAACATGCTTTTCAGCTCATTGCCAAGCAGAATATATGTAATTGATGAAGGGCGCTAACCTGCGCGCCAATGAGGCTTTCCATGAGTTTATTGAAATATATTGTTCGTTTTTTCTTACAGGATTTGTATTTATGTGATTTCATTGTGTTTTGGTTTGTTGTCTTGTTGATTAATGGGGAACACCCGGAGTGCTGAGTGGATGGTTATGGTTAATCTAGTTCTTACTAGATCTTTTGGTGAACCGCGTTTCACGTCGGGTCAGTATAGTGTGTGAGTTTTCCTCCCACCTGATCCAATGTAAATACTTAGGTTATTTTAGTTGGTTTTGATTATTGTAAATATAGTGTAGGGAAACCCCACTAGTATTCTTCGTAGTTCATATCGTCATGTCCCAGTTCTTTCAATTTTAAATTATGTTTAAATGCGCTTATCGCGGCAACTTTCCC
The DNA here is from genome assembly GCF_040414725.1 of Anabrus simplex. Taxonomy (NCBI): domain Eukaryota; kingdom Metazoa; phylum Arthropoda; class Insecta; order Orthoptera; family Tettigoniidae; genus Anabrus; species Anabrus simplex. The sequence goes on along the minus strand of NC_090275.1, from coordinate 71,461,566 downwards.
GAATATCAATCCGTATAACTGTGATTCTCATAATGGCGATACTCCATGTGAACAGGAACGTTGGACTATAATGTGGAGTCACTTGATTTTTCATTTTCTTATTTTGATATGTTTTGCGATATTAATGTTTGTTTTCCACATTCAAATTTCAATACCAATTTTAATCCGTTTTTTCAATCTGATTTTTATTAATTTGGTGTTGTAGTATGATTCGGGTTACTTAATGTAATATACTTATCTTACCCCATATCAGTGTTTCGCATTCGAGATAATCCTCCATTATTCCTATCATAATACTTAGAGATAAGTTATAAACTTCGACATTTAGACTTACGCGTGACAACTTACCCACATCTCTACCCAACCTGAGTTAGTCGGATGTTTAATCAGTAAATGGAGGCATCGTCCTAGAACAGGGATGGAGAACCTTTTCCAACTAGTGTGCCATTTTAACTCTGGTTTATTATTCTCATCTGTTGACTGTGCCACTTGTGGTTTTTTTTCATTACGGGATGTCTACAACATGCACCCCCCCCCCCTCCGCGACTTCCTTTCTAAATTCCCGATTATGTTTCATAATATGTTATTTATTTATTCATTTAACTGATTCATTCATTTATTTATTTGTTATATATATATATCTTGTAAATACATTTGATTGCATTTTCCGTGGGTCTGTACCCCATTTATGTTCACGGTGGTTTCCCCACTCCTAAGCCTCTCCTATCCCATCGCCGTCACAAGACCTATCTGTGTTGGTGCACGTAAAACAAATTGTAAAATAAATTATATATAATAATCTTCACTTCACTTCACTCCCTCCATTAGCTTCATTATCTTTCCATGTTGTAGTTTGTACGCTCAACAATTGAACTAATTTATCCGTCATCAAATTTCCACAAGGAAATAAAAAAAAACAGCCATCCTTGTTTGTAAGGTCACATTCATGCTTTCATCAAAACATACTGCATACATGTGGGAGTTATCCAAATTAGCTTTCAAGTGCTCCGAAACTTCTTCACTCATTTTTATTATTCTATCCTTGACAGCAGTGACATTGTTTAATTCTGTTAATTATTAGTTGTTTGTTGGGGAAATTTTCAAATAATGTGTCAAACGTCAATAAGAAACTTTCTTTCAAAAACTCACCGTCAGAAATCGGTTTCCCATGCATGCTGTACTGTGCAGTGAGACAGATAGAAACAGCCGCACTGATATTATTCCTGGGCCGGAAAGGTGATACAAAAGAACTCGTTTGTTTTGTGTAATGTTGGATATTTTGTGAAACAAACTCTCTTTTTTCTTCATTTGAAATGGAACAAACATTTGTATGACCAGTCTCGAAATTGCGCTTTACATTAAATGTGGGGGATAAAATTGTTTTCGAACACAGGCAACATATCATTTTATCAGCCCGAATTCCCTTGGCCAGAGTTCTTGAAAAAATACGGTCACCACCTTTGTTAAATTTCTGTTCATTTTGGCACCGAAAACATGTTTGCGACGTCCGTATACAAAACCACCAGAAAACGACACTATCTCACTTGACTTCCGGACCTATGAGTGTAGCAGTTGCCATATTGCACGTCCGAATGAAACTAGTATTGAGATTTTCGATATTTATTTCCTACACGTGAAACACGATAGTACAAAACTGTAGTACAAGACGTATATGTAAAATATTATGTTGATGTGGCGTGCCACCGAAATCATGTTCGCGTGTCACCTAGTGACACGCGTGGCATAGGTTCGCCATCCTTGTCCCAGAGGGTTCTTACCCCTGGGTACGGTACAGTATGTTGATGAAAATGATTAAATTAATTATTGTTTTATCGCCAAGGGATACCTATACATTTATAATTTATCAACGTACATAAAGTAACCCTAAGTACAAGGTTAGGATACGTATCTAAGCAGCCAAGAAAAATAAAACCACTTTAGTGATTTAATTATCATACATTTCAAAGGAAACATTTCTACGGATTTTTTTATAATATATAGTGGAAATAAAATTTGCAACAAGCAATACGGATTTTATATTGATCTATTAACAGTCACATTTGTCGATTCGAAATAACTCTCTCATTCACATGAACGGATACGTACTTTCTATCTCTGATTCATTGTCACTTGAAAAGTATTAATTTGGTGTACATATCTCTTTTCAGTTCTTGCGTAATAGCTTTGCATCTGTGGTGCATTCTAAAGTAAAATACTGTTTTAAGTCCGCCTCTGTGGTGTAGTGGTTAGTGTGATTGGCTACCACCCCCGGAGGCCCGGGTTCGATTCCCGGCTCAGCAACGAAATTTGAAAAGTGGTACGAGGGCTGGAACGGGGTCCACTCAGCCTCGGGAGGTCAACTGAGTAGAGGTGGGTTCGATTCCCACCTCAGCCATCCTGAAAGTGGTTTTCCGTGGTTTCCCATTCTCCTCCAGGCAAAAAAATGCCGGGATGGTGTCTAACTTAAGGTCACAGTCACTTCCCTTTTCCTTGTCTATCCCTTCCAATCTACCCATCCCCCGACAAGGCTCCTGTTCAGCATAGCAGGTGAAGCCACCTGGGCGAGGTACTGTTCATTCTCTCCAGTTGTATCCCTCTACCCAAAGTCTCACGCTCCAGGTCGCTGCCCTTGAGCCGGTAGAGGTGGGATCCCTCGCTGAGTCCGAGGGAAAACCAACCTTGGTGGGCGAACAGATTAAGAAGAAGAAGGAGAAGAGGAAGAAGAAGAAGAAGAAGAAGAAGAAGAAGAAGACGAAATTGGGAACAATTGAAACTGCAAGATACTAAACTGATTTCGAAATGAAAGTGAAAACGAATTGTTTTGGATAATTAAACACTTTAATAATTTACAAGCATACAAAGAACAAAACACATATTTGGAAGGATTGTTTGATTACATTGTGCCTTGTAGCAAATCGACGTTCCGGGAATGATGAACATGTGACTGAATTTCATTTTGCCTTGTGCACGGATCTCCTGAAAGTGAAGAGAGATGATTCCATTGTTGACATTCAAACATGTTCCAGAGATAAATTGTCAGTTCCTGGAATTGCATTACAACAAACACAACATATACAGAAATGATTTGCCACGGACATAATTAGAGGTAGGGGGTGGGAAGGGGGAGGAGAACGTGCTCCGCCCAATCATTTTCTGGTCATGTTTCATTAATATTGATAACTTTAAATACTTAGCGGAATTTCATTTCTTCTGGCAATACCATAAACCAATAATTAGGCGAGAGGATACAAACTGTATCGGAATTCTACCACTGTGTTCGTCAACTATTCTGGAGATGACACATTTCCCCAAGCGTCCAGGATCACACTGCACAAACCATATCTTGTACCATTTCTACTTTCAGGGCAGAAAGCAGCAGGTTTGATTGGATCCGCGAAAAGTCGCTTGTACGCCACTGAAATGAATTCTTGTCTCCAGAAGACAAGGAGAGACGAAGTAAGGAAAGAGAACATCCGGAAACAATTTGGGTGGGACAGGAGCTCGTTGAAAACCTCAAAACTAAGCAAATTATGATGGTGTGAACAAACGAGATAGCTGGCTCAAGGAAGGACCTCAAGAGTATACTATGATATGATTGTTGCAGGTAATAGATCCAGATGGAGGACTCGTGATGGATGGAAATACGCAAATTTGCAAAATGTGATGTAAATTTGCAGCAGAACGTGGAACATCAACTGTAGCTAGATGGAACGAACTGGCTGAGTCTCGTAAACACCAGCACCGGGCTTGCTGGAGTGGACAACTTGATGATGGCATATTATAGGCTTTTGGGTTTATGCCGTGTCAAGAAAATAAGGTGAAATTCTTTACGTTTCGCAGAGAACTTTGCTCTGCTTCTGCAGAAGAAAATCTCGACCGTTCACGAGGAATACTTCTCCAAGAGTGAGATTTGAATTTAGAATAATAATGGAAGTGGTACGTTCATTCGTCACCAGATGTCTCACCATACGCGGTATAGCGCTAACATTCGAAGCGCAAGCTGACGGAACTATCAGAATCAGTCTGAGAGGGAGTCACCTCTTCTCTGTGAAACGTAAAGAATTTCACTTTATTTCCTTGACACGGCATAAACCCAAAAGGCTATATCATGTCTATAAGTACGAGCCGTGAAAGCATCAATGGTAACTTGATGATGTGTCATGACAACGTTTTATTTCTTCTACAGTGCTAAATGTGGTTCAGATGAATTACAGCAAGCAGAAGGCGTAATGTAACAGACCTATCAGCATTTCATCAACAGTGAACAGGAACAATTTCAACAATTTCAACTTTAAATCTAAAACCGTGTCATTTTCGGGATATAACCTGAGATCATTGCAGTTCCCCCCCCCCTCCTTCCCATTTGTCACAAGTTTTACAATGCAGTGATTATGGTAACAGTGCAAATGGAGAAATTTGTTTCAACTTGTACTCTACACTGCCGTCTAATAATCTTCAGTTACTGGAGAATCGATGTCTATTATAATATTTTAGCTTCACCGTTACAAACCTGGCTGTCAGTATTTACGGATGTGGGGAACATTACACTTACTGACTTGCCAGCTACAGTAAACAGAACATTTGAATAGAACTGGCTATTTATTCTGTACGGAACTTTACATTCTCGTTTCCTGCATTGCCTTCCATAGATGACAATATGTAGAAAGGCACTCGATGTATTTGTTTACTATATCTTGTTTCAATAATGCTGCCATGGAAATCATAAAGAAGACGGGCAGTCTACACTATTTCACCGGCGTTGCCTAGTGTGACGAAGTCCAGCTGCTGCCCTCTAGGTTCCTGTGGCGGAGGGATGACGTAGTTTTGCTACACCAGCCCCCCACGGAGTCGAGGTAGTCACGGCTGAAAGTAGTCCGGGAACATAACTCTTCGGCCAGAGTTAGTTCTAGGTGCCAAGTTGCGGGATAGCGGATCACTTTTAGGTGCCGGTGATGCTGCGGCTGTGTCATTGTGGAGAGTGTTCCCAGGGCAGATGCAATGATCCTGAGTGGTATTTTGTCCAGGTGAGGGTGTGTTATCAGCCAGGAAGAAAGCAGGTTTTATGCGATCAATGCTGACGCGGACGGGCTTACCTCTTATCTGCACAGTCAGTATCCTATCACTTCGATCTAAGACTCGATGTGGGCCAGTGTATGGCGGCTGTAGCGCGCCGCGGGCCGTGTCATCATGTAGGTAGACATGGCTACAAGTGTTCAAGTCCCTGAAGATGAAGGTCGAATGTTGATCATGCAGTGATGCTGGTAAAGGGCGTAGTCGACTCATTTGTTGGGGGAGTCTGACTTCGAAGCTTGAAGTGTCCTCAAGGCGGTTGTCTGTCGTGGCACAACGCATTTCTCCTGGAAGTCGAATTGGTTCTCCGCAGACTAACTCTGCCGAGGAAGCGCCAAGATCTTCTTTATACGCACTTCGGACACCAAGTAAGACAATTGCTAAGGCTTGCGGCCAAGACATATCAGGATGGCACATGATGTCTGCTTAAAGTTGACTGTGGAAACTTTCAACCATTCCATTGGCACAAGGATGCCAGCTGGTTGTTCGGGAGCGTGAGGTTCCGGTGAGAATCCCCAGGTTTCGGATCAACTGAGATTCAAACTGTCTGTCTTGATCGGTCGTGATACGGTGTGGTGATCCAAAGCGAGAGATGCAGCATGCTACAAAAGCTTCGGCGACGTCTTCGGCTGAGATGCTTTCCAGTGGCCAGACTTCTGGCCAGCGGGTGAATCGATCCACTGCTGTCAGACAGTATCGGTAATTTGCAGCAGGAGGGAGTGGGCCGACGATATCCAGATGGACGTGCTGGAAGCGAGGAGTCACTGGGTTAAAGTTGCCAATTGGAGCATTGTTATGGCGCGTGACCTTCGAGCGTTGACATGCCTGGTAGTCTCGTGCCCATGTACGGCCGTCTTTTTGCATGTGGGGCCATGTGAAGCGTTCTGATGCTAAACGGGCGGTCGCTCTGGCACCAGAATGACTTAGACCGTGAAGAGAGTCAAAAACTTGTCTGCGAAAAGGGGCAGTGATAAATGGTCTGGGTCGACGAGTTGAAGTGCCACAGAACAAAGTGGTGTTAGTTCCTGTTATCCGGACTTGCTCCAACCAAAGTGCTGATTCGCGGTTCAACAGATCTAGGAGTTCTGCATCACCTTCCTGTGATCGTGCCAAAGCGCTGAACTCCAAGGTCCTACTGGCAATTCCGTTGATGCGAGATAGTGCATCTGCGACTACGTTGGAGGAGCCTTCAATGTGCTGAATGCCCGCAGTGTCCATATGATGGTGATTCGTCCGTCAGATGGGGATGATAAACCTTGAGCAGTCCCCTAGGGGCTATTCGACAGGAGTAGGCTACCTGCCGGCACCGGGTTTCATCCTCTCCCTTCCTACTACTATATATCACGTCATTAATTTCCTCTCATTAAACCTCCCGGTGAGGTTAACGTCAGAAAGGGCATCCAGTCGTAAAAACTCCCTACAAAGATTTATCTTGCTTCATACCCAACGCTGCACAGTGGTCTAAACACCGATTCTAGCCGGTAATAAATCGTATCATCTTTCAGGTTTCACAAAAGCCGACGAAAATTCATACTCGGGGTTTTCGAGGTTGCTGATTACGAATCCGTTAACGGATTTTCGATTAACGGAGTAGCGGATCTACTACGCCTCCGCTAACTCGCAAAACTTAATGTAGCCGGACAAAATTTTTGTATTCCGCGAATAGATTCATGGTAAATAGCGCGCTACGCTCCCGTTATCTCTTTAATGAAATTATGAACAGGGTTTAGAAAGAAAAACATATGAAGTCCTTGACAAATGTCATGATTTTTTTGTGTGTAAAATTCGGTCATCTAAATCCATGATGTAAAACATATCAACGATTGTAAAATTCAGGCTAGTTTTGCGAGGAAGGTGACGTGAAAAGGAATAAGAATATATTACGTTATATGCCATGTTACTTATTAGTAAGGCAACTTACGAGCCATGCCTTGGGTTCACTATCTGTATTTGACATTTCAACGTCCCCTTCTGCTTTGGAAGTCTCTTCATCCGAAGCCTCTTTCATAGTGTCCTCATCGAACACGAGCAAAAAGTGTACTTCAGGGGGCAGTTCATTCCAGTGAATTGCGGCTTTGATGAGGTGCCTTGTAACTACTGGGTTCGACGAAAACAGGAGACTGTGTATTAAGATCAGTTGTTGTGTCCTTTCTGGAGGTCTTCCGGGTTTGGTGCTCACGGAAGATCCTGTAATCCTTATTTCAGAATTCTTGGGCCTCCTCGCACAGCTTTCTGGTTGGCAGTAAGGAGTATCTGATCGACTGAGCACCATGAATTAATACTGTTTGGACGGTCGGAGGCATAAGATACCAATTAAATAAGGACAGGTACAATTTTGCAGTGTCTAAAGCGGACGCGCTGAAAGCCTCATCGTTCACTTGGTGACCACTGGACAAAACCTAAAACCCAGAGAAGAGTATACATATCGTGAAGCGAAGGAACTAAGTCCAAATATAGTTGAATTGGGTTTTGTTGTTGTACCTGCAATATAAGAGCAAATCTGATGATTAATTCTTCGCTGACTCCAGGGACTCCCGCTGCCTTTTTCAGATTGCGATAGAACCTTCTTGAGATGTTGCCGGTGTTCGAGGTCCCAGCCCCTTGATCAACCCTGTAAATTTTCAGGCCCAGCTCTTTCCACAAAGCCTCCTGAATAGTGGATTTTCGATCTTTGACATCCTGCTTTTGATCCGTGGTGTTTCGTAAACTATCTTTAAACAACAAATTTTAATGTAAAGAAATGCAGTCAGATCCATGGTATAAAAAGGCTCGGAGGGCGGTAGGCCATGAGTCAGAGACAATGGGTGTTGCGTTGCGGGTCGAGGGTGGGAGGGGGAATAACACTGATAAGAAAAGTTAGTGCGGTAAAAAAATTCGGGTTGCTTATAAGCAAATACCGCCAGCAACAAAAAGTTGCAAGAAGTGGCAGTTGATTTTGGTGGAAAATCTTTAGTATAGTGTGTAATATCGATTAAATCAATCAATAACACATAACTACCAATAACTTAGGTTTCCGGCCCTGAAAACGCTGTAAAATCGGAGTACAGTGAAGTCTAAAATATGGAGAAGTTAACTGGTTGATACGGTCTTTCTAGCGCATGCAGAAAGGTTGTGAATTTACTCAGCAAATACCCTCCATGAAGGGGTTCTTCAATACCCTGGTTGGTCCCAATAAGATATAAATGTTTAATTTTTCCCAAGTTTTTAACATTTTCATATCTGTGATTAATTCCCCGCCACGTACAGACTCCAAGCACATTATGTAAGGCAGATATGAGGTACCTGGGTTGTCTAGAACGAGTTCCCAAACTTTTTTCAGCGATTCCGTGACTTCCATTTTATCGACTTTTGCCGGCTAGAATCGGTGTTTAGACCACTGTGCGCCGTAGAGGAAGGGAAGAAAGGTTGGACAACATTCTGATATGAATAACTTTGAAACCATGAAGATGGAACATATTTAAAATAAAATTTAAAATTATGTAAATATATGTGTGTTCCTCAAATATGTAAAAATATGTACCTAACCCGGAAATAAGGAAAATACAATATGTTTTCAGTCACTTTAAATATCCTAATTCGTAAACAATCATTTAAAGATTTATTGAACCTTACAGGCTTCCGCCCAATACACAGTTCAAGTCCATAAAGCTTAAAGCTTACGCAAGGTACAGAGATTATAGAATACAGTAACATAAATTTAACGGCAATCTGCCACCATATGCGCTGTCATATGGTCCATGATCAACTCTTGTTGAGATCCAAAGGCCCTGGCATAAAGCAGCCGGATAATAAAAGCTAGAATAATAAAATAAAGAACATCTGCAGAGGGCATAAGAGGTTTAAACAACCTTCGTCTCACCTCCTAACCTGGCACAATCCAGACCGTACGCTGACCTCTCAGCTTAGCGTTGCATCATTCGCTGTGTTGGTGAACCACATACTCTTTACGTATTATTCATATTCTGCACTACTTCCTCTTTACTAAGCTCCCTTATCCAACTACACACAAATATATTAACTTGGCAACCCTAAATAATCACGATACCTAGCTATTATATACCAGCTCTCCAAACATACCATCGTCTACCTCACCAAAATAAACTCTTTTCGTTCCAGCATCACTCCAAATATACCATTGAACTTTCCAATCTCATCGAAATTACCTTAATTCCACTCTGAATTCACTAATCATTACCAGTTCTCAACCATTTCAATTACAAAACTTTACAATAAACAGACCACAATCTCACTCTTTTCTTTCACGTCAGTCAACCCCTTAAAATTACAAACCCAAACCAACTCCACATTTCAAATTCTCATCCATCTCATCAACTACCCACTCTTCAAATCGTAATTCGTAAACATATGACAACATTTTAACTATAGCTAGTGAAAAAAAATACACAGAAATCGCAGCAATAATAATAATAATAATAATAATAATAATAATAATAATAATAATAATAATAATAATAATAATAATAATAATTGTGAATTCATTACTTACGGTATCATGGATAGAAATGGTGGTTGTACTGCAGGGGGCTCGTCCGGGTACTGCGCTCTGAAATGAAATGAAATGAAATGAAAGAAGTATGTTCTTTCCTCGTCTCACCTTCAATAATATTTAATACATTTCAAGAGGCCAGGGAAAAATATTGAATTCAAAATCATATTAACAAAATTTGAATTTAAAATGTAAAAATCCTTCACAAGAGCTTGGGATTGGGAATATTCTAGAGAGGGTGGACTTGGTTGGTTGTATATATATTTTTTAAAAAAAAACAAGGAGACGGGACAGGCCTGGACCTCACGGCTCGTCCCCACCGTCGGCTGTCCTGAGAAGAGTTTTCCGTGGTTTTCCATTCTCCTGCACTAAGGCGAATGCCGAGAGAGTTCATAGTATAGGCTACGGCCGCTATACCTCTCACCTTCTCCGCACATCTCCTTCATCGTAACAAATCTCCCGGCCTGAGAGGCGATGTTAACGTCTGAGAGGCCCGCCTCCGCCTTCAGGGGACAAATTAAAACATTTTAGTAATAGTCTTTTCCGTGTAGCGGAGAAGATGTATGTTTTTATTAACGTAACTTTGAGTGATGAATATTTATTAACCTTTCAACTGGATCCACCAACTGGCCAGTGGATCATTATTCCACGCAACTATCATTTGTGCTATCGTTCACAATAGCTTGCGGCAGATGTAACCGACCGATAGTGGATATTTATTATCTGATTGAGTTATTTAAATTAGGTTATCTTTATTAATTGATTACTTTTACTTGATTAATTCATTTTGAAATGAATAAACTTTTTTCTTCTTCTCCTTCTTTTGGCGATTTTCCCACAGGAGATCGTGGGTGCGAACTGTGTTGCACATGTGGATTTGGTCTTGTTTTACGGTCGGACGCCAACCCTATATGGAGGGATGTAATCACTATTACGTATTTCTGTGGTGGTTGCGAGTGTGGTATGTTGTCTGAATATGAAGAGGAGAGTGTTAGGGCAAGCACAAACACCCAGTCCCCGAGCCAGAAGAATTAATCAGACGCGATTAAAATCCCCAACCCGGCCGGGAATCGAACCCGTGACCCTCTGAACCGTACGCCTCAACGCTGACCATTCAGCCAAAGACACGGACAAATGAATACGTTTTAAATAATAACAATGTATCTGATGTATGTACACCCCTTAGTCCAGTTTATATGGCATGTTTTACGGTCGGATGCCCTTCCTGATGTCAACTTCACTGAGAAGCCAATGGTGATGAAATGAATGATGGCGAATGAAACGAGGCAAAGAAGTGAAAGGAATCGGCTGCGACCTATAAATAGGAACTCTCCCGGCAATTGCCTGGAAGTGAAATGGCAAACCACAGAAAACCATTCTCAGGACAGTCGACGATGAGTCTCGAACCCACGCGTCTCCCGAGTGCAGAGCCTTGATCCATGGCCGTAGCGCCTTAACACGCGCGGTCACTCCGCTTTTTATTCATCATAATATGAATAGCTTAATAATATTTTACTATCATCATCATCATCATCGTTTAAAATTTAGTCTGTACAGGTGCACGCACAAGGGAATATTTTGGCTATAAAATAATTCACTTATTTACAGTATTTACACATGCATAATTAGGCTTTGCAAGTAGGTCTATATATTTCTTAGTTAAAGGTGAAAACAAAATTTGTTGAAGTTTTTGTTTTCCAAAAACCATTTAGAAATCACCCTTAGTGATATCGTAAAGGGGTACGTCACATTTTGCACAGCAATAGACTTTTTCCCGTCGTCTGTGTGGCTTCAACAATACGGCGCACCAGCTCATTTGGCCATCCGTTTGCGACTGCAGCTACCTAAACAGGTGGATTGATCGGGGATCCGAGAATATTCCTTCATTTTTGCTACGATCATCATAAAGTCCTGATCTCACCACGCCCGACAATTCTCTTTGGGGTATTAAAAGCAGGGTGTCCGCAAAAGGTACCAAAGAATAATGTATGCAATGCCTTTAAGACTGTGACGCCACAAATGCTACCTAAATTGAGCAAACGGTCCTGGAGACGCAGGGGTACTGGAGGAATGCAAATGGATGTTTTGAATCCATCATAGACAGGTGAATATTTTACATCTACGGACTTCTCGCCCACCTGTATAGTTACTTGTGCAGTGACAGCTGGATATTTTCGGTTCATACTGAATGCTTAATTAATGCTCCTCGCTAAATCCACGGCGTTGAATTTCTGGGTCTGTAAAATAAAGGATTTTGGTGTACTTTCAGTGTACATATGGAGAGCTCTCAATCCATAGCCCTAAAGGTTAGAAGAGATGGGAGAAGAGAAATGATGGACATGAAAGTGGAGGGAGTATTACGAACTTTGAGCCCGAATTTAAGCAGATCCCGTTCAACACGCACTCGAACAAATAACGGGAAAGAGGAATGTCGGAAATATCAGAAATCTGAGACACGCTGATGATTCACTCAGCCAAGAAGCTAGCGCACAGGAACTGCAGATCATATTGAGGAATATAACTGTGGTTAGCAGAGAATACGGGCTCAGAATCAATAAAGCTAAAGCAAATGTAATGATCATCGACAGGCAGGCAATCAGCCCAACGTGAAGGAGGTAGCAGGCTTTAAAGTAGTCGATAAATTTCACTACTAAGGCTCCTTGATCTCCGACTCAGGAGGAACCTCTGATGAAATCAGGACGGCCATGGCTTGTTCATCCACCACGAAGCTCAGGAGCATTTTTGGAAGGATCGTACTGTTAGAAAACGCGCCAAACTCCATCTGACTAATGGTCTTATCTTCCCCACTGCAATATACGCCACCGAAACGTGGAAACAAACAGATAGAAAGCTTCGGAATGTGGGTATTTTGACGTATCCCCTTTATCTCCAAAACCTCCGTGCTGGACGAACTCGACATATAAAAGAGACTCCTGAAGCGATAAACCAAACATACCTCAGATAATTCGGCCACGTCTCCAGAAGAACAGGCAGTGTGGAGAAAGTAATTTTAGGGAGCATGGTCAAGGGGCAGGGAGCTTCTGTGGCTCAGGCGGTAGCGCGTTGGCCTCTCACCGCTGGATTCCGTGGTTCAAATCCCGGTCACTCCATGTGAGATTTGTGCTGGACAAAGTGGAGGCGGGGCAGGTTTTTCTCCGGGTACTCCACTTTTCCCTGTCATCTTTCATTCCAGCAACACTCTCCACTATCATTTCATTTCATCTGTCAGTCATTAATCATTGCCCCAGAGGAGTGCGACAGGCTTCGGCAGCCGCCACAATTTCTATCCTCGCCGCAAGATGGGGGCTTAATTTATTCCATCCTAGACGCGGTAATTGACTGGAAAACAGGTTGTAGGCAGGTCAACGGACAGAGGTCAAAAGAAAGATTCTCAATTGGATAAATCAGCTGCAGCCCCTACAGGGGCAATCCCCCGTGTGGCGATCCACACGGCAGCAGACCAGTATACTTGAAAGGATTACATCAAGAAATCTACTTTATGAAGAGCCACCGCTCTCCTTTGAAAGCAAAGGATCAATGAGGAGGAGGAGGAGAATAAAGTCGATTAGGGGACACAGTGAAAGTATTTGTTGTACGATTCGTCTACAGAGGTCAGCATATTGTCGACATCAATTTTAAGCCACCGCTTTACCGAGAACAACTCCATCCAATTCAGAAAAGGTTTGACCAAAAAGTTATTAAAGGTATTGTAAAATTATTTAAGGAGAGATTTGATCACGAATAACAAAGTGAAGCCTATTAATTTCCCGTATGTTTTGGGGGAGTGGAAAGGACTCACTCTTCAACACAGGCACATGAAACTGAAATACTTCCCTTGATTATTTAACTTTTACATACTTTCGTTGATGCACTTTTGGAACAGTTTGCAAACTTTATCAGTGATGTCATGTTGGTGCTTTTGATACAATATCAAGCATTTTAAAATATCATCTCGTACTCCTATTTAGTGCCAGGTCCGGAATCACAAGAGTCTAGATCCTGAGGGAGCAATAGTTTCGTGTTTTGCCGCATAGCGCTGAAAGAAAATAATCGGAGCATCAGTTCAAATAGTGCCACTAGATGTCGAGCTATCCCTTCGTTCCTCAGGACGATTCCAATTGGTATTATGTGAATAAGTTGCACACTAAAGCAAATACTTTTTCAGCTTTATGTCATCATTACTATCATTTCACTGGATTTTTCGAAGATGCAGGAGACTCGGAATGCTAGCGTTGCTGTACAGACGAAGTCTCGTTTCGCTCCAAAATTACGTTTTGTGTAGAAGAGTGGTATTTCTATGACGTTTAATAAATGTATCACACAGTAATTCAAGATGAGTTCATACGAGTCAGATCGTTGCGACTGGAGAGTTCACGTCCTGGTTGAAAATACTCCATAGTGTGTGTATAAGCCTCTATATTTTCAATTGGCTTTACGTCGCACCGACCCAGATAGATCTTATGGTGGCGATGGGATAGGAAAGAGCTGGGAGTGGGAAGGAAGCGGACATGGCCTTAATTAAGGTAGGCCTACAGACCCATCATGTACTTGGTGTGAAAATGGGAAACCACGGAAATTCATCTTCAGAGCTGCCGACAGTAGGGTTCAAACTCCCGAATGCAAGCTCACGGCAGTAAGGGAGCAAAGACAGTTCTGCACCAGAGGGTGTTCCTCAAGTAGACATACAAATTTTTTGCTGCGTCATCACCCGAGGTCATTGACCCCACAGGGCGTTCCTCAAGTAGGTATACTATTTTTCTATTTTTACTATGCCTTCTGATTTCGTGAGTATACCTTCTATTTTTGGCTTCTTTCCTTTTTAATTTCGCCGTTCTATCAGTGATTTTTAACTCTCCAGCTATGCTTGTAATCGTGAACTTCGAAGGTTCATTTTGATGAACAACAATACCAGCCACCACTCATTTAAAGTCATCACTAGGGCCCCGGATGTTTATGACCTAAAATGTTAGAAATATGTAAGCATTTATGAACTAAATGCATTAAAATATGACATTAATATGACTTAAAGTTTTTGGTCACATTTTCGAAATCTTCAAAACCTTGCTGCTGTTTAAATGAACATTATATTGAAAACATACTTTTAAAATCTAGAATATTCAATAATAATATTAATAAGAAGCCGTACTATTGATTTTATTAATCTATTTTGAATTTATTTAATTACTCAACTCAGAGGCAACTCTCGTCTCTGCACATAATGAAATAAATGTCACAATTTGATGGGCGATCAGAATTACAATAACAAATTACATATATATTAAAAAGTTTTCAAATGGGAACGATCTTCTGTTTTTACGCAACATTGACTTGGAACGGGAAAGAGACCGCTCAACATCGCAGGATAATATTGCGCCATGTTTGAAATAGGTCAGATCATTTGTTCACACATTCAAATGCCTCACCTGTTGACCGATTTAAGCCTGAGAAATATATGACGTGTCATAAACATCTGGGCTCTAGTCATCACTGTTCATTGCCTACGTCTCCAGCCTTATGTTTAAGCCTGAGAATAATATGAAGACGTGGCTGCAAAACCACCTTACTGCAACATACACCAATTCAAGAGTTTTCCAGTGAAAAGTGTGATCACAAATGAAACGAGGCACCTTAGAGGGTTTTTTAATAAATAGCTAGAATAGTAGAAAACTCTTGTGTGGGCAAATTAATATGCCTGCTTTATGCCAGATTGAGGGAAGTTTGTTACCTTCCTAGATATTTCAGCCACCGCACTTAAACTCTGCCGGTATAAAAGTATTCTTGATGTGGTCTTTCCTCGTAACCACTCACATCCATCTCAGCATCTTCATTTCAGATACTTCCAGTCACTTACATTGTGAGTGCACTGTTAACTAAGTTTCTGCTCCATATAGCATTGCAGGTTTCACCGCACATTTATAGGCTTTCCCTTTTGTTAGGATATACTGCAGTTTATAGTGTCACTATGGAAAAAAAGAGGTATGAAAAGAAACACAAAACTATTTTTTTCAAGTTGTACAAATAGTAAAAAAAAAAAACCATAAGAACAAAGTTAAAGTGGTCAAGAAATTCTCCTGTTGTAATCGTCTTTTGTTATATGTATTTACTATTGTAAACCAATTGATGCAATAAGGCAATTCACGCATAGGCTGAAAAATCCCCCTCCTATCTCCTTCTTACTTCACATCCTTTACCCTTCTCCTCAATCCGTCACTTCCTTTAAACCCCGTCCGTATCTCTTGGCCAGAGAGAGGACGTAACCCTCCAGGTGGCCCGACCCATCCCTTCAGGGTGGGGAATGATAACATTTACAGATAATGTTAGGATATTTAGTCTGTTGTCGCAGAGTATACAAGACCAGGTAGCCTGAATTCAGCTGCTACTTTCTAGATCTAGATTACCATCAGCAGACATAGCGGATTCCTAAAAGTGTTCCTTGCCTGGAGCTGGTTTCCATCCCTCTGAACACTCTCATTCCCAGTTCCTCCCAGGCACATGTATTCAGTCTTATTCCAGCTGATTTGAAAACATCTTTACTCTAGAGCTCTTCTTCAGCATTCTAGTTTATGTTCAACTTGTTATCTATTTTCTTTTTGCTCAAATAGGTATACTATTTATCTATTTTTACTATGCCTTCTGATTTCGTGCTTATACCTTCTATTTTGGCTTCTTTTATTCTTAATTTCGCCGTTCTATCAGTGATCTTTAACTCTCCAGCTATGCTTGTAATCGTGAACTTCGAAGGTTCAACTTGATGAACAACAATACCGGCCACCAATTCGCGCATAGGCTGAAAATCCCCCTCCTATCTCCTTCTTACTTCACATCCTTTACCCCTCTCCTCAATCCGTCACTTCCTTTAAAAGCCGCCCGTATCTCTTGGCCAGAGAGAGGGCGTAACCCTCCAGGTGGCCCGCCCCATCCCTTCAGGGTGGGGAATGATCTGGAAGCAGCGTACACTGACGAGCTGGTTTTCTTAGATTTTCAGAAAGAAGATCAATTATCAGATTCGCATAAACCCGCTTCGATGGTGGAGTCATTTGAGATGACTGGAGAAGAATAGGTTACCCAGAAGAATAATGAACGTGGTCATATAGGGCAAGAGAAGTAGAGGGAAACGAAGAGGACGATGGTTGGACTAAGTTTCTAATGATTTAAAGGTAAAAGTTCAGTATAGATTCCAGGAGTACGATACGAAAATTAGCCTTTCAAAGACTAAGGTGATGTCAATAGGGGAAGAAACCTAGGAGAACTGAATCTTAAGTTGGGATGACAAAGCTGGAACAGGTAGACCATTTCAAATATTTAAGATGTGTGTTCTCCCAGGATGGTAGTACAGTAAGTGAGACTGAATCAAGGTGCAGTCAAGATAATACAGTGAGCTCTCAGTGGCGATCAATAGTAGCCTATTCTGCAAGAAAGAAGCCAGCGTTTCGACTATCTTTACACAGGCCTTTTTTAGACCAACTTTGCTGTACGGGAGTGACAGCTGGGTGGGCTCAGAATATCTTATTCGTGAGTCAGAAGTACTGGAACAGTTATGCAAGTAGCGAGAATGATCGCTGGTACAAACCGGTGGGAACAAGGAAGGAGGGTTATCAGAACGAGGAGATAAATGCTGAGTTAGGAATGAATTCGACCGATGAAGCTGTATGCATAAACCGGACGCAATGGTAGGGTCATGTGAGGCGAATGGATGAGGATAGGTTACCTAGGAGAATACTGGACTGATCACGGAGGGTAGGAGAAGTAGAAGGAGAATAAGACGACAATGGTTAGACTCAGTTTCTAACGATTTAAATATAAGAGGTATAGAACTACTACTACTAAAAAGTTTTCATTCTTCCCCTGAAGGGGGAGGCGGGCCTCCTAGACGGTGACGCCGTCTCCCAGGCCGGGAGATTTGTTACGGTGAAGGAGATGCTCGGAGAATGTGAGGTGGTTGGCCGCTGTGGCCTATACTAGGAACTGTCCCGGCACTCGCCTTAGTGCAGGAGTGGAAAACCACGGAAAACCATTCACAGGACAGCCGGCGGTTGTGGCCAGCCGTGAGATCCAGCCCTGTCTCGTGTCCCGAATGCAGAGGCGTACAGCCACGGTAGATCCGTGGCCATCCCTCCCCTGCTTGGTTGGCCGGTCAGAGTGCAGAGCTGTTGGACCGTGGCCACTTATGGGCCAAGACCCACTCTGCATTTACCGACCACAGAACTAAACAATGTCACAGGGCTATTTACAAATAGAGGGTTGTGAAGGCGTTTAGTAAATTCACAGAGGCTTGCAGGCTGAACGCTGAAAGGCAAAAGAGTATCTGATGAAAATGTAGGCCTATATGTTGACTAATAAGGGAACGTCCATTGTTATTATTGTTAACAAATACATCGCAATTGGGAAAATATCCCGGTGGCAAAGATCACTTACAGTAGTGTGATAATAAAGCAAAGTTAAAACAGAATTAAACAACAAAAACAACACAACAAGCAATTCCATGGCAAGAAAATATTACAAGTAATAATAATAATAATAATAATAATAATAATAATAATAATAATAATAATAATAATAATAATAATAATAATAATATTGTCTTTACGTCCCACTAACTACTTTTACGGTTTTAGCAGACGCTGAGGTGCCGGAATTTAGTTCCGCAGGTGTTCTTTTACGTGCCCGTAAATCTACCGACACGGGGCTGACGTATTTGAGCACCTTCAAATACCACCGGACTGAGCCAGGATCGAACCTGCCAAGTTGGGCTCAGAAGACCAGCATCTCAACCGTCTGAGCCACTCATCCCGGTAAAATATTACAAGAATTATTACTAGTTTCTCATTCTAAATCCAGCATCATTATGTTCGACGTCTTTCACAAGGTAGGTCAGGACATTGTCAAAACATGTGGCTAGGCCAATGATTGGATAAGAATGTAGCCAGGGTAAATAAGCTCGAATTTATTTATTTATTTAGTCTGATCCAGGACACCCTAGATTTGCCATAAGACACAGAATAATACACAATAACAATTTTGAGGGAAGATAAAAAGATTAATGTTAAAAAAATGATAGGTTGCAATTAACCATGTTAAATGGCATGAACTCCATATAAATGGTGACGAAGAATCGAAACGGAGTATTTGATGAGTGAGGCGACTATCTCATCCTGTAGGCTTCTCGCTAGTTTCTTTGAAATTTCTTTTTGAAAACAAAATGTTATGAGAGCTCAAAAATCCAGCAGATTTATTTTCGTTTTCTGTTTCTACCAATAGATCAGTAGAAGATGTGCTGCAAAATCAGTAGACCTTACAACACGGCTCCGGTAGCGCGCAACTCAACGACGCTCGACCGCCTTGTCTTTGAGACGCTTCCGGTAAGTCTTCTGACACTTGATGTTGCAGTTAAAAAAAAAAAAAAAATCTACTGATCTACTTCTGGAAATAGGAAAAGAATTTAAACCTAATTTTGGGCTGATGGTATAGGCTTTTGTTTCTACTCTGACGCAGCTGATTATATCGTTCCCATTGCTTTTTCTTAGGCTCTTTTTGAAAAAATGCTAATAGAGCTAAAAACAATCCTGAAATTAACTTCGTCCTTTATACGCCCACGATGTTGCCTTATTTCCCGATAATCCAAAGTGATAAACATAATAAAATGTTAATATGGAATAGGGCTAATTTTGCTTTTGAACATACTTACTCTGTCACTTCTGGTGGTGGAGGTGGATCTGTTGGATACATTGGATCTGTTCGATCTGTTGGATCTGCTGAATATGTTGAATCTGTTGGATCGGGGTCGTAGCCAGGTAACACGATGTCCTGGGGAGTGCCTCTGAAAAAGAAGATAAAATGGTTTATTTCTTTGCCTCATTCATCATATCTATCTATCTATCTATCTATCTATCTATCTATCTATCTATCTATCTATCTATCTATCTAGTCTGGGCATAAACGAATAGCCTGGTTATAAACATGATTATCTCCATTTTTTACTGATTGAATACACTGACATGTCAAAAATCATGGGATAGTAGTATATAAATATGGCGCCACCGCATCTTGATAACTTGGAAGGGCTCAGACGTGTATTAGAACTGATCTGAAGTAATCTGACATATCGAGAGTTAGTGTAAACATTGTCTGTGGTGATCGTGGCAAGGCGACGTGAATTATCGTCTTTCGAACGGGGCATGATAGTGGGGCCAGATGAATGGAACATTCCATTGTCGAAGTTGTGCGGATATTTAACATTCCTCGATCGACGGTGTGACGTGTGTATATGGTAACAAAAACGCCACAATGGCTCAAATCCCATCCACATTCAATGCAGAAGATACCAGACGCGTATCCAGCAAATAAGCGCAGCGTTCTTTAACGTCAGTGGAGTATCGGAGCAGAAGACCTACCAGAGTGCCCTCGTTAACACCACGACACCGAACACAGCGTCTCACCTGGGCGCGTGACGTTGTTAATTGGATCTTGGAGGACTGGCAACAGATAGTTTTGTCCGATGAGTTACTGTTCGGCCTTCCGCACAGGGAGCTTCACGCAAGCGGTAAGCTGGCGACACCTTGTAGCTCAATCGACACTTCCTTTGTTAGGGGAACATGATCCGTCAACGGAGCTTCATGCAGGCAGTTAGGAGAAGACGGGGTGGCGAAGTGGAAGATGTACGTCACAAGTTGCATGCAGTGCAAGTCGCGAACTTGAAGTGACGAATACTCTCCGCCTGATTGTCGTGTTCGTGTTCCGGGTCAAGCATTACGTCAGGCACCATGGAAGTCTGGTTCGTCGAGGAAGTTGAGAAGAGAGACGGCAAGAATTTGGAATCCGATGAGTTCAGTTCTTTTGCTGCTTCGAATAGCCTAATTTCCAAGTTCCAAGTAGGGGTGAACTCAATATTTTCTTGATTTCTTTCACCTCCGCAGTAGTGCAGTGTAATAACAGTATAAAATCATATCTTCTACATTATTCGATGTACTGAACATGATCAAGCATTCTGCACAACACTGAATTAGGTACGCAAATTACAACACCGAAATATCCAAGTCACCCAATCTCTTCCCAGGTTGTGTCGCTCCGTCGGTGGATGCACACTGTAAAAGTAGAGCACGCCTGTAGCTAAACTTCAAGCAGCTAGCATTTGGCGCCCGTGTCGTTCAGCTTGCGCGAAACTCCGTGTGCGGAGGGCCTTCCAGTTGTTCTGAGCTAACGCTAGGTTCGAATACGGCGTAGACCGCATAAAGCCATGTACTCCAGTTGTTTACAAGCACCATACCGGTCACAGGCTGTTAGCAAAGTCACCTCCGTACAGGCTATGAAGGCCCTTGGAGGAGAGAAAGGTAAAGGCTTCCACCATTGTTAACCTCGGCACGTGATGGGGTAGTGTTTAACTTTACGCCCGGCCGCCTTTGCCCCCAGGAATTAACCTGGTACTCATTTTTAGTGAGGGCTGAGTGAACCTCAGGGCCATATGCACCTCCCGAATTGAAAATCTTGTTTCTTAAATTTTTTACGACTGCCTGACGGGAATTCGAACCCACGTCCTTCCGGGCGAACCGAGCACGCCTTTGGCGCCTCGGCCAGGCAGCCCCTACACAGGCTGTTAGTAGCTCCTTAATATGTGGAGTGTGTTCATGTGGGATGGGGAGGATCCGCTGATCCATCTGAACAAGTCGTTGACCAGTGACTGCTACGTTCAGCTGTCAGGTGACCACTTGCAGCTCTTCATGAACTTCAGGTACCGTTACAACGATGAGATATTCCACCAGGATAATGCACCGTGTCATCGGGCCCAAGTTGTTGGAGGAATGTTTTGAAGATTTCCAACGACTGCTGAGGCCACCTCGTTCGCCTGATATGAACCCCGTTAAGTGGTGGTAGTGAGTTCCATTCACACCCAAGATCTTGCTCTTACAAACTGAAGGAAACTGTGGGTAGTTATCCAGATGGCATGGGTCAGAATCTCTCCACAGGTGTTTCCTTCGATGTAACAATGAGTTACTGTACTTGGCCGAGCTAGAGGAGGGACTGCACGTTACTAGGCCCCTATCGAATGACGAAGTGTAGTATTTGCCAGGAAGATTACGATTGTGAGGTCGATGCTAAACAATAGATGGCCAGAAATAAGTTTAAGTTGTCTAAAACTGCTGTTCGTACACACAACAACAAAAACGGACAGTTCTGTGATCGTTTTGTGACAAATATGGCCAGCTCCAGCAGCAAATCTGAGAGTTGGACTCAGTTCCATACTTACTGAACAGCTCATGTCTTACTTCTTGTTAATGACGAGTTTCTGTCAGTTTCGCGGATGGCATAGAACTGGCTCAAATGGTATAGAAAAATAATCAACAACAGCAACAACAAGAACACACTGCCTGGAGCTGCTGAAGAAAATAGCGAGGATTCAGAATATGATTGTATAAAGGAATCCTGAAGCTATGGAAATTGTGTATGCTGGAAAGTAGGAAACCAATGGAAAAGAATGAAATAACTAAATTATCACTATTAAAAAATCTGAAATCTTCCAGTCTGACGAAACCTTTAGATAAGACAAAGAACTGTAGGCAGAACAAAGGCTGCTTCAGTTCAAATTTAAATCTTTATGCTTCCAATACAAACTTTTAAAACATTTATGGGTTAAGTTATTCTGTAATAAAACATGTCACCACTTGAGATCATAAAACATCAAGTGAAAAGTATTGGGAATGGTAGAGAAAAGAGAGTCAACTCGACTCCTTGTTTAGTTAGACTCCGTTTTTAATGTTTGTTTTTAGTCCAAGAGGGACAACCTAAACGAGGACATGGAGCTAGGTGCATAGTTAATTCAAGAAGGCTTGCAAACCGGACGCTGACAGGCATACCAGTGTATCAATTAACAATGGGATTGTAGTAAGAGTGTAATGGAGAGGGCATATAGGGCACTTGTAAGACCCCACTAGAGTGTGGTTCCAGTATATGGGAACCTCACCAGGATTATTTTATTTGAGAACTGGAAAAAATCTAAAGGAAAAGCAGCTCGATTTGTTCTGGACGATTTCCGATAAAAGAGAAGCGTTTCAAAAATCTTGTAATGTTTGGGCTGGGAAGACTGGGGAGAAAGAAGACGAGCTGCTCGACTTGGTGGTATGTTCCGAGCTGTCAGTGGAGAGATGGCGTGGAATAACATTAGTAGACGAATAAGTTTGAGTGGTGTTTTTAAAAGTAGGAGCGATCAAAATATTAAGATAAAGTTGGAATTCAAGAGGACAAATTGGGGTAAATATTCCTTTGCAACTCTTTAAGAAAAGACTAGGTAAACAACAGATAGCGAATCTGCCACCTGGGCGACTGCCCTAAATGCAGAACAGTGGTGATTGATTGATTGATTGATTGATTTGAATAGCGCAATCAATCAATCAATCAATCAATCAATCAATCAATCAATCAATCAATCAATCAATCAATCAATCAATCAATCAATCAATCAATCAATCAATCAATCAATCAATATTGATCTGCATTTAGGGTAGTCGCCCAGGTGGCAGATTCCCTTTCTGTTGTTTTCCTAGCCTTTTCTTAAATAATTGCAAAGAAATTGGAAATGTATTGAACATCTCCGTCGGTAAGTTATTCCAATCTCTAACTCCCCTTCCTATAAACGAATATTTTCCCCAATTTGTCCTCTTGAATTCCAACTTTATATTCATATTGTGATCTTTCCTACTTTTCAAAACTCCACTCAAACTTATTCGTCTACTGATGTCATTCCACGCCATCTCTCCACTGACAACTCGGAACATACCACTCAGTCGAGCAGCTCGTCTTCTTTCTCCCAAGTCATCCCAAATCAAACTTTGCAATATTTTCGTAACACTACCCTTCTGTCGGAAATCACCCAGAACAAATCGAGTTGCTTTTCTTTGGATTTTTTTCAGTTCTTGAATCAGGTAATCCTGGCGAGGGTTCCATACACTGGAACCATATTCTATTTGGGGTCTTACCAGAGACTTATATGCCCTCTCCTTTATATCCTTACTACAATCCCTAAACCCCCTCATTACCATGTGCAGAGATCTGTACCCTTTATTTACAATCCCATTTATATGATTACCCCAATGAAAGTCTTTCCTTATATTAACACCTACATACTTACAATGATCTCCAGAAGAAACTTTCACCCCATCAACGCATTAATTATAACTGAGAGGACTTTTCCTATTTGTGAAACTCACAACCTGACTTTTAACCACGTTTATCATCGTACCATTGTCTGCTGTCCATCTCACAACATTATCGAGGTCATTTTGCAGTTGCTCACAATCTTTAACTTATTTATTACTTTATACAGAATAACATGATCTGCAGTAAGCCTTATCTCTGATTCCACTGCTTTACTCATATCAACTATATATATAAGAATACATAAAGGTTCAATAATACTGCCTTGAGGAATTCCCCTCTTAATTATTACAGGGTCAGATAGAGCTTCGCCTACTCTAATTTTCTAGAAATATAGCAGCCCATTCAGTCACTCTTTTGTCTAGTCCAATTGCACTCATATTTGCTAGTAGTCTCCCATGATTCACGCGTTATAGGAGACTTGCGCGTCAGTTAGGATGGGGCCGTACCTATGATGAATTCTTATGCTTGAGACGGCACACACAACCATAGGAATTTTCGAATGAAAGTTAAAATTCCCGACGCGTCTGGGAATGGGACCTGGGATCCCTTGGACCGAAGGTCAGCACGCTGACCATTTAGCCGTAAAGCCCAGCTATGCAGATGTTGTATGATAAATGTTGTCAGGCAAATAATAAGTGTGCCACCAGAGATGTGTAATAATTGTGTTTAGAGCAGAGCAGGCTTTATGACAAGTTACTCACGTCCGCAAACCTTAAATAGTACGTGTTCTTTAAATTGTGTTCCATGAGTAATATTATCGGCACTAGACAGTCCTGAAGATACACACATTACGAACGAGAGAACCGGTCAAGTAACACGTCTGAAGCAAGAAAACTTCATTAGATGGGAATCTCTCGTGTGGGAGAGGACGTTTGAATACATACAGAGTATCCCCTGATTACTGAAAGAGTATGGTTTAGTGATCATGGGCTTTTAGCTGGCTCTAGAATTGCTTCCATTTACGTGTCTGCCAGGAATACCATACTGCACGATAATTATGTGGGGGCAGACACATTTGATATTGCGTTGTATACGATACTGACAAAACATAACGATAATTTTGAAAACTGGGACCGATGACCTTCGATGTTAGGCCCCTTTAAACAACAAGCATCAAGCATCAATCATCATCAATTTTGAAAACTGTTCATACGTTCTTACTGTGATTATTTCTTATTCGCAGCGTGGTCAGGTGGTTGATGATTATCATGATGCAGATGCTCTGAATAGACATCCCGTGAAAAGATTATTTCCTTCTGCAGGAATCCATACTGGTTCTAGGACATTTCGTACCACGGACATTTCGTACCACTTGAAAGGGAATAGAAGTATTGCGAAGTTAAAACGATTTCCTAATGAATGTACTGTATTCATTTGTATATCCAATGTCCACTAATGGCGCAGAAGTCTCTGCACGGTGTGACCACTACTGATGTTAACGTTCCGACGGGCGCAACTGACCTGATTGGTGCACGTGTTAATTTTTATCTCGTATTCGACATTCGCGGGGACCTAGCTACTTCCACCTTTCAGTTGTTTACTGTTTCCGCGTGATATTCAAGCCCATATCGGACAGTTCATCAGAATCTTTTATTTTACTTACTTGATAATGAAATATTGGGCCGATGACCTTCGATGTTAGGCCCCTTAAAACAACAAGCATCATCAGCATCATCAGATAATGAAATAATGCAGTAGTTTATAAATATTCACAACTAGCAAGATACCCGTGCTTCGCTACGGTATTATACTGAAATTTATAATTGAATGCTTATTGTTTTAGATATATAATCCGCCGAAATTCGCGATCTGACTCGTTTTCGGCGAGAATCCACCAAAATTCCCGATCTGACTCGTTTTCTATTAGATTTCGGCATGTTTCCTCCCATTTTTCAATCTTCCTTTCCAGCAATCGATTTCGTACTTCCCGGGCTAGGCTCAGGTATTCCTCCCGGTCAGTTGGGTCCCTAAATCTTTGCCATATTTTCCTATAATCATTTTTAATATGGATAAAATCCTTCAGGAGAACCGGCGTGGTGTCATATTGGGTGCCTTGGCGGCACTAAACCCGCGGCCGGACTGCATTCTTAGTCATTACCAGTCCAGGAGCCGTTTCCAGCGCAGTCCGCACAACTGACGACGGTCCGGAACATTATTATTATTATTATTATTATTATTATTATTATTATTATTATTATTATTATTATTATGTGTTGCTGTAATGGCTGATGACAGGGAAAACCGGAGTATCCGGAGAAAAACCTGTCCCGCCTCCGTTTTGTCCAGCACGAATGACACATGTAGTGACCGGGATTTGAACCAAGGAACCCAGCTGTGAGAGGCCGGCGCGCTGCCGCCTGAGCAACGGAGGATCCTTATAAGTACTTTAAGAACAGTAAAATCAATAGGTTTCACCTCCTTCTACACCCCACCACCGTTAAGTTTATTTACCGCCACCCACTCCCCTCCCAAAAAAATTAAAAGAAGGCTTGTTTCTTTATGTTTAAAGGAGATTCCAAACACCAATGTTCACGTCTATCCCCATAAAAATAATTTATTTTTTCACTTCATTTCACACTACTCCCCCCCCCCCCCACTAAGTGAATATTCCCGCAAAAAATACGTGTTTCTTTAATAGTAAAAGATCTTCTAAATACCAATTATCACGACTCTAACTTCTTCAGTTTTTGATTTATGTGTCCTCATGAAAGGAATTCAACTCCTTTACACTCCCGCCCTCCAAGATGGTTTCCTCCCAAAAACGCGTTTTTCTTTGTTTTTAAAGGAGATCCAAATACGAATTTTCACGTCTGTAACAGCTTTTGTTTGTATTAGATGTATGTATTCTCATACAATTAAGTCAATTAAATTTTCAATTATTTCACACACACACACACACACACACACACACACACACACACACACACACACACACACACACACACACACACACACACACACACACACACACACACACACACACACACACACACACATTGGATTTTCCGAGAATACGTGTTTCTTTACTTTTAAAGCAGATTGCAAATATCAAATTTCACGTCTGTAATTCCTTCATTTCTGAGATATCAGTAGCGTAATTAAAAAAATTCAACACCATTTTCAGTCACATTTACCCCCCCCCCCCGCCACCCAAGTGGCATTTCCGAAAACTAAAAATACACGTTTCTTTATGTTTAATAGAGATAAAAATACCATTTTTCTCTTCTGTAACATGCTAAGTTTTTTTAGATATACTGTAAAAATTCTCATTTTAAAATTTCTCCCCTTTTGAGTTCCCCTTAAGTGGAGTTTCCAAAAACAAATCACCTATGTTTCTTTACATTTACAGGAGATTCCAAACACCCACTTTTTACGTCTGTAACATTTTACGTTTGCAAGATATTCTGTAGATATAGTCTTTCAAAAAATTCACCCCAATTTGTCACTCCTGTTTAACCGCCATTAATTGGATTTTCCAAAAACTAAAAAAATACGTGTTTCTTTATTTATAAAGGAGATCCCATATACAAATTTTCAGTTCTGTAATATCTTTCGTTTCTGAGATATATGTATCCTCATTAAAGTCATTAAACCCATTTTTCACCCTTTTACACCCCACCTATTGCGATTTACAGCAAACAAAAAAATACATGTTCCTTTATTTTTAGAGGAGATTCTAACTACCAATTTTTACATCTGTAAATTTTAAAGTTCTAAGATGTAGACACACTCATTTTAAAAAATTCACCCCCCCCTTTTCATCCACCAATATTTGGAATTTTCAAAAACGAAAAAATACGTGTTTCTTTACTTTTAAAGTAGATCCCAAATACCAATTTTCAGGTCTGTAATATCTTCAGGTTCTGAAATATAAGTAGCCTCATTTAAGACATTCAACCCATTATTCACCCTTTTACACCCTTCCTATTGGGATTTTCCGAAAACAAAAGAATACGTGTTTCTTTATTTTTGAAAGAGATTCTAAATACCAATTTTTACATCTATAAACTTTAAAAGTTTTGAGATATAGATACACTCATTTTAAAAAATCACCCCCCTTTTCACCCCCCCATTAATTGGATTTTCCAAAAACAAAAAATACGTGTTTCTTTATTTTAAAGGAGATCCCAAACACCAATTTTCAGATCTGTAATATATTCAGGTTCTGAAATATAAGTAGACTCATGAAAGGCGTTGGACAACTTTTTCAGACTTTTCCACCCTTCCTATTAGGATTTTTCAAAAACAAAATATACATGTTTCTTTATTTTTAAAGGAGATTCTAAATACTAATTTTCACATCTATAACCTTTAAAAGTTTTGAGATATAGATACACTCATTTTAAAATATTACCCCCTTTTCACCCTCTCTTAATTGGATTTTCCAGAAAAAAATAATACGTGTTTCTCTATTTTTAAAGGAGATCCCAAACACCAATTTTCAGGTCTGTAATATCTTCAGTTTCTGAGATATAAGTAGCCTCATTAAAGGCATTTAACCCTTTTTTCACCCCTTTTCACTCCTCCTATTGCGATTTTCCGAAAACGAAAAAATACGTGTTTCTTTAATGAAGATTCTAAATGCCAATTTTTACATCTGCAAACTTTAAAAGTTTGGAGATATAGATTCACTCATTTTAAAAATTCACCCCCTTTTCACCCTCCCATTAATTGAATTTTCCAAAAACAAAAAAATACGTGTTTCTTTATTTTTAAAAGAGATCAAAAGTACCAATTTTCAGGTCTGTAATATCTTCAGTTTCTGAGATATAAGTAGCCTCATTAAAGGCATTTAACCCTTTTTTCACCCCTTTTCACTCCTCCTATTGCGATTTTCCGAAAACGAAAAAATACGTGTTTCTTTATTTTTAATGAAGATTCTAAATGCCAATTTTTACATCTGCAAACTTTAAAAGTTTGGAGATATAGATTCACTCATTTTAAAAATTTACCCCCTTTTCACCCTCCCATTAATTGGATTTTCCAAAAACAAAAAAATACGTGTTTCTTTATTTTTAAAAGAGATCAAATGTACCAATTTTCAGGTCTGTAATATCTTCAGGTTCTGAAATATAAGTAGACTTATGAAATGCATTCGACCCCTTTTTCACCCCTTTTCACTCCTCCTATTGCGATTTTCCGAAAACAAAAAATACGTGTTTCTTTATTTTTAATGAAGATTCTAAATACCAATTTTTACATCTACAAATTTTAAAAGTTTGGAGATATAGAATCACTCATTTTAAAAATCCCCCCATTTTCACCCTCCCATTAATTGGATTTTCCAAAAACAAAAAAATACGTGTTTCTTTATTTTTAAAAGAGATCAAATGTACCAATTTCCAGGTCTGTAATATCTTCATTTTCTGAGATATAAGTACCGGTATCCTGATTAAAGGCATTCAACCCATTTCCCCCCATTTTCACCCTTTTTCACCCCTCCTATTGGGATTTTCTGAAAGCCAAAAAATACGCGTTTCCTTAATTTTAAAGAAGATTCTAAATACCAATTTTTACATCTGTAAACTTTTAAAGTTTTGAGTTCACCCCCCTTTTCACCCCCTTAGCGACGGAATATCCAAAAATCCTCTCTTAGCGAGCACCTACATCGTATTATGAATATATCCCCAAAATTTCATTTCTTTATGTCCAGTAGTTTTGGCTCGGCGATGATGAATCAGTCAGTCAGTCAGGACAAGTTATTTTATATATATAGATAGATAATAGTAATATTATCCAACTTTGTGCTCGTGAGGCAAATTGCGCCGGAACATAATGTATGTTTCTATTGTATTGTTTTGTTTCAAGCTTTATGCTTCAAAAAATCGACTTTCTTAGTATATCTACGTAAATAAGTGATAAGTATAAGTGATAAGTTTAGTTTAAACGGGAATTATTAACATAATATACTGTAGTTCTCTTCAGCAGATGTTGTAAATTACTTTTATTTCCTATTTCTAAAGTGTGTCTGTCAGGCTCTGGCGTGGAAATGGAGTTCCAATTTGACATCGAGTGGTACGGACTGTCCTGGCGTAAATATTTGGGGTTTACGGGAAGACCGTTTGCAGGCAGATAACGATCTAGGTGGTTCGAAATGTCCTCAGAAATCAAGTGGTACGGAATGTCCGTGGTACGAAATGTCCAGACACCATCCATACTGGCGGCAGTGACTCTGCCGGAACTCACGGAAGCTTCCCGAAGAATCGAATCGAACTCGTGGAGGTGCTAGCTGGAATCTCATGTTAGAGGATCCCTCCTTCTAAGGGCCGGTATTATAATAGAGGTTTAAACTGTTGGTTCAGTTTAAACTTCACTGTTACTCGTGTATTATA
The DNA here is from genome assembly GCF_040414725.1 of Anabrus simplex. Lineage (NCBI taxonomy): Eukaryota > Metazoa > Arthropoda > Insecta > Orthoptera > Tettigoniidae > Anabrus > Anabrus simplex. Next base: position 71,431,509 of record NC_090275.1, on the reverse strand, counting down.
AAACTTAATCTTAAGTTTAACTACAGATTAATTTTACTGCCACTCATCTACCGTTTAAACTGAAGTTTAAGAATACATAACCTTACAACATGGCAGAACGAATGGATCTCGAAGATATTTTTTATGTGTTTGAAGAAATACTAAGCGATGACGAAGAAGTGGTTCAAATCATTGAACGACCACGGGCAATACAAGTTTTCCGAGCAAGGGGATGTCACTTTCATACATGGAATGAAAAATAGTTTTTAAATAGGTTTAGGCTTTTTTTTAATGGTATTTGTTCGGGGCGTCGACCCATGTGGATATTTTGACCCTAGGTTTAGGCTTACAAAACAGACTGTCATAACCCTATTTCAGCAAATTGGTGCTAGAATAAAACATGCAACGAAAAGGTACAAATGTAAAAATGACTTTTTGAACTGTTTGAATGTCAGAAGTGTAAATTTTAGAAAATAAAGTAACTTCCTTCTATTTCAGAAATCATGCTGTAGAACCCCTCACTCAGCGACTAATGGCATTGCGGTTTTATGCCTCGCGTAGTATGTTTATTAAAATGGAAGATTTCGGAGAATTCATAAGGCCACTGTTTCACGGACTATATAACTATTTCTGTACTGATTGCACAAGCAATTCTATTTCCTTACAAGTAAATTAGGACAACGTTTATTGCTTTTATCCGCCATTTTACCTACAAGAAGTAAACAAAACATTATCGATAGTCATCTTTTTTCACAAGTCACTGCTTCCAAGATCGTATATTTCCTTCTTCACCTCAGTTTAACTTAGGCCGGTCGCTGTAAGACTCAACATCGGTTTAAACTCAAGTTACAGCTTAACTCAATCTTCAGTTTAGGTCCTTATTATAATACTGGCCCTTAGACAAATTCGGACAGTTATCGCCTGACTTTAGTGCATCGCATAGTTTCGCTGACTGAATGGCGACACCATACCACTTGCGTATTTTTCTTCACTGAAACTGATTCTTTTATCCGACTCATTGGCTGAATGGTCAACGTTGAGGCCTTCGGTGCAGAGCGTCCCGAGTTCGATTCCCGGCCGGGTCGGGGATTTTAATCGCATCTGATTAATTCTTCTAGCTCGGGGACTGTGTGTCATTGTTTGTCCCAACACTTTCCTCTTTATATTCAGCCAACAATGAGAGAAACACGCAATAGTGATTACATCCCCACCCCCCACATAGGGTTGGTGGCAGCAAGGGCATCCGATTATAAAACAGGGCCAAATCTACATGTGCGACAGAGTTCGCACCCGCGACCGCACAGATGTGGGAAAAGCGGTAGAAGAAGAAGAAGAAGAAGAAGAAGAAGAAGAAGAGATTAAAAGTGATTCTTTTCTAAAACGTTTAATCATATTGATAAAGAAAACCATAATTTTGAATAATCGATACGATACTTTGATAATTCGCAGTTGGAAAACCTAAACTGTGACACATAATATTCTCCTTCCCTCCCCCCCCCCCTGATAAATAATTTCTATCCCTAATTCCTCTTCCTATAAATGAATATGTGCCTCAATTAGTCCTCTTGAATTCCAAATTTGTCCACCTTTAAAAGCACCACTCAAGCTTATTCGTCTATTAATGTAATTCCACTTCACATACCGCTTAGTCGAGCAGCTTGTCTCCTTACTGCCAAGTCTTCCCAGCCCAAGTTTGTAACATTTTCGTAACACTACTTGTTGCTTTTGTCCAAAATGATCCAAAGCAAATTGTACTGCTTTCCTTTGGATCATTTCCAGTTCTCGTGTTAAGTAATTCTGGTGTGAGTCCCATACTCTGTAACCATACCAGATACTTATACGCCCAGTCCAGAGGTGCTCATGCTGGACATTTCGTCCCGCGGGCACACGGCACTGTAAGTGGGCGGGCAGGCAGGCGATGAGCAGCCATAGCCACGCTATTAGGTGACTATCCCACGACATTTGCTAAGTCAGTGTACATCGTGTAGGCACAGCGCTGGCTGGAGTACGCAGTAGTGAGCCAGTTATACTAGCAGGAGACCTGAACTGTCAGGTGGACCGAGTTAACAAGAAAACAGGCAGTATACTCAGTTATATACAAAGGGAAGGGCTGTCCCTTGTAAATGATCCCCGCTGCAAGGCATATAGTATATATACAGCAATGGGAGCAGCACAATAGACCTTGTTTTACAAACATGAAAACGTGCACAGGAACAGGCGGTAGAGTAAGGGATGATGTGGTCATCAGTCAAACTGTAAACGTCTACAAAACAGATCCTGAGGGCTAGAAGGAGAGCCCTCTCACGATGTTATTTATCCATTTTCCATCACGCCGACTGTAAAGTCGTCTAGCACGACCCACCAAACACACACACGATGTATCTTCTTCAAACTACCAACGCTTAATGGCCGCTCTTCCTCTGTAGCGAATAGCCTACGAAACTAGCCAGCTCTCATTGTCCAAGGGGCGGAGTATCTTAGCACAAAGTTTCTGAGTAGATATCAGCACATACAAGGTCCATACTTCCCTTAGTTTCAATGAAGGCTTATAAAGCGCAATGCTCAAAGCACAAGTTATAAATAAAACTTGAAGAAGTAAGAATCAGAATAGAAGATAATACCACGAAGGTAGAGTTAATATGTCACAAATTTCCATGCCGCTTAGGCCACATCGAAAACGTTGAGAGGAGGAGAAGTAAGATAATGACAGCTCCATGTAAATCAGAAAACATTTACCAGTGGAAATCACACTCTGTACAGAACGACTGTCACCGAAGAAGACCGAGGCCAGAAATCCATACTCCAGGAAACTAAATCAAGAGATTATGAAAAAGGAACGCGAAGACATAAATCCTACAGATGGGCGAGATCTGCATCAGGTACTGGATTACTGGAGAGCATTATTAAAATTAAAACGACCATTAGTTAACCCCAGACGTGCAAAGCCATGGTTTAATAAGCTATGCTACAAAGCCTGCAAGGAACCGCTACAAGCGCTGCACATATTCAGAAAGTCCCAGTCTCAGTCTGACCTACAGGAATATACAAAGAAAAATAGGGAATATATAACCATATTGAGAGCTACCAGGAAAGATTTTCTGCTGGATGAAGAAAAGAAGCTAATAAAAGTAGCCAAGGAACATCCATATAAAGCCCTGAAAGCAAAACAACCTCAATTTCCCACGGATATACCCATGGAGATCTGGGAAGCGCATTTCAAGGAGGTGTTACCGAAGAAAGAAACACGACCGGCATCAGTTGAAGATCACAAGAATAAGGTAAACGTAGAACTGTTCACTGCAAAGGAAGTAGAAACAGCATTAAAACTGATGAAGAAGAAAAAAGCATGTGGCCCTGACCAGATTTTCAACGAACACATAACAGACAGCACAAATGTTCTGGACACACCTGCTTAATAACTGCCTACTAGAGTGCAACGTGCCAGACAAGTGGGGATGTTCATTATTAAAGGTGTTATACAAAGGAAAAGGAGACACAGATGACCTTAATTCATATAGGAGCATTGCTTTGGAATGTGCAGGTTTTAACATACTGACAGGATTATTGATGCAAAGACTATGATACTTAGTGCATAGGAGAATACCTGAGGAACAACTTGGTTTCTGGAAGGATCGTTCAACAATCGACGGCATAAAATACCTACAAAATATCGAGATATCATTGAGACTAAAAGGTGGCAAATTACATGACTACTGCAAGGCTTTCGACCTGGTGAGCAGAAAGCTTATAATAGAGAAACTAGAATCCCTAACTGGATCTCAAAACTACATAGGCCTAGCAATGCTTATAAGGAGTATTCTTGCGAACAACGTGGAACAGATCGACGACAACAGATCAGTATCCAGTGCGTTAGAACAAACAAACGGTATATTGCAGGGCGACCCACTAAGCCCCCTACTATTTAACATAGCTGTTCTGGATGTAGCAGTACGCGCACTTTTTCTTGAGCCCTAGTTCCCATTCGTTACTATGGAGATCCGGGCTCAAGATAAAGTGCGCGTATAAAGTTAGCATGAACAACGTCGCTATCTATATGTATGCGGACGACATGGTTCTAACTTCGGAATCGACTGAGCAGTTACAAGTAGCCTTCGACAAATTACTGAAATGGTCTAAAGAGAATGGGCTAAGAATGAATAAAGTGAAAGCGGTCATGATGACCTTCAGGAAGGTAGAAAGACTAGCTACAAACCAAGTAATCAAATTAGAAGGGCTAAACTTGCAAATAGTGAACAGCTTCAAGTATCTGGGTCCGACATTCCAAACCCATGGTGATATCATTCTTTACTGTATATATAAAGAAGGTAGCGTCCGCAATGGCTTCAATGAGTGGAGTGAAGAATATTAATAAACTTTCGCTCAAAACAGCTATGGACCTATTTAAGCTGAAAGTTACACCAGTCTTGAAGTATGCTTTGGAATGCATATGGGACCACCTGAAGAAGAAAGACCTGAAACTATTAGAAAGTGTGAAAGAAAAATATTTGAAAAAGGCTCTGAATCTTCCCGCCTTGTGTATGTCCTGGCTCGGCAGGAATATTACATTGAAGAACATCGCATGCAGTTGCACCTGCCATCTACCGAGGTCTATCAAAAATTATTGCACGAGCTGCAAGAGAAACGGAAGGAAATACGGGACGATTTCTATGCGACGGAAGCAATGATGTCGTCTGGCTTCGTTATCGATCCAACTGTGAGGTTTGAAGGAGGTAACACACAAATAAAAGAGGTTGATGGTGAGAAGAAGAAATTTAACTATCCAGAGCAGAAGTACAACATCCCGTAGGAGGTGATTGGGCTGCTGTTTGGTGCTCGAAGAACGATATCTAAATTCTGGATTAACTTCTTTAGAAATTTTGGAATGAATATAGCGTATAACCTCTTAAACGAACTTAGAACACAAATGACTAACTATCTGTAAAATGTACTGTAGTGGTAATAAACCCCTAGCATCCCTTGGAGCGGGGGTGAGAACGGGGCGACATGTAATCAAAAACGACCAATATTATTGTAAAATCCGTAGTTTTCTGGGATGCTGAGATGAACTGTGACACTCTGAATGCCGTTTAAGTCCATGATCAGCCTCTTCTTCTATTCTGAATTTGGCCATCTACGGACCGCTTAAGGCTTCTTGGCCTTTCTTATCTTCTCACCCCAAAATCTCTTCATTCTTTCGCTTCTCATCTTTCTGTCCTCTTCGGAAATGATCCGTTCGGTCTCCGTTTAAGTGGTTTCTCTTCAAATGAATTTAGACTGTCGACTCTTCTTCTGAACTCTCTTCTATTGTGGATCATCTCCAATGTAATTCCAACTTCTTCCGCGTACTTCTTGACCTCTTCTACCCACTTGGAAGTGACCAGGATGTATTTGAAGATCCTTTTGGCCAGTCTTTTGACATCCATTCTTACTCGGTGTCCGTAGAATTTCAGCCTTCGTTTCCGCAGTTTGTCCGGGATCTTTTCAATGTACATGCAGAGCTCCTCATTTCTTCCAAGTCCCATCAGTAGTCTTCTGGAGTCCCAGAATTTTATTCAGAATCGTCCCTTTCTAATTTTCGAGTTCTTGCATCTCCCCTTCTTTTTACGTTTAAAATCAGACACTCTGAAGCGTACAATCCTTCCGATTTTATTACTGAGTTTTAATGTCGGATTTTGGCCTTGTAGTATATGATCAGCCTCTATTGACATGGCAATTGAGATGAAAAAATACGTCCAAAATGGCCGAGATTATGGATGTGTGTGTGTATATTCCACCATAGCTCTCAACCAAACTTGGTACACATAGAGTGTTGCCAGGTCTACAAATAAAAATTCCGTAGATTGTACCTAAACATTTCAGGAGTTTTAATGAAAATGTCGGTAATTTCTCGAGCACCGAAATGTTAAAATATAACTAAATTAAAGAATGCAATAGCCATGTGAAGTTATTATGATAAAATATATAATTCCACTCACCCGTGCTCTCTGGCCACTTTATATTCTCCTTTTCTCTTTCTCCCCACTCTTCCTGTAGATGTAATCATTCATGAGGCGTAGACATTGTGTGCCAATTTTGAAGTCGTAGTAAGACGCAGGTGTTGCATTGTATATGCGGGTCGGGAATTTCCCTTCGAATGATGCAGTCAAGCGTGAGTTTTGAGTTCAATAAGAGGGGAGAGATTATGAAATTCGAGGCCAGAGTGACTGCGGGGAAGCACCTAACGAGTGATGCTATCGATAAAACGTGACGCAGTGAGATGACGAAAGAGCTTTTCTTCACAAATATATTATGTACCATTAATCATTATTATTCATTTTCCTTAAATCTGGATTAGAAGAAATTTCAGAAGACGTTTTTGTTTTTCGGGTTTTATGGTGTGTTGTAAAAAAAATCGGGAGATCTCCTGAAATTTCGGGGGGTGGGGTGTAAAGGGGTGAAATGAAAGCACCAATAATAGAATGAAAAACAATAATAGAAAATGACCCATACCGTATTAATGTAGATTCCATGGTTCTGCAGTTCGCTGAGGTAAAATGTGACACTCTGGATGCCGTTTAAGTTAAAGTTCAGCCTTCATGGACAAGGGGGTTCAGAAGGTATGAAAAAGAAAATGTATAAAATGACCGGGAGGAGTGTTTATTCCATGGTTTGCAGGGTCCCTAGGCTGATTGGTGACAGTCCCAAGGGAAGTTGGAATCATGTACATCGTATCCATAGCGCGACGTATTAATACAGTTATAGCATGCTTTTATTGTTTGTTTGAAACGATCAGCTAATTCCCAGACAATCCGGGGTGTCACACGGTAACAGTGTAACGCGAAATTAAATAATCTCGAAGTAAATCATTGTACACGTAACAATATTTCTAAATCTACAAAAGAGTTTGTTAACTATCAGTCAACGCCACAATAGAGAAATCTACAAAAAATCAACAATTTTTGTTTTATGTACCCGAGAGAAGCCGGGAACGACAGTTAGTTCAAAATATTACTGAAATATTGTTTGAAAAATAAACTATTGATAAGTCTGTACCTTCATGGAAACCCTTTTGCAAAAGCAACTATCCTTTTACTTTCTTTTTTTGATTCTCTCTCTCTAAAGTAGATGTACTTACTTCATCATAAAGTAGATAATCATTTGCTCCATTAGTTTCATTTCCGATTCCCTGAAAAAGCGAGCATTCAATGATATTAGAAACAAGGACACCCAATAAATAAATAAATAAATAAATAAATAAATAAATAAATAAATAAATAAATAAATGCACGTCAGTGTATGCCCGTTTAGAGAACACAAGAAGAAACTGATCTTCACTCCTTGGCTTTCTTTATCAGCAGAAACATGAACAGCATTAATTTTTGTTAATGACACGGTCAGTATAATTAACATTTGACCTCTTTTCGGCTTGGAGCACGTTAATTAGTAACATTACTTGCTACCACTCTGTGAAGTAGTACAAAGTGATCAGGTACGCTTTACTCCGGTGCGCACAGTGTTTCTCATATGGGCGAACTCTCCGTTCGTTCGCCGCGGGCTAGGGAAGGGGATGGCGCGGTATGCCGTCACATGTCTTTTTGCATGTACCCGGCGTTCGTTTTGTGCATGCGTGAGCTGACCTTGTACACGAGCCCGATATCGCAGAAGTATTCTGCTTTTCCCAAGTGTATGCGTGTGTTTTTGTTCTTTTCTTAACTCTGTAATTAATAGCTCTGCGATTTCAATGGCACAGCCTGTCATTTTGTACGATTCATATGTGCTTACTCAGTCAGCTCGTAAAGTTCAAAGTCTGTTCCAAGAAAGATTTCTGGGTGTAGACGTTTCAGATTGTAAAACAGTTCGTAAAACTGTACAATAAATTTAAGAAAACTGGAAGTGTCCAGCATAAGAAACCAAATAAAAAGCGGCGTAAGGTTCTCAAGTGGATGACATTGATCACCGTTTAGAAAATTCTCCTAAAATAAATCACTTCATCGTCTTGCACAACAAGTGGGAATTTCATATAGGTCTTTGCAAAAGACTGCTAAACTATTGCACATAAAGCCGTATGGAATAGAATATTCTCATCCTCTAGTTCCATATCGCCTGAAACTAAATTATCTACCTCTTCCAGCTTTCTATCACCAATCTGACATACAATTCTCTTGGATTTCTTACCAACTGACATTAATTTAATTTTGGAAAGGCTATTTTTCATACCATACTCATTGCTCCTATTTTCAAGTTCCAAGATGCCTTCAGTACAATCTGCCATTAAGTCGTCAGCATAGGCCAGACTGCTTACTACATTTCAACCTAACTAAATCCCTCCCAGCCACTTTATACCTTTCAGCGGATGATCCATGTACGCTACGAACAACAAAAGTGAAAGACTACTGCCTTGTATAACCCCTGTGAGTACCCAGAACCAAGAACTCATTTTACCATCAATTCTCACTGCAGCCCAATTGTCAACATAAATGCCTTTGGTTGATTTTAATAATCTACCCTTAATCCTACAGTCCCCTGTATGGCGAGCATCTTTTCCCTCGGTACCCTGTCATATGCTTTCTCTAGATATACGAAGCATAAACATTACTGTCCATTCCTCTCGTAGCATTTTTTAATTACCTAGAGCATACTGAAAATCTGATCCTGACAGCCTCTCTGTGGTCTTAAACCACACTGGTCTGGGAGAGAGCATTCATTTAGTTCAATCTACTTGCTTGATGCATGCATTACATCATCTTTATTACAACTACTTATCTATTGCTACATTAAATACACAGTTCAAAAAGTTAGGGGAACATGTTTCTGAACGTATGCCATGCTCCGCAAAACAATGCTTCACACCCAGGTTTATTACCAACTAAACTTTTATTCTTTACTTCTGAAGTATACAAAAGAAATTCGATGAATTCACGTTCATTTTCAGAACACAAACGAAAATGTTCAAACACGGGTGAAAACAACGTGATAACAGTCCTCCAGGATGGATTTGTATCACAATTGGAGAGCTTCAGTATGATGTATGTCCTCCACGAGCATTTTTCCCAGTTTGGCACCTACGTGGCGTGCTCCGTAGGCTATAAGTCGACGGAGGTCACGTTGCGGTATCAGTCCCATTCTTCAATGGGAGCCTGTTCGAGGTCTTGGAGAGTCTGTGGTGGAACAGGACGCCCACGAACACTTCTGTCAAGGCTATCCCACACATGCTCGATGGGATTAAGGTCGGGACTCACTGTTGGCCATTCCATCTCTTGAATGTCCAGTTCTCGCAAGACAGCTCTGGTGATGCGCGCTACATGAGCCCTGGCATTGTCGTGCATGACTACGAATTCAGGGCCAACACCGTATGCAGCAACCAACACATGCTGTAGCAGTATCTGCTCGATGTACCCCGCAGTGGTAAGATTATCACGGACGACGACAAGATCCGTGCGGCCATCAATACTTATGCCACCCCACAACATCACAGAACCTTGTCCGAATCGGTCGCCTTCCTGGACAGTATTTGGCATGTACTGCTCACTATGGCGTGTCGAAGTTGCTAGTTGACGTTGGTACGGGCAAACAGAAGGCGAGCTGCGCGATGTTGCTGCGTTAAACGGGGCACTCGAACAGGACGTCTGGGTCGTAAGGAACTTCTCTTAACCTGTACCTTACAGTCTGTTCAGACACCGTGACTCCAGTGACCCTCCTGAGGTCTTGTTGCGGTTCTCTGGGACTTGCTGAACGACGCCGCAACGCACAGATGGTCAGATATCGGTCATCCTATGGGGTTGTCATGCGTCCACGACCTTGTGCAATCCTCCTTGTGAACTGGCTTGTCTCATTGTAGCGATTCAACAAGCGGAGATACATTGAGATCCACAGCAACACGACGAAAAGTTCAACCTTCCTGGATCAAAGTAACGGCCTTTGCGACTTGAACCTCGTTGAGATGTCTCTTGGGATGTGCTGGTTGACGTACAACGTGCTCAAATGATCGCAGTAGTCTGTGTACCACAGAACGATACACGGACCGCTATTCCCTTCGTTTTGAGGGGGCGCCTGACAGTTTAATCCATGGCTACGCTTACAGATGGAGTATAACTTCGATTTGACATACCCTGAGTAGCTAAGGTTTCAAGGTATGCTGTACGACCATTGGAACCCCATCTACCAAATTAACGTTCACATACCAGACGTAACAAAAGAGGTTTCCTTAATTTTTTTGAACTGTGTATTCTATTTAAAGGTACTAGTAATTATATCCATTCTGCATGTTATCCCCACCCTTTCTTATTTTTGTTCTAGATGTAAAACAATGAATATATGTTCTAGGACACACATGTATCTTAGTCATCATTAGAGCCCGGAAGTTTATGCTTTCATTTTTGCTAAAATAGGCAGGAAAATAAGCACTTGACCGTTTGGAAATAAGCAGTAACAATTTTTAAATAGGCATTTATAAGACAAGAATGGGGAGTAAAACAATAAAGATGCTTTAATGTAAGCCGCATAACACACATCTGCATCACATTTTTGTACTTAATCTTTCATCATTCTGAGGATGGGGATGATAGAATTACGTCAACGGTATCCCCCGTCTGTGGTAAGAGGAGGCAACTAAAAGGGGAACCAGGGCGTGCGGTTGTCGACCACGGTTCCGCTCTCTGTGTCTGGCGTTGCTTTCACTTAAGTCAGGTTTCTCGATTTACATTTCCTGTCTGACCTCCCTTGGTCAACTCTTGTTCTTTTCCGACCCCAACAGTATTAAATTTGCGAGGCACAGGGAGTCTTTTATTTTAGCGCTCTTCGTAGGCCTTCCCTTTCTTTTGCCGATACCTTCATTTTTCGAAGTGTCGGACTTCTTCCATTTTCCTTCTGATTATTGTACTCAAAGGTTACCTCTCGACCATTTGGCTTGTGGAGTTTTCAGTAGAGGTTTGTGTCATATGAAAATATCGTTTATGCTCGACGATGCCGAAATATAAATATTATATGCCAGAAAACTGAATCTTAATGAGGCTCATCATAGTTCACGTTTCATTATGATACAAGTTCTCCACCAACCAGAGTTCAGATTTTCATTATGATACAAGTTCTCTACCAACCAGAGTTCAGATTTTCATTATGATACAGGTTCTCTACCAATCAGAGTTCAGATTTTCATTATGATACAGGTTCTCTACCAATCAGAGTTCAGATTTTCATTATGATACAGGTTCTCCACCAACCAGAGTTCAGATTTTCATTATGATACAGGTTCACTACCAACCAGAGTTCAGATTTTCATTATGATACAAGTTCTCCGCCAACCAGAGTTCAGATTTTCATTATGATACAGGTTCACTACCAACCAGAGTTCAGATTTTCATTATGATACAAGTTCTCCACCAATCAGAGTTCAGATTTTCATTATGATACAGGTTCTCTACCAATCAGAGTTCAGATTTTCATTATGATACAGGTTCTCTACCAACCAGAGTTCAGATTTTCATTATGATACAGGTTCTCCACCAACCAGAGTTCAGATTTTCATTATGATACAAGTTCTCCACCAACCAGAGTTCAGATTTTCATTATGATACAGGTTCACTACCAACCAGAGTTCAGATTTTCATTATGATACAAGTTCTCTACCAACCAGAGTTCAGATTTGCATAATGATGCAACTCTTTGACCAGTTAGGTATGCATAGCATAGCACCTGCGCTCAACGCACTAGCTTTGCACATGTTTCCAAAGTCAAACATGTCGGACACACATATTAACATCAGTGCACCTTCTACTTCCAATATTCCACAACCACACGGCACATTCCCGCAAATTCACTTCACCAATTGTACAATAAACAATGTGTATTTGAAATAAAGCTGGGTTATGATAACCTTCTATCAAAGCTTTGAAAACATATGACATTGTCAAGGTCTCTGATCCACTCACGGAAAATGAATAACCCAGCGCATGCGTTCTGCGCTCTGTTCGGTAAACTCATCTGTCAAGCGACATCTCGACAGAAATGTATGAGTATTTTAAAAATAGAGTTATAATTATCGTCGAGCATAAACAGTCGTATACAGCTCGCCTATAATGGTAATTAAGACACTCGTATGGAAATTGTAAAACGAGCGAAGCGAGTTTTATATACATACTCATGTCTTAATTATTGCCATTAGAGAATTGTTGCATAATGTACTATTATGTAAATGTTATTTTGTATGTATTAAGTTAAACATGTTTTCTTTGTTATTAATACAGTACATTGGAATTATATTTTTTCTTTCCATTGATTAATTTTAATACATAAATAACAGCCGAAAGTATCCACAACTTAAAAAAGGCAAGGCATTAAACTATCAACTAGGCTACGGAAGCTAAATTAGGCAAAAATGGAAAAATAATAACTGGTCCTACCGTTCCCAAACGTACGGAAACATGTTTGATTCTATGTGACACTTTGATATATTCACGCAGATAAATAAGGCAACTTGCCTGACTTTCGGGCTCTAGTCATCATTATTTCCTTAGTTCTTGTTTTATTCTTTCTTATTTCCTTTTGCGTCTTGCTCCATGGCTAAATGGATAGCGTGCTGGCCTTTGGCCACAGGGGTCCCGGGTTAGATTCCAGGCAGGGTTGGGAATTTTAACTATAATTGGTTAATTCCGCTGGCACCTGGGCTGGGTGTATGTGTCGTCTTCATCATCATTTCATCCCCATCACGACACGCAGATCACCTACGGGCTTCAAATCAAAAAGGCCTGCATCTGGCGAGTCGAACATGTCCTCGGACACTCCCGGCACTAAAAGCCATACGCCATTTCACTTATTTCTTTTTGCCACACATTTTTTCATAATCATCATACACTAACCACTCTCCTCTCAATCCTACTGTTCTCTTCACTTCCTTGTAGTCTTTACATCCATTATTTTTATAATGTGTACCCTCTGACAAAGTCTCTCATCAGCAAACCTATCATTGACTTACTTGACTTGACTTAATTCCTCTCGTTCCCACTGGAACAAAGGGCATCCGTGAAACGTCTCCATTGTGGTCGTCGACTTGCCAATGCTTTAACTTCCTTCCAAATCTTTCCTGCTTCAAGAGCCTCCTCCTCTACAGTCCTCTTCCAGGTCTTCCTAGGACGACCCCTTTTCCGTGCCCCTTGCGGAAACTACTATTGTTACGTTTCGAATTTTAGCTTGAAATCTAGTTGTCACCATTCTGTCTGAAATGGGACTTCATTCAATTAAACTGTTCTTGGATGTTCCAGTTAGCAACATACCCACTCCATTTCTCCATTCATCACCCTCCCCAGACTGTCTAGAATAAATAAATGTGTTCCCATTTTGCGTCATGATCTCTCCAAAATCGCACCACCTTACTTCACTTAAACCAAGAATTTCCAAGCCATAATTTTGCATCTCTTTCTCAACCTGCTTTAGTTTACCTTCTTCTGTCAAAGTTCTAACATTCCAACAACCAATTCTCATTTTCCTTTTTGGGCCAAAGTTCGTCATCGAGATATCCATCCGGTTTCGTTTCACTTCAGTTTCTTTAATAAGTGAATTTAGGATGTGCGAGTTATTAGACCACAGCACTCGAGCTTGGTGGTGGGGCTGCCACCTGAGCCTCCAAGCTTGCCGTTTTCTGTAGGGGTTGTCTCCCTTAGCCTTTGAAGATCCCTCTTCACCACAAGGCAGTGGTTTCCCCCATTTCTTCAACCCCAAGGGAAAAGGGTTGCCTCGTCTGCCAGACTTGCCGTTCCAAAGGTCCCCTTCTCCGCCGCATCTGCCATTGAGGACTTCACCAGAGCCCCGATAGCCGTCACTTTTCAGGGGGCCTGAAGGGCCTTCACAGCTACCGTAGCGGTCATGGGGCACACACAGTCTCCGCTGTACATCACCCCTACAGGCAATCCCCTACTTCATGCCGTTGCCCACCTCCCACGACGTGGACGAGGGGTTGGACTTACGGGAGGCAAAACCAATCATTAAAAATAAGAACTGATTTGACATGAGTATTTACAACTTCTTTCAGCTCTCCCTATTTTTTTCGACAATTTGCAGATTCGTTAGTTTACTAGAGCGGGGACGATTTCATCTGTCGGTCATTAATCATTTCCCCAGAGGAGTGCGACAGGCTTCGGCAACCGATACAGTTCCTAACCAGGCCGGTAGATGGGGGCTTCATTCATTCCATTACTGACCTGGTCGAATGACTGGGCTGTGCATTTTCATTTTTTTTATGACGATGATCATGAAAATGACAATACACTCATTAGCGGACTAACAGAAAGAAACATCTAGAAGTTTTAATACGTATCGTACAAACTAAATAAGTCAGTTTATTACCCAAAGGTTAAGTGTGTGTGTCTTATTGTCATACTTACGTGAAAGAGCGACACTCACTTCCATCACATTTCAAATCCCAGCTATAAGATTCGAGTCCACATGCACAGTCAAGTTTGACCTTTCCTGAACGATTTGCTGAAAGAGAGAAATAATAATAACAATAATAGTAATAATAATAATCCACCTCAGTGGTATACTGGTCAGTGGGATTAGCTGCCATCCATGGAGGTTCGGGTTCGATTCCCGGCTATGCCGCAAAATTTGAAAAGTGGTACGACGGCTGGAACGGGGTCCATTCAGCCTTGGGAGGTCAACTGAGGGGTTCGTTTCCCTTCTCAGCCATCCTGGAAGTGGTTTTCCGTGGTTTCCCACTTCCCATCCAGGCAAATACCGGGGTGGTACCTAACTTAAGGCCACGGCCGCTCCCTTTCCATTCCTTGTCCATCTCTTTCAATATTCCCATTCTCCACAAGGCCCCTATTCAGCATAGCAGGTGAGGCTGCCTGGGCGAGGTATCGGTACTCCTCTCCAGTTATATCCCCCGACCAAATGTCTCACGCTCCAGGACACTGCCCTCGAGGTGGTAGAGGTGGGATCCCTCGCTGCGTCCGGAGGAAAAACCAACCCTTGATGGTAAATAAATAAATAAATAAATAAATAAATAAATAAATAAATAAATAAATAAATAAATAAATAAATAAATAAATAAATAAATAAATAAATAAATAAATAATACCGGATTAGTTGGCCGCGCAATTAAGGGTCTCGTAGCTGTAAACTTTAAACTTGCATTCGGGAAATGGTGGGTTCGAACCCCACCGTCGGCAGCGCTGAAGATAGTTTTCCTTGGTTCCCCCATTTTCTTACCAATCGTATGGTGGGACTGTACAGTACGTTAATGAAGGCCACGGTTGTTACCCTTCAAATCTTAGCCCTTTCCTATCCTTGCATCATTGAAAACTTTTGATGTTTTTGTGCGATGTTCAACCAATAATAATAATAATAATAATAATAATAATAATAATAATAATAATAATATATTATTATTATATAATATAATATAATATAATATAATATAATATAATATAATATAATATAATATAATATAACATTATAATATATTATTATTATTATTATTATTATTATTATTATTATTATTATTATTATTATTATAAGGCCCCATGTATCGTGTGCAAACATTTTGATTTGATGTCACTTAGATTGCCAGTGTGTCAGTTTCGACTTTCCCTTTTACTCTGGAATGTTTGCCACAAACAGCCTGTGATAGACAAAAGGAATGCAGCAACATTTGTTCTGGGTGATTTCCAACAAACGAGTAGTGTTATGAAAATCTTGAAAACTCTCGGTTGGGAAGACCTGGGAGTAAGGAGACGAGCTGCTCGACTAAGCGGTATGTTCCGAGCTGTCAGTGGAGGAGAGATGACGAGAAATGACATTGGTACACGAATAAGCTTTAATGGAGTTTTCAGAAGTAGGAAATATCATAATATGAAGATAGAGTTGAAAATAAAGCGAACGCAGTGGTAAAAAGGAACTGAGAATTGGAATAGTTTACTGAGGGAGACATTTGATACGTTTCCAACTTCTTTGAAATCATTTATGAAAAGGCAAGATAAACAACTCATAGGGAATCCGCCACCTGGGTGACAGCCCTAAATCCAGAGCACTGAGTGATTGAATGGATACGAAAATATACTTACTAACTTACTTCCTCGTCATGGATTAGGCTAATAGCCTGTTCTGACCTCGGATTTCATTCCATATCTTCATAGGACGACCAATATCTCTTCTTTCCGTAGGATGGTATTCCAGGGAAAGTTTTGGGATTCTGTTTTTATCCATCCACATAACGTGGTTTTTCCAATGTATCCTGTTTTCGAATATAATTTAATTGTTGTCTTATCTCTTAATTTCGTATTTTATCTTTTAGGGAGTATCCTTTCACTGATCTTAGGAATCTCATTTCAGATGATTGTATTTTATTCCACCCATGTCTCACTTCCATATAACAAAGTTGGTACAGCCATAGTCTTATAGAATTTAAGTTGAGTATCTTCTCTTACGTTTCCTTTCAGTGTTCGGCGAGTTGTCCCACACATATATTGAAATCGATGAAGCTCCTTCTTCACCTCGTACTTACTTCTTCGATTACATTTATATTGGCGGTTTCTCTTTCATCGCTCTTGAGGTGCTTCATTAACTCATACGCCATCTCTTGCCTACGAAAATATTAAAACCCTAAAATATATAGGGTGTAAGATATTTTTCTTTTACAGTGGGCTTCACGTCGCACCGACACAGATAGGTCTTATGGCGACGATGGGAGAGGAAAGGGCTAGGAATGGGAAGGAAGCGGCCGCGGCCTTTATTAAGGTACAGCCACAGAATTTGCCTGGTGTGAAAATGGGAAAACCATATTCAGGGCTGCCGACACTAGGATGACGTTTACACACAATCAAGTCAGTGGTGGCTGGTAACCACATATTGTTAATTATCTCGCAAGCGGCTCGTTTGCGAACGCATGTTTACTAAGACATTTTTTCTTCTAGTATCGTGTACTTACAGCTGTTTTAATTATGGTACACCCTGTATATCAATTTTCTTCGTGTCCAATATTACTTTTAGAATGTTGTAATAAATAACTTTTCTTGGTGAAATCCTGGTAACGTGGCGTCTCATAAGAAAGGTAGTGACTGAAAGAACGATAATTTATAACTATCTGGCACTTCAGTCGCCGAAACTAACTTTGAGTAATATATTTATAAACTTCCTGAAAGAGAAAACATATGATAACAGTATTATGCTTGACAAAGAAACAACTTAATTAACATAGAACGACATGTAGAGTTGTAGAGAACGAGTAAATGCTGGGGTAGAAACAAAGGGCATCATCAGATTCTATCTAAGTATTAAACGGAAATAAACATAAATATTTGAGCGTGATTTGATAGAATCTGATGATGTTCTTTCAAGAGCGAAACAAACATAAAAAGGAATGAACAATTATTATTATTATTATTATTATTATTATTATTATTATTATTATTATTATTATTATTATTATTATTATTATTATTATTATTATTATTATTATTATGATTATTATTATTATTATTCATTCATTCATTCAACTTCGCTACTCGGCCAACTAGGGATCACGATAAGCCTCACCTCACATTCTGGCATTTGTTCATCTTTCGCTTGATCCACATCGTCTTCATTAGCTCACTGTGTTTAGCACGACGTTCTTCTGTCCATTTAGCACCAGCTGTCCGTTTTTCGTTCCGAAAAGTCCCACACGTCTTGATGGCTGCTCTGAAAATATTTCGGTCTTGTGCATCTTCTGCTTGTAGGCCCAGTTCTTTAATTTCTTTCTTGACATTAACGTACCATGGCATTGCCGCTTTTGATTTTGAGTCAAATATACTGAAGATACGTTTCGTCCATCGAGAGTCGATCATCCGTCGTATATGACTGTAGAAGCGAACTCTGCTTGTACGCATTGTGTCCGTGATCTTCTCTATCTTAGAGTATACTTATTGCCTGGATTTTCTAATGTAGATGCCATTTTTGTAGTTTGGGCCAAGTATGGTGTGTAGGATCTTTCTTTCTTTCCTCTCTAAATCCACAAGCAAACATTTCTCGGACAGGATAAGGCATTCAGATGCATACAGCGATACTGGTTTGATGGCAGTGTTGTAGTTACGAATTTTTGTGGTCAGAGAAGAGCACTTTTTGTTGTATATGTTGCGGGTGGTTTGGAAAGTGACTTCCATTTTCTTGATTCTGGCTGCTATGGCATCTTTGTCAAGTCCAATTTGCTGAATCCATTCCCCAAGGTATTTAAATTTACTAACACGGTTTTCGTTCCATATTTGGTGTTTAGTTGTGCCGTATCATCTTTGATATTTGACATTATTATTATTATTATTATTATTATTATTATTATTATTATTATTATTATTATTATTATCATAAATATTTGAGTGTGATTTGATAGAATCTGATGATGTTCTTTCAAGAGCGAAACAAACAAAAAAGGAACGAACGTTGAGCAATTATTATTATTATTATTATTATTATTATTATTATTATTATTATTATTATTATTATTATTATTATCTTTGTTATTTTCTTTCTTTGTCCGATAGAGTCTTTTAGGGGCCACATGACGATTTCAATGCTTCATTCTTTCATGTTCCTTCTTCTTCCTCTCATACTGCTTCAAATGATCAGATTTTTTCCTCCCCTCGAACAATTTTGAACCTGTTTTCTTTCCCTCCCGACCTTGGAATCCTTCAATTTTTAACACTTTCTTTCTAAAAATCTATTGCTGCTCTGTTGCTGCTTTTCCTCTTATATTGTTTCTTTCCAAATCTTTCTTGACTTTATGAATCCAGGTAGGTGTTGACTTCTTGTTCCAGAGATATTTGAAGGTCTGTTTGGTTAACCCGTTGTCAACCATTCTGTATATGTCCAAAGAATATCAATCGCTTCTTTCAGATTGTTTCAGTTATGTTTTCCATGTTCCGGTATATTTCTTCATTAGGCTTGCTTCCTGATTTTGAGAGTTCTCTAGTTCTTACTACTCCTGAAGGGGGAGGCGGGCCTCTTAGACAGTGACATCTCTCAGGCCAGGAGATTTGTTACGGTGAAGGAGATGCCCGGAGAAGGTGAGAGGGTTGACGGCTGTGGCCTATACAGGGTCTCATAAAGAATGAACCGATTTCATCAAGCTATATTTTCCCAACAGTCAGTAGTAAAAGATTAAACCTAAGACACATGTGTTTGACTGATATTTAAGTTTAGTGCTGAACCCATAATTCTACGATGATAAAATATTACGGATAAAATTTTGCAGCTACAAATAACTTTTTGGCTCAGCCATGTTTTATTGCGAGATTGTCTCACCCGTGGGACAAAACTCACCATAGCGAGCGAGCCACCCGCTCGTGAAATGCCGGGACACTTCGGTTGATTTCGAGTACTGACTAATTTAACAACTTATTAAAAACCACAACGAGAGATTTTGGCAACATAGTTAATCCAGGAATAAAGGATTGAAATTATTAATAAACATTAAATGAAGACAGAATCCACAGGGTGAATTTAAATATAATTAAGCCTGGAGAGAATCTGACGTTTGTACTGGCGGATTTGCGACACGTGCCGAGGTCATATCCTAAGAAAGCGCGCGAAGTTACATGCCAGAAATAAATTTATTACGCCTGTTGCAAGTACGAGAAAAATGTAAAAATAATACCGTTGTGAATTGTAATTCTGTCTTAACTTTTGCAATAAATTTCAGGAAGATTGGTCCAGCGGTTGTGAAATTAGAGGATTGCACCACCCGACTGTTGCTGTTAACTTGTAGTGAACACCATGCGTTCCAGTAATATTTTCGCAACCTATCCAAAGCAACTGATAGTCAATTTGGTTCGATTAAGGGTCCATTCGGCGAGTGTTCCCATATCCGACACGGTATCAGACTGATGGATAACCTTAATTAAATGTAATTCTGGAATTCTACTTGTTGAAGATCAGATTTTCCACGGATCGTGTGGATTAATTCTCAGTTATCGTTTGGATCAAAATGGTGCCGGTTTTTCAGGTTTTATTTCCGTTTTTCTAGTTTTCGCTGTCCACTAATTTGTGATATTTTCTATTTTTCCTCTGAAGAAAGTTCTTCGATAAATATAAAAAGACATTCACGCATTGCAATGTGCTTGCATTTAATTATTAAATAATTACAAAAAAAATTTGATGAATAATTTTATAAACCTAACTTTTGCCTTTGATAATTTAATAAAATTTAGTAAGCACATATTTGCTTCTCATTTCAAGTAGTTAGGCTCTCTTCTGAACGCCATCGTTTGGTCAAGATCGTGACGTAAATACACCCGCTACGACCCCAAAATTTAAGAGTTCGATATTGCTCTATTGCAACAGCTGGCCGACCAACAATGGCACGGTAAGTTCAAGGGTACAGTGCTACAAGTGTTCAATATGACCACCACCAGCAGCACGGACCACACCAAGGCGATAGGACAATTCCTCCCGAACGCGTTGCAGCATATAACAATCCACTGAGTTGATCAGACGTGTTATCCCCTTTTGAAGGTCATCCAGTATAGAGGGTAGTGGTGGAACATAAACTTTGTCCCTGACGTATCCCCACAGGAAGAAGTCGCAAGGAGTGAGGTCTGGGGATCTGGGAGGCCATGTGATTAGAGCACGATCCGTGGCAGTGTGTCGACCAATCCACCGTTGAGACACTGTTTCATTCAGGGGTGGGAGGCGCGGAGCATTCTACTGACTACTAATAGAAATGTGAGGCCACGCCCTTTGTAACGACATACGACTCGTTCCTCTACGTGGCTTGAGTACGTCGCAATAAGCCTTCGAAATCGGTTCATTCTTTATGAAAGACCCTGTACTAGGAACTGTCCCGGCATTCGCCTTAGTGCAGGAGAATGGAAAACCAATACACACACAACTGATTTTATGTCGCACCGACACCGATAGCTCTTGCGGCGACGATGGGATAGGAAAGGCCTAGGAGTGGGAAGGAAGCGGCCCTGGCCTTAATTAACGTGCAGCTCCGGCATTTGCCTAGTGTGAAAATGAGAAACCCCGAAAAACCATCTTCAGGATTGCCGACAGTGGGGTTCGAACCCACTATCTCCCGGTGAATGGAAAACCATCGGACCGAGTATTTTCCGTATAATTTTTCTTCATAGTAGGCTACTTCTAATTTATTCAGCTTGTAATTCAGTACTAGAAATTATTTTTATTTCTTACTTACCCAAGTGGGCTTCTGTTAATGTGAAAGCAGCGAAGAGAAATGAAAGTAAGAAAGCGTACTTCATGGCTCTCTAGCCCTGAGCTACGACTAACCAAGCACAGATGTTGACTGATACACTGATCGTAACAGGGAGTATGCATGATGATGAGCATAATTAAAGGGCCCGGAAGTTAGGCAAAATGCCTTGTTTTATTTGCGTAGATATATCAAAGTGTCTCATAGAGACAAACATGTTTCCGTACGTTTGGGAACGGTAGGACCAGTTATTATACGCTTAATTAAAGAATAATTCCTTATGTATAAGTTATGCTCATTAATATTTACAAACTGATTTTATGTAATTAAACTATTATAAAAGTAATCTTCATGAACGACATGGGCAATAGGCAAATGTATGTCAATATTACGACGTAGGGAAATATTGCGTACACGTAAGCTAGAGCCTTGTCATGCCACATAAAAGGCGGCTCAGTGTTGCGAGTCACCGAGCAGCTATGGTATTCAGAGAAGGCGGTAGGCTGGTCCCACCGTAGGTTGTACTGAGAATGGTTTTTCCGTTCCTTTCCATTCTCCTCACTAAGGCGAATGCTGGGAGAGTTCATATTATAGGCCACGGCCTCTCACCCTTCCCCACACCTCAAATCACCGCAACATATCTCCCGACCTGAGAGAGGGCGTCATCCGCTAGGAGGCCCGCTGCACCCCATCAGAGTATGGAACGAAAACTTGTAGTAGTACTCAGTGGCGTAACCCTAGGGCCTGGAAGGGCTGCAAATGCAGGTGGTCCCAGTACTCAAGGCGGCCTGCAGAACCGAAAAAATTAACAAAACAATACATTAAATAAATATACCGTATAAATAAGTTAATTAATTAATTAATTAATCAAGTAAGTGAATGCCTGGTACTAAACTAGAGATTAGAGAAACTTCAGGTACTATAAAGAAGATGATGATGATGCTTGCTGTTTAAAGGGGCCTAATATCGAGTTCATCGGCCCCTAATGGTACGAAATGAGACGAAATTGAATGACAAATTAAAAGTCCAAAATTCTCCACTGATCAGAATTCAAAACGTGAGGACGAAGAATGAATGAATGGAGATGAATTTAAAACAAACAGTGGATGTGACCCGCAATGCCTTACATTCATAGATTCTGACATAAAACAATAGGATTACTGACCAAGGGATTGCTGCTATAGCATAACATTGAATCGATGATGCTTGCAGTCTAAAGGGGGTCCAAAATCCAAGTTATCGGCCCCTCATAACGGTACTTATCGCTAGGAATGTAGAACCATGGTATTTGAACTGTGGTACTAATCAAAAGTAGCAGAGACTCACGGTATTCCACACATTATGGTACTACTCACAGGTTATGAAATTCGACATATACTACAGAACTATGGTTTTTCTCACATTGCGGCGCCATTTACAGGCAACGCAACCCTATGGTGTTCAGCACATAAGAGTACTAACCAGAGGGATCTTCCCCTATCCTGTGGTGTTCTTCATATAGTGGGTACTAATCATAGGCAAGGCAGAACCATGGTAGCTATCATCCCATGGTCCCGCTCATATGGTGGTACTAATCACAGGTACTGCAAAAACCGACCGCACGGTGCTCCTGTTTGCTACTAATCACAAACCTATTTCGTACATAATATAGTGGTACTACGCGCAAGTAAAAGCGACCCATGATGTTCTCCGCGAGGTGGTACTAATCACAAGTAGTTTCATGGTTCTAAGACAATCATCCCCTCATCCCCTTTTAGTCGCCTCTTACGACAGGCAGGGGATACCGTGGGTGAATTCTTCGTCTGCGTCCCCCACCCACGGGGGGTTGTGTGTTTGGTCCGCGAGAGGTATTTTATTTCCCTCAAGTCCGCCGGCAAGCCTGTTAGGACCCCCCTATCCACCATCTGGGACGCGCCACGTGGGAGTATCACTTCTCCCTCTGCTACGCCAGCGTAGTAGGTTCGTGGACTATAAAGAAGAATCATGAGAAAAATCTTAGGCCCTGTGAAAACAACAGAAGTATGGAAATTAAGATCCAATGATGAAATATAGAGGAACATGGAAAACATAACAGAAAACATAAGAAAAAGGAGATTGCAAATTTTTTGGACATACTTACATAATGGATGATTCCAGATTAACAAAAAAAAAAAATTCAAGCACCTTTTGGTCAAAAAGGCAACAACTAGCTGGATTCAAGAAGTAAAGAAAGATTTAGAAAGAAATAATATATTAAGAGAAGAAGAAACTATGGGCAGATAGATTTTTAGAAATAGGGTACTAAGTATGGAAGGATTCCAAGGAAAACCGAACCAGAAACCTAGTGCGAAGTGGTCCGAGGAAACAGCATAGTGAAAGGATGAAAGAATATTGGAAGGATCGGAAGAGAAAATAACAAAGTATGAAGGACTGAATTAAAATTAGCACGTGGTCCTTAGCAGGCTTCATTGGAAAGAAGAAGAAGAAAAAATCAAGTAAGAACAAAAGAAGGAATTTTCCTGAGAAGACAGCAGGGCCAAGTATCCTATCAGATGGAGGCGATGGTACAAACCAAACTGTGAACTCTACCAACACCAAGAAAACCTCACAGATGCCATCAAAAGAAGACGGCTGGCTTTCTGCGGACATCTGTATAGAATGGACACCCACAGACAGGCTGTCCTGTAAGATCTTCAAAGTAGCCAGCAGAAGTAAAACCACTGGAACGCTGTGGATCCAGCAGGTAGAGAATTATCTGGCAGAAAAGGGGATACGGTCGGTGTTATTCTACCGCCCTCACCAACAGGGGGAAGGGATCTGTAACCTTGTTTTACAACGTATTTTATGTGATTACCCCCAATGAAAATCTTATCTTAATACCTGTGCATTTGCATGATGGCCGTGAGGTTCTTTCAACTCATCAACATAATAATTAAACCTCACACACAACATTCCACACTACCGCCATTCCAATTACATGCAGGTTCATAGAATATGGTGGCAGTAGGAGCAAATCTTTTTTTTTTTTGCTAGGGGCTTTATGTCGCACCGACACAGATAGGTCTTATGGCGACGATGGGATAGGAAAGGCCTAGGAGTTGGAAGGAAGCGGCCGTGGCCTTAATTAAGGTACATCCCCAGCATTCGCCTGGTGTGAAAATGGGGAACCACGGAAAACCATCTTCAGGGCTGCCGACAGTGGGATTCGAACCCCCTATCTCCCGGATGCGAGCTCACAGCCGCGCGCCTCTACGCGCACGGCCAACTCGCCCGGTGAGCAAAAGATCCACATTGGTCGACGCCACGAACAAATAGAATTTTAATTTTTTTAAAAACTACTTTGTACAAAGTAACATCATCTGCAAAAGGATTATCTGTGATTTCTTGAGGAAAAGTCTAAAAACTAACGCATTTTGAATCTCTGAACACAGCATCGGTGCACGTATCACGCAGCGTACGGGAATTAAATTCGAGGTTGCGGCGTGGTAAAAATGTATCAAAGTGTTATCGAGGATTATGTGAAGCCTGTGGCAAGAATGCATTATTACCGTATAAGACGGTTACATGGTGGATCAAGGCGTTTCATGCAAGTCGGAATGCGACTGCAATGGTTGCATTGGGAGATCTTCGAAGACCCTCCATACTTACCAGACATGAGACCTTTTGACTTCGACCTGTTTTCAAAGTTGAAGGCACCCTTCCGAGGCCGCCGATTTGCTGACGTGGCATTTGTACTCCGCACAGTAGGGCGCTCCGTCGCGGTCATTAACAAAGAACGCCTTGCCAATGGTCCTCAACGGCTTCCCGACATTTGGCAAAAGGTGATATACTTTGCGGTTCGCTACATTAAAGGAACGTAATGCAATTTTACTTGTTAGTTCATTAAATTGCGCTCTATCAATATTGATGCTGGCCTTGTAGAGGACGAACACTGGTTGCCATGGTCACAATGGTGTCGGAGAATTAATGACGCTCATTCCAGATTGCCTCCCAGCCAAAAAAAAAAAAATAAAAAAATAAAAAAAATAAATCACAGCTCTAGCCCTTAGGGCAAGCAACTCAATGTCGAAAACATCCTAGGGATATGAGCTACGAAATTAGGTAAATGAAATATAATAAAGTATGAGAATATCTTCTTTATTTACTCCTAAACATTACAATCCTTTTTTTAATAATCGTTATCCGGTCAATTAACCACGGCCGACTCAATGCGTCGCTCTAGCTAGCTCCCGGCGAGGGATCCAGTCGGCCGTGGATTAGCTTAAGCAGTTTGTCTTTTGCTACCACAACGAGCGCTAATGTGAGTCAAAGCATTGTTTCACCGTTGCCTGCGTGATATCTCGTAGGCAACGGTTTCACTTAAGCACCACTACGAGCGCTAATGTGAGTTAATGCATTGTTTCACTTAAGCACCACTAGGAGCGTTAATGTGAGTTAATGCATTGTTTCAGGTGAGCACCACTATGAGCGCTAATGTGAGTTAATGCATTGTTTCACTTAAGCACCACTATGAGCGCTAATGTGAGTTAATGCATTGTTTCAGTTGAGCACCACTAGGAGCGCTAATGTGAGTCAATGCATTATTTCACTTAAGCACCACTACGAGCGCTAATATGAGTCAATGCATTGTTTAACTTAAGCACCACTAGGAGCGCTAATGTGAGTCAATGCATTGTTTCACTTAAGCACCATTAGGAGCGCTAATGTGAGTCAATGCATTGTTTCACTTAAGCACCACTAGGAGCGCTAATCTGAGTCAAAGCATTGTTTCACTTAAGCACCAGTGCGAGCGCTAATGTGAGTCAATGCAGAGTTTCACTAAGCCAATATAACTACATTCGGTCTGGACATTTTTCTAAAAGTCAAAAATGCCTGAGGGTATTAAACCAAGGAACCCGTTACAGAAAGAATGATGTAAATAAGTCAATTTGGCTAGGATTTGAATAAAAAAGAAAGAAACAAGCGATTTTAGGCTGTTTTTCCGGAACTGCATTTAGGCCAGAAGTGATTTCCGAAATATACTTTTTTTTAGTTTGGTAGAGCTATCGAAGACTCACAGTTTGAAACCTCTCCGGGTCCTTTACCCCTTCCACTTTCGGCACAATTGAGGAATTTTTTTGATTTTACGTTTTTCGTTGTGTATTTGCTAAGAAATATTTTCTACATCAACATGTCCGTGTTAAAGTATGGCGATAAGTCAGAGTAATGAACCCTCTCATTAGTACACGCAGGTTTACGGATGTTTTTCAATATTATGCTATGCGCTGGCATTCGTTTTTACCATGGGACTGTACATTAGTTGTTGTCAAAAGGTTAATACGAAGAAAGTACAGAACATATTGAACCATTCTTTTCATTACTTAATAGGCGATATCTAACGCAATTGTAATATTGCGCAACATGACGCTAAATATAAGGGCGCGATGTTGTATAGAACGCGGGAGCTTGGAGGTGATTCCCTAGGAAGGGTGTGACCATGCATGAGTGGAACAGAAGATATGTTGAAGAAGGAAAGAGAGATAAGACTTTTGTTTTGGGAGGTACCATGCCACTTTAACAACATTTAAAGCGGGAACAGTCAGGTTCACCACGTCACGGGAATCGAGTGATATCTCCTCTCCCTGAGGGTTTTCTAAGATAATAACATGATGAAAACTATCTCCAGAATTTTAGGAACCTAATGATATGTTTAACGCCATTAATAAGTAACGAGATTGATAACTTCGCGTTAATACAACCACCGTGGGAAGCTGTTTAGGGCTGCATACCAAACTCAAGAGTGTTTGGAAGGAGTTCACCCGGCGTGGCTTCGCTTTTTGCTTCCTATAAGAGATGAGAGATTGGCAGGGAGGCATCTCATTCGACGGTAAGATTGGTGCTGGTGCGTGCCGCGGGTCTGTCTGTGTTATTGCGTCATAAACCATTGTCTAAAACAAGGACTAAGATTACTTATGGAATGTTTGCGATAATTTCATTTGAACTGTAGATATGTGAATAATAGTTTTCTAGTGAGATTAGATTTGATTCGCCATAGTGTGGTCATGAGCGTTAAGTGTAGTAAAGAGTTCGAGTTCGAGTGCAAGAAATCTTCAAACTGGTCTTCGGGAAGACACCATCAGAATAGAGCCACCTACGGTGATTGAAACAAGAAGATCGACCCAGGACGACCTCGTCACCATGCTTGGCTGAAATGGCATGGCCGAGTTCTGAAGGAGAGAGGAGAAGGTCACCGAATATGAGATAAGTGAACCAAATCTGTAAGCATGTGGTAGGATTGGCGACAGTTACACAGAAATTTAGTAATTAAGTATGTAAATATTAGTAGTTGAGCCCTCTTGGCAATTATTTATTAAATGTAAAGCGCACAATGTGCAAAAACAGTTTTTGTACAGATGGTCAACTAGGCTAATGCCATTCTTATTATTGAGGTTGTCCTCATTTTGCAGTTTTGTGCATGGTATCTTTCACAATGATCGTTGCACAGGTTACATATACAGTCTTCGTTCGGCTGGTCGAAGTTTTTGGTTTGGCAGAATCTGTGGTGAAATACATGAGTGGTGTAACGTGTAATTATGTGCCGTAGCTCGTAATTTGCTTGCTTCCACTCTTCCGTCATTATAGCGTCCGTGGAATAGAAGTCGGACCAAATAGCATTCCTTTTCTCGTTTAAAGTTTGGCGTGCATTCTCGTAGGGTTTGGTGTTTGGTAGACAAAACTGTGTTTTGATATCGTCAATGAAGTAGTCCTCCTTGGTTAGAACGTATGTTAACCTTGAAGGGGCTGACTTCCCAATGCCTAGTATTCTCTTGAGATATCGGGCCTTGACTTTTTCTATTGTCATCAGGTCGCTGAGTGTGAGTTTTTCCCAGGTGATGCTAATCCCATAGGTTGCTATTGGTGATATGGTTGTCCTGAACAGTAGCATTGCTGTACCTAATGATATTTGTTGAGGTTGTTGAATGTTGTAGATGGCTTTTATTGCTTCGGCTGCTCTTTCTTTGACATGGATATTGTAGGATGTTAGAGTAGTTTGGAGGGTGACACCAAGGTACTTGAATTTCGGCACTACCTCTTGGCAATTAGAATACGGCTTGATCATAGCCCATCAGGCTATTTATCAAGATGGCTTTTAAATCATTAATGTTTTTAATGTAGGGAATAGTAGGGTGCGTTATATTATTTTATGGGTGAGAAGAGAGCTAGGAGTTACTTAAGGTTATTTATTTTAGTTTTAGATCAGAATATTCCCTAGTGTTTCGTCTTCAGGTTAAATCTTGTTGTAAGTAAGGATCATTTTGGAAAGCTTATCACTCTCTTCTATCAGGAAGGATAGAAAGATCAGGGTAACGTAGTATCTGCATGTTTTCATTTGATTAAATTCTGTTGAGAAATTAAATTAAAGAATTAAAGAAATGAAAACCACGTTGTAAGCAATGCCATAAAAATCTCTGACTAAGTTTCACACTGTCAAAGATATAGACTCGAACCATGGGTCTGGAGGGTGTCAGGTTACGCCATACGTGTAGAGTGTCGTGATTTTATGAGAAATAGTACGGTATAGTACTGTGAATGAAATGAATTAGACACCGAGGTGGTCTGCTAAAAGAGAATGAGAATTGGTTCCTTACTTGTCGTAATAAGTTGTGTAGAGGCTCATATACATGTCAAGATAAGACGGATGTGAAACGAACTTGTGCAATAACAATCAATCAATCAATCAATCAATCAATCAATCAGTATTGATCTGCATTTAGGGCAGTCGCCCAGGTGGCAGATTCCCTATCTGTTGTTTTCCTAGCCTTTTCCTAAATGATTTCAAAGAAATTGGAAATTTATTGAACACCTCCCTTGGTAAGTTATTTTTTTAAGTTTTTTTTGCTAGTTGCTTTAAGTCCCACCGACACAGATAGGTCTGATGGCGACTATGGGACAGGAAAGGGCTAGGAGTGGGAAGGAAGCGGCCGTGGGCTTAATTGAGGTATGAAAATGGGAAACCACGGAAAACCATCTTCAGGGCTGCCGATAGTGGGGTTCGAACCTACTACCAAGACCAAGTGGTTTCGAGACCAAGAATGCAGCCGGGGCATGGTCGGTGTAAGCCTTTGTTTACGATTTGTGTGTGTATGTGTGTGTGTGTGTGTGTGTCTGGGAGTTCCTCACCCTCCTGACGACTTCAGGTCATTGGCACAATTATCGCCCCTAGGGGTGACAGCCATTTTTAAAAAGCATGCAGTAGCTCGTTTCTTTTCCTTTCAGAAGAGATTTATTTGTTTGACAGAGATTATGTTTCTTTCTTCTTGCTTGTTCACATTTATGTGTATAGAACGTGTGTGTGTACTAGTAGATTTGATCTTGATTATTAGATGGTCTGGTAATTATGAAGTTTACCCAGAGGATATGAGTTCACATCCCTATGATTTTTATGTGAAATCGGGCAACAAGTAGCTTCAGTGTTCGGTTTTATTTTAGTTGTCTTTTATAGCGTTAAGTTTTTCTGTTTATATGTAAATATCTCCCAAATGTAAGGGAACCTTAATAGTAAATTTATTTCTGCGAAACGTCCCTAATCCTAGCACCATGTTTTTATTTTGTAGGTCCAATGGTGATGTCCACCGAAGGACTTTCTAATTGTTTCATTCATCCATCCGTCAACACGTCGACATCGTTTTATTTTATCCTTGTAAATTATAAATGTAAGCCGTTTATGGCATTTTATCTTTGCGCCACGTGTGTGGCATATTGTAAAAAAGTATTGTTACAACAAAGATATATGAATTGACTATGCTTTCCCAATTAAATAGCTAAATAATTACAGAGTTCCTCATTTACAAAATTAGATTATTTGAGTAGTATTCCTGTCCAATTATACTCTCGTCACAAGAACCCGAAATGCCTATTCGCCGGTTGCAGCTATGCTGGTGTAATTTATTTTATGGACAGGTAAGTAGGTAAGTTACATAACCCATTATTGTTTTATGTGTTTGATCCGTTTATTTAGCCCTGTAGGGCATAATATGGTGCGTGTATATCCATTTTAAATACACTGACTGACAGAGCAAATGCAACACCAAGGAGGAGTGGTTCGAAAGGGATGAAAGTTGGGGAAAAAACAGAGACGGCACGGACGAATAATTGATGTTTATTTCAAACCGATATGCAGGTTACACAATGCCCACGGCATCGACTCAGTAGGATGTAGGACCACCGCGAGCGGCGATGCACGCAGAAACATGCCGAGGTACAGTGGTTCTCCACTCTCTGTCAACCATTTGCCACAGTTGGTCGTCCGTACGAGGCTGGGGCAGAGTTTGCAAACGGCGTCCAATGAGATCCCACACGTGTTCGATTGGTGAGAGATCCGGAGAGTACGCTGGCCACGGAAGCATCTGTACACCTCGTGGAGCCTGTTGGGAGATGCGAGCAGTGTGTGGGCGGGCATTATCCTGCTGAAACAGAGCATTGGGCAGCCCCTCAAGGTACGGGAGTGCCACCGGCCGCAGCACATGCTGCACGTAGCGGTGGGCATTTAACGTGCCTTGAATACGCACTAGAGGTGACGTGGAATCATACGCAATAGCGCCCCAAACCATGATGCCGCGTTGTCTAGCGGTAGGGCGCTCCACAGTTACTGCCGGATTTGACCTTTCTCCACGCCGACGCCACACTCGTCTGCGGTGACTATCACTGACAGAACAGAAGCGTGACTCATCGGAGAACACGACGTTCCGCCATTCCCTCATCCAAGTCGCTCTAGCCCGGCACCATGCCAGGCGTGCACGTCTATGCTGTGGAGTCAATGGTAGTCTTCTGAGCGGACGCCGGGAGTGCAGGCCTCCTTCAACCAATCGACGGGAAATTGTTCTGGTCGATATTGGAACAGCCAGGGTGTCTTGCACATGCTGAAGAATGGCGGTTGACGTGGCGTGCGGGGCTGCCACTGCTTGGCGGCGGATGCGCCGATCCTCGCGTGCTGAAGTCACTCGGGCTGCGCCTGGACCCCTCGCACGTGCCACATGTCCCTGCGCCAACCATCTTCGCCACAGGCGCTGCACCGTGGACACATCCCTATGGGTATCGGCTGCGATTTGACGAAGCGACCAACCTGCCCTTCTCAGCCCGATCACCATACCCCTCGTAAAGTCGTCTGTCTGCTGGAAATGCCTCCGTTGACGGCGGCCTGGCATTCTTAGCTATACACGTGTCCTGTGGCACACGACAACACTTTCTACAATGACTGTCGGCTGAGAAATCACGGTACGAAGTGGGCCATTCGCCAACGCCGTGTCCCATTTATCGTTCGCTACGTGCGCAGCACAGCGGCGCATTTCACATCATGAGCATACCTCAGTGACGTCAGTCTACCCTGCAATTGGCATAAAGTTCTGACCACTCCTTCTTGGTGTTGCATTTGCTCTGTCAGTCAGTGTATAAGAACTTGTGTTATTTTTGTGTCAAACCTTGCATAAACTATTTAACAATGTTAACAATGATGTTTTCACGGCGCGTACTTGGGCTTATGCCGTGTGAAGAAGACAAGGTGAAACTCTTTAAGTTTCGCAGAGAAGTTCGCTCCGCGTCTTGAGAAGAAAATCTCGAATGTTCACGAGAAAGACTGCTGCAATTCCGCATAAACACAAAAGCCCACACCATGTGTATATTTAAGAATGCTGGACTGCTCTTAACTCCATTTTGACTAAAAGTGAATCCATGTTGTTCATCATCATCATCATCATCATCATCATCATCATCACTGGCGTGGCAGCCCTTTGTGGGCCTTGGCCTCTTGAAGAAGTTTTCCCCATTATTTCCTGTTAAGTGCAATTCCTGATTCCAGTTATCTTTACATCCTCTCTCGCCCCTTCTTCCCACCTTCTTCCAAATTTCCTGATTCCTTCTGGCAGTGCATTAAATATTTTCTTTATCATTCTGTCATTAGCACGCAGTACATGTCCTGCCCTCTCCTACCTTCTAATCTTTATCATGTGATTCCTTCTCTGTATCACTCCTTAACCAATCCATCTCACTTCTTGAATAGTAGTAATATCTAGCCCATACTCATCCAGCTGATCGAGCAACTTTCTTAGGTTTTCTAGCTTGGTAAAGAGTTAAAACATTCCACGAACAAATTCTCAAGTCCTTTACATGTTTGCGAGGTCGTCGTAAAAAGGTAAAGCCGGCTATTTCTTCTTCGTAAGGAGAGCTTTTTTTACAGACTGGGTTGTCAGCCCACCATGTTGTTTATGCATCCATCAATTCATTTGCGTATCGTGGCTGGCGGGGTGACCTGGTGGGTGTACAAGGGAAATAGACTAGCCTATATTTCCTGTGAAGCCCATCAAGGGTTATTCTCTCAATGTCAGCACGAACGTCATAAGTTACATCACACTTAGCCTTTCATGGAGTTTATACACTGTTAAACGTATTATGATTAAGTGTTGAAATAATTACATGGAGGAAAACATTGACTTCACAATACAATATACCAGACTCGTCTAAAACTTTCTGCTCTATTGTAAGCAAAGGTTAACATTGTTCAAACAAATACTTGCATTAAAACGAATTAATAGGCGTAAGATACATGTTGTCTTAGACCAGGGATGGCAAACCTTTTCGGATTAGCGAGTCAATTAAGGTTTTGTTTATTTATTTTTACTGTTTAGTATAGCTGCCTCTGTGGTTCAGTGGTAGAGTATCGGCCTTCGGATCCCAAGGCAGTGGGTTCAAACCCGTCAGAGGTAATCGGATTTTTGAAGTGCATAAAGAAGTCCATTCGATACTATATGTGGTACGATGTCGGCGTGTAAAAGATCTCTGGTGACGTATTTGATGTTTACCCGACAAAATTAATATCTCAGCCATAGACACCCAAGAGAGTTTCGCTTTACTCGGTCTGCCATCTAGTAGGCCTAGAGCAAAACAGAACGTCAAAATTGACGAGCAGACAGCCAGATGGCGTCAGATCAAAATGTCTGCACACGGTAGCCGAGGCCATACGATTATTATTATTATTATTATTATTATTATTATTATTATTATTATTATTATTATTATTATTGTTACGGAGTTATCCGTGGAAGGCAGAGGTGAAAGAAGGTGCGGGCTGGAATGGGTCTAACTACAAAGCCGAGAAACGAATTAAAATTTCATTAAAGGTTATATTTTCAACTTAACAATTTTCATATAGACTTTCAAAATTCAACAAGTAACAAATCAACAACAAGCCAAAATGAGGTACAACGAAATCACAAGTTTTAGGGGATCATTACAAGATCCGGGCTTCGAGCCCCAAGTTTTATAATTCCTGAGCTCTCAGCTCACAACCACAAGTTACAAAAAGGGCAGAAAACCCCTAATTACATGGAGCACTTGCTCCCACCTAGTAATGTCAAGCCTCCGAGAGGCACCTTTCAAAACACCAGAAAGAGCTGACCCGCTCTCAATCTTTCAGGCCTATTAAAGGCAATACTATACTTTACAATAACTTGCCATCGAGGCACAACTTACAAGAATTAAACAGGGGTATCTCGTACCCAGCCTACAGGGACTTAAATGAAAATAATAGGTTAATTAAATGGCCCAAAATACCACGATGAATGGAGGCGTTGCTTGCACTCCTTCATGAAACCTTATAAAACCTAAGGGGCACTAGGCTGATGACACAGGGGCTATTCCCAAACAAGGCAGGTGACTCGTATGAGAAAACATTTAAGACAGTAAGAGTAGAAAATCGGTTATGAAAACGTAGTCACCTCAAATCAAAAATGAAGGGGAGCTCGAGAGGGTAAAGCACTCTCTATCCCCGATTTACAGTCAAAGTAATAAGAAAATTTTACATAAGCCGGCACTAAGTTACATTTTCCGACAGGTAGGTTACATTGAAAAGGTTTCGGACCTTCCCGGAGGGTTAAACTGCTGAGCTAGCAAGAAATGCAGATCTTAAGTGGCCATTACCTTGTTGAAGAGCTGCTGCCGAATGAAAGAGGCGCTTCCCGCCCCCTGCTATACTTCCAAACATTAAGCTAGATGTTGTTGAAGTGGCCGAGAGCCAGGAAAATCAGCAGTTTTTATACTCTCGGAGAAGTTTCGAGACCTTTCATGAATAATTAAGACACACCCACAGTGGTTTGTTGGGTAGCTTACAGTTACACGTCAAAATTGGAGAAGAAAGACCCCATTGGCTGAAAATTAATGACAGAAATTATTGATTGGCTAACTTCAAAACTGGCGGAAAGAAAAGATTTATATTGCCAACCCACAAATGAAAGAACGAAATTTAGTAAGGAACAAACTTATGAATACAACATTTCTTCAAACAAAGTTCTACCACTTCGCACCAGGGTGCATGGTCTATCAGAGAATGTCCACACTTCTTGATAATTAGTAAACAAAAGCAGTTCGAAATTAACACAGTGACATCTTCTGAGAAACTGTTGAGATAATTCAGTTTTTAAAGTTCAGAGTTTCTGCTGTAGGGGAGTACTTTAAGGTGGAAAAATTAAATTGCGGCATAGAGGTGTACCAACCGGTACAATTATTATTATTATTATTATTATTATTATTATTATTATTATTATTATTATTATTATTATTATTATTATTATTATTATTATTATTGTCTAGTGCGCCATCGGTTATTTTCCTTTAAAATCATCATGGAATACCCTCATTTGACTTCATTTAGGTATTCGATTGCATTAAAAATAAATCCATTCGACTGACAATGAATGTTTCCTGATTATATTTTGCAAACATTACTGAAAATCACATTACAAAAAATTGTAAATATTACGAATAAGATTTCCTTTAAACTAATAAAATCTGTAACAAATATGGCCACAGAATTAATTGTGACATACTTCTTTATTAAAGCGTATGTTAAAATGTTCTATGTTGGTAGATTTTCGACCTATTTATTACATGTTAAAAACTTAAAATATTTTAGTATGTTGTGAGGCGTGGTACAGAAATCGTGTGCGTGTCGCCTAGAGGCATGCTTATTATAGGTTCGCCATAACTTACTGTATAACAATGTTAACGTCTAGGGCAAAAATAATATTTAAAAAAAATTAAAACTTAGTCACTAAAATTTAGAGATCGTGTGTGTAATTAGTGAGTAATATTTAAGGTGTCCGCCTCTGTGGTGTAGTGGTTAGTGTGATTAGCTGCCACCCCCGGAGGCGCGGGTTCGATTCCTGGCTATGCTACGAAATTTGAAAAGTGGTACGAGGGCTGGAACGGGGTCGACTCAGGCTCGGGAGGTCAACTGAGTAGAGGTGGGTTCGATTCCCACCTCAGCCATGCTGGAAGTGGTTTTCCTTGGTTTCCCACTTCTCCAGGCAAATGCCGGGATGGTAACTAAAGAATAAGATAATATTTCCTTTAAACTAATAAAATCTATAACAAATATGGACACAGAATTAATTGTGACATACTTCTTTATTAAAGTGTATGTTAAAATGTTCTATGTCGGTAGATTTTCGACCTATTTATTGCATGTTAAAAACTTAAAATAGTTTAGTATGTTGTGAGGCGTAGCACAGAAATCGTGTTCGCGTGTCATAGGTTCGCCATTCCTGGTCTAGACTCTATAACAATTTCTTTATTATTTTTTATTTCTTTGCTATTTACTTTGCGTCTCACTGACACAGATAGGTCTAATGGCGACGATGAGATAGGACAGGCCTAGGGGTGGGAAGGAAGCGGCCGTGGCCTTAATTTTTTTTTCTAGGGGCTTTACGTCGCACCGACACAGATAGGTCTTATGGCGACGATGGGATAGGAAAGGCTTAGGAGTTGGAAGGAAGCGGCCGTGGCCTTAATTAAGGTACAGCCCCAGCATTTGCCTGGTGTGAAAATGGGAAACCACGGAAAACCATTTTCAGGGCTTCTGATAGTGGGATTCGAACCTACTATCTCCCGGATGCAAGCTCACAGCCGCACGCCTCTACGCGCACGGCCAACTCGCCCGGCGTGGCCTTAATTAAGGTATAGCCCTAGCATTTTGCCTGGTGTGAAAATGGGAAACCACGGAAAACCATCTTCATGGCTGCCGATATTGGGGTTTGAACCCACTATCTCCCGGATGCAAGCTCAAGCTTCGCGACCCTAACCGCACGGCCAACTCACCCGGTATATAGAACAATGTTAACGTCTAATACAAAAATAATTTAAAAAATTAAAAACCTTAGAAACTAAAATTTAGAGATCGTATGTAATTAGTGAGTAATATTTAAAGTAGTAATAGAAAAATTAATTGTATCAAAATAACCTGGATTGCAATAAATGATAACTCTCTCCCCAGTTCCTGGAGATCTGGAATCAGGGGACTGAAGTAGTGATGGGATAATCGAATAACCTCCACCCGATTATATAGATAATCGAATAAATGATCGAATAAGTTTCAAATATCATTCAATTGTATTGCATAGAATATTCGGATGCTCCAGGAATCAATTTCTTCGGTTTAAGTGTGTCGGAGTCGAATAGATGAACTCTTATTTTTACAAAAATAAAGTTACGCCTTTCTCTAAACATGTTGAAAATAAATGAGCTAATTAACTGTCTTGATAGCATCAGTTTTCATTCAATTATTTCGAAAGCATTCACTATTAAATTACTTCTTCATTCGAATGCAGTTCCGAATTAATAATCGAAAAAATAAAGTAAAAATAAAAAATAAATAAAAATATTCAGTATTCGATTGCCTCACTCATTCGAAATAATGGCCGGCTCTATGGCTAAATGGTTAGCGTGCAGGTCTTTGGTCACATGGGTCCCGGGTTCGATTCCCGGCAGGGTTGGGAATTTTAACCATAATTGGTTAATTTCGCTGGCACAGGGGCTGGGTGTATGTGTCGTCTTCATATCATCATTTCATCCACATCATGACGCGCAGGTCGCCTACCAAGCAACCGTTGCTCATCTCGAAGGCGTCCAGATTTCGACCTGTCGATTCCTCTCGGCTGTTATTCTCGGCTTTCTAGACCAGGGCCGCTATCTTACTGTCAGATAGCTCTATGCAACACATACATCTAAGTAAAAATCCCTGAACTGCGCGGGGATCGAACCTGGGGACCCCTACACCGCGGTGCGGCTGAACAGCGATTGCACTCGTGACGAGTAAAGAGAGCGGATGAGTGAGCAGTGTGTTGGCTGCTAGTTACTGTGTCGTAACATTAATTTAACCAATCTTTTTCTCATGGTTTCATTACCGATTTTCCTTATGTGAAAATAAAAATCCACAGTACCGGGCGAGTTGGCCGTGCGGTTAGGGGCGCGCAGCTGTGAGTTTGCATCCGGGAAATAGTGGGTTCGAACCTTACTGGCGGCAGCCCTGAGGATGGTTTTCCGTGGTTTGCTATTTTCACACCAGGCAAATGCTGGCCACGGCCGTTTCCTTCCATCTCCTACCCCTTTCCTATCCCATCGTCGCCATAAGACCTATCTGTGTCGAGGCGACGTAAAGCAAATAGTAAAAAAAAAAGAAAATGCACTGTCTGTTCCCAGTCAATTGTACGGGTCAGGAATGGAATGAATGAAGCCCCCCTCTAGCGACGAGGATAGGAATTGTGCCGGCTGCCGAAGCCTTTCGCATTCCTCTGGGGCAATGATTAACTACTGACAGATGAAATGAAATGATATTGGAGAGTGTTGCTGGAATGAAAGGATGACAGAGAAAGCCGGAGTACCCGGAGAAAAATCTGTCCCGCTTCCGCTTTGTCCACCACAAATGTCACATGGAGTGACCGGGATTTGAACAACGGAACCCAGAGGTGAGAGACCGCCTGAGCCTCGAAGGCTCTGTTTTCCTTATGTATGTTAAGTTGTATGCTTTTCTAAATACATATATCTGTTTCTAAGTGGACACATACTACAATTCACTACACAGTCTCTCTGATATACTACCACGAATGTTAAAAGGCATAGGCCCATTTGTAATAATAATAATAATAATAATAATAATAATAATAATAATAATAATAATAATAATAATAATAATAATACAGTAGTTTAAACAGAAGCACTTTATTCATCTGAATATATTATAATTGGTGGCAGATCTGGAATAAAGATTATTGAAAAACAAGAAATTTAATCCTGAGAAAAATATTAGGACCAAAGTGCGAAAATGGAATTTGAATGAAAAAAATCACATGAAATCTATCAAGTTACAGAAAAAATCACAGACACAGTCAGGAAATAAAATGAATAATAACAGGTCCACAAAGAAAATTTTAAACAGCCTTATCAATGAAAAATCACAATAACTGGCTAAAAGAAATGAGTGAAGAACTAAATGAAATTGGCTTTCATGAAGAAACCATTCAAGATGGAATAAAATTCAGAATCTTAATTCACAAACATACATTTTCTGTAAGCCCACCCGACTAAATACAGGATGGACTGAACAACGTAAAGATGAACACAGCGAGAGGATGAAGAGATAGTGGGAAGAGAAGAAGAAGAAAATGTTAATAAATTCAGAAGCGCTCCTTAGCTGGGCATAACGAATCAGTAATAATAAAATAACAATAATATTAATATTAATAATAATGTCCGGCTCCATGGCTAAATGGTTAGCGTGCTGGCCTTTGGTCACAGGAGTCCCGGGATCGAGTCCCGGCAGGTTCGGGAAATTTAACCATCATTGGTTAATTTCGCTGGCACGGGGGCTGGGTGTATGTGTTTTCTTCATCATCATTCCATCCTCATCATGACGCGCAGGTCACCTACGGGTGTCAAACCGAAAGACCTGCACCTGGCGAGCCGAATATGTCCTCGGACACTCCCGGCACTAAAAGCCATACGCCATTTCATTTCATTTCATGACGCGCAGGTCGCCTACGGGCGTTAAATCGAAAGACTGCACCTGGCGAGCCGAACATGTCCTCGGACACTCCCGACACTAAAAGCCATACGTTATTTCGTTTCGTAATAATAATAATAATAATAATAATAATAATAATAATAATAATAATAATAATAATAATAATAATAATAATGTGAGTCGAACTTTTCTCCCGTTTTTCTACGGGGTCGGATATGAAATGAGATAAATCTTCGTAGCGAGGTTTTACGACCGGATGGCCTTCCTGATGTCTTGCTCAGCAAAGGAGATAATGGGATGAAATGAACGACGTGATATATGGTAGTGGGAATGGAGAGGCACATAGCCTTCTCCTGTCGAATAGCACCATGGCTTAACGTCTCCATCCGATGGACGTCTCCGACTCACAATTTGAAAACTTTTCGGACCTTTATCTCTTCAGCTTTCGGCATAATTGAGGTAATTGCTCAATTTTCCTTTGCCTGCTAAGCAATGTTTTCAACCATGAAAGCACATAGACTCCGGGGAGGCCTGGCGTGTATCTTTCGAGTTGACACCTATAGTCGACCAGAGCATCTGTGAGAATGTAGCCTTACCTAAGAATCGAACCCCGGAGCCTTTGAGTTAAAGGCCATATGATAAATTTCATTGTATACAACTGCATTGTTGATATTTCAAGTTGTTTGAACTGAGATTACAATCCAGTGAGATGCAGGTTTTACGTGACGGAAATGAGAAGATTTCAATGTATGCTCGACGTTAATGCATCTTATCGCAAACTATTTACTGCCAGCAAATTCTAAGTCTTCCTGCCACTATTCATTTTATGAGGTGAGCTTGGGAATTAAGATAAAGTGTCTAAGTCTGTCATATGCTACTGTGTAAGCTGTCAGATCAAATCCATTGCTCTTTCACGTGTACACTCAATGGGCGGATTAAATAAGATCGAAACATTTAAGCTTAGCTTCTCTCGCACTTAAGAATGTACATAAGGACCCCAGCTTACATTATTGCATGATGTTACATGTACCAAAAGGCGCCCATGATCTACGCTAGGTAAATAAGGTGAATAGCCTTGGAATATTATTTGACAGAGAACTATTACTTTCACTCCTCAACTACACAAAATGATAAATGGAGCATACAGGACCCTTGGTTTTACTTAGGAATATATAATTATTAGAGAGGTAAATACGTGCATTTGCTTGTACAACGCCCTTGTGAGACCAAAATATGGAATACGCAAGCGTTGTATAGAGTCCCAGACGTAGAAACCACATTGCACAAATTGAGAACGTACCTCCTAAATTTCAAGTTTAACATCTACATTTCCTCTACAGCTTACACAGGAGCATGTGACAGAATTCTAATGGAGAATGATGCCATTATATTTCTGTACAAAATTATAATTGGTAGAATTCTTGGCACTTTTAAAATTTCATGTTCCTAGAGTCAACATTCTGAACATTTCTAAATGAGAATGTTATAACATCTGCTCATGCAAATTCTCCTCTTCAGAGAATATGCACTATCTACAGTAGAGCAGTTCGTAAAAACGATTTCAGCTCATCATTCAAAGCCTTCACAATAGACTTCAGAGCCTCTAAAACAGGACCTCTCAGGGTGTATGCGCCTGGTGCATGCACTGTGCACGGTGCAAAAGACGACTTCACTTGGTTGACCAGAGTGCAGATCCCCACTCCTCGATTTGGAGCACTAGCGCTGTCTCTCTCTTTCCCCACGCCTGTCTCGCTCGCTCCCCCTGTCTCCCTCTTCCTCCCTTGCTCCGTAGCGCTCCAAATCCGAGCTGAGTTGAGCCGAGTTGAGCCTAGCTTAGCCGAGTAGCGCAGAGAAGAAGCGTTGGTCCGAGCCGAGCCGAGCCGAGCGGGACCGATGCACTGTGCACAGGAATTCTGCGCCGCTGTTTGCACGCGGGAGATTTTGGGCGTTTGAGAGTTTCTGCTCTAAAAGATCAGAAAAATATTTCATCCACTCGAAAATTTGAAAATCATTGTACACTCCTCTATATTTCTGTAATATTGTGTATAGATGGTGTATTATTGTTATTATTATAATACGGTAATAATATTTGTTTACGGCCATTTGAGACCACGTTAAGCAACAATCGCACATTACAGGAAGCCTTCCTTGCAGCCATGAACTCAGCCATGTGAAATAAGGAACAATTATTAATGCAAACATTACTATATAGTAACAATCTTCACAACAAACAGAAAAACAGAACAATAATACAGTTTATTTCACAAATACATTTTTGGACGAGTCTTATGTACAGAGTTTTTAATAATATTCACAAGTGAACAGAAAAATATAACTCGATTCATAAATAAATATTTTGAAGGAATGCTTTATGTACGAAGCTGTAAAAATTAATCACAAGCAAAAAACTTAGATAATTCTTCTTAATACATGTCCTATTACTGAATATTATTACTGTATATTATGTATTTGACAAGCTCTACCGTCTACCACCTTCCCCAAATTTAACGCTTTAGGAAGACTACCAAACTGCACGTTTTAAGGGGACTTAACATCTAGGAGGAGAAGCTTTTAGAGGGGACAAAATGGTACTGTGTTCCCCTAAGATCATTTTTGTGGGGGGGGGGGGGCAGAAAAACCCAGTCTTCTTTCCCCTGTTCATCCTCTATTCAGCTTTTGTTCGTCACGGAAGCTTCTGAAGCTGTCGATCACTATACATTGTTCAGTTTAGGATGTCCTCCGGATTTAATCGGGATTGCTCAAGATCCTTTCTCACGTCCCTGAACCATTTGTCGGAAACTTTAGGTGTACTGTCAAGTTAACTTACTCTCAGAAACTGGTGGATAACGTTATGTTGACCTGCGGTTAGGGTCGCTTAGCTGCGAACATATCTTTGGGATGTGCTGGTCTCGCATTCCACCATCGGCAGCCCTGAAGATGGTTTTCCGTGGTTTCCTATTTTCACACCAGCTGTGTTAGTGCAACATTAAACCACTAGGAAAAAAGACAACAATTGAACTGAACCCCTACATAAGCTATAGCTTGTACTATCAGGTATGAAATGAAATGGCGTATGGCTTTTAGTGCCGGGAGTGTCCGATGACATGTCGGCTCGCCAGGTGCAGGTCTTTTGATTTGACTCCTTTAGGCGACCTGCGCGTCGTGATGAGGATGAAATGATGATGAAGACAACACATACATCCAGCCCCCGTGCCATTGGAATTAACCAATTAAGGTTAAAATCCCCGACCCGGCCGGGAATCGAACCCAGGACCCTCTGAACTGAAGGCCAGTACGCTGACCGTTCAGCCAGCGAGTCGGACACTATCAGGTATATAAACCAAGTATCAAGTTAATACCCAAAAGTACA
The DNA here is from genome assembly GCF_040414725.1 of Anabrus simplex. Taxonomy (NCBI): domain Eukaryota; kingdom Metazoa; phylum Arthropoda; class Insecta; order Orthoptera; family Tettigoniidae; genus Anabrus; species Anabrus simplex. The sequence goes on along the minus strand of NC_090275.1, from coordinate 71,389,197 downwards.
GATACGTAGACTAGTGATGGGATAATCGAATACTTTTAATAATCAAATAACCTCTATCCGACTATTAAAATAATCGAATAAAATAATCGATTGAGTTTCAAATACCATTCAGTTGTATCGCATAGAATATTCGGATGGGTCATGAACCAATTTTTCGGTTTAAGTGTGTCGGATGGATAATCGATTGAAATAAGTGAATAGATGAACTCTTATTAAAAATAGGAATACGCCTTTTTCCAAACGTATGTCCAAATGTTGAAACACGGCCGACTGGATCCTTCGCTGAGCTAGCTAGAGCGACGCATCAAGTCGGCCGTGGTTGAAACTAAATGAGTGAATCAACTGTCTTACTAACATCACTTTTCACTCGATTATTTCGAAAGCATTGACTATTCAGTTGCCTCATTCATTCGAATGCAGTTCCGAATTAATAATAGAAAAAAATAATCGAATGGAAAAAATTCACTACTCACTATTCGATTGCCTCAATCATTCGAATGAATAATTGAAATATAATTGAATAAACAGATAAAATGAAATAATCAAATAAGCGATTATTTTGTATTCGATTATCCCATCACTAACGTAGACGATTAAAGGCCTATATACATATGCATATTTGTTCAGAAGTACCATATAATCTTGGAAACAAACAGCAAAGTAGTACAAGAACAACCTGATGCAGTGAACAAGAAAATTGAAAACTATGGTATGAAAAACAGCGTAGAGAAAAGTAAGACCATGGTGATATCGAGAGGAGAAAGACAAGGCAAAGGCATTGTGAAAATTGGTGGTCAATGCCATGAAAATGTTGACAGTTTCAAATACAGGGTCTCTCATATAAACTCAGACCGAACGCACGGTGTTTATACTCTGCGCTACGGCCGCTGCCTCAGCCGAACTTATGTCGCACGTGGCCGCCCTGCTTTCAGCGTGTATACAATCTTATACAGTGTCTTTATTTATGCTTGGCAAGGACTTTCTCGCTCGACCTTGGCGGCCGATGACAGGCCGCTATCGGCCGCTGGCGCGCGCGGTTTCCGGCACTTCCTGCAGTAGCTGAGAGCTGAGCTCCGAGATAGTAGGGTGTTCAAAGAGGCTACTGCGTACTGTATGTCGTATTGTATAGTGTTTTATTGTGATTGTGTGTAAGTTTAGTGCTGTAATGTATGTGAAATAACCGTTACGTGAACGTGTATATCTGCACAATACTTACTGTACATTAAGTGCAGAAAATCGTGCGCTAGGACAAGACAAAACTTTCGAGCGAAATTTCCAGGGAGACCCATTCCTGTCAATCGGACAATGAAACAACTGGCCAAGAGTTTCAAACGTACAGGTTCAGCAAACAGTAAAATTGGCGTAAAGGTCGTTATCTCCTTACTGAAGCGTGTTTGGTACGAGGATCATAAATAAAAATCTGTGGCCCCCTCGTAGCCCAGATTTAACGGCATGTGATTTTTATTTTTGGGGAATGTTAAAAAATGTAGATTATGGGAACAACCCTCACACACTAAACTTAAAGACAATATAAGAGCTGCAATTGCATCCAGCAGTGCTGAAGACCTTGTTAGAGTAACTCAAAACTTCATTAGGAGATGCCGATTATGTTTGGCAGCGCATTGGAAACATTTTCAGTATAAACTGTAAAAAAAAAAAAAAAAAAAGTGATTAAAATGTATGATAAATGCATGATAATGAATGATAATGATTTTGAGCAAAATCTGTAAACATGGTGAGTAAAATGAATGATAATGATTTTGAGCACCGTATTCTGCCGTACATACGCACGCGCGGTAGCCGGCAACTGAACCGTCACTGGCGGCCAAGGTCGAGCGAGAAAGTCCTTGCCAAGCATAAATAAAGACCCTGTATATAATCCTACCTTATAAAAGATTCTGGAAGTGTCGTACTTTCTGGTTATACAGGCATTCGCGTCAGCCAGTATGTACAGTAGTTACCAGATACTAAATCAAATGATATTATTATTATTATTATTATTATTATTATTATTATTATTATTATTATTATTATTATTATTATTATTATTGCGTAACTTGTAACTTTCCTTATTAGGAAACGAGGGCCCAATTTTCAATTATTGCAGGGGGGGAGGGGCGACCTTCTTAGTGCCGCTTCTGTCTAAGAAGTATGATAGGAAAGACGGATTGAGAAACGAAGATGTGAGAAAGGAGGTCGGAATTGAAAACCTGAATGAGAAAATTGATAGGAGTAAACTAGGATGATTTGGACATGTAAACAGGATGGATGAGGAAAGAACACCATTTAAACAGATGATAGAGATGAAGTTCCAGGGAATGAGAACAAGAGGGGGGCTTAGCACAAGGTAGATCGAGTGGATAAAGGGGGGAAGAAGAAGAAGAAGAAGAAGAAGAAGAAGAAGAAGAAGAAAGACTGGGGCAAAATACTGAAAGAGTCGTATGTTGGGTATTCAGCCCGAAGGCTGGTTTGATCCTCCACAGTTCCGCCAACAGCTATCATAGATAACCTAGGCGTCACTGAAGAGGCATACTGGGGAAAAGAGGAGTGAAGTAGTTTCCCGTTGCTTTTCTCTATTGAAAGAGGAATGGTGAAAAAGAGAGGAGGACGGAGAAGTGCCATAAATGCCCCAACCCGGCAGGAGTTGTATAAGGGGACAGACGGTATATTATTTGTATCATTATTTTCAATATGCAAACATTAGAAATTTTTCATGAAAGATTACATTTTCTACTCACTCGAAATAATTGTGGCTGGGGAGGTTTATGGAACTTTCCCCTAGGATGAGGTGAGGGATGGAAGCTGTCCAGTCTACTGCCTGGTGACAATGCGACAGTATGTGGAGTTGTGAAGGACAGACAGGGCGGTAATGACGAGCTGAGCACTGGATATAACTTGATCCCTATTAGCACACACACGTCATTTGATACCGCGCGTATGGCACGGAACAAAATCACAGAGCACAAAAACAGCCACTGTAATTCTATCAGCCAATATTACATTTTACAACATGGTAACAAAATATCTTGTAATATGAACTGTCCTTGCTAGCGTATTCTCCTCGTTTAAAGTTACTCTAGCATTTCAAAGGAAAGTTTGCAAGTTTATACAGTCCTTTTGTGTGTCGAGTGACCAACGCTGAACCAAGAACTCGAAGGAGATTTAGTCGTGACAAAATTTGAAAGTAGGTTTAGCGGTATGCTGTCATACCAACGATGACTCCTCAATGGATAGTACACGAATTTCTAGGGACAAGAACATTTTTCCCTTTTAGGGGGTTTCCCTTTTATGCAAGGTTAACAAATATTTTATGCTTACTGTGTTCCTATTTCAATCAATAATGTATCGAAGAAGAGAATTTGAAGAATTTTCTTTCAAACGAGCAAATGTTACACTGCATGCAACTGCTGTGCTACTATTTTAGTATCTATCTCCACCTTGTTCCTTTCTCTTAAGTCCTATGGGTTCTTAACTTGGAAGCGTGGGTTGGCGACCACGGGGCTTTTAGATGAGTCCTGGTATTGCTTTTACTTACTTGTGCCAGTATTCTCACTTTTTTCTACCTTACGCGCCCAACTTCGTCAACGCTTCTTTTCAGACCCCGACGATATTAGAGCATTCGAGTCCTACGGAGAGCTACATTTTCACGCCTTTGAACGATAGTTTCATGTTTCAAAGTGTCGAACCCCTACTATTTTTTAAAATTTTTACAATTTGCTTTATTTCTCACCGACAGTGATAGGTCTTATGGCAACTACGGGATAGGAAAGACCTAGGAGTGGGAAGGAATCGGCCGTGGCTTTAATTAAGCTACAGCCCCAGCATTTGCCTGGTGTGAAAATGAGAAACCACGGAAAACCATCTTCAGGAATGCCGACAGTGGGGTTCGAACCCACTATCTCCCGGATGCAAGCTCACAGCTGCGCGCCTCTAACCGTACAGCCAACTCGTCCGGCCCTTCTATTTCTTCCCTCTGATTAACGTTAATAGAGGATGGTTGCCCTGTTGTACTATCTCCTATAACAATAATCACCATCATCACTACCTTTCTCTTAATTGAATCATAGGCCTGTGCTTTTCACATTGAAATAACCAAACCAAAAAAATAAGAATAAAGAAAGAAACGCTATGGGCCATGGCGTGCCAAGCGCCCGCTGCTGAGCCCGAAGGTCAGCAGATAATGAGGTGTCGCGTGGTCAGCCCGACGAATCCTCTCGGCCATTATTGTCGGCTTTCTAGACAGAGGCCGCTATCTCACCGTCAGATAGCTACTCAAATTATAATCGCGTAGGCTGAGTGGACCTCGAGCCAGCCCTTAAATCCACCTAAAAATCGCTTACCTGGGCGGGAATCGAGGCCGCGGCTCCCATTTTCCTCCAGGACTGATAATAGGGATTCTCTATCAATCGAATTATATGTCTTTTTGAAATCAGTGAAGGAGATTACGTAGCCTACGTCTTCGCCTTTGCTGTTTGGTATGCCATAATGTTTTTGAGGTTTAGTCTTTGTTCAGAGTATGACCTACCCTTTCTAAAACCTCCCCGGTATTTCCCAAGTTGTGGATCCAATTATTATTATTATTATTATTATTATTATTATTATTATTACACAACAGCGTCGTTTATCCGGATTGAGTGGGCTCGAAACTGATCCGAATTATCGAAAACCCGGATACTCCGGAAAAACTAAACACAAATACAGTACATGTTAAATAATGTACTGTATTAATATAAGTAGTACAGTAATACCTTTTTTCGATTGCACAAAAAAATATAAGAACACTTTTCTTATATTTACGACTCTTTTATGCACTAAAATAATGTGTGAGCTTTTTCTGTTTTACATTTGTATAGCGTTTGCGCGCAGTTCGATCACAAAGACGTTTTACTAACAACAATTCTTCCGGTGTGGTTTCAGTCTGGGATTCTAAATAGGACATCAGTTTGTCCAGCTGCATTGTTGCATCTCCATGAGTCATTGTTTCTTCTGATGGAGCGCCGGTTTCATGTTTGAATTCACCATCGCTCTCGTCATTACCTGCCGAGGAATAAGACGCAATAATGTATTCGTCTGTCATTACGCCGTAGCCTAAATTACAGTCATTTTTCAACCAGTCATTTACGTCGTTCACATCTGCGTCCGAGAATGCGTGCAAATGTGTCAAGGAACTCATAAGAGTCCACGGTTTCCCATTCTCAGTTCCAGGCGAATGTTGGGGCGGTACCTTTGATAGACCGCGGCCGACTGACTTCCAATCCCTATCCTTGACTATCCTTGGCTAAAAAGACATTCAAGAAGAATCGACCCCGTAGAAGAAATACTGTACAAGTGAAAAAAAGATTTTCGATCCGGATAAATCGGAGATCCGGATTAATGAGGGCCGGATAAACGAGGTTCTTGTGTACTTCATTCCCGTTTGCTTATGATCTTGTGATACGGACTACAGATCGCTGAATGGTCTTCTTGTCACGTTGGGAGTTCCCAATATGTTGACGATGGCACTTTCCCATGTTGTCAGCGCAATGTAGTTCACATGTCAGGCTTTTTATTCCCCGGCACGTTCTGCGCCACATGATCCCTATCTTATCTCAATTAATGAGATGCAATAAATATCGTCAAATGAGAACTGTATTATCTTCATCAACAGGATAGTGGGCAGAGTTAGTTATTTATTATGCTAATGCCGCGTGGGACGATTAGTTCTGCACTGCTCTTCAATTGATTGTCTTCCAGTACACAACTGGCTTTCATAATTGTAGATATCTGAACATCCGCTGTAGTTATTGTTTTGGTTAAACTGTCAAGGGAGTTGATGTAGTTCACCTTGCCACCCTATCCTGCGCTAAACATTTTCTCCCAGATCTATTCTAATCTATTAACTCATAACTGTCCGACTCGTTGGCTGAACGTTCAGCTTACTGGCCTTCGGTTCAGAGGGTCCCGGGTTCGATTCCCGACCGGGTCGGGGATTTTTACCTTAATTGGTTAATTCCAATGGCACGGGGGCTGGGTGTATGTGTTGTCTTCATCATCATTTCATCCTCATCACGACGCGCAGGTCACCTACGGGTGTCAAATAGAAAGACCTGCACCTGGCGAGCCGAACCCGTCCTGGAATATCCCGGCACTAAAAGCCATACGACATTTCATTTCAACTCATAACTGGGTCTCGGATGTTTATGACACGTCATATGTTTTCTTTATATTATTTCCATGGAAAACACAAGTTCAGCATGATTTTATCTACGGTGGAAAAAATTATACGATTTTCACGAGTCATATATAGTCATATTTTGCCTTTTTTTAACGTTTCTGTCATTTTCCGGCAATTCTTCATATTATGGTCAAATTTCCCTTGTGAATTTTTGAATTTTAAAAATATTTGTATCTTTTTATTCCATTTTCGCATACCTGCTTGCAGTCGTCTCAAAGGCGGATATTTCCACATCTACTAATTGTTGTCTGTAATTTCTTACAATTATCTTTCTTAGAAATATATACGGTATGGTAATTAGGAGAGTAAGCTGTATATAAAGAGACAGATGCGTAGTAAACGACAGAAAGATGAGCCTCAATTGAACTCTAAATATTGGACGTATTTCAAATATGCCCCAATAATATCCTGCGATGTTCAGCTGCTTTTCCCCGTTACAAGTCAATGTTGCGTGAAAACAGAAGATCGTTCCTATATGAAAGCTTTGAAACATATGTAATTTGCTATTGTAATTCTTTCTGATCTTCCATCAAAATGTGACATTTATTTCAATCTGTACAGAGTCGATAGTTACCTCTGGATTGAGTAATTAAATAAATTAAAATACCGTACAATAATACAAATTAATATTATTATTTATTATTATTACTATTATTATTATTATCATTATCATCATCATCATCATCATCTGTTTACCCTCCAGGTTCGGTTTTTCCCTCGGACTTAGCGAGGGATCCCACCTCTACCGCCTCAAGGGCAGTGTCCTGGAGCTTCAGACTCTTGGTCGGGGGATACAACTGGGGAGTATGACCAGTACCTCGCCCAGGCGGCCTCACCTGCTATGCTGAACAGGGGCCTTGTGGAGGGATGGGAAGATTGGAAGGGATAGGCAAGGAAGAGGGAAGGAAGCGGCCGGGGCCTTAAGTTAGGTACCATCCCGGCATTCGATTGGAGGAGAAGTGGGAAACCACGGAAAACCACTTCCAGGATGGCTGAGGTGGGAATCGAACCCACCTCTACTCAGTTGACCTCCCGAGGCTGAGTGAACCCCGTTCCAGCCCTCGTACCACTTTTCAAATTTCGTGGCAGAGCCGGGAATCGAACCCGGGCCTCCGGGGGTGGCAGCTAATCACGCTAACCACTACACCACAGAGGCGGACATTATTATTATTATTATTATTATTATTATTATTATTATTATTATTGAATGTGTTAGATTAAAAAAATATATTTTCATTATAATGTTAATTTAAACAGCGGCAAGATTTTGAAAATTTCTAAAATATTACCAAAAAATCTTAGAAGTCATATTTATTGTCATATTTTAATACATTTTAGGTCATAAATGCTTACATATTTCTAACACGTTTAGGTCATAAACATCCGGGCCCTAGTTATATGCATGTCATTGTCCATCCCTACTGGGTTTTCCCTCTAAAACTTCCCTCAAAAGCTAACCGAGCAAATCCTGGCTGTCTCAAGGTGTGTCCTCTCAGCAACTGTATTCACTATGTTTTCACTTGTGATCCACCTTAAGTATTCTTCTGTAACATCACATGTCAAACGTTTTAACAGGGACATACGGGATGGGAAAAATAAAACTGGCCCCGAACATATTTTTAAGATTGAGGCAGAACTGGCCCTTGTTAATAAACAGGATAACTGTTCATCATAGGAAATACTGGAAACTGTGATTTCGATGCACCACTCGGTTGCTGTCACATGTCTGCGCGTACGCATCTAATTTGATAGGGTAGATCATGGGAGACTACTGGCAAAAATGAGTGCAATTATTGGACTTGACAAAAGAGTGACTGAATGGGTGGCTCTGTTTCTAGAAAATAGAACACAGAGAATTAGAGTAGTTGAAGCTTTATCTGTCCCTGTAAAAATTAAGAGGGGAATTCCTCAAGGCAGTATTATTGGACCTTTATATTTTCTTATATATATCAATGATATGTGTAAAGAAGTGGAATCAGAGATAAGGCTTTTCGCAGATGATGTTATTCTGTACAGAGTAATAAATAAGTTACAAGATTGTGAGCAACTGCAAAATAACCTCGATAATGTTGTGAGATGGACAGTAGGCAATGGTATGATGATAAACGTGGATTTGTGAGTTTCACAAATAGGAAAAGTCCTCTCAGTTTTAATTACTGCGTTGATGGGATGAAAGTTCCCTTTGGGGATCATTGTAAATACCTAGGTATTAATATAAGGAAAGATCTTCATTGGGGTAATCACATAAATATGATTGTAAATAAAGGGTACAGATCTCTGCACATGGCTATGAGAGTATTTAGGGGTTGTAGTAAGGATGTAAAGGAGAGAGCATATTTGTCTCTGGTGAGACCCCAACTAGAGTATGGTTCCAGTGTATGGGACCCTTACCAGGATTATTTGATTCAGGAACTGGAAAAAATCGAAAGAAAAGCAGCTCGATTTGTTCTGGGCGATTTCCGACAAAGGAGTAGCGTTACAAAAATGTTGCAACGTTTGGGCTGGGAAGACTTGGGAGAAAGGAGACGAGCTGCTCGACTAAGTGGTATGTTGCGAGCTGTCAGTGGAGAGATGGCGTGGGAGGACATCAGTAGACGAATAAGTTTGAGGGGTGTCTTTAAAAGTAGGAAAGATCACAATATGAAGATAAAGTTGGAATTCAAGAGGACAAATTGGGGCAAATATTCGTTTATAGGAAGGGGAGTTAGGGATTGGAATAACTTACCAAGGGAGATGTTCAATAAATTTCCAATTTCTTTGCAATCATTTAAGAAAAGGCTGGGAAAACAACAGATAGGGAATCTGCCACCTGGGCGACTGCCCTAAATGCAGATCAGTAGTGATTGATTGATTGATTGATTGATTGATTGATTGATTGATTTGATTGATTGAAGTACGTTACTGGTGGTGGTGATTATTGTTTTAAGAGGAAGTACACTAGGCAACCATCGTCTATATAACACTAATCAGAGAGAAAAAATGGAAAGGATCCGACACTTCAAAAATGAAGGTATCGGCCAAAAGTAAGACAAGGGCCACGAAGGGCGTAAAAATGAAAGACTCCCTAGGCCTCGAGTGCTCTTATACGGTCGGGGTGGGAAAAGAACAAGAGTTAACCAAGGGAGGTCGGATAGGATAGATGAAAGTGAAGAGCGTGGCACAAGTAAGTGGAAGCAATGCCAGAACTCAGCTAAGGGCCCCGCGGTCGCCAATCCACGCTCCGAAGTACAGAGCCCCTGGGGCAAGTAGGTCACTGTTTCATTACATAAGAGTGACTGAGAGAGAGGGAGAGGAGCAGTGTTTAGTGACCAGTTGTATGCAACACAATATGATGCTCACGATAAAACAACGCGTGTTCATTATCCAGTGTTACGCGAAATATCTGTACGGAACTGTTTGCGAAGATTTTAAGACTAGAAGTGTTATGGTAAAACCTCCAGCAAAATCTGTAATGCAAAATGGCGTGAAACGGACTCTGTAGCGAATAGAAAACCGCAACTATACGAAAACGAGTTCGAACACCAGAAAACGTTGCTTGAGTGAAGGAAAACCTGGAACGAAGTCCGATGCAATCTGTACGCCATTTATCAATCAATCAATCAATCAATCAATCAATCAATCAATCAATCAATCAATCAATCAATCAATCAATCAATCAATCAATCAATCAATCAATCAATCAATCAATAAATCAATAAATCAATCAATCAATCAATCAATCAATCAATCACTACTGATCTGCATTTAGGGCAGTCGCCCAGGTGGCAAATTCCCTATCTGTTGTTTTCCTAGCCTTTTCTTAAATGAATGCAAAGAAATTGGAAATTTATTGAACATCTCCCTTGGTAAGTTATTCCAATCCCTAACTCCCCTTCCTATAAACGAATATTTGCCCCAATTTGTCCTCTTGAATTCCAACTTTATCTTCATATTGTGATCTTTCGTACTTTTAAAGACACCATCCAAACTTATTCGTCTACTGATGTCCTCCCACGCCATCTCTCCACTGACAGCTCGGAACACACCACTTAGTCGAGCAGCTCGTCTCCTTTCTCCCAAGTCTTCCCAGCCCAAACTTTGCAACATTTTTGTAACGCTACTCTTTTGTCGGAAATCGCCCAGAACAAATCGAGCTGCTTTTCTTTGGATTTTTTCCAGTTCCTGAATCAAGTAATCCTGGTGAGGGTCCCATACACTGGAACCATACTCAAGTTGAGGTCTCACCAGAGACAAATATGCTCTCTCCTTTACATCCTTACTACAACACCTAAATACTCGTATGTGCTAGTGGGGATTAGGAGATCGTCGTGTTGAGACGTTATCAATAAGGACCTGCATCTGTACCCTTATAGAGTTACTGTTGTGCATGCTTTAAAGCGTCCAGACGAACGTTCGCGTGTTGAGTTCTGCCAATGGTTTCTGACTGAAGTAGAGTCAGGACTATTGGATCCTTATTTTTTTTACATTTCTTCAGATGAGGGCATTTCCAGCATATTTGATAATGTTTAGTAACAAGGATCAATTACGTGTCAGTCCTATTGCAAATGTTTTTCGAGATAGTTTTATTTTGTTAACCCGGTCTTCCTGGGCTGGGATCGATCTGGAATTATCGTATTATTTTTCCTTTGATACTTATGGGCTTTTGTAGTTTTATCCAGTCACTAATTAGCGTATTCGATTTTGTGTGGACAGAGGTAACCGGGCAACCAGTATTCGTCACCTTCCGCAGGCTATGATCGTGCACCAGAACACTGCCTTCTATATAGAGTAGCTTCAAATGGCACCGTATTTTAAAAAGAGTTTCCACTGTCTTTGACTGGCGTTTCGTCTACGTCACAGCAAAGCCCCTTACACACGGTAACGTCACCGAAGGCAGCAGAATTTTTCTCATAATACATATCTTGCGAATATTTATAGTCATAAAATTGTGTGTTAAATCAGCGATCATTTTGTTGGACGTAGATCTTGATAGGTGAGGCTATCTTATGACATGCCATGGAAATGTTGCGTGCTAGATCAGCTGCCATATTGTTGGACGTACTTCATGATGTTATATATTTCTTTCGATTTAGCCGGGCTGAGTGGCTCGGACGGTTGAGGCACTTGTCTTCTGACCCCAGCTTGGAAGGTTCGATCCTGGCTCAGTTCGGTGGTTTTTGAAGGTGCCAAAATACATCAGCCTCGTGTCAGTACACTTACTGGCACGTAAAAGAACTCCTGCGGGACAAAATTTCCGGACCTCTGCGTCTCCGAAAACCGTCAAAGTATTTAGTGGGACGTAAAACCATTATTATTATTATTATTATTATTATTATTATTATTATTATTATTATTACCGACCAGCTGAGGACTGTTATTCCGTAAATTGAACTTGGGTATGGGGGAACATGAGTGATATTATTCGGACCAGATATTTCATGCTTCTCACCAACTCGACCTTTGTTCAACTCCCGACGATTGAATGCAAGATTTAAAAAATTAAAAGTTAAGCCCTTTTGGTTCGATTTATATGTAAAACTGGAGGTCCCGCGACTATGACCATTATATCAAAAACTAGGTAAAACTATTTATTAGCTTCCACATTTAGAATGCACATAAATGTCGTGTTCTGCATCGGTGTGGCCAGGTCTTCCGAAATTTCAGGAGATCTCCCGATATTTTTTGCAACGCACCAGAAAACCCGAAAAACCAAAAAAGAATTCTCCCTAAATTTCTTCTAATCCAAATTTAAGGTAAATGAACAAAAATGTTTAATGGTTCATAATATATTTGTGCCAAAAAAACTCTTTCCTCGTCTCACTGCGTGACGTTTTATCGATAACATCACTCGTTAGGGGCTTCCCCGCATTCATTTTAGGCTCGAATTACGTAATCTCCTCCCTCTTATTGAACTCAAAACTCACGCTTGACTGCATCATTCGAAGGGAAATCCCCGACCCGCATGTCGAATACAAAACCTGCATCCTGCTACAACTTCAACATTGGCACACAATTTCTACGCCTCCTGAATAACTACATCTACTGGAAGAGTGGGGAGAAAGAGAAGAAGGAGAAGAAGAAGTATAAAGTGGCCAGAGAGTACGGGTAAGTGGAATTGTATATTTTTCTCATAATAACTTCACATGACTATTACATTATTTAATTTAGTTATACTATAACATTTCGGTGCTCGAGAAACTACCGAAATTTTCATTAAAACTCTCGAAATGTTTACGTACAATCTACGGATTTTTTATTTGTAGACCTGGCAACACTGTTCTGCATTCCCTTGCCCGCACGACTTTTTTGCAGGGAGAGTTGCATAAATACCAGGGATTATAACAGATCTTACCCCCACAGTCTAGGTTATAACTTCTAATAATAATAATGTTATTTGTTTTACGTCCCACTAACTACTTTTACGGTCTTCGGAGACGCCGAGGTGCCGGAATTTAGTCCCGCAGGAGTCCTTTTACGTGCCAGTAAATCTACCGACACGAGGCTGTCGTATTTAAGCACCTTCAAATACCACCGGACTGAGCCAGGATCGAACCTGCCAAGTTGGGGTTAGAAGGCCAGCGCCTTAACCGTCTGAGCCACTCACTCCGGCGTTTTAATTTCTACCTGACTGTTGATATCATTGCCATGGGACTTCCAGTTTTATGCAGTATCCGAACTAGAAAGGTGTAACTCTTCCTTTAAAAAAATTGCACATGGCTTGGCCTGGATTTGAACCGAGGTAATGAAATGGCGTATGGCTTTTAGTGCCGGGAGTGTCGGAAGACAAGTTCGGCTCGCCAGGTGCAGGTCTTTTGATTTGACTCCTGTAGGCGACCTACGCGTCGTGATGAGGATGAAATGATGATGAAGACAACACATACACCCAGCCCCCGTGCCAGCGAAAATAACCAATTAAGGTTAAAATTCCCGACCCTGCCGGGAATCGAACCCGGGATCCCTGTGAAGAAAGGCCAGCACGGTAACCATTTAGCCATGGAGCCGGACTGAACCAAGGTGACTGGTGAAGAGCTAATAACACTGCCGCTCGGCTATCATGATCCCAGTTTTCATTCTGACCCATTACCGCAAAATATTCCTGACCCTATAGATAACTCGCCTGCTTATCTTCATAAACTACATACCGTAGTCGATGGTGATTATTTTTTAATAAAAACAACGAGCACAGTGAGCTCTTACTGTTGACCTCTGCTGGTCAATGGTTATCATATCAAATATTGCATCACATCTTATCATAGTCTTAATAGAAGAGTACGTGTTGCCTTGAGACGAACGATTCAATTAGCTCTCGTAAGACACGCCTCCTCATACCTAACACTTAAGAGCTTAGCATTATCTAGTTACGTAAAGGACGAGAACTAGATTTACTCATTGTGACATCGCGTCAGCATGTAGCACGCTACAGTCATGGCCACAACTTTTACCACCTTATACATAATATTTGGACGGTATTAAGCATGAAGCGTTTATGCGTCAAATCTTAGTTTTGAGCAAAACGCGTTCAAACGTTTTCATATTAAAAACCATCTTAGAAGAGATATTTTAGTCAAAATAAATTTTTGGTACAGTTACGTAATATGGTGCGCGTAATGCGATTATTATGAAGAAAACTCATTCGGGCCCGGTTTCATCAACGTAGGTTAAATATTTGTACTCTAACCCTGGGTTTGTTAACTTAAAGTTAATATTTTAACTCTTTCTTACGAGTCACACGTTTCACCAAGCTATTTCGGCAGACGGTCAACTAACACCTTGCCGGAAACAGCTGCCGTACCGATCAAGGAGGCAGTGACTAAAATCAGAGATTATGAACACACTTCTTGCGTGGTTCTTTTGTTTATTTCTTGCGCGGTATTTCGTTTTCCTCAGTTCAGTGGTAGTTGTTTCGTGATCGTGATAGAACTGATTTCAGTGATCGAAAAATGGAAGAAGTTCAGAAAAGAACTGTTAGCATATATTATTGAAATAAACATTTTCATTAGAATAATTATCCTTACCTCAGTACTAATTGGGAGATGAAGAAGAAAGACGCGCCATTGGCATGTAAAGTGCGTAAGAGTCAACCGTAGTTGACATCACGACAGATGTGAGCTACACTAGAGAAAGCTAGATGTACATTAGGAGTATAGTGTATAGCTAAGAAAAGACCGGTGGCAATTTGAATTATTAAACAAAGGCCGAGGAGTGATCCAAAACTTTCATCAAGCGGAAATATTGGAGGGGGCAGGCAGATCTACTAAGGCATTATTCTCTGCTTTAGAAAAAACATTACTTATTGAATTAGCCACCAAGTACCAAAGCATTATAGAATGTAAGAAGACTGACGGTGTAAAATTAAAAGAAAAGGAGGATGCATGGGAAAAAATAACAGGGGACTTTAATAGCATTGCCTACGTTACAGGCCATCTTGCAACTATATATAACGAATTTTGAGGTTAGAATCACTGATTACTTGATAATTGTCGGAAATATAAACCTTGTTGTCCAGGGCCATTATATGAAAGGACTCTGTGGTACAAAACCTTAATGCAATCAATACCTTTGGTATAGGAGAGAGAGGCCTGTTTCGATTCGTTGTGTATTCTAACCTCTCGACTTTGCTAACGACGGTTTTTGACAGTCTATACCTCTTCAGAAATTGTTCCTCAGGTAGATGTTGAAAGTCGTTCCTTCTTAGTTTAGAACTACTGTATTTTTGTAAGGAACACCATTTAACAAATCTAAATAAAGCAACTCTGCATCCGACGCAAAATTTACGGCGGCCATTTTGCTTTTAACTTCGAGTTAACAGTTTAACCCAGGTGAAAGGAGAGGTTAACTTAACTCCGGCCTTAACCTAGAGCGTTAAGGTTTAACCCACGTTGATGAAACGAGCCTTCAGTGCGTTATTTTCCTTGTTTTCCTCAAATTTAACTTAGCCGTATTTGCAGATTGTGGACGAAAGATACGCATCAAACAGCCATTCAATTCACTCACTTCTGATCTGCATTTAGGGCAGTCGCCCAGGTGGCATATTTCCTATCTGTTGTTTTCCTGGCCTTTTCTTAAATGATTTGAAAGAAATTTATTGAACATCAACCTAGGTAAGTTATTCCAATCCCTAACTCCCCTTCCTATAAACGAATATTTGTCCAAATTTGTCCTTTTGAATTCCAAATTTATCTTCATATTGTGAACTTGTTGCTACTTTTAAAAACACCGCCCAAACTTATTCGACTACTAATGTCATCCCACGCCATCTCTCTACTGACAGCTCGGAACATACCACTTAGTCGAGCAGTTCGTCTTCTTTCTCCCAAGTTCGAATACATCAGGAATACATACTTCAGAATCGCCTGCTTTCATTAATAATACACTCACACACGAGCCTAAAGTGGCATTTGTTAAGACTCGAGTATCCTAATGTTCACACGAGCGTTTTATTTGCCATTAAACGAGGGCAATATAGATACAACGCAATATTTAATGAAGTAACAAGTACAATTGCTTCATATTCCTTCAATATAGTCACCAGCAAAGTCTTTTGTCAAATTTCGAGGAGCCGTAGGGGACCGTTGGCAAGGCGTTCTCTGTTGATGACAGCGTTGGAGAGCCCTCGTGCGCGGAGTTACAGAGCATGTGAGGAAATTGGCGGCCTCGGAGGGGTTCCTTCAACTTCGGAGACAGGTCGAAGTCACAAAGTCTGATGCCTACCTTGTCATGCAACACGATAGGGCTATCGTCTCGCGATAAACGTAAATGTTTGAGCCGCATAGCCGGACGCAGATGTCGCTCCAGAAATCGGCAATAGCAGTCACTGTTGACAATTTGTCGCTCAAGCACAGGATGCGTAAGAATAACATTCTCTTAGTCGTATTTCACAATCAGCATAAGCTTCACCCGACTGAGTTCCTGTCGAAATTACTGTGGATGTGGTGAACCTGGCTGACGCCATTCATTTGATTGATGTTTTATTTCAGGTTCGGAGGCTCGTGCTCACGTCTCATCAATGGCGACAATACGCTGCAGAAATGCGCCTCCTTCGTTGCGGTATTTGTCCAGGTGGATACCAGCCAGTGCATACCTTTGCCCGTTGACATGGAACCCAACCGGACGCAATTTTCCTCATGTTGAGACATTTCGTCAATATGTGCCACACCGTTTGATGACTGAGACCAACCTCTACGGATAATTCCTGGACAGTCTACGGAAACGAGGCCACTCACGATGTCAATCTGATCTTGAGGAATGGACGGCCGACCTGTGCGGTGCAAATCCGCAGTCTCTTTCCCACCCGCACGAAACGCCTTACCCATCGTGCAACCGTCCTATACGGTAATGCATTCTCGCCACAAGCTTAACGTAATCTTCCACTATATTCTGCTGCATTTTTGCCACGGGCAACCTCGATTTGAATCCAGGAATGATGGTCACCTTTTGAAAACATACTTTGGAACGGTGAAATCGACACTTTTCACTTCAACGCCACACAGCAACAAACTGGATGCCCCGAGATCACATCGACAACAGCGTCACCTGACTGCATGCCCGATTTCCTGTGAGTGTCTGGACTACGTTGTCACTACTTCATTTACAACCCTCATTCTCAAACAAACAAAAAACACTATTATTAATGATACTGTTAAACCTTGAGAATCGATCTCAGTCTGCGTTGTTGTTTCTCCTCCTGACCGCTTTCTGGCGACAGTTCAAAATTTTCTGGTTTATTCCTATCAAGAAATCTGGCTCCACGGCTTGAACTTGTGTCAGCTATTCGCACTTGACGCCATGAGGTTATCCGCAGTGAACTAGATTGTC
Source organism: Anabrus simplex (assembly GCF_040414725.1). Lineage (NCBI taxonomy): Eukaryota > Metazoa > Arthropoda > Insecta > Orthoptera > Tettigoniidae > Anabrus > Anabrus simplex. The sequence continues at coordinate 71,372,189 of NC_090275.1, read as the reverse complement.
TATATAAACAAACCATTATCTACACTGCATACAGTTTCCTGTTTTTCGTTTTGATTTATTGCCTTGTAAATCTGTTCCATTGATGACTTTATGCCCCGTGGCACTGCTCTCTCCTCGTTTACTATCACTGTCTTCTTGTCATTCTTGGAAGTCACGTTGTATTCTAGTTTACTCATGTGACAAAACCTGCTTGAAAAAGAGCTATTCTAAACACGTGTTTTACGATGAGGTGATTCGGTTGTTATCCGTAGCAGGTGAAGATACCGGGTGGGCGAAAAAATACTGGCCCGGAAAATGTTTATGATATAGTAGGACTGACGCGAGATTGACTCTTGTTAATGAACATCTCAGAAGATACTGGAAATGGCTTCATCTAAAGAAATGAAAAACTGTGGATCCAAAAGTGCTGACTCCACTTCACTCAGAAACTACCGGCAGAACTCAACACGAGAAGGTTCGTCTGGACGCTGCAACGTATGCACTATAGAAAATTAGTAAGGATACAGATGCAGGTCAATTTGGTAACGTTTCACCACGAGGATCTCTTAATTGCCACTTGCACAGATAAACGGCGTTGAGATTTCGTCGGACTTCGTTGCAGGCTTTCCTTCATTCGAGCAATGTTTTCTGATGTTCCAACTCTTTTCTGATAGTTACCAGTACGGTTTTTATTCGCTACATATTCCGTTTCGTGCCATTTTGCCACTAAGTTTTGCATTGCAGACTTTGCTGGAGGTTTTGCCAAAACACTTCCAGTCTTAAACTCCTGCGCAAACAGTTACGCACAGATTTTCCACGAATCGTGCTTCGCATGACACTCCACAATGAATACGCGCTGTTTTATCGTGAGCACCATTTTGTGTTGCATTCAACTGGTCACTAAACACATTCGTCTCCTCTGACTCACTCAGACGTAATGACACAGCGACGTAGTCGGGAGTTGCGCACGCGCAGACATGTGACAGCAACTGATTGTCGCATTGATATCACGGTTTCCAGCATTTCCTATCAGGGGTAGTTCTGCTGTTCATTAACAATGGTCAGTTCCATGTCCGCTCTTATAAATGTTATCCCCGAGCAACATGTCGAGTATCTTTGATTTTACATAACAAAAGGGGCGTGTGCTGTGATTTTAAATACAATGCTCTCTCATATTGAATACACACTTCAGATCACTTTCAACATCTAGCCGTGTTCGGAATTTTGATTTGATGTCAGCCAGCGTAGAAAACACAGATTACATTTATATGTGGACGGAAACGGCACAATGCAATTTGGAAATAAAATTAAAATGTTACAATTATTCCCAGTAAATTTGTCATACATTCATAGTTATCAGTTGATTTATTAGTTTATTTTCATTTTCTGTCAATTTGTTAAATTTCTTATACACGTAGAAAAGAGTCCCTGTAAAAAATTGAATAATTTTTGCTATACTTCACAATAACAATTATTGTATGTTTATATTTTTTAACATTTCATTACACAATTCATAAACAGGAATTCCTCTTCCCAATGTTACTATAAACTACAGTATAATAATTTTAGGAAAAACATTTTTCTACGTGTACAATTTAGCGGTGACGAAGATAAGTTTTTGTAGTAAATTATTTTCTTTTTCAGAACTTTTCACTGTTTACCAATACGTGTGTGCTTTTCATTTCTCACTACGCCTCCCCTGAAATTCTCCAACGCTTCCCCAGGGGGAGGGGGTTGCACCCCTGGTTGAGAACCTTTGTTTTATAGGAAGAGGAATTAGAGAATGGAATAATTCATCAGGGGAAAATTTCTATAAATGTTCGGTTTCTTTGAAAGCATTTAAGGAAGGACTAGGAAAACAACTGACAGGGAATCTGCCACTGGACCACAGGCCTAAATGCAGATCAACCGATGACTGATTGATCGATTGAAAATCACGAATACTGGTTTCAAGTAATTTACTCTTCTAAACTTTATCTGCCTAAATTAGTTGTAAGAGAGATTCAAGATCCAATTAGACGGTGATCGTAATGGATATTAATGTTCCAACTTGACCATGTTCTTAAAGGGAGATAAATTTACCAATCTTATAGTGAATGCTATCCTGGTCTTGAACTCATGGTTGCTCGTCGGAGGAACCTTTTCTTTGTTGACCCGTCATTACACTTGGGCGCGGTTTCATTAAGGAGGTTAAGGCCCGGTTTCATCAACACATGTTAAATATATACTAACAAGTAGTTAGTTAATATGGAATTAAAAATGTAACATCTTGTTAGGTTTCTTGCGTTTCATTAAACTTTTCTTGTGAAATGGTTACTAATCGACTGTTAACTCTCCCAATATTGCGAACTGGTACGAATCAAGGAGGCAGTGATACGAACATGCTGTTTTACAGCGCGCTCCGATGCGCTTTTGTTTGAGTACAGCTGTAAAATATGGCGCGTGAAGTGAAACGGAATCGTATTCTAATTTTTCCTTCTTCGAAAAAAGAGTTGTTAATTGAATTAGTTAGTAAATATATATAAGTTATTGAGTGCAAGCGCACAGATGGCTTGACAATAGAAGAAAAGGACGAGGCGTGGGAGAAAGACCGCGAGGGTTTCAATGGGGTTAACAGATACTTTTTAAGTGGGTGTCCACTGTCACCTAACAAAATCACTTCGTTAATTGTCCCACTTCAAACTGTGCTCCGATATGGGAGTTATTAAATATTGTATTGTCGTGTGCAGAACCAGACCATCTAGCAAGTATATCCCTGATTTGGAGGTTAGGCTCACTAATTACCTGAACATTAACATTAACAGAGAAATATCCCTTCCGATTACGATATATTTCGGCCCAATTGCCTCCAGGTGATTGGATTCTTACATGTGTGCAATCTGTTGCACCTACAACAAACACCAGGAAAACGGCTTATTTCATAGAAGTCGCGGAGAATTTGCTGACGATCTTCTACTGAAGGGAATGTTATATACCTCCTTTTCATGGAAGCTATTGCTGCAGACACTCGACAAACAACTCTATTAACAGTGGCTTTAGAAATTCCAGCATTGTCTCCGACCATTATGTGCAAAGAACCAGTAGCAAAAAATCGTAATATTATCAGTACCTGCAACATTGGAGAAAGAGGTAAGTTTCTCTTCGTAGGATATTCCAACCTCACTGGAATTTCGTCAACAACCTTAGCAACGACTATTTTCGATAACCTGTATCTATGAAGAAATTCCGCATCCGTCAAATTTTCAAAGTCATTACGTCGCTGAACTCTTCTTCGATCAGGATTGTTTTGTAAAAGATCTAAATAGAGCAATTCCGCATCGAAAGCGAGATTCGCAGCAGCCATTTTGGAACGGGTTGCTGAATGCTAATGTTAGCCATTTAACATTGGAAATGGCTGATGTTAACTTTAATACGCAGTTTAACATTTGTCAATGTTAACAGTTGTTGATGAAACGCAAATCGTATGTTAAAATGATTAAACACCTTGTTAAGTACTAACATGTGTTGATGAAACCGGGCCTTAGTATACTTTAACCCTGGGTTTGTTAACTTCGGGATATTTTAACCCGTTCTTGTGAACTGCAAATACTTTAGAGATCATCATGCTGATGGCGTAAAATCTTAATGCAATCATTACCTGCAGTACAGAAAAGGGAGGCTGTTTCTGTCTGTTATGTATGCTAACACCTCGCGAATTTCATCGACAAGTTTACTGACACCGGTTTTCGACAGACATTGTCCCTCGGATAGATTTTGAGAGTAATTCCTTCTAACAGATCCATTTCTGTTAGGAACACCATTTAACACGTCTAAATAAAGCAACTCTGCATCCACTGCATGATTTACAGCAGCCATTTTGCTTTAAGCCTCGAGTTAACAGTTTGATCCAGGTGAAACGAGAGGTTAACTTAACTCCGACTTTAACCTAAGTTGAAACTAACCTTCCTTGATGAAAAAGAATGAATAGTGAAATTGAGAGTTAAAACTTTGTAGCACGGGGTCAAGGTTTAACCCACGTTAATGAAACCGGGCCTAAGCAGTTAACACTCAGTGGCGGTTCGTGAATGAAGGGCTTTTGGGCGCCGCCCCGCCACCACATTTACCGTTATTTCACCCTGTAAATGATTACATAAAGGGATGTAGCGAAGTCGAACTTATGTGGTGCGATATTCGGTTATACAATGTTTTCTTTATTATTTCGGCTGTAAACATTTTACTTTTCTATTTTCAAGAAAATGGCAACGGCTTTCAGACCGTGGCTGCTGTCCAGCAAGCACGATGTTTTCTCTTTAGTCGTGAGGCGCTCGGACTGTGGCGGCAGAGCCCACGAGTAGGTCCCATCACTTTGCTAGTGTGCGGGGTGCGGCAGGAGCCTGGCAGGACGATGCGGGCTTGTCAGGGGAAGGAAGAGTGCAAGCGGGTGTAAGCGCTGAATGGTGGAGCCCTCAGCAACATTGCCAACCACTTTAGAATGTACCTAGGCATTTTCCCCTACGTTTTACATTAATTGTTGTTAGAGATTAATTCCAAAACATTTTACAAAACAATGAATTCCATTATACTGACTATTTAATCAAGTCAGTTCTATAAAGAAGCTAAAATAAAGATTCAAAACATAACCGTAACGTGACGGCACTATTTGTAGGGTGGTCAGATTGTTAATTACATTGTCATGCTTTGAAATTTGAGCAAGGAGATAGAAATTCGGGAGTGCACTGTTTATTTGTTTTCATGAATGTTGTTATTATCACTTGTGATTGTGATCAGTGAAACAGTGCAGTGCTATAATAGTCGGGATTGCATTAGCTGTTAGCCTGTTAATTAATGTCTGTGCATAAATGTTATTGTAGTGTAGCTAATTAATTAATGTAGTCCAAGCAGATTTCTATTCAGCCAGTGTCATCGGATTATTATTATTATTATTATTATTATTATTATTATTAATCTAAAAGTACCGAGCTCGATAGCTGCAGTCGCTTAATTGCGGCCAGTGTCCAGTATTCGGGAGATAGGAGGTTCGAACCCCACTATCGGCAGCCCTGAAAATGGTTTTCCGTGGTTTCCCATTTTCACACCAGGCAAATGCTGGGGCTGTACCTTAATTAAGGCCACGGCCGATTCCTTCCCACTCCTAGCCATTTCCTGTCCCATCGTCGCCATAAGACCTATCTGAGTCGGTGCGACGTAAAGCAACTAGCAAAAATAATCTAAAAGTATCGTGATGCCGGTCAATGAAAACTCGACCGATTGGGGAGGGAAAAGAGATGGCGAGACAGCCCTGCCAGAGAAAAAAAATTGTCACGAACCACCACTGTTATAGTTGAGGACAAAACATGACGACCTCAGTTCCTAGAAGCGAGCTGGAAGCCAGCTGTAAATCCCACCCTGCACCCTGCTGAGTTAATGAGCTCTAAGTGATCCTTGTTTGTTTTGGAGAGGCTGCCAAACCACTTTCTTCCTCACTCTTTGTAGCATTTACCCTTTCTTCGTGTAGAGTGCAGTAGCCGATTTGGCATCTATGGCTGCAGCAGAGGTAGTAAATCCTATTAGTCGCTAATAGACACCGAGCCGCCGCTGGAAAGTAGTGGTGTGAGGCGAGGTCGTTATGATTTGTCCCCAACTATAACACTTTGCCGGTCAGTACGCCCAGAAGTCTTTTGACTAAGCTCAGGAAGGTGGTTAGTCACCTGTCTGGCGGTTGGCGTGGCGTGGGAGACCAGCTCGTTCCCGGAAACTGCCTTGACTGCAGCCGTCGTATTAGAACATTCCTCGCTAGAAAGCGACAGATAGCCTTGTGAAGGCCAACAAGTTTGCTGCTCAGCACTGGGGTCTACAGTTTCATAACATATTTCTCAGAATCTGCAAACATGTCACGAAACATTCATGAGCTGGCGAATACTATTTTATTTCTGTCTGCTGATCGACTTGCACGCATCATTATAATTTATCTTATATAATTCTGATAAGAACTAACGAAAGGACTTGAAAAACATAAATTCAAAATAAACCGTATTCTTTATCGTAAAACCTTGCAGTACTAATATTCACCCAAATACACTAAAATGTTTGATGATATTGATGATGATGATGATGATGATGATGATGATGATGATGATGATGTGTGTTTTTTAAAGGGACCTAATAGATAGTAGAATAGTAGAATGCGTGCAATAATAGTCACCATCATCATCGTTGACCAACTCCAGTTTCCCAGATGTGGTATACGATCCCCCTACCATTTTGTTCGGTCCATGAGCCATTCTTCGTTCACAATCCGTTCCCAATCCTGACCTCTCTCCTCTACATCCTTCTTCACTAAGTATGTCCATTTTTTTCTAGGTCTGCCCACTGGTCTCTTTACCCTTATTTCTCTTTCATACTCCTTTCTTGCAGACCTGTTGGCACTCATTCTTTTCACATGACCAAACCACTTCAGTCTTGCCTTTTGGATTTTCTGGAGTAAGGAGTCTTCTAGTCCAACGTATTCTCAGACTTTTCATTCCTGATTTAATCCCTCCTGGTCTTCTGGATCATCAACTAGAGTATGGTTCCAGTGTATAGGACCCTCACCAGGGTTACTTGATTCAAAGACTGGAAAAATCCAAAGAAAAGCAGCTCGATTTGTTCTGGGTGATACCGACAAAAGAGTAGCGTAGCAAAAATGTTGCGAAGTTTGGGCTGGGAAGACTTGGGAGAAAGGAGACGAGCTGCTGGACTAAGTAGTATGTTCCGAACTGTCAGTGGAGAGTTGGCGTGGAATGACATCATAGACGAATAAGTTTGAGTGGTGTCTTTAAAAGTAGGAAAGATCACAATACATGAAGGTAAAGTTGGAATTCAAGAGGACAAATTAGGGCAAATATTCGTTTATAGGAAGGGGAGTTACGGTTTGGAATAACTTACTAAGGGAGATGTTCAATAAATTTCCAATTTATTTGCATCATTTAAGAAAAGGCTAGGAAGACAACAGATAGGGAATCTGCCACCTGGGCGACTGCCCTAAATGCAGATCAGTAGTGAATGATTGACTGACTGTGCGCAGGAACTTCATTTCTGCTGCTTGGAGTTTCGAGTTGTCCTTTCTTGTTAATGTAGCGGTTTCCATGCTGTATGTGAGGATGGGGGTGTAGTATAATTTATACAGTGTCATCTTGGTTTTTGAATGGTACTTGTTTATCCCACAGTATCTGTCTTACTTGGAGGTGAAAATATATTGCTTTGCTGATTCGACTGTTTACTTCATATTTAGCTAAGTTATCCTTGGACATAATACTACCCAAGAACTTAAATTCTGTGACACTGTCCAACTTAGTGCCATGCAGCATGATTTCTGGCTGATTGTCACCCTTCTGTACCTTCAACACCACCGTTTTAGCTTTGTTGATTTTTAATCCATATCTCTCAAACTCCTGCCTCCACCCCTGCAGTCTCTCTTCCACATCTTTCTCTGAGTTACCCCAAATTACGACATCATCAGTAAATGCAAATGCAATAATAGTAAGTAGCAATAATATCAAATAGAAATACTTAACCCAAACGTATTACAAGAAGTCAGGAAATGCAACATATACACGTTTCTTCACACGGTGGATAAAGACGCACCCACTTCCTGTACTGTCTGTACTCTCCCACGACTGCCTGTACTTTTGTTTCCTTCTAGTTTTTTAAACAAAAAGTTTTTACTTTTTGGGTATCGAAGCATCTGCTTTATTTTTACTTATTTAACATTCAAAATGCCAAGAAAATAATATACACTTATACACAGTGTGCCGATTCCGTGGTGTAGGAGTAGCGTGCCTGTTTCTTAACCGGAGGCCTCGGGTTCGATTTCCGGCCAGGTCAGGTATTTTTACCTGGACTTGACGGCTGGTTCGAGCTCCACTCAGCCTACGTGATTAGAATCGAGGAGCTATCTGACGGTGAGATAGCGGCCCCGATCTAGAAAACCAAGAATCATGGCCGAGAGGATTCGTCGTGCTGACCACACGACACCTCGTTATCTGCAGGACTTCGGGCTAAGCACCGGTTGCTTGGTAGGCCAAGGCCCTTCAAGGGCTGTAATGCCATGGGGTTTGGTTTGGTTCGGTATACATAGTTAGCTAACCAACACGAAATTGAAGCACTGCACTGTCACGCAAAAGGATTTGCAAGTATATCACAATATTATTCATAAGTTTAACGCAATCACGTTATCCGTAAGATTTACAACTGCCGTAGATACCGCAGAGTGAGACGGAAAAATCCCACATGTCAGACTATTCAGGTGTTTCATTGGTTAATCGGAAACCAGCTTAAAAGTGATTCACAACATTCAAAGCTTGGGAGTCCCTTTGGAGAAATGGAGGCCATGTCATACATGTCCAGGAAATGAGGTATGTTCAAACAGGAGAAAAAATAACGTATTAAAAATAGGAACGTTTTCGCAGAACCGTATATAACGCATTCGGTTTGACATTCGAACCTTACACTGTACATAGAGGGTTAAAAACTTCAAATGTACGGTTCAAACCGTACGGTTGGCAATGCTGGGTGGAATGCATACGTATTTAAGGGGACTTTTACACGAACATAATTCAAAATGCTCCAATATTTGCCTATATTCATGACACTCTTGCTACTGAGGTTTAGAATGCACAAGGTTATAATTATTATTATTATTTCACCATACACTTAGAAGTATTTAAACCCATAAGAGGAAACACATTGTCAGCTAGGACCTGTGAGATCCGGTATGCGATCTCACGAGGCGGGGCTGGTGGTGGTGTCTTCGGGTTGGATGGCCACTTTCCTTACCGGGGTAGACGCCGCGACCAGCCAATTATTTTAAATTAGTCTTAGGTAGTAGGATAATGTAGTTATGCGATTAGTGTAGTTTGTAATGCGGTAGCATCTCGCATGTGTGCTGGCTATCCGCGCACGTGTGGGATGATACTGAGTAGTTGCAGTAGATAGTAATTTAGGTTTAGGAGGGGAGTAGTGGCGTATTTTCTTTACTACCTATAAACCGATGGTATGTATTATAGTTGGGCAATAAAGATATGCATGTATGTATGTATTTTAAACCCATAAAGGTTGTGCTTTCCAAAAAATTACTTTTGTTATAAATTGTTTAATGAGTTTATGTAACATTCGATAAATGTTGTCACTTCATGGTACATGTATGCTCAAAAGAACGTAGAACGGTGCTCATTGAACGAATGAAGAGATATTGAGCAGAAAGGAAGAAACATTATACTAAATAAGTTCAAACGGGCTACTTAGTTCCGTACAACGAATTAAGAATTAATAACACTAGCCTGCAATGATTTCTTGGTTTTGATGAAAATAAGTGATTCATATGGAAAACGAGGTGCTGATTTCCAAAACACCAAGCGCTTTTCAGTAACACGTGCAGATTTTATGCAATTAGATATTTTGTATATATTGATGTTCGAGATTTAATTTAAATTTAAGGAAATTTGAATTCATTTAATCATTTTTCGAATTTTTTATACCAGGCATCAAAATACACGAACAACGCTAATATTAGTGTTCAGAATTCAGTGAAAAAAATCAGAAATGCTTTATCATATACCGTTTACAAGATATCCTAAAATTGTTTGTTGCTGTTTCAGTCATCAGTCCATAGACTTGTTTGATACAGCTTCCATGCCACCCCATCCTGTGCTAACTTTTTCATTTCGACGTAACTATTGCATCCTACATCTGCTCTAATCTGCTTGTCATATTCATACCTTGGTCTACCCCTACCGTTCTTACCACCTACACTTCCTTCAAAAACCAAATGAACAAGACTTGGGTGTCGTAAGATGTGTCCTATCATTCTATCTCTTCTTCTCGTCAAATTTAGCCTAATCGATCTCCTCTCACCAATTCGATTCAGTATCACTTCATTCGTGATTGGATCTATCCATCTCACCTTCAGCATTATTCTATAACACCACATTTCAAAAGCTTATATTCTCTTTTTTTTCTGACCTAGTTATCGGCCATGTTTCACTTCCATACAATGCCACGCTCCACACGAAAGTCTTCGAAAAACATCTTTCTAATTCCTATATCAATGGTTGAAATGAGCAAATTTCTTTTCTTAAGAAAGCTCTTCCTGCATTGTATGTCCTCCTTACTTCTGCTATCGTTAGTTATTTTACTACCCAAGTAACAACATTCATCTACTTCCTTTAAGACTTCATTTCCTAATCTAATATTTCCTGCATTACCTGCCTTTGTTCGACTGCACTCCATTACTTTTGTTTTGGACTTATTTATTTTCATCTTGTACTCCTTAATCAAGACTTCGTCCATACCATTCAACAGCTTCTCGAGATCTTCTGCAGTCTCAGATAAAATTACAATATCATCGGCAAATCTCAAGGTTTTAATTTCTTCTCCTTTGATTGTGATTATCTTTTCAAATTCCTCTTTGATTTCCTTTACTGCATGTTTTATGTAAAGATTGAAAAGGAAGGAGGACAAATTGTAGCCTTGCCTCACTCATTTCTGGATTGCTGCCTCTTTTTCAAAGCCCTTGATTCTTATCACTGCAGACGGATTTTTATACAGATTGTAAATAATTCTTCATTCTCGGTATCTGATTCCAATCACCTTCAGAATCTTAAATAGCTTGGACCAATCAACATTAGCGGATGCCTTTTCTAGATCTACGAATGCCATGTACGTGGGCTTGTCCTTCTTAATTCGGTCCTCTAAGATCAGACGTAAAGTCAGGATTGCTTCACGTGTTCCTACATTTCTTCTGAAGCCAAATTGATCTTCTCCCAAGTCAGCTTCAACTTGTCTTTCCATTCTTCTGTAAATAATACGTGTTAAGATTTTGCAGGCATGAGATACTAAACTAATGGTGCGGTAGTTTTCACACCTGTCAGCACCGGCTTTCTTGGGAATAGGTAAAACAACATTCTGCCGAAAATTGGATGGAACTTCTCCTGTATCATACATCTTACACACTAAATGGAATAACCTTGTCATGCTGGTTTCTCCTAAGGCAGTCAGTAATTCAGAGGTAATGTCATCAATTCCAGGTGCCTTGTTCCTATTTAGGTCTCTCACAGCTCTATCAAACTCTGACCTCAAAATTGAGTCTCCCATTTCATCATCATCAACAGCCTCTTTTTGTTCCAGAACCAAATCATCGTCATCTTTACCTTGATACAACTGTTGGATATGTTCCTGCCATCTTTCTGCTTTGCCTTCCTTCCCTAAAAGTGACTTTCCGTCTGAGCTCTTAATATTCATACACCTAGATTTCCTTTCTCCAAAGGTTTCCTTGATTTTCCTGTATGCAGCGTCTACCTTTCCTAGGACAATACAAACTTCGATGCACTTCTTCTGCAGCCATTCCTCCTTAGCTACCTTGCAGTTTCTATCCACTTGATTCTTTAATCACCTGTATTCTTTTCTGCCCTCTTCATTTCTAGCATTCTTGTACTTTCATCGTTCATCAATCAGGTCTAGTATCTCCTGAGTTATCCACTGATTCTCAGTTGACCTTTTCTTCCTTCCTTACATTTCTTCAGCAGCCCTACTGACTTCATTTTTCATGACTATCCACCCTTCCTCTATTGTGTTTCCTTCAGCCTTTTCAAGGTTTTGATTTGTTCTCCTTGGATTGTGATTCTCTTTCCAAATTCCTCTTTGATTTCCTTTACTGCATGTTCAATGTAAAGATTGAAAAGGAAGGATGACAAATTGCAGCCTTGCCTTGTGCAACATGTTCCTTGAAACAATCCCTCACACTCTTTTCTTTCAACTTCTCTAGATCCCGTCTCCTTGTATTCTTTCCTTTCTTCAATTTCTTCAACTTCAGATGGCATTTCATGACCAACAAGTTGTGGTCAGAGTCTACGTCTGCTCCTGGGAATGTTTTGCAATTCAACACCTGGTTTCTGAATCTCTGCCGAATCATAATGAAGTCTATTTGATACCTTCCAGTGTCTCCAGGTCTCGTCCAGGTATACAGCCGTGTTTGTTGTGTTTGAACCAAGTATTGGCAATGACTAAATTATGATCAGTTCCATATTCTACCAACCGACTTCCTCTTTCGTTCCTTTGTACAATCCGAATTCTCCTACTCTATTACCTTCTCTTCATTGGCCTACCACTGCATTCCAGTCTCCCATCACAATTGGGTTCTCGTCACCTTTTACATATTGTATTAAATCTTCTATCTCTTCATATATTCTTTCGATTTCTTCATCATCCGCTGAGCTAGTAGGCATATAGACTTGCACTATTGTGGCGGGCATTGGTTTTGTGCCTATCTTGACGACAATAAGTCTTTCACTATGCTGGTCGTAGTAGTTTACCCGCTGCCCTATTTTCTTATTCATTATTAAAACAACTCCTGCATTTCCCCCTTTTGATTTTGTGTTGATAATTCGGTAGTCACCTGACCAAAAATCCGATTCTTCTTGCCAACGAACTGTACTTCACTTATACCAACTACATCTAGCTTTAGTCTTCCATCTCCATTTTCCGATTCTCTAACCTACCACAACGATTCAAACTTCTAACATTCCACGCTCCGACTCGCAGAATGTCAGTATCCATCTTCCTGATGATCGCCCCCTCTCGTGCAGTCCCCACCCGGAGATCCGAATGGGGGACTAGTTTACCTCCGAAATATTTTACCCGGGAAGAAGCCATCATCAGTACATCATTCATACAGAGAGAGCTGCATGTCCTCGGGAGTTAGTTACGGCTGTAGTTTACCAATTGCTTTCAGCCATGTAGCAGTATCAACACAGCTAAGCCATGCTGAGTATTATTACAAGGCCATATCAATCAAACATCTAGAGTGCCGCCCTTGCAACTTCTGAAAGGCTGCTACGCCCCTTTCGATGAACCATTCGTTAGTCTGGTCTCTCAACAAATACCCATCCGATATGGTTGCACCTGCGGCTCGGCTATCTGCGTCATAGGGACACGCAAACCACCCCACCGTGGCAAGGTCACATAATTCGCAGGGGAGGCTGAAATTCTTACAGAATTATGAATTTTTTTATCACATACAAAAAAAAAAAAAAAAACCGCCAGTCATAACGTTTGGTGGAATACATAGTATTATGATTTACTATCTGGAAAAAATACTACGGAGGGAGGGGCGGCAGTAAGGCACCGCTAGAAACCCTAGGTGAAAACAAAATACAACCTCAATGTTATATTGTATTGGATGCTTTGTATACTGTAAGAAAACCGGACTCCGGCACTGAATTTAGAGTGTTAAATTATTTAATATCACCTATAACATCTTAGAGCCGGCCCCGTGGTGTAGGGGTAGCGTGCCTACCTCTTACCCGTAGGTCCCGGGTTCAATTCCCGGCCAGGTCAGGAATTTTTACCTGGACCTGAGGGCTGGTTCGAGGTCCACTCAGCCTACGTGATTAGAATTGAGGAGCTACCTGAAGGTGAGATGGCGGCCCCGGTCTAGAAAGCCAAGAATAACGGCCGAGAGGATTCGTCGTGCTGACCACACGGCACCTCGTAATCTGCAGGCCTTCGGGCTGAGCAGCGGTCGCTTGGTAGGCCAAGGCCCTTCAAGAGCTGTAGTGCCATGGGGTTTGGTTTGGTTTGTTTATAACATCTCAGACCTCAGAGAAAGTTTATTTTTCTGGCAAGTCATTTAACAGTCACATATTAAATAATTTTCTTGCAGATCTTTAAGGGTTGTCAAAATTTAGTGAAATGTTATCAAAATTCACGATATTAAAATAAATGATGCGGCTCTTGTTAAAAATTCTTAAGTGATATGAAAATACGGAAAACAGATTTCAAATCAGAACATGAGTTTTATTCGTGTTCATTTATAGATTTTTTGCAGATCTTTAAGGGGTGTCAGAATGTAGTGATATATAATGAAAATTAAAGGAAATAATGAGGCTACAGTGAAAGATCCTTACGTGGTACGGGAAATGGAAAGCAAATTCGAACTCAGCACACCTAAGTTAGGTACGATCACCTATTAAGGTTTTTTTTAAAAATATCGAGTTGAGCCTCTATGGACTGCGTGGTAACAACCAACGTCATTTCAGTGTCTAGGTCTTGTTCTTGTTCCAGCTTTGACTTCCTGCCAGTATCTTCTGAGCCCAGCGACGAGTGCCTGTTTATGCTCATCAGACAAAGGTCCTTTCCGTCTTCTGGAAGTTGATGCCATTTTGAAACCTTGATAGTTGTTCACCATCCTTCTAAATGCGTTCCTGTCAGGAATTTCTTGATCTGAAATACCAATCTGTCTCAGATCTTTTTCGCATTCCTGGAACCATCTCGGTCTTGTTGCCTTAGATTGAATAAAATTCCATATTCTTTTTGTTAGTCGATCATCAGTCATCCTCAAGAGATGACCGTAAAATAGTAGCCGTCTCTTCTTAATTGACGCTGCGAGAGATTCTGTCTTGCTGTACAAATCCTCATTTGGTCTCATTCGCCACTGTCCATCAACCCATCTATTAGCTAGAATTTTTCCTTAGTATCCTGCGCCTTCTTTTTTTCCAGCCGATCAGCTTGACCTTTACTACTTAAGTTCAAAGTTTCAGATGCATATAATCCCTCAGGTGTTCTTATTATTATTCTTCGTTTTGCCTCATGACTGAGGCGTCGTGACTATCATAATATTCAGCCCTCTAGCCGATGAACCATACTCCGCCATTCTTCCCTACCTAAAGCTTTTAATGTGGTTACTCTGAGAGAACACTGTAGGGGGCCGTTCACCATGTCAATCCATTGCGTTGGTATTCGTCCTCGTTGTCTGGTTCCCTGGACTTTGCCCTCAACAATCAGCTTTTGAAGACTACCATCTCGCCGCATTATATGTCCAAAGTAGCGTACAATCCGCTGAGAGACCTTACACGAAAGACGAACTTTTATCTGAAGTTGGTTCAGGATTGATGTGTTCGTGCGATGAGCTGTCCAGGTTTTACAACTGTGTTAAAGCGTCGGAACTTCGCCCTTATACCCATAGACTTTTTATTATAGATATTTATTCTAGATATTTATTATAGATATTTATTATAGATATTATAGAAATTTTACCGAAGGAAAGAAATATTCGTTTGCAGGCTAGTGTTATTTAATTCATCAGCGATACTTTCAATGCCGATAATATGAGACATGCAGTGTCCAATCGACTTTTTCTCAGCACTTTAAAAATCTGACTGTTTCTGTACGGTTGAACCTATGATCTTGGGTTTCAAAGGTTGGCATTCAACCACTGATCCAGTGAGGGAGGTTCTTCAGTCCTAATGCACTGTGTCTTACATGGTACACCGAATCTCGTGTATGTCTTTCCTTACCGTTGTCCCGTTTGAGTGTAATTCGGGACGCCGATTATATTTGTTGAAAATTGTGGATGTCCCACCAAATTCCAGAGAAGTAACAAACGTTAAGGGCACGATATAAGACAATATAGCTTAGAAAAAAAGTGTAATTCAAGATATAACATCACTGGACAAAAAATTAGTAATCCCAGTGCGCACGCACAGGTGGATCCTTAAGCCTTTACAGATGGCGCAGCGAACGAGTACCGTGCTCAACCGCACGCGTACTGCCTCTACGTGAGGTAAGACAGTAGCAATCAGTGAGAAATTGTTTCAATCGGACAGTGTACGTTAAAATTGGTAGATGTAAGCATGTGACACAGTGACAAGAAGGGCCAATCGTATTTGGCTGTACCCATGCTCATAAGGTGCATGAAGTTGCTGGATTCGTTGGTGTTTCGCAGCGGACTGTTCAACGTGTCTACACGTGGCCACGAAACATGATGTCAGAATTGCGGTCGGGAAAAGATCTTGACTGAGAGGGACCGGAGACGCGTTTCACGGCTTGTGAATCAAAATCGCTTCCAAACGCGACAGAAATTGCTGCAGTCAGTGAATAAAGATCCATCCCAACCTGCTAGCGAGAGAACATTGCAATGGGAACTGCATGCAATCAACATTTCGAGTCGGTCACCTCGCAAGAGGCCATTGCTCACACAAGCACATAAAGCAGCGCGTCTTCAATGGGCTGGACATCATCGAACGTGGACAGTAGCTGAGAGGCGGAATGTAATATAGTCTGGCGAATCACGTTTTTGCCTGTATTACAATGGCGCACGTCGTCGAGTCCACCGAAGGCCAAATGAAGCATTTCATCCTGGATATGAGCAAGGTCAAGTACAAACCGGAGGTGGGGTGTGTGATGTTTTGGGGGTGTTTTTCGTATCATGGATTGGTCCTGCTCACTGAGGTGACCACTAACATGAACCATAATGTTTATTTAAACATTCTGGATGATCACGTGTTACCTTTCAGTCAACATCTGCTTGATGAATATGATATTGATACCCCGATTTTTCAAGATGACAACAGTAAAATTCATCGGGCTAGACGCATGTGTGACTGATTTTATGTTCACTCCCCTACCCTATTACACCTCTATTGGCCTGCAAAATCACCGGACTTGAACCCCATTTTTCAGTGGGACATGTTGGAACAGCGGGTAAAAATGCCGACATCAGTATCCCTACAATTTGGTGGAAATGCGCGATCAAATCCTCAGCGAGTGTCTTAACCTAGATACGACTTACCTGCACAACCTTGTGAACTCACTTCCTAACCGAATCCAGGCTCTTAAACTGTATTAAATGATGCTTGTAATGATTTCTCCAGGGGTGATTAATTTTTCTGTCCGGTGAGCTTAGTTGAAGGTCAAATAAGTCGGAGAAGAGCTTCAACAAAATGCGTAGATCAGATTAAATATCATAACTTCGCCAGGATAAATGAATTATCATCAGTATATCTCTTATATCTATAAATGCTCCACTTCAGATGGCAGAACGTTACGGCGAGATATAGACTAATAGGCGTCACTGATAACGTTGGAATTCAAGAGGAGAAAGTGGGGCATATACTTGTTTACAGGAAGGGAATCAGGAATGTTGGAATCATTTACCATGAGAGATGATTGAAAATTTTCAAATTTTTTAAAAATCATTTAATAAAAGACTGGATGAACATCTGACAGGGAATCTGTCACATGGACTGTAGCCCTAAATGCATATCCGTGTTACTTGATTGATTGATTGATTGATTGATTGATTGATTGATTGATTGATTGATTGATTGATTGGTACAAAGTAACTCATGAGATCATAGCACTCGAATTGAGTGAGTGACTTACAATAAATTTCCAGCATTGACATATAGAAAGTTAGTAAGTTATTTACACGCATAACGCGTCTTTGTTATTTTTTATTACAATTTTTGCTTTTCGAAACACCGACTCAGATAGGTCTTATGGCGACGATTGGGTAGGAAAGGGATAGGAGTGAGAAGGAAGCGACCGTGGCCTTAATGTACAGCGTGGAGTGAAAATGAGAAACCACAGAAAATCATCTTCAGGGCTGCCGACAGTATCTCCCGAACTATCTCCCGAATGCAAGCAGATAGCAACGTGACCCAAACCGTGAAGCCACTTGCTCGGTACCTGGTATGTGTAATCTATCTTATAACATATAATTTTTCTCAATGATTCCTTGTCATTGACTGGCTTGATTAGATCATGCATTGTTCTTCCTCATCTACTGGTAATCTGGCTTTTGGTATTCATTTTCGCGTCCTCTGTCCCTTAGTTTTGACCTGGACGATCATCTTTTCCACATTTTCTAGGCCTCTCCTCATTGTACGGTCAAGTTAATGGAGCCTAAATTTGCCTGAGAATCTCCTTCCAATTTTAAGCTCTTGTAGAATGGCGACTGCCAAGTTTGGCAAGGTATGGAGGGACAGGACAATCACCAAGAATACTGCATCCGCTCACCCTCTGAGTCCCAGGCTAGCATTTATCTCACGGGTGTCCAGTTCTTAATAGATGTCAAGAATAAATCAATATAAAATTATAAGCACACAAATAAACACAGGGATGAACGGGGCATGCAAATTAAGGTAGGGGAAAGTTCATTCATAGACACAAATTAAAGGACTCTACAATAGGACTGGGAAGTGACAATTTAAATTCCATGGGCATACTAGACTAACTACAATAAAAGGATCTGAAAACTGTTTCCTGTTGAATTTGCAACAAGGAGCAATTTATTAAATTCGCCAAACTCCAAGTGATGACAATGATTAGAATTTAGAAATTCGTCCTGAAAAAGAATACATAAATTTGGTTTCACCTCACTACTCTGGTAGTGTGGATAACATTTGGTAAATTTGACCCGCTGATCGCTGGGGATCGAATGAGTGGACATTTCACCACTGGATATCCTATTTCGGAGACCTGGGCATGAGAGTAAACTTGATTTACCATCATATCCACGTTCCTTGTGATGAGTCACCTCCGGGTATTTACATTCCGGTAGGCCGGATTACCACCGTGGAAATGTTATCGTATCTAAAACGGGAACTAATTGGACGGACTAACCCTAGCCTACATAACCAAATTTACGAACATGCCAGACATAGCTCCTCAACTCAAAACTTAACTCAATATTTACATTTGTCAATACGACAATAACGTACGGGAAGGTTATTTGTTATGCTCGCATAATTATGACACGTGCCGTCCGTGCGTTAATTCGCACATACTGCCAACTATCTCCGACCAATCCAACACACGACGACTGTCTCCCTTATATTTTCCTGTGATTATTATATAATTATCATTATCATTTATTTTGATTATCATCATGTATCAGATCTAGAGAAAGCATATGACAGGGTACCGAGGGAAAAGATGTTCGCCATACTGGGGGACTATGGAATTAAAGGTAGATTATTAAAATCAATCAAAGGCATTTATGTTGACAATTGGGCTTCAGTGAGAATGGATGGTAGAATGAGTTCTTGGTTCAGGGTACTTACAGGAGTTAGACAAGGCAGTAATCTTTCAACTTTGCTGTTCGTAGTTTACATGGATCATCTGCTGAAAGGTATAAAATGGCAGGGAGGGATTCAGTTAGGTGGAAATGTAGTAAGCAGTTTGGCCTATGCTGACGACTTGGTCTTAGTGGCAGACTGTGCCGAAAGCCTGCAGTCTAATATCTTGGAACTTGAAAATAGGTGAAATGAGTATGGTATGAAAATTAGCCTCTCGAAGACTAAATTGATGTCAGTAGGTTAGAAATTCAACAGAATTGAATGTCAGATTGGTGATACAAAGCTAGAACAGGTCGATAATTTCAAGTATTTAGGTTGTGTGTTCTCCCAGGATGGTAATATAGTAAGTGACATTAAATCAAGGTGTAGTAAAGCTAATGCAGTGAGCTCGCAGTTGCGATCAGCAGTATTCTGTAAGAAGGAAGTCAGCTCCCAGACGAAACTATCTTTACATCTGTCTGTTTTCAGACCAACTTTGCTTTACGGGAGCGAAAGCTGGGTGGACTCAGGACATCCTATTCAGAAGTTAGAAGTAACAGGCATGAAAGTAGCGAGAATGATTGCTGGTACAAACAGGTGGGAACAATGGCAGGAGGGTACTCGGAATGAGGAGATAAAAGCTAATTTAGGAATGAACTCGATGGATGAAGCTGTACGCATAAACCGGCTTCGGTGGTGGGGTCATGTGAGGCCAATGGAGGAGGATAGGTTACCTAGGAAAATAATGGACTCTGTTATGGAGGGTAAGAGAAGTAGAGGGAGACCAAGACGACGATGGTTAGACTCGGTTTCTAACGATTTAAAGATAAGAGGTATAGAACTAAATGAGGCCACAACACTAGTTGCAAATTGAGGATTGTGGCGACGTTTAGTAAATTCTCAGAGGCTTGCAGACTGAACGCTGAAAGGCATAACAGTCTATAATGATAATGTATGTATGTTTGTATGTATCATGTATGAATTTGTATGTGATGATGCTAGATTTAGAATGATAAACTAGTAGTATGTCTTGTAATTTTTTCTTTCCAAGGAATTGCTTGTTGTTGTTGTTGTGTAATTGTATTTTAACTTTACTTTATTATCACACTATTGTACACTGACTGACAGAGCAAATGCAACACCAAGGAGGAGTGGTTCGAAAGGGATGAAAGTTGGGGGAAAAAACAGAGACGGCACGGACGAATAATTGATGTTTATTTCAAACCGATATGCAGGTTACACAATGCGCACGGCATCGACTCGGTAGGATGTAGGACCACCGCGAGCGGCGATGCACGCAGAAACACGTCGAGGTACAGAGTCAATGAGAGTGTGGATGGTGTCCTGAGGGATGGTTCTCCATTCTCTGTCAACCATTTGCCACAGTTGGTCGTCCGTACGAGGCTGGGGCAGAGTTTGCAAACGGCGTCCAATGAGATCCCACACGTGTTCGATTGGTGAGAGATCCGGAGAGTACGCTGGCCACGGAAGCATCTCTACACCTCGTAGAGCCTGTTGGGAGATGCGAGCAGTGGGTGGGCGGGCATTATCCTGCTGAAACAGAGCATTGGGCAGCCCCTGAAGGTACGGGAGTGCCACCGGCCGCAGCACATGCTGCACGTAGCGGTGGGCATTTAACGTGCCTTGAATACGCACTAGAGGTGACGTGGAATCATACGCAATAGCGCCCCAAACCATGATGCCGCGTTGTCTAGCGGTAGGGCGCTCCACAGTTACGGCCGGATTTGACCTTTCTCCACGCCGACGCCACACGCGTCTGCGGTGACTATCACTGACAGAACAGAAGCGTGACTCATCGGAGAACACGACGTTCCGCCATTCCCTCATCCAAGTCGCTCTAGCCCGGCACCATGCCAGGCGTGCACGTCTATGCTGTGGAGTCAATGGTAGTCTTCTGAGCGGACGCCGGGAGTGCAGGCCTCCTTCAACCAATCGACGGACGGGAAATTGTTCTGGTCGATATTGGAACAGCCAGGGTGTCTTGCACATGCTGAAGAATGGCGGTTGACGTGGCGTGCGGGGCTGCCACCGCTTGGCGGCGGATGCGCCGCGCCGATCCTCGCGTGCTGACGTCACTCGGGCTGCGCCTGGACCCCTCGCACGTGCCACATGTCCCTGCGCCAACCATCTTCGCCACAGGCGCTGCACCGTGGACACATCCCTATGGGTATCGGCTGCGATTTGACGAAGCGACCAACCTGCCCTTCTCAGCCCGATCACCATACCCCTCGTAAAGTCGTCTGTCTGCTGGAAATGCCTCCGTTGACGGCGGCTGGCGTTCTCAGCTATACACGTGTCCTGTGGCACACGACAACACGTTCTACAATGACTGTCGGCTGAGAAATCACGGTACGAAGTGGGCCATTCGCCAACGCCGTGTCCCATTTATCGTTCGCTACGTGCGCAGCGCAGCACAGCGGCGCATTTCACATCATGAGCATACCTCAGTGACGTCAGTCTACCCTGCAATAGGCATAAAGTTCTGACCACTCCTTCTTGGTGTTGCATTTGCTCTGTCAGTCAGTGTAAATGATCTTTGCCATCGGGAATATTTCCTAATTGCGATGTATTTGTTAATAATAATAATTTCAGTGGCGGCTCGTTTGGGAGGCGTTAAGGCGCGCGCGCCCCCCACGGGGTTCCATTAAATTAGGGAATTTTGATCTTAAATGTTAACAAGGGAAATATTTTACTACAAGATTATTATCAAGGGCGCGAGTTGTACTGTACTGCGGCCCGATGTTCTGCTGGCCCTGCGCAGGAGGGCGCTCTCTCATAGCGGACCAAATACTCCGAGTCTCGCTCGACTGGCCAATCAGAAGCACAGTAGAGATGTGCTGTTCTAACGGAGATTCCGGCGCGTTTCTGCCGCGGCCTGTCGTTGCAGCCAACCTACCCGAAACATTGCTGATCTGATTTCTATTTAACAGGGGTTAGTTTGTGCCATTTGTCTGCTAAAACTAGGAACTATTTTACTGAGGCACTTACCTGAGTTAAATGTGGCGGTATATATTTAAAATAGTCTTGTAATTTTTAGGATTATTAACTAACGAAACGAGTAACGACTGTACCTGCTGTCACCTCGCACTTGACTCATGTTGGCCATACTCACTGGAGAGCGCGATGTGTAGCTGTGTGTTGATGAATGATCTCGTGAGGTGACTGTGACGAGGTGAAATTAGGAGAAAGGTTGTGATTTATATGTAGGCGTAGTATTATGTTTGCACTTCGTACAGTATGATTACCGTCGAACATATTAATGAACTAACGTTTTCTCTTTCTATGGAAAAGAAAGTCGAACTGAAGGAGTGTGGTAGGCCGATGCCAGAATTCTCGTTGAAAAAACCGGAGACCAAGGAAAATGAAAATAGGGTTTTTCAAAGACAAATTAATTCTCCTGACGTATATAAGAAGAACGCGTGGATATGTGGAAGTGATATCTCAAAAACCTCTTACTGCATTCCATGCCTCTGCTATTCTCCTGTTCTAAGAAAGGAGATAAATGGATCACCACAGGGGTGATATCAATAGTACCATGGACTCTGAAATGCTTGGTAAAGTCAATGTCGTGTCTTGTTTGAGTACTCACTACAGTGAAACTATTCGTAAACATAATTCGATCGTTGACAAGAACAGGCAAATAATAATAATAATAATAATAATAATAATAATAATAATAATAATAATAATAATAATAATAATAATAATAATAATAATAATAATAATAATAATAATAATAATAATAATAATAATAATAATTTTACCGGGCGGTACACCTCCACGCCGCTAATTTAAAATGTGCGCCAGTTGAAACTCCTCTGCTGGAGGAAGTCTGAACTTTATCGACGGTATTAATTTTCAAGTTTCTCAGAAGATGTCACTACTTGGAAAGTTTGGAGTTTTTGAACTGTGCCACTTTTGATGTATTTTTGTTTTACCGGTAGTAAGAAGTGTGAACTTTCTCTTCTAGAGGACACTACTGAAAAACTACAATGGTGCACCCTAGTGCGATGTGAAAGAACTGTTTTTTGGAGAATTTTTTTTTCAAAAGTTTGTTTCTTGTTAAATTTGTTTTCTGTTATTGTTTAAGTTGGCTGTATACCCCTCTCTTTCCCCTTGTTTTGTATTTAGCCAATCCCGAATTTCTTTAATTAATTTCTGACCAATCTGATGTATCTTCCCCCAACTTGAATATGCTGCTTATCCCTAACCAATAAAATCCTTGGGGGAGGGTGTGCTCATTTCAAAAACGCCTCGAACTTTCCGCGAGAGTATTTAAACTGCTGATTTTCGGGTCTCGGTGCCACTTCAGTACCATCGTTCAGTGTGTAAAGTACATAGCAGGGGGCGGGAAGCGCCTCTTTCTTCGGGGAGCAGTTCTACACCAAGGTAATGGCCTTTTAATAACTTCTTTTCTTGCTAGCTCAGCAGTTTAACTCTCGGGGCGGGTCCGAAGCGTTTCTATCATGTAACCTTTTCCTAAAATGTAACTACTCTTAGCATCTATTATCTTTTAAAGATACATATTGGGTTAGAGAGTGCTTAACCCTCTCGAGCTCCCACTCATTTTGTTTTGAGGTGAACTTATTTCTCACAACCGATTCTTCCTTAATTGTAAAGTAAATTGTTCTTTTCTAAAGTCACCTCAGTAGTATGGGATTAGCCCTTGCATTAGTGGCCTAGAGCCAGATTAGTTTTTAAAACAAATGCGTTAGGAGTGCAGGTCGCCACCTCTCAAGTGGTTATTTTTTAGGTCATGTAATTAACCTTTTTTCTTACTTAATAGACCTCAGTAGGTTGGGTATTTTACCCCTGTATCTATGTCCTTAGAGGACAACTTGAAGGTGGAGTTTGGTATGGCCTTTAATAGGCTTAATGTTGAGAGCGAGTGGCTCTTTCTTGAAAATTGAGTGTTGTATGCCTCGAGGAGGCTTTTCTGTGTAATTTGGAGCAAGTGCTCCTGAGCATGAATGGGGTTTTCTGCCCCTCTGTTAAAGCTTATTTTGAAGTAAGGTTGGGCTGATTGCCCAAGAATTGTGAAGTCGGGGCGCGAAGCCCAAATCCGGTAAATATTGTAACTACATTTTGTTGCCTTGCTACTCTGTACCTGCCATGCTTGTTATTTCTTTATTTTGAAAAGAAAATATAACCTTGTTAATTTTACATGAACTCTAATTTCGTAGCTTGAGACCCGTTCACACCCGCACCTTCTTTCACCTCTAACTACCGCAAAAACACGGTAACAATAATAATAATTGCATATGCATTGCACCGTATAGTGTTCGAAGTGTGTATCTTGAAAACATGGTTTAAAGAACTTGAGATATCCACTGCTGATATCCAGAGCCGCCACTAAATAATTTTCAAAACCCGGCGGCCCTGGTCATAGAGAAAATGGTCGTATAACGGCGGTACCAGGAGGGAGATCTCAGGGGCGGGTACCTGCGAGGTGGGTCGATGGGATAAGGGCAATTGTTGTAAAGTCTCTATTCGAGGCTTCGCAACTGGCATGACGAAAACTTTCCGCCTGCTAGTGACATGTCACCACACCCTGTCAAAGCTAAAACATGGAAACAGAAGAGAATTGAGTTATTTATGCGGTGGACAGTTAATGGAATTCTCAACAAA
Organism: Anabrus simplex; assembly: GCF_040414725.1. Classification (NCBI taxonomy): domain Eukaryota; kingdom Metazoa; phylum Arthropoda; class Insecta; order Orthoptera; family Tettigoniidae; genus Anabrus; species Anabrus simplex. Next base: position 71,347,710 of record NC_090275.1, on the reverse strand, counting down.
ACGTTTCGGTTGCATTAATCTTATTCGTTCCACTTTTTCTGACTGTCCACGACTCACATTCATACATCAGCATGGAAATCACTAGACAGTTAACCAGTCTTATCTTCGGGTTCTTGGAAATCTGTCGGTCTTTCCCCAGTCTACTAACTGTGTAATTCTGTTTGACTGAGCGCAAAATAAAATCAAATTAACACCAAACCTCACTCATTCATGAATCTGTGAAGGTTACAGACTAGACTTGTGATAGCAATGACGTTAAGCTCACGGTAGTTCGTGTAAAAGGACTTCATTTACGTAGCAGCGGCCTGTCTTTCCCCTTCATGACGCGAGGTGTCAGATACCGCTACACAGAAAATTACCCGCTGACGCACGGTCTCTTCCCACTCTCGGGATTAATGTAATTAGCTTTTAATGGAATTGAAAATGTGTTGTGGGTAAACACCCGAAGGGTGTACTACAAACTGTGGGGACACAGTATCCTTTAAGTTCTGAATACAACATGTTTCCGTTTTACGTGTTGTGGTTAAACATACCAATAAAAACATCTCAATCAATCAATCAATCTATCAATCAATCAATCAATCAATCAATCAATCAATCAATCAATCAATCAATCAATCAATCAATCAATCAATCTGTACCGGAGGTACACCTCTACGCCGCGCGTTCAAAATGAGCGCCTAAAAGAACTCCTCTATCTACCAAATGTGAAACCAATAATACAACAAATTAGAACTTTACTCAGAGGATGTCACCACAGAAATTTGATGTAATTTTGTTATTGTGAAGTTTCCTGTACTGTGTGAATTTCTACTTGCTTTGTTTGCCCTTCATCAAGATGTTTGGACATTCTTCCATAGATGTCACTGCTGAAATACTCTGGTGCGAAGTGAAAGAACCTTTGATTTGAAGAAGTTTTGTATTCATAAGTTATTTTTACTAATTGATGTTCATTTATTTTTGGGTTGGCAATATTTATCTTTTCTTTCCACCAGTTTTGAATCCAGCCAATCCCAAATTTCAGTAATAAATTTTCAACCTATTACAGCCTTCTTCTTCAATTTGGAGTGTAACCTTTCAAACTGACCAATAAATTGAGAGGGTGTGGCTAGTTTATTCGTGGAAGGTCTCGAACTTTTCCCGAGGTTTTATAAACTGCGGATTTTCTCGTCTCTTGGCCAATTGATCGTCATCTAACCTAGTGTGTGTGTGTTAAGCAGGAGGGGGGAGCCGCCTCTTTCATCAGGCAGCAGTACACCGACAAGGTAATGGCCACTTAACATCTTTATTTCTTGCTAGCTCTGCAGTTTAACCCGAGGGAGAGGTCCGAAACTTTAACTAAGTAACCTACTTTTCTGAAAATGTAACTTCGGCCGGCTTATGTAATAACTTCATAAAACCTTTAACTGTAAATCAGGGATAGAGAGTGATGTACCCTCTCGAGCTCACCTTCATATTGGTTTGAGGTGACTACGCTTTGTAACTGGTTTTCTTCCTTTCCGTAATGTCTTAATTTATTCTTATACGAGTCACCTCCATAGTTTGGGAATAGTCCCTGTTTCATCGGCCTAGTGCCCTTTTGGTTTTAAGAATTCATATCTAGGAGTGCAAGTACAGGCCTCCATTCAATTTGTGTTTCGGGCCATTTACTTAATCTGTTCTTTTCCGCTAAGGCCCAATAGGTTGGGTACTAGATACCCCTGTTTCAAATTTTGTAAGTTGTGCCTTGGTGGCGAGTGATGGTAATTTTCTGATATTGCCTTGAATAGGCTTGGAAAACTGAGAGCACGTCAGCTCTTTTCTAGTGTTGTAAAAGTGCCTCTGGGAGGCTTGATATTGTGAGTTGGGAGCAAGCGCTCCATGTATTGAGGGATTTCAGTACTTGTGTAAATTTGTGCTTTTGGTAAATTTGAGCTAGGAGCTCAAGAACTGTAAAGCGAGGGCTTGAAGCCCAGTTTTTTAAACAGTCACTAAATTTTGGATTTCTTGCCTGATCTAGAATTCGTCAGTGTACCTGACATTTTATTGTTATGAAAATTTTGTTATTTAAGAAAATATAACCTTCAGTTTGAGTTTTATATTTTTCTTGACATTGTAGTTAGACCCATTCACACCGGCACCTTCCTTCACCTCTGCGTTCCACGGGTAACTCCGGAACACAATCAATCAATCAATCAATCAATCAATCAATCAATCAATCAATCAATCAATCAATCAATCAATCAATCAATCAATCAATCAATCAATCAATCAATCAATCAATCAATCAATCAATCAATCAATCAGTGATGTGGATTTAAGGCTGTCTCTCAGGTGGTAGATTCCCTATCAGTTGTTTTCCTAGATTTTTATTTATTTTCAACGAACTTAGAAATTTATCGAACACTTTCCTTGATAACTTATTTCCCGTCCTATAAATAAACATTTACCCTAATCTGTCCTCTTGGATTCCAACTTTATTTTCATATTATGATCCTTCCTACTTTTAAAATCTCCACTCAAACTTATTCTTCTACTTATGTCATTCTACGTCATCTCTCTACTGACAGCTCGGAACATACCACATAGTCGAGCAGCTCGTTTCCTTACTTCCCAGCCCAACGTTTGTAACATTTTAGTACCACTAATTCTTTGTCGGAAGTCAGCCTAGACAAATCATGGTGGTTTACTTTACATTTTTTCCAGTTCTCGTATCAAGTAGTCCTGGTGAGGGGGAGCCATACTCTAACTGCGGTCTTACCAAAGACGTATAAGCCCTCACCTTTACATCCTTACTACAACCCCCAAATACTCTCTCATAATCATGTGAAGAGATCTGTAAAGTTTCTTAATATGAAAACCCCGGTAGAAGATCCATTCCTTATATTAACACCTAGGTACTTACAATGTTCCTCATGAGGTACTATCATCCTACCAACACAATAATTAAACCTGAGAGGACTTTTCCACTTGTAGAAACTTACAACTTGTCTGTTCAACCCATTTACATCCATACTGTTGTCTGCTGTCCATTTCACAACATTGTTTTATGCCCTCCTGCAATCGCTCACAAACCTGCAACTCATTTACTGTTCTATACAGTATAACATCTGTAAATAGCGTTGTATGTGATTCCAGATCTTTACTCGTATCATCTCACTGTTCGCGCACCTTATCCTAAATTCCTCAAATGATTATGCTGGCGTAATTGTTGTTTTATAAGGATTATGCCCATATTCGATTACGGCGACGTAATATACAACAATCTAAACACCAGACTTAGCGCTAAACTTCAGCGGGATTATAATGCATGTGTCCGTTTCACATTAAATATGCCCAGGTATTGCCATATATCACCCTGTCATGAACAGCTGTGGTGGTTGTATTTCTAACCGCCGTTATCGGAAAAACCAGTCATGTTGTAAACATGAGCATCTGACGTTTATTGGTTGGTGCTACTGCAGAACGCCTACATGGAGACATCAAACTATAGGTAATTCCATGTTAAGAAAAACAGTACTGCTCTTACGGACCTACAAGGAGTGAACACACCCCGTCTTAAACATTCATAATTCCTCGTCATTAAGGAATATTATAATGTGCTTTATATTGTATTATGAAAGAAAGGAAATGGATTAGGCATGTTTTCGCCCGTGAGTTATTAAAATAAATACTTAACATTATTTAATTAATACATTGGCAGGGAGGAAACACAATGGCGGTTATAGCCATTGCTTTGTTGCCTTCCTTCATTTACCTTCCGAGTTGCTTTGGTACATGCAAAACGTAATACGTCTCCCCAGACCAGAACATCCGGTGTAGGTCCAGTGGGCCGATTGCAGAAACGATATTTAGACGATGTCTACGGTTAAACAATGCTTAAGTATGGCTGTTGCATTGCAGAGACGATAATTATCACTTACACACTGTCTAAAACCGATATTCAACCGGTCATGTTTAAACACTGCCGAGAGCATTGTTTAACCTCAAATTAGAGGAGTGAATCACAATAAGAGGTTATGTACCATGAAATATGTAATTTGTATTATCATGTTGAGACAATTCCGGGAAGAAAGGTTAGTTCGACGGCCTCTCTGTGGGTCACCCGCTGCTAAATCGCAGCAGTTCGTTTGACATGCACGGGGAGATAGATCTTAAAATAAGGTTTCGCTTTATAAGAGACTTGTTTCTTGAGAATGCCAAAGTGACAGTCCGGTAACTGTCAACTTTAATACAATTCTTGGCAACCGATATATTTTATTATATATGGGATAATTTCCATGGAATTATAGATCACTTCGACTACATACATATCAGAATTACGTGTCCCGATCGTCAGAGGGCTGTCTCATACATCAAACGGGAGGGATTCACTTATATTTACTGCCAAGTAAACACACATAATAGTGAAAACTAAAAAGTAGGTTGTATGGTTTTTTTATGGATATAATCGTATAAGTTTTCGGCAACTATCAGATAGGAAAAGGCAAGTTGTGGTGAACATTGTTTAAAGAGGACTGGGGAAGAAGAGCCGTGGCCATAATAACAGCCCTGATATTTGCCTGGTTTAAAAATAGGGAAACTACAGAAAACAATCTTCACGGCTGCCGATTATGAGTTTCGAACCTACGATCTCCAGAACGCAAGCTACACCTATATGGCCCGTACAACACACTTGGTTACACATTACTACTGCTTCATCTTCCCTTTGTCGAAGCTACCGTATTTATGAGTAAATTACACTCACTGTAACAACGCTATAATGGAAGTTACACTTCCCCGTACGGTGGCGCGTCGATAATATTATGAGATTTAATTTTCATTGGAAGCGATGCTCTTATCTGTGGGCAAGTCATGCTCAGCCATATTTGAGTAATATGTAGGAAGACGAACAGGTGACTGGCGTTCCGCGCGCGCACCGACGAATTTCATTGGTTACGACAAGCAAAGAGTTGCATGAAAGATACTTCTGTCTTCACTTCCAAACCAAAATTGAAACTTTAAGCGATGGCTAGTTAAGTATCGACTGAACATTGTTTATGCAATGGAAGATCGTGTTCGACCTAGACGTTGTTTAGGTAGACGATGTCTAAGGCTTAAAACTAGTCATCGTTTCTGCAATCGGCCCAGTGTGTCGACGCCGCAGACAGGTGGAATGCAGACGCTCACCTGGCCTCCTTCTAACCAACACACGGCCATTACTGGCACCAAGACAGAAGCGGCACTCGTCGGAAAACGCAATGGACCTCTACTCAATACTCCAATGAGCTCTCGCTTGACCCCACTGAAGTTGCAGAGGGCGGTGGTTTGGGATAAGTGGAATGCACGCCTCAGGGCGTCTGCCTCGGAGCTGTTCTTCAAGTTACCGATTTGGAACAGTTCGTTGCGTCACTGTGGTGCCAACTGCCGCTCAAATTGCTGCTGCAGATTTCAGCGGTCCTCCCTCTCGGTGGTGCCACGGGGACGTCCGGAGCCCGGTCTTGTGAACGTACCTTCTCGTGACCACTGCTACCAGCACGGACGCACGGTGGAAACATTCCTGCCAAATCGTTCTTCAATAGCGCGGAAGGAAGATCCATCTTCACGTAGCCCTATCATACAGCCTCGTCCAACTGCAATGAGCTGTCGATACTGGCCTCTTCGTCGTCGTAAAGGCATTCTTAACTCACTCACAATCACTCCGTCCAATCTCACACGTAACAAACGCTCTTGCAGAGTACAGCCCGTATGTAAAGCAACACGCCACTAGCGCCACGCTAACGTGATTTGCGGGAAATTTTAATCAGCGTCATCTTTTAGATGTATAAACACGTCTAGCAACATTCGTGAATCTAGTACAACCCCTTCTTGGTGTTTGGATATTTTTTCCCGCCAGTGTATATTATTTTTATTTTCTTTGAGCGGAGTCTGCGGGACCCGTTGAAGGCCCGGGCCCGCCTGCATGCACTAACGTTACCCACTTGGGGATGAATGCCCCATGCTTGACCCGCCATGTTGAATCGTCCGTTCGCCAAGGCTCGACGAAAGCTTTACCTCCCTCGAATTGGTGTGGAGCGTGGTAAGCGGATATGTTGGGCGTAATAAATCTCGTAGAAATCAGGACATTAATGAGGCTGTGTTGAGTTTTAAATAGCTGAAATGTGGCTGAGATACTGGGAATCGGACGGCCTGTGCGATATGACTGTCGACCGTCTTGTCATTAATCCGAATGATACGAGCAGCAGTGAGAAAGAGGAGAGAGAGAAGAATCCGACTTAGAAGGAGTTCGTATTTTATCGGATTATAATTCGGTGAAGTACTTTTTAAAATTAAATGTTATCTTTTCAAAACTGTATTTCCCTTCAGGGTTTTAATTTTTTTGAAATATTAAATATTAAAACTGTCGGACTCCTTGGCTGAATGGTCAGCGCTGAGGCCTTCGTTTCAGAGGGTTCCGGGTTCAATTCCCGACCGGGTCGGTGCTTGTAATCGCATCTGATTCTTCTATCTCGGGGAATGGGTGTTTGTGTTTGTTCCAACGCTGCCCTCTTCATATCCAAACAACTCACCGCATGAGCAACCACCACAAAAACACGCAATAGTAATTACATCCCTCCATGTAGGGTTGGCTTCAGGAAGGTCATCCGGCCTGCAAAACGAAGCCATGTCCACATATGCGACACAGTTTGGACTCGCGACCGCACAGACCTGGGAAAAACTTCAGAATAAGAATAAGATTAAATATTAAAACTGTGAATTTTTCCTTATGTGAGCTGCTTCAAATCCATCGACCTTCCGTACTTTTTTTTTTGAGATGTTGAATTTCCATCTGTCATATCCGGTTCCATGGCTAAATGATTAGCGTGTTGGCCTTTGGTCACAGAGGTCCCGGGTTCGATTCCCGACAGGGTTGGGAATTTTAACTATAATTGGTTAATTCCGCTGACACAGGAGCAGGTCGTCTACGGGTGTTAAATCCACCTGGCGAGCCGAACATATCTACGAACACTCCCGGCACTAAAAGCCATACACCATTTCATTTTCCACCTGTCATACGTCATTCACTTGCTGTTTATTCCTCGCATACAGTGAATATTATTTTCTCGTAATTCATATTATCATGGCTTTACATCTGCATGTTGACATCAGTGGCATGCTGCACAAGTCTGATGTAACCGCGGCAATCAGGCGAGGTAATTATAGCTCATAGACAACAACACGTGGCTCTTACCATGTGCTCGGTATGTCGCTTTTCACGAGGGATTAATCCTGATGTGAACGAATAGGTGGAGCACATTGCCTATGCACGTGGACGGTTGGAGAAGCAACCGTCGCACTCACTCGACTGTATGCGAGCTCGAAGAAAAGTAGTACGCCGCATTAATTTTACTTTATTTTAGTTTATTACATTTAGAGAGTTTGGAAGAATACGTAATCAAATTAAAATATGGTTGTCATATATACCGGTATATGTATGGTTTTGTTTTAATAAAATAGTGATAAAATAACGAGAAATGAAGGCACAAGGCGTGGTGTAATACAGGAACTCTTCTCGTAGTGAGGGAAAGTCCCAAGCTGTACAGCGTGGAGATAAGGTGTTGCATCCTGCAGCATATTACGATCGCCGAATCTACTCTACATATTCCTACCTTGTTTACTGCTGCTCGCTTCTACTTCCTTCTCGCCGCACCATGCACCCCGCTCACCTGTCGTCTACTTGACTGATTACGTCATCTTCGCTGCACTTCGCTGTGCCTGTGCGCTGTGTAATCACGTGACATCATGTTTCTAGAACTCCCTGGCTTGTAGCCTGCGTTCTTTTTCTGGAATCTTCCTTTCTACTATATATTGCTCACTCCGCCTTTCCACCGTTGAGTCGGGCTTCGTGGCGGAGTGGTGGACCACACACTAATACAGTGCTTATTGTAATCATGTCAAATTCATCTGGACTCTATCTACAGCGACTCGGTGAGCAAGACTTATAATATTTATCTGCATTTGGACTCTAAACTTTCATTCGGGCTATTGCCTGCTGTAATACTTTCTTCTGCCGAGTGGTTATGCTTTCCTTTAAAAACTCATAACTTAGACTGCTTCTATTCACGCACTGCGCTACGGACGATTGTAAATTATTTCCAGACGTCATCCTAGATCTATGCTATTACTAAACTTCAGGAATACCCGGTGAAGAAAATCCTTTCCCCGTCCTAATCCTCATCCTACTTCCCTTCTCCCTCCCTTTCATGATTTTTCTCTTTCAGGGTTCAGTTTCGATGTATATTGTACACTTCCAATGTATTCAACAGGCTTTCTTTTTATCTACCATTGGATAATCATTTGTAAATGTGGCACACTTTTGGATTTTTCTTCTACTTGCAATTATTTATCTTGTTGTTAAATTATGGTTGTTAAATATATATTCTATTTCGCATTGTTATTGGTCTAGCTTCCTCCTTAGTGCGCGATTTTTTTTATTTATAGTACTCCTCATCATCATTTATTATTATTATTATTATTATTATTGTTACCGTGTTTTGGTGGTAGGTAGAGGTGTAAGAAGGTGCGGGCGTGAATGGGTCTCAAACTACGGAATCAAAGTTAATGTAAAATTTAACAAGGTTATATTTTCTTTTCAAGATTAAGTAATAACAAAGAACAGGTACTTAGTAGCCGAAACACAATTTGAAATGTACAATTACAGGGGTTACAGAGTTTGGGCTTCGAGCCCTGAGTTGACAATTCTTGAGCAACTAGCCCAACTTTCCGATATACAAATTTTAACAAAGGGGCAGAAGACCCCAATCAAACCCTGGAGCACTTGCTCCAAATTACACAGTAAAGCCTCCTCGAGGCACACAACACTCCGTTTCCAAAAGAGCCACTCGCTCTTTAATTTAAGCCTCTCCCAGGCCACACCAAACTCCACCTTCAAGTTGTCCTCAACGGACATAAACACAGGGGTAAAATACCCAATCTACTGAGGTCTATTAAATGAAAAGCGGTTTAATTAAATGACCTCTAAAACAATTTGAGAGGAGGCGAACTTGCACTCCTAATACACTTTGATTTTAAGACCTACTTTGGCTCTTAGGCCACTGATGCAAGGGCTAATCCCATACTACAGAGGTGACTTAGAAAAGAACAATTTGTTTTACGTTATCGAAGAATAGGTTGAGAAAAATAAGTTCACCTCAAAACAATATGAGTGGGAGCTCGAGAGGGTTAGCACTCTCTATCCCAGTATGTAGCTTTACAAGAGAATAGAGGAAAAGAGTAGTTACATTTTAGGAAAAGGTTACATGGTAGAACGCTTCGCACCCGCCCCGAAAGTTAAACTGCTGAGCAAGAAAAGGATGAATTTATTAATCGGCCATTACCTTATTGTTGACCGCTGCCGAAGAAAGAGGCGCTTCCCGCCTCCTGCTATGTACTTAATACACTGAAAGATCGAACAGAAGTGGCCCGGAGACCCTAAAATCAGCAGTTTATATCCTCTCGCGGAAGGTTCTAGGCGTTAGGGGAATGAAAACACCCTCCCTCAACGTTTTTATTGGATAGGACCCCGCAACAGATTCAAGTTGGGGGAAGATACCCCTGATTGGTCAGAAATTAATTAAAGAAATTCGGGATTGGTTACATTCATAACAAGGGGAAGAAAGGGGTAAATATTGCCAACTTAAACAATGACAGAAAGAAATTTAACAAAGAACAAACTCTTGAAATTAAATTTTCTCCAAAAAAATAGTTCTTTGACTCCTCACTAGGTTGCACTATTGTTGATCTTCAGTAGTGTCCTCTAGAAGAGAAAGTTCACACTTCTTACTTCAAGTGAAACAAAACCACATCAAAAATGACACAGTTCAAAAACTCAAAATTTTCCACGTGGTGACATCTTCTGAGAAGGTAGAGAATTAATAGCGTAGATAAAGTTCAGCCCTCCTCCAGCAGAGGAGTTTCAAAAGGCGCACATTTTAAATTAGCGGCGTGGAGGTGTACCACCCGGTACAGACCTCCCCCCCCAAAAGTTCCACCAGGGGTGACACATGAAATTGTTTGAAAACAAAGTCCAAGTTTTGATGTTGATATTAAAATAAATTGCAGAAGTATTTGAGAAATTCCTAAATGGGGTTTGATTCAGTTCCAAAATTTTGTTGTAATTGGTAACGTAAAGTATTTATGTTTGTAGAAGGCGAATTTCTGAAGATGATCTTTTAAAAGGTGATGAAAAATTTTGCAATGTCCACCAAATATTGCTGTTGAATTCCCATGAAACGGTATTAAGGTTGAACAGGAATGTCTATGTAGTTGATGTAGGCTAAGTTGGATGGCCAGACCGGCCGTTACAGCTTGCGTCTTAAGGAAGCTGCTCGGACCCCTCAAGTACCCTGAGATACCGCTCGCCCGCACTATGAGGGGAGCAGAGGTGTTGAAACACGCCGCGCCCGCGGTGAACATATACAGGCTGCGGGCAAGTAGCAGGCCGTGCGCCGCACATCAGCCTTGGCCGGGAGGAGAGCTCCGGCTCGCCGTGCACATGTCGTCCTCGCTGGGGCCGAGGGGGCCCGTCCTCGGGCCCAGTTGCCGCACGGCGCCGCGCGGCTGCGGGGGGCACTGAAACATTAAAACTAGGCGGCAGAATTGTGTTGGACCATCATGTATCTTTTGAGGGCACAGGCATGTAGAGAGATTGAGGGGCCAGCGGCGTGGAGATATCCATGGCGTTTCATCTAAGCCAGCCACTGTGTGTAGTGGAGCAGGAGACGGGAGCGTGGTAATGGCCGTGACAAGGACAGGATGGCAGTTTAACAATCGGGGGAGGTTTACAAGAAATGCTTACATATAAAATAAAATAGAAGGAGCAGAATGCCTTAAGAGTGGAACTCAAAAAAAAATATAACCCTCATATTCCTTTCAAATTATATGAAGCAAGTTGACACAAAATTTACACTGGTTTCACCTGTGACAGGTGAACCCTAAATATCCTCTCGGTGGCTGGATTGCTTACTAACAACGTAACTGGCGTAAGAAAATCGAGAATGATACAAGGCCCATGAAATCTGGGGGCAAGCTTGCCCGCGGGAACAAAATTCTTGACCATCACCTGGTCACCTACCTTCAAAGGGGAGGGTCTCCGTCCACGATCATACTTTTCCCTAACCTTTTCATGAGATACCATAAGATTGGCTTTAGCCTTCTTCCAAAGATCTTTGATATTATCCGGATCTATTGTCTCGGGTAGAATGTCACTCAGAGACCAGAGGTTAGAGAGCGGCGTGTTGGGAACAAACTTGAACATCAAGGAAGCTGGAGTGAACTTATGAGATTCATGAACCGCCGAATTCAAAGCAAAAGCTAACCAATGCAGGGACGTGTCCCACCTGGAAGGATCTTCATGATGATAGGCGATAAGTGCGGACCTGAGATTACGATTAACCCGTTCAGCCAGAGATGGTTGAGGGTAATAAGCAGAAGTGGTTACATGAGAGATGGACAAGTCAAAACAGAATTTACGAAAAAGATTTGATGTGAACGCCTTAGCATTATCAGATACAATATATTGGCACGGACCAAAAGAAGCAAAAATAGAATTTAGACAGGTAATGGTGGACTGAGCGGTAGCCAGCTTAGTCGGAAATAACCAAGAAAATCTGGTAAAACCATCTACACATACAAGGATGAATTTGTTGGCATTTCCCTTCGACTGGGGGAAGGGTCCTACATAATCAATATACAGGCGTTCCATGGGGCGCGACGCTTGATGAGAAGACAAAAGGCCCACTTTAGTGGACATGGTGGGTTTACTGAGCAAACACGATTTACAAGCTTTTACAAGTTCCCGAATTTCACCGTCCATACCTTTCCAGATGAACTTTTCACGAATCTTTTCACGGGTTTTAAAGATTCCAAGATGCCCCCCTAATGGGGTCTCATGATAGTATTTGAAGATCATAGGCACCAGAACAGCTGGAACGACAACTTTCATCATCTTGTCCTGCCTCGAAGGGCAACATAAAACACCATTCCTCAGAACATAAGGGACGACATGTTCCCCAGAAGAAAGGGTTTCCATTATCGGAGCCAGCGTCGGATCTTCACGTTGGTATTTCTCGATATCCCTAAAAAGCATGGGAGCATCTGTTAGGATGGCATTAACCTCAGATAGCATGGACTCGGGAGGTGATGAACTGTCGACCGGTTCATGGATATCAACGTCGTCTGAAAACATACGGCTGAGTCCATCAGCAACAACATTTTCAGTACCTCTGATATGCCTGACATCGAATTGGAAGGCAGAAATACGGATGGCCCAACGGGCTATACGACCAGTACGACGCGGCCTACCTAAGACCCAGCTTAAGGCTTGATTATCGGTCTCCAGGTCGAATTTAACATGTTCCAGATAGAGACGGAACTTTTCTAAGGCAAATAAGACTGCCAACCCTTCGAGCTCATAGATGGAATACTTGGCTTCTTGAGCCGATAGAGTCCTAGATGCATAGGCGATGGGTCGCCTCCCTAGTTCAGTCTCTTGAAGAAGGACTGCAGCTACAGCTGACGATGACGCGTCCGTTTGGACGATGAATTTCTTTGAGAAATCAGGCATAGCAAGGACAGGGGCATTACAGAGAGCTAATTTCAGATCTTCAAAAGCGGCTTGTTGAGAAGATCCCCACTCGAATTTGATGCCTTTCCTACGAAGAAGGTTTAAGGGCGCCGCTCTATTAGCAAAGTTAGGAATGAACTTTCTGAAGAAATTCACCATACCAATGAACCTGGCGATACCTTTAATGTCCTTGGGAGGTTTAAAATCACGGATGGCCTGTGTTCTAGAATGATCGACTGCTACACCATCAGGTGACACAATATGCCCTAGGAAAGACATAGAGGGCTTAGCAAAGGCAACCTTGGACAACTTAACCGTTAACCCAGCCTTACGAAGGCGGTCGAGAACTTCTCGCAGATGATCTAGATGTTCTTCAAAAGTCTCTGAAAATACGACGACATCATCCAAGTAGTGATATAAGTACTCAAATTTGATGTCGGAGAAGACCCTATCTAGTAGCCTAGTGAGTACAGCTGCTCCGGTGGGGAGCCCGAAAGGCACGCGGTTGTATTCGTATAAATTCCAGTCCGTGGCAAACGCTGTAAGGTGTTTAGACTCTTCGGCAAGGGGAATTTGATTATAGGCCTGATTCAAGTCCAAGATGGTGAAGAACTTGGCCTTACGAAACCATGAAAAACAAGAATGAAGGTCAGGAAGGGGCACAGATTGCAACACCACCTTCCGATTGAGAGCCCTGTAATCAATGACAGGCCTGAAGCCTCCTTGGGGTTTCGGGACTAGGAAAATAGGCGATGAGTACGCCGACTTAGAGGGCCTAATAATACCGTCCTTCAACATCTGATCGATAATTTCTTTCAGAGCCTTCATTTTAGGTGGAGATAGCCTATACGGTGGAAAACGGACAGGAATCGAATCCGTGACCTCAATTTTGTATTCAATAAGGTCAGTAACACCAAGAGTATCAGAGAACACCTCGGGAAACGACTGACACAGTTTGCGAATACTATCAGCCTGCTCCTCAGGTAGATGTCTAAGGTCTAACAACATCTCATCCTGGGTAGGCGAAATAGAAGAACATGACACAGAATTACACTTTAATAGTGGTATTTTACAACTAGAAGCAAATTTGAATGTGCACGACCTAGACTGGAGATCGAGCACAAGACCAGTGTGAGAAATAAAGTCAGCTCCCAATATAATGGGGCAAGACAATTGCTTGGCCACAAACAATTTAATTTTCCATGTAAACTTAAAAATACGAATCTTGACCAGTAAGGAACCTAGAATTTCTAATGGAGATGAATTAGCCGAAACGTATTGAACAGGAGAAGAGACATAGTCAGGAAGTTTACAAACCGATTTCAATTTAGAATACCATTCAGCCGAAATAATCGAACAAACACTGCCTGAATCTAAGAGAGCTGTTATAGGCTCGTTATTTAACTCAATCTTAAGAAAAGGAACAGGTGCGGGGGTATCCGCCGCAATCCTAAGACATTCTTTAGGGCATTCAAAAGATGAATTTGAAGGCTGATCGTCCTCTGAATTTACAACCTGTTTACCAGGGGCTGAGTCTCGGGAAGATGGATTAGTCGACTCAGCCGAAGCCACTAGTCACTTTTTGTTATTGGCGTAGGTGGAATTTGCACCAGAAGTTGAGCAGGAGGGGGTGCTATTCGAGTTTGGGCAATTCTTGGCGATATGTGAGAAGGCCCCACACTTAAAACAGCCTGGTGATGACCCGGCTCCATTCCTCGTCCCACTTGACTTGATCAGTGGACACTTGTTGCGCAGATGATCAGGCGACCCGCAAGCATAACATTTACGGGGATTGACTGGTCGGCGAGGTGGAGGCCGAGTGTTACTAAAGGAAGGCGGGGGTTCTTTCGCGACACGCAAAGAATCGGCGTATCTAACTCCTTCCGCTGAAATGGCCAATGCTTCAAGTTCAGAGAAAGTTTGCGGGCACGCCGCGAAACACAAATATGACCTATAGGGAGGTGAAATTCCCTCTACAATAGCCTGTACAATTTGATCTTCAGGAAAATGAAGGGCAAACACCCTAGTATAAAACTTAATGTCCTGTATGAAATCAGCCAAGTTTTCATCCAACCTCTGTACTCGATAATAGTATTTCTGAATCAGAGATGACCTAGCGCGGGCAGGAATAAAATTTGCAAGTAGATGTGCATGAAAATCTTCGATGGATGGCTGTTCAGCTATGGCTCTTACTATTTTGTCTGAGAGAATACCAATAGCATACGGATAAATAATTTGCAAAATTTGACATGGAGAAAGAGAAAACACAAGGGCATGATCCTGAAATTCAACTAGAAATCTTAAAAATGAAATTACATCACTGGTGGTATTAACGGAAAACTTAGAAATACCTCTGAGCAACATTGCCAATGGATGAGGCAAGCTGCTAAACCCGGGTGACATAGTAGGTAAAGGTTTCAATGGCAAAGAAGTTAATTCAGAACGGATGTTACTCAGCGATGCACGGCGTTCAGACTCGTTGTCCAATGGGGCAGAGATAGTTTGAGCAGCGATGGTTTTCCTATTTACTTCTCCCTTAGCAGGTTCTTCCTCGCTACCTACATTCACTATGGTGGGCTGATCAGATTTGGGAGGAACTTCCCCAGTTAACAATTGAGTGACCTTACTAGATAATTCGGAAATATTTTCCAGGAGCGTACTAGCTTCCTTCCTCTGAACGTCATTCAGTTTTAGAGACAACAGATCGTTAACCCTATTCGAAAAATGATATAGCCTGCCTTGCACGCGCTTAATTTGATTCGGAGACGGATCATTTTCATCAAAAAAACTAACTACAGAAGCTAGCCCAGTAACATTCTCCGTGATCGTGGAAAGAGAATCGTCAATTTCTTTCTCTCCCAAATTGGGGATGGAAATGGGCAAATCAAGGGACTCTCTAAGCTTGTTAGTGTCTACTGCAACCGTGCCTCCAGATTGCACATTTCTGATAGTTAATTCATAGATCAACTCCTCTTTGCGCAAATAATTAAGATGGAGAACATCGCGAGGGCCTGGCATGATGACAGAACAATTTTGAAAAAGTCACAAAATTCCAGCAACTGGGAAAATAGTTAGAGTTCGGAACAAACAATATTTAGCCGTCAAAAGGGGCTAAATTGAGACCCATTCATCCACGCTCTGCTACCACTTGTTACCGTGTTTTGGTGGTAGGTAGAGGTGTAAGAAGGTGCGGGCGTGAATGGGTCTCAAACTACGGAATCAAAGTTAATGTAAAATTTAACAAGGTTATATTTTCTTTTCAAGATTAAGTAATAACAAAGAACAGGTACTTAGTAGCCGAAACACAATTTGAAATGTACAATTACAGGGGTTACAGAGTTTGGGCTTCGAGCCCTGAGTTGACAATTCTTGAGCAACTAGCCCAACTTTCCGATATACAAATTTTAACAAAGGGGCAGAAGACCCCAATCAAACCCTGGAGCACTTGCTCCAAATTACACAGTAAAGCCTCCTCGAGGCACACAACACTCCGTTTCCAAAAGAGCCACTCGCTCTTTAATTTAAGCCTCTCCCAGGCCACACCAAACTCCACCTTCAAGTTGTCCTCAACGGACATAAACACAGGGGTAAAATACCCAATCTACTGAGGTCTATTAAATGAAAAGCGGTTTAATTAAATGACCTCTAAAACAATTTGAGAGGAGGCGAACTTGCACTCCTAATACACTTTGATTTTAAGACCTACTTTGGCTCTTAGGCCACTGATGCAAGGGCTAATCCCATACTACAGAGGTGACTTAGAAAAGAACAATTTGTTTTACGTTATCGAAGAATAGGTTGAGAAAAATAAGTTCACCTCAAAACAATATGAGTGGGAGCTCGAGAGGGTTAGCACTCTCTATCCCAGTATGTAGCTTTACAAGAGAATAGAGGAAAAGAGTAGTTACATTTTAGGAAAAGGTTACATGGTAGAACGCTTCGCACCCGCCCCGAAAGTTAAACTGCTGAGCAAGAAAAGAATGAATTTATTAATCGGCCATTACCTTATTGTTGACCGCTGCCGAAGAAAGAGGCGCTTCCCGCCTCCTGCTATGTACTTAATACACTGAAAGATCGAACAGAAGTGGCCCGGAGACCCTAAAATCAGCAGTTTATATCCTCTCGCGGAAGGTTCTAGGCGTTAGGGGAATGAAAACACCCTCCCTCAACGTTTTTATTGGATAGGACCCCGCAACAGATTCAAGTTGGGGGAAGATACCCCTGATTGGTCAGAAATTAATTAAAGAAATTCGGGATTGGTTACATTCATAACAAGGGGAAGAAAGGGGTAAATATTGCCAACTTAAACAATGACAGAAAGAAATTTAACAAAGAACAAACTCTTGAAATTAAATTTTCTCCAAAAAAATAGTTCTTTGACTCCTCACTAGGTTGCACTATTGTTGATCTTCAGTAGTGTCCTCTAGAAGAGAAAGTTCACACTTCTTACTTCAAGTGAAACAAAACCACATCAAAAATGACACAGTTCAAAAACTCAAAATTTTCCACGTGGTGACATCTTCTGAGAAGGTAGAGAATTAATAGCGTAGATAAAGTTCAGCCCTCCTCCAGCAGAGGAGTTTCAAAAGGCGCACATTTTAAATTAGCGGCGTGGAGGTGTACCACCCGGTACAATTATTATTATTATTATTATTATTATTATTATTATTATTATTATTATTATTATTATTATTATTATTATTATTATTATTATTATTGTACCGGGCGGTACACCTCCACGCCGCTAATTCAAACTTTGCGCCTGTTGAAACTCCTCTGCTGGAGGAAGTCTGAACTGTATCTACTGTATTAATTTTCAAGTTTCTCAGAAGATGTCACTACTTGGAAATTTTGAAGTTTCTGAACTGGGTCGTTTTCGACGTATTTTTGTTTTACCTGTAGTAAGAAGTGTGAACTTTCTCTTCTAGAGGACACTACTGAAGAACTACAAAAGTGCACCCTAGTGCGAAGTGAAAGAACTGTTTTTTGGAGAAATTTTTATTTCAAAAGTTTGTTTCTTGTTAAATTTCTTTCGGTTATTGTTTAAGTTGGCTGTATAACCCTTTCTTTCCCCTTGTTTTGAATTTAGCCAATCCCGAATTTCTTTAATGAATTTATAACCAATCAGGTGTATCTTCCCCAGAGGGGATATATTGCTTAACCCTAGCCAATAAAGTTTTTGTGGGAGGGTGTTCTCATTCCTCAAACGCCTCGAACTTTCCGCGAGAGTATATAAACTGCTGATTTTAGGGTCTCCGGGCCACTTCAGTACTATCTTTCAGTGTGTAAAGTACATAGCAGGGGGCGGGAAGCGCCTCTTTCTTCGGGCAGCAGTTCAACAACAAGGTAATGGCCGTTTAAGAACTTCTTTTCTTGCTAGCTCAGCAGTTTAACTCTCGGGGCGGGTCCGAAACCTTTCACCATGTAACTTTCCTCTAAAATGTAAAGACACTTAGTTTCAATTCTATCTTTTTAAACTAAAAATTTGGGGTAGAGAGTGCTTAACCCTCTTGAACTCCCACGCATATTGTTTTGAGGTGAACTTATTTTTCACATCCGATTCTTCCTTAACGTAATGTAAATTGTTTCTTTCTAAAGTCACCTCTTTAGTATGGGATTAGCCCTTGCATTAGCGACCTAGAGCCAGTTTAGGTTTTAAACAAATGTATTAGGAGTGCTGCTTGCCTCCTCTCAAATTGGTATTTTTGAGGCCATGTAATTAACATTTTCTCTCTTAATAGGCCTCAGTAGGTTGGGTATTTTACCCCTGTTTTCGTGTCCGTGGAGGACAACTTGAAAGTGGAGTTTGGTGTGGCCTTTGATAGGCTTAAGGTTTGAGAGCGAGTGGCTCTTTCTTGAAAATTGAGGGTTGTATGCCTCGAGGAGGCTTTACTGTGTAATTTTGGAGCAAGTGCTCCTGGGCATGAATGGGGTTTTCTACCCCTCTGTGAAAACTTATTTTGGAGTAAAGTTGGGCTAATTGCCCAAGAATTGTGAGTTCGGGGCTCGAAGCCCAAATCCTGTAAATACTGTAATTGCACTTTTGTGGCCTTGCTACTCTGTACCTGCCATGCTTGTTATTTCTTAATTTTGAAAAGAAAATATAACCTTGTTAAATTTTATCTTAACTTTAATTTCGTATTTTGAGGCCCGTTCACCCCCGCACCTTCTTTCACCTCTGCAAGTCCACGAAACTCCGTAACAATTATTATTATTATTATTATTATTATTATTATTATTATTATTATTATTATTCTAGTACGCTGAGCTTTCTACTGTATCGCTATATATCTTTGCATATTTCACTGCGTACTTCTGATTTATTATCGTTACTTGTACTTTTGTCTAAACGCGCTACCACCCCGACTGTTATGGTAGCGCTATTATTATAGTATGATAAACTAAGTGAACAGAATGCAGGTTTAGTCGTTTATTCAGAAGTTCAGATCTTCGCACTGTTGTCGTATGCGATGCGCATTTCTGTATGTCCGAACACAAGACGTTGACGGGCTGGAAGTCGGTACTACACGCTCAGCGAATCACAACTCTTTCTTTGGCGGAGGCGTGGACATACCATGTTTACATCACTTTCGGTTCTCTCGATGAGAGCAGAGAGGAAAAAACCTTTACTCGGTCTCGCTTTTCCACAACATCCTCCGCACACGTTATGTATCTGAGAACGGATCTTAAATACTTTCCATCCCCAAACAGGACAGAAATATGTCTGCTTGTTTGTTCGCTGTTGTTGCTTTGCACAGTATTGCCAGGTCTACAAATAAAATATCCGTAGATTGTACGTGAAAATTTCTGGAGTTTTAATGAAAATTTCGCTAGTTTCTCGAGCACCGAAATGTTAAAATATGCAATAGTCATGTGAAGTTACTGTGAGAAAAATATATAATTCCACTCACCCGTTCTCTCTGGCCACTTTATACTTCTTCTTCTTCTTCTTCTTCTTCTCTTTCTCCCCACTCTTCCAGTAGATGTAGTTATTCATGAGGCGTAGAAACTGTTTGCCAATTTTTAAGTCGTCGCAGGATGCAGATTTTGTATTCTGTATGTGGGTCGGGGATTTCCCTTCGAATGATGCAGTCAAGGGTGAGTTTTCAGTTCAATAAAAGGGGAGAGATTACGTAATTCAAGCCTGAAATGAATGCTGGGAAGTACCTAACGAGTGATGTTATCGATAAAACGTCACTTAGTGAGACGAGGAAAGAGTTTTTCGGCACAGATATATCATGCACCATTAAACATTATTGTTCATTTACCTTAAATTTGGATTAGAAGACATTTTGGGTGAACATGTGTTTTTTCGTTTGTTCTGGAGTGTTGCAAAAAAAAAAAATCGGGAGATCTCCTGAAATTTCGGGAGACCTGGCAACACTGGCTTAGCACCACCCAGGGGGTTAAACTTACGAACGTGAGTAACAATGGTTGATTAGCCCTCACACCAAGCTCATAGATACGCAGCTCAACACCACGATGCGTATCATCACCGGTACAATAAGGTCTATTGTCTACCTATCCTCAGCCATGTTTCTCCACCAGATCTTCGACGTAGATGCGCTCTATTCAGAGAGTTAATGAACGTAATTAACAATCCCAAGTTACGAATACAGGGCGATATCGCTGATGTCCATCTGAATCGTTTATGGTTTCGAAATCCACCAATAAATACTGCAACAGAATTGACGAATACCAACTTCAATACATAATTAAAGAATGGCAGAGAAGACAAGATACTAGGCTTGAGTCAACTCTGCAACTCATTGGTTCGTCGCTGCCACCTGGATTTGATCTACCTCGGAAAACATGGCCTCCTATTAACACGATACGATCTGGTCATCCAGCATATTATCGCCGAGTATTCAAAAAGAAAGTACAGTGTGACATCAATGATTTTGCTTGTGCGATTCCAGAGACAATTAGTTACATAAACAACCTGGACATAAAATTATAGTTTGTTTTCCAAAATCATGTACGTATGTATTGTACCTGTAAAGCCATACGTTAAATAAATTAATAAATAAATTCCCATAAGGTCAGAAACCTCTTCGCTGCTGAGCTTCCCAATTTACCGCTCGACAAGTTACGGCTATTCATTCATACCTGCAACCTGGAATTTCCTTCCGACTGTAATTAGAGACAAGAGCATTTCTTTAAGAAGTGATGTTGTAATTGATAGAACGACTAAATTAAGAAATTAGTATATAATCTAATCTTTTCTTGAGGTAACGACCAGAAATTTATATTTCATTTATAACTATTGTTTGTTAAATTTCATCATTAATTATATATAATTAGGCACCTTACAGCTCTTGTAGTTTGTACAATGTAGCACATACAAGATGATTAGGCAGAACAGCAGACTCCACAGCTTGAGAGCCATGACATATAAAATAAGGCAATAAATAAAAAATATAACGGGAAAAGTATACCCTCTTGACACTGATCAAAGGATAAATGGAAGAAGAGCGACGCTATCAAGAACAAAAGTACAGTGAAACGTCTTTAAACCGACCAGATAATAAATAAACCAAAAGTTGAATTTTAATAATAATATGTCCACAAAGGGAACGAGAGAGGAAGAAACTGCACGGCGTTGGATCCTAGACAAAATGACCACACAAACAGCTTACAATTTTGAATATATTTCCTAAATTATTTTTTATTCTTTTCGTTTCTCAACAACAACGATAACCATAATGATTAACAATGGAATAAATATTAGAAAAGGTATTAAAAAGGATTTAACAATACAAGCTTTATAGGTTCACTGACCGGGGAGGATAAGCTCCCAATTCATAAGACTTATTAGCTTTTATCGTAGTAAGACCATCTTTGGTATGTAACATAAGGAGCATCAGCTTCCAAGAATAAAGTCTACACTCCAAAGGGAGATCAAACTCTCAAACGTGAAGATCATTGGAGCCTAATATCCACATCAAGGTACATTTTAGTACTTATCATCTCTTACACCTTTTGATATTCGCTGCCCTTAGTTCAGAGGGAAGCAACAACAAAACATATGTATCAGACGCATTCAAACGAAACAAAAGAAGTAGCTTTTACTAAGCGGCCAAGAATGACTTGAATAAAATGTTCACTAGAAAAGACCAAAAAAATAAAAAGTAAAAATGGGATGCTGAACACACTCAAACAATCCCGTGACATGACTTAAAATAAAACCTAAAGGGACAGAAGGCCCAGTGGCGGGGAGGATAAGCCATACTACATTGTGATTAAGAATGGAAAAGGAATTTAACTACCAAAAAGCAAGAAGGAATAAAATACATTTTGAAAAGCTTCACAGTAACATAAAATGAGTAAGGGAAACGAGGGTTCACACTCGTGCTTCCTTAATACATAACACCGCTCGGGTGATTACACTCGTGGCAAGAAAGCCTAGAAACCTACAGTTTATAAAATTAAGTTAAATTAAGGAAAATCGAGATTAAAATTAAGTAAACGTGGCTTGACACTAACCGTTATACGCTAGAGGGGAACTCTGGTATCTTCCCGTCGTCACGCGCAAGTAAATTCACATGATAGAGTGAGATATAAGCCGCCTACCTTAGATGTTGCCCCATCTCGCCTGTAGACATATGTAAGAAGAACCTCACTGAATATCGCACTGATCAAGATAGATTCATAAGGTCCAAGTTTTGAGGGGCGAGCTGGGCGATGA
Organism: Anabrus simplex; assembly: GCF_040414725.1. Lineage (NCBI taxonomy): Eukaryota > Metazoa > Arthropoda > Insecta > Orthoptera > Tettigoniidae > Anabrus > Anabrus simplex. The sequence goes on along the minus strand of NC_090275.1, from coordinate 71,325,460 downwards.
TTGGATAACTTAATTTGAAAGAACAGTAGTAGCAACTTAGAAACAGAGGACATGCGTTAGGTAGTGCAAACCCCTAACAGTTACAATATTCCACTAAAGTGAATTCATTCCAAGTCCTTAGATGGCGCCCAAATCAAAGTAGCAAACATCTGTTAACAAACATGACAATCATGTAGTTTTCAGCAAGTTGATACTGTCTCTGCAAGACATCACCGTCACCGAACCTTAAGGTATTACCTACTAGGGAGAGGTCTTATGGATCTTACAATAATAATATTAATAAAATAATATTGGTTTTACGTCCCACTAACTACTTTTACGGTTTTAGGAGACGACGAGGTGCCGGTATCTCGTCCCGCATGAGTTTTTTACGGACAATTGAATATTTAGAGGGGGTGGTCTTCTAAAAGGGAATATCAAACTATTGACTACTACAACAAGGCAGATATAAGGATTCGCAGTAGTAGGGCACTGATTCACATTACAATTCAATATCGTCACCAATTCTTGTCCAAGCACTTGTTCCAAACATACACCAAGACTTGGAAGAAATCTGCGTCCATTCCCAGAGTCATGTCATGACGGCATGCTGAATGGCCGTATTGTCGTTGAATCATCCAGGTGCTTATCAACGGTCCGAAGAGATGGAAATCAATGGGTGCTAGGTTGAGAGAGTACGGAGGACAGTCCAGTACCTCCCATCGGAAGCGCCGTACCAACTCACACGTGCTGTTGTCTGAGTGTGGCCTGGCGTTGTCGTGCAGCAACACGACGTCTATGGAGAGAATTTCAGGTTGTTTTCTATGAATCGCTGCCCAACGAGGGCCCCCACAACTACCGCCTAAAGGGTAGTGTTCTGGAGCGTGAGACATTTGGTCGGGGATACAACTAGAGTGGAGGACTAGTACCTCCCTAAGGCGTCCTCACCTGCTATGTTGAACAGGGGCCTTGTTGGGGATGGGTAGAGGGAAGGAAGCGGTCGTGGCCTTAAGTAAGGTACCATCTCGACATTTGACTGGAGAAGAAGTGGGAAACCACGGAAAACCATTTCGAGGATGGCTGAGGTGGGAATCGAACCTAATCTAGTCAGTTCACCTCAAGAGGCTAAGTGGACGCTGTTACGAGATGAAATGCTGAATTTAAATAGAAAACTGGCACCCAAGCTACGCTTCTGTTGCGTGGCAACAATGCAGATCAGAGAGAGAGAGAGAGAGAGAGAGAGAGAGAAAGAGAGAGAGAGAGAGAGAGAAAGAGAGAGAGAAAGAGAGAGAGAGAAGGAAAAGAATGCGGAAAATGTTGGCACAATGCAGCAACAGCTATGCACATGTCCGGCTCAATGGCTAAATGGTTAGCATGGTGGCCTTTGGTTCAAGAGGTTTCGGGTTTGATTACCGGTCGAGTCGGTGATTTTAACTTCCATTGGTTATTTCGTCTGGTCATTGGTTACAAATGGAGGATTGTGGCGGCGGTTAGTCAATTCACAGAGACTTGCAGACTGAACGCCGAAAGGTATAACTGTGTATAATGAAGATGTAGGTATGCATTATGTTATTATTATTTTATTATTATTATTATTATTATTATTATTATTATTATTATTATTATTATTAGCTTATGCAGTTATGCAATCAGAAAACCTGTTAGGCTTTGGCAAGTTCGTCACGTGTTGATAAATAACGACGTAGACGACATGTGTTCGACCTTGCAGCAAGAAGAGAACTGATCGGTCGTGGTGTACTACAAGACACACCTCTTGTGGGTGTGCCGAGAGTCTCAGATAAGCTGTTTAAATATAGCAGGCGCTTCACTCATATTCAACGGAGCCAGCCAGGTAAAGCTGCCAAATCATGCAAGTAAATTACTTCTTCGCACTTCGCAGCCAAGTGTTATGAGACGTCACTTGAAACCTCCTAAGCTGCATATCTCCAGGCTTGCTGGAATGGAAACAGGGGTGTGTTGAACAGAAGACTGTAGGCTTGGTACTAGAGCCTCTGTGGCTCAGGTGGCAGCACACCGGCCTCTCACCGCTGGATTCCGTGGTTCAAATCCCGGTCACTCCATGTGAGATTTGTACTGCACAAAGCGGAGGCGGGAGAGGTTTCTCTCCAGGTACTCCGGTTTTCCCTATCATCTTTCATTCCAGCATCACTCTCCAGTATCATTTCATTCCATCTGGCAGTCATTAATCATTGCCCCAGAGGACTGCCGACAGGCTTTGGCACAATGAGAGTACAAAACGAACGCAGATGGACCACGCGCAATGTCCAAACAAGAGCACAGTACCCCAACGTCTTCATTCCCCAAGTGTGGCAGAAATGCACCTCGGCCCATTCTCGAGCCGGTCCCGTCAAAATTTGTGTTGAGCATTTTTGACGCGAGATTTCGCATAGTGACGTAGCGTGAAATCACGCCTAAGAACGCAAGTTTCGTGAGAACGAGTACCATTTACTACCTATCGTACTTGAACATCGATCTGAAGTCAGCACCTGGTCATGAGGTTCCTTCCTTCATGCGTGATACGTTCGTCTTCGAATTAAACAACGAACCAGCCACTTCCTCTAGATTGGCTGGGTAAAAATGAAGCGGCGTATGGCTTTTAGTGCCAGGATGTGTCCGAGGACTTCGGATCGCCAGGTGCAGATCTTTAGATTTGACTCCCGTAGGCGACCTGCGCGTCGTGACGAAGATGAAATGATGATGAAGACGACACATATTCCCAGTCAGGGGAATTAATCAATTATGGTTAAAATTTCCGACCCTGCCGGGAATCGAATCCGGAACCCCTGTGACCAAAGGCCAGCACGCTAACCATTTAGCCATGGAGTCGGGCTGCAAAGTAGGTTTTAGCCTTAAAAGTGGCCACGGCTGGTCCACTTAAGCCCTTATAACTATATTCGGTGGGGACATATTTCAAAAAAAATCAAAAAGCGTCTGAAGATATTGAACCAAGGAGCACATTACAGAAAGAATTATGTAAATGTAAAATAGCAATCGTCGTCTCCTGATGGTATCTGTGATTTTTTTGTAACTTGATAGATTTTACGTGATTTATTTTTCATCCAAATTCCATTTTCGCATTTTTGTCCTAGGATTTTTCTAAGGATTTTTCTGTCTTGTTTCTCGATCATCGTTATTCGAGATCTGCCACAAATTATAGTAGTTTCAGATGAATAAATTGCTCCTATTTTAACTGCTGTTATATTATCGTAATTTTGCCTTTTTCGATATCGTTCTTTTATTGTATCTGTGCCAAGTAATTTTGTATGCTCTTTGAAGTTATGCAATTCTTTCTTTGTTAGCTTGCTGATTTCTGATTTCTGCTAGTTCAATAATTTCACCTACAGTAGATACTTAAATTTGTCCACTTGAGCGGTATTTCCATATTTGGTGATTAATGGTTGAACGTTTATTATGTATTGACTTGTTTTATTATTAATAATATCGTTATGATTTGTAATTATTATATCTTCCATATTTGGTGATTAATGGTTGAACGTTTATTATGTATTGACTTGTTTCATTATTAATAATATCGTTATGATTTGTAATTATTATATCATCTGTAATTGGAGAACTATTGACTCTAGTGATGGTAAATAAACAAATCAAATCAAAGCTAGTGACACGGATGGCTAATTATATAGCCGAATCATGCACTCCATATAATTTCATACCGGTCGGTGTGCGTGCTTACTGTAAGTAGAAAATCATATCACTTCTGCCCTAATTGTCCTAAATCCACGGCAATAGTACCGTAACATGTTGGGCGAAATAATCTCTATGCGATTCATTATCAGAATATGCATTCAGAAGTCAGAGAACTCGCTATGAAGAAAATGAAAACATGCTCTAATTTTCTATAGGTCCTACCTTCGTCCCTTGTGGTATCCTCATGCCAGGTCAAGAACAGATTTCTGACGGCACCGCACATGGGTTTGAGGGGGTCGGGATCGATATTTCGACTGTCAAATCTCTGATGTGGCTTGTAACCTGCAAAGGAAAAAGTTTATTTCGTTATAACGTCATTAAGTGTGCTTATTATTTAAGTTTGTTGGTTGCTATATTGGTTACTATATTTGTTCACACACAAAATTGACATCAGAATTGCTCTGATCCGATGAGCCGTTCGCTCGCTGCACTGAACCGTTCGAAATCAGAACAGCGTTGCCAACCTCAGAATTCAGAATTATCGGATTTCATTCTTGAAATTATGGTAATTTCTCGAAAATTATAGTATGATCAAGAATATAGTTTTTACAATCTTTATACCGATCTTTATACTCGTCATCTTTAACTGGTGTCTACCCAGTCTTTGAAAACTGCATTTATTCACTACTTTCTAATTTTTGACATACATGTGTCTTATAGCTCGAGATTATTTGAAAATGTGCGTCACGAAAGTAGCCATACAAAAAGTGTGTGACGCGATGTTACCTAGCAACCGTGCAGGCTGTGATGTGAAGTGCCGGGCTGAGTGGTTCAGACGGTTGAGGCGCTGGCCTTCTGACCCCAACTTGGCAGGTTCGATCTTGGCTCAGTCCGGTGGTACTTGAAGGTGCTCAAAAACGTCATCCTCGTGTCAGTAGATTAACTGGCCTGTAAAAGAACTCCTGCGTGACTAAATTCCGGCACCTCGGATTCTCTGAAGAACCGTAAAAGTTGTTAGTGGGACGTAAAGCAAAGAACATTTTTTTTGTGGATCCATTATGCCCGACTAAGGAGTGCGTGTGAACTTATTTAGCACAACGTTTTTTCTTGTCTTCCCAAAATCTCTTCATCCTTTCGCTGTGCATCTTTTTGCATTCTTTCGTCCATCTTGTAGCTTGTCTTTTAAGTTGATCAGCAAATTTGTGTTTTATTTATGAGATTTCTGAATTTTTTCTCTCTTGCAAGTTTTCTTCATTTATACCAATTTCCTGAAGATCTTTGTTTATTTCTGTAAGCCAATTGTTGTGATTTTTTAGAGATACTGCGATATTTAATATTTTCTTTGTTAGCCTATTGTTATCCATCCTGATCAGGTGACCATAGAATTTTAATCTTCTTTTTCTAATGGTGCCTATGATTTTTTCTGTTGCTTGATAGATTTTCTGTGATTTTCATTGCATTCAAACACCATTTTCGCATTTAGGTTCTAGAATTTTTCTCTCTTGTTTTTCGATGTTTTTTAATTTGTGATCTGCCACCAATTATCAGAGTTTCTGATGCATAAAGGGTTTTTGGATTGACAACTGTGTGTAGTGTCGTAATTTTGCGTTTTGCTTTTCTTTTCTATTTGTTTTACGTCGCACCGACACAGATAGGTCTTATGGCGACAATGGTATAGGAAAGGCCTAGGAATGGGAAGGTAGCGGCCATGGCCTGGTGTAAAAATGGGAAACCACGGAAAACCATCTTCAGGGCTGTCGATAGTGGGGTTCGAACCCACTATCTCCCGGATGTAAGCTCACAGCTGCGCGCTCCTAACCGCACGGCCAACTCGCCCCGTTTTTTGCGTTTTGGGATATATATTTTTTATCGTATCTGCTCCAGACAATTTTTTATGCTTTATGTAATTTTGTAATTCTTTCTTTGTTTGCTTTATGATTTATCCCGTGTGGTTGTATAATTTCGTCTAGGTATTATTATTATTATTATTATTATTATTATTATTATTATTATTATTATTATTATTATTATTATTATTATTATTATTATTATTATTATTATATACAAATGTTCGGCCTCAGAACTCTGTAAAAGGAAATCGGCTGCTTGTGGTGTAACTAATATAGAGAAGCCGAGAATTTATTCCCTCTCTAGTTTTCCTGTTAGTTTTGTTACAGTGGATTTCCCTATCCTTTATCCTTATTGGGTTTTCCCGTTAATATTTATTTTTCCTTGTCAGCAAATCCTAGAGTTAAGAAATACAAAACAATTCTGATGGTCTTCGTAGACAGAGGCTCTTGTACTGGCTGCCCTGGTGGCAGCCCGGCCAAATAGTTTGTTGTAGTTATCAGTGCTTCTGTGGCTATAAATAACTCACCCACCCCAGTGCAGTCCGGCTCCATGGCTAAATGGTTAGCGTGCTGGCCTTTGGCCACAGGGGTCCCGGGTTCGATTCCCGGAAGGGTCGGGAATTTTAACCATAATTGGTTAATTCCGCTGGCACTGGGGCTGGGTGTATGTGTCGTCTTCATCATCATTTCATCCTCATCACGACGCGCGGGTCGCCTACGGGCGTCAAGTCAAAAGACCTGCATCTGGCGAGCCGAACTTGTCCTAGGACACTCCCGGCACTAAAAGCCATACGCCATTTCATTTTTTACCCCAGTGCAGGCCCCTACACCAGCCAATCAGAGCAGTGAGCGTTATGCAACAACACACGATAAGAACATGGGCCTGGGAAGGTCGCGCGCATGTGAACCAGCTGTACGTGACATGATAACATATCTTCCCAATTTAAGGTGGACAGTTTGAATCTTGGTCATATTGAATGATGTAGTCCCAGAAGATGTGTTCTCGTAACTACTCCTTTCGACACAGGAATTGATTGGTTGATAAATGGACGCTGATATTTTGCTAGTACAGTCAGCTCAAAATGTTCTACTCCATGCTTGAATGGTAAGAACCTTACTTTCTCTTCTAAGGGCTCCGGGTTCGATTCCGGCCCAGATCACGGAATTTTATTATTTCTTTCTTAATCTGCTCACCCTTCAGGGTTGGATTTTACCTCGGACTCAGCGAGGGATCTCATCTCTACAGCCTCAAGTGCAGTGTCCTGGAGCGTGAGACATTGGGTCGGGGAATACAACTGGGGAGAATGACCAGTACCTCACCCAGGTGGCCTCACCTGCTATGCTGAACAGGGACTTTGCGGGGGGATGGGAAGATTGGAAGGGATAGACAAGAAAGAGGGAAGGAAGTGGTCGTGGCCTTACGTTAGGTACCATCCCGACATTTGCCTGGAGGAGAAGTGGGAAACCACGGAAAACCACTTCCAGGATGACTGAGGTGGGAATCGAACCCATCTCTACTCAGTTAACCTCCCGAGGCTGAGTGGACCCCGTTCCAGCCCTCGTACCACTTTTAAAATTTTGTGGCAGAGCCGGGAATCGAACCCGGGGTGGACGGTTTTTATTCTTAAGCGATTAATTTCGTTGACTCCGAAACTGGACAGGGCATTTGTGCCGTCGCCAACATTCCAGCAACTCACACTGCACACACAACACCACCTCTAAAACACTGTAAATACCACTTATACGCTGATGACCTACAGATATATATACACAGCAAACCCGAAAACCTACACTCAGAAACACGTCACCTGAATGAAGACTTGATGACCATAGATATATGGGCCAGAAATCACGGATTAAAATTAAACCCATCAAAATCCCAGGCAATAATTATTGGTTACCCTAAATGACTTTGCAAACTCAATCGAACAGCGTTACCACAGTTGTCCATAAGTGGTACTCCGATACAGTATAGCCAAAATGTAAGAAATCTTGGTATAATATTTGACGAACATCTGTCCTGGTCTGCCCAAACTATATCTGTGTGTAGAAAAATATACGGAACGCTACGCTATCTCAGTAAATTCAAATTCACTTTCCCTTTTAAACTAAAGAAAATTCTTGTTGAATCACTCGCATTACCTCATTTTGATTATTGCGACATAGATTACAACAACCTAGGAGTAAACTGGGGAAGGAAATTACAGTGTGCTCAGAATGCTTGTGTAAGATTTATCTGTGGACTTCGTTACGCTGACCATGTCATACACGCGGCTCGGGTGGCTTCGCCTGCAAGAACGTTGCACACTTCATACTCTTTGCTTCTTGCATACTATTCTTAAAAGTTCTTAACCAGCCTATCTCCGTGATCGAATGAAGCTCCTCTCCACAGACCATAACAAAAATATCCGATCCTGCAGCACCATGTGTTTATCCCTTCCTGTACACAGAACAGCAATCTACACGAAATCATTAACCGTTACCGCAGCCCGACAATGGAATCTCTTACCAGTGGACGTCAGAAGCATGTCCAGCAGCTTAGCTTTTAAACATGCCTGTGTCGAAATACTAGCTAAACATGCATGAATCATCAAATTATGACCTGAAAACACCTACTCCTACCGCCTCCCCATCATCATTTCCCTCTTCCTTTCACAGATCTTTTTCTTCTTTTCCTTCTTACTTATCCTTTTCTTCACCTCTCAACTGAAGGCGATATTTCGGTGTACTGTAAAAATGTATATATTTTCTAAACTTTTTCTTAAGTAGTTGTTATAGAACTCATTATTCATAATTATATTCTTAATGTACTCTACGTACAATTTATATTATATAGATGATATGATCTTTTTTTAAGTGTGGTTACTTTTGTTAATGCTATTACTGTTATTATTGTTCATATTATCATATTATTATCATCAGTAGTTATTATTAAGTGTTCTAGGTTAAGACTGGTTAAGTGTAAGAAAGGGAGTACATCCCTAACTTTGCCAGGATAAATAAAACATATTACTTACTTACTTACTTACTTACTTACTTACTTACTTACTTACTTACTTACTTACTTACTTACTTACTTACTTACTTACTTACTTACTTATTTACTTACCTCTGCGGATAAGTAGTAGAGTACCGAGCTCGATAGCTGCAGTCGCTTAAATGCGGCCAGTATCCAGTATTCGGGATATAGTAGGTTCGAACCCCACTGTCGGTACTGTTGCAGGTGGAAATGTTCTATAAAACCCAAAGTGTTGCTGAGGAACAAACTGTAGCAAGTGTTCGATGTCCTTTATGCGTTGCGCCGTTAATTGGGTAAAGATCATCGTATTTCTGCTTTGATGCAATTTTTGCTCACTCTTCCCTTATACACCAAGTAGATGTATTTTTCATGTCCCACATGTACAAGATTGAAACAATGCTCGGCGACACGTAGATTCAGATGATTTCAACAATGGAGTGTAAAATTATTTGTGAATGTTTAGGACAGTAATGCTAATAACAGACAGCATGGCTAAAATATGTTTAAGTTAACTGACGTGCAAGTTCAAGCACTCTAGCGCACCTTTTTAAGGATAAGTGAAATAACCTCGATAATATTGTGAGATGGATAGTAGGCAAGGGTATGACGATAAATGGGGTTAAAAGTCAGATTGTGAGTTTCACAAATAGGAAAAGTTCTCTCAGTTTTAATTACTGCGTTGATAGGGTGAAAGTTCCTTACGGCGATCAATGTAAGTACCTAGGTGTTCATATAAGGAAAGATCTTCATTGGGGTAATCATATAAATGGGAATGTAAATAAAGGGTACAGATCTCTGCACATGGTTATGGGAATATTTAGGGGTTGCAGTAAGGATGTAAAAGAGAGGGCATATGTCTCTGGTAAGACCCCAACTAGAGTATGGTTCCACTGTATGGGACTCTTACCAGGATTACTTGATTCAACAATTGGAAAAAAAAAAAATATAAGGAAAAGCAGCTCGATTTGTTCTGGGAGATTTCCGACAAAAGAGTAGCGTTACAAGAATATTGCACAGGTTGGGCTGGAAAGACTTTGGAGAAAGGAAACGAGCTGCTCGACTGAGTGGTATGTCCCGAGTTTGAGTGATGTCTTTAAAAGTAAGACAAATTGGGGCAAATATTCGCTTATAGGAAGGGGAGTTAGGTAATGGAATAACTTAACAAGGGACATGTTCAATAAATTTCCAATTTCTTTGTAATTAATTAAGGAAAGGCTAGGAAAACAACAGATAGGGAATGTGCCACCTGGGCAACTGCCCTAAATGCAGATCAGTAGTGACTGAGAGGTAAGACTGAGCAACTGCATTATAGACTTATCAACTTTATAATTGAATCTGCTGGACTTACCTTCAATTTTTGATCGGTAATCTGACTTACGTCCGCCTCTGTGGTGTAGTGGTTAGCGTGATTAGCTGCCACCCCCGGAGACCCGGGTTCGATTCCCGGCTCTGCCACGAAATTTGAAAAGTGGTACGAGGGCTGGAACGGGGTCCACTCAGCCTCGGGAGGTCAACTGAGTAGAGATGGGTTCGATTCCCACCTCAGCCATCCTGGAAGTGGTTTTCCGTGGTTTCCCATTTCTCCTCCAGGCAAATGCCGGGATGGTACCTAACTTAAGGCCACGGCCGCTTCCTCCCCTCTTCCTTGTCTATCCCTTCCAATCTTCCCCCATCCCCCGCAAGGCCCCTGTTCAGCATAGCAGGTGAGGCAGCCTGGGCGAGGTACTGGTCATTCTCCCCAGTTGTATCCCCCGACCAAGAGTCTGAAGCTCCAGGACACTGCCCTTGAGGCGGTAGAGGTGGGATACCTCGCTGAGTCCGAGGGAAAAACCGAACCTGGAGGGTAAACAGATGATGATGATGATGATGATGATGATGAATCTGACTTACTTTCTTGCATTAAACATGCTGAAATGTCAAAATTTGTCAATGGCTCAAACACGGACTAACGGGAGTTCAGCGTCTGAAATTAGTACAATAGCAGCTGCCCACTAACACCCTCTGCAGAGATCATGCAAAAAGCAAAAAGCAAAGTCACCTCCGTACAGGCCATGAAGGCCGTTGTAGGTGTGGAAGGTAAACCTCGTTAACCTCGGCACGTGATGGGGTAGAGTGGTTAGCTCTACGCCCGGCCGCCTTTGCCCCCAGGAATTAACCTGGCACTCATTTTTGGTGTAGGCTGAATGAACCTCAGTGCCATATGCATCTCCGGAGGTCGAAATTTCGTTTCTTAAATTTTACGACTTCCTGACGGGGATTCGAACCCACGTCTTTTCGGGCGAACTGAGCACGCCTTTACTGCTTCGGCCAGGCAGCCCCTTATGCAAAAATCAATTTCTCCAAAAAGTGGACTTAACGACATTTTGCATTTGAGCCTCCAATTACACTTACTTTACAGAACGCGAGTCTTAAGGAAAACACTTTTTTCGCATAATACGAAGTTTGCAAGGTAAAGATACTACTTCATTTTGTATGATGTTTTAGCATAGAAAATATTTTCGAAATTATCGTTTTCCATAATTTTTATTTTATTTAATGACTCAGCGTTTCATATAATTTTCTATTATTTTGAAAATCAATTAATTGGGCAACCGTTGATCCTGTGATTCGATGATTGAAGCATTGTGTAATGATGCGATATACGAACTGAGAGAATGCTGAATAGTTCTTTCCAACATAAAACGTGAGTGGTCCAGTACTTCCAAAGACATCGTTCTTATACCGACAATGTTCTTAAAAGTTCGAAAAAAAGTGTTATTGTCCCAGATTCACAAAGCACTCTACAATCCTTACAAATCCCACTCACTGGGCTTTGAAATCCACAGATACATTTATGAAAGTCGGCAAATGGTGCGGAAAGCACGATTTTCAGGTACTGACATTCATTTCATTTGAATTAAAGGACATTAGGCATTATCCACTACAACACAACTGGTTAAACAGGCAATAACAGGTGCATCTTTTGATACCGTGCTCTTCCATATGGAGACTTCTTTCCATGCTTCATCATCGCATTCGAGAAGAAATGGTCTAAAATTTGGAAATTAACACAAAGAGATAAAGAACAGTTTCGTGCTTCACATCAACCAGACCTGCCAACGCAACCTTGGTTCACCAAATGAAACGCCGAAAGAAGATACATAACATCTATCATAAGTATGCGACTCAACCATGGAAGATTTCGAAGTCACTTGTGTCGCATTCGAGTTATTGTCTCACCCTACTGTTCATGCGATAATCAGTCAATTCAAAACTTACATCACACTTTCTTTGCGTGTGACCTCTATCAAGAACAATGGCGATCGTTTTTCTCAACAGTCTGGGTGTGTTAGAATTCCAGTTCCTAGTTAATATTCAATGTTTACTTTCCTCAAACAACCTTCAGATTTATCATGCCATTGCTTATTTCCTAAGACAATCTAATATACACTTATAAAATCAATTTTGTTCAGTATCGTTTTGTCAGTCCTAGTGTGTTATTGTATACGATTGTGCTCTAATCTACACTTGTACATCTATTTTGTAAGAAATGTGTATTGTTTATTCTATGTTGCCAGAACGTTGCATGAATTAGTTTTGACAGAAGACTTTAATCTGATCAGTGGATCACAAGTTGTTTCTCTAAGGGGTGATTGTATAAACACAGATGATCCGGGATCAATTTTGATTCGAGATCAAGGAGAAATGATCTCGCATCAACGGTTATACAACACGAATTTCAGGATCAACGTGATCTTGTATTAGTTTTACTCTTTGATCTAGGATCAACTGCTTTATACACTGGGGCCTGTAAGTACTGTCTTCTTTTGTGTGTGTGTTTCGATGTTTTTTCAATTTTGTTACATCTGTCATTGTGTAATTGTATGCGATTGTGAGTCGCTGGCTGTATGGCCCCTAGGAACTCAAAGTCATTTAAAAAAAAATTCTATTCTGGATTGATATGGTCACCTAGAATGCTAGGTATATATTTTACGATTTGAGAAAAAATAATTGTACAGAGTGTACCAGAACTATACCGACAAAAAAAAAATCAGGCATGCTCTTCAAGTTATGTTCAGAACGATGGTGTAATCGGATTGACGGAGAAAATATTTCTTTTTGAGAAAATAATGTTACTTTGTTACTTCACATTGACTTACTCGCCGTACACCAGAACCTTGTTTATCCGGCCCTCATTAATTCGGATCTCCGGTTTATCCGGATCGAAAATCATAAACATTTATTTTACTAGTACAGTATTTCTTTTACGGGGTCGATTCTACTTGAATGTCTTTTCCGTCAAGGATAGTTAAGGACAGCAATTAGAAGTAAGTCGGCAGCGGTCTATCAAAGGTACCATCCCGGCATTCGCTTGGAATTGAGAATGGGAAAGTGTAGACTCTGCTGAGTTCCTTGACACATTTGCACGCATTTCCGGACGCTCGGACGTAGATGTGAACGACGTAAATGACTGGTTGGAAAATGACTGTAATTCAAGCTACGGCATAATGACAGATGATACATTATTGCCTCTTGTTCCTCGGCAGGTAATGACGTGAGTGGTGGTGGATTCGAAAATGAAACCGCCACTCCATCAGAAGAAACAATGACTCATGGAGAGGCAACAATGCAGCTGGACAAACTGATGGCCTATTTAGAATCCCAGACTGAAACCACACCGGCAGAACTGATATTAGTAAAACGTCTTCCTGATCATGCTTCGCGCAAACGTTATACAAATGTAAAACAGAAAAAGCTTACCCATTATTTTAGTGTATAAAACAGAGTCGTAAATGTAAGAAAAGTGTTCTTATACTCTTTTGTACAATTATAAAAAAAGGTATTACTGTACAACTTATGTTAATATGTTGTATAACATGTACTGTATTTCCTTTTTGGTTTTCCGGATTATCCGGATTTTCGATAATCCGGATCAGTTTCGGTCCCACTTAATCCGGATGAACGAGATTCTTGTGTATTTGCTTTGCTATGCCAGAGCAGAAACCGCTGCCGTGCTTCAGGGAAGAGAACGGGAGGGAGAAATTTATGCATTCGCACCAATCATTACCTCTGTCTCCCACTTCCCACTTCCCCTCCCTTCTTTTTCCTTTCTTTGACGCACAACGACAGGCAGCCGCTGGCACTCTGCCATAGCAAATACGGCGAGTTCGTCCACTTGAATCGCACGTCCGGAAGTACCAAATTAACCTAATTTTCTCGAATGGAAAACCCTCCTAAGCCAATCCGACTGCCCATCTTAACATAACACGAAGAGCGTCCCTGATTTTTTGTCGGTATGATTCTGATACACCCTGTATCTACCGACATGAGGTTGACGTATTTGAGCCCCTTCAAATTCCACCGGTCTGACCCGGGATCGAATCCGTCAACTTGGTGCCAGAAAGCCAGGGCTTTACCTTCTGAACCACTCATTCTGTCCTATTCAATTTTAAGGATTTATAAAGGCTTATACGAATGTCTTTTGGCATCAGATGAACTCAGATCTATAATAATGAAATCTCTTTTCTGGTCATATTCTTTCGTTATAGTTTATAAGCCAGCTTAAGGTTAAGATGTCTGACAAGTCAACATTTCTATACGCTGGTCTAAATTAATGCCTGACGAAGTCTTGAACAAGTGGGCAACTTGGTCACTAACCATTCATAATTCTGTTATTTTCGATACCGACTTCACTACTATTTTTATCGACGCATGAATCACCTCGTACCAACGCTTTCAACAGCTTTTGAGCGGTTATCCTCAGCAACTTCTAGGGCAGTTGTACTTGATGTCCAGATCTCACCAAAAGCTCAGAAAATAGAATTTTGGGGCACACAATCTGCAGAATTGTCTGCATGGTTATTACCGGAAAAGCAACTTCCTCCAGGTTATGTGTATGATAGGAAAGCTTGGCATTTTGGCATAAATGATGATGATGATGATGATGATGCTTGTTGTTTAAAAGGGCCTAACATGTAGGTCATCGGTCCCTAATTGTACGAAAAGAGATGAAATGTAATGACAATTCAAAACTCCAAAATTATCCACTGACCAGAATTCAGTGTATCCGACCCGCAATGCTGCACATTCCCAGAAACTAGTGTTAAACAATAGTATTACTGACCAAGGGACTGCTTCTAAAGCACAATACTGAATCGACGATGCTTGTAGTCTAAATGAGTCCGAAATCCAAGTCATCGGCCCATCATAATGGTACTTATCGCTAGGAAAGTAGAACCATTGTATTTGGCATGTTGCGGTACTAATCAAAGGTAGCGGAGACTCGCGGTGTTCCACACATTATGGTACTATTCACAGGTAATGTAATGCGCACATGTAACACAGACCTAGGGTGTTTCTCACATTGCAGCGCCATTTACAGGTAACGCAAACTTATGGTGTTCCTCACATAGGTATACTAATAACAGGGACTCGTACTATCCCGTGGTGTTCATTATATAGTGGGTACTAATCATAGGCAAGGCAGATCCATAGTGTCGCTCATGGAGTGGTACTAATCACAGGTACTGTAAAACTCACCCTGATTCCCAAACTGTCGCTACTAATCACAAACCTATTGACATGATACCGTATAAGCTTTTGGGCTTATGCCGTGTCAAGAAAATAAGGTTAAATTCTTTTCGTTTCGCAGAGAACTGTGCTCTGCGTCATCAGAAGAAATCTCGACTCTGGCTCTGGTGACGAATAACCGTACCATTTCCACTTCTATTATAACGTCTTAATTTAAAGAGTCATTGTTTAAGAAGCCTTTCTCGTGGACAGTCGAGATTTCTTCTGATGACGCAGAGCACAGTTCTCTACGAAACGTAAAGAATTTCACCTTATTTTCTTGACACGGCATAAACCCAAAAGCCTATACAGTATCATGTCTATAAGTAAGGGCCGTGAAAGCAGCAATGGCAACACTAACCTATTGTTTACCTAACATAGTGGTACTACTCGCAAATAAAGGCGACCCATGGTGTTTCCTGCGTGATGGTACTAGTTACAAGTAGTCTCTTGGTTCTAATTCGATCATCCCTCGGTCGCCCCTTTTAGTCGCCTCTTACGACAGGCAGGAAATACCGTGGGTGTATTCTTCGCCTGCGTCCCCCACCCACCGGGGGTTGTGTGTTAGGTCCGCGAGAGGTATTTTATTTCCCTCAAGTCCGCCGGCAAGCCGGTTAAGGACTCCACTATCCACCACCTGGGACACGTCACGTGGGAGTATCACCTCTCATCCTGCTACGCCGGGGTGGGAGGTTCGTGGTTTTGACATAGATACAGCATGTCTTATTGTTGGGGGATTATCTGAAATTAGCGGTAAAAAATGTGTGATGTGATGTTACCTAGTAACCGTGCAGGTTGTGATGTGAAGTATTGATGGATGGTCATGACTGAGAGACATATAGAAGACTCTTTTATCAAAGAGGCCTCATCTTATCATACTCCAGAGCACTGATTATTTCATTCGTGGTAGAGTCACGGGCCCTGAGTCAGTTGCCCACTCTCGATGCACTGAACCCTACGCTTGTCCACTCCCTATTCTATAGAGATGTCTCTCGGAAACGATTCATTAGATGTAAATGAATTAATCGTTATCGATTAGAGTTTCGTTTATTGAGAGACATATTTATGATTATTTCATTTTCTCAAAGGGAAATTTGGCAGCATTTAAAAAGTAATTATTCATTAGTCATCAAAATCCTAGCCCGAGAGTTGCATACTGATTATCAATGTGTGAAGTGGTAGTACTATGTGTGAATCAACCCGTTCTATATCTAATAAGGAGGAAAAGAGGAAATCGTCCGATGCATGAGGATATCGAGGGAAGAAATGGTATGGAAGTGGGGTCGAAAAAGAACACGAATTTTGACCATGAGAGGTCGGATAGGAAAGATGAAAGTGAAGAGATTGACACTAGTAAGTGGAAGCAGTATCAGACTTTTATAGTTTCGTCTTTCCTCATGTTCGACGTTGAAGCAGCACAGTCAAATTTACCGTGATTTCTTGGAAATGTTGGAACGACAACTTGAGGGAAGATAGATCGTCTTAATCAATTATCAATGACCTGCATTTAAGGCTGTATCCCAGGTGGCAGATTCCCTAACAATTGTTTACCTAGAAAATGAAAATCCACAGCCTGTTTCCAGTCATTTGACCGGGTCAGGAATGGAATGAAAGAAGCCCGCATCTAGCGGTGAGAATGGGAATTGTGCCGGCTGCCGAAGCCTGTCGCATTCCTCTGGGGCAATGATTAATGAATGACAGATGAAATGAAATCGTAATGGGGTGTGTTGCTGGAATGAAAGATGACACGGAAAACCGGAACACCCGGAGAAAAACCTGCCCCACCTCCGCTTTGTCCAGCACATATCACACATGGAGTGACCGGGATTTGAACCACGGAATCCAGCGGTGAGAGGCCAGCCCGCTGCTGTCTCAGCCACGGAGGCTAATTATTTACCTAGCTTTTTCTTAAACATTTTCAACGAACTTGGGAATTTATTGAACATGTCCCTTGATCATTTATTCCAATCCTTTATTCCTCGGCGTTAGCTAAATGGTTAGCGTGCTGGCCTTTGGCCATAAGGGTCCCGGCGATTCCCGACAGGGTCGGGAATTTTAACCATCATTGGTTAATTTCGCTGGCACGGGGACTCATCACGGGTTTCAGATCAAGAGACCTGAACCTGGCGAGCACTACCGGCACTAAAAGCAATACGCCATTTCATTTTTTACTCCGCGTCGTATAAATGAGTATTTTCTCCAATCTGTCCTCTTGAATGCCAACTTTATCTTCATATTATGATCTTTCCTACCTTGAAAAGCTCCGCTCAAGCTTATTCGTCTACTAATGTCATTCCACGTCATCCCTCCACGGACAGCTCGAAACATACCACTTAGTCGAGCTGCTCGTCTCCTTATTCCAAAGTCTTCCCAGCCCAAACTTTGCAACATTTTCCGTAACACTACTCCGTTGTCAGAAATCATCCAGAACAAATCGTGCTGCTTTCCTTGGTATCTTTTCCAGTTCTCGTATCAAGTAATCCTGGTGACGGTCCCATACATTAGAACCCTATTCTAATTGGGGTCTTACCAGAGACTTATACGCACTCTCCTTTACATCATTAGTGCAACCCCCTAAATACTCGCATAACCACGTGAAGAGATCTGTACGCTTTCTTAACAACCTCGTTAATATCACTACCCCGATGAAGATCATTCCTTATATTAACATCTAGGTACTTCAATTGTTCCCCATGAAGTACTCTCACTCCATCAATGCAATAATTAGAACTGAAAGGATTTTTCCTCTTGTCGAAACTTACAGTTTGAATTTTTATCCCATTTTACACAATCCTGCAGCTCATTTACTACTCTACACAGTATAATATCATCCGCCAATAGCCTTAGACTATCTGTGATTCCAGATCTTTACTCAGATCATTTATGTATATAAGAAAATATGAAGGCCCAATAACAGAGCCCTGCGGGACCCCCCCTTAATCATTCCTGGATCCGATAACGCTTCACCTACTCTAATTCTCTGAGTTCTGTTTTCTAGAAATGTAGCAACTCTTTTGTCTTTACAATAGCCCTCATTTTCATCAGTAATATCCCATGATCTACCCTATTAAAAGTCTTGGATAGGTCAATAGCGATAAAGTCCATTTGACCTTCTGCTATATCTTGCTGGAATCCTACAAGTTGAGCTTCATTGGAATAACATTTCCTAAACCCGAACTGCCTTCCATCAAACCAGTTAATAATTTCGTAAACATGTCTGATATAATCAGAAAGAATGCTTTGCAGAGCTTACAAACAACGCATGTCAGGCTGACTGGCCTGTAATTAACCGTCTTTGTCTTTGGTGACAGTAAGGACTCAATTACAACGGGGAACCTCTAGCGTGACATTATTCAGTTGTTTTAACGACTGCAGCGTTATCAGGTTCCATCTCTTGTCATACAACGTGTTCTGACGTCTATACACGGTTTATTAAAGAGGACGGAGTTCTAGTTCAGCTCGTCAGCCTGGACGTTCCTTGTTAACCTTTTATGTAATATTAATTCAGTCAGCCGACTGGAAGAAGACTAACATAGTTATCACGCGTCCGGCTCATGTCTTCAATTGGCAGTGATTGAGTCCTGCGTACATGATTCAGGCTTGGCTAGAGTAGGGCAGGTCGTATACCCGGCTAGCCTCTTATTTAATATCATTGTTTATCGCTGCCCAGTTCCCTGATACAACTACATTGTTCAAATATATTTTGCACATTACGATTTCATACGGTATCTTCCACAGTACCTCAAACATCTGATGATGATGATGCTTGTTGTTTAAAGGGGCCTAACATCTAGGTCATCGGCCCCTAATGGTACGAAATGTAATGGCAAATTAAAATATCAAAATCATCCATTGACTGAAATAAAAAACGTCATGAAGAATGAGTGGAGGGATATGAATTTAAAACAATCAGTGGATCCGACTCAAAAACTAACATAAAAAATAGTATTACTGACCAAGGGACCACTTCTAATCCACTATCCTGAATCGAGGAGGCTTGTTGGCTAAAGGGGTCCAAAATCAAGGTCAACGGCCCCTGATAATAGTACTTATCGCTAGTAAAGTAGAAGCATGGTATTTGTCATGTTGGGGTACTAATCAAAAGTAGCGTAGACTCACGGTATTCCACACATGATGGTACAACTCAGGTAACGCAGACCTATGGTGTTTCTCACAATGATACTAATCACCATGGGCGCCCATATGACAGTTTTTAGAGGGGGGCCTAGACCTGGGGTGTGTAGTATTTTTAATATTTTGGAAGATGAATGGTAACTTGTATGCTGCAGTAGAATAACACCCACGTTATCCTCTGCCTGTTGGTGCGGTGCGGTACAACCACTTCTCCGTAATACCGACTTTTAAATCATTTTCTTAAAATATAATCACCTGACTATGTTAGATGTTTGCCTTTCCCTGAGAGCTAGAGGGGGGCCGCGGCCCCCACCCCCCCCTTGCCACCGGGTATGGGCACCCTTGCTAATCACGGGTACTGGAAACCCACAGTGAACCCCTCTCTGCTACTACTAACCACAAACCTCTGGTGTACCTAATATAGTGATACAACCCGCAAGTAAAGGCGACCCCTGGTGTTCCCCGCGAGATGGTATTAATCAAAAGTAGTTTCATGGTTCTAATACAATCATCCCTTTGTCGCCCCTTTTAGTCGCGTCTCACGACAGGCAGGGGATACCGTAGGTGTATTTTTCGTTTGCATCCCCCACTCACAGCGGGTAGACAGAGAGAAAAAGAAGAAAAAGAAGAGATCCGTCACTACGAAAAATGAAGTAACGGACGAAGAAAGGCAAGGGCTACGAAGGGCGTGAAGATGAAAGACTCCCTAGGCCTCGAATACTCTAGTACCGTCGGGGTCGCAAAAGAAAGAGAGTTGACCAAGGGAGGTCGGACAGGATAGACGAAAGTGAGGAGCCTGGCACAAGTAAGTGGAAGCAATACCAGGACTCAACTAAGGGCCCCGTGGTCGCCAACCCTCACTCTCAAGTTGAGAGCCCCTTGGGCCCCTTGTAGTCGCCTCATACGACAAGCAAGGGATACCGTGGGTGTATTCTTCGTCTGCGTCCCCCACCCACAGGGGGTCCTCAAATATGTAGGCCAATGCCTGAGACACGTAAAACTCAGATCAGGTTCGATATTTGTCCAATATGAAGCCTTTGTCGTGTCGATCATTTCAGCAGAGGGTTGCCAAGTTTTTGAAATGCCAGTAAGAGACCGCTCATGTCGACACGACATAACATTTACTCAAGAAAGCAGTAATTACAGTGTAGGCACAAACTTTATTACAGTATTTTGCTGTCTCAACTCAACTCAACTCAACTCAACTCAACTCAACTCAACTCAACTCAACTCAACTCAACTCAACTCAACTCAACTCAACTCAACTCAACTCAACTCAACTCAACTCAACTCAACTCAACTCAACTCAACTCAACTCAACTCAACTCAACTCAACTCAACTCAACTCAACTCAACTCAACTCAACTCAACTCAACTCAACTCAACTCAACTCAACTCAACTCAACTCAACTCAACTCAACTCAACTCAACTCAACTCAACTCAACTCAACTCAACTCAACTCAACTCAACTCAACTCAACTCAACTCAACTCAACTCAACTCAACTCAACTCAACTCAACTCAACTCAACTCAACTCAACTCAACTCAACTCAACTCAACTCAACTCAACTCAACTCAACTCAACTCAACTCAACTCAACTCAACTCAACTCAACTCAACTCAACTCAACTCAACTCAACTCAACTCAACTCAACTCAACTCAACTCAACTCAACTCAACTCAACTCAACTCAACTCAACTCAACTCAACTCAACTCAACTCAACTCAACTCAACTCAACTCAACTCAACTCAACTCAACTCAACTCAACTCAACTCAACTCAACTCAACTCAACTCAACTCAACTCAACTCAACTCAACTCAACTCAACTCAACTCAACTCAACTCAACTCAACTCAACTCAACTCAACTCAACTCAACTCAACTCAACTCAACTCAACTCAACTCAACTCAACTCAACTCAACTCAACTCAACTCAACTCAACTCAACTCAACTCAACTCAACTCAACTCAACTCAACTCAACTCAACTCAACTCAACTCAACTCAACTCAACTCAACTCAACTCAACTCAACTCAACTCAACTCAACTCAACTCAACTCAACTCAACTCAACTCAACTCAACTCAACTCAACTCAACTCAACTCAACTCAACTCAACTCAACTCAACTCAACTCAACTCAACTCAACTCAACTCAACTCAACTCAACTCAACTCAACTCAACTCAACTCAACTCAACTCAACTCAACTCAACTCAACTCAACTCAACTCAACTCAACTCAACTCAACTCAACTCAACTCAACTCAACTCAACTCAACTCAACTCAACTCAACTCAACTCAACTCAACTCAACTCAACTCAACTCAACTCAACTCAACTCAACTCAACTCAACTCAACTCAACTCAACTCAACTCAACTCAACTCAACTCAACTCAACTCAACTCAACTCAACTCAACTCAACTCAACTCAACTCAACTCAACTCAACTCAACTCAACTCAACTCAACTCAACTCAACTCAACTCAACTCAACTCAACTCAACTCAACTCAACTCAACTCAACTCAACTCAACTCAACTCAACTCAACTCAACTCAACTCAACTCAACTCAACTCAACTCAACTCAACTCAACTCAACTCAACTCAACTCAACTCAACTCAACTCAACTCAACTCAACTCAACTCAACTCAACTCAACTCAACTCAACTCAACTCAACTCAACTCAACTCAACTCAACTCAACTCAACTCAACTCAACTCAACTCAACTCAACTCAACTCAACTCAACTCAACTCAACTCAACTCAACTCAACTCAACTCAACTCAACTCAACTCAACTCAACTCAACTCAACTCAACTCAACTCAACTCAACTCAACTCAACTCAACTCAACTCAACTCAACTCAACTCAACTCAACTCAACTCAACTCAACTCAACTCAACTCAACTCAACTCAACTCAACTCAACTCAACTCAACTCAACTCAACTCAACTCAACTCAACTCAACTCAACTCAACTCAACTCAACTCAACTCAACTCAACTCAACTCAACTCAACTCAACTCAACTCAACTCAACTCAACTCAACTCAACTCAACTCAACTCAACTCAACTCAACTCAACTCAACTCAACTCAACTCAACTCAACTCAACTCAACTCAACTCAACTCAACTCAACTCAACTCAACTCAACTCAACTCAACTCAACTCAACTCAACTCAACTCAACTCAACTCAACTCAACTCAACTCAACTCAACTCAACTCAACTCAACTCAACTCAACTCAACTCAACTCAACTCAACTCAACTCAACTCAACTCAACTCAACTCAACTCAACTCAACTCAACTCAACTCAACTCAACTCAACTCAACTCAACTCAACTCAACTCAACTCAACTCAACTCAACTCAACTCAACTCAACTCAACTCAACTCAACTCAACTCAACTCAACTCAACTCAACTCAACTCAACTCAACTCAACTCAACTCAACTCAACTCAACTCAACTCAACTCAACTCAACTCAACTCAACTCAACTCAACTCAACTCAACTCAACTCAACTCAACTCAACTCAACTCAACTCAACTCAACTCAACTCAACTCAACTCAACTCAACTCAACTCAACTCAACTCAACTCAACTCAACTCAACTCAAACATTATAACAACACTAGTGTGAATTTTCTTACTCTCGCCCCACCACCAGCACAAGACTAAGTACCAGTTTTAAACATTTCAGCTAAAAGCATTTGAAAATGAAAGAATGCAGGGTTTTAGCGGTTCGCTCGTCTACTTCCAAGTTTCGATCATAGTGCACAATCGCTAGATGTAGAATAATGAACTGAAATGCAGGATCGGTAGCCTAAGTGCTACTGTAAATAGATAATTTTAATCACGGCAGAAGTGAGTTGTTTACATATGGGAGAGAAGGGCGTCTCGTATGCTTGCAAAACGGGACAGTATTTCAGAACTTCAAATACAGGAAATCCCGTATAATACGGGACAACTGGAAACCCTAACTCAACATCATTTTTAAGGTCGGCGGTGTTTAGAGAACGTGTGTATGATAGAGGTAAACCTGGAAAGAGTTCTCGTCTCTGCAGCTGACGGCATTCGAATTATGACACTGCAGCAAGAAGGACGACGAGCAAGTGGATGTCGTCGCTCGTGTTGGAGAGAACTAGAGTGACGTCTCTAGATTTTGCTAAAAGTTGAGGGAGACTCTTACGGTAGTTGATCGACGACGGGCGGAAAGCCCACGCAAAACACCTCGCGGGGAGGATCAGTATTTGTTCCTTTCAGAACGTTGTAGGCCCACCTCTACTGCCACCTCGTTTGGCTAGAATTTGTGGGATGCCACCGAAATGAATGTGTCAGATCAGACAGTGCGAAATCGGCTGCACGACTGAGAACTGATATCAAAGGTCTCTGTCAAAAGCTCTTCCTAACACACACCATAGGGCAGCTTGTGTGAGGTGAGCAACAACTCTAAGCCTATGGCATTAGGAACAGTTAAATCGTACACTCTTTCCTGATGAGTTCACCATCGCTTGCACCTACACACCAGGACGTTTGGAATCTGGGGACGAACCTGTAAAGAATAGAACATGAACGAGCCCTTCATCCTGGAACACCATCAGTAAAATGTAGGTTTCGTCATGTTTTGGCGTGAGGTCCATGTTTAGTAGACGTTCGCCTGTAATATTCCTATCCAGGGTAACATGAGGGAGACAACATATTCCAACCTGTAGTTACAGGATTTGCTGCAACAATGGGCGATGGTTTTACGCTAGCGGATTATAATGCTCATGTTCATCGAAACAGAGTGTTCAATCAGCTCCTTGAGACGCATGGCATACAGGGAATGAGGTGGCCGACACATTCTCCGAACATGAACTGTGTTGATGTGAACTGAAGAGAGCAGTTGCTCATCATCGTAATCCTCCTTCTAACGTTTAGCAATTGATTGGAGCTGCTATCTAAGCGACGATCCAGTCAGCCTGTGAAATGTGTACTTTTTCTTCCTGTAGACTTTGGCCATCTGACGACCGCGAAAAGTAACATTGTGCATTCATTTTTAACCTTTTCTTTTTGACTTCCAACAGTTCTTCATCCTTTCACTTTGCTGTTTCCTCCTACCTTGTGTCCAGATGTTATAACCTTCCCTCTTCTCCTCCTGAAAACCCTTCAAATTTTGTATTAATCTTCTGAAAGTTGTTCTGTCTTGTAATATATAGTCTGTTATTCCAGTCTCTGGATCCACTGGTTGTCATTATTGCTCTTGTAAACACGGTTAAAGACTCGCTTTGTCATTCTGTTGCTATCTCTTCTCCTCTTTTTGATATCCTTCCATCTTCTTTGTCCTTGCATAGATTTTTATTCCTCCTATGTCTAAATTCTCCTTCTTTCATTTAGAACGGTCCCCAGATAAAATCAAATTACATCAAAAATCACTTTATTTGCAAACGAAGTGTCTACCTCGGCGGCAAATGATACACAAACATACATTATCGAGCACTAAATTTTTAATTAAAAAGAAAGAAGATATTTTCCTAAAAACAGTATTATACAATTTACACTAACAATTTTTCCATTAAACACACAACCCATCCTTAATAAATTTACATTATTTACAAAATTCTATTCATAATATCTTCCGTACTTAATAATCAACTCGTATACAGTATGCAAAATCACTCGAAAAAATACTGCACAACTGCTATAAGATTTAAATTTACATTGCATTTTTTCTTTTACCCATTTTGGTACCCAACATGCATAACGACCTGCTGCGTTTTAACCAGAGCCCCTTTTTTCACAGCTTTTCGGAGTTCCTGAAGGGCCTTCACAGCTACAGAAGATTTCCTAAATATTTTCCTTTCTTTTTTGCCTTTCATAGAGACTAAAAGAACAACAAACAGATAATTTACGGCTTGCACATTTACCGGCCATTCGTAACCTAAACTATTCTTAGCTGCGGGCTCTCCCACAGATGAATGTACCGATGACAAGCGAATGGTCATGTAGCACTTCCTATAGTCAGAAACCTTCCCTTTCTAAAGGAAGTACTTAGGAAGACTCTTACGAGCTGCAGATTTGTACCATCGAGGTTGAAAAAGAAATCATTGACCTGACACTTAAATAGATTTATCTTCATCGAGTGACTTACACTTCAATGCCTTATGCAAATCATCACAAGTCTTCTGTTGGTTAATTATTCATCCATTCATTGGAACCTGAAAGGGAACTCTGTGACACAAGAGGTGAGAGACTCGTTCACCGTGAAACTATTTTCAGCTGGAAAGAGAGGTAGAGTATTAGTATTAGTATTAGTATTTATTTATGAACAAACAGGCTTTCCGCCCCATTACATGTTCACAAAGCAATAAGACACAATATTAATAATTATAATAAAAAAAAATAATAATAATAAAAATAATAATAAAATAATGATAATAATAATATAATACATAAAAATAAAATAATGATAATAGAGATAATAGGAATAAATAATAACAAAAATGATAACAATTCTGTAGCAGTCCTCGGCTCGAGGATCCAGCAAACTCATCACTTGTCCTTATGCCTACAGCAACTTTCGTCACATTCCTTTTCCCTGACCTACTCCCGATCAATACCAAAACATCGACAGTCAGCACTTACATTCTAACCAGCCATAACACAAACAAAAGTCCTCCACGTTCACAACAATAAATAACACAATCCTAACCCAGCAGAAAATCACAATAACTTACAATCAAATTTCAACACTGGTCTCCCTCCACACTTACCTTAAATACCACTTTTATTTCAATGCATTACTACCTCTCATGTTGCAACTTGACCATTATTTAGCCATGCTTGATCTCATTTTAAAACCCAAGCCATGCTCAGCATTACATTTGCTATCGCAACCACCACTCATTCCGTGTCCTTGTGGATTCAGCACATACGTCATCTTCATTGTCCTCTAACTTACTCTCTGTCCAAACCATAACAACCAACATTCCGCAATTGCCCTTCAATCCATCATACACTACATTTACCAACCCGCACTTAATACAATCATCTCTCCAACTCCAAAAGTTTCAGCAATAAATTAAACCATCTCATTACCAAACCATCTTCGCCTATACCAACACTTCTCCCACACCACATTTTTTTTTTTTTGATAAATCTAAACTAATTACTTAGTTAGCATTAAATAAACCTCCTACCCAACCAAAAGCTAATACAGCTACCCTTCAATACCAACACATCGCTTCATATACCACCTCTCAATCTCATACCACACTATCATGCTATCCTCTCTCTTATATACATCAACAATAAATATACCACTTCACCATTGCCACATTTCGGCCTTCACAAACAATTACCATCATAACCTAATGAATTTACAGTGAATAACAATTACTGACATATCGTAAGACTTACAGGAAAGAGAGGTAGAGAGTTTTGTCTCAGTCATTCGACGTCTTATAACGCGAGGTCATGTCCGCTCTTGTGACAAGGTCAACGGTGTATTTTCTAATCAGCTGTCTTTAGAACAGTGAAAACTGACGCGTTTCCTAACGAGTTTGTAAACAGAGCTTTTATTGACACATTTTAGAATGTTGAAGTGACTAATTTGTTGCTTCGGTCATCAGTCCATAGCAGGTTTGATGCAGCCCTTCATGCCAGCGCATCATGTGGTAATATTTTCATTTCTATGTAACTGCTAAATCCTACACCTACTCTAATCCGGAATATTCATGCCTTGGTCTACTGGTACAGTTCTTACTGCCAATACTGCCCTCAAAAACCAACTGAACGAATCTTGGGTGTCTTCAGCTGTATCCTACCATTCGATCTCTTCCCTTGGTCAAATTTCGCCAAATCATTTTCCTTTCACTAATTCGATTCATATTTTTTCATTCGTGATTCCATTTCACCTTCAGCATTCTTATGTAACACCACATTTCAAAGATTCTTTATTTTGGTGCTAGTTATTACCGATGTTTCACTTCTATACAATGCCAAGCTCTAAACGGAAGTCCTCAACAACATATTTCAAATTTGTACATCAATGTTTTGAAGTGAGGAAATTTCTCTTTTTAAGAAAGGCTTTCCTTGCTTGTGCTAGTCTGCATTTTATGTCCTTCTTACTTCTGCCATCGTTAGTTATTTTACTACGCATATAAAAAAATAGTTCATCTTCTTCTTTTAAGACCTTATTCCCCAATCTAATATTTCGTGCACCACCTCACTTCGTTCGACTGCACTCCATTACTTCTGCTTTAGATTTTAATATTTTCAACTTGTCCGGCTCCATGGCTAAATGGTTAGCGTGCTGGCCTTTGGTCAGAGGGGTATCCCGTTCGATTCCCGCCAGGGTCGGGAATTTTAACCACCATTGGTTAATTTCGCTGGCACGGGGGCTGGGTGTATGTGTCGTCTTCATCATCATTTCATCCTCATAACGACGCGCAGGTCGCCTACGGGACTGCATCTGGCGAGCCGAAGTCCTCGGACACTTCCGGCACGAAAAGCCATAACCATTTCATTTTATTTTCATCTTTCACTCCTTCAGCAAGACTCTGTCCATAGCATTCAACAATTAGCTGCCTCTGTGGATCAGTGGTAGAGTGTCGGTCTCCGGATCCCAAGATAGCGAATTCTAACCCGGCAGGGGTAGTCGGATTTTTGAAGGGCGGAAAAGAGTCCATTCGACACTCCATGTCGTACGGTGTCGGCATTTGGTGTTCACCCGATAAAATGAATGAAAACTCAGCCATAGACGCCCAAGAGAGATTCGGTCTACTCTGGCTGCCATCTAGTAGGCCTAGAGTAAAACGGAACGTCGAAATTGACGAGCAAAAAGCCAGATGACGTCAAATTGAAATGTCTGCCCACGGTAGCTGAGGCCAAACGAAATTTATTTATTATTTATTCAATAATTTCTCCAGATCTTATATAAAATGACAGTATTATCGGCACATCTCAGGGTTTTGTTTTCTTCTCCTAGGATTGGGTTCTCTTTCAAAATTCCTCTTTGATTTCCTTTATCGTCCGTTGTATGCACTGAAAAAGAGAGGGGACAAAATGCAGTCTTGTCTTATCCCCTTTACCCCCAGTGGGTGGGGGTAGTAGTATAACATTCACGGTATCCCCTGCCTGTCGTAAAAGCTGATTAAGAGAAGCCCCATGGACTCTTAACTTGGGAGCGTGGGTTGGCGACCACGGGGCCCTTATCTGTGTCCTGACATTACTTTCACTCAGTTGCAAGAGGCTCCTCACTTTCATCTAACCTATCCAACCTCCCTTGGTCAACTCTCGTTATATGGTTTTCGGAAAGCATCAGTTCACAAAGCGTGAATGACCACAAAGGTCCTGAATTTTCACAATTTAGACAATGATAGCGGAAAATATTAAAATTATTGTACAGAAAGGAAACAATAGATGATTTATTATTTAGGAGTAGTATAAGCGATGATTTAATGCAGAATGCTAGGATGGACATGCAGATTAGCAGGAAGGTACAGCAGAGTAATGCATTCTACCAAAGTGTGAGAAAACTTGTTTGGAGCAAAGACGTACCAAGGAAAAGTAAGGAGATAATGTACAAAATGTACTATGTACCCATACGGACTTATGCAGCTGGGACTTGGGACTTTGACTAGCAGGCAAGAGAGTAGAATTAAAGCCAGTAAGAAAAAATTCCTAAGAAGTATGATAGGGAAGACAGAGTGAGAAATGAAGATGTTAGGAAGGAAGTTGGAATAGGAAAGCTAAAAGAGAGAATTGAAAAGAATTAACTAAGGTAATTTGGACATGTAAAGAGGATGGTGGAGAATAGAATTCCAAGACAGATGCTGGAGGAAAAGTGCGAGGGCAAGAGAGCAAGAGGAAGACCTAGAACAAGGTGGATTGAATCAGTGAAGAGCAGCATAAGAAGACGAAATTTAGACTGTGACAAGGTCGTGGAAGAGGAATGGTGGAAGGAAAGAGGAAGATGTAGAAGTACCATAAATACCCTGACCCGGCAGGATCTGGATAAGGGGAAATGATGATGATGATAAGTGATGATTTAGGATTGTCACCGAATCGTTTAAAATATTCACTATAAATTTTGTCGAAAGTAGTGTGCTGGATTCCAAGCTTTTCCAATATTTCCTACGTACGTGTTTACTTTTCTTGTTCTTATCAATGACCAGATGAGTAAAAGAATAGTTTCCTAGGCCCTGCAACCGTCGGAGTCGGAAGAAAACAAGTGTAGATCAAGGGAAGTCAGATAGGAAAGCCGCAAAGAAGGGGAGAGCAAAATAAGTGGAAGCAATGCGAGACTCAACCGTGGGATTCATGGTCGCCAACGCAAGCTCCCATGTTGAGACACCGTGGGGGTTCCATTTTAGTGACCTCCTAAGGCAAGTAGACGGTTGCGTAAATGTTCGATCGCACCCACAGAGGATCACTGAGTCAGAATATGCTGAATTAAGACTGGTGTTAGAAGCATCGCTCTTACTTTCAGACTGTCAAAGCTCGCAACGACTTGTTGACATGGATATGTTTTTGGACTGGGGGTCTCTCTGGAAGCAGCGACGACAATTTCCCCGACACCACTGTAACAATATTGCCCGTGTTCTTCAGGGCTGCCGACAGTGGGGTTCGAACCCACTATCTCCCGGATGCGAGCTCACACCTGCGCGTTCCTAACCGCACGGCCAACGCGCCCGGTGACTTGGCCCTCAACGGGCGACTTAAACGCACTCTACAGTGTGATGGCAGTAGTACCAGACCTGTAGCTTAGATTCTTTCCAACAGAAGAAGGATGGCTTAGGCCACCATAGCTCAATTGGTAGAGCAACCGACGCGAAATCGGGAAGTTGTGGGTTCGGATCACACTGGTGTCAGATTGGCCATATTTGTTCTGTACTTAACATCACTTCAACACATACTAAATGTGCGTAACACGACCTAATAGGTTGAAAGTCGGTTTCGAGAAACAAAAATAATTTACAATTGCTGAAGGAAACTTCTATACTATTTTAAAAATGCCCTTTAAACTCTACTTACCACTTATGTCTATGTAAATATTATCATAAGAAAGCCGATTTTTTAAGTATAAATCCAGCAACGTCCGCCTTTGTGGTGTAGTGGTTAGTGTGATTAGTTGCCACCCCCGGTGGCCAGGGTTCGATTCCCGGCTCTGCCACGAAATTTTAAAAGTGGTACGAGGGCTGGAACGGGGTCCACTCAGCCTCGGGAGGTCAGCTGAGTAGAGGTGGGTTCGATTCCCACCTCAGCCATCTTGAAAGTGGTTTTCCGTGGTTTCCCACTTCTCCGCCAGGCAAATACCGGGATCTCAATCCTGTGGTATTTGGAGGTGCTCAAATACATCAGCCTCCTGTCGGTAGATTTACTGACACGTAAAAAGAACTTCTTCGGGACTAAATTCCGGCACCTCGGCGGCTCCGACGGCCATAAAAGAAGTTAGTGGGACTAAATCCAATAACATTATTATAACCGGCTCCATGGCTAAATGGCTAGCGTGCTGGCCTCTGGTCACAGGGTTCGCGGGTTCGAATCCCGGCAGGGTCGGGAATGTTAACCATAATTGGTTAATTTCGCTGGCATGGGGGCCGGGTGTATGTGTCGTCTTCATCATAATTTAATCCTCATCACAACGCAGGTCGCCTACGGGTGTCAAATCAAAATACCTGCATCTGGTGAGCCAAACTTGTCTTCGGACACTCTCGGCACTAAAAGCCATACGCCATTTCATTTTCATTATTATTATTATTATTATTATTATTATTATTATTATTATTATTATTATTATTATTATTATTATTATAAACCAAACTGGACTAAGATATGGGAGTGTATTGTCCCCACTTATATTTATAATGGTTATGGATGAAATTTTGAAGGAAACAAAGATAACATACAGAGGGGATATGAAAATATTGTTGTTTGCGGATGACATAGTGATCTAGGGAGTCAACAATACAGAAGTGCAAATCCAACTAGAGGCTTTAAATGACAGTATTGAGAAATATTGTATGAACATCAGTGTGGAGAAGAGCAAAGCAGTGGTGATGACAAGAGGAGAAAGAGAAGGAAAATAAATTGTTAGTATCAGGGAAAAAACCTTGAGGTTGTTCAACGATTCAAATATTTGGAAAGTGAAACAATGCAAGATGCAAAGTTGTATAAGGAGATCGGCAGCGGGGTACAATTAGGAAATACGGTCTACCGGAATGTGAGGAACTTAGTATGGAACAGAGAAGAGATTATGTACAATATGTACTATTAACATATGCATCAGAGACTTGGACATTAGCAAAAAGAAATGAGAGTAAAATTCAGGCCAGTGAGACGAAGATCCTGAAGAGCGCGGTAGGGAAGACAAGGAGAGACAAAGTAAGAAATGTTGAGGTCAGAAAATAAATAGGAGTAGAAAATTGAAAATATAATGGAGAAGAATAAATTGAGGTGCTTTGGATATTTTATGGGGATGGAGAAGGGAAGGATACCAAAACTGTTTGGAGGCTAAGATAGAGGGAACGAGGGCAAGAAGGAAGCCCAGAGCAAGATGGATGGACTCTGTTAAGAACAGTAAAATACAATGTGGACTGGAATGGAGAGCACTTACTGAGGAGGAGTGGTGGAAGGAGGGTTACGTGCCAGATGCGACCGTGCCGGATGCGACCCGGCCATTATCGTGCCAATAGCGACCGAGCGGATATGCACCGTGCCGCATGCAACCCATCAATCACTTACAATTGATCTGCATTTTTAAAGGGCTGTCACCAAGTGGCAGATTGCTTATCAGTAGCTAACTTGGTCTTTTCTAAAATAAAGGTCTGACGCCGTTGTTAGCAGGTTCGAGTGCCGTTGGTCGAAAGAAAAATGACTGAAAGTAAGTCCTGGTCTCTTAAACCATTTTATAGTAATTAACACCTACTTCGATAATGTTGCTGGCTTTACGTCCCAGTAATTACTTTTATGGTTTAAGGAGACACCGAGGTGCCGGAGTTTAGTCCCGCAGGACTTATTTTATGTGCCAGTAAATCCACCGACACAAAGCTGACGTATTTGAGCGTCTTCAAATTCCACCAGACTGAGCCAGGATCGAACCTGCCCAGTTGGAGTCGGAAGACCAGCATCTCAACCGTCTGAGCCGTCGAGCCACTTAGCCCGGATGAAAAAATTTCACCATGAGAATGTAGGCTGGCAGGGTAGGAAAGTTGGTGTATACAATTTGTAATCACTAGATTGCGTCTGGATTCAAATCTAAACTTCTTCGCAGTGTTCAAATGAAGTGAGGGAATGTGATGCTGTTGATGGTGATTCGGCCGTCGGATAGGGATGTAAAGCATTGAACAGACCCCTTGGTATTATTCAAGAGGAGTAGGGTACGTGCCGACACCGGGTTTCATCTTTCCCTACCACATTATCATAATCTCACATCCAGACGCGCAGGCCTCCCATGTGCGTCAGGTAGAAAGACCTGCACCAGGCAATCCGAACACGTCCTCGGACACTCCCGGCACTAATAGGACACGATAAGTAAGTAGGCCTAAGTCGTAAATAATTTCAGAGAATTAGGATCTTCTTTTTTTGCTAGTGGTATAACGTCGCACCGACACAGACAGGTTTTAAGGCGACGATGTCCGACTCGTTGGTTGAATGGTCAGCGTACTGGCCTTCGGTTTAGAGGGTCCCGGGTTCGATTCCCGCCCGGGTCGGGGATTTTGACCTTCATTGGTTAATTCCAATGGCCCGGGGGCTGGGTGTTTGTGCTGTCCCCAACATCCCTGCAACTCACACACCACACATTACACTATCCTCCACCACAATAACACGCGGCAGATGCCGCCCAGCCTTACAAGGGCTGCACTCGGCTAGAAATAGCCACACGAAATTATATATATTATAGGCGACGATGGGATAGGAAAGGGCTAAGAGTGGGAAGGAAGCGGCCTTGTCCTTGATTAAAGTACACATCGACTTTCACATTTGCCTGATGTGAAAATGGGAAACCACGGATAACCACCTTCAGGACTGCCGACAGTGGGATTCGAACCCACTTTCTCCCGGATGCCAGCTCACAGCTGCGCGCTCCTAACCGCATGGCCAACTCGCCCGGTAGGAAATTTATTGAACATCTCCCTTGGTAAATTTTTCCAATCCCTAACTTCTCGTCCTATAAACGAATATTTGCCGCAATATGTCGTCTTAAGTTCTAACTTTATCTTTATATTGTGATCTCTCCTACTTTTAAAAACACCACTCAAACTTATTCGTCTACTAATGTCATTCTACGCCATCTCACCACTGACAGCTCGGAATATCCCGCTTAGTCGAGGAGCTCGTCTTCTTACTTCTAAATCTTCCTAGCCCGAGATTTGCAATATTTTCGCAACGCTACTCGTGTGTTTTGTTACCAAACATTATCGATTGTTTTCTGAAAGGGATTCAAACTTAATTTCGGAGTCCCCGGTACAGCGTAATTAGATTCTGATACAAATTTAGATATGACTGGCTAATGTACCCATGCTTCGCTACGGAATTCTACATTGTATTCAGAATTCTAGGTTAAATACTCTACACGTTGTGAATAAGATTATATTAAACTACATAGCTCTTAAAGTTACTCAGAAAAGCGACGGGCAAGTCACCATACGTATTTTCGCATGTGAAGACTTGGTTAAGAAATTATAACGGCAGGTCCTCTTGCGTACTGTCAGTCACAATCAACTTGGTAAGTTTTCATTATGATGGTAGGCCCACTTGCCTACTGCCAGTCAGTGGAGTTGGGCAGTTTGATGATAATGGCAGGCACTCACTCTCTACCTGTCTTTTTACATCATCAGAAAGACTGTCTTTGTGGTTTTGCCACCTGAAATCATCATAGGTCATTACAATGAAGTCAACAGAAATGTCGCAGTTACAAGCAATGCTATCATAATTATGAAATACTCGATAAAATAGAAAACCGCACATTTTCTCATTTTTAACAGTACTATGCTGCCGATCTAACAGTCCAAAGTTCCCGACCTGGAATGACCAGGCCGCAGACAGCCGTGAACAATCCTCTGCCATTATTCCTTTAAGTGTGCACATTGCTCATTCCAATCAGTGCCACAGAGAAGGAATCAAATGCGTGGAGTACTATGATAAACCAGTATGTTACGTACCAGAAAATCGATGAACCAGAGGAAAGTCATGCTAAAGAAGAAAGTTATCTAACTCCACATTCCCCTGTGGAGGGGGGCGGTAGAATTACACCCACGGTATTCCCTGCGTGTCGTAATGGGCTCTCAACTTGGGAGCGTGGGTTAGTTACCACGGGGCACTGAGTTGAGTCCTAGCACTGCTTCCACTTACTTGTGCCAGGCTCCTCATTTTCATCTATCCTATCCGACTTTCCTTGGTCAAAACTTGTTCTATTCCAACCCCGACGGGATTAGAACTTTCTAAGCCTAGAGAGTCGTTCGTTTTCACGTCCTTCGTGGCTCTTGTCTTTCTTTCGCTGATATCTTCCTTTTTCGCAGTGTCGGATTCCTTCCATTTTCTCCCTGATTAGTGTTAAATAAAGGATGGTCACCTAGTTGCACTTCCTCTTAAAACAATAATCACCACCACCACCACCACCACCACCACCACCACCACCACATTAACACGTAGCATTTCTCCTCTAATGGTTGGCGTCAAGAAAAGCATCCAGCCGTAAAAGAGTGCCAAATCTGCTACACACCCTGACCCGCAGTAAGAACCGGATAGAGTGGGGAGTAATAGAAACGAGCCCAGTGGCATCACTCCTCGCTTCTCACCAAGGCAGTCCGGGTTTGATTCCCGGCCAATATTTGTGGGATTTACGAAATGAAATACCACGCCCATTTTCCTGGAGATGAAAAATGGGAAACCACGAGAAATAATTTTCGAGGATGGCCGACGGGGTATTCGAACCCAGCAGCCTACCGAAGTAGCTGTAACTAGTCGTCCGGCAACGCACTGACCTAACCTGCTTGGTACCTTCTCCCAGACGTGGAGGCGCAGTTCCATATATGAAGATATTTTAGGAAAATACTATTTATTTGCTAATGGCTTTACGTCTCACCGACACAGATAGGTCTTATGGCGACGATGGGATAGGAAAGGCCTAGGAGTTGGAGGGAAGCGGCCGTGGCCTTAATTAAGGTACAGCCCCAGCATTTGCCTGGTGTGAAAATGGGAAACCACGGAAAACCATATTCAGGGCTGCCGACAGTGGGATTCGAATCCACTATCTCCCGGATGCAAGCTCACAGCTGCGCGCCTCTAACCGCATGGCCAACTCGCCCGGTGGGAAAAGACGTAAACGCATCACCATATTTCGTGTTGCAAAACGAGTTTCCCCCAGAAGTGTTATGTAAAGTAGGGGCAGTAGCTGCTTATAAGACTTTTTGAAATTACATTGCACTTCGTTTAGCTTACCTTATCTTGGGTGATGACACAACTTATCAAATGACAATTTGCTTGTCAATGCCGGTCGCATCCTGTCAACGCCGGTCGCATCCGGCACGGTTACAGATTATGCGGTCGCTAGTGGCACGGGTCGCATGCGGCACGGTCGCATCTGGCACGCCACCGGAAGGAGAGGCAACGGTGGAGAAGTACCATCAACACCCCGACCTGGCAGGAGCTGGACAAGGGGAAAATGAAAATGATGATGTAATATGGAACTAAAGTATAACCACAGAAGAACCACAATTCATCGCTTCAATTGTCTACAAGTAAAGCAATGGAATATGGCCCCAGTAATGACGATGGGATAGACCTCAGGACTCAAACGAGATACTTCTCCTTTCCTCCGTTGAGGTATGACTTTCCAACATTCTAGTAGCATATTTTCCATGGAAACTTACGATCCTCGCTTCGGAAGTTTGAAATTCTGACAAATTCTACCAAACGAGCCCCCCTAGTTATTAGTAGAGGCGTTTCGTTCATTCACGGAAGCGTTCAGACTGGAACCGCCAGACATAACAGTGTACAATGAAGATGTACTGTATATACGTTCTACTGGAGGGTATCGAACCCAAGGTTAGTAGCGCACTCGACAGCTGTCTTGAATGTCCGCCTTAATTAGAGTTTCAGCTTTGCACATTTGCCAAGCTGCTTAGACGTTTCAAGTAATGAAACAGACTTGTTCCGGGGGATCTTGGAGCCTAATACCCGCCAACTGACTCACAGAGCATCCACTCGCCATCTGAACTATCTTTAGTCGACAGATGCTAAAAGAAGACCGGGAAATTGGCAAGCTTTTCTCTTGGTGTGATACAGAAAATGTCAAGGTGACTTTAAACGGACGAATCAGATGCCCTGTTTTATTGGTCACTCTGATAAGTTCCCTCCTATTTTAGATGAGTAGCCACGCGCCGACAAACGTGCCACGTGATTGGTTCTCAATGAGGAGAGGATTGATGGTGTAGTAGCTGGGTAAACAGCTCATACGAACTGTGACGAAGTAGTGAAGAGAATAGTGCGGGAGATTGTAGATTGTTGGCACACCCGGATTCAGCCAGGCATCTCCTACTTTAAGGGAACTCACCTTGTTGTTGTTCAAGACCATGGCGTCAATACTAATTACTAGTTCCAGCGGAAGTTAAAAATCATTGAAAGCTTTGATTTTGTATTTGAAAAAAGATATTTCAGTGTCCAACTAACAACATGAAATTAAAGATGTGTATTCATGCACTAGGAAATTAGACCATGGAGTTCCACAAGAATCAGTATTAGGACCGTCATTATTTGCTTTATTCATCAATGATGAGGTAGAAATAACAGACACAGGTAATGTGTAAGGCGTGGAATTAACTTTGTTTGCACATCATATTATTGTTTCTATAGTTACTGAAAGTGTCAAAGGTTACATGAAATGCTGGCAATGTAGTGAATACTATCGTGAGCAATATATGAAGATAGATTAATTTTAAGAAAATAAATCTGTGGTTGAATAAAAAAATAGGAGTTTGCCCAGTGTTATTTGTAGAGACCGTCCAACTCCTTGGCTAAATGACAAGTATTTAGGCCTTCGGTTCAAAGCATCCCGGGTACGATTCCCAGCCGGGTCTGGAAATTTAATCATACTACAAACCACCACAAAAGCATGCAATAGTGAATACAGGGCCACGCAATGTCCACAAGTGCGACATAGTTTGCATCCATGACCCTACCAAAGCGTGGGGAAAGCGTTAGAAGAAGAAGAAGAAGAAGAAGAAGAACCCTATTTCAGAATGAAAAAAACGAGAACTGCTTTGATATTTAAGTCAAACGTAGCCAGACCTTAGAAACGGGACTCACTAGGCGCTAGAAGAAGGTAGTCCATCTAAGGGATCCTTCATGCACAATGTGTATTTTGCTCAGGATGAAGCATTTCGCATATCTTTATCGCCTTTTATGATTTCATGAAAGTTACTGCAGCTGCCGTCACAGTTAAATTTTGAAGAAAGATTTTTTACATTTTCTGCTCTCCAAAAGTTGTTCATTCACATGCTGATGTTTCAATCAAACACAATCCCTATTCCATAATTTAGAGGAGATTTGGAGTATCTACTAGCATCTCGGTTTTGAGGAACCGGAAAATTCTCACCCATTTCTGCAAAATACCTATAGTTTCAATTCGTTTCATTTGTCCGATTTGAAATGAAGCATCTCATTTACTGAAAATCGAACAACAGTTCTGTGTCGGTTTTCAAACAGTTCAAACTGTTCATTGGCAATGCTATAGAATTTAATTGGATATAGTTAGGAAAACTGTTTACGAGCCAAGTTCCATATTTGAAGTGCTAGTAGTGTAAGAAAGTATAAGCATTTCACTTAGAAAAGCCCCCAGTTCAAAAAGTTTTATTTACAATTTTTTAAGGGAAATCGAAGATACACGACGAATATTTCCATCTGTTCCCTGATCCCTGTATAAGGCGTAAGATGATGTAACAGCCGGCGATAGACTAGGACGTGTGGTGGCTCTACGGAGGAGTGAAAGATCATTTGACGAGACCATTGTTGAGTAATCAACATCAACAAAGTTCCTTGGTTTGAGAATAGATAAATCATTAACCTGGGGAAACATACAGGGCCGATTGCAGAAATGATTACTAGTTTTAAGCCTTAGACAACGTCTACCTAAACAACATCTAAATCGAGCACGATCTTCCATTGCATAAACAATGTTCAGTCGATGATTAACTAGATATCGCTTAAAGTTTAATTTTGGTTTGAAGATGGAGAGAGAAGTATCTTTCATGCAGTTCTTTGCTTGTCGCAACAATGAAATTCCGTCGGTGTGCGCGCCGAACGCCAGTCAGCTAAGCTAAGCTAAGCATGAGCATGACTTGCCCACAGATAAGAATATCACTTTCGGTGGAAATTAAATCTCATCATAGTATTATCGACACTAAAGCGACACGCCACTGTACGGAGAATATAGGGACCGTGCGAATGGCGAGTGGTGCGCTCTTGCGACTACCTCAGACAACGTTTGATGGGGTAAGCTGCAAGCCAGCGCTCGAGTTAGTTCATGACGGTGTTAACTGAAAGAATGGAGAGTCGAACGAGTAAAAGTAAAAGTAAACAAAACTTTCACTCATCTCCCAGCAAGAAATTGACATTAACATTTATTGTAGGGGATTTCTCCTTCAAATTAAAATGAACTAGCCTCGTTGTGTTCACCCTGTTTTATTATGAGACATAAGGTGGGTTTTACAGCATGGTAAGCCTCTCAACGTTGGCCAAAAAAAAGAGAAAGCAATGTCACCTCAACCGCTGTTAGCGTTTGGGACCGAATACAATGTATCTTTGTTACTGTTAGTTCTCTGCATTGAAAACTTTGAAGTACGTCAGTGAGCAAAATAAATAGGTGCCCCTCAATGTGACACTACCGGTACCCGTAACGACATATTCCGAATTAATGGCAGATAATACTGAAAATAAAACCTTTCCAGTAAGGGAATGGCAGTACACTGGAATTGCTCATGCCTTGAAATTTTCACAGTGATACTTCCTTTAGTAGAATAAACAACCAGTTCACATAAGTTGATGTTCAAAACATACATGGATATCTGCACTTGAGTGTACTAGACGTGACTATCTCTAATATTAATTTCACCTTGTTGTGTCACATACAAATACGGTACATTGCTCCGTTTCTCTTGAATATTAGGCTTTCCTTTACACGAAAAAGGACACTTAATTTCCAGGAGAAAAAGCCATTGGGATGAAATACTATCCCGTCTGGACTCGAACACAGCAATGGGTGCTCTACTTTGATGGACACTCCCACCTGTTTTACAAAACTGTCATTGAGTTTGCAGTACTCAGCCACCGTAAGTTGTTCAGTGTTCCTACCGTACCTCATCCCAGGTGTGTTAAGGGATGTGGAAATTAGAAATGACCTTGCAAGCTGATCATATTCACCACTTCTCAGTGTCTTATTCTGATAAGCTTGCTGGCTGGCAGATAAGCGTAATATTCTTTGTTTGAACCATGCAGCACAGCGATACTGAAACCTTGTGTCAAATGCAATTTTGTACATCTGTTCTGTTGTAACTGTAACATTTGCGATATAAAATAGTTGCACATCTGGAGGCAAGAAATCGAGATAATTCACGGGTTTGATTGATAATTTAACAGCGGACATTTTTGTAACAAAATAGCACCTATGGACTGCATGGGTATTCTGATTTTGTACTTCGTTCAGACACTAGATCAAATTCTCAATTTCGCTACGTTCTACAGCATCATCTATACCTTTTTATAGAATGGAACCTGCCACCACGTAATTTTCACTCTCACATTCGGCTTTAAGCATACCAGTGAGGGCACACTCAATATGTTTTTACTCGTTGGTACAAACCAGTTTTATTGAAAGTGGTTGATTCTGTTTGTTCAGCAACGTGGCGTATGGTTTCAACAGTTCTGCTATCTTCTCTCCTTTCGAATATAGATCCTTACGAGCACACTTAGGTTTATTTTTTCCATTGCTGCACTATGGTGGTTTTGGAGGAGTCCCTCTCGGAGTTAATAAAGGAACACAAAGCAGCAATGTCCTTACAGCGTTTCGACTGACCTGCTTTTCATCCACAATCACCGTCAACAATGTTCCTGTTACTGTCAATGTGAAAATAAATAAAAATACTTATAATGAGGAATTATTTATCGCATCACCTTTAGGAATTAAATATTTTTGTTATAACCTTTGAACCATTTCATCATCATTCACAGCTTAGTCCGCCTGCGCAGGGGAAGTACACTCAAGAAGAAGTTGTCGCCATGCATTACGGGTCGGTTGTCCTTCCTCACTCATTATTTAGAAAGTGAAAATCTGTCGGGATTTGAACCACAGTCGCCGGAACTTGAAGCAAGCCGCTCGATACCCCCTTTATAATACAGTAGAATAACTGAGAAAAACTGGCTTGCTTTTCCTATGTTAGCTTAGCTGCTAGCCTCTGAATTTAGTGACAGTGGTTTGAACCCCAGTGTCACTGAAGTGCGATTTTCAGTTGAAAGAATTGTGTTTCAGGAAAGGCATCGACTCTAAATTCATGATTACAACTCTTACAGGACTTGGTGTATGCAATGGCACCGCTCAATGATTCAATAATTTATAACTAAAGTTATTTTGAATAAATAATTAATTAACAGTTTCCCGAAATAGGAATAAAATATAGCAAATAACTTAATTTCAACGTTGTATGGTGACTGATTAATACTCGTTTCCCTTAGACACTTGCCGTATATTTCTTGCCCTAAACTTTCCTTCACGTCAAAGACATGGTTACTGCTATTTAAATCTTCACCTTTCTTTAGCGTGGATTCCTGGAAATAATCTGAGTGTTGCACTGTCTGAAACCCTACATAATTTATAGCGGTCGCTGCTACAGTCGAAGCCATTATTGTCCGGCTTTACCTCTTTATTTTATAACCACAGTAATGTAATGAACTGCACTGTCAATGGTCTCGTGAGTGCCCCATCAAACGAGTGCAGCTGTTTCCGTTAGGGGCGCTAGATACTAAAAATCTCGTGCGCGCACGGTCCCTATAGATGTAGCTTGCATTCTGGAAATCGTAGATTCGAAACGCATCATCGGCAGCCCTGAAGATTGATTTCCGTAGTTTCCCTATTTTTACAACAGGCAAATACTAGGGCTGTTATTGTAGCCACGGCTCTTTTCCCCCAGTCCTCCTCTTTAAACAATAACCACCACCATCACCACCACTTGCCTTATCCTATCTGATAGTTGCCGAAAACTTATACGATTATATATATAAAAACCCGTACAAACTACTTTTTAGTTTTCACTATTATGTGTGTTTACTTGGCTGTAAATATAAGTGAATCCCTTCCGGTTGATGTATGTGACAGCCCTCTGACGATCGGGACACGTAATTGCGATATGTATGTAGTCGAAGTGACCTATAATTCCATGGAAATTACCCGATGCATATAATAAAATATATCGGTTGCCAAGAATTGTATTCAAGTTGTTATTTACCGGTCTGTCCCTTTGTCAGTCCCAAGAAACAAGTCTCTCTCAAAAAGCGAAACCTTATTTTAAGCTCTACCTCCCCGTACATTTCAAATGAATTGCTGCCCGCAGAGAGGCCTTCGGACTAACCTTTCTTTCCTGGAATCGTCTCAACATGATAATACAAATTACATGTTTCATGGTACATAACCTCTGATTGTAATTCAGTCCTCTCATTTTAGGTTAAACAGTGTTCTCGGACAGTGTTTAAACATGACCGGTTGAACATCGGCAGTGTCTAAGTGATGAATAACGTCTCTGCAATGCGGCAGCCATACTTAGGCATTGTTTAACCGTAGACATTGTCTAAATACCGTTTCTGCAATCGGCCCACAGAGTTAAAAGCACAAAGTTATATAAAAGTTTCCTTTGTGAAAATCAGATGATCGTGTCTTTCAATAAATTAAACTCAAATTGATCATAATTTATTTGCGCCTAACGAATCGTTTTCGAGCGACATTTGTATGGAATCTGGAGTCGACAGACTTAGTATTCAGTGCATCGAAAGGGGGGAAACGTACTCAAGGCCTATGAAACTATTACGAATGAGTTAATTAGTTTTCTAGAGTAAAAGATATCCTGCTATATGTATCTCAGTCATGGCCATCCAACAGTACTCACAGCACAGCCTGCACGGTTG
The DNA here is from genome assembly GCF_040414725.1 of Anabrus simplex. Taxonomy (NCBI): domain Eukaryota; kingdom Metazoa; phylum Arthropoda; class Insecta; order Orthoptera; family Tettigoniidae; genus Anabrus; species Anabrus simplex. The sequence continues at coordinate 71,283,103 of NC_090275.1, read as the reverse complement.
CTAGGGAACATCGCGCTAAACATTCCTTATCGCTAATTTTGTCACGCAAATTTTCAGATGATTCTCAGCCACAAGAACATCTTTGAAACATAATCTTGCAGCTTGTTGAATCATGTATTTTGCATACGTTTCTCCTCTGCGAGCTTATGATATTAGTTCTAGAAAATTAATTTCTTCACGTGCCATATCCAGTTTTCTGGTCGTTGGCGGTCACTGTGGTGAAAGACCTTTCTTGTGGAAGATGGAAAATATGATGGTCGCTGTTGATTCCGTCGATGTCGTCCAAGCAGGTTCTCTTGCGACTGATACCAGGCTTACCTTCACCTTTCCCTGTAGTATTAGCTTCAAACGGTGGTACAGGTTCCTTCTTGAAAACTTGCTTGAAATACTCTATTTTGCGCTGCTTAAACAAAGACAAAACTTCACGTAGCCTACTACTTTTGCTCTTCAAAGGACTTTATCATATTTTGTGTCCACGCCATTCCCTTCGGTGGATTCACATTTCAAAAGCTTCTAGTAGCCTTTTGTGGTTAGATTATGAAGTCTGCAAATCAGCTAGTGATGGGATAATCAAATACTTTTAATAATCTAATTTAATTTAATAGTCTAATGTAATTTAGATAATCAAATAAATAATCGAATGAGTTTCAAATATCATTCGGTTGTATCGCATAGAATATTCGGATGGATAATCGACTGAATTAAGCCGAGTAGATGAGCTCTTATAAAAAAAATAGAATTACGCCTTTTTCCAAACGCTGAAACTAAATGAGTGAATTAACTGACTTAATAACATAACTTTTCATTCGACCATTTCAAAAGCATTCACTATTCAATTGCCTCGTTATTTCGAACGAATAATCGAAAAATAATCGAATGAAGAAAGTATTTACTATTCGATTACCTTATTCATTCGAGTAGAGTTTCGAATGAATAATCGAAAAATAATCGGATGGAATAAATATTCACTATTCGATTGCCTCATTCATTGGAATGCAGTTCTGAATGAATAATCGAATGGAAAAGTTCAGTATTCGATTGCCTCATTGTTTCGAATGTATAATCGAAAAATAATCGAAAAATAATCGAATGGAGAAAGTATTTACTATTCGATTACCTTATTCATTCGAGTAGCGTTTCGAATGAATAATCGAAAAATAACCGAATGAAGAAAGTATTTACTATTCGATTGCCTTATTCATTCGAGTAGAGTTTCGAATGAATAATCGAAAAATAATCGGATGGAAAAAATATTCACTATTCGATTGCCTCATTCATTCAAACGAATAATCGAAAAATAATCGAATGAAGAAAATATTTACTATTCGATTGCCTTATTCATTCGAGTAGAGTTTCGAATGAATAATCGAAAAATAATCGGATGGAAAAAAATATTCACTATTCAATTGCCTCATTCATTGGAATTCAGTTCTGAATGAATAATCGAATGGAAAAGTTCAGTATTCCATTGCCTCATTGTTTCGAATGAATAATCGAAAAATAATCGAAAAATAATCGAATGGAGAAAGTATTTACTATTCGATTACCTTATTCATTCGAGTAGAGTTTCGAATGAATAATCGAAAAATAATCGGATGGAAAAAAATATTCACTATTCGATTGCCTCATTCATTCGAATGAATTATCGAAAAATAATCCAATGAGAAATACAATCGAATCATCGACTAAAATGAAATAATCGATTAAGCTATTATTTTGTATTCGATTATACCATCACTAGTACCAGCACTAAGTAACAGCACTGATGAACCGTATCTTTTATCCATTATAATTCTTCTATATGTTACGTTATTCTATTACACACATTTGAAAAAATAATGCGTATCTCGAACGAATAGCGTGAGTACAACGAAGCTTGCTACACAGTATTGTCATAGGTTGACACGTGCCCCGATTCCATTTAATTTTGATTGCTTGCGCGGAAGTGCCACTCGAGGACGTACAGGTCCCTCCCTCATTCATAGATCCAAGGCACCGAATAAGACAGTTTGTAGTCACTGACAGTGTCAGCTGTGTTGAACCACAAAGCTAAACTGAGTGAACACCCAGCGTGCCACGACGGAATGTTCAACAAGAGTGACCGGCTTGATGAGTTTGACAGAGGCCTCATCGTCGGCGCATTGCTTGCCACTTAATTGCTTAGTTGTACTTCCGCTTATAACAATAACCATCTCCATCTAATCGGCTCCAGAAACGATTTTCAAATCCAGACATTATATGCTGCGAGAAACATTCTTTTTAAAGGGCGTAATTTGCAGTTGAAATATCTCGGCAAGTATGTATGGAATAAGCGTTTCCATAGGGTATCCTTCGGTTTTCATGTAGCGTTTGATATCAAAATTTGTAAGAAATCTATTGGATATAAAATACTCATCTCGTGTACAATTACGGTCTCAAGCGCTGCTGATCGCAAGTGGGTTAAAGCCCTGTCAACAGCAGGATATCAACAAGAACATTTCTTACAGGCCACATTTAATCATCCATCAACCATGGAATGCAATATCCTGGTTGTTGTGTTTGTGCACGCACTCCTTGCCAACTTGGAAGGGTGCCGCAACACTTGCCTCTGATTGGCAACCAACTCTATGCTCTTGATAAACTTTTTCATTTTGGAACATTTTCTATCTCAGGAATTTTTCATATTCAGGATTCATTCGAAAACTTAAGCTTTAAATGGTAGGAAACTCATCTTCCATAAAGTGACTGTAATATTTGATGATCCAGCGTTAAGCGGTTGGTGGGTTAAAAATTTACATCACCTTCATCAAAGGGATTCACTAGCTGTTGAGGAAACTGACGACTTCTGATTGCATCAAGTCTTGTTATGGCTTCTTTCATGACTGAAGATACCAGTTTTAGAACCAGCCCATGGTGGATAGCAGTGTGACGTGTTGTTTAACTCCCCTGGCTCTAGGATTGTGTATTTGTGGTATCTTTATCATTAGAATTTGTCTAAGGTCCTCACAGAAGCGCAGGTCACCTATACGGCGTCAACTCGAAAGACCTGCGCCAGGTCTCTTTGTAGGACACACTGATTATTATTTATTCATTAATTCATTCATTCATTCATTTATTCTTATAGGCCACTAATGGACCATGTAAAGCGCCTACTTGATGTGAGATTTCCTAAGCCGCCACACTTCTTTCATCCTCTCACTGTGTGCTTTCTTCCTTTCTTCAGACCAAGTTGTTACAGTCTTCAATTCCTTGACCACCCGGCCCACTTTCCAATTATGTACTTGGATCCGTCTGTCGTGTATGTCCGAGTCCTTCAAGCATCCTTCAAGTCTTTTCTAACTTCGGCGATCCACTTCATATTCTTTATGCTTCCGGTGCATTTTAAGATCTGTTTAGTCAGTCGGCTGTCCGGCATTCTCTTGATGTGATCATAGAATTTCAGTCGACGTTTCATCATGTCGTGTACTATGTTGGATATCTGCTCAGACTCCTGTCCACTCCGCAACCGGTATCCTTCTTGTGTCTTTCTGGGTCCTAGAATTTTTCTGACAATTCTTCTCTCTAGTTTCTTGATATTTTCTAGTTTACCTTTTCGATTCAATACCAATGTTTCAGATACGTACAGGGTTTCAGGTTTGATGAACCTGTTATAATATCTCACTTTGTATATGTTCACAGTCTTCCAGAATGCTCTGGTCATCTTTTGTCTTCTCTGCTCGTAAGCTGATTTCGCCATTCCATTGGCCTGTATCATCTCTCCGAGGTTCTTGAATGTCTGAACCCTCTCGATATCCCCGTGTTTTGTGGTAATTTACTCCGGTGCGTCCTTCAGGTTCGACATATTTTGTGTTTTCTCGAAGGAAATCTGTAGTCTCACTTTCCCAGCCATCTCTTTCAGAATTTTGACTTGTTTTGTTGCTGTTTCTATGGTATCTGCAATTATTGCTAAATCATTGGCAAATGCTGCCTCTGTGGATCAGTGGTAGAGTGTCGGCCTGCGGATCCCAAGATGGCGGGTTCAAACTTGGCAGAGGTAGTCGGATTTTTGAAGGGCGGAAAAAAGTCCATTCGACACTCCATGTCGTACGATGTCGGCATGTAAAAGATCTCCGGTGACACATTTGGCATTTACCCGACAAAATTCATTAAATCTCAGCCATAGACGGCCAAGAGAGTTTCGGTTTACTCGGTCTGCCATCTAGTGGGCCTAGAGTAAAACGGAACGTCGAAATTGACGAGCAGACAGCTAGATGGCGTCAAATTGAAATGTCTGCACACGGTAGGTGAGGTCATACGATTATTATTATTATTATTATTATTATTATTATTATTATTATTATTATTATTATTATTATTATTATTATTTATCGGCAAATGCTAGACAACTGGTATCTATTCCCTGGTTTTTTATTCCTAACCTGATGTATTTGTGAAGTCCCTGTGTCTTCAGTTCCTTTTTCCATTCGCTGATCACTTTGTCCTGTATTATGTTGAAAAGAGTACGTGATAGACCATCACCTTGTCTTACTCTTACTTCTAATTCCAAATGAATGTGATAGCTCCCCCATGAATTTGATTTTGGATTTAGTGTTCATTAGGGTCTGTTTGATGAGGTTCGTCGTCTTCTCGTCAAGGCCTCTCTCCTCTAGTTCTTGTATCAACGATTGTCTACAGAATCATAAGCCTTCTCGAAGTCTATGAAAGTACAAACGGTCTCTTTGCTTCTCATTGCATGATATCTCAGAATTGTTTTCATATTGAGTATCTGTTCAGTACAAGATCTTTCAGGTCTGAAGCCTGCTTAGTATTCTCCTATCGTGTGTTCCAGTTGCGACTGTACTCTATCTAGCAGGCAGTGTGATAGAATCTTGCATGCAGATGATAACAGCGATACTCCTCTACATTCATTCTACCTCCTTTCTTATGAAAAGGGTGTATGGCTGCACTCTTCCAGTCTTCAGGCAGTGTTTCAGTTTCCCAAATATCATGTATTATATTCTTTATATCACTGATTGTTTTCGGTCCAAATTCCTTCAGTAGTTCGGCTACGATTCCATCTTCTCCTGCAGCTCTACCATTCTTCATTATCATAAATTTTCCTTGATTTCTAATTCATTTGGTGCTTCTGTCTTCTCATTTCTGTTTATCTGCTGTATCCTTGGGAATCTCTCTGTGAGTTCGGGACAATTCAGGAATTCTTCGAAATGTTTTGCTAGTGTTTCGCAGTTTTCTTTTGTGTTCAGTGCCAGTTCTCCATTCTATTTTCTGAAGCAAAGGTTTTGTGGTTGATATCCTGTGATTCTGCCTTTGAACGTCTTGTAGAACTCTCTCTTATTGTGGTTACGAAAGTTCTCTTCTGACCCTCTGAAATGATCCTTTAGATATTCTCTTTTGACTTTTCTGATGTCTCTTGTCGTTCGCTTCCTTGTCTCTAAGTATATTGATAATTTGGTTTCAGTTTTGTCGCTGTTCCAACTGTTGTATGCTGCTTTTCTATTCGCAATTGCTTCTTCACATATGTCATTCCACCATGGGTGTCTCTGTGTTTTGGTTAGAGGAAATTTCACTTTAGCTTTTTTAATTATCTTCTCTTTGAATTCTCCCCAGGTCGTTGCTGTACCCTCTTCCCGTTTCTCTTTCATTCCTAATGATCGTAGTTTTCTCATATCGAACTTTGGTATCCGTGGAGTCTTCTTTATTCCCTTCAGTTTCTTTGATTCTTGTGAGGTAATGATCGGAATCGACGTTTGCCCCCTTTCTCACTTGAACGTTCAAGATTTCTCTGTGGTTTTTGTGTGTTATTGCTACATGAACAATCTGGTATTCTCCTAAGGACGTTACTGGTGAACGACAGGTCTTAGTTTTCCTGATACCCTTCTTTAAGTGCGTCAACATTATCTTCATATTGTGCTGATAACACAACTCCACCAGTCTCTGACCATTCTTGTTAGTGAACTTATGTCCGAAGTAATGTCCTACTGTTCCTCTGAATCTTCTTTCTCCGCCTAACTGTGCAGTGACGTCGCCCAGTAGAATTTTTACACCTCCGTTAGGGGTTTCTCTCATTGTTTTCTCAAGATGATCCCAGTACAGTTCGATTCTTACTTTGTCTCTTTTATTATTATTATTATTATTATTATTATTATTATTATTATTATTATTATTATTATTATTATTATTATTATTATTATTATTATTATTATTACTCCGTTATGCTCATTCAAAGAGCGCGTTTGAACTCGTTCGTTGGCCTGATGGTTTTCGCCTTCTTATCCTCCCAAAATCTATTCATGAATGCATTGTGTTGCATCTTGCGTTCTCTGGACCACTTTCTACCACAGGTAAGCAACAGAATGTTGGAAACATCGTAAGGATGTCAGGCTTCATGGCTAAACGGTTAGTGTACTGGCCTTTGGTCCCGGGGGTCCCGGGTTCGATTCCGAGTAGGGTCGGGAATTTTAACCATCATTGGCTAATTTCGCTGGCATGTGTCGCCTTTATCATCCTCTCATCCTCATCAAGACGCGCAGGTCACCTACGGGAGTCAAATCAAAAGACCTGCACCTGGCGAGTCGAACATGTCCTCGGACACTCCCGCACTCAAAGCCATGGAAATGAAAATCTACAGCCTGTTTGCAGTAATTAGACCGGGTCAGGAATGAAATGAATGAATGAAGCTTCCATCTAGCGGCGAGGATAGGAATTGTGCCGGCTGCCGAAGCCTGTCGCACTCCTCTGGCGCAATGATTAATGACTGACAGATGAAATGATATTGGGGAGTGTCGCTGGAATGAAAGATGAGAGGGAAAACCGGAGTACCCGGAGAAAAACCTGAACCGCCTCCGCTTTGTTCAGCACAAATCTCACATGGAGTGACCGGAATTTGAACCACAGAACCCAGCGGTGAAAGGCCGACGCGCTGCCGCCTGAGCCACGGGGGCACTAAGAGCCGTACGCCATTTAATATCATTTCATTTCATCCTAGGGACATGAGCTACGAATTGTAGGTAAATGATAAAATACAATAAAGTATATTCTTTGTTTATTCCTAAAAATTCCAGTCTTTTTCCTAATCATCGTTATCCGGTCGATTTGATTAACAGTTTGCCTTTTTCTACCACTACGAGCGCTAATGCTAGTCAATGCAGAGTTTCACTTAAGCACCATTACGAACGCTAATGTGAGTCAATGCAGAGTTTCACTTACGCACCATTACGAGCGCTAATGTGAGTCAATGCAGAGTTTCACTTAAGCACCAGTACGAGCGCTAATGTGAGTCAATGCACAGTTTCACTTAAGCACCAGTACGAGCGCTAATGTGAGTCAATGCAGAGTTTCACTTAAGCACCAGTACGAACGTTAATGTGAGTCAATGCACAGTTTCACTTAAGCACCAGTACGAGCGCTAATGTGAGTCAATGCACAGTTTCACTTAAGCACTTATAACTACATTCGGTCTGGACATTACTCGAGAAAAAAAAACGCCTGACTGTATTGAACCAATGAACACATTGCCGTCCGCCTCTGTGGTGTGGTGGTTAGTGTGAGTAGCTGCCACCCCCGGAAGTCCGTGTTCGATTCCCGGCTCTGCCACGAAATTTGAAAAGTGGTACGAGGGCTGGAACGGGGTCCACTCAGCCTCGGGAGGTCAACTGAGTAGAGGTGGGTTTGATTCCAACCTCAGCCATCTTGGAAGTGGTTTTCCGTGGTTTTCCACTTCTCCTCCAGGCAAATGCCGGGATGGTACCTAACTTAAGGGCACGGCCGCTTCCTTCCCTCTTCCTTGCCTGCCCCATCCCTCCACAACTCCCCTGTTCAGCATAGCAGGTGAGGCCGCCTGGGCGAGGTACTGGTCATTCTCCCCCGTTGTATCCCCCGGCCCAAAGTCTGACGCTCCAGGACACTGCCCTTGAGGCGGTAGAGGTGGGATCCCTCGTTGAGTCCGAGGGAAAAACCGACCCTGGAGGATAAACAGATTAAGAAGAAGAAGAACACATTACAGAAATAATTATGTAAATTAATTCATTTGGGTAGGATTTGAATAAAAAAGAAAACGAGTAAAGAAAGAAGCGATTTTAGGCATTTTTTCCGGAACGGCATTTAGGCCGCAAGTTAGTTTCGATTTTTTTTTAGTTTGATAGAGCTATCCAAGACTTATGGTTTTAAACGTTTTCTGGCCCTTTAGCCCTTCAACTTTCGGCAAAATTGAGGAAATTACTCAATTTTACGTTTTTCATAGATTTGGGACCCGCACTTTGCCTGTTAAGAAGTGATTTCAACATTAAAAAAGCACGCAGGGAAGTAGCAGTACCAAGAGAGTATTTCCTCATAAAAAGTCCACAGCCTATTTCCAGTCATTCCATCGGGTCGGGAATGGAATGTTCGAAGTGCCGAGGAATTGTTCCGGCTGCCGAAGCCTGTCGCACTCCTCTGGGGCAATGATTAATGAAATGATATTGGGGAGTGTTGCTGGAATGAAAGAGGGAAGAGAAAACCGGAGTACCCAGAGAAAAACCTGTTTCGCCTCCGCTTTGTCCAGCACAAATCCCACATGGAGTGACCGGGATTCAAACCACGGAACCCATGGAGAGAGGCTTGCGCTCTATCGCCTGAGACAGGGAAGCTCTATAGTTCTTCCTCATATGTGTTCAAAATGACAAAAATTCGCGTAGAGTAACAAGGTAAGATATATACTGGCTTGAGACATGTACATCAATTATGTGACTTTAAACGTTTAGAAAGTAAGAGAAAAGAGAGAAGGAGGAGAAATGGCTGGCAAAAAAATCTGTTTTAACAATTTATCAAGGATAATCACAAGTGGTGCACGCGCTGGGCTCACCTCCAAATTGGCACATCTGCAGATACCTACGAACTGCACAGCATGTTTGATGGACCAGAAACTGCGTGAGACAATTACATGCATTTCTCTTTCAGTTCTGAAGGATATAAATAACCGCAGTGGAACCTTGTTTCCTAGTGTTTTCGATGGCTCTTTATCAGAGTTAGGAAGTAACTGACTAAAAGTAACGATTACATTCTCAGTAATTTTTATCTGTAATAGTTACTTTCAAACAAAAGTATTTTTATACTTGTATAGTAGAACTTCATTAATCAGGACTAACTGGGGCTCTAGGATGCCCGAATTAATTGTCCGAATTAACCTTCAACCATTCGCGCAAACGGCAGATTGGCCGCATTTTTGTATTATGTCGCACATTTCTCGCCAGAAAGTTTAGAAAGGCCTGGGAGCAGCAGCGGCGATTGGGAATTAAAAGTGGTGAAAAAGAAATTTACAGACAAAAAGTACCCAGGTTAGTAGGATATAGCGGGCGGTGGGGGTGGGGGTGTATATGCATGAAAACTTGGAAGAAAAAAAGCTACAAAGTGGTAAGTTTCTTGATGCTCTCGAAGCGAATTTGCATAGAGAGGTAAAGGTTTTGCCAAGTTAATTGCGGTAATAATAGCTTTTCAGAATTTGATTCAATACTAGAGTATAGAATAAAACTTTCACCAAAGGAACAATATACACATCTATTACAATTAAATGGAAGTACGGAGTGATTATGCAATTAAAAGTAATTTAGTATTTCATTATACACTAAGAAACTAACAGACACTAAAGAGACTGCCTAACTGACGAATGCGCTTGGCAAGTCGGTGAATCATACCTCAGTGTCCATGATCTTGGCATAAAAAATATACCCCTGCTACCCTTCCTCACAGCATATGCAAAGTCTCCACTACTGGGTGTGTCGCTATACAGATCGGTTAGCCGCGACGAACGACATTTAGTGCGTATTTCCGCTAATAATTAAAGAAAGTAAAGTAAAGATAGAATTAGCTGATAAGACAACAGAGCTTGTACAAATTGCTTTTTTAATTTTTTTAACATATTCCTATTATCAGCGGGCTAAAATGTAATTAAAATATAATATTTTCACCACAAAGGGGGAGGGGGACTGCCCCCCGCCACCTAATCGCCGCTACTGCCTGGGAGGGGCAGGTATTCCTTAGTTAGTCATCTCGTCGCTAGCCGAGTTCGATTTTAACCCGTCCACCACTCTCTACCGTCTCAGTACAGTCCGAAAGCTAACGGTGATGGCCAAGCTGTCGTTTTGCGAGCGGAAGAGACAATTATTTTTCATGCCTTAGCAGAATATCGGTAAACTAGTGTGGCATAAAGTTTTTCCTATTGATTTTTGCATTGAAATATAGCCCCTTCTTTTTTTTTCAGTAAATATTAACGACGAGGTTACTGACCTAGTTACCTACTCTTTTGTTCAGCGCTCAGCGATACAGCCATTCTGAAGGTATTATTCGAATTCTGGAGGAACTGGGAAAGGAAGAAGAAGTAACAGTTCTAGATTTGTGTTATTAAAAGAAAAAATACAAACAATGTAAATACATTGACATAAACCACTTTTTTAAATTTTATATATATTCTTCGATAAAACCTATTTTTTGGGTGTAATAGTAAATAAAAAATAAACTTGACAGACTGAAAATGTGTTATAATTTTACGGACCAAACGATAAGAAGAAATAAACTCATTTTGAAGATGTCTGTGGAGTACGCAATAAGTATTTCTGTGAATTATTTAATAAATAGTTTTGGTCGAAACTGTACTTGTGAAGTTTTGTCAGAATTGCAGTCCTGGTTATTTAGAAGCAGTGCGGAGAAAATTTAATGAAGACGATCAACACGATGGACGGCCAAGTTGCTGTCCGCGCGAGCGTGAACGTGACGCCAGGCTACGCGAGCGCGAACGTGACGCCAGGCTACGCGAGCGGATGGAGGTTAATGAAGTCGGGGTTAAACAAAGTAACTTATGAAAAGAGTCCAGGTACATATTTAATCACTCTGTTCAGTGTTGATAGGGCTATCTGAGAGTCACAATTTGAAACCTTCAGGGCCCTTTAGCCCTTCAACTTTCGGCACAGTTGAGGAAGCTGCTTAATTTTACCTTTTTCGTAGTATGGGGACGGGGACGCCTACTTTGTCTGCTAGGATACGTTTTAAACATTAAAAAAGACAACATAGTTACATTAAAAACATTATTGGCACCAGATACAGCAATGATGGAGTTATTTTTCCACATAATCACTACCAGAATTGAGACACTTATCATATCATGGGATCGACATTCTTATGCCGGTCTTGTAGAAGTCTGGCGCCTGGGAATGGAACCAGCGTGTGATGTTCGTCTTCAGCTCTTCGTCCGTGTAAAAATACTGACAGGAGGACAGGAATTTCTTGAGATAAAGGAAGAGATGAAAATTACAGGAAGCAAGATCAGGACTGTACGGTGGGTGATCATACACCTTTCAGGTGAACTCCTGCAGAACAGTTGCTGAGCGCTGAGCCGGATGTGGACGAGCAGTGCCATGGATCAGCACATCTGCACGGAGTATTCCACGCCTCTCGCAGACGACGGGAGAAAGAATACAAGCCGCCATTTCCAGCCACTGCTGCTGCGCTACTGACACCAGGCGAGACTTGTCCGGCCGGTATGTGATTGCTACGTCATAGATCTCATGTTCACATTTCCCAGCTAAATGCATTTTGCTTTACAAGAAAAAAAAATAGGGAAACTTAATTTCAGCCATTACGTAATTGTAAGTTTATCGATTACTTTTTGAAAAAATAATTTATAATCTTAATTGAGTAAAGCACTTCTTAAGTTACTGAATCGAGAAGTCGAGCCCCATTTTATTTTTCTTGTACTCTTCCTATCACTGTTCTTTATTAAGATAGAACTGTTTTCTTTTTCTGGAGCACGTTGAATACGCTAAATGTTAATGATAATTAGGGCCCGGATGTTTTTGCAGTAATAGGTTAGAATGCAAACTTACCGAAGCGAGTAACAAGTAGTGTCTACCCGCACGACGGTAATGCTATGAGGTTTGCATAAACATTAGGGGTTCGGCCCATTAGAACGCCTAGAATTTATGTTACTCCCACTACATTATGTTAGAGCGGGCTAGTCGAAATTTCCTACTAAGCAATTGTGTTACTAAATAATTTTATTAGTAGGAAACGTCGACTAGCCCGCTCTAACGTAATGTAGTGGGAGTAACATCAATTCTAAGGGTAATGGGCCGAACCACTAATGTTTATGCAATCCTCATAGCATTACCGTCGTGCGGGTAGACTATTTATTACTCGCTTCAGTAAGTTTGCATTCTAACCTATTACTGCATAAACATCCGGGCCCTACCTGATAATACTGACGAGTTGTTCTATCCGCCACTGGCTGGTTGTTGAACAACGAAGGAGAAACGAATTAGGTACCATTCGTGCGGACCATGTTCGACAGGGTCCGATGACCTCGTGGTTGACGTGTTAACGTCATATACACTTACAGGCCACCCACATCAACTCTAGCAGCGCTACGAAACAGGGCTAATTTCAAAAGCTTATTGCAGCCTTCGTTTACATCCCATCTCAACAAAATAAAGGGCTTTCTATGTATTTATTTTAAAAATGTATTTATTTATTTATTTATTTATTTATTTATTTATTTATTTATTTATTTATTTATTTATTTATTTATTTACTCCGTTCAACCTCCAGGGTTGGATTTTCCCCTGAACTCAGCGAGGGATCCCACCTCTACCACCTCAAGGACAGTGTCCTGTAACGTGAGACATTTGGTCGGGATACAACTGGAATGAAAGACCAGTACCTCGCCCAGGCAGCTTCACCTGCTTTGCTGTAGGGGTATGGTAAGATTGGAAGGAATAGGCAAGGAAGAGGGCAAGGAGCGGCCGTGGCCTTAAGTTAGGTACCATCCCAGCATTTGCCTGGAGGAGAAGTGGGGAAACCACGGCAAACCACTTCGAAGTTGGTTGAGGTGGGAACCGAACCCCCTGTACTCAGTTGACCTCGCAAGGCTGAGTGCACCCCGCTCAGACCTCGAACCACTTTTAAAAAAATTCGTGCAGAGCCGGGAATTGAACCCGGGGCTCCGGGGATGGCAGCTAATCACACTAACCACTACACCACAGAAGCGGACCGAACTCCTTCCACTGTATTAATATACCGACCCCCTTCCGTGTGCTTTAACCCACAAAACTGAACTCACACTCTTTATATACATACTGGCTATGATTCCACATCATTCTGTTTTCTTACAACATAATATTACTACAAGATACCTGGAATATTCTACATTAACATCGAAAAGTTCTTGGTAAGTTCCTGTTCTCAAATTATCATGAAACAAATTTGGCTCGCCAACTTAAAAACTCATTGCTGTTGCGATTGCATATTAATAGTGTACGTACGTCCTTGTTTTTCCTCAACTTTAAATATTCGGTTTTGGGAAATGTTATCAAGCGATGTTTTAGCAAACATTGAGACAAAAATTGAACTGAACCTATTTTCAAACGTTGTGTACCTAATCAGTAGACACTGATGTTTAGGCAGTAATAGTGTAGAATACAAATTTAGTCAAGCGAATAATAAGTATACTCTAATTTGCACAAATGTTCTGTTATACGATTTGCATAAAAATTAGGGGTCAAAACTATTTATATCCCTAGAAGCTACGTTACTCAAGCTACATTGCTGAAGAGCGGGGTAGTACCTTTATTTTAATATACATAATAGTATATGAATTATGGCCTGTCCAGAAGTAATGAGCAGTATTATTTACCACAAAACCTCTATTCATCTCTGTGAAAAAATTCACCTCCAATTGGTTGTTATTTGAGAATTGTCAGATTCAACACGAGACTGTGTTTGATTAATGATCAAAATCGGAAGCCCACCTTCATTATTAAACCAGTCTATTAATCTGCTATCAAATGTGTTGCAGTGATTGTGATGAGCTGATCCCATTGGCGACACCTTACAAAATGTAGTGTGTCCTCACTCATTACTTATATTTGTCTCTTGGAAGTGTTATCGAACTTTTTTCTCGCATGTAATGCTATTTTCCCATGATTTTAATAATAATAATAATAATAATAATAATAATAATAATAATAATAATGATAATGATAATAATAATGCGCCTCTGTGGTATAGTGATTAGTTTGATTAGCTGCCACCCCCGAAGGCCCGGGTTCGATTCCCGGCTCTGCCACGAAACTTTTGAAAAGAGTTTGGAGGTCTGAGCGGGGTCCACTCAGCCTCGGGAGGTCAAATGAGTAGAGGTGGGTTCGATTCCATGGTTTCCCACTTCTCCTCCAGGCAAATGCCTGAATGGTACCTAACTTAAGGCCACGGCTGCTTCGTTCCCTCTTCCTTGTCTATCCCTTCCAATCTTCCCAGCCCCCCCGCAAGGCCCCTGTTCAGCATAGCAGGTGAGGCCGCCTGGGCGAGGCACTAGTCATTCTCCCCAGTTGTATCCCCGACCCAATGTCTCACGCTCCAGAACAGTGTCCTTGAGGTGGTAGAGGTGGGATCCCTCGCTGAGTCTGAGGGAAAAGCCAACCCTGGAGGGTAAACAGATGAAGAAAAAGAAGAAAAAGATAATAATAATAATAACAATAATAATATAATGGCACCCAAAATGGCATTCAAAGAACAGTACAGTTTTCGGCGTATTGTTTAAGTGACCTTGTCCTCTTTCCACATAATTCAAAGTAATAAGTCTTGCAGTTCTGACCCAAAATCCATCTGTCATTGCAGCCGTGGCTTAAAAATTTCGATTCGATCTTCGTTTTTTTCCTAACTCTTTCCTTCAATACTTTCCCTATATTTGCCGTGATTAGCAGTAACAATTCCCATATTAATTTCTATATGAAGAATGTCTCTCCGACGGGGTGAGTAGCTCCGACGGTTGAGGCAGTGGCCTTCTGACCGCAACTTAACCGGTTCAATCCTGGCTCAGTCCGGTGGTATATGAAACTGCTCAAATACGTCAGCCTAGTGTTGGTAGATTTACCTGCGGGACAAAATTCCGGCACCTCTGCGTCAAAAGTAGTTTGTGAGACGTAAAACCAAAATTATTATTATTATTATTATTATTATTATTATTATTATTATTATTATTATTATTATTATTATTATTACGTCCTTGTTGTTTCCTTTTCCGTTCTTTCCTCTATTCCTTCATCATTGAACTAAGCTTTATTCTCCTCTTCTCAGAACACTTTGGACCAGGTTTCCGTTTCATTCTTCCTTGGAATCCTTCCATTCTTAAAATTTTCTTTTTAAATATTCTCATTCTATAGTTTCTCTTATTTTATTTATCTTTGAATCTTTCTTGATCTCTTGTATCTAGCTCGTTCTTGACTTTTCTCTCAAAGATATTTGTATATTTGTTATATCAACCTGTTATCACCCATTCTATAGATATGTCCAAAAATAGCAAATCTCCTTTTCTTATTGTTTCTGTTATATTTTTCTATGTTCTGGTGTATTTCCTTACTACTTCTTAATTTTCACTGCTCTGTTGTTTTCATTGGGTCAAAATTTTCCTCATGATTCTTCTTTGTAGTACTTGCAGTTTATCTAAACTATAGTTCAAAACTAGACATTCACTTGCGTAAAGAATTCTTCTTCTTATTATTAAGATTGTCTCCTGACTTGCCATTAATGCTTTCACGGCTCGTACTTATAGACATGATGCTGTATAGGCTTTTGAGCTTATGCCGTGTCAAGAAAATAAGGTGAAATTCTTAACGTTTCACAGAAAACTGTGCTCTGCGTCCTCAGAAGAAATCTCGACTGACCAAGAGAAGGGATTCTTAAACAATGACACTTCGAAATTTGGACGTTATAATAGAAGTGGAAATGGTACGTTTATTCGCCATCAGATGGCCCCCAGGACGTGGCACAACGCTAGCGTTCGAAGCGGAAGCTGACCGAACCATCACAATCAGCAAAGGAAAACGGCATACGTTCGATCTCCTGGCCCCTCGCTTGCCCAGCAGGGGGTGATTTATAACGGCAGTGGGCTTTAAAAGTGGAAGTTGTCATTCACCAACAGAAATCCTCACAGCTCAGTTGTCAATGCACCTCTTCCGCCCTTCTTTCTAAAACCTGGGACCACTGCGCGGGTTATACATGAAACAAAATATTCTGCGACATTGTTTTGTGCTGTGGTTCATGACAGGTTTTTATATTTTATATTAAGTATAGATGAAATTCGAATATGTTTCAATAATCGACGCAGCATATGACAACCATGCTCTTGACAGCGCTCACTTGCCTATTAAACCCCTTGTGTCCAGAGGAAAGAAACCGACTGACAACCCTCAAACACTAGGGCGGGCCACGTTTTGGGATCAGAATCTGCCACCTGAGGATACGTTTCTGTATTACACGAAATTCGATTCGATTACATGCATTTCTTGAGAAAAAAAACCGTTCCTTCATAGAAGCTAAGAATATTCTGTATCTAGAATTTTGTACACCATAACATTAATTGTGCAATGCAACATTTGAGGTTCGCAATTGTTCCTCTTCCGTTCTTTCAAATATTCCTTCATCATTGTACTATGCTTTATTCTTCTCCCTCAGACCACTGTGGACCAGATTTTCTTTTCTTTCTTCCTTGGAATCCTTCCATTCTTAAACATTCCTTGTTAAAATATCTCTTTGTATAGTTTCCTCTTTTCTTATTTTATTTCTGTCTAAAACTTGACTTTTTCTTCCAAAGGTATTTGAATATCGTTTTTATTAATCTATTTTCATCCATTCTATAGATATTTCCAGAAAAAGTATTATTATTATTATTATTATTATTATTATTATTATTATTATTATTATTAATAATAATATTGTTACCGAGTTTTTGCGGTAGGTAGAGGTGAAAGAAGGTGCGGGGTGGTGAACAGGTCTCAAGCTACGAAAGTAAAATTAATTTAAAATTTAACAAGGTTATATTTTCTTTTCAAAATTAAGAAAAAACAATTACGGCAGGTACAGAGTAGCAAGGCAACAAAAGGTGCAATAACAGAATTTACAGTATTTAGGCTTCGAGCCCCGAATTCACAATGCTTGGGCAATCAGCCCAACATTACTTCAAAATAAGTATTAACAGAGGGGCAGAAAACCCCATTCATGCTCAGGAGCACTTGCTCCAAATTACACAGAAAAGCCTCCTCGAGGCATACAACACTCAATTTTCGAAAAAGAGCCACTCGCTCTCAACTTTAAGCCTCTCAAAGGCCACACCAAACTCCACCTTCAAGTTGTCCTCTCTGGACATAGACACAGGGGTAAAATACCCAACCTACTGAGGTCTATTAAGTGAGAAAAGATTAATTACATGACCTCTAAAATAACAATTTGAGAGGAGGCGAACTTGCGCTCCTAATACGCTTTGTTTAAAACCTACTTGGCACTAGGCCGTTAATACAAGGGCTAATCCCATACTAAAGAGGTGACTTAAGAAGGAAACAATTTACATTAAGTCGAAGAAGAATAGGTTGAGAAAAATATAAGTTCACCTCAAAACAATATGAGTGGGAGCTCGAGAGGGTTAAGCACTCTCTATCCCAATATGTAGTTTAGAAGATAGAATAGATACAAGTTTCTTTACATTTTAAGGAAGGTTACATAATGAAAAAACTTCGGACCCGCCCCGAGAGTTAAACTGCTGAGCAAGCAAGAAAAGAAGTAATTAATCGGCCATTACCTGGTTGTTGACTGTCGCCGAAGAAAGAGGCGCTTCCCGCCCCCTGCAATGTACTTTACACACCAAAAGATGGAACAGAAGTGGCCCGGAGACCCTAAAATCAGCAGTTTATATACTCTCGCGGAAAGTTCGAGGCGTTTTAGGGAAGAAAACACCCGCCCACAATCACTTTATTGGGTAGGGTACAGCAACATATCCCAGTTGGGGGAAGATACATCAGATTGGTCAGAAATTAATTAAAGAAAGTCGGGATTGGCTAAATACAAAACAAGGGGAAAGAGAGGGGTATACAGCCAACTTAAACAATAACAGAAAGAAATTTAACAAGAAACAAACTTTTGAAATAAAAATTTCTCCAAAAAACAGTTCTTTCACTCCGCACTAGGGTGCACTATTGTTGATCTTCAGTAGTGTCCTCTAGAAGAGAAAGTTTACACTTCTTACTACAAGCAAAACAAAAATACGTCGAAAATGACACAGTTCAAAAACTCCAAATTTTCCACGTAGTGACATCTTCTGAGAAATTTGAAAATTAGTACCATCAATAAAGTTCAGATTTCCTCCAGCAGAGGAGTTTCAATTGGCGCACATTTTAAATTAGAGGCGTGGAGGTGTACCGCCCGGTACAATTATTATTATTATTATTATTACATCGAAAATGGGAAATATCCCGGGGGCAATGGTCACTTACAGTAGTGTAATAATAAAGTTAACATAATTACCCAACAACAAACAGAAAAACAACCACAAAACAAGAGTACAAAAGACAATTCCATGGAGAGGAAAAATGACAAGAAATACTACTAGTTTGAACTTTCTACATCACGCGTCATTATGTACAAATTCACACACAGCTTAAGTATTTCCAGTACTTAACACTACGGCTTACAATACTATCGACTGAACTTACTACTGCGCCGTTCCGGCGTCCAGATCGAGTCACAAAACGATCCAGACTAGCTAAAAAAATTTCATTAATGTTTAATTCAGTATCGTTTTGGGGACATGAGTTCTGATAGAGTGTTGCCAATTGAGATAAACGGATGAACTTGCATTACATCCGCCCGTTGGATGTCTCCATCTCGCGATTCGATTCATTTCATTAAAATTACTACGATTCTAATCCTAAGATTACTTATAAATACATGCTTAACCTAAGTAGCCATTGAAAGAATAAATAAATGTATCTAACATAACTTTATTAAATTGAAAGATCTTGAAAATGATTTGAAAAGCTGAATATATTGATAAGAATCTAATTATTTCATCATCTAACTAACCTACTTATTATTTATAAAACATTTAAAGGCCTTTAATCTAAAGCGAGAAAGATACATTCTTGTTATATACATGCTCTCTGTGGGATATAGAAAATGACTCAGATGCCCATTACTCGATATCAATCATCAAAAATAAAATCACGCTTTTATATTCTTGCTTTTGCCTTTACGCAACCTAATTTCATGGATTCTCCACTTAATTTATATATACTACATTTGCCAATCAATTCCCAGGATTTCAGTTTGTTTTGCCTGCATCTATCTGTTAATATTTCATTATCACAATCGTCACGCTTGTTAACTTTCATAAAAAGAAAAGCACTGATCTTCTCATTCATGTAAATCGAGTATTTCAAAATTTGTGTCCCTGACGTTCACACTTCAGTAAGAAAAGATAAAACAAGTCATTAAATCATTATTTTGCTCTAAAAATAACCAAAGTTACCATTACTGATAATTATTTAAACTATTCATCAAAAATAAAACGTAAATTTCCAAAATTAAGTTAAGTGCCAATGTATTTTCCATATGTGATCTGTCATTATGTCACCAGTTACACCTGACATCTATTTAATGTTATTCTTCTGGAAATTCTGTAGTCTGACATCTAAGAAAACTCTATTAATCAATGTCAACATCCTTCAGTTACAGAGAACCTCTCCAGTGATAACATTTAATATGATCAAACAAGCCTCCTAACACTATTTACTTGAGTAAAGATAGTTGTGGTTAGAAATTCAGGATAATATGGGCTAAGTTCACATTAATTTCCCTATGTGGATTCATTTTTGATGATCTACAGGTATTCAATCAACATATGCACGTTATATGGATCGTATTTAGTGTTATATGTGGAATACTGAAGGATTAATATGCGTTATAGAATCAAATATACCTATTCTCAACCTTGAATTGCGGCAACTAACTTAACATCGTCAATAAAATATATACATCTCTTCAATCTCGACGAATAATAATCATCAACATCATTATTCTTCTTATTACTCGACCATTCTTCACATATATCAGGTGGCTCTCGAACGCCGAACTTTCTACGTATAAATGCCCCGCATGCACGAATAATTGTTGCAATTCCAATGACTAAATACTTCGAGTTTTGTTTCTATGTGGTTTAGGGCCGGAATTATAATATAGGTTTAAACTGTTGGTTCAGTTTAAACGTCGGTTTATCTGTTAGTCGTGTATTCTAAAACATAATCTTAAGTTTAACTACAGATTAATTTTACTGCCACTCATCTACCGTTTAAACTGAACTTTAAGAATACATAATCTTACAACATGGCAGAACGAATGGATCTGTAATATATTTTTGAGGTGATTGAAGAAATACTAAGCGATGAGGAAGAAGTGGTTCAAATTATTGAACGACCACGAGCACTACGAGTTTTCCGAGCAAGGGAACGTCACTTTCGTATGTGAAATAACAAATAGTTTTTAAATAGGTTTAGGCTTACAAAACAGACTACCATAACCATATACGTATTTCAGCAAATTGGTGCTAGAATAAAACATGCAACGAAAAGGTAAGAATGTAAAAATGACTTCCTGAACAGTTTGAATGTCAAAAGTGTAAATTTTAGAAAATAAAGTAACTTCCTTCTATTTCACAAATCATGCTGTAGCGCCCCTCGGTCAGCTACTAATAGCATTGTGGTATGTTTATTACAATGGGATATTTCGGAGGAATTCTTAAGGCCACTGTTTCACGGACTATATAAATATTTCTGTACTAATTGCACAAGTAAAATTAGGACAACGTTTATTGCTTTTATCCGCCATTTTACCTACAAGATGTAACAAGACATTATCGACAGTCATCTTTTCTCGCAAGTCACTGCTACCAAGATCGTATATTTCCTTCTTCACCTCAGTTTAATTAGGCCGGTCATTATAAGACTCAACATCAGTTTAAACTCCAGTTACAGTTTAACTCAATCTTCAGTTTAAACCCTCATTATAATACCGGCCCTAAATAACACTTATGACAGTATCAAGCCGTGGTTCCACGTGATTCCATTACGTGCAATCTTCAAAGGCGGCAATTCTTTATATCTCGAAATTTCAATAACTCGAAATCGAATTCACTTCCCACGGTGATTCGAGATATCGAAGTTCGACTGTAATTAAGATACAGTCCGAGCATTTTCCTGGTGTCAAAATAAGAAACTACGGAAAATAATTTTGAGGGTTGAGATAACAGTTATCTAACCCATTATCTCCCGAATGCAAACTGAAAGTTACGTGAATAAAAAACCGCGTAGCTACTCGCTCGGTGCCTCATTCCTTGAGTAGGCATGTGATTGTTAGGTACAATAACGGCGAAGTAATCGTTTGTTGTTGTTTACCATGATAGACATTCCGTAACATTTTCGTAGCCTTACCAAACGGCTCATTACATAAGAGGGAGGGGAAGCCTATATCTAGTGTCAAGGACGATCAATAATGAGCTGCTCATGCCTCAGATCACGAGGAGTAGGTGACTCATGTCATCGCGTTCACAGTTGTTACGTAACACTTACTACTGCAACACATCGCGCAATAAGTGACATCTCTGCTGTTCTTCATAAATATAATTATTTGAACCCAGTTGATATTGGTATTAACCTTGATTCGTATTAATAATTTATTGCAATTGTTATACGGTGGGGCTCAGGTTATGAAGAAGGTTACTCAGCCAAATCACATTACATTAGACAGGGGTTTCCCACACTTGCACTTGAGGCTCCCTTGAAACTTTAAAGTTAAATTTAACTTTCTTTACAATACATAAACATACTTCCTATTAACATAATAATTATAAAACAATATGACACTTGGACAAGCCTCCGTGGCTCAGGCCTTAGCGCGCCGGCCTCCCACCGCTGGATACCATGGTTCAAATCCCGGCCACTCCATGTGAGATTTGTGCTGGACAAAGCGGAGGCGCGACAGGTTTTTCTCCGGGTACTCCGGCTTTCCCTGTCATCTTTCATTCCAGCAACACTCTCCAATATCATTTCATTTCATCTGCCAGTCATTAATCATTGTCCCAGAGGAGTGCAACACGCCTCGGTAGTCGACACAATTCGTATCCTTGCCGCAAGTTGGGGGCTTCATTCATCCCATCCCTGACCCGGTCATTGACTGGAAAACAGGTTGTATGTTTTTATGACACTGGGATGACCTTGCTGGCGGGACCTAGTGTTTACAGTGCACTATGTCTTCTGGTATAGGCTAGAGCAATTTTGTCACTTTCATTGATCTGTCTCTGTCTTATCCTTGGCTTTAACAATATGACAGTGACTGAAGTATGAGCGATGACAGTAATTATTCAGCCAGTCCCTGCTATGAATGGTGTAAAAATGTTGCTCATAGGGTTGGTTGCTGCATGCATTTCAGTGGGCTTGGCAAATTGATATGTAACAGCAACTTCTGGCTTGGTGAGGAAAGCAACGGGAAACTACCTCACTCCTCATTTCCCTAGTACGCCTCTTCAGTGATGGCGGAGCTGCTGAGGATCCAACCAGCCTTAGGTCTGAGGACTGAACGTACATACATACATACATACATACATACATACATACATACATACATACATACATACATACATACATACATACATACACTGACTGACAGAGCAAATGCAACACCAAGAATGAGTGGTCAGAACTTTATGCCAATTGCAGGGTAGACTGACGTCACTGAGGTATGCTCATGATGTGAAATGCGCCGCTGTGCTGCGCACGTAGCGAACGATAAATGGGACACGGCGTTGGCGAATGGCCCACTTCGTACCGTGATTTCTCAGCCGACAGTCATTGTAGAACGTGTTGTCGTGTGCCACAGGACACGTGTATAGCTAAGAATGCCAGGCCGCCGTCAACGGAGGCATTTCCAGCAGACAGACGACTTTACGAGGGGTATGGTGATCGGGCTGAGAAGGGCAGGTTGGTCGCTTCGTCAAATCGCAGCCGATACCCATAGGGATGTGTCCACGGTGCAGCGCCTGTGGCGAAGATGGTTGGCGCAGGGACATGTGGCACGTGCGAGGGGTCCAGGCGCAGCCCGAGTGACGTCAGCACGCGAGGATCGGCGCATCCGCCGCCAAGCGGTGGCAGCCCCGCACGCCACGTCAACCGCCATTCTTCAGCATGTGCAAGACACCCTGGCTGTTCCAATATCGACCAGAACAATTTCCCGTCGATTGGCTGAAGGAGGCCTGCACTCCCGGCGTCCGCTCAGAAGACTACCATTGACTCCACAGCATAGGCGTGCACGCCTGGCATGGTGCCGGGCTAGAGCGACTTGGATGAGGGAATGGCGGAACGTCGTGTTCTCCGATGAGTCACGCTTCTGTTTTGTCAGTGATAGTCACCGCAGACGAGTGTGGCGTCGGCGTGGAGAAAGGTCAAATCCGGCAGTAACTGTGGAGCGCCCTACCGCTAGACAACGCGGCATCATGGTTTGGGGCGCTATTGCGTATGATTCCACGTCACCTCTAGTGCGTATTCAAGGCACGTTAAATGCCCACCGCTACGTGCAGCATGTGCTGCGGCCGGTGGCACTCCCGTACCTTCAGGGGCTGCCCAATGCTCTGTTTCAGCAGGATAATGCCCGCCCACACACTGCTCGCATCTCCCAACAGGCTCTACGAGGTGTACAGATGCTTCCGTGGCCAGCGTACTCTCCGGATCTCTCACCAATCGAACACGTGTGGGATCTCATTGGACGCCGTTTGCAAACTCTGCCCCAGCCTCGTACGGACGACCAACTGTGGCAAATGGTTGACAGAGAATGGAGAACCATCCCTCAGGACACCATCCGCACTCTTATTGACTCTGTACCTCGACGTGTTTCTGCGTGCATCGCCGCTCACGGTGGTCCTACATCCTACTGAGTCGATGCCGTGCGCATTGTGTAACCTGCATATCGGTTTGAAATAAACATCAATTATTCATCCGTGCCGTCTCTGTTTTTTCCCCAACTTTCATCCCTTTCGAACCACTCGTCCTTGGTGTTGCATTGTCACTGTCAGTCAGTGTACATACATACATACATACATACATACATACATACATACATACATACATACATACATACATACATACATACATACATACATACATACATACATACATACATACATACATACATACATACATACATACATACATACATACATACATACATACATACATACATACATACATACATACATACATACATACATACATACATACATACATACATACTGTGCCCTTTTCGATATTCGCCTTATGGGCGCAATACATACATACATACATACATACATACATGCATACATGGCACTTGGCTAATAATTACAGTACTGTTGATCTGGACACTAACTTGAGAACATTTACTTGGTACAGACAGATGATGCTGCTTTTCAGAGAGGAAGCGTTTTAGGTCTCTTTCAAGCGTAGTCACGCAAGGCCCAAGATCAGTTTCTACATGATGTATTCGTGATCATGTTACAAAATCTCAGTGATGACGGCAAATGGATCAATTTGAGATAAGGAACCATACCCTGGAAACGATCGAGTCAAAATAAAGAAAAATTATATTCATTTTAAGTCCGTTTACTTGTATAAGTTTCACAAGCTGTTCCATTTACAACAAATGTTCGGAATAGCGTCCCCGTGCGTCAATGCAGGCATGGCGTTGTCGCACAAAGTTCTGTCGTTCCCGTTCGAATATCCCCGGTGTCGTTTGAACACTGTCGCAGGCAGCGAGAATTCTTGTCAAGAGATCGTTTTCAGTCTCGACAGGTGTCTCTTACACAACCCCATGTGGTTGGCTTCCGGCACGTTAAAGAACTATTACAGGATGAAATTCCGACATCGCGTCGTTTGTTGAGAACGGACGAACGTTAAACAACTTGGGTTATTAATAACTTTTGACTCGAACATTTCCGGAATACGATTCCTTATCTCAAATTGATTCATCATCCCTGAAAGTTTTTAACATCATCACGGACACACTCTGTATATTAGTGTAGCTCTGGTTCTGTACTTTGTTTTCATTTATGTGAGCAGAAAAGGTACACTAACACACGTAAGTCGTCATAAACGGCATTAAAGACAGCACTGCCTTTCCAGAAATATCAGGGTATAGGGAACGTGTTTGGATGCAGAAAATGATCTAACACACGTAAGTCGTCATAAACGGCATTAAAGACAGCACTGCCTTTCCAGAAATATTAGGGTATAGGAAACGTGCTTGGATGCAGAAAATGATCATAGACGTGCAATTGTGATACACGATCTTCAAATAACAGTCACAAGATATTTCATTTAGTTGATCATCCTCAAGGGAGGGCAGTTCATATTCAGTTTCCAAGAAGGGATTTCTGATCCATGAGATTTTCCTCAGTTAGAAGCGTCAAATATTGTCTGAGTGTGGATCCTAGCAATTTCGTGTGTTTTTACCATTTCATTACTTACGCTGTAGCTACTACTGTGGATCAGTGGTAGTGTCGGTCTATGGATCCCAAGATAGCGGGTTCAAACCTGGCAGAGTTAGTTGGATTTTTGAAGGGCGAATAAAAGTCCATTCGACAGTCCATGCCGTACGATGTCGGCATGTGAAAGATCACTTTTTTCTTTTTTTTTTTGCTATTTTGCTTAACGTCGCATCGACACAGATATGTCTTATGGCGACGATGGGATAGGAAAGGTCTAGGAAGTGGAAGGAAGCGGCCGTGGCCTTAATTAATGTACAGCCCCGGCATTTGCCTGGTGTGAAAATGGGAAACCACGGAAAACCATGAAAGATCTCTGGTGACACATTTGGTGTTTATGCGACAAAATTCATTAAATGTCAGCCATAGACGCCCAAGAGAGTTTTGGTTTACTCGGTCTGCCATCTGAAATGAAACGGCGGATTGCTTTTAGTGCCGGATGTGTCCAAGGACTTCGGCTTGCCAGGTGCAGCTCTTTTGATTTGACACCCGTGGGCGACCTGCGCGTCGTGATGAGGATGAAATGATGATGAAGTCGACATATACACCCAGTCCCCGTGCCAGGGGAATTAACCAATTATGGTTAAAATTCCCGACCCTGCCCGGAATCGAACCCGGGACCCCTGTGACCAAAGACCAGCACGCTAACCATTTAGCTATGGGACCAGACGGTCTGCCATCTAGTGGACATAGAGCAGACAAGCCAGATGGCGTCAAATCGAAATGTCTCTACACGGTAGATGAGGCCATACGATTATTATTATTATTATTATTATTATTATTATTATTATTATTATTACTTACGGTGTTTGGCAGTATTTTTTCATTTGCAGACAGGAAAGCATGTAGTGTTGGGAATTATTCAAGTTCGGTTTTGCTGATCCGGCGTGTGCATATACTAATTTTCATTATGTTCTATCTCTTTTGTCTTGGACTGTGAAGAATATGACTTGTGTTCCTTGCAGACTTGGATTCAGCTCATTCAACTGACTGAATATATCTCCTAAATGAGCAAGTCTCGCAAGCCACGAGAAATCCTTGAAGAAGTCTTTGCAACTGCAATATCCCATCGACAAGAAATAGTCTAACTTCATTTCTCAGTTCAAATGAGCCATTCAACATGCTGCCTCTCGATAACCACTTAACCTCAGTATGCATTAGCAGATGTTCACGATCTTGAATTGTGTGTGTTCAGTACAGTTTCGCTCTTTAAGTACTTACAACTTACGTCATTATTGCGGACCCCTTGGACTATCGACCGGACCACGGGTTGGGAATTGCTGCATTAGACCGTTAAGCAAAACTTAAGTATCCCCTAATTCAGGAATGGCAAACCTTTACCAACTAGCGGTCCAATTAAGGTCTTGTAAATTACTTTCTTACTATCTAGTGTGTCATCACGTCATCAGTTATTTTCCTATAAAATCATCATGAAATCCCTCATTTGACTTCTGAAGCTCCAGGACACTGCCCTTGAGGCGGTAGAGGTGGGATCCCTCTCTGAGTCCGAGGGAAAAACCAGCCCTGGAGGATAAACAGATTAAGAAGGAGAAGAAGAAGAAGACGACTAAGAAGAAGAAGAAGAAGAAGAAATGTAGTTAGTAGACTGCATTACATATAAATCCATTCGACTGAATGTTTCGTGATTTGACTTCATTTAGTTATTAGACTGCATTACATATAAATACATTGGAGTGAATGTTTCCTGATTTTATTTTGCAAACATAATTTAAAATCACATCATTTTCAAAAAGGCATATTTTAAGAGAAAGGTATATTCTTGCTTTAACCTAACAAAATTTTGTAAAAAAAAAAAATATGGCCATAGAATTAATTGAGACATACTTAAGTGTAATATTACACTGACTGACAGAGCAAATGCAACACCAAGGAGGAGTGGTTCGAAAGGGATGAAAGTTGGGGAAAAAACAGAGTCGGCACGGAAGAATAATTGATGTTTATTTCAAACCGATATGCAGGTTACACAATGCGCACGGCATCGACTCAGTAGGATGTAGGACCACCGCGAGCGGCGATGCACGCAGAAACACGTCGAGGTACAGAGTCAATAAGAGTGCGGATGGTGTCCTGAGGGATGGTTCTCCATTCTCTGTCAACCATTTGCCACAGTTGGTCGTCCGTACGAGGCTGGGGCAGAGTTTGCAAACGGCGTCCAATGAGATCCCACACGTGTTCGATTGGTGAGAGATCCGGAGAGTACGCTGGCCACGGAAGCATCTGTACACCTCGTAGAGCCTGTTGGGAGATGCGAGCAGTGTGTGGGCGGGCATTATCCTGCTGAAACAGAGCATTGGGCAGCCCCTGAAGGTACGGGAGTGCCACCGGCCGCAGCACATGCTGCACGTAGCGGTGGGCATTTAACGTGCCTTGAATACGCACTAGAGGTGACGTGGAATCATACGCAATAGCGCCCCAAACCATGATGCCGCGTTGTCTAGCGGTAGGGCGCTCCACAGTTACTGCCGGATTTGACCTTTCTCCACGCCGACGCCACACTCGTCTGCGGTGACTATCACTGACAGAACAGAAGCGTGACTCATCGGAGAACACGACGTTCCGCCATTCCCTCATCCAAGTCGCTCTAGCCCGGCACCATGCCAGGCGTGCACGCCTATGCTGTGGAGTCAATGGTAGTCTTCTGAGCGGACGCCGGGAGTGCAGGCCTCCTTCAGCCAATCGACGGGAAATTGTTCTGGTCGATATTGGAACAGCCAGGGTGTCTTGCACATGCTGAAGAATGGCGGTTGACGTGGCGTGCGGGGCTGCCACCGCTTGGCGGCGGATGCGCCGATCCTCGCGTGCTGACGTCACTCGGGCTGCGCCTGGACCCCTCGCACGTGCCACATGTCCCTGCGCCAACCATCTTCGCGACAGGCGCTGCACCGTGGACACATCCCTATGGGTATCGGCTGCGATTTGACGAAGCGACCAACCTGCCCTTCTCAGCCCGATCACCATACCCCTCGTAAAGTCGTCTGTCTGCTGGAAATGCCTCCGTTGACGGCGGCCTGGCATTCTTAGCTATACACGTGTCCTGTGGCACACGACAACACGTTCTACAATGACTGTCGGCTGAGAAATCACGGTACGAAGTGGGCCATTCGCCAACGCCGTGTCCCATTTATCGTTCGCTACGTGCGCAGCACAGCGGCGCATTTCACATCATGAGCATACCTCAGTGACGTCAGTCTACCCTGCAATTGGCATAAAGTTCTGACCACTTCTTCTTGGTGTTGCATTTGCTCTGTCAGTCAGTGTAAAATATGCTATGTTGCTCGATTACCGACGTATTTATTACATGTTAAAACATTAAAGCATGTTGTGTAGCGTGTGACAGAAGTTGTGTTCGCGTGTCACCTAGTGGCACGCGTGTCATAGGTTCGACATCCTTGATCTAACGGGTACACCTGGGTCCTAAGGACGCTTAGGAAATTTATTTCTGCGTTGAATATTGAATTTTCACGACCACATTGTAATCAAAACCGACTTTCAACCTATTAGGTCGTGTTACGTACAGTTAACATCTCTTCCGCACGTATTCATTGACTTGGCCCTCAACGGGCGTCTTAAACGCACTCTACAGTGTGATGGCAGTAGTGCCGGACCTGTAGCTTTGATCCTTTCCAACAGAACATAGCTGACCTAGGCCATCATGGCTCAGTTGGTAGAGCAACCGACGCGAAATCGGGAAGTTGTGGGCTCGGATCCCACTGGTGTCCGGTTGGCCATTTTTGTTCTGTACTTAACATCTTTTCATCGCGTAATAACTGTACATAACAGGACCTAATAGGTTGAAAGTCGGTTTCGATTATTTGTGAGTGTTTGCGTGTTTCTGTCGTGGATGGTAGTGTGGTGTGTTGTGTGAATATATGAAGAGGAAAGTTTTGGAAAAAACACAAACACCCAGTCTCGGAGCCAGAAAAATTAATCAGACGCCATTAAAATCCCCAATGCGGCCGGGAATCGAAGCTGGAACCCTCTGTACCGAAGGCCTCAACGCTAACTATTCAGACAAACACCCTGACGATAATACTAATAATAAATATTATTATAATAAATTAAATATTATATTTTCGAGGTCTATAACGTCTTTAATTTTCTCACAGTTGATGAGGCTTAACTTTCTTTTGTGGATCCACTTATTGTTCTTTCGTTTTATACCTTTATGTTCTCTGTGTGTGGTGTCAAAGAGGCTACTAAGAGGGGAACAACTAAAGAACTCTCTCGTCGTGTAACCCCAAAAGCATATTGTAGTTGCGCCTAGAAAAACCACCATGTGATAGTATTTCATCTTAGAACTCTGTCCCGAAAGGTTCTGTCATCAAACGTTCAGTACTGCATCAACTGTATCAACGAATTTTCGTTCTAAGTGCTGCGGGTTAGTATCTCTCTCCTCAACATTGTCATATAGCGCCATTTCGCGGCACAACGGCGATATACGTGATTCTATGCTTTTTCATGTCGCGCAGAAAATGTACGAATGCGATTTTCTTTACATAGTTCCTGAAACTTATTCATTTCGATTGAACATAACGCCAGGCATGAGGAATAAGGACTGAACGCGGTGATCAGACCCGCGAAATTCAGTGAGTAGCAACTTGTCCGATAGCTTGGACGTCTCTAACTGAATGGCTGCCCAACTTTAAATGATAATGAAAAACGTTTTCTTGGATATATGTATATGACCTTTGCATTGAGCACTTTCACAATTCTTTCACTCCTGTAGGCCTTGTCCTATTTAGATAATCAATTCTGACAGCTAATCTTATCATATTTATAATACTTTATGCAGATAATCTATATAGATAATATGAACATTAAATAATGATATCTACTCTTGTTATTCTTTTAATAGATCAACA
The DNA here is from genome assembly GCF_040414725.1 of Anabrus simplex. Lineage (NCBI taxonomy): Eukaryota > Metazoa > Arthropoda > Insecta > Orthoptera > Tettigoniidae > Anabrus > Anabrus simplex. The sequence goes on along the minus strand of NC_090275.1, from coordinate 71,252,887 downwards.
TCTACACTGTCCTCATTTATTGTGCCCAGTTCCCCGTTTTCATATTTTCCTTTAAATATACCATCGTTTGTAGCTATTATCCTTTGGCCTTATAAATGTGCGATATTTGTGAGCCCTCTTTGTCATGATTTTCAGGTCCTTTCTCTTAGAAATGTGTGAGCTTGTCTCATTTCACAATATTTGTGAACCTGTCTACGATTTTCTTGATCCTGTCAGAAATTTGTGAGCCTGTCTTTATGATGATTTTCTTGATCCGGTCTCAGTAATTTGTGAGCCTGTCACAGTATCTGTGAGAATGTCTTTATCAAGATTTTCTTGGTCCTATCTTAGAAATTTGTGAGCCTGTTTCATTTTACAATATTTGTGAGCCTGTCTCATTTCACAATATTTGTGAGCATTTCACAATATTTGTGAGCCTGCCATTATCACGACTTCCTTGATACTATTTTAGAAATTTGTGACCGAGCTCGATAGCTGCAGTCGCTTAGGTGCGGCCAGTATCCAGTATTCGGGAGATAGTAGGTTCGAACCCCACTGTCGGCAGCCCTGAAAATGGTTTTCCGTGGTTTCCCATTTTCACACCAGGCAAATGCTGGGGCTGTACCTTAATTAAGGCCACGGCCGCTTCCTTCCCACTCCTAGCCCTTCCCTGTCCCATCGTCGCCATAAGACCTGTATGTGTCGGTGCGACGTAAAGCAACTAGCAAAAAAAAAAAAAAAAGAAGAAATTTGTGAGTCTGTCACAGTAATTGTGAGCCTGTCTTTATCACGATTCTCTTGATCCTCTCTTAGAAATTTGTGAGCCTGTCTTTAAAACGAATTTCTTGTTCCTTCCTTAGAAATCTGTGAGCCTGTCACAGTATTTGTGAGCTTGTCATTGTTACGATTTTCTTGATCCTGTCTCAGAAATTTGTTAGCCTATCACAGTATTTGTGAGCCTGGCCACGATTTTCGAGACCCTGTCTTACTATTTCTTCGCCGGTCTTAAAGTGGTTTTCGTGAATCTGTCTTACATTATGACGTTTGCGATGCTGTCCTCCATCACAAATTGTACGATTTGGTTTTCCATCATGACATTTCTGTGAGCCTATCTTTATCATGAATAATGTGAGCTTGTCTTAAGGTGCGTCCACACCAAGGTGTTTTCGTCAACTTTGTTAATAAATACGGTTAACTAACAATGTTCATGAATATAGTTTACTGTTAATAAACGACATACCGAGCTCGATAGCTGCAGTCGCTTAGGTGCGGCCAGTATCCAGTATTCGGGAGATAGTAGGTTTGAACCCCACTGTCGGCAGCCCTGAAGATGGTTTTCCGTGATTTCCCATTTTCACACGAGGCAAATGCTGGGGCTGCACCTTTATAAAGGCCATGGCCGCCTCCTTCCCATTCCTAGGCCTTTCCTATCCCATCGTCGCCATAAGACCTATATGTGTCGGTGCGACGTAAATCAAATAGCAAAAAAAAAAAAAAGTTTTTAAATAATATGTTCTTTGCTTGTTGTACTCTTCTGGTAGCAGTTGTTGTTGTTGTTGTTGGGTGATATAAATTTAAATTTTACTTTCTTATCACAATACTGTAAGTGACCATTGCCACCGGGATATTTCCCAAATGCGATGCATATGATAATAATAATAATAATAATAATAATAATAATAATAATAATAATAATAATAATAATAATAATAATTTCTGCCTTTTAGTGTAATCAAATTGTCCACATTAGATATGCATATTTTTAGTTGCCAGCTACCATATTGCAACGTAGTATTCAGCCTTATCATTACTTCACTACATTTACTTTTCTTCTTCTTCTTCATCTGTTTACTCTCCAGGGTCGGCTTTTCCCTCAGACTCAGCGAGGGATCCCACCTCTACCGCCTCAGGGGCAGTGTCCTGGAGCTTCAGACGCAGGGTTGAGGATACAACTGGGGAGGATGACCAGTACCTCGCCCAAGTGGCCTCAGCTGCTATGCCGAACAGGGGCCTTGCGGAGGATGGGATAATTGGAACGGATAGACAAGGAAGAGGGAACGAAGCGGCCGTGGCCTTAAGTTAGGTATCATCCCGGCTTTTGCCTGGAGGAGAAGTGGGGAAACCACGGAAAACCACTTCTAGGATGGCTGAGGTGGGAATCGAACCCACCTCTACTCAGTTGACCTCTCGAGGCTGAGTGGACCCCGTTCCAGCCCTCGTACCAATTTTCAAATTTCGTGGCAGAGCCGGGAATCGAGCCTAGGCCTCTGGGGGTGGCAGCTAATCACACTAATCACTACAGCACAGAGGCGGACTACATTTACTTGTTAGGACTGAAATTGCGTCGTGTGTTATTTCCACGAGAGAGAGAGAGAGAGAGAGAGAGAGAGAGAGAGTAATAATAACACTGGTATTAACATGCCTCAATAATAGCATAGCTGCAAGACACGCGAGCCAGGCGAGGGTAGGAACTGGTTATAAGTGGTTCTCACACAAAGCAACAAGATTGCGGATAATTGTGCTGCCCCGGATGGCCTATTGGATATGAACCTTGACCCGACCATACTTATAGAGGAACATTGTTACGTAACACGAGGTTAGAGTAGCTGGTTCAAGGGTAGCTGGACTGTAAAGAAGTACAGACGTCGTCAGTGTTGGTAGATCGATGCAAACAAAGCAGGTGTGCTCGGCGTATGGCTTTTTTAGTGCCGGGAGTGTCCGAGGACATGTTTGGCTTGTCAGGTGGTCTTTCGATTTGACGCTCGTAGGCGATCTGCGCGTCGTGCTGCTGACGATGAAATGATAATGAAAACAATACATACAGCCAGCCCCGTGCCAGCGGAATTAACCAATGATGGTTAAAATTCCCGACTCTGTCGGGCATTGAACCCGGGACCCCTGTGACCAAAGGCCAGCACGCTAACAATTTAGTCATGGAGCCGGTCTGTGCTCAGATGTCTTTCTGTGGTGTAGTGGTTAGTGTGATTAGCTGCCACCCCAGATGCCCGGGTTCGATTCCGACTCTGCCACGAAATTTGAAAAGTGGTACGAGTCTGGAACGTGGTCCACTCAGCCTGAGGAGGTCAACTGAGTAGAGGGGGGTTCGATTCCCTCCTCTGCCATCATGGATATGGTTTTCCGTGGTTTCCCACTTCTCCTCCAGGCAAATGTCAGTAAGGTACCTAACTTAAGGCCACGGCCGCTTCCTTCCCTCTTCCTTGTCTATCCGTTCCAAACTTCCCATCCCCCCACAAGGCCCCCGTTCAGCATAGCAGGTGAGGCCGCCTGGGAGAGGTACTGGCCATCCTCCCCAGTTGTATCCCCTGGCCAGAGTCTGTAGCTCCGGCACACTGGTCTTGAGGCGGTAGAGGTGGGCTCGTTCGCTGAGTCCGAGGGAAAAACCGACCCTGGAGAGTAAACAGATTAAGAAGAAGAAGAAGAAGAAGGGTAAACATTGTTCAGTTTTTGTCCTGTCACTTCTACTGTCATTGCTACTGTTTAAACCTAGGATATAATAGAGCAAGGTCGGTGGATGCAGAGTGGGTCTCGCGCACAATTGGCCACGGTTGGTCCGTGGTCCAACAGCTCTGCACTCTGACCGGCCAACTGAGCAGAGGAGGGGTGTCCACAGCTCTACCGTGGCTCTACGCCTCTGGATTCGGGAGACGGGACAGGGCTGGACCTCACGGCTGACCCCAACCGTCGGCTGTCCTGAGAATGGTTTTCCGTAGGTTTCCATTCTCCTGCACTAAGGCGAATGCCGGGACAGTTCCTAGTATAGGCCACGGCCGCCAACCACCTTCACCGTAACAAATCTTCCGGCCTGTGAGACGGTGTCACCGTCTAAGTGGCCCGCCTCCCCCTTCAGGGGAGGTCTGGAAACATTTTAGTAGTAATAGAGCAAACTTTTCCCACCGCTTTTCCCACACCTGTGTCACACACACACACACACACACACACACACACACACACACACACACACACACACACACACACACACACACATTTATATGTATGTAAATAAATTAGTCAATTTGGCGCTGTTTTACGGCCGGATGCCCTTCCTGACACCAACCCTATAAGCAGGTATATAATTACTGTTGCGTGTCTTTGTGATGGTTGGTAGTGTGTTGTCTGAATATGAAGAGGAAAGTGTTGGGACAAACACAAACACCCAGTCCCCGGAACAGAAGAATTAATCAGACGTGATTAAAATCCCCGACTCGGTCGGGAATCGAACCCGGGACTCTCTGAATCGAAAGCCTCAACGCTGACCATTCAGCCAAGGAGTCGGACAGGATATAATAGAGCAATAAACAACTTTTTTAAAGTGTCCACACATCACGTCACACTTGAAAATACTTGTAATCTTAATGTCTAAGCTTAATACGGTACATGTTTCGTCTTTCTGGAAGACTTATTCAGCCGTAGCTGAGCATTACTTAGCATAGCGTAGCTTAGCTTTCTGTGTGTGGTGGTCTTAACCCTGATCATAATAATAAATTTGTCTGAAGCAGTTTGGCCTATGCTGACGACTTGGTCATAATGGCAGATTGAGCCGAAAGCCTGCAGTTTAATATCTTGGTACCTGAAAATAGGTGCAATGAGTATGGTATGAAATTTAGCCTTTCGAAGACTAAATTGATGTCAGTAGGTTAGAAATTCAACAGAATTGAATGTCAGATTGGTGATACAAAGCTAGAACAGGTCGATCATTTCAAGTATTTAGATTGTGTGTTCTCCCAGGATGGTAATATAGTAAGTGAGATTGAATCAAGGTGTAGTAAAGCTAATGTAGTGAGCTCGCAGTTGCGATCAGCAGTATTCTGTAAGAAGGGAGTCAGCTCCCAGACGAAACTATCTTTACATCGGTCTGTTTTCAGACCGACTTTGCTTTACGAGAATGAAAGTTGGGTGGACTCAGGATATCTTATTCATAAGTTAGAAGTAACAGACATCAAAGTAGCGAGAATGATTGCTGGTACAAACAGGTGGGAACAATGCAGGAGGGTACTCGGAATGAGGAGATAAAGGCTAATTTAGGAATGAACTCGATGGATGAAGCTGTACGCATAAATCTGCTTCGGTGGTGGGGTCATGTGCGGCGAATGGTGGAGGATAGGTTACCTAGGAGAATAATGGACTCTGTTATGGAGGGTAGGAGAAGTAGAGGGAGACCAAGACGACGATGGTTAGACTCAGTTTCTAACGACTTAAAGATAAGAGGTATAGAACTAAATGAGGCCACAACACTAGTTGCAAATAGAGGATTTTGGCGACGTTTAGTAAATTCACAGAGGCTTGCAGACTGAATGAAAAATGAAATGGCGTATGGCTTTTAGTGCCGGGAGTGTCCGAGGACATGTTCGGATCGCCAGGTGCAAGTCTTTCGATTTGACACCCGTAGCTGACCTGCGCGTCGTGATGAGGATGAAATGATGATGAAGACGAAACATACACCCAGCCCCAGTGCCAGTGAAATTAACCAATGATGGTTAAAATTCCCGACCCTGCCGGGAATCGAACCCAGGACCCCTGTGACCAAAGGCCAGCAAGCTAACCATTTAGCCATGGAGCCGGACGCAGACTGAATAACTGAAAGGCATAACAGTATAATGATAATTAATGTATGTGTGTATGTATGTAGCTATTCTGCATGAAACTAGTTCGCTCGACTGTCCGGTGTAAGAGGCATTACGAGTGCTGTGTACAAATTGATTTTTGAGGACTGTTGTGTAAAGTCTCGGTGCTTATAAAGTCCCCAATCTCCAGACGGAGTGGCGACGTGTTTTCACACAGCCAACTATTGATCAGCTGCAAAACACTCTCCCTCAGACCGACATGACCTTCGCCTTGCCTCACTGCTGCGCCATTGCCGTACAGCACCCACTCCACAATTGAACCAGATAAAGGCCGCCTGATCGAATGAAGCACAGTGTGATCTAAATTAACCCCGCACACATAGTGTAGTGTCCATTAGTATGTTCTTAATGTCTAGTGGCCTCAACGTAGGAAAGTGTTCTCTGAGGGGAAGTTCTATAGCGAAAGAGGGGGTTCCATTGACTTGAGCAGAGTTGAGTGTTGTACTGTCATTTAGAAATACAATAGACCTCTTGATCTCAGGCAGCTATTGAACTGCGATGGAATAAATAAGAATGAGTAAATGCAGAGTGATCCCGGCTCAGCAACGAAATTTGAAAAGTGGTACGAGGGCTGGAACGGGGTCCACTCAGCCTCGGGAGGTCAACTGAGTAGAGGTCGGTTCGATTCCCACCTCAGCCATCCTCGAAGTGGTTTTCCGTGGTTTCCCACTTCTCCTCCAGGCGAATGCCGGGATGGTTCCTAACTTAAGGCCACAGCCGCTTCCTTCCCATCCCTCCACAAGGCCCCTGTTCAGCATAGCAGGTGAGGCCGCCTGGGCGAGGTACTGGTCATACTCCCCAGTTGTATCCCCCGACCAAGAGTCTGAAGCTCCAGGACACTGCCCTTGAGGCGGTAGAGGTGGGATCCCTCGCTAAGTCCGAGGGAAAAACCGAACCTGGAGGGTAAACAGATGATGATGATGATGAAATGCAGAGTGAAATATTTCAGAAATCATAATATCTGGAATTCATCAGCAGTTATAAAAAACCAAAACCAAACCCCGTGGCACTACAGTCCTTGAAGGGCCTCGGCCTACCAAGCGACCGCTGCTCAGCCCGAAGGCCTGAAGATTACGAGGTGTCGTGTGGTCAGCACGACGAATCCTCTCGGCCGTTATTCTTCGCTTTCTAGACCGGGGCCGCTATCTGATCGTCAGATAGCTCCTCAATTCTAATCACGTAGGCTAAGTGGACCTCGAATCAGCCCTCCGGTCCAGGTAAAAATCCTTGACCTGGTCGGGAATCGAACCTGGGGCCTCCCGGTAAGAGGCAGACACGCTACCCCTACACCACGGGGCCGGCATCAGCAGTTATTATTACTATTATTTAATCCGTATACCCTCCAGACTTGGTGAGGTGGACCCCGTCCCAGTTCTCGTAACACTTTTCAAATTTCATGGCAGAGCCGAGAATCGAACCCGGGCGTCCAGAGGGTGGCAGCTAATGACACTAACCACTACACCACAGAGGCGGACATTCATCAGCATTTTCCTGTTAAAACTAGTAATGGCCTGTTTTAATTTTCCATCACCGAGCTCGATAGCTGCAGTCACTTAAGCGCGGCCAGTATCCAGTATTCGGGAGATGGTGGGTTCGAACCCAACTGTCGGCAGCCCTGAAGATGGTTTTCCGTGGTTTACCATTTTCACACCAGGCAAATGCTGGGGCTATACCTTAATTAAGACCACGGCCGCTTCCTTTCCACTCCTAGCCCCTTCTTGTCCCATCGTCGCCATAAATGTGTCAATGCGACGTAAAGCCACTAGCAAAAAAAAAAAAAAATCATCCTTAACAGAATTTCTTTATCCGTCAGGACGCATGCGCAGTATTGTATTACATGAACTGATCTCGACATACCAGCATGTATATAAGTCCAAATAAAGCGTTAATTTCCTCCCCATCACATTACCACAGGCTTCAGGAGTACCTTTGGATCAGGCGCGGCTCCATAATACGATCTACAGAGCTGCAGAACCACCACAATGAAAGATATACAATAATATATAGCGATTAGCGATCCCATCCTTCATACTGAGTGTGTATATCGAGCCAAAGATCGATACCCACACAGCTGCTGGTGATCTGGCAACCCTGTTTAGATCTGTGAACGACAGAATATTAGGACAACACACTTAACTACAGCTTTCTTCCGGTAGGTGGCTAAGAGTCGCCCATAAGGTTCTGTATGAACTGCACGCCTTGCAGTACGTCTGGCCTATTCCCGTGACCATAGAGTTAGTAAATAATACACTTGACAGCGCCACCATCCGTAAGAGAATCGCTGCAGCGAGTGAGCCTGTTGGGAAAAGCTCGCTCCGTTGTACTCACCAGTGTTAATAGAGAACTTTTGAACTTTTAAAACTGTGTGGATATTGATATGGTTTAAAATTCTTACACGGCAACATTCTCACATACTACAGCAGAGTTGTGATGCTTCTGTTCAGTAGAAAGAAAGCCCAAAAAGTTTAAATACAGGATAAATGCGCGATAAAAGACAAAGACAAAGACAAGGCTGACGCATTGGCTGACACGTTTGAAAGTACGTGCACTCCCAATGTTGAACCCTGTGATGAAGACTTCGTTGAGTTAGTAGAGAATGAAAACGAACTACACGCCACTCACGTAACTGACCTCCCCCCTGATTTCAAATCTGTTACGCCGTCCGAACTGTTCTTCGCCATAAAACGCCTTAAGAACAGGAAATCTCCAGGCCTAGACAACGTGTCAGCGTCTTTTCTCAAGAACCTACCCAGAAAGGCGCTGACATGTTTGACCAAACTTTTCAATGCGATCTTCCGGTATGGTCATTTCCCGGCCTGCTGGAAGACCGCGAAAGTAATTATGATCCCCAAACCTAACAAAGACAAAACTTTTCCGCAGAACTATCGACCCATCTCCCTTCTCAGCATAATTTCAAAACTATTTGAAACCCTGTTCTTAAGCAGACTAAACACTCTTATTGACGACAAAAACCTTATGAACGAAGAGCAGTTCGGCTTCCGGCGAGGCCATTCCACTGTCCACCAACTTACCCGGCTAACTGAGGAAATCACCAAGAATTTCAACCATCGTCGACATACAGGAGTCTGTTTCTTAGATATTTCTCGTGCGTTCGATAAGGTCTGGCATGACGGACTTATCTACAAACTAAGGACTTTAGGCTTTCCTCCTTACGTACTACGCTTATTGACGAACTACTTAGCCGACCGAAAGTTTCAGGTCCAGGTTGGTGCCGCGCTGTCGGACCCCCGCCCTCTTGAGGCGGGGGTACCACAGGGTGGCGTGATCTCACCTGTTATTTTCAACCTCTATATGACCGACATGCCCAGACCTACGCACGGGAAATTATATTTATATGCAGATGACACTGCAATATCCTCTGTCTCGTGGCAGGCACCTAAAGCCAAAGAATATCTCCAAGACGCCCTCTCCGCCCTCGAACCCTGGTTCGAGAAGTGGAGAATCAAAATTAATGTAGACAAATGTAGTGCTACACTATTTACCAAACGCCGTCCTGACCCTCCCCCTCCCCTGATGTTTTTCGGCGAGGTCATCAGGGGGACTAATAAAACCAAATATCTAGGTGTCACTCTAGACAGAGGACTCACGTTTGCTGACCACACTAAAATTATCGCTGCGCAAGCAAAAGTGCGCCTTTTCAAAATTATTCCCATGATCAAAGCCGACAATGGGCTCACTCTTGAAAACAAAATCCGTTTGTATAAGACGATGGTCCGACCCATCTTAGAGTATGCCAGTCCTATTTGGGGCATCGCAGCCAAGTCCCACCTGTCGACAGTGCAGCGCGTGCAGAATCGTGCGCTGCGCTGCCTGACGGGTGCTCAATGGTTTGAGCGGAACGACGACCTCCATGATACACTACAACTCTCCACCCTCACAACTAGGATTGAGCGAGCAGCCAACTAATTTTACAGCAAACTCCATCTCAGCTCCAACCCCCTCATCTCCAACCTGGGGAATTATGATACGGACGGTCTTCGCTATCGCAGACCAAAAGATGCCCTCAATGTAACTAACTAAACCCCCTCTTCACCCCATTGGGTGCAGGTCATATTCTGGCCAGTTAGATCCACATTGAAAAGTCCACACACTCAACACAGTAATGCAGTCTCGGTAGCATACATCATGAAATAGCACTCAAGGCCGTTACAGGTCGATGGGCTACAATCACTCGTCGGTCACTCGTGACCAATGAGATTTGTGGTCTGATAAAAGAGGATGGTTGTGATTAAGTAACACAAAATCAATTTACTGTCCATGTTAAGTCTTCAAACAACGTACCTTATGATTGGGGTATGCATATTTTTCTATCTTTTGTGTAAATGACCAGGACTTCAGCAAAATTCTATCCAACGACCGAAAACATTCTCTCTCGTACGAAGTGAATGAGCGAGTTCTTAGGCTTACAAGTAATCATGACTATGTTTCTCCGTAATGGTAGTGAATTCTTCCGAGTTAGGTAGTCATGAAAATGAAAACAGAAACGCTAGTACCATCAGATGATGTTCCCCCTCCATTAAGAAAGCCGGCTGCCAAAGATGTATGCAGGTCTCGGAACCTTTGTAAATATGAATGTGTCGATAAGCGGAAGGGGGGCTTTATTTTTTGTAAATTTATTTGTTGTTTTTTGTACAAGTCAGTTACTTATATTTATATTCGGTACATTTTCGAGAACTTCACACTGATAGGACATGGAGAAAAGCGTTTTTGCGGGATTGGAGGACGTATTCACACGAGCTCAGCTGGCACTTCCTGTATACAATACGAATTTAGATTTGTCTATTACACTTACTGCAATGGACTGGGCGTCACAGAGCAGAACCACCAACATTATTCAGCACGAGCCGCCACTGCTTTGGATCAACCCCAAAGACATTACCGACCTACGTCGTACAAGTATACTTGCGCCTTGCAATATGTACCCATGGCCAGTAGGCAGTAATGATCGGTCTTTGAATGTTAAACGCTTAGCGTAACAATAGCGAAAGACTAATCTGTTTACCCTCCAGGTTAGTTTTTCCACCGGACTCAGCGAGGGATCCCACCTCTACCGCTTCAAGAGCAGTGTCTTGGAGCGTGAGACTTCACGTCAGGTGGCCTCACGTGCTGCGCTGTGGGGATGCGAAGATTGGAAGGGATGGACAAGGAACAGGGAAGGAAGGGGCCGTGTCCTAAAGTTAGGTACTATCCCGGCATTTGCCTGGAGAAATGGGAAACTACAGAAAACTACTTCGAGGATGGCTGAGGTGGGAATCGAACCCTCCTCTACTCAGTTGACCTCCCGAGGCTGAGTGGACCCCTCGTACCACTTTTCAAATTTCGTGGCAGAGCCGGGAATGGAACCCGGGCCTCTTGGAGTGGCAGTTAATGACACTAACCACTACACCACAGAGGCGGGCAGCAACTTAACTGATTTTAATAATTTCATATCTTAACCCGTAATCGGAGATATTCGTAGTTAAGCAACATACGCCAAAATTTGCTCACTTCGAGCACTGATATGGGAATTACAAATATGTTTTTTAATACTTTTGTCTGGAACGTGACATTGTATCGAAGTGAAACATGGAAGATAAAAACTCAGAAAGAAAGAGAATAGAAGCTTTTGAAATGTGGTGGTACAGAAGGTGAGTTGGATAGATACTGTATGGAACAAGTGACAGAGAACGATTTGCTCAGTTCCTTTTTGAGGGAAGTTTAAGCAGTAAGCCGACCCCGTGGTGTAGGGGGAGCGTGCCTGCCTTTTACCCGGAGGCCCCGGGTTCGATTCCCGGCCAGGTCAGGGATTTTTACCTGGACCTGAGGGCTGGTTCGAGGTCCACTCAGCCTACGTGATTAGAATTGAGTACCTAGCTATCTGACGGTGCGATAGCGGCCCGGTCTAGGAAGCCAAGTATAACGGCCGAGAGGATTCGTCGTGCTGACAACACGGCACCTCTTAATCTGCAGGCCTTCGGGCTGAGCAGCGGTCGCTTGGTAGGCCAAGGCTCTTCAAGTGCTGTAGTGCCATGGGGGGGGGGGGGGTGTTAAAAGAAGTAAGAACGATAGGAATAGACGAAGACATGAATACAACAAACAGATTAGAGTTGATGTAGGATGCAGTAGTTACGTAGAAATGGAAAGGTTAGCACAGGAAGGATTTAAACCAGTCCACGGATTGATGACCCGACCAAACAACAATTTTTTTTTTTGCAATATCTGATTTACGTCGCACGGACACAGGTCTTTTGGATACGATGGGATAGGTTAGGACTAGGGGTGGGAAGGAAGCAGTCGTGGCCTTAATTAAGGTACAGATCCAGCATGAACATAGGAAACCATGGAAAACCATCTTCAGGGGTGCGACAGTGGGGTTCAAACCCATTATTTCCCGAATACAAGCTCACAGCTGCGCGACCCTAACCGCACGGCCAAATTATTATTATTATTTTTTTTTGGATCAGGCATGCGGGTAGATAGTACCGAGGTATTTATAACAAGAGATAGGGGTCCGCCTCTGTGGTGTAGTGGTTAGTGTGATTAGCTGCCAACCCCGGAGGTCTGGGTTCGATTCCGGCTCTGCCACGAAATTTGAAAAGTGGTACGAGGGCTGAAACGGGGTCCACTCAGCCTCGGGAGGTCAACTGAGTAGAGGGGGGTTCGATTCCCTCCTCAGCCATCCTGGAAGTGGTTTTACGTGGTTTCCCACTTCTCCTCCAGGTAAATGCCGGGATGGTACCTAACTTAAGGCCACGGCCGCTTCCTTCCCTCTTCCTTGCCTGTCCCATCCCTCCACAACTCCCCTGTTCAGCATAACAGGTGAGGACGCCTGGGCGAGGTACTGGTCATTCTCCCCAGTTGTATACCCCGGCCCAAAGTCTGACGCTCCAGGACACTGCCCTTGAGGCGGTAGAGGTGGGATCCCTCGCTCAGTCCGAGGGAAAAGCCAACCCTGGAGGGTAAGCAGATTAAGAAAGTATTATTATTATTATTATTATTATTATCATTATCATTGAAAACGAAAATCCACAGCCTGTTTCCAGTCATTTGACCGGGTCAGGGATGGAATGAATGAAGCCCCCATCTAGCGGCGAGGATAGGAAATGTGCTGGCTGCCGAAGCCTGTCGCACTCCTCTGGGGCAATGATAAATGACTGATAGATGAAATGAAATGTGAATGGAGAGTGTTGCTGGAATGAAAGATGACAGGGAAAACCGGATTACCCGGAGAAAAACCAGTCCCGCCTCCGCTTTGTCCAGCACAAATCTCACATGGAGTTACCGGGATTTGAACCACGGTATCCAGCGGTGAGAGTCCGGCGCGCTGCCGCCTGAGCCACGGAGGCTCTATTATTATTATTATTATTATTATTATTATTATTATTATTAATTTTGCATCAGGCATTTGAGATAGATAATGCCGAGGTATTTATAACAAGAGATAAAAACTGTGGTATCATATCACCTAACAAGAAACAGCACTTTGTAACCTTGTATATCAACTACTTATACTGATAAGTAAGTGCTCATGTTATCACCGAACACTATCACTTGTTTAGTTCCTACTTGACCTGATAATTTCAGGGCTAAATGCAACTGAAAATTATTTTCAAATGTACATCTTGTCCAAGAATTGTGTTATTGCTGCTTTCTTGCAAGAGTGGTGGTAAGTTTTGTTTCAAGAGGAAGTACAACTGGGCAACCACCCCTTATTAAGGGCACATGTCTGTGAAGACCACTGCACAGTAATGGAAAACCACTATGCTTGCCATCATAATTTGGACAGATATACTTATTATAGGTGGACAAACGTTATAATGTGCAATGAATGAACTTTATAGACTGTTATTAGCTTATTAGTTACACCGGGCGAGTTGGCCGTGCGGTTAGGAGCACGCAGCTGTGAGCTCGCATCCGGGAGATAGTGGGTTCGAACCCCACTGTACTGTGCTCGATAGATGCAGTCGCTTAAGAGCGGCCAGTATCCAGTATTCGGGGGATAGTGGGTTCGAACCCCACTGTCGGCAGCCCTGAGGATGGTTTTCCGTGGTTTCCCATTTTCACACCAGGCAAATGCTAGGGCTGTACCTTAATTAAGGCCACGGACGCTTCCTTCCCACTCCTAGCCCTTCCCTGCCCCATCGTCGCCATAAGACATCTGTGTCGGTGCGACGTAAAGCAACTTGCAAAAAAAAAAAAAAACCACTGTCGGCAGCCCTGAAGATTGTTTTCCGTGGTTTTCCATTTTCTTTATTAAGTCCACGGCCGCTTCCTTCCCATTCTTAGGCCTTTCCTGTCCCATCGTCGCCATAAGACCTATGTGTGTCGGTGCGACATACAGCATATATAGCTTATTAGTTACCGGTTATACTTCATGGTTAACTTTCCATGGCAGTTTATTCTTATATTATTTCTCTTACTTGTTCCAGGCTCCTCACTTTCATCTATCCTATCCGACCTCCCTTGGTCAACTCTTGTTCTTTTCAGACCCCGACGGTGTTACGTATGGAGGCCCTGGGAGTCTTTCATTGTTATGCCCTTTGTGGCCCTTGTCTTCCTTTGGCCGATACCTTTATTTTTCGAAGTGTCCGACCCCTTCCATTTTTCTCTCTGATTAGTGTTATATAGAGGATGGTTGCCTAGGTGTACTTCCTCTTAAAACAATAATCACCACCACCACCACCACCGTATTTTATTTCTACAGCTACAACCCACATCATGTAACTACAAAGTAGACAACAGTCATGATATTTGGTTTTACTTTCGTAAGTAAGGTTCACATGTTATTCAAGTTTTCATAAACGTCAAATATTTTGCTGGCCTTATTTTCATAAATAAAGTGCTACATTCATGACTGTAGTCCATTTTTAAAATCACTGTACAGTAAAACTGAGTGCCAAATTTCATTGGTCTATCATTAATGGTTATAGAGATAGGGAAATAAATATCTTTAAAATTACTATTTTACAGGAGAGCAACTCAGAGTGAAAAAATATATGTCCAATATCTCAGTAACCATTACCGAGAGACCTGTGAAATTCAACACACTGCTTTAAGGTGCAATTATCTTAAACATGAACTACAATCAGCAATTTAGATCTTTATTTATGAAAAGAATGGCTATAAAATATTTGAAAAAATGATGAAAATTTTCCTACAATTTTTTCTACGAAATATCATGATTTTATTCTACTTTACACCTATACACCGTGGGTAGCAGGTGTAAAAAATATCATTCATGTCACATGAGAAGTTTCAGAGTTTATCCTTACGACAGCTTGAAGTGAATGTGCAGTCTTCTGCTTCTTGTTCTTTATCTGTTTATCCTCCAGGGTCTGTTTTTCCCTAGGACTCAGCGAGGGATCCCACCTCTACCGCCTTAAGGGCAGTGTCCTGGAGCTTCAGACTCTGGGTCGGGAATACAACTGGGGAGGATGACCAGTACCTCGCCCAGGCGGCCCCACCTGCTATGCTGAACAGGGGCCTTGCTGGGGGATGGAAAGATTGGAACGGATAGACAAGGAAGAGGGAAGGAAGCGGCCGTGGCCTTAAGTTAGGTACCATCCCGGTATTTGCCTGGAGGAGAAGTGGGAAACCACGGAAAACCACTTCCAGGATGGCTGAGGTGGGAAAAGGACCCACCTCTACTCAGTTGACCTCCCGAGGCTGAGTGGACCTCGTACCACTTTTCAAATTTCGTGGCAGAGCCGGGAATCGAACCCGGGCCTCCGGGGGTGGAAGCTAATCACACTAACCACTACAGCACAGAGGCGGACGCTTTAAAAAGGAATAAACTATCATAAAGAATTAACCATGGAGTATAACCAGTAACTAATAACCTAATAACACTCTACAATGTTGATTCATAGAAAATTATAATTTTTTCCTCCTAGAATAACTATATCTGTCCAAATTATTATGGCAAAAATAGTGATTTTCCACTACTGTACTGCGGCCTCCACAGGCATGTGCCCTTAGCAGTAATCAGAGGGGGAAAGTGTAAGGAGCCCGACACTTCGAAAAAAGGAAGGAAAGAAAGACAAGGGCCACGAAGGGCGTGAAAGTGAAAATCAGCGTAGGCCTGGCGAACCTAATACAGTTGGGAGTCGGAAAAGAACACGAGTTGGCCAAGGGAGGTCGGATAGGATATATGAAAGCGAGGAACCGGGGAAGAGTGGACGCAATGCCACGTGGTCGCCAACCCACGCTCCAAAGTTGTGGCCCGTTTTAGTAGCATTTTACGACACACAGGGGATATAGTGGGTGTAGTCTACTACCCCTATCCACAGGAGGTACTACCTGAGGCAGAGAGGCTGGCTGGACTTTACGAGTGAATGAAAATTAAGGAGGTTAGGATAGGAAAGAAAGAAATAATATTGAGCAAGAAAGAGCACAGAGGCCTCGCACACATCTCAAGGGATACCTCGTTAACCTGACTCTTCTCCGAGGTCAATAAAACATTAGTAACGCTGAGATTGTGCGGCTCCACGTTTAAATGGTTAGCGTGCTGGCCTTTGGTTCAAGGGGCCCCGGGTTCGATTCCCGGCCGGGACGAGGATTTTAACCTTAATTGGTTATTTCCACTGGCTCGGGGACTGTGTGTGTGTGTGTGCCGTCCTTAAAAATAAAAAATAAAAACAAGTAAAGAAAATAAAAAACATAAAAAAGATGGGGAAATTAAAAAAATGTAAGAAAAAGACTTTTTTTTTTTTTAAGCTGGCTTAACACTTGGGATCAACGAGCACAAACTTTAAGGTCAGGGTAGGATCCTGCAGGACTCTACTCGATTTTTTCAACAGTCCCAGATATTTAATAGTGTGAAGTGTGGTGAGGCGGTGCTTGTATTGATCTGTCTATTAGTCATTAATGGAATATTTCAAGCAACATTTGTGACCGTATAGATTTTTTTTAACGGGAGTCTATGTACATAGGTCATAACCACAAACGTTTAAGTGAAGAATAGTCGTAACTTGTGAAATGCTCTGTTCGGTTCAGCTGCAGTTAAATAAATAAATAAATAAATAAATAAATAAATAAATAAATAAATAAATAAATAAATACCGATCTGCATTTCCAGGATTTAGGGCTGTCGTCCCGGTGGCAGATTCCCTATCAGTTGCTTACCAATTTTTTTCTTAGTTGGAAATTGGTAAATTATTTTAAATCACTAACCGCTATTCCTATAAACGAGTATCTGGCCCAATTCTTCCACTTGAATTCCAACTTTATCTTCATTTTATCATGGTTTCCACTTTCAAAATCTTCGCCCAAGCTTATTCGTTTACTGAGATCATTCCAAGTCATCTCTCCACTGACAGCTCGGAACATACCACTTAGTCGAGCAACTCGTCTCTTTACTCGCAAGTCTTCCCAGCCAAAAATTTGCAACATTTTCGTAACACTACTCCTTTGTCTGACAGCACCCAGAACAAATCGTGCTGATTTCCTTTGGATCTTTCCCAGTTCTCGTATCAAGTAATCCTCATGAGGTCCCTTACACTAGAACCATAGTGTAATTGAGGTCTTACCAATGGCTTTTACGCCCTCTCCTTTACCTCCTTACTACAACCGCTAAATATCCTCATAACTATATGACGAGACCTTTTACCTTTATTTACAATCCCGTTTATATAATTAGTCCAATCAAGATCTTTCCTTACTTTAAGTGATCCCTCTGAGTGACTGCCATCCGAACACAGTAATTAAAACTGAGAGAACGTTTCCTATTTGTGGAACTTACAACCTGACTTTTGACGTCGTTTACCGCCATACTATTGACTGCTGTCCATCTCACAACATTGTCGAGGTCTCTTTGTAATCGCTTACAATCCTGTGACTTATTTATGACAATATATAGTATAACATTATCTGCACAATAGCCTTATCTGTGATTCTAGTTCTTTATTTTATCATGTTCATATATTAAAGAACAGAGGTCAAATGGCAGTGCCTTGTGGAATCTCCCCGCCCCCCCGCCTTAATAGTTACAGGATCAAACAATGCTTTACGTACTCTAATTCCCCGAGTTCTATTTTCAAGAAATTTAGCCACCCATTCAGTAGCCTGGACCCCGTGTTCCCTCAATATAAATACTAGGAAGGTATTTTGAACAACTGTACCACATCACGACTGACAGTAAACTGACATCTGAAACAATAACAATCAAACGACGGTAAGCGTGTTTCATAATTTCTAGAAGAGCATTTTAAATTACAACTATTTTATTTTTGTGTCTAAGTTTCGAGTTCATAGAACACAATTTATCTTGTTACTTTTTTTTTTTGTAATGAAACGGTGACCATCTGGATCGAGCACATGTAAACTAGAATTATTTGCACTATATCTAGGCACCGTAGTTCAGTCAGTCTGTACCAGAAATGGGTACTTGGTTTGTTTCTAAAGTCAAAGATGGCGTAACGTTGGAGTAACCACTGTATCTCATGAAGTGCAGAGGTTACCAATAGTTGGAGCTTTAACTTCCACTCCTCCAGGGACCTTCATATGTGAAACTCTTGATGTTGAAAGGGAACTCCTGTAGGTTTTACGATTTATTCGGTTTTGACGCGATACTGCAGATGATAGGTAGGACCACCGATTTGTTTTGAACAGAGACCTCTGCAGTCCACACCAAGGCTGTGCCGTGCTTGTGAAATATCAGTGTGATGTTAAATGGAGGCATCTGCTGCAGATGTACATAATATCAATATTGTTTGGCATTATTTCACTGCAATGAACTGCTACGATTAGAATTCCTCTCTGTGTTTCAATGATTCTTGCACCAATGTTGCACTTCGTTTTCATAGTATTATTAAATTTGGCTTCTGCATTCATACTGAGAGTTGTTTTTACACTTTTCAAAAGCAATAACAATATATTTGGTAATTTTTTGTGGGTTTTATGTGGAATCTGGCAGTCAAGCTCGAAAGTTCACTCCATTTGATGTATCAAGGAGATTTCTGCAAAATAACAAAAGTATATTTTTAATAATCCATGAATTGCAATTTTTATTTTCGTGCACTGAAGTGTTCTTTAGTACAGGCATCATGCACTGGAAAAAGCTTAAAACATAGATGGACATTTTCCATCACTTAAACAGTGATTTCCTTCTGTAAAACTTGGAAACTGTCAAAAATTATCTTCCAACATCAAGCGATTAATATATAGTAAGCAATAGGCTAAAGATCTTTGAAATGGGCCATACAATTACATTGTATTATTCTGTCAAATGTTTCTGCGTTTTGTTACCAAGCAAGTCGTGCAGGAACAAAAGAAAATTAAAAGTACGCTTGAAGCGGTTTGTTTACGAAGTTCTCAGGAAGGTATGCGTGGGCAAAGAGTTGCATATCAGCTGCACCGTCAGCAGTCTGCAGAACATAAATAGTGTGTCGTCAGCTAAGTGAGGTATTGAATATCGCCTTGGTGGCATGAGAATAGTCTTTGAGGTTGTTGATTTTGTTCTTCGCGGATTGGTTGTTGCTTCATTTCACGACATTAGTTCAGCAAGTTTTACAGCTCCACGTACTTCCAATGTGTTAAATTCTATTGGTGGTATGTACAGACATAGTGTCAGCGTTGTCCTCTGTCTTATGTTATTTTCGGCTAAGATTAGCTCTGATTCCAGTTCTTTACTCTATCGTGTTTACATAAATAAAAACCCGAGGTCTAATGACAGTGCCCTGTGGAACCCCACATCTTAATCATTACAGAGTCAGAATATCCTTCACCTACTGCACTGTAATTCTCCGAATTCTTGTATGAATTTTATGTGAGATGCTTCGGCAACAACAAGGCCAGCAGTCCTGTACATAGAGCCTGTTAAGTCCAGTATCAATCTTCAATTTGTTTTACTATTTTATACTCAGATTAGAAAGGAGTGGATAGGTCCGACTCCATGACTGAATGGTCAGCTTACGGGTTCAAAGGGTGCTGGGTTCGATTCTCGGAGGGAAAATTCTGGATGAAATTTCATGAAATTTTTCAATGGATGCAATCTTTTCCTGTCTGTTATTGGGAAAAACTTCTAAGTCATCCGCGAAGGCTAAACACCATAAATTAATTTTGTTTTTAATTTTATTCATTAATTCATCGATACGCGCCATCTGCCCGCCACATTTACAAAATCTACCTGCCCTTTTGTCACGCAGACTAATGCCCTTCTCTTTGCACTCTCGCCAAAGATCCTTAGTCTTTGGCTTCTCCTTTCTCTTTCTTCCACCGAGATGTCCCGTGGCTTGGCCAGTGGATTTTTGTGTGCATCCCTCACTTCTGCAAAGTATTTCCTGAATGTTGTTCTGTCCTGTATCTCTTCCTCCTTGACACCCACTTCTGCACCTGTGTAATCCACCCAGTCTGTGTTTTCCACTTTTCTTGTGGAAGGAGTACTTTGTTGGCTAACCTCTCTTGATTCATCCTTTTAAAATGTCTTCTCTTCCTCATAGAAAGTTTTATTCTGGCTTAATTGTTTACTTTTTATATGTTTTACATGTGAATTTTTGTAATTTTTTCGAAGGTTTTACAGAATTCCTGGTATAATCTCAACCGGAAAGTACAGTATGTTGGTCATTTTGCGACTTCTTTGGACCCTAGATTTTTCGAAGAAAGTTCCTTTCTCTTTCTTCAAGGTCTGAGTCTGCCACTCTTGTCAGTGTTTCTGTTCCACAAAGGCACTCCGTTCTGACCTCTGAACAGTAGTGTCTTAATTTGGCTTCAGAAGAAATGTACTTGGACTTGTACGTGTCATGGTATGGTCTGAAGGCCATCTCCATCCTCCTCACCAGCTCTTTTAATGCCTCCTTTTCATTTCCAATGGAAGTGAGAATTTCTTCCAGGTATTTAAATTTATGAACGCGATGGATGTCCCCAAACTGAGTTACAATTCTGTCCGTGTTATCTGCTTTGTCTGACTCTATGAATGCTGTTTCTTTGAAAGGAAATTCTTAATCCTGTTTTGGCCGCAACATTTTGTAGCCCTTCCACTAGCTTCTTAGCTGTGTGAGGGTTGTCTGTTTTTAAAACGACGCCATCTGCGAAGGCTAGACAGTCCAACATGAGGGCATTCTTCTCACCATTATGAGTTTCATTTTCAGTCATTCTCGATCTCCATTCCCTGTTCACCTTTTCTAGGATGCATTATAAGAGGAGTGGAGAAAGGTTATGTCCTTGCCTTAGGCCTGTTTTAATCTCAAATGGTTTAGAGATTTCATCCACAAATTTAATTTGGAAATTATAGCCAGTGATTTTTCATCAGCTCCAAACGCCAGGAGAACGTTCATGAGTGCTCAATTATTATTATTATTATTATTATTATTATTATTATTATTATTATTATTATTATTATTATTATTATTATTATTATTATTATTATTATTATTATTATATAATTCGCTGGGGCCATCAAGGACCACGTTAAGTCTTGTTGCATTTGACACTGAACTTGGCCTTCTTTAGAGCCCAAATTTCCCTCATTCTTTCTTTTTTTTTTTTTGCTAGGGGCTTTACGTCGCGCCGACACAGATAGGTCTTATGGCGACGATGGGATAGGAAAGGCCTAGGAGTTGGAAGGAAGCGGCCGTGGCCTTAATTAAGGTACAGCCCCAGCATTTGCCTGGTGTGAAAATGGGAAACCACGGAAAACCATTTTCAGGGCTGCCGATAGTGGGAATCGAACCTACTATCTCCCGGATGCAAGCTCACAGCCGCGCGCCTCTACGCGCACGGCCCCTCATTCTTTGTGAGTGGGCCTGCTTACGCTCCTCTGTTCAAGGGGCACCGTGTCTTCTCTTCGGTTGCTCGTCTCGGTTTAGCCAGTTCGTCAATATTTTCTTGCGGAAGAGATCTCTGTTAAGGGCGTCTTCAGCTGAGATATGTAGCATTTGCAGGTCGTCTTTGGTATTTCTAAACCAGGGAATTGTAGTTTTGGGGTTTGAATAAAAAAAGTGAAATATTTCTTTAGTTAACTTTCTTTCGTCCATTCTTTTCAGATGACCGTAAAATCGTGCCCGTCTTTGTCTGATTGTGTCGGTAATTTTCTCTATTTTGCTGTAGACTTCCTTGTTGGATCTCTTTTGATGGATTCCATTATTATTATTATTATTATTATTATTATTATTATTATTATTATTATTATTATTATTATTATTATTATTATTATTATTTCTTCATTATGCCCGAATAAGGAACACGATTGAACTCATTTAGCTGATTTATTTACCTTTTTCTTCTTCCAAAATCTCTTCATCTTCTCGCTGTAGCTTTTCTTGCTATCTTCTGACCAGGTTCTGTTGGATGGTTTGTTGTTTAAAGCGGTGGTTGTCGACTAATTTTCTGAATTTAGATCTGTCTAACACAATGTCATCTGTGATGCCAATTTCCTGAAGATATTTTCCAACTTCGATCAGCCAATTGTTTTTTTTTTTTTTTACTTTGATAGGGCAAGGTTCAGAATTCCTTTGGTCAATCTCTGAATATTCATTCTGAGAATGTGTCCATAAAATTTTGAACATCTTTTTCCTACATGTGTCTGAGATTATCTCTGACTGTTGGTACAGGTCATGAGATTTCCTTTATCATCCGAATTCCCCCTGAGCAAACTGGTCCAAAAATTAGTATTATTATTTTGGTTTAAGTAGTGTCCCATTTTCCTTTCCTTCGCGTTCCTTAGCCGATACCCTCATTCATCGACGGATCCGAACACTTCCTTCTTTTCTCTGGATAGTGTTAAGATGAGATATACACGAAAATTCATTGATTTCTTAAATTATTCGTAACTTGGACACTATTTGAGTTCGAATCATAAAACATTTCATACTGATTTCAAACACCCTGTTTTTAGCTATAAACATTAATCAGTTAATTTAGATAACATGTCTTTGAAAAAATATTTTTTTGCAAATTTGAATTTTGGTCATATTGATGTACCCTTGCCTCAGCCACGCCGAGGTCCTGCGTCTTGTAATTTATTTTAGTTTTTCCTAAAACCTTGATTTTTTAATGCCTGCAGAAGTTATCAGTTTCATTCCTATATTGGTTTTTAATTGACTATTGAATGAATAAAAATCTTAAAATAACTACTAGAATAAAAATTTTGTGCATATCTCTCTGATGTATTTGGCCCTTTGCTATAAAAATCACTATTAACCTGATTTACCCGTTTCTTAATGTTTCAATTTGGAAATTTCACTCTGAAGTATATAAATTTACGTATTTTGTAAATTCCTTGCAGGAAAATATGTGAAAGTGTTTAACCTGCCTGTCTGTCAAGTTTCAGATTGATACGTTTAGTAGTTGCAGAAAAAAGGTACATTTTTCACGTTAAAAGAAAGTCCAGGAAATGAAAATTTTACAACACGCAACTTCGCGGTAATCGCCATGTTTGAACAACCGGAAATGACGCTTCACAGCCTTTTTCAATACCCCTAAGTGTGATACCGACAATTGCCTGACTAAACAGACGTAAAGAATTCAGCGAAGGTGAACAAAAAGCAATGAATGGAAAAGGGGGTTTTGGCAACTGATGTGCATGTGTTAGGAATTTAGTGCATTTAGGTACTGAATTAAACTAAATCTTATCGTGAGTATCATCCCAACATAACCGTTATGCCTTTCAGTGTTCAGTCTGCAAGCCTCTGTAAATTTACTAAATGTCTCCACAATCCTCTATTTGCAAATAGTGCTGTGGCCTAATTTATTTCTATACCTCTTATCTTTAAATCGTTAGAAACTGAGTCTATCCATCGTCGTCTTGATTTCCCTCCACTTCTCTTACCCTCCATAACAGAGTCCACTCAATTCGCCTCACATGACGCCACCACCGAAGCCGATTTATGAGTACAGCTTCATCCATCGAGTTCATTCTTAAATTAGCCTTTATCTCCTCATTCCGAGCACCCTCCCGCCATTGTTCCCACCTGCTTGTACCAGCAATCCTTTTGGCTACTTTCATGTCTGTTACTTCTAACTTATGAATAAGATATCCTGAGTCCACCCATATTCGCTCCCGTAAAACAAAGGTGGTCTGAAAACAGACCGATGTAAAGATAGTTTCGTCCGGGAACTGACTTCCTTCTTACAGAATACTGTTGATCGCAACTGCGAACTCACTGCATTCGTTTTACTGCACTTTGATTCACTCTTGTTACCGAGTTTTTGTGGTAGTTAAGCATGAAAGAAGGTGCTGGGTGGTGAATAGGTCTCAAGCTACTAAAGAGAAATTAAATTTTAAAATTTAACAAGGTTATATTTTCTTTTCAAAATTAGGTAACAACAAATAGAACAGGTACTTAGTAGCCGAAATACAACTTGAAATGTACAATTACAGGGATTAAAGAATTTGGGCTTCGAGCCCTGGAAATACAATTCTTGAGCAACTAGCTCAACTTTACGATATACCAATTTCAACAAAAGGGGCAGAAGACCCCACTCAAACCCTGGAGCCCTTGCTCCAAATTACACAGCAAAGCCTCCTCGAGGCATACAACTCTCAGTTTTAGAAAAGAGCCACTCGCTCTTAAAGTTAAGCCTCTCCCAGGCCACACCAAACTCAACTTTCAAGTCGTCCTCAAAGGACATATACACAGGGGTAAAATACCCAACCTACTGAGGTCTATTAGGTGAGAAAAGATTAATACATGACCTCTAAAATACAACTTGAGAGGAGGCGAACTTGCACTCCTAATACACTTTGCTTTTAAAACCTAATCTGGCTCTGGGCCACTAACGCAAGGGCTAATCCCATACTACAGAGGTGACTTAGAGAAGAACACTTTACATTACATAAACGAAGAAAAGTTTGAGAAAATAAGTTCACCTCAAAACAAATGTGAGTGGGAGCTCGAGAGGGTTAGCACTCTCTATCCCAATATGTAACTTTACAAGAAAAGAAGAAAAGAGTAGTTACATTTTAGGAAAAGGTTACATGATGGAAAACGCTTCGAACCCGCCGCGAGAGTTAAACTGCCGACCTAGCAAGAAAAGAAGATATTAATAGGCCATTACCTGGTAGTAGATCGCTGCCGAGGAAAGAGGCGCTTCCCGCCTCCTGCAATGTACTTAATACACTGAAAGATGGAACAGAAGTGGCCCGGAGACCCCAAAATCAGCAGTTTATATCCTCTCGGGGAAGATTCTAGGCGTTAGGGGAAATAAAACACCCTCCCACAAAATCTTTATTGGTTCGGGAAAAGAAACCCCTACATAGAGGAAAAAGAAACACATTATTGGTGGAAAATTAATTAAAGAAATTCGGGATTGGCTAGATCCAAACTAAGGGGAAAAAGAGGGGTATACAGCCAACTTAAACAATAACAGAAAGAAATTTAACAAGAAACAAACTTTTGAAATAAAAATTTCTCCAACAAAATAGTTCTTTAACTCCGCACTAGGTCGCACTATTGTTATTCTTCAGTAGTGTCCTCTAGAAGAGAAAGTTCACCCTTCTTACTTCAAGCGAAACAAAAACACATCAAAAGTGACACAGTTCAAAAACTCAAAATTTTCCACGTGGTGACATCTTCTGAGAAAGTAGAGAATTAATAGAATAGATAAAGTTCAACCTTCCTCCAGAAGAGGAGTTTCAACTGGCGCAACTTTTAAATAAACAGAGTAGAGGTGTACCGCCCGGTACAGACCTCCCCCCCCAAAAGTTCCTCCAAGGGGTAACACAGGAGAACATAAGCTTTGTTTCCAAAATAAGGTCCAAGTTTTGATGTTGATATTAAGATTAATTGGGGAAGCATTTATAAGATTTTAGTAATTTGGTTGGTTGCAATTTCAAAATTTTGTTGTTGCCGGTGCAGTAAAGTTTTTATGTTTGTAGAAGTTGAATTTCTGAAGATAAACCTTTAATGCTTAAAAGGTGAAGAAAAGTTTTTGCAATGTCCACCAAATATTGTTGTTAAATTCCCAAATGTAATTATTGTTTATGGTGACTGTCCATGTAGTTGATGTAGATTGAGTCGGATGGCCAGACCGGCCGTTGCAGCTTGCGTCCAACGGAGGCCGCTCGGACCCCTCAAGTACCCTGAGATACCGCTCGCCCGCACTATGAGGGGAGCAGAGGTGTTGAAGTACGCCGCGCCCGCGGTGAACAGATACAGGCTGCGGGCATGTAGCAGGTCGTGCGCCGCACATCAGCCTTGGCCGGGAGGTGAGCTCCGGCTCGCCGTGCACATGTCGTCCTCGCTGGAGAGGAGGGGGCCCATCCCCCTCCCCAGTCGCTGCGCGGCGCTGCGCGGCTGCGGGGGCGCTGAAACATTAAAGCTAGGCGGCAGAATTGTGTTGGACAATTATTTTCTTTGAGGGTACAGGCTTGTAGAGAGAGTGAGGGGCCAGCGGCGTGCAGATATTCATGGTATTCATTAAGCCACTGTGTAGAGTGGAGCAGGAGACGGGAGCGTGGTAATGGCCGTGGCAAGAACAGGATGGCAGTTTAACGGGTCGGGGCAGGTTTTACATAAGGCTTACATCTAAAACCAAAATATTACAGAAGGGGCAGAATGCCTTAAAAGTGAAACTCAAAAAAAAATATAACCTTCATATCCTTTCAAAATAATATGGAGCAAGTTAACACAGAAATTACACCGGTTTCACCTGGGACAGGTGAACTCTAAATATCCTCTCGGTGGCTGGATTACTTAGCAATAAGGTAACCGGCGTAAGAAAATCGAGAATGATACAAGGCCCATGAAATCTGGGGGCAAGCTTGCCCGCGGGAACAAAATTTTTGACCATAACCTGGTCACCTACCTTCAAAGTGGTGGGTCTCCGTCCACGATCATACCTTTCCCTAACCTTTTCATGAGACACTTTAAGATTAGCTTTAGCCTTCTTCCAAAGATCTTTAATGTTGTCCGGATCTATTGTCTCGGGCAGAATGTCATTCAGAGACCAGAGGTTAGAGAGCGGCGTGTTGGGAACGAACTTAAACATCAAAGAAGCTGGAGTAAATTTGTGAGATTCATGAACCGCCGAATTCAAAGCAAAAGCTAACCAATGCAGGGACGTGTCCCACCTAGAATGATCTTCATGATGATAGGCAATAAGTGCGGACCTGAGATTGCGGTTAACCCGTTCAGCCAGAGATGGTTGAGGGTAATAAGCAGATGTAGTTACATGAGAGATGGACAAGTCAAAACAGAATTTACGAAACAGATTTGATGTAAAAGCTTTAGCATTATCAGATACAATGTATTGGCACGGACCAAAAGAAGCAAAAATAGAATTTAGGCAAGTAATGGTGGACTGAGCGGTAGCCAGCTTAGTCGGAAATAACCAGGAAAATCTTGTAAAACCATCTACACACACAAAGATGAACTTGTTGGCATTACCCTTTGACTGGGGGAAGGGTCCCACATAATCGATATACAGGCGTTCCATGGGGCGCGACGCTTGATGAGAAGACAAAAGGCCTACTTTAGTGGACATGGTGGGTTTACTGATCAAACAAGATTTACAAGCTTTTACAAGTTCTCGAATTTCACCGTCCATACCTTTCCATATGAACATTTCACGAATCTTTTCACGAGTTTTAAAGATTCCAAGATGCCCCCCCAATGGGGTCTCATGATAGTATTTGAAGATCATAGGTACAAGAACCGCTGGAACAACAACTTTCATCAACTTATCATGCCTCGAAGGGCAACATAGAACACCATTCCTCAGAACATAAGGGACAACATGTTCCCCAGAAGAAAGGGTTTCCATTATAGGAGCCAGCGTCGGATCTTCACGTTGGTATTTCTCAATATCCCTAAAAAGCATGGGAGCACCTGTTAAGATGGCATTAACACCAGATAGTATGGACTCGGAAGGTGATGAACTATCGACCGGTTCGTGGGTCTCGACGTCGTTATGAAACATACGGCTGAGTCCATCAGCAACAACATTTTCGGTACCTCTGATATGTCGTACATCAAATTGGAAGGCAGAAATACGGATGGCCCAACGGGCTATACGACCAGTACGACGCGGCCTACCTAAGACCCAGCTTAAGGCTTGATTATCTGTCTCCAGGTCGAATTTGACATGTTCCAGATAGAGACGGAACTTTTCTAAGGCGAATAAGACTGCCAACCCTTCGAGCTCATAGATGGAATACTTGGCTTCTTGAACCGATAGAGTCCTAGATGCATAGGCGATGGGACGCCTCCCTAGTTCAGTCTCTTGAAGAAGGACTGCAGCTACAGCTGACGACGACGCGTCCGTTTGGACGATGAATTTCTTCGAGAAATCAGGCATAGCAAGTACAGGGGCATTACAGAGAGCTAATTTAAGATCTTCGAAAGCGGCTTGTTGAGAAGGTCCCCACTCGAATTTGATGCCTTTCCTACGAAGAAGGTTTAAGGGCGCCGCTCTATTAGCGAAGTTAGGAATAAACTTCCTGAAGAAATTCACCATACCAATGAATCTAGCGATACCTTTGATGTCCTTAGGAGGTTTAAAATCACGGATGGCCTGTGTTCTAGAATGATCGACTGCTACACCATCAGGTGACACAATATGCCCTAGGAATGACATAGAGGGCTTAGCAAAGGCAACCTTGGACAACTTAACAGTTAACCCAGCCTTACGAAGGCGATTGAGAACTTCTCGCAAATGATCTAGATGTTCTTCAAAGGTTTCGGAAAATACGACGACATCATCCAAGTAGTGATATAAGTACTCAAATTTGATGTCGGAAAAGACCCTATCTAGTAGCCTAGTGAGCACAGCTGCCCCCGTGGGGAGCCCGAAAGGCACGCGGTTGTATTCATATAAATTCCAGTCCGTGGCAAACGCTGTAAGATGTTTAGACTCTTCGGCAAGGGGAATTTGATTATAGGCCTGATTCAAGTCCAAGATGGTGAAGAACTTGGCCTTACGAAACCATGAAAAGCAAGAATGAAGGTCGGGAAGGGGCACAGATTGCAACACCACCTTCCGATTGAGAGCCCTGTAATCAATGACAGGCCTGAAGCCTCCTTGGGGTTTCGGGACTAGAAAAATAGGCGAAGAATACGCTGACTTAGAGGGCCTAATAATACCATCCTTCAACATCTGATCGATGATTTCTTTCAGAGCCTTCATTTTAGGTGGAGATAGCCTATACGGTGGAAAACGGACAGGAATTGAATCCGTGACCTCAATTTTGTATTCAATAAGGTCAGTAACACCAAGAGTATCAGAGAACACCTCGGGAAACGACTGACACAGTTTCCGAATACTATCAGCCTGCTCCTCAGGTAGATGTCTAAGGTCTAACAACATCTCATCCTGGGTAGGCGAAATAGATGAACATGATACAGAATTACACTTTAACAAGGGAATTCTACAATTGGACGCAAATTTGAATATGCACGACCTACACTGGAGATCGAGCACAAGACCAGTGTGAGAAATGAAGTCCGCTCCCAATATGATGGGGCAAGACAAACGCTTGGCCACAAACAATTTGATCTTCCATGTAAACTTAAAAACCCGAATTTTGACATGTATGGAACCTAGAATTTCTAATGGAGATGAATTAGCCGAAACATATTGAACAGGAGAAGAGACATAGTCAGGGAGTTTACAAACAGATTTCAATTTAGAATACCAATCAGCCGAAATAATGGAACAAACACTGCCTGAATCTAAGAGAGCTGTTATAGGCTCGTTATTTAACTCAATCTTAAGAAAAGGAACAGGTGCGGGGGTATCCGCCGCAATCCTAAGACACTCTTTAGGGCATTCAAAAGATGAATTTGAAGGCTGGTCGTTCTCTGCATTTACAACCTGTTTACTAGGGGCTAAGTCTCGGGAAGATGGATTAGTCGGCTCAGCCGACGCCACTAGTCACTTTTTATTATTGGAATAGCTGGAATTTGCACCAGAAGTTGAGCAGGAGGGGGTGCTATTTGAGTTTGGGCAATTCTTGGCGATATGTGAGAAGGCCCCACACTTAAAACAGCCTTGTGATGACCCTACTCCATTCCTTGTCCCACTTGACTTGATCAGAGGACACTTATTCCGCAGATGGTCAGGCGACCCACAAGCATAACATTTACGGGGATTGACTGGTCGGCGAGGTGGAGGCCGAGTGTTACTAAAGGAAGGCGGGGGTTCTTTCGCCACACGCAAGGAATCGGCATACCTAACTCCTTCCGCAGAGACGGCTAATGCTTCCAGTTCAGAGAAGGTTTGCGGGCACGCCGCGAAACACAAATATGACCTGTAGGGTGGTGAAATCCCTTCAACAATAGCTTGCACGATCTGATCCTCAGGGAAGTGGAGAGCAAACACCCTAGTATAAAACTTAATATCTTGGATGAAGTCTGCCAGGTTTTCATCCAAGCGCTGTACCCGATAATAGTATTTCTGAATAAGGGAGGACCTGGCCCTAGCCGGGATGAAGTTAGCTAGCAAATGGGCGTGGAAATCCTCAATAGAAGATTGCTCGGCAATGGCTCTAACTATTTTGTCAGATAGAACACCAATAGCATAAGGATAGATAATTTGCAAAATTTGACATGGGGAAAGAGAAAACACAAGGGCATGATCCTGAAATTCCACTAGAAATCTTAAAAATGAAATTACGTCACTGGTGGTGTTGACGGAAAACTTAGAGATACCTCTAAGCAACATTGCCAATGGATGAGGCAAGCTGCTGAACCCAGGTGTCATAGTCGTTAAAGGTTTCAAGGGCAAGGAAGTTAATTCAGAGCGGATGTTACTCAATGACGCACGGCGTTCAGATTCGTTGTTCGATGGGGCAGAGATAGTTTGAGCAGCAACGGTTATCCTATTGACTTCTCCCTGAGGAGGCTCTTCCTCGTTACCTACATTCACCGTGGCGGGTTGATCAGTTTTGGGAGGAGCTTCGCCGGTTAGCAATTGAGTGACCTTATTAGACAATTCAGAAATAGTTTCAAGGAGCGTATTAGCTTGCTGCCTCTGAACGTCATTCACCTTTAGAGACAATAGATCATTAACTCTATTTGCAAAGTGATACAGCCTGCCTTGCACACGCTTAATTTGATTAGGAGATGGATCGTTTTCATCAAAAAAGCTGACTACCGATGCTAGCCCAGTAATATTCTCGACAATCGTGGAAAGAGAGTCGTCAATTTCTTTCTCTCCCAAATTGGGGATGGAAATGGGCAAATCAAGGGACTCTCTAAGCTTGTTAGTGTCTATTGCAACCGTGCCTCCAGATTGAACGTTTCTGATAGTTAACTCATATATCAACTCCTCTTTGCGCAAGTAGTTAAGGAGGAGAACATCGCGAGGGCCGGGCATGATGACAGAACAATTTTGAAAAACTCAAAAAATTCCAGCAACTGAGAAAATTGTTAGAGTTCGAATCAACGCAATGTTTAGCCGTCAAAAGGGGCTAAATTGAGACCCATTCAACCACGCTCTGCTACCACTTGTTACCGAGTTTTTGTGGTAGTTAAGCATGAAAGAAGGTGCTGGGTGGTGAATAGGTCTCAAGCTACTAAAGAGAAATTAAATTTTAAAATTTAACAAGGTTATATTTTCTTTTCAAAATTAGGTAACAACAAATAGAACAGGTACTTAGTAGCCGAAATACAACTTGAAATGTACAATTACAGGGATTAAAGAATTTGGGCTTCGAGCCCTGGAAATACAATTCTTGAGCAACTAGCTCAACTTTACGATATACCAATTTCAACAAAAGGGGCAGAAGACCCCACTCAAACCCTGGAGCCCTTGCTCCAAATTACACAGCAAAGCCTCCTCGAGGCATACAACTCTCAGTTTTAGAAAAGAGCCACTCGCTCTTAAAGTTAAGCCTCTCCCAGGCCACACCAAACTCAACTTTCAAGTCGTCCTCAAAGGACATATACACAGGGGTAAAATACCCAACCTACTGAGGTCTATTAGGTGAGAAAAGATTAATACATGACCTCTAAAATACAACTTGAGAGGAGGCGAACTTGCACTCCTAATACACTTTGCTTTTAAAACCTAATCTGGCTCTGGGCCACTAACGCAAGGGCTAATCCCATACTACAGAGGTGACTTAGAGAAGAACACTTTACATTACATAAACGAAGAAAAGTTTGAGAAAATAAGTTCACCTCAAAACAAATGTGAGTGGGAGCTCGAGAGGGTTAGCACTCTCTATCCCAATATGTAACTTTACAAGAAAAGAAGAAAAGAGTAGTTACATTTTAGGAAAAGGTTACATGATGGAAAACGCTTCGAACCCGCCGCGAGAGTTAAACTGCCGACCTAGCAAGAAAAGAAGATATTAATAGGCCATTACCTGGTAGTAGATCGCTGCCGAGGAAAGAGGCGCTTCCCGCCTCCTGCAATGTACTTAATACACTGAAAGATGGAACAGAAGTGGCCCGGAGACCCCAAAATCAGCAGTTTATATCCTCTCGGGGAAGATTCTAGGCGTTAGGGGAAATAAAACACCCTCCCACAAAATCTTTATTGGTTCGGGAAAAGAAACCCCTACATAGAGGAAAAAGAAACACATTATTGGTGGAAAATTAATTAAAGAAATTCGGGATTGGCTAGATCCAAACTAAGGGGAAAAAGAGGGGTATACAGCCAACTTAAACAATAACAGAAAGAAATTTAACAAGAAACAAACTTTTGAAATAAAAATTTCTCCAACAAAATAGTTCTTTAACTCCGCACTAGGTCGCACTATTGTTATTCTTCAGTAGTGTCCTCTAGAAGAGAAAGTTCACCCTTCTTACTTCAAGCGAAACAAAAACACATCAAAAGTGACACAGTTCAAAAACTCAAAATTTTCCACGTGGTGACATCTTCTGAGAAAGTAGAGAATTAATAGAATAGATAAAGTTCAACCTTCCTCCAGAAGAGGAGTTTCAACTGGCGCAACTTTTAAATAAACAGAGTAGAGGTGTACCGCCCGGTACAACTCTCACTTACCATACTGCCATCCTGGGAGAACACACATCCTAAATACTTGAAATTATCTGTTCCAGCTTTGTATCACCAATCTGACATTCAATTCTGTTGAATTTCTTATATGCTAACATCAATTTAGTCTTCGAAAGGCTAATTTTCATACCATGCTCATTGCACCTATTTTCAAAGTTACAAGATATTAGATTGCAGGCTTTCGGCTCAATCTGCCATTAAGACCAAGACGTCAACATAGGACAGACTGCTTACTACATTTTCACCTGAGTGAACTCCCCCACCTCCCCCGCAACTTTATACCTTTCAGCGGATGATTAATGTAAACTATAAACAGCAAAGGTGAAAGATTACTGCCTTGTCTAACTCCTGTAAGTACCCTGAACCAAGAAAAAGAAAAAGAAAAGAACATATTGTCTATTCCTCTTCGTAGCATTTTTCAGTTACCTGGAGCATACTGAAAATCTGATCCTGACAGCCTTTCTGTGGTCTGAAACCACACTGGTTTTCATCCAGCTTCCTCTCAACCACTGATCGCACCCTCCCTTCAAGCATCCAGTGAATACTTTGCCTGGTATAATAATCAATGAGATACCTTGATAATTGTCGCTATCCTTCCAGCTCCCTGGCTTATAGATAGGTGCAATTACTGCTTTTGTCCAATGTGAAGGTACCTTACCAACACTCCATGCTAATCTTATTATTCTATGAAGCCATTTCATCCCTGCCTTCCCACTATACTTCACCATTTCAGGTCTAATTTCATCTATTCCTGCTGTTTTATGACAATGGTGTTTATTTACCATCCTTTCCACTTCCTCAAGCGTAATTTCACCAACATCATTTTCCTCCTCCCCATGAGCTCGGTTGTTCGCGACACCACCATGAAGATTTCCTTTTACGTTCAGAAGATTTTCAAAATATTCCCTCCACCTCTCCAGTGATTTCCTGGGATCTATTATGAGTTCACCTGAATTACAAAAAACACTGCTCATTTCCTTCTTCCCTCCTTTCCTAAGATTCTTTATTACTGTCCAGAAAGGTTTCCCTGCTGCTTCACCTAAACTTTCCAGCTCATTACAAAAATCTTCCCACTACTTCTTTTTGGATTCAACAAATATTTGTTTCGCTCTGTTTCTTTCATCCGTGTACAATTCCCTTTCTGCATCAGCCCTGTTTGGAGCCATTTCTGATAAGCCTTCTTTCTGCGTTTACAAGTTTCATCATTCCAAAAAGATGTTCGCTTTTTCCCACCTTTACACATAGTTGTTCATAGGCAACCCTTGCTGTTGCTACTATAGCATCCCTGTATGCCACCCATTCTCTTTCTATATCCTGAACCTGCTTACTGTCCACTGTTCGGAACTTGTTACTAATTGTATCCATGTACTTCTGTCTAATTTCCTCGTCCTGGATATTTTCTATCTTTATTCGTTTGCAGACAGATTTCACTTTCTCTGTCCTAGGCCTAGAGATACTTAGTACACTACAGATCAGACAGTGGTCTGTATAATCGAAAAATCCCCGAAAAACCAGTACATTCCTAAGGGACTTCCTGAATTCGAAGTCGGTTAAGATATAGTCTATTACGGATCTGGTACCCCTACCCACCCATGTTTAGCGCTGAAGAGCCTTATGCTTGAAGAATGTATTCGTAACTACTACACACATATTAGCACAGAAGTCCAGCAAACGCTTCCCATTCCTATTAGCTTCCACATCTTCCCCACCTTTACCAATCGCCCTTTTGTATCCTTCAGTTGTATTTCCAACTCTCGTATTGAATGAAATCACCCATTAGCACTATCCTATCCTTGCTGTTCATCCTGACTACGATGTCACTCAATGCTTCATAACACTTGTTAATTTCATCCTCAACTGTGCCCTCACATGGTGAATACACTGAGACAATTCTCGTCCTACTTCACCCAACTGCCAAATCTACCCACATCCTTCGCTCGTTTACATGCCTAACAGAAACTATGTTGCGTGCAATGTCATTACTGATAAACCGCCCTACCTCAGACTCTGACCTTCCCGTTTTAATACCCGTCAAGTACACTTTATATTCTCCTATCTCTTCCCCGTAATCTCCCTTTACTCGAATATCACTTACTCATAGCACATCCAGATGCATCCTCTTTGCTGACTCAGCCAGTTCTACTTTCTTTCTCTCATTAGCCCCATTAATATTGATAGCTCCCCATCGAATTCCACTCCGTTCGCCAAGTTGTTTCCAAGGAGTCCTTCGCCTGTCAAATGAGAGTGGGACTCCGTTACTCCCATAGGTCCGAGGCTTGCTTAAAATGTTCTGAGCTCGGTAAATTCATGAAGCAGGATGCTACCCTACTTACACATAGTCCAAATGAGGATCTCTCCTCTAACGGGTTAGGAACCACCGGTGAATTGTATAGTCCTAGCCGCCTGAGCACAAGGAAGGCCACGACTCAGAATATGTCCGAGATTCCCACTCCCATTCCGTAGCAACCGGTATCCCGACTCTCAGGACCACTTACTAGGCCACTCAGCCGTTGCCCAGGGTTCACGAACTAGGAAGTGACTACAGTAACCCACACAATGAACCATATCCTATATCCCAACATAATAAACTAGCAATTTCAGCAACAACAACAATCTTAGCTTTGAAGGATTTCTTGCAGGTCTCCCCTTTCCCGTTAATGCACTTGCACCATCAAGCGACACTCTGAAGGTGTGGGAGTGAGTGACCGGTTTGCTTCGGCTGCTGCGTAGTGCGGCATTCGCAAATAGTGACACATATCTACCGTCCACTTCCAAGGCTACCGTTGACGAACTATGACAAGACCGCTAGTGAACAGTAGTAACTGGAAGGAAGAATGACAGAAGGTATTTTATGATGAATCACGCTTCTGTTCAAACGAACATGATGGCGCATATTTGTCAGACTACGAGTTGGTGAGCGGTCATTAGGAGTGTGTTAGCGCAAGTCATAGCACACCAACGCAGAGCATTATGATCCACGGTGCTAGTGGTAGCAATGAAAATAACCTCCACTGGGTATTTCTGGCATCACTACTATTGGACGTTACGCCGAAGACGTTTTCAGATCGACAGGGTTTCCGTACTTGCAAACCAGCCGCCGGGATGTATTTAAGCATTTTTCCATTTATCCTTTCTACAGTGCACTTCACTTCATTTTTTCTCTCTGCATTTCACTTCATTTCTATCTACTTCACTTCTCTTTTGTACACTTCATTTCTCTTCATTTCACTTGATTTCTATCATTTTCTCTTCACTTTACATCTCTACACTTCACTTAATGTCTCTAAATTTCACTTCTCTTATTTTCACTTCACTTCATTTCACTTATTCTGCATCTTCTTCTTTTTTATCTTCTTCCCTCTTTACTCATCTCCTCCTTTCTTCCCTTGTTTCTATCCCTATCCACTCTCCTCTATTCTCCTGCACTACTCTCCTCTCTGTTCTCTTGTCTTCTCCTGCCTTAATTTCATTTATCTTCTCTACATTTTAATTCACTCCATTTCTCTCCACTTCATTTCTCTTCTCTACACTTCACTTCATTTCTCTTATCTGCACAACATTTCTCCTCTCTACTCTTCACTTCACTCCACCCCACTTGATTCCTTTTCTCTACACTTCATTTCTCTACTCCACAATTCACTTAATTTTTCTCCTCTACATTTCTCTTCTCTCCTCTACATTTCTCTTCTCTACACTTCACTTCATTTCTCAACTCTGCAGTTAATTTCTCTGTTATGCACTTTAATTCCCTCCATTTCTCTTTACTTCACTTCATTTCCTTTCTCTACACTTTGCAGCCGGGAGATGTGTGTTTGAACCCCGCTGTCGGCATCCCTGATGGTTGTCCGAGGTTTCCCATTTTCACACCAGGCAAATGCTGGGTCTGTACCTTAGTGAAGGCCACGGCCGCTTCCTTCCCCATTCATAGGCCTTTCCTCTTCCATCGTAACCATAAGACCCATCTGTGTCGGTGCGACGTAAAGCAACTTTTTTTAAAAAGAAGATAAGCTTCTCTATCCTCTCGGATGAGTTTTCGACAGAGTTAAAGCCATTCATTGCCTACACGTCTCAACATTTTGCGAAAGAAAATATTCGCACTTATTCGCACCACAATCTTTCAAATATTCAGTACTAATTAAATGTATTTATTCATTTATTTATTCGCCATAACTCATTCAGACGAATTAAATGACATCGTACTGTACATGACATGGTACTACATCAGAGTCCAGAGCTACACTAATTTTTAGCCACGCGGCACGGCGATTTTAGTACCTCAAAATGGTGGCGCTATTTGTTTGTCCGATAACGTCATACCTAGATCAGACTCCTGTTGCTGGCTACACTGGTCCTCCCTCATTACAATGAGATACTGAACGAGTTATCTAAAAATTATTTCTATTTTGAACCTTTCAAACCCAAGTACGGTTTCGAAACTATAGAATTATGCTACGCCAAAATAAGAGTAATAAATACACAATACGGGTTCACCAAGCATAACAATAAAATCAATCCCTAACAAAACAGGTTTGAGAATATCTGTAGAAGAAAGCAAATTAATTACAAACTTAAAAAACGCTCCAAAATCCCTGGCTACACATATTGGCCGAATGAAGAAAGTAAATAAATTCAAATACCTAGGAGAGATAATTCAAGAAAATGGTTTAGAAAAATGTGCTGCAGAAGAAATGTTACACAAGTTGGAAAGAGCGTATGGTATCACTAAGAATTTTTATAATAAGAAATGCTTATCTAAAAGTCTTGAAATAATGCACTATAATATAGTGGTAAAACCAGAATGTCTTTACGCAAGTGAATGTCTAGTTTTGAATTATAGTTTATATAAACTAGGAAGAAGAAAAATGAGAAAGCACTTAGGACCAATGAAAACAACAGAACAATGAAAAGAAATAACAAGGAAATATATGCCTTTGCTGGCGAGATGTAGTGTTTGCAGTGCACTACGTCTTCTAGTACGGGCTAGAATATTTTTTTTTTTTTAAGTTTCATTGACCTGTCTCAGTCTCATCCTTGGCTTGGACAATATGAAAGTGACCGAGGTATGAGTGATGCTAGTAATGCCATTCCTTATGCATCTAGTCCCTGTTATGAATGGTGTGAAAATATCACTCATAGGGTCGGTTGGTGCATGCATTTCAGTGGTCTTGGCAGGCTGATATGTAATAGCAACTTCTGCCTCGGTGAGGAAAGCAAAGGAAAACTACCTCACTCCCCATTTCCCTTTCAGTGACGCCTAGGCTATTTCTGACAGCTGTTCGCTGAGCTGTGGAAGATCGAACCAGCCTTCAGGTTGAATACCCAACATATATACAAGGAAATATACCAGAACATAGAAAATATAACAAAAATAATAAGACAAAGGAGATTGCTATTTTTTGGACATTTTTATAGAATGGATGATAACAGATTGATAAAACTGATATTCAGGTACCTTTGGGAGAAAACGTCAACAACGATATGGATGCAAGAGGTCAAGAAAGATTTAGAAAGAAATAAAATAAGAGAAGAGAAAGCATAATAAATAAATAAATAAATAAATAAATAAATAAATAAATAAATAAATAAATAAATAAATAAATAAATAAATAAATAAATAAATAAATAGCCTTATAAAACCCTTACGGGCTGTGGCCTCCTCATCACTACTGTACTGTAGTTTGTTTCGTGAAAAAGTATCACTGCATATTGTACACTTGTGTGGACTCACCTCCCAGTGGGTATAATGCTGTCTTTCCAGTTCAATACTT
Organism: Anabrus simplex; assembly: GCF_040414725.1. NCBI lineage: Eukaryota > Metazoa > Arthropoda > Insecta > Orthoptera > Tettigoniidae > Anabrus > Anabrus simplex. The sequence continues at coordinate 71,214,600 of NC_090275.1, read as the reverse complement.
CACGAAAACGTAGTATTACATTCTTAACACTAGTACAGTTTCTCGCCAGAGAGGGAAAGAGAGAAAGTATGATCTTCAAAAAGAAAGTTTAAGAATGGAAGGATTTCAAGGAAGACTGTAAAGGAAACCCGGTCCACCGAGCTCGATAGCTGCAGACGCTTAAGTGCGGCCAGTATCCAGTAATCGGGAGATAGTGGGTTCGAGCCCCACTGTCGGCAGCCCTGAAGATGGTTTTCCGTGGTTTCCCTTTTTCACACCAGGCAAATACCGGGGCTGTACCTTAATTAAGGCCACGGCCGCTTCCTTCCAATTCCTAGGCCGTTCCTATCCCATCGTCGCCATAAGATCTATCTGTGTCAATGCGACGTAAAGCAAATAGCAACGAAACCCGGTCCACAGTGGTTCGAGGAGAGAAGAATAAAGCATAGTGCAATGGTGAAGGAATACTGGAAAGAACGCAGGAGGAGACAACAAGGAAGACTGAATTGAAATTGGCATGTGGTCCCTAGCAGGCCTCATCGCAAAGAAGAAGAAATACAACTGTGGCATCATTTCAGTAGAATACATTTCCGTCAATACAGTACTGTACTTCATTCATTGTGATGTAAATATTGTTGAAAAATGTGACTACACACGTGGACTTCCATCCATGGAGATTTATTATCGTTTAAGTTATGCGAATTGGCCTATAACCTTACTGTTTTTGTTTTCTCAGGGCCATTTAGAATTATTGCTGACCTTGTTATCAAACTGGCTGACATTGAGGTCATCCGGGGTCAATAGACCTATCACAAGTCAGCGAACTCTCTCTCTCTCTTTTACGGTCCGAGGAAGGTAGAGTTTGTAGCTTTCATTGGACCTAAGCCAGATACTTGTGGGATGACTCGACACGACAACTACCGGTGTATTACTGGTCCTTTTAAATATCGGTCAGTAAACTAAAAGTGAACAGAAAGCCATTCCTGAGGAATGTATAATGAGTTACTTCGTTATTTTTTGAGCAATGGATGTTAAAATACTGAAACCTTGCAGTGATGCACCAGAATAGCGCACTCGCTGCATCATGAATGCAGTCTCCTGCCAAGCCGACTCATTCCGCTTCAAGGGCACGCGTGTTTGCTATTTGCTATTTTCGGAAGGCTAGATTTGTTACAAGGATCGCAATTAATATCAGATTTCTAGTTTCTGATCTTCATGCAAGCAATACAAGAATGAAATACAATACTGTTGCCAGTGTACCAGTTAACGCTATTAGTGTCGTCCTCAAAGACACACGTCTCAGGTCCTGCTTCAGAGAAGTCGATATTTATGCGCTTCATTAACTTCGAGAAAGCATTCAACACAATTCGGCACGTGAAAATGATGACCGTACAGAAGGAGACAGGTATGGATGATCAAGATAGCCATATAATTACAAACCTATACAGTAAACAGAAGACCTGTGTTCGGGTGGGATGCAGACTCACAAATGAAGTGACAGTCAAACGAGGTGTGAGGCAAGGCTGTTTTCTGTCCCCACTCCTGTTTAATCTGTTTCAGGGATGCTCTGGATGATATAGAGCAGGGGATGCCAAACGCTGGTCCGCGGGCGATACGCGGCCCGCGAGGCTTTAACTTATTTTAAGGAAAATATTAAGATGATGTACAAAAATATTTCATAGCTCGTCAAAAGTGCAATCATTCTTATACCCTTTATAGACCCAAGTTAGATCTAATTAATTCTGTTTTTAAGTATTCACTTGGTCTGAATAGAATATTTTTTATTATAAAAAATGAAATATAAACTTGGGCGGAAAATGAGCCTTCACAAATGCCAGTGTTAGGTATTAACCTTATATAAATGGCTATGAGATTCATAACAAATCTTGAACTCCATGCCAACCTCGCGTGGACATTTTATGCAACATAGCATGCAATGAATACCAATAAATTCTTTAATTGCCGTTGGTGTAAGAAGCGGCTTCAATTCTTTGTTCTCCTTTCATTGATAGCACTGGCTGATGCACACTCGAATAAATATTCAGGGAAGTTCTCCTGAAAGTACATTGTAGAGATTTTTTTTTTTTTTTTTTTTTTGCAAGTTGCTTTACGTCGCACCGACACAGATAGGTATTATGGCGACGATGGGACAGGAAGAGGCTAGGAGTGGGAAGGAAGCGGCCGTGGCCTTAATTAAGGTACAGCCCCAGCATTTGCCTGGTGTGAAAATGGGAAACTACGGAAAACCATCTTCAGGGCTGCCGACAGTGGGGTTCGAACCCACTACCTCCCGAATACTGGACACTGGCCGCATTTAAGCGACTGCAGCTATCGAGCTTGGTAGCTGAGATTCTAGGCTCTTACAACTGTATAGGCCTATCATTGTTCCCATCACACTACTCCCACTAAATTTTCCTTTAAGTTGTGTTTTGACTACATTATTAATTCCAGTTTGTCTTAAGGTATTTTCCTTCTTTTTTTTGTTATTTGTCAAATATTAATTCAAATAAACTGACCTTGTTGGGTGTTCTTCTTCCAAATTAAACTGTCTAGGTATAATAGTATTTATTTTAATTTCTCTCTTATATGCAGTTGTAAAATAGCATTTTAAGCAATTAAAATCATTAAATCTTCATTTCAATTGAACTATGCATGTTATTTCATTCAATCATCAATCAATAAATCAATCAATCGCTACTGATCTGCATTTAGGGCAGTCACGCAGGTGGCAGATTCCCTATCTGTTGTTTTTCTAGCCTTTTCTTAAATGATTGCAAAGAAATTGGAAATTTATTGAACACCTCCCTCCGTAAGTTATTCCAATCCCTAATTCTCCTTCCTATAAACGAATATTTACCCCAATTCGTCCTCTTGAATTCCAACTTTATCTTCATATTGTGATTGTTCCTACTTTTAAAGATACCACTCAAACTTCGTATTCGTCTACTGATGTCCTCACACGCCATTTCTCCACTGACAGCTCGGAACATACCACTTAGTCGAGCAGCTCGTCTCCTTTTTCCCGAGTCTTCCCAGCCCAAACTTTGCATCATTTTTGTAACGCTACTTTTTTTTTTTTGTCGGAAATCACCCAGAACAAATCGAGCTGCTTTTCTTTGGATTTTTCCCCAGTTCTTGAATCAAGTAATTCTGGTGAGGGTCCCATACACTGGAACCATACTCTAGTTGGGGTCTTACCAGAGACTTATATGCCCCCTTCTTTACATCCTTACTACAACCCCTAAATACCCTCATAACCATCTGCAGAGATCTGTACCCTTTTTTTTTACAATAATATTTATGTGATTACCCCAATGACGATTTTTCCGTATATTAAGACCTGGGTACTTACAACGATCCCCAAAGGGAACTTTCACCCCATCTACGCAGTAATTAAAACTAAGAGGACTTTTCCTATTTGTGAAACTCACAACCTGACCTTTAAAGCCGTTTATCATCATACCATTGCGTACTCTCCGTCTCACAACATAATTGAGGTCATTTTGCTGCTGCTCACGATCTTGTAACTTATTTATTACTTTTTACCGAATAACATTATCTGTTAAAAGCCTTATATGTGATTCCACTTCTCTGTTCTAATTGCGGAATTTCACGAAAATTGGCCCATGAAGTGCGGGCCGCGATCATGATTTATGGACAGTGAGGAACACGGAAAGATGTGTGCCTTTCCGCGTACAACCCTCAAACCAGAGATAACATTACAGTTGACCAGAAGGGTTCGCCACCTCCCTTATTACTGTTACCGCTGTCTCCTAGAAGTCATTATTGAATTACGTTTTTTTTTTTTGCCATTTGATTTACGTCGCGCCGACACAGATAAGTCTTATGGCGACGATGTGGTAGCAAAGGCCTAGGAGTGGGAAGAAAGCGAGCGTGGCTTTAATTAAGGTACAGCCCGAGCATTTGCCTGGTGTGAAAAGGCGAAACCACGGAAAACCATTTTCAGGGCTGCCGACAGTGGCATTCGAACCCACTATCTTCCGGTTGCAAGTTCACAGCTGGACAGGTGTTTGTAACTGCTTTACGTTGTTGGTTTAGGATCGTTTCGAGTGAAATTAATATGAGTACCGGATAATATGGTCGCATAATTTTTATGCTTGTTGTCATACTAGATGAAATTCGTGCTATGTAAAAATCAAAACACGTGCTCTTATCCTACAATACAGCAAAGTTGCTGCGACTTTTACTCTCAGCGAACAGAATAACTTCGGCTAACAATGGCCACGGCTTTTCAGCTCTGTACTCGGGGGACAGTGGGGTGGTTCCACCGAACCGTCGTTGGTCGTGAGGATGGTTTTCGGTAGTTTCCATTCTCATCACTAAGACGAATGCTGGGACAGTTCCTTTTATAGGCCACGGCAGCTCCCCTCTCTCCTTCACAGCAATGCATCTCCTGGCTTGGTAGATTGGGTCACTCTCCAGAAGGCTCGCCTTACCCCACCAGGGTACACCCAAAGAATGGTCTCAGATAAAATGCATCCTCGGTTATAGGGGTTCTTCCACTCCGAGTGATGAAGGAACCATACAAAAAGCATTTAGTTAAATTATTTATGTTATTTCTTACTGATTTGCGATATAATTTGGTAGATTTGAGACGTGAACAAAAATGTTGTAAACCTCCTGAAAATGTTGTCATGAGCCGCCACGGTATATTATTATGTTTACGCAATACAAACGTACGGTTCGTTTGTCGTTCATTGTTTATGCTGTATTCCCAAACAAGCTTTTATGTAGGTCTTCAGTATTCTATGAACACAGGTATTTGTCAAAGAAGTATTTAATTATCACATGTCAAATAATTAATTTTGTTTCCTACGCATAACCTAATGAAATGAAAGTAACTAAACGTATTTACTTAGCACTAGGCGTTTGTATACAAAATAACATAGTTTGTTTCCTCACCATAATCTAATGCAATGAACAGAACGAGACATTAGGCACAATTAAACTTTTAATGGGGGGTGGGACAACACATTTGACCGACCAATAATACGATTAAGCAATTTATTTTTTGATTTACAATTTAACCTTTCTCTTATAACAGTGAATTTTTTTTAATATCTCCAATACTTTCGGAGTTACGACCAAAAACGTGAAGCTTTGTCAACCAAGCCTCTAAGTTTGTTGCTCGTGTCCCGCAATTTTGTTTTTCAGAAACGTTTCCCTGATAACTCTGAAAGTTTTTAAGATATTAAGATGAAATTTTGCATGCATGTATATTTCATAGATAAGAAGAACATATTCTAGAATTATTGAGGTAGCTTCATTGGTTAAGTTTAAAAATATTTTCAAATGAAAATTAATTAAACAATTGATTACTTGAAAATGATTCCATGAAAAAAATATTTATACTCGATGGACTTCACTGATTCTAGCTCACGTTGTAGCTATAATATTAGTAATCATATTAAAAAAGAATCATAGAAAAATATTCATGTGTTTGGAACTTGTCATACTAAGTTTCCTTTCAGTATTCGTTTCAATTTCTGCGAGAAAAACAAGTTTAATTCACCCCATTGTTCTACGTTCCAAAGTCTAGCTCCCGGGTTAAAAGTTTAAATGTTTAGATACGCGCCCGTTCACTAGTTGTAACTGAGAGTCGTGCAAGCAGCTGCAAGGCTGTACTCTACTCCTTTACCTCTCTGAGCTGGAGCGCTGCTCATTAAGCCGAACTCTGCCCGTCTTTGGTATAGATGATAGCATCAAAGTGAATGGAGTGATGATTAACAATATCAGATACGTTGACGACACTGTCCTTATAGCTGAAAGCCAGAAGAACCTGCAACAGGTCTTGTAGAAAGTGATGGAGGCATGTAAAACTCTTGGTCTAAATTTGAACAGGAATAAGACCAAATACATTATTATGAGCAGTGGCCCTGCTACATAGCTACGCTATATCCGAGATAAAGCGTGCCCAGCATATTCCCACAAATTTATGATAATTCTTACCTTAAGGTCTGACTGCGTATAACGAGTATCAGATTAAGTCCGACGCTTTCTAGTACTGCAGATCATAAATCTCTCTCTTCGATTGTTATCTTTCACATTCTTTCATAACCGCTGTAGGCCATTAAGGTATAACGAAGGATGTAGTTTTTAGCATGAATTACTCCATTTCAGGTACTCGAGTTTCAATTATATTCAGTCATCTTCAGCCTATAAATACAACAAAAATATCATGGTAAAATTTAGTACTTAAATACAGACTCTGTAGATTAGTCTCACAAATATGATATAAATATGAAACATAAAATAAGAAACACACAGGGTCTGTCATATAAACTCAGACCGAGCGCAGTGTTTATACTCTGCGCTACGGCCGCTGCCTCAGCCAAACGTACAGTAAGTCGAGCGCGACCACCCTGCTTCAAGCGAGTATACAATCTTATATGAAATCTTACCTTATAAAACATGCTGGAAGTGTCCTCCTTTCTGGGTTATACAGACGTTGTATCTGGTAACCACATTCTGGCTGACGCGAGTGGGTTCTGCCACTGTAATGTTTCTGATTTCATTCGTAATGTTTCCTTTCAGTTCCTCCAATGTGTGAGGATTTGTCCGATACATTTTTTTCTTTCAGTTTACCCCACGAGTAAAAACTGTTAAATGTAGAGAACGAGGGGGAAACAGTCCAGCACTGATCACACCATCTGCAAACACGTCCGAGATGGTAAGAACGGAATCTTCTGCTGTATGAACAGGGGCTGAATCTTGTTTAAACCACCCACGCGATTTTTCTTCTTTCGTTAACAGATGGAAGAATGGCGTCAAAATATCATCTTGGTATCTTTCTGCATTCATTGTCGTCTCGAAAAACATAGCCCCAATTATTCGTCCTGCACTAATAGTACATCAAACACCAATCTCTTCCTATCGTAATGAGGTACTTCATAAATACCATTAGGATTTTCTGCACACCAACAGCGAGGTTTATGACTGTTCACACGACCATTAAGATGAAACCAGAACTTTTAAATTCAAAAATACAGTATTGCAATGATAAGTGTCTCACCATATTAGCAGCTGAGTTAAGACTGGCGACTCATGCTTGCCAGCTCGAACACGTGCAGGCTCCTTGCGCGCCTCCCGTACTTCAGCTGCCGTAGCGCAGAGTACAATCACCGTGCATTCGACTGGATTTATATGAGAGACCCTGAATTTAAAAGACCGTTGAACAAACCTTGTGTAGTGTGAACTTCAGACGTCAACACAAGTCTTCATCAACTATATCGAAAACCCATCATCATGAATAAATACCACAACATGCCTCCAACAACCATTAAATATGAATGTATAAACTTGCTGTAGGATTTTGGGTCCTTGTAGAATTCTGCAATTTAAGGAAGATTTAAAAATATCAAATACCTTTCAGTTATCCTCTGAACGAAGTGCTTTTCTAATTATTCAATTTTATTTCCTTTGAAAGTTATCAGAGCATTGATACGTCATGGCACAAAACATTTTCAATGCTGACAGTCTGTTTGAAAGGAGAATTAAAATGTTCAATCAATCAATCAATCAATCAATCAATCAATCAATCAATCAATCAATCAATCAATCAATCAATCAATCAATCAATCAATCAATCAGTCAGTCAGTCAGTCAGTCAGTCAGTCAGTCAGTCAGTCAGTCAGTCAGTCAGTCAGTCAGTCAGTCAGTCAGTCAGTCAGTCCGTCAGTCAATCAATCAATCAATCAATCAATCAATCAATCAATCAATCAATCAATCAATCAATCAATCAATCAATCAAACACCACTGATCTGTATTTAGGACAGTCGCCCAGGTGGTAGATTGCCTATCTGTTGTTTTCCTAGCCTTTTCTAAAATAATTGTAAATAATTCGGAATGTTTTTTGGCCAGTGGTTTTACGTTGCACCGGCACAGGTAGGTCTTATAGCGACGATGGGATAGGAAAGGCCTAGGAGTTGGAAGGAGCGGCCGTGGCCTTAATTAAGGCACAACCCCAGCGTTTGCCTGGTGTGAAAATGGGAAACCTCAGAAAACCATCTTCAGGGCCACCGACAGTGGGATTCGAACCCACTATCTCCCGGATACAAGCTCACAGCCGCGCGCCCCTAACCGCACGGCCAACTCGCCCGGTCGGAAATTTATTGAACGTCTCCCTTGGTTAATTATTCTATTTCCTAACTCCCCTCCCTATAAATGAATATTTACACCAATTTGTCGTCTTGAATTCGAACTTTATCATATTTTGGTATTTCCTACTTTTAAAGCACCTGTCATACTTATTCGACTAGTAATATCATACCACGTCATCTCTCTACTGACAGCTCGGAACATAACACTTAGTCGAGCAGCTCCTTACCTGTCCGGCTGGGGGGAAATTTATGTGTATAAATGCGAATTGTTTTTTCCGTTAATGGCAAGTTTTCACTTAATACAGCGTCCGTTTAAGACAGTTTATACAATATTAGTATAGATTTCAGAAAATATTATATACGTGATTAGGCAATATCTATTTCACGTAATAAGGAAATAAGTGGTTTCTTTCTCGCGAAATCGTACATAAATGAATGCGAAATATATCTCTTACAATGTGTAATCTAGGAAATCGTAAAGGTATATGTGACTTATTTTTTTAGCGGACATGCTAGACTGGGTACTAATTCATGTATAATAAGGGTATTTGGTAACGAATTTATGAGATCATAGGCGTTTGTTTTGTTTTTGGTTTCACTCCAGGGGTCTTCTTGCCTATACGAAAATGTACATTTTTAAACTCTGAATTATTTATTGTTTTTTTCTTTGCGGCAGTTTAACATCCCAAACGCAGGGAAGGTTTTTGGAGACACTGGGATGGAAAAGGGTTAAACTACGGAAATCTATCCTCAGGCCTGTCGATGGAAAGGCTTGAACCTACTATCTCCCAAATGCAAGCGTAATGCAACACAAGACCTCGTCACCACGAACTTACATCTATGGGCCATTAAATTTAATCTTCACAACACGTTTTAACAGGAGAAAATTTTAACGTATGGACTGGTTAATACGATACGTAGAAGAAAAGATAGCTTGGAATTAAAAGTTAATTGAAGAGCTGATCCCACATGCATGACAATGCCAGTTTGATCCCTGGAACTGGCCTTCGGACAGATCCAAGAAGTCTGGTGCTTCTGTCCTCGTCGAAATGGAAGTGACGTAAGTTAATTTTAACTAGTGTTGAACAAATGGTTCTGTCTGTTGCTTGTCCGGCTGAGTGGCTCAGACGATTGAGGCGCTGGCCTTCTGAACTCAGCTTGGCAGGTTCGATCCTGGCTCAGTCCGCTGGTAATTGAAGGTGCTTAAATACGTCAGCCTCGTATCGGCAGATTTACTGGCACGTAAAGGAACTCCTCCGGGACTAAATTACGGTACCTTGACGTCTCCGAAAACCGAAAAAGTACTTAGTTGGACATAAAAACAAATAACTTTATTATTATTATTATTATTATTATTATTATTATTATTATTATTATTATTATTATTATTATTGTTACGGAGTTATCCGTGGAAGGCAGAGGTGAAAGAAGGTTCGGGCTGGAATGGGTCTAACTACAAGTTCGAAAGATGAATTAAAATTTCAACAAAGGTTATATTTTCAAAACTTAATGGTAACATAGAATTTAAAATCTTAACAAGTCAACAACAAGCCAAAATCAGATATAAAGAAATTACAAGTGTTAGGGGATTATTACAAGGTCTGGGCTTCGACCCCCACAATCACAATCCTCGAGCTATTAGCCCAACTTTACCAAGGTACCAAATTCGAACAGAAAACCCCATCATGCCAAGGAGCACTTGCTCCAAAGTACAATGTTAAGCCTCCTAGAGGCACACAGAAATCAAATTTAGGAAAGAGCAGACCCGCTCTTAAAGTTCAAGCCTATCAAAGGCCACAACGAATTTCACTTCTATCTGCCCTCAAGGCACACAAAGAAACAGGGGTATTTAACACCCAACCTACAGGGCCTTCGCAATGAAAATAAAACAACAGGTTCAGTTACTGGCCCAAAGTACAGAGAGGACTGGAGGCGTGAACTTGCACTCCAAATACACTTTTTTTTAAAACCTAAATGGCTCTAGGCCGATACACAGGGGCTAATCCCAAGCTAGGGAGGTGACCCGTATGAGAAAACTTTAATGCATTAAGGAAGAGAAGAAACGGTTATGAAAACGTAATCACCTCAATTTCAAAACGAAGAGGAGCTCGAGAGGGAAAAGCACTCTCTATCCCCGCTTTACAGTTAAAGAGATTTGTAGTTTTTACATAGACAGAAGAGGAATTTACATTTTTAAGTGGTAGGTTACACATTAAAGGTTTCGAACCCTTCCCGAGAGTTAAACTGCTGAGCTAGCAAGAAATAAAGATGTTAAAAGGCCATTACCTTGTTGAAGAACAGGTGCCTGAAGAACGGGGTGCTTCCCGCCCCCTGCTACATATCCACACACTGAGTTAGATGTTATACTAGTGGCCCGGAGACAAGAAAATCAGCAGGTTTTATACCCTCGTGGAAAATTCGAGACCTTTCAAGAATGAGTAGACACACCCTCTCAACTTTATTGGATAGCTTAGAGCTACATATCCATATCGAAGAAGACATACATGATTGGCTGAGAATTAATTAAAGAAATTTGGGATTGGCTAAGTTCAAAACTGGCGGAAGGAAGGATTAATATTGCCAACCCAAAAAATAAAAGAACAAAATTTAGTAAAGACAACAACTTTTGAATACAAAATTTCTTCAAGAAAGTTCATTCCTTCTCACCAGAGTGCGTAATCATAGTTTTTAGTAGAGACATCTGTTAGAGAATGTCCACACTTCTTGATCCATGAAAAACAAAAGCAAATCAAAAACACTCAGTGACATCTTCTGATAAACCGTAGAATTAGTTCAGTAGTAAAGTTCAGAGCTTCTCCTGTAGAGGAGTTTCAATTGGCGCAAGATTTGAACTTGCGTCGTAGAGGTGTACCGCCCGGTACAATTATTATTATTATTATTATTATTATTATTATTATTATTATTATTATTATTATTATTATTATTGTCTGTATCTTCCTCTTAAACGGACCAAAACTCCGTCTTCTTCTCTGCTAGTCGGTGAATGTTCGTTGTAATATAATGGAAATCAGTCACATATTGAGCCCCCCTGGTGACCAAGATCGTTTAAGGCTGTGGTCTGACACCGTGGACAACCGGTTCGAGCCCTGTTGGGGGAAAATATTCGCCATCATAATGCTGGCCAGCAAGGTAGAGGAGGTGGTGCTATACAATTTCTAGTCACTAGACTGCGTGCCAAAAGCCTGGAGTCAATTCCGAATCTAATTGCGGTGTTCATATGGAGTAACCTATATATTAAAAGAGTTTACTAAAAACAGCTTTGGCAAATCCGTCCGCCGTTCTGCTGGACCGATCTGCTTCATTTTTGTTTTATTCTTTCCGGAATTACCTACCTGTGAATCATGGGGCACTGATAGGTCTCTAAACTCAGCCAACTTTCAGTAATCATAAAATCAAATCATTAAATGATCACTCCAATAAATCCAGGCGAAGGCTTATCCAAACCCGCAATACATTCTGTACTTAGCAGGTTGTTAAGCAACTTACACTTTCATTAATATCCTGATATATGTGATTTTCATCCTTAATAATGTCACTGTATGCAGCCATGGTTGATTACTACTTGTCAATCCAGAGAGTGTACACTTCGTCTTACCACGGAACAATACTACTACCTGGTAGATACTCTTTGATTCTCTAACCTTTCCCAGCTTCCAAATATATTCAACAGATGGCAAAGCGTTCCTGCTAAGAGAAAAAAGTCTGCATACAAACCCCATCATGATACACCTTATCTGCGAAAACCTATCGAAGGATAACCTAGCTACGCTAGAGAGAGTGAAGGCCACGTATGTTTAAAAAATTCTCTGTTTCTTCGCATTAACAATAAACGTGACCAAAATATGTTGAAACGATTTTGAGATATCATAACAAATCATATGATTCTGGTTAAGACAACAGTCATTTTGTTTTCGCGGAATTATAGCGAATTAAAGCGATAAGGGCAGTTCAAAGCGATACTGATTTATTTCGCGATAAGTGCGAAACAGCAGCGAAAGTCATGAAAAATTAAGAGATTAAAAATATATACTGTTAATGGTGTGGGTTACTATAGTCATGTCCTAGTTCGTGAACCATGGGCAACGGCTGAGTGGCCTAGTAAGTGGTCCTGAGAGTCGGGATACCAGTTGCTATGGAATGGGAGTGGGCATCTCGGACATATTCTGAGTCGTGGCCCTCCTTGTGCTCAGGCTGGTAGGACTACACAATCTTCCGGTGGTTCCTAACCCGTTACAGGAGAGATCCTCACTTGGACTATGTGTAAGTAGGATAGTATCCTGCTTCAAGAATTTACCGAGCTCAGAACATTCTCAGCAAGCCTCGGATCTATGGGAGTAACGGAGTCCCACTGCCGTTCGACAGGCGAGGGACTCCTTGGAAACAACTTGGCGAACGAAATTGAATTCGATGGGGAGCTATCAATATTAATTGGGCTTATGGAAGAAGGGAAGTAGAAGTGGCTGAGTCAGCAAAGAGGATGCATCTGGATGTGCTAGCAGTAAATGCTATTGGGGTAAGGGAAAATATTGAGGAAGAGATAGGAGATTATAAAGTGTACTTGACGGGTATTAAAAAGGGAAGGGCGAGTATGGGGTAGGACTGTTCGTCCGGAATACTATTTCATGCAACATAGTTTCTGTTAGGCACGCAGCTGAGCGTATGATGTGGGTAGATTTGGCTGTTGGAGCAATTAGGACGAGAATTGTCTCAGTGTATTCACCATGTGAGGGTGCACATGAGAATGAAGTTGACAAGTTTTTATTAAGCATTGAGAGACATCGCAGTCAGGATATCTGTTTTTCGATGATACAGACCACTAACTGATCTGTAGTGAACTAAGTATCTCTAGGCCTAGGACGGAGAAAGTGAAATCTGTCTGCAAACTAATAAAGATAGAAAATCTCCAGGACGAGGAAATTAGACAGAAGTACATGGATATGATTAGTGAGAAGTTCAGAACAGGGGACAGTAAGCAGGTTCAGGATATAGAAAGAGAATGGGTGGCATACAGGGATGCTGTAGTAGAAACAGCAAGGGAATGCCTAGGAACAACCGTGTGTAAACATGGGACAAAAGCGAACATCTTGGTGGAACGATGAAGTGAGAGCAGCTTGTAAACGTAAAACGAAATGGCTCCAAACAACGGCTGATGCAGACAGGGAATTGTACGTAGATGAAGAAAACAGAGCGAAACAAATAGTTGTTGAATCCAAAGAGAAGTCGTGGGAAGATTTTGGTAATAACCTGGAAAAGCTAGGTCGAGCAGCAGGGAAACCTTTCTGGACAGTAATAAAGAATCGTAGGACGGGAGGGGAAAATGAAATGAACAGTGTTCTGGGTAATTCAGGTAAACTCATAATAGATCGCAATAAATCATTGGACAGGTGGAGGAAATATTTTGGAAATCTTCTGAACCTAAAACGAAATCTTCATGGTGGTGTCGTGAACAACCGAGCTCATGGGGAGGAGGAAAATGATGTTCGTGAAATTACGCTTGAGGAAATGGAAAGGTTTGTAAATAAACTCCATTGTCATAAAGCAGCAGGAATAGATGAAATCAGACCCGAAATGGTAAAGTATAGTGGGAAGGCAGGGATGAAATGGCTTCATAGAGTAGTAAGATTTGCATGGAGTGTTGGTAAGATTCCTTCAGATTGGACAAAAGCAGTGATTGCACCTATCTATAAGCAAGGGAACAGGAAGGATCGCAACAACTACCGAGGTATATCATTCATTAGTATACCAGGCAAAGTATTCACTGGCATCTTGGAAGGGAGAGTGCAATCAGTGCTTGAGAGGAAGTTGGATGAAAACCAGTGTGGTTTCAGACCACAGAGGGGCTGACAGGATCAAGTTTTCAGTATGCGCCAGGTAACTTAAATATGCTACGACAGGAATAGACAGTTGTGTTTACGTTTCGTAGGTCTAGAGAATGCATATGACGGGGTACCGAGGGAAAAGATGTTCACCATACTTGGGGACTAAGGGATTAAGGATAGATTATTAAAATCAATCAAACGCATTTATGTTGACAATTGGGCTGCAGTGAGAATTGATGGTAGAATGAGTTCTTGGTTCGGGGTACTTAAAGGGGTTAGACATGGCTGTAATCTTTCACCTTTGCTGTTCGTAGTTTACATGGATCATCTGCTGAAAGGTATAAAGTGGCAGGGAGGGATTCAGTTAAGTGGAAATGTAGTAAGCAGTCTGGCCTATACTGACGACTTGGTTTTATGGCAGATTGTGCCGAAAGCCTGCAATCTAACATCTTGGAACTTGAAAATAGGTGTATGAGTATGGTATGAAAATTAGCCTTTCGAAGACTAAATTGATGTTAGCAGGTAAGAAATTCAGAAGAATTGAATGTCAGATTGGTGATAAAAAGCTGGAACAGGTAGATAATTTCAAGTATTTAGGATGTGTGTTCTCTCAGCATGGTAATATAGTTATTGTGAATGAATCAAGGTGTAGTAAAGCTAATGCAGTGAGCTCGCAGTTGCGAACAACAGTATTCTGTAAGAAGGACGTCAGCTCCCGGATGAAACTACCTTTACATCGGTCTGTTTTCAGAACTAACTTTGCTTTACGGACGCGAAAGCTGTGTGGACTCAGGATATCTTTTTAATAAGTGAGAAGTTACAGATATGAAAGTAGCAAAAAGGATTGCTGGTACAAACAGGTAGGAACAGTGGCAGAAGGCCACTTGGAATTAGGAGATAAAGGCTAATTTAGGAGATGAAGCTGTATGCATAAACCTGCTTCGGTGGTGGGGTCTTGTGAGGCGAATGGAGGATGATAGGTTACCTAGGATAATAATGGCCTCTGTTATGGTGGTAAGAGAAGTAGAGGGAGACCGAGACGACGATAGTTAGACTCAGTTTCTAACGATTTAAAGATAAGAGGTATAGAACTAAATGAGGCCACAGCACTTGTTGCATTAGAGGATTGTGGCGACGTTTAGGAAATTTACAGAGGCTTGCAGACTGAACGCTGAAATGCATTACGGTCTATAATGATGTATGTATGTATGTATGTATGTATGTATGTATGTATGTATGTATGTATGTATGTATGTATGTATGTATGTATGTATGTATGTATTTCTCAATTCGACAGAAGTATCTATTGATTTAAGATTGTAGGGAATCCCTTAATGTTATGGCCATATAGGGTGAAAGCTATGTCCATGCAGCATGAAAGGGTAATTTGTTATCTAATTACTAGACCTAGGAAATTGACAAATGCCTATTTCTTTCCTTAAGAAATAACATGATTTTTTTAAAAATATGTTGATATTTCATGATAAATCCCTTAGATTTATGGAGTTTTATATTGCTCTAAAATGCCTCTTTCAACCTTTAGAGCCCTTTCATTCTTTTATTGCCTAAAATGCCTATAATGAAAGCAAAATTTTCAATTCAGCTAATGAAAATCATAAATTTAAAGTGACTGAAGTGGTTTATAATCTTCAGTGTTCGATAGGTACGGAATAAAATATTGAGAAGTGGGCTAGTGTACTGCAGAAGAATCCAGGTTATTCATTGATGAAAAGGGTACATAAGGTAATGGATGGGGGAAGTGTAGACAAAAAATTGGAACAACCTAGTGAAATTGAACTGAAATATGTAGGTAAATTGTCCTATGCTCCTCTAACATCTATATTTGCGGAGCGCACTTTGCTTTCGAAATGAATTTAACAGACAAAAGACGCACTCTGATTTTGGAAAATTTGGAGATTGTTATTATGTACTGTAAAGCAAACTACGAATGAAAGTATTGTAGGAATGTTCCTCACAAATAAATTAGCACATACTCCGTTCGCGTTCACACTGTTATGGGATGCCTACAGTGCTGTAATTGTGGTCAGTGATTTTAGTATTAAGGTTTTAGTTCAATACTAATTATGATTTTTCATATAATCCATAACTGTTTTTGATAACTGTCTTTTTAATTCTGTCTTAATTTTGCTGTTATTTCTGTTACGAATAGGTATACCAATTTTCTTAAAGTAAAAGAAAGAAAACGTTACAGTTTTAAGTGTATATTGTAATATTTAAAAGTCTATTTTCTGTCTATTTACACATTTAAAAGCATATGTTAAGTGCCTATTTTCTCCTTTAAAAACCTATTTACTTGATTTAAAAGCCTTTTTTAGGTAAATAAAACAACATTCTTTAGAGCCCAAAGTCGCAGGTCAAGAAATTACATAAGGAATAATGAAAGATTATCAATATTGTTTCTCTTTATATACCTCTCTTTCACAGAAATAAATCAGATATTGCATGAACGAGAATTTTATGAATAATTTTAGAAAATGATTAACCTGACGAGTTAGCCGTGCGGTTAGGGGCGCGCAGCTGTGACCTTGCATCTAGAAGATAGTGGATTCGAACCCCACTGTCGGCAGCCCTGGAGGTAGTTTTCCGTAGTTACCGATTTTCATACTAGGCAAATGCTGGGACGGTACCTTAATTAAGGCCACGGCCGCTTCGTTGCATTCCTGGGCCATTCCTATCTCATAATCGCCATAAGGCCTATCTGTGTTCGTGGGACGTAAAGCAAATTGAAAAAAAAAAAAAAAAGAAACCGCGAAATTCAAGCGATGAGCTAAGACCTATTTCGCGAAATAATGCGAAAGATTGTTTCCTTTTTGCGAAATCGAACATAAATTAATGCGGAAAATCATGCATCGAGAAATATTGCATAATCATATAGGGTGGGGTCCTTTCTAATTGGCCCCAGGGGCTCTGAACTTTGGAGAGTGGGTTGGCGACCACGGGGCCCTCAGCTGAGTCCTGGCATTGCTTCCACTTACTTTTGCCAGGCTCCTCACTTTCATCTATCCTGTCCGACCTCCCTTGGTTAACTCTTGTTCTTTTCCGACCCCAACGGTATTACGTATTGAGGCTTAGGCAATCATTTTCATGCCCTTCATGGCCCGCATCTTCCTTTGGCCGATACCTTAATTTTTCGAAGTGTCGGACCCCTTCCATTTTTTCTCTCTGATTAGTGTTATATAGAGGACGGTTGCCTAGTTGTACTTCCTGTTAAAACAATAATCACCACCACCACCTCCTTTCTAAGTAACCTGATACAAATATTGTCCACGGTATGTCCTTGGCCTCTTGGAATGTGGCGTCTTCGAAACGTTGTCCTTGTCATAGCCGCCACGTGTCGCCTCACCTCACAAAAGGTAAAATTCTCGGAAATCGTTAATGACATCCTTTACAGATGCACTTCCTTCTTTGGACTTTGTTCCATTGTCCGCATATAAAAACGGTCGGTAGATTTATATTGAAATTCTGGTTCTGGTAAAATAAATGAAGTGACTATAGAATCAATTGCAAATAGGGGGTGAATGATGACTCCTTCCCAAAGAAAAAGAATGAATAAGATGGTGTAATAATTATTATCACTTATTTTATCATGTAATCTCAATTAGGACAATAACAAAGGAATAACCAATAATGTCGCCATTTATATATCTGCTTTCCGTATAAATAATTCACAAGCAACGCAAATGAAGCTTTTGCCATAAATATGTCTCATGGCACAGGAAAATTAGCGATGCAGAAAGGATTACGCGATGTTACCTGGCAACGTGCAGGCTGTGATGTGAAGTATTGACAGATGACAATGATTAAGAGACATATTATCAAAGAGGAGTCTTAGAGTATACATGTGATATTGCAGGCTGTGATGTGAAGTACAGTACTGTTGGATGGCCATGACTGAGAGACATATTATCAAAGAGGCTCGTTGGAGTACAAATGTGATCTTGCAGGCTGTGATGTGAAGTATTGCTGGATGGCCATGACTGTGAGACATATTATCAAAGAGGCTCGTTGGAGTACAAATGTGATCTTGCAGGCTGTGATGTGAAGTATTGCTGGATGGCCATGACTGTGAGACATATTATCAAAGAGGGACGTTAGAGTACAGACGGTCGATGTGATCTTGCAAGCTGTGATGTTACTTGGCTAGGGGAATAGACACGCTGATTGATGTAGAGCCTGAAGGGAGAGACGAAACATGTCAGAGAGACTGTACAGAAATCAGAAGTAAGTTACTATTGGACTATTCCCTCCAGTGATCAAATCAAATTCCTAATTATGATTATTTTCTTTTCGGGTGGTGCCACGGGTACAGTTAGTTATTCACAAAGGGCGGATTGCAAAAACGGTCTTTAGACGATGTTTACGGTTAAACAATGTCTAAGTATGGCTGCCTCATTGCAAAGACGTTATTTATCACTTAGACACTGTCTAAAACCGATGTTCAACCCGTTATGTTTAAACACTGCCGAGAGCAGTGTTTAACCTCAAATGAGAGGAGTGAATCACAATCAGAGGTTATGTACCATGAAACATGTAATTTGCATTATCATGTTGAGACGAATCCGGGAATCCGAATCCGACGGCCTCTGTGTACGTCGCCCGCTGCTAAATCGTAGCAATTCATTTGACATGTACGGGGAGATAGATCTTAAAATAAGGTTTCGCTTTTCAAGAGACCTGTTTCTTCAGACTGACAAAGGGACAGTCCGGTAAGTGACATCTTGAATACAAATCTCGGCAACCGATATATTTTATTGTATACATGGGGTAATTTCCATGGAATTATAGGTCACTTCGAATATATACATATCAAAATTACGTGTCCCGATCGTCAGAGAGCTGTCACATACATCAAACGGGAGGGATTTACTTATATTTACTGCCAAGTAAACACACATAATAGTGAAAACTAAAAAGTAGGTTGTATGTGGTTTTTATATATAATCGTATAAGTTTTCGGCAACTATCAGATAGGAAAAGGCAACTGGTGGTGATGGTGGTGATTATTGTTTATAGAGGAGGACTGGGGAAGAAGAGCCGTGGCTACAATAACAGCCCTAGTATTTGCCTGGTTTAAAAATAGGGAAACTACGGAAAACAATCTTCAGGGCTGCCGATTATGCATTTCGAACCTATGATCTCCAGAATGCAACTTACATCTATATGGCCCGTACAACACACTTGGTTACACATTACTATTGCTTCATCTTCCCTTCGTCAAAGCTACCGTATTTATGAGTAGATTACACTCACTGTAACAACGCTATAATCAAAGCTACAGTTCCCCGTACGGTGGCGTGTCGCTTTAGTGTCGATAATATTATGAGATTTTATTTCTTCCCAAAGCGATACTCGTAAGTCATGCTCATGTTGAGCCATATTTGAGTAAAGTGTAGAAAGACAAACATCTGACTGGCGTACGGCGCGTGCACCGACGAATTTCATAGGTTGCGACAAGCAAAGAGTTGCATGAAAGATATTTCTATCTCCATTTTCAAACCAATATTGAAACTTAAAACTTAAACTAGTTAAACATCGGCTGAACATTGTTTATGAAATTGAAGATCGTGCTCGATTTAGACGTTGTTTAGGTAGACGTTGTCTAAGGTTTAAAACTAGTAATCGTTTCTGCCATCGGCCCAAATAGTTTAGCGTGATTTCTGAATTATTTCCGTGAAAGCTACGTTGGAAATCAAACAATGGTATGATGGTTAGCGGGGTTAATACACAAGTTGTAAGTTTCACTAATAGGAAAATTCCTCTCGCTTTTAATTACCGTGTTGATGAAGTGAAAGTACCTCATGGTGATCACTGGAAGAACCTAGGTGTTTAATATAAGGAAAGAACTTCATTGGGGTGATCACAAAAACGAGGTTGAAAAACAAAGTTATTTAAGAATTGTAGTAAGAATGTAAAGAAGAGGGCGTGTAAGTCTCTGGTAAGACCTCAATTAGAGTATGGTACCAGTATGAAGTTGTGACACTCTTTTAACACGGAGATACACTTGCACAGAGATGGAATGTGTTGATATTTGCACGGAACGCAAAACATTCCTGGAAATACCTAAGCATGGGTATGTCAAACAGTGACACTTGCACGGAGGCCCAAGGAATGTTAGAAAGCAGAAGCAAAGGAGGGGAATACTCACGCGATAGATAGATAGATAGATAGATAGATAGATAGATAGATAGATAGATAGATAGATAGATAGGTAGATAGATAGATAGAAGCCTTTAGATTTCATTGCTGCAGTTGATACCTGGTGACAACTAGTGTTCCGTGTTGAACTGGTGATAATTTTTCTACAGCTATGAATAATAATAATAATAATAATAATAATAATAATAATAATAATAATAATAATAATAATAATAATAATAATAACAACAATAATAATAATAATAATAATAATGTTATTAGTTTACGACCCAATAACTATTTTTCGGGGAGGCGGAAGTGCTGATATTTTGTATCGCACGATCTTTTTACTTGCCTGTAAATCTACCGACACGGGGCTGACGTATTTGAGCACCTTCAAATACCACCGGACTGAGGCAGGATCGAACCTGCCAACTTTGGCTCAGAAAGCCTTAACCGTTTGAGCCACTCAGCCCGGCTGTAAAGAAAGAATAAGAAGAAAAATATAGTTTTAGGCGAGCAAGTTACGTTTACAATCCGGATGAAGCGGCGAATTAATTGAGAAAAAGTGTAGTCGAAAAGAGAAAAGTGCGAGGAAAAGAGAGAGTGTGATTTCAACAATTTACACCGAGGAGGTAAGCCAGCTCTTCAGTCGAGGCTATGAGAAGTACTGTGCGTGTCTTATTCATAGCGGAGTGAGGTCCACTCAGCCTCGGGAGGTCAACTGAGTGGAGAGGAATTCGATTCCCACCTCAGCCATCCTCGGAGTGGTTTTCCGTGGTTTCCCAATTCTTCTCCGGGGTGGTACCTAATTTACGGTCACGGCCGGTTTTTTCCCTCTGCCTTGCCTATTTCTTCCAGTTTAAACGCCCCTCCCCATAAGGCCTCTGTTCAGCATAGCAGGTGAGGTTGCCTGGGCGAGGTACTGGACCTCCTTCCCAGTTGTATCCACGACCAAATGTCTCACGCTCCAGGACACTGCCCTTTAGGCGGTAGAGGTGAGATCCCTTGTAATAATAATAATAATAATAATAATAATAATAATAATAATAATAATAATAATAATAATAATAATAATAATAATAATAATAATAATAATAATAATAATAGTTACGGAGTTATCCGTGGTAGTTAGAGGTGAAAGAAGGTGCTGGGATGAATAGGTCTCAACTTACGAAATTAAAGTTAATTTAAAATTTAACAAAGGTTATATTTTCTTTTCAAGATCAAGAAATAACAAGTATTACAGGTACTCAGTAGCATATCAACAAGTTAAGGATGTACAATTACAGTTTATTAATGGATTTTGGGCTTCGAGCCCCAGATTCACAATCCCTGAGCAATGAGCCCAACTTTACCTATACACAAGGTTCAACAAAGGGGCAGAAAACCCCAATTATGCCAAGGAGTGTTTGCTCCCAATTACCCAGTTAAGCCTGCTCGAGGCACACAGAAAATACAATTTAAGAAAGAGCAACCCGCTCTCAAAGTTCAAGCCAATTCAAAGGCCACACCAAACTCCACTTTCAAGCTGCCTTCCAGGCACACAAGAACAGGGGTAAAAATACCCAACCTACTGAGGCCTATTCAGTAAAGAAACAGGATAATTACATGGCCCAAAATTCTGAGTTGAATGGAGGCGTAACTTGCACTCCTACTACACCTTTTTAAAACCTATTTGGCTCTTAGGCCGCTTATGCCAAGGCTAATCCCATACTACGGAGGTGACACGATAGGAAAATTAATTACATTATGAAGCGAAGAAAAACAGTTATGAAAACGTAGTCACCTCAAAAATAATATGAGAGGGAGCTCGAGAGGGTTAGGCACTCTCTATCCCGATTTGTAGTTAAAGAGACGGAATTTATACCAAGTGTCTTTTACATTTTAAAGGAAGGTTACATGATAAAAGCTTCGAACCTGCCCCGAGGGTTAAACTGCTGAGCTAGCAAGCAAAGAAGTTATTAAAAGGCCATAACTTGATGGATGAACTGCCGCCTGAAGAAAGAGGCGCTTCCCGCCCCCTGCTACATAATCACACTAAGAAAGATGTTACAGAAGTGGCCCGGAGACAAGAAAATCAGCAGTTTATATACCCTCGCGGAAAATTCGAGATGTTTCATGAATGAGAACCCACACCCCCCTCAATTTTATTGGCTAGGATCAAGCAACATATCCATATCGGAGAAGACATACGTAATTGGTCAAAAATTAATTAGAGAAATTTGGGATTGGCTAAATTCAAAACAAGCGGAAGGAGAAGGGTTATACTGCCAACCCAAAAAATGACTGAAAGAAATTTAACAAAGAACAAACTTATGAACACAAAATTTCTCAAAAAAACAGTTCCTTCACTTCGCACCAGGGTGCACAATTGTAAATCTTCAGTAGTGCCATCTAGAAGAGAATGTTCACACTTCTCACTACAGAGAAAACAAATATAAATCGACAAAGACACAGTTCAGGACTCCACAAAATTTACAATAGTGACATCTTCTGAGAAACTTTAGAATTAACATGGTTGTTAAAGTTCAGGCTTCCTCCAGTAGAGGAGTTTCAACTGGCGCAATGTTTGAATTAGCGGCGCGGAGGTGTACCGCCCGGTACAATAATAATAATAATAATAATAATAATAATAATAATAATAATAATAATAATAATAATAATAATAATAATTGTACCGGGCGGTACACCTCCACGCCGCTAATTCAAACTTTGCGCCAGTTGAAAATCCTCTGCTGGAGGAAGTCCGAACTTTATCTAATGTATTAATTTTCAAGTTACCCAGTAGATGTCACTACTTGGAAATTTTGAAGTTTCTGAACTGGGTCGTTTTCGACGTATTTTTGTTTTGCTTGTAGTAAGAAGTGTGAACTTTCTCTTCTAGAGGACACTACTGAAGAACTACTATAGTGCACCCTAGTGCAAGGTGAAAGAACTGGGTTTTTTTTTGGAGAAATTTTTATTTCAAAAGTTTGTTTCTTGTTAAATTTCTTTCTGGTATTGTTTAAGTTGGCTGTATACCCCTTTCTTTCCCCTTGTTTTGAATTTAGCCAATCCCGAATTTCTTTAATAAATTTATGACCAATAAGGTGTTTCTTCTTCAAATTGGATATGCTGCTTAACCCTAACCAATAAATGATTGTGGGCGGGTGTTTTCTTTCCTGAAACGCCTCGAACTTTCCGCGAGAGTATATAAACTGCTGATTTTAGGGTCTCTGCGCCACTTCTCTACCATCTTTCAGTGTGTAAAGTACATAGCAGGGGGCGGGAAGCGCCTCTTTCTTCGGACAGCAGTTCAACAACCAGGTAATGGCCGTATAATAACTTCTTTTCTTGCTAGCTCAGCAGTTTAACTCTCGGGGCGGGTCCGAAGCTTTTCCACCATGTAACCTTTCCCTAAAATGTAAAGACTCTTAGTATCTATTCTCTTTTATGCTACATATTGGGATAGAGAGTGCTTAACCCTCTCGAGCTCCCACTCATATTGTTTTGAGGTGAACTTACCTTTCCTCAACCAATTCTTCTTTAACGTAATGTAAATTGTTTCCTTCTAAAGTCACCTCGTTAATATGGGATTATCCCTTGCATTTGTGGCCTAGAGCCAGATTAGGTTTTAAAACAAAATGTATTAGGAGTGCAGTTCGCCTCCTCTCACATTGGTATTTTAGAGGCCATGTAATTATCCTTTTCTCGCTTAATAGGCCTCAGTAGGTTGGGTATTTTACCAATGTGTTTACGTCCTTAGAGGACAGCTTGAAGGTCGAGTTAGGTGTGGCCTTTTGATAGGCTTAAAACTTTGAGAGCGGATCGCTCTTTTGAAATTTGTTTCTGCGTGCCTCTAGGAGGTCTTACTGTGTAATTTGGAGCAAGTGCTCCTGGGCATGATTGGGGTTTTCTGCCCCTTTGTTAAACCTTATGTACATGTAAGCTTGGGCTAACTGCTCAAGAATTGTGAGTTCGGGGCTCGAAGCCCAAAGCCTGTAAATACTGTTGTTGCTCTTTTGTTGCCTTGCTACTCTGTACCTTCCATGCTTGTTATTTCTTGATTTTGAAAAGAGAATATAACCTTGTTAAATTTTACATTAACTTTAATTTCGTAGTTTGAGACCCGTCCACCCCCGCACCTTTTTTCACCTCTACCTACCACAAAAAAAAACGGTAACAAGTGGTAGCAGAGCGTGGTTGAATGGGTCTCAATTTAGCCCCTTTTGACGGCTAAACATTGCTTTGATCCGAACTCTAACAATTTTCTCAGTTGCTGGAATTTTTGATTTGTCCTGTTTCAAAATTGTTCTGTCATCATGCCCGGCCCTCGCGATGTTCTCCATCTTAACTATTTGCGCAAGGAGGAGTTGATCTATGAATTGACTATTAGAAATGTGCAATCTGGAGGCACGGTTGCGGTAGACACAAACAAGCTTAGAGAGTCCCTTGATTTGCCCATTTCCATCCCCACTTTGGGAGAGAAAGAAATTGACGACTCTCTTTCCACGATCATCGAGAATATTACTGGGCTAGCATCTGCAGTTAGTTTTTTTGACGAAAATGATCCTTCTCCTAATCAAATTAAGCGTGTGCAAGCCAGGCTATTTCATTTTTCAAATAGAGTTAACGATCTGTTGTCTCTGAAGTTGAATGCCGTTCAGAGGAAGGAAGCTAGTACGGTGCTTGAAAATATTTCTGAATTATCTAGTAAGGTCACTCAATTGTTAACTGGGGAAGTTCCTCCCAAAACTGATCAACCCGCTACGGTGAATGTAGGTAGCGAGGAAGAGCCTCCTACGGGAGAAGTCAATAGGAAAACCGTTGGAGCTCAGACTATCTCTGCCCCATTGGACAACGAGTCTGAACGCCGTACGTCGTTGAATAATGTACGTTCTGAACTAACTTCTTTGCCACTGAAACCTTTACCTACTATGTCACCTGGGTTCAGCAGCTTGCCTCATCCATTAGCAATGTTGCTCAGAGGTATCTCTAAGTTTTCTGTTAATACCACCAGTGAAGTTATTTCATTCTTAAGGTTTTTAGTTGAATTTCAGGATCATGCCCTTGTTTTTTCTCTTTCTCCGTGTCAAATTTTACAGATAATTTACCCTTATGCAATTGGTATTCTCTCAGATAAAATAGTAAGAGCCATTGCCGAACAGTCATCTATTGAAGATTTTCATGCACATCTGCTTGCAAATTTTATTCCTGCTCGCGCGAGGTCATCTCTGATTCAGAAGTACTATTATCGAGTACAGAGAATAGATGAAAATCTGGCTGATTTCATACAAGACATTAAGTTCTATACTAGGGTGTTTGCTCTTCACTTCCCTGAGGATCAGATTGTACAAGCTATTGTGGAAGGCATTTCACCATCTTATAGGTCATATTTGTGTTTCGCGGCGTGCCCGCAAACCTTCTCTGAACTTGAAGCATTGGCCGTCTCAGCGGAAGGAGTTAGATACGCCGATTCCTTGCGTGTCGCGAAAGAACCCCCTCCTTCGTTTAGTAATACTCGGCCTCCACCTCGCCGACCAGTCACACCCCGTAAATGTTATGCTTGCGGGTCGCCTGACCATCTTCGCAATAAATGTCCATTGGTCAAAACTAGTAGGGCAAATAATGGAGCTGGTTCATCACAAGGCTGTTTTAAATGTGGGGCTTTCTCACATATCGCCAAGAATTGCCCAAATTCAAATAGCACCCCCTCCTGCTCAACGTCTGGTGCAAATTCCACCAATGCCAATAATAAAAAGTGACTAGTGGCTTCGGCTGAGTCGACTAATCCATCTTTCCGAGGCTCAGCCTCTGGTAAACAGATCGAAAATTCAGGGAACGTTCAATCTGCAAATCCATCTTTTGAATGCCCCAAAGAGTGTCTTAGGATTGCGGCGGATACCCCCGCACCGGTCCCCTTTCTCAAAATTGAGTTAAATAATGAGCCTATAACAGCTCTATTAGATTCAGGCAGTGTTTGTTCTATTGTTTCGGCTGAATGGTATGCAAAATTGAAATCTGTTTGTAAACTTCCTGAGTATTGTTCCTCTTCGAACCAATATGTTTCGGCTAATTCATCTCCATTAGAAATTCTAGGTTCTTTACAGGTCAAAATTCGTATTTTTAAATTTACATGGAAAATCAAATTGTTTGTGGCTAAGCACTTGTCTTGTCCCATCATATTGGGAGCTGACTTCATTTCTCACACTGGTCTTGTGCTCGATCTTCAGAGTAAGTCGTGTACATTCAAATTTGCTTCCAATTGTAAAATCCCCTTGTTGAAGTGTAATTCTGCATCATGTTCATCTATTTCGCCTACCCAGGATGAGATGTTGTCAGACCTTAGACATCTACCTGAGGAGCAGGCTGATAGTATTCGTAAGTTGTGTCAGTCGTTTCCAGAGGTGTTCTCTGATACTCTTGGTGTTACTGACCTTATTGAATACAAAATTGAGGTCACGGATTCGATTCCTGTCCGTTTTCCACCTTATAGGCTATCTCCACCAAAAATGAAGGCTCTGAAAGAAATTATCGATCAGATGTTGAAGGATGGTATTATTAGGCCCTCTAAGTCGGCGTATTCTTCGCCTATTTTTCTAGTCCCGAAACCCCAAGGGGGCTTCAGGCCTGCCATTGATTATAGGGCTCTCAATCGGAAGGTGGTGTTACAATCTGTGCCCCTTCCTGACGTTCATTCTTGTTTTTCATGGTTTCGTAAGGCCAAGTTCTTTACTATCTTGGACTTGAATCAGGCCTATAATCAAATTCCCCTAGCGGAAAAGTCTAAACATCTTACAGCGTTTGCCACGGGTTGGAATTTGTATGAATACAACCGCGTGCCTTTCGGGCTCCCCACGGGAGCAGCTGTACTCACTAGGCTGCTAGATAGGGTCTTCTCCGACATCAAATTTGAGTACTTGTATCACTATCTGGATGATGTCGTCGTATTTTCGGAGACTTTCGAAGAACATCTAGATCATCTGCGAGAAGTTCTCAATCGCCTTCGTAAGGCTGGGTTAACTGTCAAGTTGTCCAAGGTTGCCTTTGCTAAGCCCTCCATGTCATTCCTAGGGCATATTGTGTCACCTGATGGTGTTGCCGTCGATCATTCTAGAACACAGGCCATCCGTGATTTTAAACCTCCCAAGGACATTAAAGGTATCGCCACGTTTATTGGTATGGTGAATTTCTTCAGGAAGTTTATTCCTAACTTCGCTAATAGAGCGGCGCCCTTAAACCTTCTTCGTAGGAAAGGCATCAAATTCGAGTGGGGACCTTCTCAACAAGCCGCTTTTGAAGATCTCAAATTAGCTCTCTGTAATGCCCCTGTCCTTGCTATGCCTGATTTCTCAAAGAAATTCATCGTCCAAACTGACGCGTCGTCGTCAGCAGTAGCAGCAGTCCTTCTTCAAGGGACTGAATTAGGGAGGCGACCCATCGCCTATGCATCTAGGACTCTATCGGCTCAAGAAGCCAAGTATTCCATCTATGAGCTCGAAGGTTTGGCAGTCTTATTTGCCTTAGAAAAGTTCCGTCTCTATCTGGAACATGTCAAATTCGACCTGGAGACAGATAATCAAGCCTTAAGCTGGGTCTTAGGTAGGCCGCGTCGTACTGGTCGTATAGCCCGTTGGGCCATCCGAATTTCTGCCTTCCAATTCGATGTCAGGCATATCAGAGGGACCGAAAATGTTGTTGCCGATGGACTCAGCCGTATGTTTTCCAACGACGTCGAGACCTATGAACCGGTCGATAGTTCATCTCCTCCCGAGTCCATGCTATCTGATGTTAATGCCATCTTAACAGATGCTCCCATGCTCTTTAGGGATATCGAGAAATACCAACGTGAAGATCCGACGCTGGCTCCGATAATGGAAACCCTTTCTTCTGGGGAACATGTTGTCCCTTACGTACTGAGGAATGGTGTTCTATGTTGCCCTTCGAGGCATGATAAGATGATGAAGGTTGTCGTTCCAGCTGTTCTTGTGCCTATGATCTTCAAGTACTATCATGAGACCCCATTAGGGGGGCATCTTGGAATCTTTAAAACTCGTGAAAAGTTTCGTGAAAGGTTCATCTGGAAGGGTATGGACGGTGAAATCCGTGAACTAGTAAAAGCTTGTAAATCTTGTTTGCTTAGTAAACCCACCATGTCCACCAAGGTAGGCCTTTTGTCTTCGCATCAGGCTTCGCGCCCCATGGAACGCCTGTATATTGATTATGTAGGACCCTTCCCCCAGTCAAAGGGAAATGCCAACAAGTTCATCTTTGTATGCGTAGATGGTTTTACAAGATTTTCCTGGTTATTTCCGACTAAGCTGGCTACCGCTCAGTCCACCATTACTTGCCTAAATTCTATTTTTGCTTCTTTTGGTCCGTGCCAATATATTGTGTCTGATAATGCTAAGGCGTTCACATCAAATCTTTTTCGTAAATTCTGTTTTGACTTGTCCATCTCTCATGTGACGACTTCTGCTTATTACCCTCAACCATCTCTGGCTGAACGGGTTAATCGTAATCTCAGGTCCGCGCTTATTGCCTATCATCATGAAGATCATTCTAGGTGGGACACGTCCCTGCATTGGTTAGCTTTTGCTTTGAATTCGGCGGTTCATGAATCTCACAAGTTTACCCCAGCTTCGTTGATGTTCAAGTTCGTTCCCAACACGCCGCTCTCTAACCTCTGGTCTCTGAGTGACATTCTACCCGAGACAATAGATCCGGATAATATTAAAGATCTTTGGAAGAAAGCTAAAGCCAATCTTCAGGTGTCTCATGAAAAGGTTAGGGAAAGATATGATCGTGGACGGAGACCCACCAATTTGAAGGTAGGCGACCAAGTGATGGTCAAGAATTTTGTTCCCGCGGGCAAGCTTGTCCCCAGATTTCATGGGCCGTGTGTCATTCTCGATTTCCTTACGCCGGTTACGTTGTTATTAAGTAATCCAGCCACCGAGAGGATATTTAGGGTTCACCTGTCGCAGGTGAAACCGGTGTAATTTTTGTGTTAACTTGCTTCATATAATTTGAAAGGAATATGAAGGTTATATATTTTTTTGAAGGTTTTCACCTTTAAGGCCTTCCGCCCTTGGAATCTGTTTTTTTTTGTCTGTTACCATTGATTGCAAACCTTCCCCGATTAGTTAAACTGCCATCCTGTCCTTGCCACGGCCATTACCACGCTCCCGTCTCCTGCTCCACAACACACAGTGGCTTAGAGGAATGAAATAAATATCTCCACGCCGCTGGCCACTCATCTCCTCCACTGAGACTGTACCCTAAAAATGATAATGGTCCAACAAAAATTCTGCCGCCGTGCTTTAATGTTTCAGTGCCCCCGCAGCAGCGCGGCGCCGTACCGCTCCTGAGGCAGGGTACGGGCCCGCCCTTCTCCAGTGAGGCCAACCTGTGTACGGCGAGCCGGAGTCCTCCTCCCGGCCAAGGCTGATGTGCGGCGCACAACCTGTAACTGGCCCGCGACCTGCATGTTCGCCGCGGGCGCGGCGTGCTTCAACTCCACTACTCCTCTCATAGTGCGGGCGAGCGGTATCTCAGGGTACTTGAAGGGTCCGAGCGGCCTCCTCTGGACACAAGCTGCAGCGGCCGGTCTGGCCATCCAATTTAATCAACTACATGGACATTTACTATCAGCAATTACTACACTTGGGAATTCTACTGCAATATTGGGTGGACTTAGAAAATTTTTCTTCACTTTCAAGTATTAAAAGTTTTTCTTCTGAATTCAATTCCTACAAACATTACTTCAACCGTTACTACAAGAATTTTGAAACTGGATCAAACCAAATTT
This sequence comes from Anabrus simplex, assembly GCF_040414725.1. NCBI lineage: Eukaryota > Metazoa > Arthropoda > Insecta > Orthoptera > Tettigoniidae > Anabrus > Anabrus simplex. The sequence goes on along the minus strand of NC_090275.1, from coordinate 71,184,711 downwards.
AGAAATTTTTTATAAATGCTTCTGCAATTAATCTCCATATCAACATCATAACTTGGACCTTATTTTCAAACAAATTTCATGTGTCACCCCTAGAGGGACTTTTGGGGGGGGGGGGGGAGGTCTGTACCGGGCAGTACACCTCCACGCCGCTAATTCAAACTTTGCGCCAGTTAAAAATCCTCTGCTGGAGGAAGTCCGAACTTTATCTAATGTATTAATTTTCAAGTTACCCAGTAGATGTCACTACTTGGAAATTTTGAAGTTTCTGAACTGGGTCGTTTTCGACGTATTTTTGTTTTGCTTGTAGTAAGCAGTATGTACTTTCTCTTCTAGAGGACACTACTGAAGAACTACTATAGTGCACCCTAGTGCAAGGTGAAAGAACTGGGTTTTTTTGGAGAAATTTTTATTTCAAAAGTTTGTTTCTTGTAAAATTTCTTTCTGGTATTGTTTAAGTTGGCTGTATACCCCTTTCTTTCCCCTTGTTTTGAATTTAGCCAATCCCGAATTTCTTTAATAAATTTATGACCAATAAGGTGTTTCTTCTTCAAATTGGATATGCTGCTTAACCCTAACCAATAAATGATTGTGGGCGGGTGTTTTCTTTCCTGAAACGCCTCGAACTTTCCGCGAGAGTATATAAACTGCTGATTTTAGGGTCTCTGCGCCACTTCTCTACCATCTTTCAGTGTGTAAAGTACATAGCAGGGGGCGGGAAGCGCCTCTTTCTTCGGACAGCAGTTCAACAACCAGGTAATGGCCGTATAATAACTTCTTTTCTTGCTAGCTCAGCAGTTTAACTCTCGGGGCGGGTCCGAAGCTTTTCCACCATGTAACCTTTCCCTAAAATGTAAAGACTCTTAGTATCTATTCTCTTTTATGCTACATATTGGGATAGAGAGTGCTTAACCCTCTCGAGCTCCCACTCATATTGTTTTGAGGTGAACTTACCTTTCCTCAACCAATTCTTCTTTAACGTAATGTAAATTGTTTCCTTCTAAAGTCACCTCGTTAATATGGGATTATCCCTTGCATTTGTGGCCTAGAGCCAGATTAGGTTTTAAAACAAAATGTATTAGGAGTGCAGTTCGCCTCCTCTCACATTGGTATTTTAGAGGCCATGTAATTATCCTTTTCTCGCTTAATAGGCCTCAGTAGGTTGGGTATTTTACCAATGTGTTTACGTCCTTAGAGGACAGCTTGAAGGTCGAGTTAGGTGTGGCCTTTTGATAGGCTTAAAACTTTGAGAGCGGATCGCTCTTTTGAAATTTGTTTCTGCGTGCCTCTAGGAGGTCTTACTGTGTAATTTGGAGCAAGTGCTCCTGGGCATGATTGGGGTTTTCTGCCCCTTTGTTAAACCTTATGTACATGTAAGCTTGGGCTAACTGCTCAAGAATTGTGAGTTCGGGGCTCGAAGCCCAAAGCCTGTAAATACTGTTGTTGCTCTTTTGTTGCCTTGCTACTCTGTACCTTCCATGCTTGTTATTTCTTGATTTTGAAAAGAGAATATAACCTTGTTAAATTTTACATAAACTTTAATTTCGTAGTTTGAGACCCGTTCACCCCCGCACCTTCTTTCACCTCTACCTACCACAAAAATACGGTAACAATAATAATAATAAATAAAATTAGATATGGCCTACAAAGAACAGGTATAACAAACGGGCAGTATCGTACAAGGCCAAAATCCTTCATTAACTCATGTAAATAATAAACTCGCAAGGATCGTACGTTTCAGAGTGCCTTATTTTAAATGAAAAATGGGAGCTAAAAGAACTGGAGAAAAACGAAAGGGAGATTCTGAGGTTTATTCTAGGAAGGCAGAGAACTATTAGTGTGACTTGGAAGAGAAGGGGAAAAGAGGAGTTCAACAAGTACACTGAAAAGATTACGGACCCAACGTCAAACGACGGCTCAGATTCTACGGACACCTATCAAGAATGGATGACAAAAGACTGACCAAAAAGATCTTCAAATACATCCTGGGGTTAAGGGCCACTCCAACTGGGTAGAAGACGTCAAGATGGCTGCAGAAGAACTTAGAATTACACTAAAGAGGACCCACCATAGAAGACAGTTCAGAAGAGGAGCCCACAGTTCTACCCTTCAGGCAAACAACTCAATGTTGAAAACATCCTAGGGTTATGAGCTACGAATATTAGGTAAATAAAATATAATAAAGCAAGAGAATACATTCTTTATTTATTCCCGAAAATTAAAATCCTTATCTTAATCATCGTTATCCGGTCGATTAGATCACGGTCGACCGGATCTCTAGCTGCGCTCGCTAGCTGGGGCGACGCTTCAAGTCGGCCGTGATTAAATTAGCCCCCCCCCCCATGGCACTACAGCCCTTGAAGGGCCTTGGCCTGCCATGCGACCGCTGCTCAGCCCGAAGGCCTACAGATTACGAGGTGTCGTGTGGTCAGCACGACGAATTCTCTCGGCCGTTATTCTTGACTTTCTTCACCGGGGCCGCTATCTCACCGTCAGATAGCTCCTCAATTCTAATCACGTAGGCTGAGTGGACCTCGAACCAGCCCTCAGGTCCAGGTAAAAATCCCTGACCTGGCCGGGAATCGAACCCGGGACCTCCGGGTAAGAGGCAGGCACGCTACCCCTACACCACGGAGCCGGCGATTAAATTAGCAGTTTGTCTTTCTCTACCACTACGAGCGCTAATGTAAGTCAGTGCAGAGTTCCACTTAAGCTCTTATAACTATATTCGATGTGGACATTTTCCAAACAAAAAAAAAAAACAAAAAAAACTCCTGAGGGTATTGAACCAAGGAACACATTGTAGAAATAATTATGTTAATAAGTTAATTTGGTTATGATTTGAATCAATAAGAAAACGAGTAAAGAAACAAGCGATTTTAGGCAGTTTTTCTCGAACTGAATTTAGGCCGGAAGTGATTTTCAAAATTTGTTTTTCTTTTTACTTCGATAGAGTTATCCAAGACCCACAATATGAAAATTCTCCAGGCCCTTTATCCCTTCACTGTTCGGCACAATTGAGGAATTTGTGTTTTACGTTCTTCGTAGTATGGAGACCCCTGCTTTGTCTGCTAAAAAAAGTTTTCGACATTAAAAGGAGACACGAACGGATCATTTCCAAAGAGGAGGGAAAGATGAGAAACTACAAAGAATGAAGAGGTACTGGGAAGAGAAAACAGGCCAAGAAGCCTTAAATTCTATGCGGTCCATATATGGCCAAATCCGAGAATAAATACAGTAAATAATTAAATAGTGCGCCTCTGTGGTGTAGTGGTTAGTGTGATTAGCTACCACCCCCGGAGGCCCGGGTTCGATTCCCGGCTCTGCCACGAAATTTGAAAAGTGGTACGAAGGCTGAAACGGGATCCACTCAGCCTCGGGAGGTCGACTGAGTAGAGGTGGGTTTGATTCCCACCTCAGCCATCCTGGAAGTGGTTTTTCGTAGTTTCCCACTTCTTCTCCAGGCAAATGCCGGGATGGTACCTAACTTAAGGCCACGGCCGCTTCCTTCCCTCTTCCTTGCCTATTCCCTCGAATCTTCCCATCCCCCCGCAAGGCCCCTGTTCAGCATAACAGGTGAGGCCGCCTGGGCGAGGTACTGGTCATCTTCCCCAGTTGTATCCCCCAACCCAATGTATCACGCTCCAGGACACTGCGCTTGAGGCGGTAGGGGTGGAATCCCTCGCTGAGTGCGAGGGAAAAGCCAACCCTGGAGGGTAAACAAATAAATAAATAAATAAATAAATAAATAAATAAATAAATAAATAAATAAATAAATAAATAAATAAATAAATAAATAAATAAATAAATAAATAACGTTTATATTAATTATGGAAGTAATGTAATAATGACGAAGTACAAGAACGTGTCTGACACTTAAGTCACCAGTTAACGAGAAGTACTTGGTGTGTAATTTACTTGTGCACTGTCATTAGCGGCGCCAGTGACAAGGAGTCTTCTCCCTCCTCGAACCACAGAAAACTTTCCACTGACTTCAGTTTCACAGGATGTAGCGAATCCAGGCCCATTTATGGAAGAAAACTGGTTCTTCTTGTCAAATAATAACAGTTCGAGTCCTTGTCGGATACTTCTCTGGTATATAAAGTCTGAACGAGGTCGTGGACTTGGACATGCAGAGATTTCATTATCAAATACAGACGTGGCCACTGTATTAGCATTTATTGTCAACTGGATCCTTCGTTATACAGTTCATCCGCTAGAACCCTAGTCTCTTTAACTGATACTTGCAACATTTATATTCTAGAGCCATCTGTTGGATAATCGATCGATTGATGAATGGTTTATTTATACTGGAAAAATTAATGCCAGGTGCTCTTTCCTACATCGAATCAGTGCGAGAAATGAAAATGCACAGCATGTTTCCAGTCATTCGACCTGGTCAGGAGTGGAATGAATGAAGCCCCCATCTAGCGGCGAGGATAGGAATTGTGCCGGTTGCCGAAGCCTGTCGCACTCATCTGGGGCAATGATTAATGAATGACAGATGAAATGAAATGATCCTGGAGAGAGTTTCTGGAATGAAACATGACAGGGAAAACCGGAGTACCAGGAGAAAAAACTGTCTTGCCTCCGCTTTGTCCAGCACAAATCTCAGATGGAGTGACCGGGATTGGAACCACGGAGCCCAGCGGTGAGAGGCTGGTGCGCTGCCACCTGAGCAACGGAGGCCCTTAACGATAGACCTTTAAGTGCCTTATGTCTTCCAAGAAGACTGGTGTTTAACCAGATCTTCTTCTAAGCATTTATCCTACTGTTGTAGGGTCCGCTTGATGGATCAAGGTACGCCATTTCCCATTATCATTACACTGTAGGTGGAGTTGCTCGTATATCGACGATAATGACATCCTACCATTGTTGGTTTGGCCTTTCAATTGGTCGAGTTCAGCTAAATTTAAGGTGGTAGGCAGTATTGTCGACGGTGTGAGGTGCTGCTCGCATCATGTGGCCATACCACTGGAGACGACTCCAACGCCTTTTCTCATTTATTGCGACGATGTCAATCTTACTCCGAATAGAGTCGTTTGTAATGTGGTCAAGGCGAGAGATTCCCAACGACCAACATAACATACGCATCTCCATAACATGAAGTTGGAGCCCGACTTGTCTGGCCACCACTCAGCTCCATAGATAGCAACTGGACGAACAATTATACGGCATATTTTCGAATTCAGGTGTATCGGCATTCTCTTGTCACAGAGCACTCGCGTTATACCTCCTCCATCGCATCCATACAGCATTTATCTTTGTTCGTGTTCGCACTTCAGCGTTAATGTTGGTGTTACTACATAAATTAAATCCTAAGTAAAGAAAAGTATCGGTCTTCGTTAGGTATTCACCACTGACTTCAATATTACCGTCACTCTGGTTTGTAAAGTATTCTGTTTTCCTGATGTTAAGATGAAGAATAAATCTACTGAGGGCGTCATGCTAGGCTTGTACCTGGTGTTGTAAATCATGTTTGGTGGTACTGGCAAGCATGACTTCATACACATAAAGTAAGTTCTATGGAACTTCGCGCTGTAGGTCTCGAGTGATTGTGTTCTTTACATAAATAAAGAGTAGTGGTGACAAGCTGAACCATGAGGAACACCAAATTTGATTTGAAAGCTGTCAGATACATCAGATAAGCTGTAGAATTTAGGGTATCATTCGCCTTTCCACAAATAGACCCGCAAGATTAGTTGGTATTGTTTTCATTGTCGCAGCAAAAGATACCGGCATGATGATAGATCCCACAATAAAATTCGACGAAAATGAACAGCAGCCTCGATCAGTGTGTGACGAGGAAAAGTCCATCCATGAACCATGCACTGAGGAGCTTGGAAAGAAGTACCAGTATGGAATTAAAAAATTGAAAGTCAATGGGATTATGATTGGCACTAGAATGACAATTCCTAAAGAGACGCTAGACTCCCTAAGTATAAAATATCTCGGACATCATTACCCAGACCATAGCGGACTCTGTGCTGAAATATTCGCTGGCGATTGTTAGACACCATCTGTATTCCCTGACCTGAAATATCATGTATTGGATTTTTTGTCCAAATAATCAGAAAGAGAATGTTCATCTGATGGTTGAACATTTCTATTTTGAGTCAAACCTTGCTTGCATTTAAACAACAGCTAACGTAATTCAATATTGTTCATATTAACTGACCAGGACTCCGATTTTTTTAGATTCCGTTTCTTCGGCACCATTCATATTGCTACGCCACTATATTCTAAGCAAACGCAGACCTCAAAAATATTTTGCATCATCTGGATTGCTGAGGTACTAGGTTGCTTACGACGCAACAGAAATTGCCACATAAGAACACGATGCATTAATTGACAAAGTACATCTAGCTACCAAATCCGGAAATCCCAATCTCTGTCTTTGTTAATCCACCTCTTTGTTGAGGTTTGTTTTGATCATTAGTGACGTGTTGTCTACTTGGTGGTTGAGGCTGTCCTGATCTACCCTAGCCCAATGTACGGTACGACAGCACCCCTCAATGAGTCATCCTTGGTGAGAAGTGACTTCCTACGTCTTCACACCACCTGCTGCAGCAGGTATCAGGTGTGCCCAATCGGATTCATGCCAGCAGACAGCGCAGACCATTCTGTTCGATTGACCTGGGTGTCCCTGAGGTAGATGTTAACATTACAGGTGCTATTTTGCTGAACGAACCTGTCTCCAATATGTTGTTCGCATGGCATATTCAGTCCCTATAGTACACACTTGGAATAATGCCCACAACGACAATTAGTGGTGTCCGACCTCTATATACAGGATGCGAAAATAAAACTGGCCCGGCAAAATATTTATAACACTGACGCGGAATTGACCGTTGTTCATGAACTGGCGATTACAGGATTTCGATATACCAAACGGTTCGTGTCGGATCTTCTCCATGCTCTGTCCCGAGTACGTCGCTGTGCCATTACGTGCGAGTGTGTAAGAGGAACAGACCTGTTTAGTGACCAGTTAAATACAACACAAAATTGTGCTCACGATAAAACAGTGCGTGTTCATTGTCGAGTGTTATACGAAGCACGATTCGTAGAAAACCTGTTCGGAACTGTTTGCACAAGTGTTTTGGAAAACCCTCCAGCAAAGTCTGCAATGCAAAACTTAGTGGCAAATTGGTTGAAACGGACTCTGTAGCAAAATAAAGGGCGTAACTATCCGTAAAGAGTTTGAACACCGGAAAACATCGCTCGAGCGAAGGAAAGCCTGGAACGAAGACGGACGAACGCCGTTTATCTGTGCAAGTGGGAATTAAGAGATTGTTGTGTCGAAACTCTGTCAAAAAGGACCTGCATTTGTATCCTTACAAATTGGCTGTGTGCATGTGTAAAAACGTCCAGACGAATCTTCGCGTGTTGAGATCTGCCGGTGGTTTCTGAGTGAAGTGGAGTCAGGACATGCAGATCATCAATTTTCATATCTTCAGATGAGGCCATTTCTAGCATCTTCTGTGAAGTTCATTAACAATAGTCAATCCCGCATCAGTCCTATTGTAAACATTTTCTGGGCCAGTGTATTTTTGCCCATCCGGTATTATGCCGGCCTAAAATACGACGGATCCGCCTTCCTCCTGTACTCGTGGTACGGTGTATAAGGCTTGTGTGGCGTTATTTCTCTCTCTCTCTCTCCACAGCCTCCTACAACGATTATCAAGAGTCAAACAAATTATGCTGAAGAAGACCTGTTCCCACGTGCCAAGATTCAGTCCAAGTGGTCCCTTACCCATTTGCATCTGGTACAACAGTCTACAAATGTACGTGTAACGGATCGGCGAGGAACTGCAGAGGTGATTTCGCATTTTCTGAGTAGATACAGTCCTCCCAGATGCCGCCAGGAAGGCATTACGCAGCCTTGTTGCAGAGACTTCTCAGTTCTTGGGAGTCAAGATGCTCTTGCTTAAGTTGTTGACAGCAGACGACCACTGCGAGAACGATCTTAAAAATTTTGTGTCACACGATAGCGGCCTAAGATATGACGGATCCGACTTCCACCTGTACTCGTGGTATGGTGGTATATTGAGGTTTTACATCCCAAGAAATTCACTATGGTGTTCACCGACCAGGTATGCTACTCTCCTCAGGGAGCCCTTGCTGATGAAATATGACGATGCGTGAACCGTCAAATACAATGACTCGTCGAGGTTTATTTCCGCAGACCACACACTGTTCATTTTACGCTCAAGGGCTTCAGATGCAGTTGCTTATTTCCATGTACAACTAACATGAGAAACGATATTGCTTTCCGATGTCTCTCTTAAGACAGACATGTTTTTGGGCTGATGGTCTACCTGGAACAGCGATATGAGTTTCCCTACACCATTGTAACCATGCCAACCAGCGTTCGTCATGTGTGTATACTAGGTCAGTAGCGTCATCTATACATTGCTATAAGAACGCAAGCTTCGAGAGAACGAGTACTATTTTCTACCTACCGTACTTGGTGATGATTTGATCATCGATTTGAAGTCAGCACCTGGTCACCTTCATGCGTGATACGTTCACCCCCGAATTAAACCACGACTCAGCCACTTCCACTTGTATTCAGCCAGTATACTCACACAGTTGCAGAAGCCGCCCTCAACCTCCCCAAAATCAACCAGAACTCGTGCCCCCTACTAGAACCATCGACCCGCCCACATCACCCAACCGTTCCCTTTTTTCACTACCCACAGTTGAAGATCTCACCCGTTCCCTAACTATTTCGTTGCTCATTATTCACCCCTACAACAGATTCTTAGTCAGCAATCACCTACAAGCCGCGGCAAATCAAACATTCAATCTATATTTCTCAACCACCCATTCAGGCTTAAATTCTCATTTCAACTTTACACCTCTGGAAACCCGCAGTTCTTTCATTTTTTATAAATAAGTTCCGTCTTCTGCGAATTTCTACAACCATCAATGTTGCCATCCATCGTATGTATATAGAAGCTTTGTAAGTATTCTTCCGTAACACCACATTTCAAAAGCTTCTATTCTCTTTCTTGCTGAGCTAGTTACCGTCCATGTTTCACTTCCATACAATGCCACGCTACAGACGAAAGTCATCACAAACATCTTTCTAATTTTTATATCAGTGTTCGAAGTGAGCAAATTTCTTTTCTTAAGTAAGGCCTTGCTTGCTTGTGGTAGGCTGCATTTTATTTCCTCCTTACTTCTGCCATCGTTGGTTATTCCATTACCAAGTAACAATATTCATCTACTTCTTCCAAGACTTCATTTCGTAATATAATATTTCCTGCATCACCTGACTTCGTTCGACTCCACTCCATTACTTTTTCTTTTGCACTTATTTATTTTCCTCTTGCATTCCTTTTTCAAGACTCTGCCTATACCAAATAGCAATTTCTCCAGTTCTGCCGACTCAGATAAAATAATATCATTGGTAAATCTCAGGGTTTTTATTTCCTCTCCTTGGATTGTGATTCCTTTTTTTCAAATTCCTCTTTGATTTCCTTCATCGCTTGTTCTAAAGGGATCTATATTCATGAAAACAACTGTCTGTGGTTTATTGTTGACATCACCTCAGATATAACTAAATTCAGGATTTCATACGCCAATATCTTCATTCTTCAAAAAAATGGATCTTCCCTTTATTTTTCTACAATATTTAACATGGAATTATTATCTCATTTTACCTCTCTTTAAAATAATAATCGCCACCATGAACACTCTCTCAATAAGGTGAAGAACTTTAAAAAGGAATGTGAACCAGACATTGGGATCACTAACCGTTAGACCAGCACAGGGATTGGCAGTTTCGATACACCCATCTATGGAATTCCTTCAGTTCCGAGAACATTGTTTTAAATCTCATTCAATGTAATTATGCATGCTAGTGATAGTCAGCGGTCTTTATATGGCATCCTGCGTTGTACCGGGCGGAGCAAGGCCGCAGCGGAGTGGAGAGGCTTTATAGGCACAGCTGTGCTGGGTGGTAACGGAAAATTCCTAGCGCAGTTACAGGGGGAGGTCAAACGGTATAACAAACCCTAGAGCAGGAGGTTCTTAAACGTTGCTCCCGTCCGGATCAGTTTAAAAAACTGGTAGCACCAATGGATCTCGTAAGCACATAATTACAACTTTCCAGGTTGTGAATATTACTTTTTGTTCGACCATACTATAATAAGCACCAGGTAACTGTCTGAGCGGTTTGAGTCAGCTTGCTTTCGGAAGATAGTGGTTTCGAATCCCACCGTCGGCAGCCCTGAAGATCGTTTTCCGTGGTTTCCCATTTTCACACATCCCCTGCGGGTGGGGAACGCACATGTAGAACACACCCGCGGTATCCCCTGCCTGTCGTAAGAGGCGACTAACAGGGGCCCGAGGGGCTCTCAACTTGCGAGTGTGGATTGGCGAGCACGGGGCCCTTAGCTGAGTCCTGGCATTGTTTCCACTTACTTGTGCCAGACTCCTCACTTTAGTCTATCCTGTCCGACCTCCCTTGGTCAACTCTTGTTCTTTTCCGACCCCGAGGGTATTAGAGCATTCGAGGCCTAGGGAGTCTTTCATTTTCACGCCTTTCGTGGCCCTTGCCTTTCTTCGTCCGTTCCTTCATCTTTCGAAGTTACGGATTCCTTCTTTCTTCTCCTGTTCTCTCTCTCTTTACCCCCTGTGGGTGGGGGACGCAGCCGAACACCCACGGCATCCCCTGCCTGTCGTGAGAGGCGACTAAAAGGGGCGACCAAGGGATGATTGAATTAGAACCATGCAACTACTTTTGATTCGTACCATCACGCGGGGAACAACATGGGTTGCCTGTATTTGCGAGTAGTACCACTATATTAGGTACGAATTAGGTTTGTGATTACTAGCAGTAAAGAGGCTGGCCTGGGAGTTTCCAGTACCCGTGCTTCGTACCCATGTGAGCAACACCGCGGGTCTAGGCGTTGCCTGTGAGTTGTACCGCTATATGAGCGACACCGTAGGTCTGCGTTGCCTGTGATTAGTTCCCACTACGTGAGGAACACCACGGGATAGTACGAATCCCTGTGGTTAGTACACCTAGGTGAGGAACCTTATCGGTTTGCGTTGGCTATGAGTGGCGCCATTGTGCGAGAAACACCATAGGTCTGCGTTCCCTGTACGAAGTGCAATACTTGTGAGTAGTACCATCTTGTGTGGAACAACGTGAGTCTTCGCTGCTTTCGATTAGTACCCCAACATAACAAATACCATGGTTCTACTTTACTCGCGACATGTACCATTCTGAGGGGCCTTAGACCTGGATTTTGGACCCCTTTAGACATCAAGCATCCTCGATTCAGGATTGTGCTTTATGACTGGTCCCTTGGTCAGTAATAAATTATTTATGATCTTTTTTGAGTTGGATCCATTTTTTTGTTCGTTTTCTTTGTTGTTGTTTTTTGTTTTGGTTCATGTCCTTCCATTCCTTCTTCATGACGATTTTTTTATTTTGGTCAGTGGATGATTTTGAATTTTTTGTTGTCATTTCATTTCGTACCATTAGGGGCCGATGACCTCGATGTTAGGTCCCTTTAAACAACAAGCATCATCATCATCATCACCATTTTCACACCAGACAAATGCTGGGGCTTTACGTTAATTAAAGCCACGCTCGCTTCCTTGCCAAACCTATCCCGTTCCTCTAATATCGTCGCCATAAACGTATCTTTGAGCTTGCATGCGGGAAATAGTGGGTTCGATTCCCACCGTCGGTAGCCCTGAAGATGGCTTTCCGTGGTTTCCCCATTTTCACACCAAGTTGTACTTTAATTCAGGCCATGGCTGCTACCTCCCCCTTCCCCGAAAAATGGGGGGTAGGACCGAACTTGTACGACGGTCAAAACATTCCAAAGGTATTATTCTTCCATAACGAAAGGTCGCGGTGGAACTGGTCCGGCGCGCAGTTGGCAGGTAGAGGGAACAATTCCTGAATGGGTTACTAACCCCCCACCCTTCAAAACATGCCTTATTTCCCTAGACTCAGTGTCAGTTCTCAGACAGTTTCAGTGCAGTGTAGTATTGGAAGTGTACAATGTTTTCCATGCAATGTGAAAGGGGCTTTAAGTTAGTAGTTTCTGAGGAATTTAAATGTTCAAAAGGTGACAAGACACAATCGGGTCAAAAGTAGCGATCCTAACCTAACATAACCTTATCTAACCTAACCCAAAGACCACTACATAATATATACGTTATTTGATAAGGCCGAATGGCCGCTACGTATAGCATATTTACGATATTGTCTTATGTCAATGTATTGGGACACCGGGCGAGTTAGCCGTGCGGTTAGGAGCGAGTGTCTGTGAGCTTGCATCTAGGAGTTAGTGGGTTAGAATCCCACTGTCGGCAGCCCTGAAGATGGTTTTCCGTGGTTTCACATTTTCACACCAGGCAAATGCTGGGACTATACCTTAATTAAGGACACGGCCGCCTCCTTCCAACTCCTAGGCCTTTTCTATCCCATCGTCACCATAAGACATATCTGTGTCGGTGCGATGGAAAGCCACTAGCAATATATATATATATATTGGGACAGTTGGTATAATGTATGAGCGGACGATAAGACTTCTTCGATCCCTGGTTTTGATATTTTAGCGTCGGACTAGTTCGACAACACACCCTGTGCTAACCGTCGGATCAGTTCGACCACACATCCCCTGTGCTAACTGTCGGACCTGTTCGACCACACTCCCTGTGCTAACTGTCGGAACAGTTCGACCACACTCCCTGTGCTAACCGTCGGGCCAGTTCGACTCCACCCACTGTGCTAACCGTCGGAACAGTTCGACCACACCCCCTGTGCTAACCGTCGGACCTGTTCGACTCCACCCACTGTGCTAACCGTCGGGGCAGTTCGACCACACCCCCTGTGCTAACTGTCGGACCTGTTCGACTCCACCCACTGTGCTAACCGTCGGGGCAGTTCGACTCCACCCACTGTGCTAACTGTCGGACCAGTTCGACCACACCCCCTGTGCTAACCGTCGGAACAGTTCGACCACACTCCCTGTGCTAACCGTCGGGCCAGTTCGACTCCACCCACTGTGCTAACCGTCGGAACAGTTCGACCACACCCCCTGTGCTAACCGTCGGGGCAGTTCGACTCCACCCACTGTGCTAACCGTCGGGCAGTTCGACTCCACCCACTGTGCTAACCGTCGGGCAGTTCGACTCCACCCACTGTGCTAACCGTCGGGCCATTTCGACTCCACCCACTATGCCAATCGTCGGACCAATTCGATCACACCGCCTGTGCTAACCGTCGGAACAGTTCGACCACACCCCCTGTGCTAACCGTCGGACCAATTCGATCACACCCACCGTGCTAACCGTCGGAACAGTTCGACCACACCCCCTGTGCTAACCGTCGGGGCAGTTCGACTCCACCCACTGTGCTAACCGTCGGAACAGTTCGACCACACTCCCTGTGCTAACCGTCGGAACAGTTCGACCACACTCCCTGTGCTAATCGTCGGGCCAGTTCGACTCCACCCACTGTGCTAACCGTCGGGCCAGTTCGACTCCACCCACTGTGCTAACCGTCAGACAAGTACGACCCCACTAATTGATTTCCAAGTTCCTATAACCATCGGACCAATTCGATAACATCCAAAACAGGGACCTATCTATGCCGGTGCGACGTAAAGCAAATTGTTGTCCTATAATACGCCAATTGCATGTGACGTCACTGTATCTTAAGTGCACGTGACGTCACTGTATCTTAAGACGACACTCCGGAGATAAAAATCGATATTTTGGTCATTTTGGTCAAATTTTTAATGACTGAAATTGAAAGGAATGCGTTTTTTTTTATCTTGTCACGAAGGTATTCCGCTGAATTTAAAAAAAATATCACTGTAATAATGCTTTGTTTACCAATTGCAATATTACATTTAAATCCCATTTTTCCTCCATAATATTCTGCCAAATGTAACAAAATTTGTATGGTATATGTATCACAGCTATAGAAACCTGCGTATGAATTTTTGACTGTAGAATTTTTTCAAGTAGTAGGGATTTTTAAGTCGAAAATTTTTAGAACGAAAAAAACACAAACTTTAGTACAACATATCTCATTGTATAAACTATGTACAGAAAAATCGATACGTAGTGCTTTTAAAAGAAGTATTATCTCGTAATTACGAATTTACATTACCATGTTAATTACATTTCATGAAAAAGTGGAATTAAAAGTTCAAAAACAAAAATTTATTTTGAAAAACTATTAATTGCATATGAAAGAAATGTACCTTTATGTAGGTGACTTCCCCACAAAGTTTCGTGAAAATCCATGCATTAGGTAAAATATATATTTTTATCTCCGGAGTGTCGCCTTAATGACATATATTAAATAATTTTATTATTATTTGTTTAACGTATGGTTCGTGTTTGTGGGTTACTGTAGTCACGTCCTAGTTCGTGAACCATGGGCAACGGCTGAGTGGCCTAGTAAGTGGTCCTGAGAGTCGGGATACCAGTTGCTATGGAATGGGAGTGGGCATCTCGGACATATTCTGAGTCGTGGTCCTCCGTGTGCTCAGTCGGCTAGGACTATACAATTCATCGGTGGTCCATAACTCGTTAGAGGAGAGATCCTCACTTGGACTATGTGCAAGTAGGGCAGCATCCTGCTTCATGAATTTACCGAGCTCAGAACACTTTAAGCAAGCCTCGGACCTACGGGAGTAATGGAGTCCTACTCCCATTTGACAGGCGAGGGACTCCTTGGAAACAACTTGGCGAACGAAATGGAATTCGATGGGGAGATATCAATATTAATGGGGCTTATGGAAGAAAGAAAGTAGAACTGGCTAAGTCAGCAAAGAGGATGCATCTGGATGTTCTAGGAGTAAGTGATATTCGGGTAAGGGGAGATAACGAGGAAGAGATAGGAGATTATAAAGTGTACTTGACGGGTGTTAGAAAGGGAAGGGCAGAGTCTGGGGTAGGGCTCTTTATCAGGAATACCATTGCACGCAACATAGTTTCTGTTAGGCACATAAACGAGCGAATGATGTGGGTAGATTTGTCAGTGGGAGGAATTAGGACAAGAATTGTGTCTGTGTATTCACCATGTGAGGGTGCAGATGAGGATGAAGTGGACAAGTTTTATGAAGCATTGAGTGACATCGTGGTCAGGGTCAACAGCAAGGATAGAATAGTGCTAATGGGCGATTTCAATGCGAGAGTTGGGAATAGAACTGAAGAATACGAAAGGGTGATTGGTAAATGTGGGGAAGATATGGAAGCTAATGGGAATGGGAAGTGTTTGCTGGACTTCTGTGCTAGTATGGGTTTAGCTGTTACGAATACATTCTTCAAGCATAAGGCTATGCACTGCTATACATGGGAGGCTAGGGGTACCAGATCCATAATAGACTATATCTTAACAGACTTTGAATTCAGGAAATCTGTTAGGAATGTACGAGCTTTTTGCGGAATTTTCGATGATAAAGATCACTATCTGATCTGTAGTGAACTAAGTATCTCTAGGCGTAGGGTAGAGAAAGTGAAATCTGTCTGCAAACGAATAAGGGTAGAAAATCTCCAGGACGAGGAAATTAGACAGAAGTACATGGATATGATAAGTGAGAAGTTTCGAACAGTAGACAGTAAGCAGAATCAGGATATAGAAAGTGAATGGGTGGCATACAGGGATGCTGTAGTAGAAACAGCAAGGGAATGCCTAGGAACGACTGTGTGTAAAGGTGGGAAAAGGCGATCATCTTGGTGGAATGATGAAGTGAGAGCAGCCTGTAAACGTAAAAAGAAGGCTTATCAGAAATGGCTCCAAACAAGGGCCGAGGAGACAGGGATTTGTTCGCAGATGAAAGAAACAGAGCGAAACATATAGTTGTTGAATCTAAAAAGAAGTCATGGGAAGATTTTGGTAATAACCTGGAAAGGCTAGGTCAAGCAGCAGGGAAACCTTTCTGGACAGTAATAAAGAATCTTAGGAAGGGAGGGAAAAATGAATGAACAGTGTTTTGAGTAATTCAGGTGAACTCATAATAGATCCCAGGGAATCACTGGAGAGGTGGAGGGAATATTTTGAACATCTTCTCAATGTAAAAGGAAATCATCATGGTGGTGTTGCAAACAGCCAAGCTCATGGGGAGGAGGAAAATGATGTTGGTGAAATCATGCTTGAGGAAGTGGAAAGGATGGTAAAAAAGACTCCATTGTCATACGGCAGCAGGAATAGATGAAATTAGACCTGAAATGGTGAAGTACAGTGGGAAGCATGGGCGCCCGCAGGATCTTTTCCAGGGGGTGGGGGGGCACATTAACAATTTTCTTGAATATAAAAACCAATATAACGTCAGCAACATTAAATTGTTTACAGAAACTTCCAGTTATAACATATGCTAGATGACTGTCAGTAATTTCAGTTTATGAAATAATCTGGTATGATATTAAACAATTGAACATCAACATCTTTAGAATTCCATGGGGGGGGGGGGGCAAGTGCCCCCCTTGCCCCCCCTTGCGGGCGCCCATGGTGGGAAGGCAGGCATGAAATGGCTTCATAGAGTAGTAAAATTAGCGTGGAGTGTTGGTAAGGTACCTTCAGATTGGACAAAAGCAGTAATTGCACCTATCTATAAGCAAGGGAACAGGAAGGATTGCAGCAACTATCGAGGTATCTCATTGATTAGTATACCAGGCAAAGTATTCACTGGCATCTTGGAAGGGAGAGTGTGATCAGTGGTTGAGAAGAAGTTGGATGAAAACCAGTGTGGTTTCAGGCCACAGAGAGGCTGTCAGGATCAGATATTCAGTATGCGCCAGGTAATTGAAAAATGCCACGAGAGGAATAGGCAGTTGTGAAACTATACGATGCATGAAATTTACAAGGTTGACATGATAATGAACAATGTAAGCATAAATTTTAATATGTGCATCATAAAATCATTCGTTTGAATTTTCTGAAGTTCACAGTTCCTAAAGATAATACGGCTAGATACATTAACTATAAAAGTGTTCTTTCTCATGATGCTACTATTTGTGTCGTTATTGTTTTATCGAAAAGTAGGCCTATAGATGCCTGATAAGTGGCACTTACAAAATTAAAAAAAAAACGGAACTGTAATATAAAATGTGACTGTATTTCATTAGACTGAATAAATAAAACGTAAGAAAAATTATCTCTTTCGTTTCGAAATGAAAATACGTTCACGAGAGAGTTAATGCAGTAGAATCATTATTGTGTTTTATTTTATAAAAGAATTTTTTTCGTGTGGTTATTTCTAGCCGAGTGCAGCCCTTGTAAGGGAGACCCTCCGATGAGGGTGGGCGGCATCTGCCATGTGTAGGTAACTGCGAGTTATTGTGGTGGAGGATAGTGTTATGTGTGGTGTGTGGGTTGCGGGGATGTTGAGGACAGCACAAACACCCAGCCCCCGGGCCGTTGGAATTAACCAATTAAGGTTAAAATCCCCGACCCGGCCGGGAATCAAATCCGGGACCCTCTGAACCGAAGGCCAGTACGCTGACCATTCAGCCAACGAGTCGGACTATAAAACAATTATACCCATATTGCTACTGTAGTTAATTCCCAGACCTAACAGGAGCACTGTTCTTAAATTTAGAAATATTTCCCAGTGATATCCACACTATTTACATTGATAAACCTCTTCCACTGATAGTCGGTATCTTTAGTTTCCTTCTCGCTAAGTCGATGAGGAAATTAAGGCTGGAAGTTCACATATTTCCGACTGGGTCAGTACAAGGAAGTTGAGTGTGTTTGAGGAAGATAACACCCACCAGTTCTCAAATAGTGTGCTGTTACTGATCGGCCAGCTTTGACCTCTTTATCAGTGTCCCATTGCGTGGCTTCTAGGTGTGAGGTCAGAGGACGGGCAGCGCTGCGGAGTTGGTTAGGCAAGATTGTCGGTTCAAACCTCGACGGAGTCGGTTCATACTTGTGCTAAAATATAAGAGGATATCATCAGATTTACTACCACATTAAATGAGCACGAACATTAGGTGCGCAGAGGCTCGCGGCAGTGGCGTATACTGAGGGCTACCAAGGCTATCGGTGAAGCCCAAACCTTAATTGAGAACGATGCAAGTCTAAAGCACATTATAATGTAAGCACCTGACACATTGTTCTATTTTAAAAACTTGAAAGCAGTGAGATATAACGTCGCGCGTATTTCTCAGAGCTAAGCATCGGAGACTGATATCGCAGCACAGACTCTCGTCCCTCTCCCCTCTACTCACTACTTGCTGCTGTATATCGGCTCGGAGCAGGGACCGGAGGGATAGGTGTGCTAGGCTTCGGTCCCTCAGATCGCCACTACTAACTTATAAACCATGCGTTACTCTATACTTCCTCATCTCATACTTCTGACTTAATCATATAGATAACAGAGTGCTGGTATTTCACTTCCGTTTACTTCTACATCCTTGTAGGAAGACACTGCAGCGCTGCTGTTATAGGAGCAATATAGTTTTATTTTTATAGGTACAACGGCAAAACTGAAATGCAATCGTTCAGGCTCTCTTTTGTCGGTTGGAATAGAACCCGTGATCATGGGTCAGACACCACCACTGATCTCCCGAGGAAACAAATAAGCCAGTGAACGATTGGTACGACCGCTGTAAAATTCAGCATTTGTATTTAATAATAATAATAATAATAATAATAATAATAATAATAATAATAATAATTGTACCGGGCGGTACACCTCCACACCGTTTATTTAAAAGTTGCGCCAGTTAAAACTCCTCTTCTGGAGGAAGTCTGAACTTTATCTACGGTCTTAATTTCCAAATTTCTCAGAAGATGTCACTACCTGGAAATTTTTGAGTTTGTGAACTGTGTCATTTTCGACGTACTTTTGTTTTGCTTGTATTAAGAGGTGTGAACTTTCTCTTCTAGAGGACACTACTGAAGATCAACAATAGTGCAACCTAGTGCGGAGTCAAAGAACTATTTTGTTGGAGAAAATTTAATTTCAGGAGTTTGTTCTTTGTTAAATTTCTTTCTGTCATTGTTTAAGTTGGCAATATTTACCCCTTTCTTCCCCTTGTTTTGAATGTATCCAATCACGAATTTCTTCAATGAATTTCTGACCAATCTGGTGTATCTTTCCCCAACTTGAATCTGTTGCGGGGTCCTACCCAATAAAGTGTTTGTGGGAGGGTGTTTTCATTCCCCTAACGCCTAGAAACTTCCGCGAGAGTATTTAAACTGCTGATTTTTGGGTCTCTCGGCCACTTCTGTTCCATCTTTCAGTGTATTAAGTACATAGCAGGAGGCGGGAAGCGCCTCTTTCCTCGGCTGCGATCTACTACCAGGTAATGGCCTATTAATAACTTCTTTTCTTGCTAGGTCGGCAGTTTAACTCTCGCGGCGGGTTCGAAGCGTTTTCCATCATGTAACCTTTTCCTAAAATGTAACTACTCTTGTCTTCTATTCTCTTGTAAAGCTACATAATGGGATAGAGAGTGCTAACCCTCTCGAGCTCCCACTCATATTGTTTTGAGGTGAACTTATTTTTCACAACCTATTCTTCGATAACGTAAAACTATTGTTCCTTTCTTAAGTCACCTCTGTAGTATGGGATTAGCCCTTGCATCAGTGGCCTAAGAGCCAAAATAGGTCTTAAAAACAAAGTGTATTAGGAGTGCAAGTTCGCCTCCTCTCAAATTGTTATTTTAGAGGTCATTTAATTAACATTCTTTTCGTTTAATAGACCTCAGTAGATTGGGTATTTTACCCCTGTGTTATGTCCGTTGAGGACAGCTTGAAGGTGGAGTTTAGTGTGGCCTGGGAGAGGCTTAAATTGGAGAGCGTGTCGCTCTTTTAAAAATTGTATGTTGTATGCCTCGAGGAGGTTTTTCAGTGTAATTTGGAGCAAGGGCTCCTAGGTATGAATGGGGTTTTCTGCCCCTCTGTTAAAATTGTGTTTGGGATAAAACTGAGCTGATTGCCCAAGCATTGTGAATTCGGGGCTCGAAGCCCAACTTCTGTAAATATTGTAACTACCTTTTTTTGACTTGCTACTCTGTAACTGCCATGCTTGTTACTTATTTATTTTGAAAAAAAAAATAACCTTATTAAATTTTAAATTTTGTTTACATGCACTATATTTTCGTAGCTTGAGATCCATTCACGCCCGCACCTTCTTTCACCTCTACCTACCACCAAAACACGGTAACAAGTGGTAGCAGAGCGTGGTTGAATGGGTCTCAATTTAGCCCCTTTTGACGGCTAAATATTGTTTGTTCCGAACTCTAACTATTTTCCCAGTTGATGGAATTTTTTGAGTTTTTCTAAATTGTTCTGTCATCATGCCCGGCCCTCGCGATGTTCTCCATCTTAATTACTTGCGCAAGGAGGAGTTGATCTATGAATTAACTATCAGAAATGTGCAATCTGGAGGCACGGTTGCAGTAGACACTAACAAGCTTAGAGAGTCCCTAGATTTGCCCATTTCCATCCCCAATTTGGGAGAGAAAGAAATTGATGACTCTCTTTCCACGATCGTCGAGAATATTACTGGGCTAGCTTCTGTAGTTAGTTTTTTTGATGAAAATGATCCGTCTCCTAATCAAATTAAGCGTGTGCAAGGCAGGCTATATAATTTTTCGAATAGGGTTAACGATCTGTTGTCTCTAAAACTGAATGACGTTCAGAGGAAGGAAGCTAGTACGCTCCTGGAAAATATTTCCGAATTATCTAGTAAGGTCACTCTATTGTTAACTGGGGAAGTTCCTCCCAAATCTGATCAGCCCACCATAGTGAATGTAGGTAGCGAGTAAGAACCTGCTAAGGGAGAAGTAAATAGGAAAACCATCGCTGCTCAAACTATCTCTGCCCCATTGGACAACGAATCTGAACGTCGTGCATCATTGAGTAACATCCGTTCTGAATTAACTTCCTCGCCATTGAAACCTTTACCTACTATGTCACCTGGGTTTAGCAGCTTGCCTCATCCATTGGCAATGTTGCTCAGAGGCATCTCTAAGTTTTCTGTTAATACCACCAGTGATGTAATTTCATTTTTAAGATTTCTAGTGGAATTTCAGGATCATGCCCTTGTTTTTTCTCTTTCGCCATGTCAAATCTTGCAAATTATCTATCCCTATGCTATTGGTATTCTCTCTGATAAAATCGTAAGAGCCATTGCCGAGCAATCATCTATTGAGGATTTCCATGCCCACTTGCTAGCTAACTTCATCCCTGCTAGGGCCAGGTCCTCCCTTATTCAGAAGTACTATTATCGTGTACAGCGCTTGGATGAAAACTTGGCTGATTTCATACAGGACATTAAGTTTTATACTAGGGTGTTTGCCCTTCATTTTCCTGAAGATCAGATTGTACAGGCTATTGTAGAGGGAATTTCACCTCCCTATAGGTCATATTTGTGTTTCGCGGCGTGTCCGCAAACCTTCTCTGAACTTGAAGCATTGGCCGTCTCAGCGGAAGGAGTTAGATACGCCGATTCTTTGCGTGTCGCGAAAGAACCCCCGCCTTCCTTTAGTAACACTCGGCCTCCACCTCGCCGACCAGTCAATCCCCGTAAATGTTATGCTTGCGGGTCGCCTGACCATCTGCGCAACAAGTGTCCTCTGATCAAGTCTAGTAGGGCAAATAATGGAGCGGGTTCATCACAAGGCTGTTTTAAATGTGGGGCTTTCTCACATATCGCAAAGAATTGTCCCAATTCGAATAGCACCCCCTCCTGCTCAACTTCTGGTGTAACTTCCAACAACAATCAAAAGTGACTAGTGGCTGCGGCTGAGTCAACTAATTCTGCTTCCCAAGGCTCAGCCCCGGGCAAAAAGGTCGAGAATTCAGGGAACGATAAGTCTTTGAATACATCTTTTGAATGCCCCAAAGAGTGTCTTAGGATTGCGGCGGATACCCCCGCACCTGTTCCTTTTCTTAAGATTGAGTTAAATAACGAGCCTATAACAGCTCTCTTAGATTCAGGCAGTGTTTGTTCGATTATTTCGGCTGAATGGTATTCTAAATTGAAAGCTGTTTGTAAACTACCTGACTACGTCTCATCTCCTATTCAATATGTTTCGGCTAATTCATCTCCATTAGAAATTCTAGGTTCCGTACTGGTCAAAATTCGTATTTTTAAATTTACATGGAAAATTAAATTGTTTGTGGCTAAGCACTTGTCTTGCCCCATCATACTGGGAGCGGACTTTATTTCTCACACTGGTCTTGTGCTCGATCTTCAGAGTAAGTCGTGCACATTCAAATTTGCGTCCAATTGTAAAATTCCCTTGTTTAAGTGTAATTCTGTGTCATGTTCATCTATTTCGCCTACCCAGGATGAGATGTTGTTAGACCTTAGACATCTACCTGAGGAGCAGGCTGATAGTATTCGTAAATTATGTCAGTCATTTCCAGAGGTGTTCTCTGATACTCTTGGTGTTACTGACCTTATTGAATACAAAATTGAGGTCACGGATTCGATTCCTGTCCGTTTTCCACCTTATAGGCTATCTCCACCTAAAATGAAGGCTCTGAAAGAAATTATCGACCAGATGTTGAAGGATGGCATTATTAGGCCCTCTAAGTCGGCGTATTCATCGCCTATTTTTCTAGTCCCGAAACCCCAAGGAGGCTTCAGGCCTGTCATTGATTACAGGGCTCTCAATCGGAAGGTGGTGTTGCAATCTGTGCCCCTTCCTGACCTTCATTCTTGTTTTTCATGGTTTCGTAAGGCCAAGTTCTTCACCATCTTGGACTTAAATCAGGCCTATAATCAAATTCCCCTTGCCGAAGAGTCTAAACATCTTACAGCGTTTGCTACGGACTGGAATTTATACGAATACAACCGCGTGCCTTTCGGGCTCCCCACCGGAGCAGCTGTACCCACTAGGCTACTAGATAGGGTCTTCTCCGACATCAAATTTGAGTACTTATATCACTACTTGGATGATGTCGTCGTATTTTCAGAGACTTTTGAAGAACATCTAGATCATCTGCGCGAAGTTCTCGATCGCCTTCGTAAGGCTGGGTTAACTGTTAAGTTGTCCAAGGTTGCCTTTGCTAAGCCCTCTATGTCATTCCTAGGGCATATTGTGTCACCCGATGGTGTAGCAGTCGATCATTCTAGAACACAGGCCATCCGTGATTTTAAACCTCCCAAGGACATTAAAGGCATCGCCAGGTTTATTGGTATGGTGAATTTCTTCAGAAAGTTCATTCCTAACTTTGCTAATAGAGCGGCGCCCTTAAACCTTCTTCGTAGGAAAGGCATCAAATTCGAGTGGGGACCTTCTCAACAAGCCGCTTTCGAAGATCTTAAATTAGCTCTCTGTAATGCCCCTGTACTTGCTATGCCTGATTTCTCGAAGAAATTCATCGTCCAAACGGACGCGTCGTCGTCAGCTGTAGCTGCAGTCCTTCTTCAAGAGACTGAACTAGGGAGGCGACCCATCGCCTATGCATCTAGGACATTGTCAGCTCAAGAAGCCAAGTATTCCATCTATGAGCTCGAAGGTTTGGCAGTTTTATTTGCCTTATAAAAGTTCCGTCTCTATCTGGAACATGTCAAATTCGACCTGGAGACAGATAACCAAGCCTTAAGCTGGGTCTTAGGTAGGCCGCGTCGTACTGGTCGTATAGCCCGTTGGGCCATCCGTATTTCTGCCTTCCAATTCAATGTCAGGCATATCAGAGGTACCGAAAATGTTATTGCTGATGGACTCAGCCGTATGTTTTCTAACGACGTCGAGACCCATGAACCGGTCGACAGTTCATCACCTTCCGAGTCCATACTATCCGAGGTTAATGCCATCTTAACCGATGCTCCCATGCTCTTTAGGGATATCGAGAAATACCAACGTGAAGATCCTACGCTGGCTCCGATAATGGAAACCCTTTCTTCTGGGGAACATGTCGTCCCTTATGTTCTGAGGAATGGTGTTTTATGTTGCCCTTCGAGGCATGACAAGATGATGAAAGTTGTCGTTCCAGCTGTTCTCGTGCCTATGATCTTCAAATACTATCATGAGACCCCATTGGGGGGGCATCTTGGAATCTTTAAAACCCGTGAAAAGATTCGTGAAAGGTTCATCTGGAAAGGTATGGACGGTGAAATTCGTGAACTTGTAAAAGCCTGTAAATCTTGTTTGCTTAGTAAACCAACCATGTCCACTAAGGTAGGCCTTTTGTCTTCTCATCAAGCGTCGCGCCCCATGGAACGCCTGTATATTGATTATGTGGGACCCTTCCCCCAGTCAAAGGGGAATGCCAACAAGTTCATCTTTGTATGTGTAGATGGTTTTACTAGATTTTCCTGGTTATTTCCGACTAAGCTGGCTACCGCTCAGTCCACCATTACCTGCTTAAATTCTATTTTTGCTTCTTTTGGTCCGTGTCAATATATTGTATCTGATAATGCTAAGGCTTTTACATCTAATTTATTTCGTAAATTCTGTTTTGACTTATCAATATCTCATGTAACTACTTCTGCTTATTACCCGCAACCATCTCTGGCTGAACGGGTTAACCGTAATCTCAGGTCCGCTCTCATTGCTTATCATGATGAAGATCCTTCCAGGTGGGACACGTCCCTGCATTGGTTAGCTTTTGCTTTGAATTCGGCGGTTCATGAATCTCACAAGTTTACTCCAGCTTCTTTGATGTTCAAGTTTGTTCCCAACTCGCCGCTCTCTAACCTCTGGTCTCTGAGTGACATTCTGCCCGAGACAATAGATCCGGACAACATTAAAGATCTTTGGAAGAAGGCTAAAGCCAATCTTAAAGTGTCTCATGAAAAGGTTAGGGAAAGGTATGATCGTGGACGGAGACCCACCCCTTTGAAGGTAGGTGACCAGGTTATGGTCAAAAATTTTGTTCCCGCGGGCAAGCTTGCCCCCAGATTTCATGGGCCTTGTATCATTCTCGATTTTCTTACGCCGGTTACCTTATTGTTAAGTAATCCAGCCACCGAGAGGATATTTAGAGTTCACCTGTCCCAGGTGAAACCAGTGTAATTTCTGTGTTAACTTGCTTCATATTATTTTGAAAGGATATGAAGGTTATATTTTTTTTTTTTGAGTTTCACTTTTAAGGCATTCTGCACTACCTATAATATTTTGTTTCAGATGTAAGCATTTTTGTAAAACCTGTCCCGACCCGTTAAACTGCCATTCTGTCCTTGCCACGGCCATTACCACGCTCCCGTCTCCTGCTCCACCTTACACTGTGGCTTCATAATATTTAATGCCATGGATATCTACACGCCGCTGGCCCCTCAACCTCTCCATAATGCCTGTACCCTCAATGAAGACGATGGTCCAACACAATTCTGCCGCCTAGCTTTAATGTTTCAGTGCCCCCGCAGCCGCGCAGCGCCGTGCAGCAACTGGGGAGGGGGATGGGCCCCCTCCTCTCCAGCGAGGCCGACATGTGCACGGCGAGCCGGAGCTCTCCTCCCGGCCAAGGCGGATGTGCGGCGCACGACCTGCTACTGGCCCGCAGCCTGTATATGTTCACCGCGGGCGCGGCGTGTTTCAACACCTCTGCTCCCCTCATAGTGCGGGCGAGCGGTATCTCAGGGTACTTAAGGGGTCCGAGCGGCCTCCTTTTGGACGCAAGCTGCAACGGCCGGTCTGGCCATCCAACTTCATCAACATCAACTACATGGACAGTTACTATAAGAGATAACTACACTTGGGAATTCAACAGCAATATTTGGTGGACATTGCAAATTTTTCCTTCACTTTTAAGTATTAAAAGCTTATCTTCAGAAATTCAACTTCTATAAACATAAAGACTTTACTTCACCTGCAACAACAAAATTTTGGAACCGAATTAAGAAATTTCTCAAATACTTCTGCAAGTTATCTTAATATCAACATCAAAACTTGGAACTTATTTTCAAACAAAAGTTTATGTTCTTCTGTGTTACCCCTTGGAGGAACTTTTGGGGGGGGGGGGGGGAGGTCTGTACCGGGCGGTACACCTCCACACCGTTTATTTAAAAGTTGCGCCAGTTAAAACTCCTCTTCTGGAGGAAGTCTGAACTTTATCTACGGTCTTAATTTCCAAATTTCTCAGAAGATGTCACTACCTGGAAATTTTTGAGTTTGTGAACTGTGTCATTTTCGACGTACTTTTGTTTTGCTTGTATTAAGAGGTGTGAACTTTCTCTTCTAGAGGACACTACTGAAGATCAACAATAGTGCAACCTAGTGCGGAGTCAAAGAACTATTTTGTTGGAGAAAATTTAATTTCAGGAGTTTGTTCTTTGTTAAATTTCTTTCTGTCATTGTTTATGTTGGCAATATTTACCCCTTTCTTCCCCTTGTTTTGAATGTATCCAATCACGAATTTCTTCAATGAATTTCTGACCAATCTGGTGTATCTTTCCCCAACTTGAATCTGTTGCGGGGTCCTACCCAATAAAGTGTTTGTGGGAGGGTGTTTTCATTCCCCTAACGCCTAGAAACTTCCGCGAGAGTATTTAAACTGCTGATTTTTGGGTCTCTCGGCCACTTCTGTTCCATCTTTCAGTGTATTAAGTACATAGCAGGAGGCGGGAAGCGCCTCTTTCCTCGGCTGCGATCTACTACCAGGTAATGGCCTATTAATAACTTCTTTTCTTGCTAGGTCGGCAGTTTAACTCTCGCGGCGGGTTCGAAGCGTTTTCCATCATGTAACCTTTTCCTAAAATGTAACTACTCTTTTCTTCTATTCTCTTGTAAAGCTACATAATGGGATAGAGAGTGCTAACCCTCTCGAGCTCCCACTCATATTGTTTTGAGGTGAACTTATTTTTCACAACCTATTCTTCGATAACGTAAAACTATTGTTCCTTTCTTAAGTCACCTCTGTAGTATGGGATTAGCCCTTGCATCAGTGGCCTAAGAGCCAAAATAGGTCTTAAAAACAAAGTGTATTAGGAGTGCAAGTTCGCCTCCTCTCAAATTGTTATTTTAGAGGTCATTTAATTAACATTCTTTTCGTTTAATAGACCTCAGTAGATTGGGTATTTTACCCCTGTGTTATGTCCGTTGAGGACAGCTTGAAGGTGGAGTTTAGTGTGGCCTGGGAGAGGCTTAAATTGGAGAGCGTGTCGCTCTTTTAAAAATTGTATGTTGTATGCCTCGAGGAGGTTTTTCAGTGTAATTTGGAGCAAGGGCTCCTAGGTATGAATGGGGTTTTCTGCCCCTCTGTTAAAATTGTGTTTGGGATAAAACTGAGCTGATTGCCCAAGCATTGTGAATTCGGGGCTCGAAGCCCAACTTCTGTAAATATTGTAACTACCTTTTTTTGACTTGCTACTCTGTAACTGCCATGCTTGTTACTTATTTATTTTGAAAAAAAAAATAACCTTATTAAATTTTAAATTTTGTTTACATGCACTATATTTTCGTAGCTTGAGATCCATTCACGCCCGCACCTTCTTTCACCTCTACCTACCACCAAAACACGGTAACAATAATAATAATGATAATAATAATAAGAATAATAATAATAATAATAATTGTACCGGTTGGTACACCTCTACGTTGCAAATTTGAATTTTCCGCCTTAAAGTACCTCTCTACAGGAGAAACCCTGAACTGTAACAACTGAATCTACTCTACTATTTATCAGAAGATGTCACTGGGTGTTTTTGATTTGCTTTTGTTGATCAAGAAGTGTGGACATTCTCTAACAGATGTCTCTACTAAAAAGCTATGATAATGCACTCTGGTGTGAAGGAATGAACCTTCTTGGAGAAATTTTGTATTCATAAGTTTTGTCTTTACTAAATTTTGTCCTTTCATTTGTGGGTTGGCAATATTAAGCTTTCTTTCCGCCTGTTTTGAATTTAACCAATCCTAAATTTCTGTAATTAATTTTCCACCAATAAGGTGTTTCTTCATCGATTTGTGTGTAACTCTTGCTGTTAGCCAATAAACGTTTGTGGGCGGGTCTTAAACATTCATGAAAGGTCTCGAATTTTCCGCGAGGGTATAAAAACTGCTGATTTTCTTGTCTCCGGACCACTTCAATAACATCTAACTTAGCGTGTGGATATGTAGCAGGGGGCGGGAAGCGCCTCTTTCTTCGGGCCACAGATCTTCAACAAGGTAATGGCCATTTAACATCTTTTCTTGTTAGCTCAGCAGTTTGACTAGCGGGGAAGGTTCGAAACCTTTAATATGTAACCCATCTCTTTAAAATGTAAATTCCTTTTCAGTCTATGTAAAAACTAAAAATCACTTTAACTGTAAAGCGGGGATAGAGAGTGCTTTACCCTCTCAAGCTCCCCTTCATTTTGAAGTTGAGGTGACTACGTTTTCATAACCGTTTCTTCTCTTTCTTAATGTGTCAAAGTTTTCTCATACGAGTCACCTCCCTAGCTTGGGATTAGCCCCTGTGTATCCGGCCGAGCGCCACTTAGGTTTTAAGGAGTGCTAATTCACGCCTCCATTCCTTTCGTGTTTTGGGCTATTTAAAATTAACCTAGTTTTGGTCCACTAATGCCTGGTAGAATGGGTACAAGTTACCCCTGTTTATTTATAAGTATGCCTTAAGGGCAGTTAAGTGTAAAGTCTGTTTATGGCCTTCTGATAGGCTTGAACTATTGAGAACGGGTCTGTTCTTTCCTAAATTTGATCTCTGTGTGCCTCTAGGAGGCTTAACATTGTAATTAGGAGCACGTGCTCCTTGGTATGATGGGGTTTTCTGCCCCTTAGTTCAAAAGGTACCTCGGTAAGGTGGGCTTGAAGCTCAAAGATATAAGGTGGGGCTTGAAGCCCAGGACTTGTAACGAACATTGGACTTTTTCTTTCATTTGGAAAATCATACTTGTACCTGGATTTTGCTTTATGGTAATTTCACCTAGTGAAAATATGTTTAATTGCCTCTAAATTTTGACTTTCCTAGTCTTGGACCTTATTGTTGGTTATTGATTGACTTGTTATTTGTTGAAGTCTAAAGCTTTGTTAAATCTTGTTACGTTTTGGCATTTTTGAAAATATAACCTTTATTGAAATTTTAATTCGCTTTTCGGATTTGTAGTTAGACCCATTCCAGCCCGCACCTTCTTTCACCTCTGCCTTCCACGGAAAACTCCGTAGTAATAATAATAATAATAATAATAATAATAATAATAATAATAATAATAATAATAATGATGGTGCATGGCATCTGTGTAGGATTGGTGGTGTCCTAATGAGGATAAAATGAATGGCGAAGACGTCATAAACACCCAGTCCACAAGCCAGGATATTTAACAGTATGAGGGGATTGATTCTGAAAATTGATCCGGGGCCATAGGACCAAAGGCAAGCATTCTATCCATTTAGCCACAAAGCCGGACTTTAATTTGCTAAACTTTTGGCTACCATCCCCACTGATCAGGGGTTGAGTACTGGCAGCAGCAGAGGCCAGCGCAGTAGCTTGTGAAGCAGATTTCACAACACAACACGCTTCTCCGTTAGCTATTGGCTGCAGCTCAAAACGCTGAAGGCTTGACGTTCAGTAAACCTACCGACGAAGAGGGGTAACCTAAGTCTACTGGTAGCCCACGTCTTGACCCCAGCACTCACCCACTCACTCACTCACTCACTCACTCACTCACTCACTCACTCACTCACTCACTCACTCACCACTGATCTGCATTTAGGGTAGTCATCCAGGTGGCACATTCCCTAGTCTTTTCTTCAATAATTGCAAAGAATTTGGAAATATATTGAACTTATTTTTGGTAAATTATTCCAATCCCTAACTCCTCTTCCTATAAACGAATATTTCTCCTCTTGAATTCCAACTTTATCTTCATACTTCTTTCCACTTTTGAAAACACCACTCAAGCTTATTCGTCTGCGTATACGTATCATTCCACGCGAACTCACCACTGACAGCTCGAAACATACCAAATAGTCGAGCATCTCGTCTCATTACTCCCAAGTCTTCCCAGCCCATAGTTTGTGACATTTTCGTAATACTACTCCTTTGTCGGAAAACACCCAGAAAAAGTCGTGTTGCTTTCCTTTGAATTATTTCCAGTTCTCGTATCAAGTAGTCCTGGTGAGAATCCCATACACTGGGGTCTTACCAGAGACTTATACGCCCTCTCCTTTTCATCCATACCATACCCCCTAAATACCCTCATAACCGCGTGGAGAAATCTGTAACCTTTCTTGTCAACCTCCTTAATATGATTTTCGCAATATACCTTGCCCTGCACTATTCCTTAGTATCTAGTCAAACAATCAGCAGTAACAACGTTAATATTACGGGAACTGCCTCCAGAAGACCAGAGATGAATGCTAGTCGAGATGTGATGTTCGCCATGTCAGTTATTTCTCCTCTACCAGACGTAAAGTTTGTGGGAGAGCTTTAATATACTTTAACTTGCCTTGTGGGTGGGGGCAGTAGAATAGCACCCATGATATCTCCTGCCTGTCGAAAGAGGCGACTAAAAGGGACTAAACGGGAGCGTGGGTTGGCGACCATGGGGTCTTTAGCTGAGCCCTGACATTGATTATGCCAGGCTCCTCACTTTCATCTGTCCTCCCCGACCTCAGTTGATCAACTCTTGTTCATTTCAGACCCTGACGGTATTAGGTCACGAGCCCTAGGGAGTCTTTCATTTTCATGCCCGTAGTGGACTTTGTCTTTCTTTGGCCTATACCTTCATTTTTCTAATTATCTGATCCCCTCTACACCCCCACCTCTGATTAATGTTATCAGAGGATGATTGCCCAGTTATACGTCCTCTGAAAACAATATTCAGCACCACCACCAGCGCTGTGACAACAATGGTGCGGCACCACATTCTCTATGCGGTCCGTCCTTAATGTTATAAGTGGTGGCTGCAATAATATCCCAATTTGAAGGGGGTATCCAAAGTAGCTCCTTTGGGAAGAGCTTTCGCATTACTGGCCATCCGCATGGTCGTTTGCAAGACTAATTTTTATTTATTTATTCTCTCGACCGCGCGTCAAAATTTCTTTTTTATTTTATTATCTTCTCCATTTTCTACCTTGAAAGCCTTGCAGGCGGCCATGGACCGGGGGTGACAGTGGCTCTTGAGCGGCAGTGGTCTAGCGCCGGGGATGTCTTGGTACGACCGCGACAGGGTAACCAGTGCCGAAAGGAGATATGGGATTGCCTGGTGGGTTTAGGGAGGTTTCTCATAACTTCTCCTTTACGGAGGGGTGGAAGTAGCTGGCAGAAGACTAGCCTTTGCACCTCAAGTTATTCTGTACTCTTGTACTAAGCTATGTTCCTGCGTTAGTACTCGCTTGTCGGTCATTTGTCCAAACAGGTAGGTCACCACGGGCTGTGAGGCGGGGCGGAGCCTCACGGCACCCCCCCCCCCCCACCAAAAGACACATTCTTTATCTCGCCTAGAAAAAGGCAAACATTGTCGAGCTGGGCTGAGCGATGACCGTCCGACAGGCCTCCAGTGATTTCCATCTCTTCGGATCGTTGATGAAGCACGAGGATGAACGTGATGATGTGGCTTCAGAAACTGGAAGCAGATTTCTGTCTTGCCAACAACGATGTCTTGATGTAGAGGAACAAGAGCTTGGATAAGAATAGTGGGTATGTTGAATAGCAATGCGTACTACCATGTATTCTTTAATCTGCCTTTAAAATAAAGTTTCTCCGTGCAAGATCTTGTTTCCTTATTTTTCTTTTTATGTACATTGTACTTATAACACATGGTGCCCGTCATCGCTGAAGGGTCTGCCTTACAAAGGCTGCACCACTTTTAGTAATAAGCCATACAAATACAAAATTCCCTATGCTTGTGGCAAGGTGTACATTGGCCAAACATTCCGATTCCATTGGCACTCGTATCAAGGAACACCAAGGTAATAACCGACTCAACCAACCAGACAAATCAGTAATAGCTGAGCACGCCCTATCAACGGGTCATGATGTCACGTTCACATGTTTTCATTCCTTCCGTGAAGGGGGAGGTGAGCCACTTAGACAGTGAAGCCGTCTCTCAGACAAGGATATTTGGAGAAAGTGAGGGGGTAGGCGTTCATTGCCTATACTAGGAACTCTCTCGGCATTCACCTTAGTGCAGGAGAATGGAAAACCAGGGAAAACAATTTTCAAGACAGCCGAAGGCGGGGACCAGCCCCTGTCCGTCTCCCGAATTCAGAGGCGTAGAGCCGTGGCCATCCCTCCTCTCCTCGGCTGGCCGGTCAGAGTGCAGAGCTGTTGGACCAAGGACCAGCCGTGACCACTTGTAGGTCCAGACTCACCCTGCATCCGCCAACCCGATGTTCGAGCTCTTACCCATACAAAACACTAAAGGTCTGAGATTATACGGGAAGCTGTGGAAATACGTATTTCAACAGGGACACTCTTTGTCACTTAAGTAATACAATACATGGTTGCCAACCATTAAGGATTTATATAGGTGTCCTTTCACTATGATTATTTCTTTGCGATTTTTTCCAAATTCGTATTCTCCTCATCACGAGATGGTTCGCACTGCGCACAGGGAGTCATCTAGTGGCGAACGAGAGTACCACTTACTATAGACAACGGTAAAGCATTCTTAAGTTCAAGTCATTCAAACCTTCACTCATTTTTTAGAGAAGTCTTGCTCGTGAACAGACGAGATAATCTTTCCAAGACGCAGAGCAAAGTTCTCTGTAAAAAGAAAAGCCCAAATTTGAATCACCAGTATATTGTATTTCAATGAAAGTGTGTGTTTGTTGGTTACTTACACTAATGCCTGTATTTCAAGTACATCATCCTTTAATTGGTCAGTTTCATTTGTAAATGGTTTGAAGGAATGCAGTTTAACAAGTTTCTATTGACTCAAGAGGAAGTATAACTGGGCAACCATCCTAAGCAAAATTTGAAAAGTTCCAACAATGCTTAGAATGAATGTACCATCCAAAGAAATACAAGCACCATAAAGGGTTTGAAAATGAAAGACTCCCCAGACCTATGAAACTTAACACCGTCGGAACAGAAAAAGAACAACAGTTGACCAAGGGAGGTCGGATAAGAAATATGAAAGTGAGTAGCCTGACACAAATAACTGGAAGCAATGTCAGGCTCAAAAATGCTATAAAAATTGAAGTCTCTGGGACCCCTTTTAGTCTCCTTTTACGACAGGCTAGATATACCGTGAGTGTATTCTACCGGCCCCACCCACAGGGGGAAAGTAACATTATTACTGCTATTATTATTCCTGTCCTATTAATAAATTCGTTAGTCAGCCCGTACTGTAGTTAGGTCTAGTTTTACGCCAACGCTGTGTGGTGGGACGTCATCAGTATTACGTGTTTCTGTGGTGGATGGTAGTGTGATGTGTTTAGTGTTTATGAAGTGTGTAATAATAATAATAATAATAATAATAATAATAATAATAATAATAATACCAGCGGTCCCCCGGATATTTAAACTACGCACCTCCTCTAAGGCCATCTATGCCAACGGACTTGAACTTGTAAACTTCCAAAAAATTTCGTCTTCTGCAATTAGATGTCTCTAACATCGATTTGCTAGCTCACCCTCACGCTCCAAAAACAAACCTAGAACTTAGGAAATTTCATTTTTGTTATTGGTAACCCTTTTCTGAAGACTGTTTTTCTTTTTTATGTACCGAAGTTGTCAACACTTCAGCTGGTTCCTCCTCTACTGTAATCTAAATATCAGATGCTTTTAAATATGTTCTCTAGTCAATCAAAACCGGGGTTGTGTACAGGAATACAGCCTATCAGCAAAGTGTAGTTCAATTTAAACGGAAAGCTTCCCCTTACAGAACTACATAAGCAGGGCACTTCAGGGCCGTCTTGTCTGAATTGTTCCAGTGCCTGGAATTGTGACTTGACGGAGGCGTAGGAGGCAGGGGCGAGGCCTGCTTGAAGAATATCCAGCGATACAAGGTAATGGCAGAACTTTCCTAAACATGTGATAGCACCTGCGGGTAGTTTGAGGGAAAGGTTTTAGCCGTTTTCTTTTAATGTAATTTTGTACACTGGTGGTTT
This sequence comes from Anabrus simplex, assembly GCF_040414725.1. Classification (NCBI taxonomy): domain Eukaryota; kingdom Metazoa; phylum Arthropoda; class Insecta; order Orthoptera; family Tettigoniidae; genus Anabrus; species Anabrus simplex. The sequence goes on along the minus strand of NC_090275.1, from coordinate 71,150,772 downwards.
AAATATAGGATTTTCGGCGAAGTCTGAGGACTCTTGTTTCTATTCCCTACCAGGAAATATGTAATTTAATGGAAAGAAGAGTGGTGACGTTGTGCCGTCTCCCATTCAACCTTGCAATTGGGTGACTAAATTTTTCAAACTCTAAATTTTGTAAATCTCGTCTTGGCTTTCAAGGTTCCTCTTTTAGTCACCCTCTTGTAGTATGGGATTAACCTCTGTATCTTTGGGCCGTAAGCCTACTTAGGCTTTTAATAATTTATATAAGGAGTGTTGGAGTTTCGCCTCCTTGTCTTTTGTTAATGGCCGGTAAAGTGCACCCTTTTCTCTTTTACTCCTAAGGCCATGGAGTATGGGTAATTATGCCCCTGTATTATCCATAAGGCAACATTTCTTCGTTGCAGCTCAAAGCGCTTAAAAGGCATGTCATTCACTAAACCAACCATCGCAAAGGGGTAACCCAAGTCTAGTGGTAGCCCACGTCTTGGACTCAGCATACGCCACTGGCTCGCAGCATTGCAGTCGTGCGCAGGGAAGCTGCCGGGGGGTTCACACCGTACCGGGAGGCGTGTATTTCAGGGTACTAGAGGGGTCCAGCCGTTCGCGAAATGGCCTCCGCAGAACCAGCGGCGGTGGCCGTTCCGACCAACCTCCGCAGCCCATGTGGACGTGCGGAACATCTCCCAGTCGGGGTGAATATTCGTTCCTCCGGCTCTTTGGCTGGGATAGTCAGCGAAGCGGCGTTGAGTTCAGCGGGTACCATCCAGGTTAGGGATTTTAGCCCCATATTGTTAGACTGAATACTTCTGTCTCAGAGAACAGGTGTTGATGTTTTGTCTTAATACACAGCTTTTCACTAATATACAACACAACTCACTGCCAACTGTCTCAGGAAAACGCCATAGCAGGCACATCCCTTTAAATAGAACAGGCGTCAGGAAGGACATCGCCAGCCCCGCGGTGTAGGGATAGCGTACCTGCCTCTTATACCCGGAAGCCTCGGGTTCGTTTCCAGACCAGGTCAGGGATATTTACCTGATTGTGAGGGCTGGTCGATGTCCACTCAGACTACGTGATTTCTTCAATTATTGAGGAGCTATCTGACGATGAGATGGCGGCTCCAGTCTAGAAAGCCAAGAATAACGGCCGAGAGGACACGTCGTGCTGACCACACGACACTTCGTAATCTGCAGGCCTTCGGACTGAGCAGCAGTCACTTCGTAGACCAAGGCCATTCGGAGCTGTTGCGCCATGGGGTTTGGTCAGGAAGAGCATCGGCCGTAAAATGCTGACTCCAAGATATTTGAAAAAGGCAAGAAGGAGATTATTATTATTATTATTATTATTATTATTATTATTATTATTATTATTATTATTATTCATCGATACTGCCATCAGTGCGCCACACTTACACAATTTACCTGCCCTTATGTCACGCAGACTAATGCCTTCCTCTTTGCACTCTCGACAAAGATCCTTCAGTCTTTGGCTTTTTCTTCCTCTTTCTTCCGCCGAGATGTTCCATGGTTTGGCGAATGGCTTTTTGTGTGCGTCCCTCACTCCTGCACCTTTTTCCTACATGTTGTTCTGTTCTGTATCTCTTCCTCACTTCTGCTAAGTCTTTGTGCACCTGTGTGAACCACCCAGGTTGTGTTGTCCACTTTTCTTGTAGAAGGAGAATTTTGCTGTCCACCTTCTCTTGATTCATCCTTTTAATGTGTCCATAAAAGGCCAGTCTTCTATTTCTCATCGTCGTCGTAATTTTTTCGATAGTTTTACAGAATTCCTGGTATAATCTCAACCGGAAAATCATTTTGCGACTTCTTTGGACCCAAGATTTTTACCTTCCTCTTTTTTTTTTCAAAGACTGAATCTGCCACCCTTGTCAATGTTTCTGCTCCACAAAGGAGTAATATTTTAATTTGGCATTATTATGATTCCGATTATTCTTTCTTAGTCCGTTTACTCTCCGGGGTTTGTTTTCCTCCGCACCTCTGCCGCCTCAAAGGCATTGTCGTGGAGCGGGAGACTTTTGGTCGGTGGTGGTGGTGGGGTATACAACTGGGGAGGACGACCTGTACCTCGCGCAGGCAACCGCACCTGCCGTGCTAAACAGTGGCCTTGTTGGGGGCGGGGAGGGGATGGGAAGATTGGAATGGATGGGCAAGGAAGAAAGCGGCCGTGACCGTAAGTTAGGTACCATCCCGGCATTTTCCTGGAGGAGAAGTGGGAAGCCACGGAAAACCACTTCTAGGATGGCTCAGTTGACCTCCTGAGCAGAGTGGACCCCGTTCCAACTCTCATACCACTTTTCAAATTTTGTGGCAGAGCCGGAATCGAACCCGGGCTTCCGGAGGTGGCAGTAATCACAATAACCACTACAAGACAAAGGCGGACGACTTAAGTAACTAAGCCCCCTAAAATGGACCCTCAGTTCGAATGTGGTAACGTACATCGCTACAGAGGTTGTAACAGATCAAAATATTCCACCGTGGTTTCTTCCTTCGAAATGCAGCGGAAAACTGACCATTTACGTGCGATGTGAGTCAAATGTTCTGATAACACTATGATGTAACACCGCTCATGTAAATGAGTCAACAGAAATAGCCTCCACTTCCAGAAATAGTCTGATATTCTGTTGAATGGAGAGAGAGAGAGAGACTTGGTCCAAGGAGACTACTCAAGGCGGTTACCAAGCAGAAATACAAGGTCAAGATTCAAGTCGGCGAGACATTGAAATATTTGTGGTTCTTGGCTGCCGGCTTCATTTAGTCCAAAATCTTGAGATTGATACTAGCCAAGGCTATTGGATATTTGAAGACAGGTAAATCTTATTTAGGTCGACTTGTGAGTAAATCCTCACTCTGACACTCTCTGGCCGTGTAGCGCTAGTAATTAGTAGGGCCCGGATTCATATGCACTAAAAACTCAGAAAATATGCACTAAAAATGTTGAAAACATGCACTAAAAAACAAAATACACTTACGAAGTACATTATTTAATTTTAACTGAGTGGTAAATTGATAAGCAGGTTTCATTCCTTGTAAAATGATGCATGGCAGTAGGTTATTAACAGATTTTCAATGTTTTCAGAGGTCAATGACTTTCTGTTGTCGGACATAATTTATTGATACGCTGAAAATGATCGCTCTACGTCGACGGACGTAACTGGGTAATACTTGTACACTGGCACTGACTGCTCGGAACATTCTTCTGGCAAAGATTGCCTGATTCTACTTATGTAGTTTCTTATGGATTGAAATGTCAGAAAGAAGGAAATAGCTGTTGTGAAAAAGGTCATTATCCGTCTGTAACACTGAAAGCACTGTCCTTGATCAGGGAAGGATTCACGTGTTGCCAAGGGATGTAAAACATATATAGAGTTCATTATATTTTTCATTTCGTTCAGAAATCTTACATAATCGATCACACATAAGAGAAAAGTATATCTATATATGCACTAACGTTCAAAATATGCGCTAACGTTCAAAATATGCATTTGCATATGCGCATATGCATTTTTTTTAAATCCCGGCCCTAGTAATTAGTAACAGTAGCGGCGAATGGTGGGGAGGGGCGATGTACTCCCCCCCCCCCCCCTTCCACTTTGTGGGGAAAACATTATATTTTATACCATTTTAGCCGGTTGAAACTAGGAATTACTAAATAAAAGCAATTTGTACAAGCTCTGTTGTCTTATCAGCTAATTCTTTCCTTATTTTCTTTATTAACAAAATAATTAAGGGTAATACGCATAAAATGTCGTTTGTCGCGGCAAACCGATTTGTATACTGCCACAGCAAGTATTGGAGACTTTGCATGTTCTGCGAGGAAGGGTAGCAGAGTATAGGTATTATTTTTGCCAAGGTCATGGACACTGAGGTGTGATTCACCCACTTGCCGCGCGCATTCCTAGAGATGAGCTTAACCGGTATTTCAGAACATCTGTGACCGGCATATCTGTGACACAAAAATATCTGACTATGATTATAGTCACGGTCTCTCTTTGGTCGCGGGCGGCCAGTATGGAAATACTTCTAGTTGATATGATGACAATGTCGGGAAGTATTTTTCGGCAGATTCGGGACATTAGAAGTGGGAAAAATAATCTTCACAATTGTAATTTGAGGTTTTAATAATGCATAGGGAAAAGGTTGTTAATATGATGCGCAATAAATGAACAAGCGGAATGTGATTACACTGATTACCCGTGTCGTGTCTCCGCGATACCAATTATTTACAGAACTTAATGTAGGTTTAAAAATAAAAACAATAAATTTATGAACTTGATACCAAGATTCGTCCCTTATACAGGGCTATTCACCAAAGCTGTCCGCCTCTGAACGGTTAAAGATATTGACATTTTGTTTTCACTTTAGTAGTGGTACCAAAGGGCTAATAATCGGACTTGAAGTACTGTCATGACATTAAATGGTACTCATTTCGCTTTTTTAAACGGTACCACACTATTTTGTACGCATAGCCTTAAATATAGAAATATTGCAAATTTAGCACCATGATTATTTTGAAAATCGGACAAGTACATCTCGAAAAAAACATTATGTATTCAATAGTGGCGTGCGGTGAACATATTCATTACCCCAGCTGCAAAACAGTTTTTAAAATATATACAATCGTAGCCGCACTACACTCTCTAAAGTCAACATTACTATTTTAGAAGGCTGCATTTTTCGTGGAAAGGTCTACCTGAGAAAGATCTTTCAAGAATATTTTCGACCACACGCTCGCACATACTTCCAAATTGATACTCACGGCAGTGACGACACGATCATAACTTAATCTAGAGCAGATTTTAAACAATGTACTTACATATAATAAAATTCTTCCGGGCTGTTATGCCGTGGTCCACTCCTCTCGCTTCTCCCAGACGTTTCGACTACTGCTGCGGTAGTCATCTTCTGTGGCGTCGTGGAAGACGACACATACACCCAGCACCCGTGCCAACGAAATTAACCAATTAAGGTTAAAATTCCCGATCATGCCGGGAATCGAACCCGGGACCCCTGTGACCAAAGGCCAGCACGCTAACCATTTAGTCATGGAGCCGGACGTTTCATACGGTGATGTTTCGTGATAATACAGGTTGAATTTTACAGTCTGTGGCTTTTCGAGTAAAACTGCCAATCAAACATGTTCCATGAATGAAGAAACGTCACTGATCTCCGATCCTAGAGGCTTATCTGTGTCGGTGGGACGTAAAAGCCACTAGCGATCCTAGAGGTTTCATGATGCATGGAGTGTCGGTGCAACGTAAAAGCCACTAGCGATCCTAGATGTTTCATGATGCATGGAAGAATGCTTGGCTTAGATGTTCGCAATTTTTTTAACATTATAAAAAGCGTTCTAAGGAATAATTAGGAAATGTTAATACAAAGTTCTTTACTCCAGCAGCGCTGGGGTAGACGGGGTTCAGTGCACGCCACTGGTATTCAAACATGCCTCATTTGCCAGTTGAAGACTAATCTGTTCGATTCGCGTTACGTATGAAACATGAGCTAGCTTTTGACATATAGAGTTGCTGGACAGGTATTATCTCTACTGTGCTCATAAATGCACTATTACTAGCCCTGCCGTTTGTAACTGGTAAATGAAAAGCGGATATAGGTAGACCTTGAGCTACAGCAGATAACACAACCCTGTGAGCATGATCCAAGTTCACAACTTAAACTATATTTTGTCACAGATGCTTTCGTGACAGCGTATCTGATATATCGGTGACAAAGTAACAGGCTGTGATTTATGGACCAACTCTACGGCATTCCTTAGTCTGGCAGTCTCTTTAGTGTCTGTTAGTTTGTTAGTGTGTAGTCAAATACAGGGCGCCAGAAAATGTTCTCCGCAGCGCCTAGGTGCTGCTGCGCGAGGTAGCATCGGCAGTTAAGTTGGCAGCACGGCTGCTATAGTCGAAATACTTTGTAAACGTCCTTCTGAGTGACCGGTCGGGTGTGGCCATGCAGCCAGTGTAGGAGGTCTGCTTAGCGTTCTCTCCTTTTTCTTGGTTCGCTATCTCTTAACTCGCGTCTTGATACGTTGTGTTCATCCACTGCGTACGGTGGTTAGGACGCTGTGTTGACAAACACGGGGCGGCAAAAGGAGTGGGACACGAGGCAGCCCCCTTAGATTGCCCCTCCCCACATGCGCGGTTAATTCCCGCGCAGGACGTTTACAAAGTATTTGGACTATACCGCTTGTATCAGAACAAAACAAACCAATAACAAACAGTAAACTTTGCACTCACCACATCAATTCATAACAGATGCTGGAAGTGTTGTCCTTGTGTTCGAAGACAGACTTCAACACGTCTACACATATTGTCGAAGACTTTCACTAAAGTGTCTTGCGTAATGGACTGCACATAATTGATGATATTCACTTTAAGTTCATCAATCCTTTTTCGTCTGTTGAAACCGTAGCCCTGCCTGTTCCCGGTACATCGTGAACTGAGGCAGTCACATGAAATGTACTTATCAAATCACGAACGGTATCCCGGTTTGGACACTTTGAATTAGGAAACCGCGTCTGAAATTTTAGTTTTACATTTTCTGGAAACCGATCGCCTTCGCGAAAAGCGTATTCCACCCAAAAAGCTCTCTCTTCAGTAGTAAACATTACCGCTTGTATCCTGTTGCACTATTCAAATTATCTATCTGAATGTTCGCTCAATGCAATACACACTGACAATTTCGACAGCCCACAGCTCATACGTGTGGCCTTCCCTGTACTGCTATCCTGTTGACCTTGGCCTCTCGGCGTGCGAGGGTGACAGATACGACACTGTGCTGCCAACTAAACTGCGCTGATGTTCCCTCACGTGGCAACAGGTAGGCACTGCGGAGAACATTTCCTGGCGCCCGTAACTGGATGAATTTTAACTGTATGATCACTCCGCACTTCTGTTTAATTGTAATAAGTTTGTAATGTTTGTAATGTTGATCCTTTGGTGAGGGTTTTATTGTATAGAATTGAATCGAAATCTCAAAAATCTATTATTACCACGCTTAGGTCGGTAAACTGCCAGCTTTTACCTCTCTGTGGAAATTTGCTCAGAGAGCATAAACAAATTACGAAATTTTTCAGTCTCGATGTATATCTCCCCTCCCCCTCTCTGGCCGCTTTATCCCATAAATCTGGGTATTTTTTGTTGTCTGAACATTTCCCCCCCCCCACTCTGGCCGCTATATCCCATAAACCCGAATACTTTTTGCTGTCTGTACCCCCCCCACACACACTTTTAATTGCCAAACGCCGCTACTGATTAGTAAGTTATGCGGTTAGGGGTGCGCAGTTGTGAGTTTGTATTCAGGAGATGGCGAGATCGAACCCCACTGTCGGCAGCCCTGAGGATGGTTTTCCGTGGATTCCCATTTTCACACCAGGTAAATGCTGGGGACCACGGCCACTTCCCTAACCCATCGCCGCCATGAGACCTATCTGCGTCCGTGCAACGAAAAGCCAATTGTAAAAGGAAAGTACTAAGTAGGACATTCGTTTCATAAAATGAAGGCTGCGGGTTCGAATAAGTAAGGTGCATTTATCCAAAGCAAATCAAACGCGTAACATTTTATATCACTATTATTGTGATGGTGTCCGACTCGTTGGCTGAATGGTCAGCGTACTGACCTTCGGTTCAGAGGGGTCCCAGGTTCGATTCCCGGTCGGTTCGGGGATTTTAACCTTAATTGGTTAATTCCATCGGCTCGGGGGCTGGGTGTGTGTGGCGTATTCAGCATTAGAAATCATCCTAGGTAGGGTGGGATCGGTAGAATAATACCCACCGTATCCCCTGCCTGTCGTAAGAGGCGAATAAAAGGGGCCCCAAGGGATCTGAACTTTGGAGCGTGGGTTAGCGACCACGGGGTTCTCAGCTGAGTCCTGGCATTGCTTCCACTTGTGCTAGGCTCCTCACTTTCATCTATTCTATCCGACCTCTCTTGGTCAACTCTTTTTCTTTCCCGACCCCAATGGTATTACGTACGGAGGCCTAGGGAGTCTTTCATTTTCACGCCCTTCCTGGCCCTTGTTTTCCTCTGGTCGATACCTTCATTATTCTAAGTGCCGGACCCCTTCCATTTTTTCTCTCTAGTTAGCGTTATATAGAGGATGCTTGCCCAGTTGTACTTCCTCTTAAAACAATAATCACCACTTCCACTACCCTCATCTTCACAGACATACAGATTGCCTAATAGGTCGTCTACGAGAAAAAGAACGGCACCAGGCCTCTCCGGAGGCCATGCGCCATTATTGTGATGGCTTGCCAGGTACAGGTTTTTTGAGGATAAAATGATGATGAAGATGGCACACCCCCTTGCCAGCGACTTTAACCAATGATAGTTAAAATTCCCGACCCTGCCGGGAATCAAACACGGGACCCCTGCGACCAAAGACCAGCACGCTGACCATTTAGCCATGAGCAGGACTACGTGCCAGTAAATATACCGATACCAAGCTGACGTATCTGAGCACTTTCAAATTCCACCGCACTGAGCCAGGATCGAACCTGCCAAGTTGGGGTCACGTCAGCGCCTCAGCCGTCTGAGCCACTCTGAGCCACTCCGTGGTCGCCAAGTTATGTTTCATAATTTGTAAGCTCCTGGACGAGGAGGAGGGGTGACGTATTGCCCATACTAATGTTCGATATATCGTGAATCTTGACGCTGTGTTACATACGTTCTGTCTTATACTGCCCCAAGAAACGCAGTCTGAATATTGCACTGAAAAACCTGGAACTTCCTACTTTTGAAGAAAATCAGAGTCGCTGCCAAGCCTGTAGTAATTAATTATAATGGTAGACCGACAGTTTAATTTCCGAGAATTCCTAGTCTTCATGTAGTCACCAACCACACCTACTTCACAAAAGTGAGCGGACGGAAATTCCCCAATCGTTCAGGTGCTAACTAGACAGAGCAGGACACAGTCCATTGAAGCCCAGCGGAAGATAGTGGTAGTCGTGGAATAATAATAATAATAATAATAATAATAATAATAATAATAATAATAATAATAATAATAATAATAATAATAATAATAATAATAATAATAATTGTACCGGGCGGTACACCTCCACGCCGCTAATTCAAACTTTGCGCCAGTTGAAAATCCTCTGCTGGAGGAAGTCCGAACTTTATCTAATGTATTAATTTTCAAGTTACCCAGAAGATGTCACTACTTGGAAATTTTGAAGTTTCTGAACTGGGTCGTTTTCGACGTATTTTTGTTTTGCTTGTAGTAAGAAGTGTGAACTTTCTCTTCTAGAGGACACTACTGAAGAACTACAATAGTGCACCCTAGTGCAAGGTGAAAGAACTGTTTTTTGGAGAAATTTTTATTTCAAAAGTTTGTTTCTTGTTAAATTTCTTTCTGGTATTGTTTAAGTTGGCTGAATTCCCCTTTCTTTCCCCTTGTTTTGAATTTAGCCAATCCCGAATTTCTTTAATTAATTTACGACCAATAAGGTGTTTCTTCTTCAAATTGGATATGCTGATTAACCCTAACCAATAAATGATTGTGGGCGGGTGTTTTCTTTCCTGAAACGCCTCGAACTTTCCGCGAGAGTATATAAACTGCTGATTTTAGGGTCTCTGCGCCACTTCTCTACCATCTTTCAGTGTGTAATGTACATAGCAGGGGGCGGGAAGCGCCTCTTTCTTCAGACAGCAGTTCAACAACCAGGTAATGGCCGTATAATAACTTCTTTTCTTGCTAGCTCAGCAGTTTAACTCTCGGGGCGGGTCCGAAGCTTTTCCACTATGTAACTTTTCCCTAAAATGTAAAGACTCTTAGTATCTATTCTCTTTTAAGCTACATATTGGGATAGAGAGTGCTTCACCCTCTCGAGCTCCCACTCATATTGTTTTGAAGTGAACTTACTTTTTCACAACCTATTCTTCTTTAACATAATGTAAATTGTTTTTTTCTAAAGCCACCTCTTTAGTATGGGATTAGCCCTTGCATTTGTGGCCTAGAGCCAGATTAGGTTTTAAAACAAAATGTATTAGGAGTGCAGTTCGCCTCCTCTCACATTGGTATTTTAGAGGCCATGTAATTATCCTTTTCTCGCTTAATAGGCCTCAGTAGGTTGGGTATTTTACCCCTGTGTTTACGTCCTTAGAGGACAGCTTGAAGGTCGAGTTAGGTGAGGCCTTTTGATAGGCTTAAAATTTTGAGAGCGGATCGCTCTTTTGAAATTTGTTTCTGCGTGCCTCTAGGAGGTCTTACTGTGTAATTTGGAGCAAGTGCTCCTGGGCGTGATTGGGGTTTTCTGCCCCTTTGTTAAACCTTATGTACATGTAAGCTTGAGCTAACTGCTCAAGAATTGTGAGTTCGGGGCTCGAAGCCCAAAGCCTGTAAATACTGTTGTTGCTCTTTGTTGCCTTGCTACTCTGTACCTTCCATGCTTGTTATTTCTTGATTTCGAAAAGAGAATATAACCTTGTTAAATTTTACATTAACTTTATTTTCGTAATTTGAGACCCGTTCACCCCCGCACCTTCTTTCACCTCTACCTACCACAAAAATACGGTAATAATAATAATAATAATAATAATAATAATAATAATAATAATAATAATAATAATAATAATAATAATAATAATAATAATAATAATTTCAATCGTGAAAGAAATAAGGTGAAACTCTCAGAATTACAGATGTCCTATAGACTCACCTGGAGCCGATATAACCAAAAACCAATATCCAGGAACGCAAAATCAAACCTGAAGCACTATACGCCTCTGAAACCTTGATCATTGGAGCACAATAGAGTCGATAAATGGGGGCGGGGGGGGGGACGAGGGGCATTTTAATTCCATTTTAGCCACCTGAAGCAAGGAATGATAAAAAAAAAGCAATGTTATGCAAACCCTGTTGTCTCTATCATAATTCTTTTTAAATTTCTTTAAATATTAAAAAAATCTTTCTTTATTTTTTCTTTCTTTCTTTCTTAATCCGTTTAACATCTAGAGTTGGTTTTTCTCCTCGGACTCAGCGAGGGATCCCACCTCTACCGCCTCAAGGTCAGTGTCCTGGAGCGTGAGACTTTGGGTTGAGGGTATACAAGTGGGCGGCCTCACCTGCTATGCTGAGCAGGGACCTTGTGAGGGGATGAGAAGATAGGAACGGATAGAAGGGGAAGAGGGAAGAAAGCGGCCGTAGCCTTAAATAAAGTATCTTCCCGGCATTTGCCTGGAGGAGATATGGGAAACCACGGAAAACCACTTCGAGGATGGTTGAAGTCGGAATCGAACCCAATTAAAAAATTTAATAGGAATACGCAGAACCTAGACGTCTTCGTATCGTTTCCTTCCTTCTGTCATGATATTTTTCATATAATTTAATTTTCCTACTTGTTCTTTCCTGCTTCTGCATCATCATCTGTTTACCCTCCAGGGTCGGCTTTACCCTCGGACACAGCGAGGGATCCCGCCTCTACCGCCTCAAGGGCAGTGTCCTGGAGCTTCAGACTCTTGGTCGGGGATACAACTGGGGAGAATGACCAGTACCTCGCCCAGGCAGCCTCACCTGCTCACTCCGCAGGGGCCTTGTGGAGGGATGGGAAGATTGGAAGGGATAGGCAAGGAAGAGGGAAGGACGCGGCCGTGGCCTTATGTTAGGTATCATCCCGGCATTCGCCTGGAGGAGAATTGGGAATCCACGGAAAACCACTTCCAGGATGGCTGAGGTGGGAATCGAACCCACCTCTACTCAGTTGACCTCCCGAGGCTGAGTGGACCCCGTTCCAGCCCTCATACCACTTTCCAAATTTCGTGGCAGAGCCGGGAATCGAACCCGGGCCTTCGGGGGTGGCAGCTAATCACGCTAACCACTACACCACAGAGGCGGACTCCTGCTTCTGCTCTTGTATTTAAATGTATTTTCCTTTGTTTATGTCGTTTATGTAAATATGTCTTGTATAGGATTGTACAGCTTTTATTGTGTATATTCGTGTACTTTGTCATCATCATCATCTGTTTACCCTCCAGGTTCGGCTTTTTCCCTCGGACTCAGCGAGGGATCCCATCTCTACCGCCACAAGGGCAGTGTCCTGGAGCTTCAGACTCTTGGTCGGGGGATACAACTGGGGAGTATGACCAGTACCTCGCCCAGGCGGCCACACCTGCTATGGTGAACAGGGGCCTTGTAGGGGGATGGGAAGATTGGAAGGGATAGGCAAGGATGAGGGAAGGAAGGAAGGAAGCGGCCGTGGCCTTAAGTTAGGTACCATCCCGGCATTCGCCTGGAGGTGAAGTGGGAAACCACGGAAAACCACTTCGAGGATGGCTGAGGTGGGAATCGAACCCAACTCTACTCAGTTGACCTCCCGAGGCTGAGTGGACCCCGTTCCAGCCCTCGTACCACTTTTCAAATTTCGTGGCAGAGCCGGGAATCGAACCCGGACCTCCGGGGGTGGCAGCTAATCACGCTAGCCACTACACCACAGAGGCGGCCGTGTACTTTGTAAATATTTATATATCTTTCATTTTAGATTAATATCTATTGTACACAGCTCGGATATTTGTAATTCGGCGTTATGCTGTTGCTGATCCTGAATAAATAAATAAATTAATTAAAAATGCCATTCGACGCAGCTAACAGCGCCACAGCAAACAGTGGAGACTCGTACAGCAGCCTGTAGAAGCGTGATTAGTATCTGATGGCACAAAACCTCAGATGCGCCCATTTGTAATTGTTCCTTCGGTGAAAGTTGTATTGTATAGAATTGGATCAAAATGTTACAAAACTATTATTACTGCGGTTAAGATGGTAAACTGTCAGCCTTTACTTCTTTGTCGAAATCCTCTCGGAGAGCACCAAAAACGTGTAGCATTTTCTTTCACTTTTGTTGTCTACCCCGCACTATACTCCCCAGACCACCGGTACATTTTGTTGTCCATAACCTTTTGCCCTCCAGTTCTAATTCCCATTCGCCGCTACTGTTGGAGTAGATCACTTATTAAAGATATAGAGGAACAGGAGAGGAAATTCTTTGGTCCAGTCTACTCAGACGGAATCTGGATGAAACGGAAGTCTCTGGAGCTTTATCGTAGGGCCCGGATGTTTATGCAGTAATAGGTTAGAATGCAAACTTATCGAAGCGAGTAATAAGTAGTGTCTACTCGCACGACGGTAATGCTATGAGGTTTGCATAAACATTAGGGGTTCGGCCCATTAGAACCCCTAGAATTTATGTTACTCCCACTACATTACGTTAGAGCGGGCTAGTCGACATTTCCTACTAAGCAATTGTGTTACTAAATAATTACGTTAGTAGGAAATGTCGACTAGCCCGCTCTAACGTACTGTAGTGGAAGTAACATAAATTCTAAGGGTAATGGGCCGAACCACTAATGTTTATGCAATCCTCATAGCATTACCGTCGTGCGGGTAGACTCTATTTATTAGTCGCTTCAGTAAGTTTGCATTCTAACCTATTACTGCATAAACATCCGGGCCCTATTTATCAGCATTCTGAAAAGATCACCGACACCGTCAGGAAAAGGCGATTCAAATTCTATGGCCACATTCTCAGAACGAACAATGACAAAAAGCAACGGCCACGAAGGCCCTTGGAGGACTGGAAGGTAAAGGCTTTCACCACTGTTAACCTCGGCACGTAATGGGGTAGAGTGGTTAGCTCTACGCCCGGCCGCCTTTGCCCCCAGGAATTAACCTGGTACTCATTTTTGGTGTAGGCTGGCTGAACCTCAGGGCCATATGCTCCTCCGGAAGTGGAAATCTCGTTTCTTAAATTTTACGAATTCCTGACGGGGATTCGAACCCACGTCCTTCCGGGCGAGCCGAGCACGCCTCGGCCAGGCAACCCCTAACGAACAATGACAGGCTCACCTAAAGGATTCTCAACCGTGCTCTCTCAAAACGAGAGTCAAGGACAACTGGCTTGGTAAAACAGAAAAAACACCTTCAGGAAATTATTCAATATCGACTCCAGTTCAAAAAAGTAGTCGACAACCATCATTTTGCTAAGAAAATGAATACCAGGACCAATAAATCATGGACTGAAGAACGGAGGAACATTTTCAGTGCCCAGATGAAGAGAATATCAACATCAGCTAAATACGTTCTATAGCACTCCGCAGATGCGCATAACGCTGTAATCATCATCATCATCATCTGTTTACCCTCCAGGTTCGGTTTTTCCCTCGGACTTTGCGAGGGATCCCACCTCTACCGCCTCAAGGGCAGTGTCCTGGAGCTTCAGACTCTTAGTCGGGGATACAACTGGGGAGAATAACCAGTACCTCGCCCAGGCGGCCTCACCTGCTATGCTGAACAGGGGCCTTGTGGAGGGATGGGAAGATTGGAAGGGATAGGCAAGGATGAGGGAAGGAAGGAAGGAAGGAAGGAAGCGGCCGTGGCCTTAAGTTAGGTACCATCCCGGCATTCGCCTGGAGAAGTGGGAAACCACGGAAAACCACTTCGAGGATGGCTGAGGTGGGAATCGAACCCACCTCTACTCAGTTGACCTCCCGAGGCTGAGTGGACCCCGTTCCAGCCCTCGTACCACTTTTCAAATTTCGTGGCAGAGCCGGGAATCGAACCCGGGCCTCCGGGGGTGGCAGCTAATCACGCTAACCACTACACCGCAGAGGCGGACTGTAATAATAATAATAATAATAATAATAATTTTACGTCCGTCCTAAATGCTAGCTCTTGGCAGATGCCGCGGTGTCGGAATTTTGTCCCGCAAGAGTTCTTTTACCTGTTGGAAGCGAACAACATTGAATTGCTACCTTTAAAGCGCCCTTTAAAGGCCACCGACCTGAGCCGGATTTGAACCCAGGAAATTGGGCTCAGAAAGCTAAACTCCTGGGATTCTTGAGCGTGTCAGATATTCGATGGTGCGTCACTGTACTCTCTGCCGTGATCATGATGGTCGACATTTTGAACAGTATCTGTAAGCGAACAGTTCTGCTGCACTTGTTACTGCACTCTGACAGAACAGATTGCAACATACCGTACTGTGGTAACTAGGGTTCAGAAATTTATGACCTAAAAAAGAAGTACAAAATATGCAAGTACATATGCAACTAGCTAAATATGACCTAAAAGTTATAAAATATCACCTAAAAACGATAAAATATGACATAAATTTTAGGGATAGGGAGAAAGTATTCGAGTAATACTAAACGTTGTAAGTATAAGTCGTAAGTAAGTATACCAAAACGCGATCTGCGATAATACATAGGTTAACTATTGACTATATCTTCTGGAGTGACATGCTATTCAAAGGCGGAAATACATTATCGTCACGTTCCGTGAGCTCATGCGAATCGTGTCGCAATCTAATCTGTCCAGGAAGGTGTGATAAAAGACGTCCGCATAGCAACTTGTTCTTGGAATCAGGTCTTCTAAATCTGCTACCCGTCTGTTCCTGGAAAATAAAGAAAAATATAATATATACTGTACCGGGCGGTACACCTCTACGCGACGCAAGTTCAAATCTTGCGCCAATTGAAACTTCTCTACTGGAGAAACTTGGAACTTTAACTACTGAACTAATTCCACGGTTATTCAGAAGATGTCACTGAGTATTTTTTATTTGCCTTTGTTTTTCAACGATTAAGAAGTGTGGACAATCTCTAACAGATGTCTCTACCCAAAACTATGGTAATACACTCTGGTGCAATGGAATGAACTTTCTTGAAGAAATATTGTATTCCTAAGTTTTGTTTTTACTAAATTTTGTTCTGTGGTTTGTGGGTTGGCAATATAAATCCTTTCTTTCTGCCTGTTTTGAATGTAACCAATCAGGAATTTATGTAATTAATTTTCCACCAATAAGGTGTTTCTTCCTCGTCTTGTGTATTAGTTTTTGCTGTTATCCAATGAAAGTTTCTGGGCAGGTTGTTATCATTCATGAAAGGCCTCGAACTTTCCACGAGGGTATAAAAACTGCTGATTTTCTTGTCTCAGGGCCACTTCAGTAACATCTTTCTTAGTGTGCGGATATGTAGCAGGGAGCGGGACGCGCCTCTTTCTTCGGGCAACAGATCTCCAACAAGGTAATGGCCTGTTAACATCTTTTTTTCTTGCTAGCTCAGCAGTTTAACTCTCGGAGAAGGTTCGAATCCTTTAATATGTAACCCATCTTTTAAAATGTAAATTTCTTTTCTGCCTATGTAAAATCTACAAATATCTTTTACTGTAAAGCGGGATAGAGAGTGCTTCACCCTCTCGAACTCCCCTTCATTTTTGAAAAGGGGGTGACTACGTTTTCATAACCGTTCTTCTCTTCTTTAATATAGTAAAGTTTTCTCATATGGGTCACCTCCCTAGCTTGGGATTAGCCCCTGTGTTTCGGCCTAGAGCCACTTAGGTTTTAAAAGTGTATTTAGGAGTGCAAGTTCACGCCTCCAATCCTTTCTGTACTTTGGGCCAGTAACTTAACCTGATGTTTTGTTTTCTTCATGCGAAGGCCCCGTAGGTTGGGTATTAATTACCCCTGTTTCCTTGTGTGCCTTAAGGGCAGATAGAAGTGAAGTTTGTTGTAGCCTTTGATAGGCTTGTAAAATTACTAGTAGATTCTTTGTCGCTACGTTAATTAGTCATTTCGGCAAGTTTTAAGTTGTTCGTATCGTACGTAAAACAACGGCTGATCCTCGCTCTAGTTCAGGAAACATTTTTTTTGGGGGGGGGGGCGGCCCCAGTGGGCACCCTCCTTGGCTACGCCAGTGATTGGTGTAACGAACCGAATAAATACCAATTACACTTTGCAATGAGCCATCGCAGACCACGGGTCCCTTATACCAATATACTCAGAAGGTATCTCAGTACAATCTCCAAGCGCTTGTTGGTGGAGTTCGGGTTGACCCTGTATAAAATAGTTTGTATCTTAGTAGCTTTTATGCATACTTGAAGGAGTAATATCTCTGTGGAACGAAGAAAGTTCCTCGCTATGCTCTGTTACCGTAAGTGCCACGTGACGAATAAATGAGGGCAAGGCCAACCCGAATGCCTAGTCATCTCTGAAATAAATGGCTCTTAGTGGTCGATAGAGACGGAGAAGTCACCGGCATGGCAACAGATAGACACAGAATGAATTAGGTTTTAAGGAAGAGAACGGCTGATATTAACGTAAGTTGTTATTTCTATGAGCCGGCCCCGTGCTGTAGGGGTAGCATGCCTGCTTCTTATACGGAGGCCCCGGGTTCGATTCCCGGCCAGGTCAGGGATTTTACCTGAGGGCTGGTTCGAGGTCCACTCAGCCTACGTGATTAGAATTCAGGAATTATCTGACGGTGAGATAGCGGCCCCGATCTAGAAAGCCAAGAATAACGGCCGAGAGGATGGTTACGTGCCAGATGCGACCGTGCCGGATGCGACCCAGCCATTATCGTGCCAATAGCGACCGAGCGGATATGCATCGTGCCGCATGCGACCCATCAATCACTTACATCTTATCTGCATTAAGGGCTGTCACCAAGTGGCAGATTGTTTATCAGTAACTAACTTGGTATTTTCTAAAATAAAGGTCTGACACCGTTGTTAGCAGGTTCGAGTGCCGTTGGTCGAAAGAAAAATATAATAATGTTGCTGGATTTACGTCCCAGTAACTACTTTTATGGCTTAAGGAGACGCCGAGGTGCCGGAGTTTAGTCCCGCAGGACTTATTTAACGTGCCAATAAATCCATCGACACAAAGCTGACGTATTTGAGCACCTTCAAATACCACCAGACTGAGCCAGTATCGAACCTGCCAAGTTGGAGTCGGAAGACCAGCATCTCAACCGTCTGAGCCGTCGAGCCACTTAGCTAGGATGAAAAAAAATTCACCATCATAATGTAGGCGGCAGGGTAGGAAAGCTGGTGTATACAATTTGTAATCACTAGATTGCGTACCAAAAGCCTGGATTCAAATCCAAACCTCTTCAGTGTTCAAATGAAGTGAGGGAATATGATGCTGTTGATGGTGATTCGGCCGTCAGATGGGGACGTAAAGCATTGAGCAGACCCCTTGGTATTATTCGAAAGGAGTAGGCTACGTGCCGACACCGGGTTTCATCTTTCCCTACCTCATTATCATAATCTCACATCCAGACGCGCAGGCCTCCCATGTGCGTCAGGTAGAAAGACCTGCACCAGGCAAGCCGAACACGTCCTCGGACACTCCCGGCACTAATAGGACACGATAAGTAAGTAGGCCTAAGTCGTAAATAATTTCAGAGAATTAGGATTTATTTTTTTTGCTAGTGGTATTACGTCGCACCGACACAGACAGGTCTTAAGGCGACGATGGGATAGGAAAGGGCTAGGAGTGGGAAGGAAGCGGCCGTGGCCTTAATTAAGGTACAGCCCTAGCATTTGCCTGATGTGAAAATGGGAAACCACGGAAAACCATCTTCAGGGCTGCCGACAGTGGGATTCGAATCCACTATCTCCCGGATGGAAGCTCACAGCCGCGCGCCTGTAACCGCATGGCCAACTCGCCCGGTGGGAAAAGACGTAAACGCATCACCATATTTCGTGTTGTAAAACGAGTATCCCCCAGAAGTATTATGTAAAGTAGGGGCAGTAGCTGCTTATAAGACTTTTTAATTTGCATTGCACTGCGTTTAGCTTACCTTATCTTGGGTGATGACACAACTTATCAAATGACAATTTGCTTGTCAACGCCGGTCGCATCCGGCACGGTTACAGATTATGCGGTCGCTAGTGGCACGGGTCGCATGCGGCACGGTCGCATCTGGCACGCCACCGAGAGGATTCGTCGTGCTGATCATACGACACCTCGTAATCTGCAGGCCTTGGTTAATTTCGCTAGCACGGGGGCTGGGTGTATGTGTCGTCTTCATCATCATTACATTCTCATCCCAACGCGCAGGTCGCCTACAGGTGTCAAATAAAAATACCTGCACCTGGCGAGCCTAACATGTCTTCGGACACTCAAGGCACTAAAAGCCATACGCCATTTCATTTCAATATTAAAAACTCTTAAAAATGACATCCTCAGGCACGCACACATTCACACTTCAATTACTCAGTCAGCTGTCCTCAGCAGGTAGTCTCGGCAGGTTTAATTTAATTGAGTGTGGCTATTTCTAGCCGAGTGCAGCCCTTGTGAGGCAGACCCTCCGATGAGGGTGGGCGGCAAATGCCATGTGTAGGTAACTGCGTGTTATTGTGGTGGAGGATAGTGTTATGTGTGGTGTGTGAGTTGCAGGGATGTTGGGGACAGCACAAACACCCAGCCCCCGGGCCATTGGAATTAACCAATGAAGGTTAAAATCTCCGACCCGGCCGGGAATCGAACCCGAAACCCTCTGAACCGAAGGCCAGTACGCTGACCATTCAGCCAACGAGTCGGACGTCTCGGCAGGTGACCTTAAATCTTAATAAAGAGCTAGTTTCTCTGACCTGAGCTGACAGGGAATTCCATAATGTGACGCCGATCACCACAAATAATCTATTAATTGTAGTAGTAGTAGTAGTAGTAGTATTTATTCATTCATCATGTCGTTTACATATTTACAGGACTCTGTTTTATATATACATAACTCTTCTAATAACATTATTACTTGAGAAATATTAATCTTATAACTAAACCACATATATTACAGAAGTAGTAGTATTATTATTATCAACATATTAATACTTAAAATAAATTGAACTTCTAACTATCTCTTGCACACATTAAATATATTATTATTATTATTATTATTATTATTATTATTATTATTATTATTATTATTATTATTATTATTATTATTATACAAAATCACACCAACCTCAACAGAGTCGAGTAGATATCAGTAAAATACCACGTAAGGTGAAACCTTGTGTGTGGTAATTTAGAATATTAATTACATAGTGAGAAATATATTTTAAATGATGCCTGAAATACGAGTATGGGTATGAGTGAATGACGGATATGATCAACAGCACATGGTGGAGCACTGAATAGAAATTGGATATGGTGACGTGATATTCTCATTTAGTTATTTCTTCCATAACAGTTTTATTATCCCTGACAAAGGATTTAAGACACTTCAGACTCATTCTCTGACCTAATAAAGTAGTTTGTAAAGAACCGGGAAGGACATTAAAGAATTTTGGAATGAAGTACAAGAAATTGCGCTTTGTTATGCTAAGTTTGGGTTTGTATAACATACAACGGTGGTTCATCTTACTGCGTGTTGAATATTCATGTTTAATGTTCTCAATTATATTTTTGTTTTTGTTAATATATTTGTATATTTCAAGGGCATAGAGCTGTTTTACATTAAATATATTTGCTTCAGCATATAATTGACTACTTGGGTATAATCTTCCTTTCTGGTACATTATTCGTAATATAAGGTTTTGAACAACCTGTATTTTATTGATTACATTTTTGTAGGCTCCTCCCCATTTGTGCGGTGCAGTGGAATAGAAAGATAGGATCTAGAACGTGTATTTAAGTTGTGAAATGATGATAAAAAGGTGAATTTAGAAGAAATATACAGTGGCTGACTTTCAGCTAACACTCCTAAACACCATCGTTAAAGTGTGTAGCTGCCGGCGTTTGTCAGGCTTCAGCCATGAGACAGCCTGATAGTATGGGGTGGTATGAACATCGTACCCGATGTTGTAAATCTCAGGCAGGAATTCAGTGCTCGTTGAAGTTTAAGTGTTTCTTCTCTCGTCATATCAACTAATACAACGTAACAGTGTCCTGAGGCGTGAGACTTTCGGTCGCGGGATACAACTGGAGAGGAAGATCAGTACCTCATCCAGACGACCTCACTTGCTACGCTGATCAGGGGCCTTGTCATGGGGGAAGGGGTGGAGGGGGAGAGATCGGACGGGAGAGACAAGAAAGATGGAAGGAAGCGGCAGTGGCCTTAAGTTAGGTACCATCCCGTCATTTGCCTGCAGGAGAAGTGGGAAACCACGGAAAACCACTTCCAGGATGGCTGAGGTGGGAATCGAACTCCTCTCTACTCAGCTGACCTCACGAGGCTAAGTTGACCCCGTTCCAGCCCTCGTACCACTTTTCAAATTTCGTGGCAGAACCGGGAATCGAACCCGGGCCTCCGGGGGTGGAAGCTAATCACACTAACCACTACACCATAGAGGCGGACAATTTTTAATCGTAATTGAGTGAAATATTTTTCAAGTTACAGTGATTTTACACTTCTCATCACAGGATATCTGTTATAACGCCCCTCGTCGCAAGAAAAGACGACGGTGAGATTGTTGCGAGAGAAAGAAGATTCGAAACTTTGGGATGGGAAGTGGCAAGGGAAATTAAGAGGATTTTTTTTTGTTAGTGGCTTTACGTCGCACCGACACAGATATGTGCTATGGCGACGATGGGATAGGAAAGGGTTGGGAGTTGGAAGGAATCGGCCGTGGCCTTAATAAGGTACAGCCCCAGCATTTGCCTGGCGTGAAAATGGGAAACCACGGAAAACCATCTTCAGGGCTGGCGACAGTGGGATTCGAACCCAATATCTCCAGGATGCAAGCTCACAGCTGCGCGCTCCTAACCGCACGGCCAACTCGCCCTGTATGGAGAGGATTTGTGATAGAAGAAGGTAAAGTGTATTTTTAAGTTCGTGAAGAGGAAACTCTTCTTCTTCCTTATGCTAATATCATACAGCTTTCTTTTCTGTCACAGTCTGCTTGGAGGAGGAAAGAGAACAAAAAAGGGTGGTAGTTCATTGTAAGACTCATGTAAAATTAAACGATCGGAAATTTCCGCTGTCTGGTGAGAGAGCTCGGCTGAGACTGCATTGTTCTCGTCTCCAGGGAGTCCAATAACACTGGAATGCCTGGCTTGAGAGGAGACCTTTCTCAGTCAAGCACGAAGAGTATAATATCGGCAATGATGCATTTTAAAGAAGCGCATTCCTGTTCAAGTGTCAATCGATTACACAGGCTTCACTGCACCACTGCACTTCTTTTTTTTGTTTGGATAAACAAGTTATCTCGCTGCAGGACACGCTGTAAGGCCCAATTCACAATGCAAACGTAACCATAAACTTAACGACGTAACATAGTCGAGAAATTTGTGATATTCACAATGGAGGAACGTAACGTGTACACAGCAGCCAATCAAAACACTGCCATGTTATTTAGCACGGAAGTCGGGTTTTAGGCTATCTCGCAGTTTTATATTTTAATACCTTGATGGAATCAAACCTCATGGTAGCGGAATTCATGTTACTTTAAACATCTCTTGCTTTGCTCCTGGGAGCTGTGTGTACATGAAAAGGCGAACTAAACAACGGTGCAGAAAATGGGTTCATCCCTTGAATCAAAAAAGGATATCTCAAGGCGATTTCGGTAATCTACTCTAGGAAATGACCCTCATCAGTTCGTTTTGTAGATGCGGATTAAACCTGAACTGTTTAACACTATCTTACGATTTGATTCCTAATACAAAGAAGTGTAAGGTCTCCTTTACCGACATCTATGCGCCTAGCTATCACACTCCGATGAGATGTTTGGATAATATCGTTTTCGTAAACTAGCAGTCTGGCATAATGTTAAGAAATATACAGGGACAATGTTTTATCTATGACAGGGATTGTCTCTCGTCCGGTCGCCAGCGCTGCGAGCTTGTCTCCCGCCATTTCCTGTCAAATTTCATTGCTACAGTATATTTATTCCACGTATTCTTTTTCGGTACAGAGTCTATGTAATTCTTTTTCCTTTTATCATACATACACACAAAGATTATGTTGAAAGAGAATTACAAGTGTTTCGTCGAAATAAGTTATTATATCATGCACAAAATACATTGTTTGCGTCTGCTCTGATTGGTTGGTTCTTAAACCTAACGTAATATTAACCGCAAGAGCTTGGAGTATGCAATCTTGTTGATCACGGTAACCCCTACGCCAGGTACTCCTCACTCATCACACAATGCTTCAATTGCCTTAAGTTGAACCATTCTGAGGCTTTTTGCTCAGAAGCTACCCGCTGCAACAGATGCGGTGGTCCCCACCGCCACACTGTCTGCAAGGTACCTAAGGAACAGCCGAGGTGCGCTAACTGCGAAGGCAGTCACGCAGCCTTCTACCCTGGCTGTCCCTACATAAGGAAGGCAATTAAGGCACATTACAAACACTCACGACATCTAAACTCCCACCTCAACCTCTCCCCTCAGCCTCAACATCACCACGCCATCTCCACGAACCCAGTACCCCCCCCCCCCCGCCCCCGCCCCCCCAAGTCTTGACCACTCCACCCTTCTTAACTTTCTCCTCATCCAACTACTTTCGTCCCTCAACCAGCCCCGTCTGCCAAGCCGTCAACTAATCATTAATTAACCTCCCCCCTGACAAACACCGCCCTGTTCCAAGACGTTTAACTCCTCATCTAGCCCTCATCAGTGACCCCCTGTAGCGTCTACACCCACTCTGACTTCCCTAACTTTCCTCCGACAATTATGCTCACATTCTACAATCAAATTAAGACAGCAACATTGGGCATGGTCACCAATTGGATGGGTGACCATCCACCTGATATTGCCCCGCCCCCTCTCCGTTGGCCTCTAGTAACAGAGAACCAACGCCCCCATCAACCTTTGCCCTCCTAAGGGCACCTTTCGCCCTGCTAGGGGCCCAGGCCACATCCTGGTCAGCTTGATCCCCTACAAGAATTCCACTTCTCCCACACCCGCTATGTTACTACTACCTTTGACTTACGAAATAGCACTCAAGGCCTGAAACAACAGTCGATGGGCTATAATCACTCACTGGTCCCCTCGGGACCTCTGAGAATAGTGGTCCATGCAATCTTTTAATTTTACGGACTCCCAGTTAAGTTTTCGTCGGCTCATTGTGACTGGATCCATTAGATAACATGGTCACTAACATCTAAGTTAATGTTACGTTACGTTTGCATTGTGAATGGGGCTTAACAGTCGTGGATGAACCTCTGTGTTATTGTTGTTTCGGTAAGGACTCTTAAACATTTTTACCATGAATAAAGTTGCCGGACATTTTAGAGAAATACTTTTCAATAGTCTATGTATTTTAACGTAGATTTACGTTCTTCGACAATGGGTACATGTAAAGAAAAATTTCAAGTTGCTTTTAGTGTTTGGGTAGAACGTGTATAGCGCCAAGAGTATTTAACGTACGATTATATTCAGCGTCTCAATTGACAGATAAAAGAGGAGGCTACTTGTTGCAAAATATAATAATAATAATAATAATAATAATAATAATAATAATAATAATAATAATAATAATAATAATAATAATAATAATTGTACCGGGTGGTACACCTCCACGCTGCTAATTCAAATATTGCGCCAGTTGAAACTCTTTACAGGAGAAAGCCTGAACTTTAACAAACTGTATTAACTCACTAGTTTTTCCGAAGATGGCTCTGTGCGAATTTTGATGTGTTTGGTGGGTAATTGATCAAGAAGTGTGGACGTTCTCTACCAGATGTCTCTACTAAAAACTATGATTACGCACTCTGGTGCGAAGGAATGAACTTTCTTAAAGAAATTTTGAATTCTTAAGTTTTGTTTTTACTATATTTTGTTCTGTGGTTTGTGGGTTGGCAATATAAATCCTTTCTTTCCGCCTGTTTTGAATTTAGCCAATCCCAAATTTCTTTAATTTATTTCCAACCAATCACGTATGTCTTCTCCGACATAGATATGTTGCTCTAAGCTATCCAATAAAGGTGAGGGGGTGTGTCTACTCATTCTTGAAAGGTCTCGAATGTTCCACGAGGGTATACAAACCGCTGATTTTCTTGTCTCGGCGCCACTTCATTAACATCTCTCTTAGCGTGTGAATATGTAGCAGGGGGCGGGAAGCGCCTCTTTCTTCAAGCAGCAGTTCATCTACAAGGTAATGGCCTGTTAACATCTTCAGTTCTTGCTAGCTCAGCAGTTTAACTCTCGGGGGAGGTTCGAAACCTTTAGTATGTAACCTACCTTTTAAAATGTAAATTTTCTTCTGTCTATGTAAAACATATAAATTTATTTTGCTGTAAAGCGGGGATAGAGAGTGCTTTACCCTCTCGAACTCCCCTTCATTTGGAAATTGAGGTGACTACGTTCTCATAACCGTTTTCTTTTCTCTTCCTTAAAATATTAAAGTTTTCTCATACGTGTCACCTCCCTAGCTTGGGATTAGCCCCTGTATGATAGGCCTAGTGCCTCTTAGGTTTTAATAACTTTGTGTAGGAGTGCATGTTTACGCCTCCTTTCAATTTGGTATTTTGGGCCATTTAATTAACCCAGTGTTTTGTTTTCTTCATGTGAAGGCCCTGTAGGTTGGGTACAAGATACCCCTGTTTCACTGTATGTGTGCCTTGAGGCCAGTTAGGAGTGAAGTTTGTTGTGGCCTTTGATAGGCTTGTAAAATTGAGAGCGGGACTGCTCTTTCCTAATTTGATCTCTGCGTGCCTCTAGGAGGCTTAACATTGTAAGTAGGGGCAAGTGCTCCTTGGTATGAAGGGGTTTTCTGCCCTTTGGTAATTTGTGGTTGTGAGCTGTGGGCTCAAGGAATGTAAAACGGGGCTCGAAGCCCAAAACTTGTAACGACTGTAATCTATAATTTCTTAACTTGTTGATTTACTACTTGGGACCTGTTACACTTTTGTTATTTGTTGTCATTTGTTGATTTTGAAAAGAAAATATAACCTTTGTTAAAGTTTTAAATTAACTTTAATTTGGTAGTTGAGACCTATTCCAGCCCGCACCTTCTTTCACCTCTGCTGTTCCACAGATACCTCGGAACAATAATAATAATAATAATAATAATAATAATAATAATAATAATAATAATAATAATAATAATAATAATAATAATAATAATAATAATAATAATAATAATAATAATTGTACCGGGCGGTACACCTCCACACCGTTTATTTAAAAGTTGCGCCAGTTGAAACTCCTCTTCTGGAGGAAGTCTGAACTTTATCTACGGTCTTAATTTCCAAATTTCTCAGAAGATGTCACTACCTGGAAATTTTTGAGTTTGTGAACTGTGTCATTTTCGACGTACTTTTGTTTTGCTTGTATTAAGAAGTGTGAACTTTCTCTTCTAGAGGACACTACTGAAGATCAACAATAGTGCACCCTAGTGCGGAGTCAAAGAACTATTTTGTTGGAGAAATTTTTATTTCAAATGTTTGTTCTCTGCTAAATTTCTTTCAGTTATTGTTTAAGTTGGCTGTATACCGCTCCTTCTTCCCCTTGTTTTGAATGTATCCAATCACGAATTTCTTCAATTAATTTCTGACCAATCTGGTGTATCTTTCCCCAACTTGAATCTGTTGCGGGGTCCTACCCAATAAAGTCTTTGTGGGAGGGTGTTTTCTTTCCCCTAACGCCTAGAACTTTCTGCGAGAGTATTTAAACTGCTGATTTTAGGGTCTCCGGGCCACTTCTGTTCCATCTTTCAGTGTATTAAGTACATAGCAGGAGGCGGGAAGCGCCTCTTTCTTCTCCAGCCGTTCAACACCAGGTAATGGCCAATTAATAACTTCTTTTCTTGCTAGGTCGGCAGTTTAACTCTCGCGGCGGGTTCTAGGCCTTCCACCATGTAACTTTCCTTTAAAATGTAAAAACAACTGGTATCTATTCTATCTTTCAAACTAAGTATCGGGATAGAGAGTGCTTAACCCTCTCGAGCTCCCACTCACATCGTCTCGAGGTGAACTTATTTTTCTCAACTAATTCTTCCGTAATGTAATGTAAATTGTTATTTTCTTAAGTCACCTCTGTAGTATGGGATTAGCCCTTGTATCAACGGCCTAGTGCCAAGTAGGTCTTAAGCAAAGTGTATTCGGAGTGCATGTTCGCCTCCTCTCAAATTGTATTTTAGAGGTCATGTATTAACCTTCTTGTCATTTAACAGACCTCAGTAGGTTGGGTATTTTACCCCTGTGTATATGTCCCTTGAGGACTGCTTAAAGGTTGAATTCGGAGTGGCCTATGATAGGCTTTTATTTTAAGGGCAAGTAGCCCCTTTGAAAATCGTGGTTTCTGCCTCGAGGAGGCTTTTCTATGTAATTGGAAGCAAATGTTTCTGGCATAATTGGGGGGTTTTCGGCCCCTTTGTTGAATGGTGTATATTGGAAAGTTGGGCTCATTGCTCAAGACTTATGTATCTGACTTTTGAAGCCCCCAATGGGGTATCTATGTAAATGCATTTTTCAATTGTGTTTCGGCTACTGAGTACCTGTTTTATTGGTTGTTACTTAATTTTGAAAAGAAAATATAACCTGGTTAAATTTTACTTAGTTTCTCTTCCGTAGCTTGAGACCCGTTCACGCCCGCACCTTCTTTCTCCTCTA
Source organism: Anabrus simplex (assembly GCF_040414725.1). Taxonomy (NCBI): domain Eukaryota; kingdom Metazoa; phylum Arthropoda; class Insecta; order Orthoptera; family Tettigoniidae; genus Anabrus; species Anabrus simplex. Next base: position 71,123,481 of record NC_090275.1, on the reverse strand, counting down.
CCTACCACTAAAACACGGTAACAAGTGGTAGCAGAGCGTGGTTGAATGGGTCTCAATTTAGCCCCTTTTGACGGCTAGACATTGTTTTGATCCGAACTCTAACCATTTTCTCAGTTGCTGGAATTTTTTGATTTTTTTTTTCCAAATTGTTCTGTCATCATGCCCGGCCCTCGCGATGTTCTCCTCCTTAACTATTTGCGCAAAGAGGAGTTGATCTACGAATTAACTATTAGAAACGTGCAATCTGGAGGCACGGTTGCTATCGACACTAACAAGCTTAGAGACTCCCTTGATTTGCCCATTTCCATCCCCAATTTGGGAGAGAAAGAAATTGATGACTCTCTTTCCACGATCGTCGAGAACATTACTGGGCTAGCATCGGTCGTTAGTTTCTTTGATGAAAATGATCCGTCTCCTAATCAAATTAAGCGTGTGCAAGGCAGACTATATCACTTTTCAAATAGAGTTAATGATCTGTTGTCTCTAAAGGTGAATGACGTTCAGAGGAAGGAAGCTAATACGCTCCTTGAAACTATTTCTGAATTGTCTAGTAAGGTCACTCAATTGCTAACTGGCGAAGTTCCTCCCAAAACTGATCAACCCGCCACGGTGAATGTAGGTAGTGATGAAGAGCCTCCTAAGGGAGAAGGCAATAGGAAAACCATCGCTGCTCAAACTATCTCTGCCCCATTGGACAATGAGTCTGAACGCCGTGCATCGTTGAGTAACATCCGTTCTGAATTAACTTCCTTGCCATTGAAACCCTTACCTACTATGTCACCCGGGTTTAGCAGCTTGCCTCATCCATTGGCAATGTTGCTAAGAGGTATCTCTAAGTTTTCTGTCAACACCACCAGTGAAGTTATTTCATTTTTAAGGTTTTTAGTTGAATTTCAGGATCATGCCCTCGTTTTTTCTCTTTCGCCATGTCAAATTTTGCAAATTATCTATCCTTATGCAATTGGTATTCTTTCTGATAAAATAGTAAGAGCCATAGCCGAACAGTCATCTATCGAAGATTTCCATGCACATCTGCTTGCAAATTTTATTCCTGCCCGCGCGAGGTCATCTCTGATTCAGAAATACTATTATCGGGTACAGCGCTTGGATGAAAACTTGGCTGATTTCATACAGGACATTAAGTTTTATACTAGGGTGTTTGCCCTTCATTTTCCTGAAGATCAGATTGTACAGGCTATTGTAGAGGGAATTTCACCCCCCTATAGGTCATATTTGTGTTTCGCGGCATGCCCGCAAACCTTCTCGGAACTTGAAGCATTGGCCGTCTCAGCGGAAGGGGTCAGATACGCCGATTCATTGCGTGTCGCGAAAGAACCCCCGCCTTCTTTTAGTAATACTCGGCCTCCACCTCGCCGATCAGTCACCCCTCGTAAATGTTATGCTTGCGGGTCGCCTGACCATCTGCGAAATAAGTGTCCTCTGATCAAGTCTAGTAGGGCAAATAATGGAGCTGGTTCATCACAAGGCTGTTTTAAATGTGGGGCTTTCTCACATATCGCTAAGAATTGTCCCAATTCGAATAGCACCCCCTCCTGCTCAACTTCTGGTGTAACTTCCAACAATAATCAAAAGTGACTAGTGGCTTCGGCTGAGTCAACTAATCCATCTTCCCGAGGCTCAGCCCCTGGTAAGCCGATCGAAAATTCTGGGAACGTTCAATCTGCTAATCTGTCCTTTGAATGCCCCAAAGAGTGTCTTAGGATTGCGGCGGATACCCCCGCACCTGTTCCTTTCCTTAAGATTGAGGTAAATAACGAACCTATAACAGCTCTATTAGATTCAGGCAGTGTTTGTTCCATTATTTCGGCTGAATGGTACTCGAAATTGAAATCCGTTTGTAAACTACCTGTCTATGACTCTTCTCCTGTTAAATATGTTTCTGCTAATACATCTCCATTAGAAATCCTTGGATCCTTATATGTCAAAATTCGTATTTTTAAATTTACATGGAAAATCAAACTGTTTGTGGCTAAGCACTTGTCTTGCCCCATCATACTGGGAGCAGACTTCATTTCTCACACTGGTCTTGTGCTCGATCTTCAGAGTAAGTCGTGCACATTCAAATTTGCGTCCAATTGTAAAATTCCCTTGTTAAAGTGTAATTCTGCATCATGTTCTTCTATTTCGCCTACCCAGGATGAGATGTTGTTAGACCTTAGACATCTACCTGAGGAGCAGGCTGATAGTATTCGTAAATTATGTCAGTCATTTCCAGAGGTGTTCACTGATACTCTTGGTGTTACTGATCTTATTGAATACAAAATTGAGGTCACGGATTCGATTCCTGTCCGTTTTCCACCGTATAGGCTATCTCCACCTAAAATGAAGGCTCTGAAAGAAATTATCGATCAGATGTTGAAGGATGGTATTATTAGGCCCTCTAAGTCGGCGTATTCATCGCCTATTTTTCTAGTCCCGAAACCCCAAGGAGGCTTCAGGCCTGTAATTGATTACAGGGCTCTCAATCGGAAGGTGGTGTTGCAATCTGTGCCCCTTCCCGACCTTCATTCTTGTTTTTCGTGGTTTCGTAAGGCCAAGTTCTTTACTATCTTGGACTTGAATCAGGCCTATAATCAAATTCCCCTTGCTGAAGAGTCTAAACATCTCACAGCGTTCGCCACGGACTGGAATTTATACGAATACAACCGCGTGCCTTTCGGGCTCCCCACGGGGGCAGCTGTACTCACTAGGCTACTAGATAGGGTCTTCTCCGACATCAAATTTGAATACTTATATCACTACTTGGATGATGTCGTCGTGTTTTCGGAGACCTTCGAAGACCATCTAGATCATCTGCGAGAAGTTCTGAATCGCCTTCGTAAGGCTGGGTTAACTGTCAAGTTGTCCAAGGTCGCTTTTGCTAAGCCCTCTATGTCATTCCTAGGGCATATTGTGTCACCCGATGGTGTAGCAGTCGATCATTCTAGAACACAGGCCATCCGTGATTTTAAACCTCCCAAGGACATTAAAGGTATCGCCAGGTTCATTGGTATGGTGAATTTCTTCAGGAAGTTCATTCCTAACTTTGCTAATAGAGCGGCGCCCTTAAACCTTCTTCGTAGGAAAGGCATCAAATTCGAGTGGGGACCGTCTCAACAAGCCGCTTTCGAAGATCTGAAATTAGCTCTCTGTAATGCCCCTGTACTTGCTATGCCTGATTTCTCGAAGAAATTCATCGTCCAAACCGACGCGTCGTCGTCAGCAGTAGCTGCAGTCCTTCTTCAAGAGACTGAACTAGGGAGGCGACCCATCGCCTATGCGTCTAGGACATTGTCGGCTCAAGAAGCCAAATATTCCATCTATGAGCTCGAAGGTTTAGCAGTCTTATTCGCCTTAGAGAAGTTCCGTCTCTATCTGGAACATGTCAAATTCGACCTGGAGACAGATAATCAAGCCTTAAGCTGGGTCTTAGGTAGGCCGCGTCGTACTGGTCGTATAGCCCGTTGGGCCATCCGTATTTCTGCCTTCTAATTCAATGTCAGGCATATCCGAGGTACCGAAAATGTTGTCGCTGATGGACTCAGCCGTATGTTTTCAGACGACGTTGAGAACCATGAACAGGTCGACAGTTCATCACCTCCCGAGTCCATGCTATCTGAGGTTAATGCCATCTTAACAGATGCTCCCATGCTCTTTAGGGATATTGAGAAATACCAACGTGAAGATCCGACGCTGGCTCCGATAATGGAAACTCTTTCTTCTGGGGAACATGCTGTCCCTTATGTTCTGAGGAATGGGGTTCTATGTTGCCCTTCGAGGCATGATAAGATGATGAAAGTTGTCGTTCCAGCGGTTCTTGTACCTATGATCTTCAAGTATTATCATGAGACCCCATTAGGAGGGCATCTTGGAATCTTTAAAACCCGTGAAAAGATTCGTGAAAGGTTCATCTGGAAAGGTATGGACGGTGAAATTCGTGAATTTGTAAAAGCTTGTAAATCTTGTTTGCTCAGTAAACCCACCATGTCCACTAAGGTAGGTCTTTTGTCTTCTCATCAAGCGTCGCGCCCCATGGAGCGCCTGTATATTGATTATGTAGGACCCTTCCCCCAGTCAAAGGGTAATGCTAACAAGTTCATCTTTGTGTGTGTAGATGGGTTTACCAGATTTTCCTGGTTATTTCCGACTAAGCTGGCTACCGCTCAGTCAACCATTACTTGCCTAAATTCTATTTTTGCTTCGTTTGGTCCGTGCCAATACATTGTCTCTGATAATGCTAAGGCGTTCACATCAAATCTTTTTCGCAAATTCTGTTTTGACTTATCCATCTCTCATGTAACTACTTCTGCTTATTACCCTCAACCATCTCTGGCTGAACGGGTTAACCGTAATCTCAGGTCCGCACTCATTGCCTATCATCATGAAGATCCTTCCAGGTGGGACACGTCCCTGCATTGGATAGCTTTTGCTTTGAATTCGGCGGTTCATGAATCTCACAAGTTTACTCCAACCTCTCTGATGTTTAAGTTTGTTCCCAACACGCCGCTCTCTAACCTCTGGTCTCTGAGTGACATTCTACCCGAGACAATAGATCCAGATAAAATTAAAGATCTTTGGAAGAAGGCTAAAGCCAATCTTAAAGTGTCTCATGAAAAGGTTAGGGAAAGGTATGATCGTGGACGGAGACCCACCCCTTTGAAGGTAGGTGACCAAGTAATGGTCAAGAATTTTGTTCCCGCGGGCAAGCTTGCCCCCAGATTCCATGGGCCATGTATCATTTTAGATTTCCTTACGCCGGTTACATTGTTAGTAAGCAATCCATCCACCGAGAGGATATTTAGGGTTCACCTGTCCCAGGTGAAACCGGTGTAATTTCTGTGTTAACTTGCTTCATATTATTTTGAAAGGATATGAAGGTTATATTTTTTTTTTTTTGAGTTTCACTTTTAGGCATTCTGCCCCTTCTGTAATATTTTGGTTTTAGATGTAAGCCTTTTGTAAAACCTGCCCCGATCCGTTAAACTGCCATCCTGTCCTTGCTACGGCCATTACCACGCTCCCGTCTCCTGCTCTACCTTACACAGTGGCTTAAATTATGCCATGGATATTTGCACGCCGCTGGCCCCTCATTCTCTCCACAAGCCTGTACCCTCAAAGAAGACGATGGTCCAACACAATTCTGCCGCCTAGCTTTAATGTTTCAGTGCCCCCGCAGCCGCGCAGCGCCGTGCAGCAACTGGGGAGAGGGATGGGCCCCCTCCTCTCCAGCGAGGACGACATGTGCACGGCAAGCCGGAGCTCTCCTCCCGGCCAAGGCTGATGTGCGGCGCACGACCTGCTACTGGCCCGCAGCCGGTATATGTTCACCGCGGGCGCGGCGTGTTTCAACACCTCTGCTCCCCTCATAGTGCGGGCGAGCGGTATCTCAGGGTACTTGAGGGGTCCGAGCGGCCTCCGTTGGACGCAAGCTGCAACGGCCGGTCTGGCCATCCAACTCAATCTACATCAACTACATGGACAGTCACCATAAGCAATAACTACACTTGGGAATTCAACAGCAATATCTGATGGACATTGCAAATTTTTCCTTCACTTTTAAGTATTAAAAGTTTATCTTCAGAAATTCAACTTCTACAAACATAAATATTTTACTTCACCTGCAACAACAAAATTTTGGAACCGAATTAAGAAATTTCTCAAATACTTCTGCAAGTTATCTTAATATCAACATCAAAACTTGGAACTTATTTTCAAACAAAAGTTTATGTTTTTCTGTGTTACCCCTTGGAGGAACTTTTGGGGGGGAGGTCTGTACCGGGCGGTACACCTCCACACCGTTTATTTAAAAGTTGCGCCAGTTGAAACTCCTCTTCTGGAGGAAGTCTGAACTTTATCTACGGTCTTAATTTCCAAATTTCTCAGAAGATGTCACTACCTGGAAATTTTTGAGTTTGTGAACTGTGTCATTTTCGACGTACTTTTGTTTTGCTTGTATTAAGAAGTGTGAACTTTCTCTTCTAGAGGACACTACTGAAGATCAACAATAGTGCACCCTAGTGCGGAGTCAAAGAACTATTTTGTTGGAGAAATTTTTATTTCAAATGTTTGTTCTCTGCTAAATTTCTTTCAGTTATTGTTTAAGTTGGCTGTATACCGCTCCTTCTTCCCCTTGTTTTGAATGTATCCAATCACGAATTTCTTCAATTAATTTCTGACCAATCTGGTGTATCTTTCCCCAACTTGAATCTGTTGCGGGGTCCTACCCAATAAAGTCTTTGTGGGAGGGTGTTTTCTTTCCCCTAACGCCTAGAACTTTCTGCGAGAGTATTTAAACTGCTGATTTTAGGGTCTCCGGGCCACTTCTGTTCCATCTTTCAGTGTATTAAGTACATAGCAGGAGGCGGGAAGCGCCTCTTTCTTCTCCAGCCGTTCAACACCAGGTAATGGCCAATTAATAACTTCTTTTCTTGCTAGGTCGGCAGTTTAACTCTCGCGGCGGGTTCTAGGCCTTCCACCATGTAACTTTCCTTTAAAATGTAAAAACAACTGGTATCTATTCTATCTTTCAAACTAAGTATCGGGATAGAGAGTGCTTAACCCTCTCGAGCTCCCACTCACATCGTCTCGAGGTGAACTTATTTTTCTCAACTAATTCTTCCGTAATGTAATGTAAATTGTTATTTTCTTAAGTCACCTCTGTAGTATGGGATTAGCCCTTGTATCAACGGCCTAGTGCCAAGTAGGTCTTAAGCAAAGTGTATTCGGAGTGCATGTTCGCCTCCTCTCAAATTGTATTTTAGAGGTCATGTATTAACCTTCTTGTCATTTAACAGACCTCAGTAGGTTGGGTATTTTACCCCTGTGTATATGTCCCTTGAGGACTGCTTAAAGGTTGAATTCGGAGTGGCCTATGATAGGCTTTTATTTTAAGGGCAAGTAGCCCCTTTGAAAATCGTGGTTTCTGCCTCGAGGAGGCTTTTTCTATGTAATTGGAAGCAAATGTTTCTGGCATAATTGGGGGGTTTTCGGCCCCTTTGTTGAATGGTGTATATTGGAAAGTTGGGCTCATTGCTCAAGACTTATGTCTCTGACTTTTGAAGCCCCCAATGGGGTATCTATGTAAATGCATTTTTCAATTGTGTTTCGGCTACTGAGTACCTGTTTTATTGGTTGTTACTTAATTTTGAAAAGAAAATATAACCTGGTTAAATTTTACTTAGTTTCTCTTCCGTAGCTTGAGACCCGTTCACGCCCGCACCTTCTTTCTCCTCTACCTACCACTAAAACACGGTAACAATAATAATAATAATAATAATTTTAATAATAATAATAATAATAATAATAATGTGAACAATTATAGGGGCAATCTATTTCACTAGTACAAGTAACTTACAAGATCTTTTCAGAGTGCCTACGTCAAAGGACAACCAGGCAGGCTTCCGCCTTGGTCGTTCTTGCGCAGAACAAACCTTCAACCTAAAGACTACTTTGAAAATCAAAGCCTGCGGAACACTCCAGTCATAATGTACTTTTGTTGACTTCATAAAGGCCTATGACTGTTGACCGCTAGTCGTTGTTCAACATCCTTCACGAACAAGGTTTGGGTAGCAAGACACTGCGCCTGATCAAACAGACATTGACAGACACGACATCTAAAGTGAAATTCATGGTGGAAATATCTGAACCCTTTGAGATCAAGACAGCCTTTTGTCAAGGTGATGGTCTTTCACTGCCCCACTTCAACCTAGTGTTAGATAAAGTCATTAAGCATTGGGAAAAAGAGCTGAAAATACAAAACCACTGGAAGCCTGTGCGATTAGGACGAAGCAAGGATGGACTAGAGGTCAGTTGTCTTGCTTTCGCGGACGATCTGGCACTACTAACAGATAACGAAACCACTGCAATCAGACCGATATAAGTACTTAACGAGTGTGCAGAAAAAGTAAGCCTACAAATCTTCTACCAAAAGACAGCGTTCTTCTGCACAAAATTGTATACATCGGTTTTGAACACGAAATATGGCAACATCAACAGAGTCCCACACTTTAAGTACCTAGGCGAAGTGCTCGAACCGACCGGAAAAGAAAAAAAATGCGCAGAAAACTACATTAATGAAGATGATGAGAGCCGTATACGAAACACAGCGTATCTACAACAAAAAATGTTTGCCCACTTCCGCCAACTTCGTCACTACAACACTGCGATTAAAGCGGAAGTGCTATACGGAAGTGAGACCCTGATGTTACACATCAAAAGCGATCTGGAGAACCTACTTAAAGAAGAAAGGAAAATTATCGGCCCAAAGCTCACAAATGAAGGGTACAGGCTTCACTCCAGGGATACCATAGAGAGGTTGTCTAACCTCGCAGCAGACATCCGAAAATGGTGACTAAAATTTCATGGAAACGTAAGCAGACTCCCTCAATCTAGATTCAGATACATCCAGGGGTTCAATACCACTACACCATGGATGACGCAAGTAAAACTCGATCTGAAAAGGGTGCAGGTAGATTCAGCGGACATTGCAGACAAAAACATATACAGGCACAAGATATACGGTACAAGCGGGAAGCAATGCCAGAGAATGCAGCACCTAAAGCACCAAGGCCGAAGTGGACCGAAGAATGGAAGAGGGCCTTTAGTGACCAAATGGAAGAGCTCTGGAAGAACAGCTGAATAAGGCGGGTGAGGAAAACAGCTTTGTTGTCAGGTATGGTGAAGCGACAGATGGTCGAGACCCGCTTACATCAGCACTGATTATCAACGCTGACCGTGCAGTGCTGTCTAGTCGAAACTAGCCCGTTCCAGTTCCACGTATTCTCTATATTACTCGGGACCGGTTTCATCAACACATGTTAAATAGATACTAACAGGTAGTTAGTTAATACTAACTTAAAACTGTAACATCTTGTTAGGTTTGTTGCGTTTCATCAAACTTTTCCTATGAAATGTTAACTAATCGACTGTTATCTCTGCCAACATTGCGAACTGGTGCGAATCAAGGAGGCAGTGGTACGAACATGCTGTTTTACAGCGCGCTCCGATGCGCTTTTGTTTGAGTACAGCAGTTAAATATGGCGTGTGAAGTGAAACGGAGTCGTAGTTCTAATTTTTCCTCCTTCGAAAAGGAGTTGTTAATTGAATTAACCTAGTATATGGAATGATTTTCCATCCTTTCATTCCTATTTCACCTTTGCCTCATGTACTGGTATCATGGTATGTCATCTGGAGGAAGTTCATCTCTAGTCAGCACTGCAATGTTGTGCATCACAGCTGTCACAACATTAATGGTTACGGTTGATTGGCATTTGATCCGTAATCCCAGGCTGAGAACAGGAAATCTTCTTTTCCAGACCCCTATCATTTCACGCAGTTCCATGTCCTGATATGCGCTATGTTGTAGCGGTTTTGAAGTCTTCCTTCAGGATATAAGTATAGGGTTAATAGATACTTTCTTAGCGGGAATCCACTATCACCTAACAAAATCCCTTCGTTAATTGTCCCCACTTCAAACTGTGCTCTGATATGGGAGTTATTAAATATTGTACTGTCGTGTACAGAACTAGACCACCTAGCAACTATATACCTGATTTGGAGGATAGGATCACTAATCACCTGAACATTAACAGAGAAATATCCATTCCGATTAGGCCCTACGATATATTTCGGCCCTATTGCCTCCAGGTGATTGGATTCTTACATGTGTCTAATCTATTGCACCTAGAATATCAGGAAAACGGCTTATTTCATAGAAGTCGCGGATAATTTGCTGACGTTCTTCCTACATACCTCTTTCTCATGGATGCTATTACTGCAGACACTCGACAAACAAGTCAACTAACAGTGCCTTTAGAAATTCCAGCACTGTCTCCGACCATACGTGAAAAGAACCAGCAGCAAAAAATCGTAATGTTATCACCTGCAACATTGGAGAAAGAGGTAAGTTTCTCTTCGTAGCATATTCCAATCTCACTCGAATTTCGTCAACAACCTTAGCAACGACTATTTTCGATGACCTGTATCTATGAAGAAATTCTGCATCCGTCAAATTTTCAAATTCATTACGTCGCTGAACTCTTCTTCGATCAGGATTATTGTGTAAAAGATCTAAATAGAGCAATTCCGCATCTAAAGGGTGATTCACAGCAGCCATTTTGGAACAGGATATAAATGCTAATGTTAGCCATTTAACATGGGAAATGGCTGATGTTAACTTTAATGCGTAGTTTAACATATGTTAACGTTAACAATTGTCGGTGAAACGCAAATTTTCTTAAATTGTACTAGCAGTTTCCCGCTGGCTCCTCCCGCAAAGTACAAAGTATGGTGTTGTTCGTTACTATCCTCACGGATGTATTTGCAAAGTTTCGAGTTAATGAAATAAACCACATGATCTGCTGTGGTAATAGAATGTAAAATTATGTCAACAAAACACTTGAAAAAACATCACACAAAGAAATTGAATAAAACGTTCCTTGGAACAACACTACGCACAGTGGTCTAAACACCGATTCTAGCCGGCAAAAATATCGATAAAATTGAAGTAAAGAAATCGCTGAAAAAAGTTTGGGAACTCGTTCTAGACACCCCAGGTACCTCATATCTGCCCTACATAATGTACTTGGAGTGTGTAAGTGGCGGGAAATGAAGCACAAACATTACAATTTTTAAAACCTGGAAAAAGTTAAGCATTAATATCTTACTGGGACCAACCAGGATATTGAAGAACCCCTTCTGGGAGGGTATTTGTTGAGTAAATTCACAAGGATAAGTCCTTCTGCACGCGCTAAAACGACCGTATCAACCAATTAACTTCTCCATATTCTAGACTTTACTGTACTCCGATTTTACGGCGTTTTCAGGGCCGGAAACCGAAGTAATAAGTTACTGATTGATTTAATCGATATTATACACTATAATAAAGATTTTCCACCCAAAATCAACTGCCACTTCTCGCAACTTTTTGTTGCTGGCGGCATTTGCTTATAATCAACCCGAAAAAATTTCACCGCACTATTTTTTCTTTTAAGTGCCATTCCGCCCTCCCACCCTCTACCCGCAACACAGCACCCACTGCCTGTGACTCATGGCCTACCGCTCTCCGAGCCTTTCTATACCATGGATCTGACTGTATTTCTTTACACTGAAATTTGTTGTTTAATGGAAGTTTACGAAACGCCACGGATACACAAAAGCAAGATGCCAAATATCGAAAATCTACAATTCAGGAGGCTTTGTGGAAAGAGTTGGGCCTGAAAGTTGACAGGGTTGTTCAAAGGACTGGGACCTCGAACACCGGCAAAATCTCAAGAAGGTTCTATCGCAATCCGAAAAAGACAGCGGAAGCAACCGGAGTCTACGAAGAATTAATCATCAGGTTTGCTGTTATATTGCAGGTACAACAACAAAACCCAATTCAACTATATTTGGATTTAGTTCCTTCGCTTCACGATATTTATACTGTACTCTTCTCTCGGTTTTAGTTTTTGTCCAGTGGTCATCAAGTGAACGATGAGGCTTTCAACGCGTACACTTTAGACACTGCAAAATTGTACGTGTCTTAATATAATTGGTATCCTATACCTCCGACCGTCCACATGGTGCTCAGGCGATCAGATACGCCCTACTGTCAATCGGAAAGCTGTCCGAGTAGCCCCAAGAATCCCGAAACAAGGATTACAGGTTCTTCCGGGAGCACCAATACCGGAAGAACTACAGAAAGGATACAACCACTGATCTAATACACAGTCTCCGGTTTTCGTCGGACTCAGCAGTTACAAGGCACCTCATTAAGGCCGAAATTCACTGGAATGAACTGCCCACTGAAGTACACACTTTGCTCATGTTCGATGAGGACACAGATGAAGAGGAGGCTTCGGATGATGAGACTTCCGAAGAAGAGACTTCCAAAGCAGAAGAAGAGGACGTTGAAATGTCAAATACAGATAGCGAACCCACGGCATGACTCGTAAGTAGTCTTACTAACAAGTAATAAGGTAAGGTAAGGGTTATTCTGCCCGAAGGCAGGTCCGAACCTCCGCAGAGGTGTTCCTGAGCCGGAGTTTACGTGCGGTAGGGTGGCCAGTTCCTTTCCAACAGCGCGTGGCAACCCATCCAACTTCTGACCACGCCCAATGTTGCTTAACTGCGGAGATCTCACGTGATCTGGTGTTTCAACACGGCTACGGCTGTTGGCCTAATAAGTAATATGGCGCTAAAAATTCGAAACATTTCAAATATAACGTAATATATTCTTATTCCTTTACCTTCCTCGCCAAACTGGCCTAATGTTTATAATCGTCGATATGTTTTACATCATGGATTTAGATGAACGATTCTTATGAAAATAAAATCATGACATTTGTCAAGGATTCTATGCGTTTTTCTTACTAAATTTTGTCCGGCTACCTTAAGTTTTGCGAGTTAGCGGACGCGTAGTGTATCCGCTACTCTGTTAATCGAAAATCTGTTAACGGATTCGTAATCAGCGACCTCGAAAACCCCCGGGTATGAATTTTCGTCCGCTGTTGTGAACCTGGAAAGATGTTACGATTTATTGCCGGCTAGAATCGGTGTTTAGACCACTGTACTACGCGCCGAACTGTTAAAAAGTCCTTCAAAGATCTTCGTCATGGAGACAAATGTACTTATAACTTTTCTTAGAATCTATAAATTTAAGTAGTTAAGCTAATGCAGTGAGCTCGCAGTTGCGATCAACAATATTCTGTAAGAAGGAAGTCAGCTCCCAGACGAAACTATCGTTACATCGGTCTGTTTTCAGACCAACTTTGCTTTACGGGAGCGAAAGCTGGGTGGACTCAGGATATCTTATTCATAAGTTAGAAGTAACAGACATGAAAGTAGCAAGAATGATTGCTGGTACAAACAGGTGGGAACAATGGCATGGTGGTACTCGGAATAAGGAGATAAAGGCTAATTTAGGAATTAACTCGATGGATGAAGCTGTACGCATAAACCGGCTTCGGTGGCGGGGTCTTGTGAGGCGAATGGAGGAGGATAGGTTACCTAGGAGCATAATAGACTCTGCTGTCGAGGGTAAGAGAAGTAGAGGTAGACCAAGACGACGATGGTTAGACTCGGTTTCTAACGATTTAAAGATAAGAGGTATAGAACTAAATGAGGCTACAACACTAGTTGCAAATCGAGGATTGTGGCGACGTTTAGTAAATTCACAGAGGCTTGCAGACTGAACGCTGAAAGGCATAACAGTCTATAATGATAATGTATGTATGTATAATGTATTACCTCAAAAGAAAGAGCTTGATCCATTGAGTGTTTTTAGACCAAAACGAACTGCGTACTTCAATTAGAACCAGCGACGATTATATACATTACATTATTGTTATTATTGGGGAACAGGGTGGTGTGGCGGTTTGGATGCTTGTCTGTCATCCCGACGGCCGTGGTGTCAGGAAGGGAAAGTGACGTTAAATCCCTGGCCACAGCTATTTTATGTCTCAGTTCGTGCAGGGACCCTAAGCAAGCGGGATAAGCTTCCGAAGATGATGGTAATGATAATTATTGTACCGGGCGGTACACCTCCACGCCGCTAATTTAAAATTTGCGCCAGTTGAAACTCCTCTGCTGGAGGAAGTCTGAACTTTATATACGCTATTAATTCGCTACCTTCTCAAAAGATGTCACCACGTGGAAAATTTTGAGTTTTTGAACTGTGTCATTTTTGATGTGTTTTTGTTTTGCTTGAAGTAAGAAGTGTGAACTTTCTCTTCTAGAGGACACTACTGAAGATCAACAATAGTGCACCCTAGTGCGAAGTCAAAGAACTATTTTGTTGGAGAAATTTTTATTTCAAATGTTTGTCTTTGCTAAAAATTTTTCAGTTATTGTTTAAGTTGGCTGTATACCCCTCTCTTTCCCCTTGTTTTGCATTTAACCAATCCCGAATTTCTGTTATTAATTTCTGACCAATCGTAGGTATCTTCCCCCAACTTGAATATGTTGCTGTATCCTACCCAATAAAAAGTTTGTGGGGGGGTGTTTTCATTCCCCTGACACCTAGAACCTTCCGCGAGAGGATATAAACTGCTGATTTTAGGGTCTCCGGGCCACTTCTGTTCCATCTTTCAGTGTATTAAGTACATAGCAGGAGGCGGGAAGCGCCTCTTTCCTCGGCAGCGGTCAACAACAAGGTAATGGCCGATTAATAACTTCTTTCTTTGCTTGCTCAGCAGTTTAACTCTCGGGGCGGGTTCTAAGCATTCCACCATGTAACCTTTTCCTAAATGTAACTACTCTTTTCATATATTCTCTTTTAAAGCTACATACTGGGATAGAGAGTGCTAACCCTCTCGAGCTCCCACTCATATTGTTTTGAGGTGAACTTATTTTTTTCAACCTATTCTCGTTAACGTTAAACAAATTGTTCTTTTCTTAAGTCACCTCTTTAGTATGGGATTAGCCCTGGTATTATCGGCCTAGTGCCAAGTAGGTCTTAATCAAAGTGTATTAGGAGTGCAAGTTCGCCTCCTCTCAAATTGTTCCCTTAGAGGTCATTTAATTAACCTTCTTTTAATTTTCTAGACCTCAGTAGATTGGGTATTTTACCCCTGTGTTTATGTCCGTTGAGGACAACTTGAAGGTGGAGTTTGGTGTGGCCTGGGAGAGGCTTAAATTTGAGAGCGAGTGGCTCTTTTGAAAATTGAGTGTTGTATGCCTCGTGGAGGCTTTTCAGTGTAATTTGGAGCTAGGGCTCCTAGGCATGAATGGGGTTTTCTGCCCCTCTGTTGAAACTTGTGTTTGGAGGTAAAACTGAGCTGATTGCCCAGGCATTGTGTTTTCAGGGCTCGAAGCCCAAATCCTGTAAATATTGTAACTACCCTTTGACTTGCTACTTTGTACCTGCCATGCTTGTTATTTCTTTGTTTTTGAAAAGAAAATATAACCTGGTTAAATTTTAATTAATTTTACTTTAGTAGCTTGAGACCCGTTCACCACCCCGCACCTTCTTTCACGCATAACTACCACAAAAACACGGTAACAATTATTATTATTAGTATTATTATTTGGCATCCAGCAAGTCATTTGTTATTTATAGCATAATCGCAGTATACTCGTACTTTTGGGGTACGAAGGAATTTGGGGGCACGCTAACCGCCTATTTAGACCCTCCTAAAATTAAAATACAGCGGAACCTCGATATCTCTAATCACCTCGGGAGCAGAATTTTTATTTCGAGTTATCGAATTTTCGAGACATAGAGAATACCATTTTTTTTGAGCATGTATAGCGCATAATTGAATCAGATGTATCTACGGGCTTAGACTGAATACATTATTTAACAGTACTTAAAAAAATATACAAACAAACTCTATTTTTCGGCATCACTTTAGTTATAACACTTATTATAGTAACTTGTTAGAAGACAGGATACAGTACATACAGTAGTGAAACAAGAAACATACCTCCGTTAACACCTTTGGAAAAAAATCTTAGCCTCCTCTGTTTGTTACTGTTAACCTTTCCTCCCATCACGTAGAAACTTCTCGTCAATAGCACGCAGCCGAGATTCGTAAATGGAGCTTGTCATACGCGACTTCGGGGATTACTTTCGTACGTGATCGGTAATTAATTCACAACCGAGAAACAGCGAGGCTTCACCGATTTTCCGATCATTAGAAGGTTTCGATTTTCGGTTCACATCATATTAGCTCCCAGTATCCCTGTAACCCTCCCTTTACTTGTTAACTGTTCCTCATAAACCACAAATGCCGTATTGCACAGCTAATGTTGCACAGTTAATTCGAGTTAAAGGATAACTTTTGCTTCAAGGGAAAATATGTTTGCTTCGAGAAATCGAGAAATTCGTGTAACCGAATTTCGAGTAATAGAGAAATAAATGCACATAGAGAATAGGACAAACGACTGGGAAATTTAAGTTACTTCGAGATATTGAAAATTCAAGATATCGAGGTTCGACTGCAATGATAAAACATACTGTATTTTATTCGTAACAATATGTAATACGACTTTGCAGGCATGAGAGACCAAAGCGATCGTTCGATGGTTACTGCACTTTATTGCGGATCAATTTTTGTGTAAGGGTATAAATATGGAGGTAATCCAGTCTCGAGACCATAATCCCGTATTCCACACTTTACTGCAGATTGAATGGAGTAAGGCCATATCCACTTTACCCATCCTTTCAATCATGTCGCTAGATATATCATCACTGCAAACAGCTTCCTGATTCTTCAGTTGTTGAACTGCCTGCTCCACTTCATTTTACAGGATTGGAAGCTCACGATCAATATTGTAGCTCATCCGGCTGATAATACTATCGTATTATCTTGGCTGTCATACCACCTCTTAAAACAATGATGACCACCATCACCACCTCTTCCAGTGACCTGTTCTTTTTTTCACTCACAACAACACCATCGCCGCTTTTTACAGCCTAACCCCACGGTTTGAATTCGTGTGTTATTCTCTTAACATTGATGAAGACGTCACGGGTTTGGACAGCTTGTTTGGAAATGGCGAAGAATCAAAATACTGAGAAATTTGCAAAATAATTATTTCATTTCTAATAAATAACTTAAATTATTTCATTCAAATTATATTTTAACGAGAAATGAAAATACTGAGATAATTTTGCGTATGTTTTAATTAATTAATTAATCATTAATTTATGCTATCTGCTTTACATCCCTCTAACAACTTGTGCGACTTTTGGAGACACCGAGGTGCTGAAATTTAGTCCCGCAGGAGATCTTTTACGCCACGAGGCTGACGCATTTCAGCATCTTCCAGATACCACCGGACCGAGCCAGGATCGAACCTGCCAATTTGAGGTCAGTAGGCTAGCGCCTCAACTGTCCGAGCCACTCAGCCTGGCTATGGTTTTTCTCTTACAATTCTGTGCATTTGTATCTTTCTTTCTTTCTTTCTTTCTTTCTTTCTTTCTTTCTTTCTTTCTTAACCCGTTTACCCTCCAGGGCTGGTTTTCCCCTCGGACTCAGCGAGGGATCCTACCTCTATCGCCTCAAGGGCCTAAGGAATATTTCATTTTCACGCCCTTCGTCGTCCTTGTCTTCCTCTGGCCGATACCTTCATTTTTCGAAGTTTCGGATCCCTTCAATTTTTTCTCTCTGATTAGTGTTATACAGAGGATGGTTGCATAGTTGTACTTCCTCTTAAAACAATTATCACCATCACCACCCGCAGTGTCTTGGAGCTTGAGACTTTGGTCGAGGGGATTAAACTTGAGAGGAGGACCAGTACCTCGCCCAGTTGGCCTCTCCTGCTATGCTAAACAGGGACCTTGCGGGGGGATGGGAAGATTGGAAGGGATAGGCAAGGAAAATGGAAGGAATCGGACATGGCCTTAAGTTAGGTACCATCCCGACATTTGCCTGGAGAAGTGCGAAACCACGGAAAATCACTTCGAGGATGGCTGAGATGGGAATCCACCCCCCCTCTAATCAGTGCACCTCCCGAGGCTGAGTGGACTCCGTTCCAGCCTTCGTACCACTGCACCACAGAGGCGGACTTTATTTTCATTCTTTTCTTTAAATTGTAATTTACAACATGCGTTTTTAAAATAATTATTGAGTGGAGTTACATAGGTGTGCTTATTCACACCCTTACAAAAATAGTGGCACAACTAATTTTTTTTTAGTTAATAAATTTTTCGAATTTGAAAACTGTCATAAGCGTAAACTCTTTCTTCCTCGCGAAATATCGCAAATGCCGTTATACCACTTCAGCGTACTGAACATCATCAGTCAATAAAATTGACACTTCTTAGTTGTCATTTATTTCATTGAATGTCTTTGAAAATGGAATATGTGCTACATTTTATCGCGTAGAAATAGTCTGATAAAATATCCCTGAGTCGAAAGTGTTCTAAAATTTTTAAAACTTTTTCCTTGGAAACAATATTTTTTACAATTTGATTTACGTCGCTCCGACACAGAACTGGTTTATGGTGATAGGAAAGGGCTAGGAGCGGGAAGGGAACGGCCACGGCCTTAATTAAGGTACAGCCCCGGCATTTGCGTGGTGTGAAAATGGGAAACCACGGAAAACCATATTCAGAGCTGCCGACAGTGGGATGCAAGTTCACAGCTGCGCGCCTCTAACCGCAAAGCCAACTCACCCGGTTTTCTCGGAAACGACCCCGTTGGTATTACGTTCGGCGGCCTAGGCATCCTTTCATTTTCACGCCCTTCGTGGCCCTTATATTTCTTTGGCGCCTTGTGACCCCAACTGGGCAGGTTCGATCCTGGCTCAGTCTGGTGGTATTTGAAGGTGATCAAAAACGTCAGCCTCATGCCGGTAGATTTACTGGCACGTAAAAGAAATCATGCGGGACAAAATTCCAGCACCTCGGCGTCTCAGAAAACCGAAAAATAATTAGTGGGTTTAAAGCCAATTAAATTGTTCCGGGGTTTTTCGTGGAACGCATAGGTGAAAGAAGGTGCTGGGGTGAATGGATCTAACTACAATGTCAAGAATTGAACTTAAGCTGAAGGTTATATTTTTAGAACTTAAAATTTAATCATTTTTAAAGGTACAAGTAGCAAACATTAAACACGACTGGGAAAAAATCCAAGATTCAGAACCTTAACACCTTGGGCTTTAAGCCCCTAACTTTACATTTCCTGAGCTACAAGCTCAAATTTACAAAGAGCACAAATTCACTCAAGGGCAGAAATCCCCCTAATTCATGGAGCACTTGCTCCCAAAATACAATGTCTAGCCTTCCCGAGGCACACTTAACAATTACAAAATTTGGGAAGGAGCTAAGAGGCTCTCCGTTTCCTTTCAGCCTCCTCGAGGTAATATAAAAAATCGTACACTCTCTGGCCTTCCATGGCCCAACTTACAATGTGAAACAGGGGTATCTTGTACCCAACCTACAGGGTCTTTGCGGGAAAGAACAGGTTAAGTAGAATGGTCCAAAACTCAAACTGAATGGAGGCGTATACTTGCACTCCTAGATATGAACATTTAAAACCTAAAGGGCACTAGGCCGATGAAACAGAGGCTATTCCCAAACTACTGAGGTGACTCGTATAGGAATTTAACCAATTACAGAATGAAAAACAGTAATGAAACGCAGTCACCTCAAACCAAGATGAAGGGGAGCTCTAGAGGGTACATCACTCTGTATCCCCGATTTACAGTTGAAGAATTATGAAGTTTTTACATTAGCCGACAGAAAGTTACATTTTTAGAAAGGCAGGTTACATAGTTAACGATTCGGACCTTTCCCTCGGGTTAAACTGCGGTGTAAGCAAGAAAGAAAGATGTTATATGGCCATTACCTTGTTGATGTACTGCTGACCGATGAAAGAGGCCGCCCGCCTCCTGCTTTGACACACACACTCAATAAGATGACGATCAAGTGGCCAAGAAACGTGAAAGACCGCAGTTTATAAACCTTCAGGGAAGGTTCGAGATCATTCAGGAGGAATCAGGACACGCCCTCTTAATTTTATTGGCAGATCCCAAAGTAACACAGAAAATCGAATAAGAAGCATGTGATAGGTTAAAAATTAATTACGGAAATTCGTGATTGGCTAAATTCAAACTTGGCGGAAATAAAAAGGAAATATTGCCAACCCAAAAACAAATGAACATCAATCAGAAAAAAAACCCTCATGAATACAAAACTTCTTTGAATTATAAGTTCTTATACCTCGCACCAGGGTGCATGATCATAGTTTTTAGTAGTGTCATCTGTGGAAGAATGCCCAAACTTCTTGATGGATAGCAAAAAAAACCTAGTAGAAATACAGTCAGTTCAGGAAACTTCACAATAACAAAAGTACATCTTATTTTTGTGGTGACATCTTCTGAGAAAATTTCTAAGTTGGTGTAGTTTCATTTTCACTGTTTTACCAATAGAGTTCATTTACGCGCTGAATTTGAACGCGCGGCGTTGGGGTGTACCTCCCGGTACATAAATTATTATGTATTTAATCGATTAGCACTTTTACAGAGAACGTTATATCGATACTTCAATTCGTGCTATGTTCCCACTCCCTCTCCGCCCACATCTCTTTCTTTCCTTCTGATGTCTGTTTCCGGAGCTGTTGTATGTTATGTGCCTGCTTTCCTTTTCTTTCTTGTTCATTTCTGAAGCTCACTTTTTGATTTTGTCCCTAAATAACTTCCTAAATGATTGCTGGTACAAACAAGCTGGAACAATGGCAGGAGGGTACTCGGAATGAGGACACAAAGTCTAAGTTAGGAACGAACTCGGTGGATGAAGTTGTACACCTAAACCGGCTTCCGTGTTGGGGTCATGTGAGGCGAATGGAGGAGGATAGGTTACCTAGGAGAATAATGGACTCTGTTAAGGAGGGTAAGAGAAGTAGAAGGAGACCAAGGCGATGATGGTTAGACTCAGTTTCTAACGATTTAAAGATAAGAGGTATAGAACTAAATGAGGCCACAACACTAGTTGCAAATATGGGATTGTGGCGACGTGTAGTAAATTCACAGAGGCTTGCAGACTCAACGCTGTAAGGCATAACGGTCTGCAAGCAAGCAAGCAAGCAAGCAAGCAAGTCAGTACTTTAAGCTTTATGATTTTATAAAAATTTGTTTTGTTAGTCTGTCATTATTCATTCTGTTCAAATGTTCGAAAAACGATAATCTTCTTCTTCCTCTTATTATCGTTACTTGTTTTTGTGTTTTGTATTTTGGCTGATACCTTAATGTTTCAAAGTGTCGGACCCCTCCCATTTTTTCCGCTCTGATAAATATTAATAGAGGATGGTTGTCCAGATGTACTTCCTCTTAAACAATAATCACCACCACCACCTCTCGGAAACGTTTACTTTTTAATTATGTCACTATTCTTGCGGAGGTGCGATGTTTCCAACCAATTACATTTCTCTACATTGTCATGTTTCTTTTTGATTTGTAATTTCCGAAATTTTAATTAAATATTCACCATTTAAAAAAAATGGTAAGCGAGAGGTTCGCTCAACGTAGAACCCGAACTTCGCGCAAAAATTCCGCGAATAGGCCTACGGGAAACGACTCAATATTTCTATTATTCTATTAAAGAGGGCGAAATTCCGTGGGCTTGCCCTTGTGACGATAATTATAATAAGAGGAATGGGGCGTGGATGAATTGTTTGCTTGATTCGTCCCCCCTCATCCACTACTCCCAATTCCTGCACTTACACCTCCTGATTTCCAAACACTTGTGGAACTATACGTACTGGTGAAGTGCTCATTATAACCAGCATTACATTGAGTTCATGGCCACCTGTAATTAGACGTAAAAGCTAGTGCTGTGTCATCTCACTTGAACATGCCCACCTGAACTGCGAGCCTCCGTCGTTATCAGAGCAGTGTTGATGTTATCATAAGGGACGTGACGTCAGACCTGATGAAGTGTGTGCAAACAAGAACACGTGCTCATCTAGTGGCTAACTAATTAACTAACTGAATGTAATTGAGTTAATTGAAACAATGGGAGTACGACATACGCGATTGTGGCGAAATAACAGAGGCGTCTTCAAGAGGTGTAGCAATCGCGTCAACAAGACACTGTTTTATACATAGCCTTAATGTATTGCCAGTTTTCTTTGTGTTATCTGTTGAAAATTATTGAAATCTGTGATATATTTTGCTAATAATAATAATAATAATAATAATAATAATAATAATAATAATAATAATAATAATAATAATAATAATAATGTTACGGGGTTACCCGTGGACCAGCAGAGGTGAAAGAAGGTGCCGGGATGAATGGGTCTAACTACAAAGTCAAAGTTAATTTAAAATTTTAACAAAGGTTATATTTTCGAAAAACAACAAAACTTTAACAACTTTTCACTTTGTGAGATAACAATGACATAGCAAATTAGAAACAAGACTTAGAAAGATCCAAGATTCCAGAACTTTAACATTCTTGGGCTAAAAGCCCCTAGTATTACAATTTTGAGTTCCCAGCTAAAATTTTACAGACGAGCCCAAATTTGTTCAAAGGGCAGAAAGCCCCTAATACCTGGAGCACTTGCTTCCAACTTCAAATATCAAGCCTCCCAGAGGCACTTTTACAACACTTGAAATGAGCTGACACGCTCTCAGTTTTTCAAGCCTATTCAAGGCAATATCAGAAAACTTACAATTACTTACCACCAAGGCACAACTTACAAAAAATGAAACAAGGGTATCTTGTTCCCAACATACTGGGCCTTCATGGAACACGAATAATGATTAAGTAAATGACCCTACACACAAATAGAATGGAGGCGAGTACTTGCACTCCTAGAACAGATTTCTTAAAACCTAAAGGGCACTAGGCCGATGATACAGGAGCAATTCCCAAACTACTGAGGTGACTCGTATAAGAGAAAAATTAAGACTTTACGGAAGGAAGAAAACCAGTTGCAAAACGCAGTCACCTTAAACCAACATGAAGGGGAGCTCGAGAGGGTGCATCACTCTCTATCCCCGATTTATGAAATTTTTACATGAGCCGAAAGGAGATTTACATTTTAAAGAAGTTGGTTACATGGTTAAAGTTTCGAACCTTTCCTTCGGGTTAAACTGCGAAGCTAGCAAAAAGTGAAGATGTTAAGTGGCCATACCTTGTCGGAGTACTGCTGCCTGATAAAAGAGCCACCTCCCGCCTCCTGCTTGACACACACACACACACACACTTAGTTAGATGTTGATCAAATGGCCAAGAGACGTGAAAATCCGCAGTTTATAAACCCTCGGGGAAAGTTCGAGACCTTTCATGAATAATCAAGACACACCCACAGAATTTTATTGGTTGCATTCAAAAGTTACACTCAAAGTCGAAGAAGAAATACGGGATTGGTAGGAAATTACTTACAAAAAATTCGTGATTGGCTAACTTCAAAACTGGCGGAAAGAAAAGATAAATCTTGCCAACCCAAAAATGAATGAACGAAATTTAGTAAAGAAAAACTTATGAATACAAAATTTCTTCAAAAACGTTCCTTAACTTCGCACCAGGGTGCATGATCGTAGTTTTTAGCAGTGACATGTATGAGAGAATGTCCATGCTTCTTGATCAACTGAAAACAAAACAAGTAGAAATTCACACAGTTCTGGAAACTTCACAATAACAAAATTACGCCCAATTACTGTAGTGACATCTTCTGAGTAAATGTTTAAGTAGGTCTAGCTTTCAAGTTCACTGTTTCTCCTGTAGAGGAGTTCTTTTAGGCGCAAGATTTAAATGTGCGGCGTAGAGGTGTACCTCCCGATACAAATAATGATAATAATAATAATAATAATAATAATAATAATAATAATAATAATAATAATAATAATAATAATAATAATAATAATAATAATTCCTTTGAGGGCAAAACAGAAGTCGGACAAGGCGATGGGTTCTCTCCGAGACTTTTCGACTGCATTCTTGAGAAGATCATCCGAATCTGGCGAACGAGATTAATGTAAACTGACTATAGCCCACTGAGAATAGGAACCAAATCCAAGGGAATCATGGTAGACTGTCTAGGTTTTGCTGATGACATCGTCCTTCTGTCGAACGACATAGAAACCGCTAGGATTCAAATCGAACTGTTACAGGAAATCGCCGAACAAACTGGCCTGCAAATATCGTTTGAAAAAAACAGAACTAATGGCTAACATCAAAGACGCACCACCGAAACTTCGGACGAAACACGGGTACATCAGGCGAGTAGAAATATTTAAGTACCTGGGTGAGAACATCATCAAAAATGGACTAGACAAGGAAGCACTTAGGAAACGAATACGCAGACTTGAAAGAGCGTACCAAACGTCACGATCTACAAGAAAAAATGCCTGAGTCACAATACTATGATACGGTACGTCACTATGAAACGGTTCTGAAGCCAGTAGTTATGTATGCATTCGAAACCCTATCCTTAAATGTCAACAAAGGACTCCTCAAAGAAGTGGAGAAAATAGAGCGTAGAATAATTAGGGAAATAATGTGATCCAACAACAAGAATGGCATCCACCAAAACAGATACAATAAGGAAGACTATAACAAAATTGAGAAAATTACCGACACGATCCGCAAAAGACGGGCACGATTTCAAGGTCACCTCAAAGGAATGGACGGAAACAGCAGATCATTCACGTATTTAATTGCAAACCTAAAACCACGATGCCTTGGTTTAGAAACATCAAAGAAGATCTTCAAGTGGTACAGATCTAACCGGAAGGGGCCTTTGACAAAGGTCTTTTCCGAAAAAAAAAAGACAGTGACGAACGGGATAAACCGAGACGAACAACCGAAAAGAAGACATGGTGTCCTTTGGACAGAGGAACGCAAGCAACTCAGAAAGAATGAGGACATTCTGGGCTCAAAAGAAAGCAAAGTTCACTGCTGATTGTAACAAGATTTAACGTGGTCCTCGACGGCCCCAGCGAATAAATAATAATAATAATAATAATAATAATAATAATAATAATAATAATAATAATAATAATAATAATAATAATAATAATAAGACGAGAGCAGTCAATCAACAGACCCTGTTTAAACACGACCTCCAAAGTGAAATTTAGGGGAGACATTTCAGTCAGCTTTCAAATGAAGACAGGAGTGAGACAAGGAGATGGACTCTGTACTGTGCTCTTCAACTGTGTTCTGGAGAAAGTTATTTGAGAATGGCGCAAAAATCTGAGTGATGAAAATGTTGAGAATGGGGTCAGACTACTTTGTAAGAGCAAGAACCTAACAATTGATTGCTTAGCTTTCGCGGATGATCTGGCGACTTTTACTGATTCACTTTTCACAGCGAAAAACCAAATAAATCAACTTCAGATGCAAAAGGCTAAGGCAGGCCTCTATATTTCATTTAATGTGGTGCCAACTCCCTCCAGCGACCTACCAAGGCCTCGATGCTTCCATGCCAAGACGCGTCGTCGATGTATCCGTGCCAAAGGTGGACATGCCGGCTATTAGGTAGGTGGTCATAATGTTCTGGCTGATCAGTGCATACCTCCCTTTACTGTACGTAAATTGTAAACAAAACGTTTCGAAAACATCAATTGCATGTGTAAATTCTAAACAAAATGTTCAGAGGGAAAGCAAGAGGAAGGCGTGAAGGCCCGAATCCGGAAAGCAAATAGCTCATTCATTACAATATCCTATCTGGAAGAAGATCAGAACCAAGTTCCGACTTTTCAATACAAACGTGAAGTCCTTTCTCCTGTGCGGCTGTGACTTATGGAAGGCCAATGAACAAATCACACACCAACTCTAAAATGTTCAATAATCGCTGCCTGGGGCGTATCATCAATAGAAGAGGACTGTTGCCTAATTGTACTTCCTCTTAAAACAATAATCACCACCACACCACCTCCATAATGCACCATGTCACAAGGCCAGGAATATGAGAGAGTTATTCGAGGAACACAGTGGCGAGTTGCAATTGATGTGCTGCCCCCCAGCTCGCCAGATCTTAATCCGATCGAACACATTTGGGATGTGATTGAACGTGGCGTCAGAGCTCATCGCCTCTCTCCCTGGCATATACGGGAATTAGGTGACTTATGTGTGCAGATGTGGTGCCAACTTCTTCCAGCGACCTACCAAGGCCTCATTGCTTCCTTGTCAAGAAGCGTCGCCGCTGTTATCCGTGCCAAAGTTGGACATACCGGCTATTAAGTGGTGGTCATAATGTTCTGGCTGATCAGTGCATACCTCCCTTTACTCTACGTGGTCACAAACGAGAACCTGTGGAAGGAAACCAACCAGAAAACCATTGTTGTAGAAATAAGGAAACGGAAACGAAAACAGGGCGGAGCAGTTGAAAAGTCAGTCTACACCGAGAGGTAAACTCCATTATTTGGCTGGAATTACTCCTCCAGAGATCAGGCGTGGAACAACTGCATACAGATAAAAGCATAAGGTTACTACCTCAAATAGACATCCATTATACGGTCATCATCCTTCACTTTCAAGACTAATATGCAGGAAAAGTTTCTGGAGAGCAACAGATAATTTTGGTCAACAGAAATCTTCTCGATTATCTACGTGGAAGATGAGATCTGAACACCACTGGATGATATCATCAGGAAATGCGGTTTGGCTGAAGAATGGCCTGTGTGGAAAACTCTGAACTCATGTTATGAGGAATGAAAAACATTTGTTTATTTGTCGTAAGTCGGCACAGAGTTCTCCTCCACATCCAACAGACACTGTGCATGAACTGAATAAATGAATGGCTACATGAATGAATGAGTTAAAGAATGATTGCGTGACTGAATTGCCATACATGCATGAATGAATAAACACTTTTCTCCGAGTCACGGAAAACCACCAACTGAGGAGAGAGCATTCCTAATTGAATGAGTCGATGAATGAATGCATGAATGGATGAATTAAATGCACTCGGCCTATAGTTACGAACCACCAGCAGCTAGTGAATGAATGGCATTCATGCATGCATGGAAAGAAAAGGAAATTCTTCACTCCCAGTAACGGATAACCACCAACAGCGGAGAGAGCCCTCATTGTTGAATAAATGAATAACGAGTGAATTAATGGATGGATGGGGTAATGAATGACTGACTGAGTGGATGAATGTTCTCATCCTACAGCTACGGAACACCAGCAGCTGAGGAAGAAACATTCCATCTATTGGAATCTATTTAACAATTAATTACATTATGGAGTACTCACAACAACGACCAGGATGCGAAATCAGAAAGAAATGGTGGTGGTGGTGGTGGGGAGAAGGAACATAGGTATAAATACGGGTGTTTATTTCAGATAGTATCCGGTGGGGGAGGAGGTATAAAATTCCCCTGTAAATAAAATACCTCCTCCCTCAGAAAAATGTAAATTGTAGATCTTTTTGTTTGAATTTTGTTGTGATAACAAGAATGATAAACATTAGAAATTTACTCCAACCAGCTGAGAAGTTTATGATAGACTGTCCCTTTCTTATGAAGGCGCAATTTGTCCTGACTTATTGCTTTATTAGCGGAATCTTCGTCTACCAGGGATGAGTGCTGAGGGAACACATTTGTTGGTTTGTACACACCTTAAGTGAATATTGTCCTATCGGCTACCTATCGGAAACACGCCCTCTCCAAGAAGAACAGGAGTGGTGTAAGCTCGAGCTACTTACAGCAACGACAAGGGAGGAGAGCTTCAAGTAGCCTACGTAATATACATTTTTGCCCCCATTTCAGATGGACTTGCCAGAATGCAACATAGAAAACAGCCTGCAGATGCGGATTGCTACTGTTGCGTTGTTTTCTTGCTCAGAGTCTGGCAGTCATTTGATTTATTGCTGACGTTTCTATGAAAAAATACACAGTAAAAATCATTAATTTCAGTAATAAACTATACGTGTTCTACATTTTCTTCATTATGTTATAATGAAAGAATCCCCCTCGGGCAATTTTAGTGGGGGGGGGGGGGAGAAGCTTTGGGATAAAATCGTCGGTGGGGGAGAAATCCCTCCCCCCCCCCCACCGCGATTTCGCCGCACTCTGACAACGACAATATAGTACTAATACTCACTATATTAATTGCCACTATTGACAGATTTTTAACTAACCGATTCATAACCTCAAACCGCATTACAAGTTCTTGCAACTTTCTTCTATATAGATTTCTAATTACAATTAATAACTTACTGAGATTACTAGGCTTATACCATTCTTTGCTTATCATCCTAATAATTCCATATTCTCATTCTCACTTATCGTATGTTGCTCTTTGCTATTCAAAAATTTTCTTCTGACCGTTAGGGTTTCTGCACAGGAATGAAAAATACAACCAACTTAAATTGATCATACAGGGTAAAATTGATGGACGTAGAGATCGCGGTCGAAGGAAACACTCTTGGCTCAGGAACTTACGGGACTGGACAGGACTAGATTCTAGTAGACTGATGAGGATGGCCGAACACCGTACAGACTTCGCTGTGGTGGCGCCAACCTTCAATAACGGAGAAGGCACTACAAGAAGAAGGTATTTTCATAGTACTAAAAGAGGTCGACGCATGAGTCAAGGCTGAAGACCCCTGACTCAATAAGACATATTACTGTATGTTCGTCTTTATCTTCTTGTTTCTTCTCCTTACTGCGAAGTTCGCCATAAAATGCCATAAAACTAGTAATGAGAGGTAAAAATAGCGAACTTTTACGATAACACGTTTCTGAATGTCCATTACAAAGCAGGTCGTAAAGATATGGACGTGCCAACCAGTACCAGGCGCGGGAGTAAAATGTGGTCGGCTGCAGTATTACCATGTAAGCACTTCAACTTCCTCTTCGTTGGAAGCAAGCTTGAACAGCTCACAGATACAGTCCTGTTTGTTTTCCTGAATGACTGTGGGATGACGTGTACTGTTTATGTCGTGTTACTGACTTATCCCACATGTCAGAATACTTGTGACGTATCAGAATCATATTAGTGTTTGCCCCCTTACATTATTTAGGAATAGCATGATTAACAATTATATTACATTAGTAATTTTTGTACATTTTCAGACTCGGTGCGTATGACGCGTACGGTGTGTCGTAGCTATACTAGACTTAACTAAAGTTGGCGTCTGACAGGTAAGGTTGGAGGGAGGAGCATTGCACGTGCCATTTCACGATGTTGCCACATTCCAGCATTCCTTTCTACATGCTCTTACCCCTCGCTTCCGGCTCACTTGTTCCCTCCTTCATTCTGACCGCTGTGATCTGTTGTAGACTACCTGGCCAGGCGGTGTCGTCCCATTTGCGATCACTCTTATACAAACAATCACGTTGTTATCAGTGACAGTGACAGGTTTGGCAACTCCCAGCAAGACGAGCTGCCCTGAAGTGTTATCTCCATGGCAACCGCAGTCGCCCCACCCTCGTTTCCATGGCAACCACACAGCCACTCCCTTTATCCCGCCTCGGCAGGCAGTAAACGGACCTCCCTCTAAGAAATGTCAGCGCCAACTCTTATTATTAGCAGTATAGAGGCATGTGTTTTTCGCATTAATTTATAGAAAGCTTCATTAGCTTTTTTTTTTTTGCTAGTTGCTTTACGTCGCATCGACACAGATATGTCTTATGGCGACGATGGGGCAGTGAAGGGCTAGGAGTGGGAAGGAAGCGGCCATGGCCTTAATTAAAGTACAGCCCCAGCATTTGCCTGGTGTGAAAATGGGAAACCACGGAAAACCATCTTCAGGGCTACCAACAGTGGGGTTCGAACCTACTATCTCCCGAATACCGGATACTGGGCGCACTTAAGCGACTGCAGCTATCGAGCTCGGTAGCTTCATTAGTATGATCTGAGAATTATTATTAATGTGAAAGATAGATTTATAAATAACAATAATAATATAATAATTTCGTGTAGCTATTTCTGGCCGAGTGCAGCCCTTATAAGGCAGACCCTCCGATGAGGGTGGGCGGCATCTGCCATGTGTAGGTAACTGCGTGTTATTATGGTGGAGG
This sequence comes from Anabrus simplex, assembly GCF_040414725.1. Classification (NCBI taxonomy): domain Eukaryota; kingdom Metazoa; phylum Arthropoda; class Insecta; order Orthoptera; family Tettigoniidae; genus Anabrus; species Anabrus simplex. The sequence goes on along the minus strand of NC_090275.1, from coordinate 71,094,078 downwards.
ATAGTGTTATATGTGGTGTGTGAGTTGCATGGATGTTGGGGACAGCACAAACACCCAGCCCCCGGGCCATTGGAATTAACCAATTAAGGTTAAAATCCCCGACCCGGCCGGGAATCGAACCTGGGACCCTCTGAACCGAAGGCCAGTACGCAGCAGGATTTCAGGTGAAATGAAACGACGTATGGCTTTTAGTGCCGGGAGTGTCCGAGGACATGTTCAGCTCGCCAGGTGCAGGTCTTTTGATTTGATTTGACTCCCGTAGGCGACCTGCACGTCATAATGAGGATGAAATGATGATGAAGACGACACATGCACCCAGTCCTCGTGCCAGCAAAATTAAGCAATGATGGTTAAAATTCCCGACCATGTCGGGAATCGAACCCTGGACCGCTGCGACCACATGCTATCCATTTAGCCATGGAACCGGACAGGATTTCAGATACCATACGCAAACGAATGAGTAAATTCTTTGGACATATTTCAAGAATGCCAGACGACAGGCTTACTAAGAAATTTTCTAACCATTTCAACAAACCCAATAGGAAAGGTCTCCTGTGATAAATGGTTTGTTAACACCAAGAATGATCTGCATGAAATGAACATCGTGGATCAAGACATCCACAACAGAACCACTTTCAGGAACAAGATACACACATTTGAGGGGTTCCTAGAGCCAGAAACTGCTTGTTGCTTGTTGTTTAAAGGGGCCTAACATCTAGGTCATCGGCACAGAGCTTGAAACAGCGACCAAGAAGAAACAGCATTGGATGACTGAAAAGAAAGAAGGAATACTGGCGCCAAAGAAAACTGAAATCATGAATAGTTATATGCGTGGTTGAGAGTTGGTCAAAATCGATTATGTATAAAGTAGCAGTAATATTTAGAGATAACAAATGAATATCGATATTGCACCCGTCCATCTCCCGAGTCCCAGACTAGCATTTATCTCAGGGGTGTCGGTTCATTATTTAAGTCATCAAATATAAATATAGCGGCATCAAATAGAACACGGGAATGAACGGAGCAATTAAAATTTAAAAAAAATGGGGAAGGCTGGATTGTAAACTTGAATTTAAGGACTCCATGATAGGACTAGGAAGTGACTGTTAACTTTAAAAAGGGCATCAACTAACTACAATAAAAAGATTATGAGAATGGTTTCCTTTGAAATAATTTGCCAGAAAAAAAGCAGTTTATTACGCCATCCGACGTACGAAACTTTGATACATTTGGCAACGATATTTAAGTTTTCCACACATGTTACATAAACAAATCACTTGCTATACCGCAAGTGGTATCAATATCGTGCTGGGTTGCTTCTGAAATAAAATGACATTTTGAGGTATAATTTACGGATCGATTCCATTTGAATCGAACCGTTGTTCAAGGATATAGCTTCCTTCTATCGGGAGCCCGAGCATAACCCATGTTACGGTCGGCTTCTCGATTTAACTAGGATGATGTACTCCGGCTATATACATTTTTCCGAGACCGGTACTCGGACTGGGTAATGTTTCTCGTGAATTACGAAAAATGGATTACACGGACAGTTCCTATCTTACGATGTCCAGCTGATGCCATACCACAGAATTAGCATTTATATTTTATTTACACATGATCTGAGATATTACAAAGTAGCCTCAGTAGACTACTGCCACAGATGAGATAACGAGAAGCGGTGGGAAATACCGTGCGGAAACCGTACGATAACGAGGTCACAAATGACTAATATTTATCATTCTTATTATTCAAACATACGAATCGAGGGATGTTGTCACCAATTAATTAATTAACTATCGTCAGAAATATTCATTTATCCATGAAATTATCATCTTCGAAATTATTATTATTATTATTATTATTATTATTATTATTATTATTATTATTATTATTATTATTATACTCAACGGTTCCTGGCACTGTCACGTTTGATTAATATCGTCATTATTATGCGGGATGCAAACACAAATGGTTATTACTGTTATTATTATTATATCCCTCTTGTGGTTATTATTATTATTATTATTATTAAATAGGTGACTCCAGATTTTATTATTATTATTCACGTCACTCAAGAGGTTATTATTATTTATGAACCGGTCACTTCCGCCAAATATATTAAGATATCGGTCGCAATTATAATTATTTCACTGATCAACCAACGGCATCATTACTGTTATTATTATGACAATTATTATTAAACTGACCGCGATGATTTAACATCGTCCTCACATTGGTATTATTATTATCGGTTGCATATTATCATTTAGATTCCCGTTTAACATCTTTATCAACGCTCAATTAATTAAAGCGGTCCAATCCTTTATCTGCAATATTTATTATTATTATTATCACGACATCATGATTGTCATCGCTCGTCATTACAATGATTACAATATACGATCATTTATGTGGACTCTGAACTCTCATTATCCTTAGATCCGTAGTATCTCGACGAATAGCTGTGCAGTCTATTTATTTCGTACATGCTGTCACGGGTTCGAATTCTACCCGCTACGTAACTCAGTATTTCTCTGTGACACTGCCCGTACATTTTACACTCATTTCAATATCCTAAGTGTCTCTCGTACGGAATTTATTTCCTTTTCTATCTCAATATTCCTTGATTCATTTATTTCTCACAGAATTATCAACTGACTTATTTATTCCACTTCTGACATCGTACACCTTTTATTATCTGACTGCAGATTCTTTAACATTTCTATCTCATTTTGATCTACGCCTTAGTTCATTCTCCACAAATAATCGTCACAATTTGCAATTATATTTACCAAAATTTGACAATCATGGTTTCGTAATATTAGTCCTACGTGTTCCGGCTAATGAATCGCAACTTTAAGACACGACATTTATACGTAAAAAAATATTGGACCGTAATTTAAACCACACGTTCATTAACATGTACGGATTATTAGCACCGATCTTAAATTTCAATATTATTAATTTATCAAGTTAAATTACCACACACTTTAATTCCGAATTAAAAACGACCTCCCGTCATTAAATGATTTCCGACAAAATCAACACCTGATCACTTAAATTTATTATTACGCACGGCTCACTAAAAATTCCGATATCACATGAATTATTATTATTTCCAAATTATATATAAAAAAAATTTCTTCTAAAAAGTAGTTTTATTTTTATTTATTATTATTATTAATTTATCACAATTTAATTTTCGCCTGTTACACGGTAGTCCACTCTTAATATGTTTAACGCATAACCCCTTTTACAAATTCGATTCATTCTGGCACTAATCAATATCCAGATATGATTTACTTGGAATATTATTATTATAATCGCTTCTCACAAATTTGAACAACTTCACTTTGAAAATATGAACATACTAATCACAACAAAACACAACTGGTATGGCGAAGCTGGATTTTCCTTCAGTGTCATTACATAGCTCGTTAAAATGACAAAACAGAAAAACACATATCGGGTCTTATTTAACTATCATAACCAAAATCAAATATAAAGAAAATTATTGACTACAAAGAAAATATGAATGCATGCATGACTTAACGTACTACCCTATATCTACAAAATTTACATCTACAACAAACTGAATACATAAAAAGACCCGATTATTTACATTGTTATTATTTACTACTGTCCGTGCTACAAATTTAGGATGGGGTCGTGAAGCGACTCATCTTGTTACAGAAGGTAACCAAGTATAATCAAATTATTCCCATTTTTCCCAATCACGCTAACATTTCCCAAATATTATATACATTATGTACTCATCTTAGTTTCTCGGTATTCAATTACAGCTTTGCAGATGAGAGGCTCCTTTCGGCCCCTCTCTGCATTTTACTCCTCCATTCTTGATGGCGTAGTTCCACAAAAGATTTCCTGGCACATTACAATTTTACACTAATACCTTAATTATCACAAAACTTCACCATTGACAACGTTAACACTGAACACTTTAACTTTTATACAACAAATTAATATCCTAGACCCAAAAATTTAATATTTACACTATTTTAATCTTCGTCCAATTACCGCACAATGGACCTGGACACGTACGACGAGGTGTCAAATTTTACGCCCGTCGCGATTTATGTCGTCCGACGCGATACGCCCGTTTCATACGGCACTCTTGAAGTGTTCATGATAGCGGTTCGATATTGCAAAGTACAGGCGATTATTCCCTTAAAGTACTGTTCGTCACACAGTCTGTTATGTACGTACTTATTGTGGTACAATTTATATTACTCTCTTATAGTGCAATAAATTTACTTCACTGATATTTATAACTGACAAACACTGTCCTACGTTAACTATTTCCAGTTCATGTTGCTTGAGCGCGATCACATCTTATAAACACTGGCGGATGCTCGCGCCATTAAATGTTGGAGTTACTGTACGCCCGTAGAATTCTAAGTTAGCTGCGACCGACAGTTCAGCTCCAGAGATTCAGTTCAAGTGTGCTGGCGAGGATCCCTTGTCCCGTATATATGGATGAAGCTTTCTCCCGCGGATTCATTGACGTCATACCCCTGAGGGAGGGGGTGGATTTTTAATATCGGCATTTGCACTCCGAATTGGACGTTAAAATTTACATCAAATTAATCCACTCCGCTAGCATATCTGCTGGATTAAATATGAACTCCTGGTGATCACAGATTTAGGAGATACGGGTGGATTTAGCTCCTCACATTTCGCGCCCTCGGAAGCGTCCCTTACAACGTGGTCTTCGTCCAGCCAATGAGATTCAAGCTGTCTAGTTTCCAAGAAATCCAGCCTTCAATTTATTTAATTTGCCAATAATTATTGATTATTTTTCCATGCGTGACATCTAATAAATTCATTACATCGATCCGTGTACTCACAATAATTTATTACTAATTCCTTTTGAAGTTACGAGAATATCTCATCCATCATTCCTTAAGATGGTATCCCTGAGTCTTCCATCAAATTTTTACGATTGGCCGGCAAGCGGTCACGTGATTTAAATCTCCACCTGCCCGAACCTAGGCTAGCGAATGTACTCGCAACCGCTGTAGTTTTCCATGACGGCACGGGAATCTCCGTCCTGCCAAAAATATCCCAGCGCATTACTCATGTAGCGAGCTTCCTTTGTCAAACTATCCCTTTCTCTTTCTGACCAAGACTTATTTGTGGACTTGTATATTTCCCTGGTCGCCAACTAATGAGATCCCCTGCTGTGAAGTAGCTAAATGTTGGTGTGTCGAGCTAATCCGTCAGGCTCCAGTCTGTCGTCCTTCCTTCGCTCCTATTTCGACACAGATGAAATATTTTCAACTACACTTCTGTATTTCAATAAATGTACCATATATTATTTTATCAATCAAATCATGACTGACCATGGGCCTAAGTCACTCGGGTTCATCATGTTGAAAATATCGATATCTTGAGATGGAAATATCGATATTTTGAGGTTCGATATATTGTCGATATCGATATTTTGTGCCCAATATATCGATATTTCTGTCTGATTTAACACTTTTGGCTACAATTTGATTCTTTTTCAGACCCTTTCGATATTTGCATGCTACAGTTACGAAATTTGAATTTTCATTTCTCAATTCACTTCGGTAAATACAGTGATTATATCACAACCCATTCCTCGTGTATACCTTGTATACGCATAGCTTTACACGTTAGCTAGGCAATACTTGAGCATCATAGCGACCTCTGTCCCAGCAGAGAGACTGTTTTCAAAGGCCGGTAATACCATCACGGAAAAGAGAAACCGATTAAATGGCAAACTGTTATCCAAGCTGCTTTTTTCTAAACGGCTTACCTAAGAGTTACTGGAAATTGACCTAAGATCATCATCGTGTTTTTCCACGCACAATTAGAATTGCAGTGCTGAGGAAGAAGTTGGAAAGAAAATGTTTTATTTTACAGAGCTCTGATGATCATCAGATGTACTTCGTACACAAATGATTTTATAATGTGTCATTATAGTGAAAAAATCATGTTTCTTCGTCATTGTTTTAAGCTTGTTTTCTGATCTGTGTCAAGACTTGTTAAACCTAATGAATCCTTTAATCATTATGTTAAATGTAAAACTAGATTTACAATAATGGATAATATTGAAGACCGATATTTCAATGACATCGATACTTTAATACCGATGTATCGAAAAAGCGATATATCGATATTTCGAAAAGTTTTGCCATCACTAGTAATATTAATAATAATTAGCTGATGTACCCGTGCTTCGCTACGGAATTCTCAGAAAGACTCTCTTCGTGGTTTTCCCAACTGAAGTCGAAATAGACCATTACAGTGACATCAGCAGGAATGTAGCGATTCAAAACAATGTTATCATATAAAATACTCGATTAAATGAAAAAACGCACATTTTCTCACTTTTAACGAACAGTACTACGCTGCCTATCTAACAGTCCAAAGTTCCAGTGCTGGAATGACCAGGAAGCAGACAGCCGCGAACACTCCTCTGTCATTTTTCCGTTAAATGTGCACACTGCTCATTCTAATCAGTGCCTCAGGGTAGGGATTGAATAGCTGGATTGCTATGAAGAACCAGTGTGTTACGTACCAGTAGTATCAGAAAATGTATGAACCAGAGGAATGGCATGCTAAACAAGAGAGAGATCTAACTCCCTAGCTACTTCCCACCAATATTCAGGCAGGCTGTTATACTCGGTAAGCAGCAGTAATCCCATCTATCAGAGATGAGTGACAGCAGAAGACACAAAGCACATCACAACAAACAATGGTCAATGTGATGTTATTGTTGATCAATTTGATGAGCTTCCTATATTGTAGGCCTTCACATTCAGTTTTCTCCCGACTCTGTGATATTAGGGCATCTTATAAAATAATTTATGGCTTAGACTGTAGTTCCTTATTCCCCGTCTTTATATAGCGATTTTCATTAAGATCTGTTTACCCATTTTCTCTTGGCTGGGCGTTGATTTGGACTTAGCAACAAAAATCCAAATTCATGAATATCTCTGTTATCATAGCCAGTACGGTAAAAATGTATAAGACACAAATGACTGGAAATTTAATACTAAATAACTTTAGTTATGTAGTATTTATCGGAAGGACCACTATCAACATAAATATTTGAGAATTACATTTTAGGCCTTCCCCTAAACTACCATTTCACTCAACGTGAATACAGTTGTTTATGGCCTAGGTTGTAGCGACTTATTCCCCGACTTCGCATACTGATTTTTATTAAATTCTCTTTAGCCGTTTTCTCGTGATGCGCGTATAGACAGACAGACAGACAGACAGACAGACAGACAGACAGACAGACAGACAGAGAGAAATTACGGAAAATTAAAAAGTGTATTTCCTTGTTACTGTGGACACGACCGATACAGAAATCCAAATATTTTTAAATTCTGAGCAATGTACAGACAATACTCTTATTTTATTTATGTACATTTATTATTCCTCTACTTTAGTCTTTCCTAAGATTAGTAGATTATAATAGCTATTTGCGCAACTGGCACGGAAAGTTATTTTTCTACGGTACGAGTAAGATGGTGGAATTTTGAAACGAGTAATGCAAACCTCACTTTAGTGGCTGTTGCGTACAATATTTTATTTCATAGTGTGCTGAATTTACTTAAATTAAATTAATTAATTCATTTATTTAATCGATTAGCACTTTTACAGAGCACGTTAAGTCAGTACTTCAATTCTTGCTATATTCCTTCTTCCTCTCCGCCCACATCTCTTCCATACGTTCTAATGTCTGTTTCCGGAGCGGCTCTATGTTATGTGACTGCTTTCTTTTTCTTTCTTCTTCATCTCTGAAGATCGCTTTTTTAATGTTGTCCCTAAACAACTTCCTTTTATATGTATGCTTAATGTCAATGTTTGTCAATATCTGTGGCCGGCCCCATGGCTAAATGGATAAAGGGGTCCCGCGTTCGATTACAGGCGGGGTCAGGAATTTTAACCTTAAATGGTTAATTTCGCAGGCACGGGAGCTGGGTGTAGGTGTCGTCCTCATCATCATTTCATTTCTCATCACGACGCGCAGGTCGCCTACGGGAGTCAAATCGAAAGACCTGCATCTGGCAAGCCGAACTTGTCCTCGGACACTCCCGGCACTAAAACCCATACGCCATTTCGTTTCAATGCCTGTGTAAACCATACTGGTTGTACTCAAGCTTTATGATTGTATTTAAAAAAATTGTTTTGTCAGTCTGTTGTTAAATTAATAAATTTCATTGTTTGTCCGTATTGAAGCAAGATTACAACTTTTATTGTAATTTGGATCCACCTTATTCAATACATAAAAACTGTTATTTAGATGAAATTACAACATATATTTCAATCAGAACTAGTTTCGACGCCATTTTTGCGTTATCATCAGCTGATATAGGTTCTTGGAAAAATTGGCAATCACATAAGTTTATCTACGTCAAATTGAACCCAATTTAAAACCATATTAACAACCTAAAACTGTGTTGAAAATTATACTGTCTCAAAGTTGTTGGTTCTTTTAAATCCACGTTATTTTATTAGTGAGCAAACCGGTTTACATATGTTTTCATCAATTTAAGGTTTAAGACTCGCAAGTCTCGGATTTGTAGAAAATGTGGACTTTGAGACAGTATACTTGTAACACAGTTTTAGGTTGTTAATATGGTTTTAAATTGGGTTCAATTTGACGTAGATAAACTTATGTGATTGCCAATTTTTCCAAGAACCTATATCCCTTTCAGACCTGAAAGAAAACTGGAGGTGTGAATTTTTGTTTGTATGTCAAAAACTTACTAAAATGCTCCTCAATACACATATTGATAGTTTATTTTACAAAATAAAAACTAACATAAGAAAAGCAGGACCCACACAATTGTGCGTATCAAAATTCCAAACCTCGTTGTATCACATACGATGATGTATCTGCAAAATTTACGTTCACTAACCAATGTACACACTTCATTGAATATATTCCGGTATTCAGTAAATCTTCTAGATTAATATACATGCAATAAATAAATACTTAATTTTGGCACTACTGCTTCCCGTCATCTCGCCGATCAACTGTGCTTTTTAAACTCTTCTTCCTTCGCCCTGGCGGTCAAGCGCATACTAAAAGCAATTGAAATACACGCCACGAGTCCTGCACAATCACTGCAGTCCGCTCTAGCGCCGAAAAAACATCAAATACGGCCAGGGATAACTAAAATACGAACCCGCACAATTGTGCGTACTCGGTCTGAAAGGGATATCAACTGATGATGACGCAAAAGGGGCGTCGAAACTAGTTCTGATATATGTTGTAATTTCATCTAAACAACGGTTTTTATGTATTGAATAAGGTGGATCCAAATTATAATAAAAGTTGTAGTCTGTTGTTAGTCATATCGTTCAAAATTCCGAAAAAAAAAACCGACAATCTTATTCTACGCATGGTGCGTACATTGTTCTCCGCGTGTTCGTGGATGTATTTATTAGACCGTGGCCTGTTGTATTCTGCTTCTGTTGTCCTTGAGCCAAGTATGCTTATAAAGAGTCTAATTTGGTTATTTCACCCTTCGCATTAGTTTTAGTGTTTCTACCCCATAAAGATCCTCAGATCTCACCACTGTGTTGTATAATGTTTAATTTTCGTATCCCATGACAATGCCTTCTTTTTATATACATTTCTAATGATCTGGAATGCTACGTTCATCTTATTTGCTCTTACGTCTAAGCTGCTTTTTTTTTCACTGTTGTTTATTTTATCCATTCACCTAAATATTTAAAGGAGTTTACTACTTTATTTTTATTTATGATTATTTTATCAGGACAATTTTTAACGTTTGTTATAAATTCTGTCTTTGGGAAGGAGGTCTAATTAAATTTTGCTTCGTCGCAACGCAAATTGTCCACGTTTGATCCACGTTTACGTTTTCTTGGTTTGTTGTTCGTGTCTTGCTATGAAAGACATACCTAAAAGTTTCATACCAGATGTATGCATAAGTTTTTACCGGTTTTTGTGGTAAAAACACGTAATTTTCAAGGTAAATTCATTTTTTGTTTATTCAAAATATTGGCCATCGGTTTCTGCACACTCCGCCCATTTTTCAGGTAAGTTATGAATACCACACCAGAAAAACTTGTTATTTGCGGTAAACCATTCGTCGAGCCATTTCCCAGCTTCCTCGAAACTGTTGAAGTGCTGCTCTGTGAGTGCCTGCCCCATTGATGCGAAGATATGATAGATGGCGCCAGGTCGGGAGAGTACGGCGGGTGCGGAAGGATGTCCCATCCAAGCGATTTCAAGGTGTCTCTCACATTAAAATCAGCGCGTTTAAATTGTCGAAACCATGTCTCACATATTCTAATCGATGGAGCGTGTTCACCATATGTTTCTACCAGCAAACGACGACTTTCCACAGCCTTTTTCTTTTGATTAGAAAAGCAATGCGTGCCGCAAATGTTCTTTCTCAGGCACAAACGTTGACATGATCACTGAACGATACAACACAGACGCTAGTGTTTGGCGGACTCAACCTGTGTGTGTTGGTAGGTTAATGTCAGACGAACAAACTGACGTATGTGTCAAATTCATACGCTGCCTACCGAGCTCGATAACTGCAGTCGCTTAAGTGCGGCCAGTATCCAGTATTCGGGATATAGTAGGTTCGAACCCCACTGTCGGCAGCCCTGAAAATGGTTTTCCGTGGTTTCCCATTTTCACACCAGGCAAATGCTGGGGCTGTACCTTAATTAAGGCCACGGCCGCTTCCTTCCCACTCCTAAACCTTCCCTGCCCTATCGTCGCCATAAGACCTATCTGTGTCGGTGCGACGTAAAGCAACTAGCATACGCTGCCTACTGTTCGCTTGCACCATCTCTTAGTGAAACGTATGCATACACCTGGTACACTCGAAATCTTTTAGTATCTCGTAGCCAGAAATAGTCATTTCAGGCAAGAAATCAGTAGAGCCCTCAGAACCACCCAGTACCTGCTTAACACTCTCTCTCATTGGTCAGATCCTTCAGACCGTTAACACATGCACACATCTGAAGAGTGAGGGGAGGTGGAGAAAACGGAAGTACGAGGATATATAGCATGAACAAAACACACGCGGAGGGGAAGGTTCTTGCTTTCCCACCTGCCCACACGTCCCACTGACTCGACAATGAAGGGAGGAACCACACGCCTTCTTCAAGACAACAGACGCAGTGTGTATATCAACTCATTGAGGGTCAAATTCTCCAGTTTCTTTGTAATTCTTGTGTGCGAGGTCTGTCTATGACTTCATTATCAAATGTCATCGCGCTCAACCACTGTAAGAAAGAATGACCCTTATTTTCGTCAATATAGGCTCTGTTAAATACTACTAGTACTAGACTAGTATTAATAATTGTTATCCTCAAAACCCAATGTAAAAATGACCTGGCATTAAATAATTATAATTATCAGAGACGCAAGGGCGTTTGGTAAACCGTACTATGAAGTTACTGTACGCTGATCAAACAATTAAATTCAATATATTGGGGTGGGATTACATCGTGCACACTTCACCGCAATTACATTACAGTTAATTAATTGTCTTCCTAGATTAGGAAAAGCTTGTGTAGCCAGAATAACCATGGAAACATCTTAACCAGTTCCCGAAAAAATGGAGTTGGGAGTGGCCTCTGAGTGTGCAACGTAGCAAGCCACACCTCCTGGAAGACGAACACAGGTGACGTTGCCTTGGTTACTTCTCCTTTACCCTCAGGGTTGGCCAAAATGTTCGCCCAAACGTTACCTGTTTCCTTTTCCACCCGGAATTCTTGTGATCGCGATTGTACATTGGGTTATTTTGAGATAAAACATAAGAATTAATGTTGTTTGAAGCAGTGAACAGTCCACTAAGCTACCGGTACCAGACTCGTAAACTTGGTCCTCTGGTTCTGGATTTTTTTTCTTTTCTTTTTTTTTTTGCTAGGGGCTTTACGTCGCACCGACACAGATAGGTCTTATGGCGACGATGGGATAGGAAAGGCCTAGGAGTTGGAAGGAATCGGCCGTGGCCTTAATTAAGGTACAGCCCCAGCATTTGCCTGGTGTGAAAATGGGAAACCACGGAAAACCATCTTCAGGGCTGCCGATAGTGGGATTCGAACCTACTATCTCCCGGATGCAAGCTCACAGCCGCACGCCTCTACGCGCACGGCCAACTCGCCCGGTGGTTCTGGATTAATGAAGGTAATACGAACTTTATGATATACTGTGATATTTATCAGTTGGAAATGGATTAATCTACACATTAATCAGTATTGTGTTGGGGGCAGATTAATTGACCTGAGAAGGCAGAGCCACCACTTTTTGTGTAGATGGAAGCGGCAACACGGTGCTGCAATCAGCCGGAGAACAATTCCTTGATTCATTATCTCTCTGATTAACCGTGTTTACAGTACTGTGAAGCTCAGTTCAACCAATCAGAGATGATTTGTGATAAACCAATGCCGGCAAAGTGTCTTGAGTGCAGGAAGAAAGCAATTACGTCACAGTACGAAAAGCGTTTTAAAACAGCATTTAAAAAATCCAGATGTTTGCAGAGAATGAATTCTTGTATTTCAAACTTCTTGACTAGGATCTTCTTCAGAATTATATTTTTAAAAACAAGATACCCAACAATAACATTAGACCGGTTTAACATTTTTAAACTAGGCAATTTTTATGCTCTCTTACTCATAACGGAAACATTTTTATAGCTTTGCTGAATTGCATTAGTTGAATGAAATAAATCACTTAGAAGTCCAAATAATATGATGATAACATTTGAGGACACGCGCTTTAAAATATTGTTTACAAAGAAAGCATACATATTTTGCAATAGGAGAGACAAATTATTTTTTAAATGAGTCATTAAACTCTTCAGTAATCTTACTATCTCACCAGAAACAACTGCGTTCATAGCGCTTCAATACTGTTTTGTCGAAACCCTTCTAATTCTAGACTGACGACGGTAATAAAGGCATGACTTTCAAAAAGAAATGCTGCTTGGTATTCTACCAGTTTGCAAAATTTGGTATCTTCCATTTCTGCCAACCAATTTGCCACTGGAAATCGCTGGAGTTCTGCACTTATCGGAACATTCTGTACTCTTCATTGGAACCAGGATTTTTAAAATGATTCTTCTTTCCAATATTTCAAACTTTTCTAATTTATAATTTAATACTAGGCGTTCGCTCGCGTATAGACAGTACTGTATTGACAGTGAAAATCTTGCAGTTTCAACCGGGTCAGTAAAGGAATGAATGAAGTCCCCATCTAGCGGCGAGGACAGGAACTGTGCCGACTACCAAAGCCTGTCGCAGTCCTCTGGGGTAATGAATAATAACTGGCAGATGAAATTGGACTGAATGAAAGTTGAAAAGGAAAACCGGAGTACCCGGGGAGAAACCTGTCCCGCTTCCGCTTTGTTGAGCACAAACCTCACACGGAGTGACCGCGATTTGAACCACGGAATCCAGCGGTGAGAGTGCGGCGCGCTGCCGCCTCAGCGACGGAGGCTCTCACTAGTTTATTATAGTGCCTTATTTTAAGACTTTTGGATAAGCAATTGTTTTGTAGAAGATCTTAGTAATACCATATGGCATATCTATCTTGCGTATCTTTTCTTGTATAGCAGACTACTCTAAACTAAGATCCAACCTCTGTATTCGGGAGACAAGTGGGTTCGGGCTCTACTGTTGGCTGTCCTGGGAATGGTTTTCGGCAGTTTTCCATTTTCACTTCCAGGCAAATGCCGGGACAGTTCCCATTCATGAGCCAAAGCCGATTCCCAGTTTCATTCCTCACCTCACCTCACCTCACCTCACCTCACCTCACCTCACCTCACCTCACCTCACCTCACCTCACCTCACCTCACCTCCTTTCCTCTCATCTCATCTCATCTCATCTCATTTCATTTCATTTCATTTCATTTCATTTCATTTCATTTCATTTCATTTCATTTCATTTCATTTCATTTCATTTCATTTCATCTCATCTCATCTCATCTCATATCATATCATATCATATCATATCATATCATATCATATCATATCATATCATATCATATCATATCATCTCCTCTCATCTCCTTTCCTCCCTTCTCTCATCTCATATCATCTCATGTCATGTCATCTCATCTCATCTGCTTTCTTCTCCTCTTCTCTCATCTCATACCATCTCCTCGCCTCACCTCACCTCACCTCACCTCACCTCACCTCATCTCATCTCATCTCATCTCATCTCCTCTCCTCTCCTCTCCTCTCCGCCCCTCTTCTCTCATCTCATCTCATCTCATCTCAACTCATCTCATCTCCTTTCATCTCCTTTCCTCTCCTCTTTTCTCATCTCATCTCATCTCATCTCATCTCATCTCACCTCATCTCATCTCATCTCATCTCATCTCATCTCATCTCATCTCATCTCATCTCGTCTCCCTCTTTTTTTTTGCTACTAGTTAAACGTCTCCTCCTATGTTTTCTCAAGAGTTCAAAAGGAACTTTCGTTTCAAATACGGACGGCAACAATGGACATTGATTCTGTACGAGACGTTATGGCAGGCTTGTCAATTTCAAGTTATATTTCATTTTTTGCATTGAAGGCAAACGTTTTTGCAAGAAGTGAGGTCAGTTTGTGTAAATAATGTAAATATATATATATATATATATATATAGGTTCGTTAATACGCTTACCACAATGAAGATCATTTCTTATATTAACACCTAGGCACTCACAGTGTTCCCCAAGTAATTGCGCAGAAATACCAGGTAAAGTTCCGAGAACTAACGTGCAAGCAATATATATATATATATATATATATTGCGTGTCTCTAATAGTCCTTGAAAAGGCATTGGGTTCTTCCATTTTTTCATTTTCTAATTTTTGAGTTTTGTAATCTACCACGCGATTTTATAGCTGATGAAGTCTCAAACAGAGATAAAACATGTCCCTAAATATTTTTAACATGTTTTTATTTAAATAGTTCACTTGTAAAGTGTTGTGTATTGATTGGGTGGCCCAAAACCTAACATTGTTTCTCAGTTTTACTGTATCAATACGGATCTACACGATGAAGTTCGTAAATTATACAGATCGAAATATACGAGACAGACGAGCATCTCGTCTCCTTATTCTCAAGTCTTCGCAGCCCACTTTGCAACATTCTCGTAATACAACTCCTTGGAATCGTTTCCTATCATGTACTGTAGTCCTAGTGTGGGTGCCATACACTGTAACCATCGTCTAATTGGGGTCTTACCAGAGACTTATACGTACACTCCTTTACATCCTTACTGCAACCCCCATAAATACTCGCATAACCATATGACGAGATCTGTAACCTTTCTTAACGACCTCGTTAATATGATTACCACAATGAAAATCATTTCTTATATTAACACCTAGGCACTCACAGTGTTCCCCAAGTAATTGCGCAGAAATACCAGGTGAAGTTCCGAGAACTCACGTGCAAGCAATTTGAGGCGCTGTTAATAAACTTAAGTGCATCAGAACTGTATGTTGACATATCTTGTTTAGCAAACACTTCCTCAAGTTAGTACACTAGTACTCGGCCGCACCATAGCAATTAGAGCTGCCATTAGCTAAATGATCTAATTTGTACAAGGTAGCCAAGTCCTGTATTTACAAAACACAGTTACGAGCGTATTTACTGAAAGGTATCTATACACCATGAAAAATTTTGCTTCACATATAGAGTATTAGTTACTGACACTTTACATACAAAAATGATTTTTTTTTCTTCTATTGGCACTCATTCCTGAGCAAGAAACCAAAAACGAAAACATTTCCATACACGATGACGTCCTCGCCGAGCAGAACGACTAACTGCTCCTCACAGTCAATACAGCCAAGTCACTGCCCCCCATAACAGTTCTATGTGAACAAATATATATTGTTGCCATTGATGCTTTCACGGCTCGTACTTATAGACATGATATAGGCCTAGGCTTTTGGGCTTATGCCGTGTCAAGAAAATAGCGTGAAATTCTTTACGTTTCGCAGAGAACTGTGCTCTGCGTCATCAGAAGAAAATCTCTACTGCCCACGAGGAAGGCTTCTTAAACAATGAGCTTTGAATTTAGACGTTATAATAGAAGTGGAAATTGTACGTTCATTCGTCACCAGATGGCTCCTCGGATGCGGTACAGCGCTAGCGTTCGAAGCGGAAGCTGACGGAACCATCAGAATCAGTTTAAGAGGTTCACATAACATGTGTACGTAACATATCACATTGACAGTTGTATGACATTGACACAAGTCTGGAATGAAACATCAGGCGATGGGGAACATACGAATTTGGAAAACACCGAGACGAAATAACAATAACGCTCCGTATCAAGGAACATGAACGTAATATTCGTCTCAACCAGCCAGCTCTATCGTGGGTCATGATGTCATGTTCCAAGATGCTCGAGCTCTTACCCACGCTAGACACTACAGGTCCAGGATTATACGGGAAGCTGTGGAAATACGTAGAAAGCCTAACAATTTCAAAAGGGACACTGGCTATCAATTAAGTAATACCTGGTTGCCTGCCATTAAGGATTTCCCTGTCCCTTCACTATTGTTATTTCGTCTCTATGTTTTCCAAATTCGTACGTTGCTCATCGCCAGAGAGGTTTCATTCCAGGCTTGTGTCAAATGTCATACACCTGTCAATGTCATATGTTACATACACATGTTATGTGACCCTCTTAGACTGACTCTGATGGTTTCGTCAGCATCCGCTTCGAACGCTACCGTTGTACCGCGTCCGGTGAGCCATCTGGTGACGAATGAACGTACCATTTCCACTTCTATTATAAGTCTAAGTTCTCGTGGGCAGTCGAGATTTTCTTCTGATGACGCAGAGCAAAGTTCTCTGCGAAACGTAAAGAATTTCACCCTATTTTCTTGACACGACATAAGCCCAAAAGCCTATATCATGTGTAAATATATATTTTGCTTTTCTGAGAAAATCACTCTCAGTCAACCGCTTACAGCTGAACTTCTGCTGCGCTCAAAGAGGTCGAGGCGCGTCCCTATTGCGAACACTTGCAAGAACAGCATCTGTCTCGTTTCAACACCATAAGGGACACATTTTTTTCCATATTTAAACAACTCACTTTTGCCATAGTTAAAATGATCTACTTACAGTAGCTTTTAATGAAGCAATACTTGAGCTTGGAAAAATAAACTTACCATTTTTGAAATTTATGATACAATGTCAAAATTGACGCCCAAGGTTTTTGTAGGAAAGGCGATATTTTTTCGGTGTGGGCATGAATACATCAACACCTTCCAAATCTTCGGAATGAAGTGAAATCTAACCTAAAGAGCTTTTACAATGCTGCTATAAATTATATGAAAAAAATTATGACTTCAATATTCTTAAGAAAGTAGAGGCTTTATTTTTGAAATACAGTATGCTACACTTTCTGGTTTTGAAGAAATGATTAATGCTTTGGAATTTGCTGCAATGTGTCCAGCTTTTAATTTGGATAGCTTTACTGAAGCATTTTCTTCCCGTACCACTGAATTAAGTGATTCTGGAGCTGTACTGATACTGATGGTGATCAGAGTTGTAATTCTTCTTCTTCTTAGTCTGCTTACCCTCCAGGGTTGGTTTAACTCTCGGACTCAGCGAGGGATCCCATCTATACCGCCTCAAGGGCAGTGTCCTGGAGCGTGAGACATTGGGTCGGGACATACTTGTGGGCCGAGACCCACTCTTCACCCACCGACCGTTCTACTTCACGTTTACCATTAATTTTATCTTGGAGAATTACTTGTAGGAAGTGGTATTAACTGTTCAAAATCACATGACCAACGTATTCTAGCTTCCATCTCTTGATGGTAGTGAGAATTTCTGGTTCTTTGTTCATACGGTGCATAACTTCTATATTGGTCAGTTTATGTGCACAACCTAAGGAAAAGAGGTCACATCTGAATGTTTCTTATCAGAAGTGAGGTGTGGGTACCCGTCTAGACGATGACGTCATGTGTACCTACACAAAAAGTTAACCTCCGCCCTCTGAACGCGGAAGCGGAAACGTTCTAGAGCGACCTTGCTCCCTCCGATCACGCGATAAGCTTCTGTACAGGAGCACACCTACTGTTCGATATGAAATGTCCACACTTGTGTGCTTGAGGATGGTTCTTCTTAAAATAATAACCACCACCCCACAACCGCTTGTGGATTATAGTCATTATTGCCAGTTGCAGGGTGAAAGCTTTATCCTGCGGAAATTGCAGGTCTAGTATGGACTGAAAATTTATTTTAGTAAAATATGTCAAATCATAGAGACTTCCTTATTATACTGTATTTCTTATTCGAATTTTGTTTTATGGTCATCTGTCACTTCTGATTTGCATTTAGGACTGTGAGCCATGTGGCAGATTTCCTCCCTATGAATTGTTTACCAACTACTTTCTTAAATGATATTAAAGAAGTTAGAAATTCGCTGATAAACTAGGTGAAAACAACCCTCTTCACTTTTTTGGTACATCTGTGCTGTTTTCTCTAAATAATATAGAATACATGCATTAAAAGACCGCTTTTTTCTGTTTCTTCTTTTATTTGTATTCTTCCTTCGGGGTACGTAAACATCTTAAATACTACGCAGTTTAATAAAAATACATTCTTATACACTACATTTTATGTCTTGTTGTCTGGCGCAAGACAAACAGATTTTCTGCTTATCCGACATGTGAGAAGAGCTAATCATGACAGAAACAGGAATCTTTCAAATTAACTCCGCAATAGTAGAACGTTTGACCCTGAACCTTATTGACAGTCATGCAGTAAGCTAATCTCACTGTAAGTTGTAATATTTTGAAACAAAATTACAAATCTTTTGAGCCGGGCTGAGTGGCTCAGACGGTTAAGGCGCTGGCCTTCTAACCCCAACTTGGCAGGTTCGATCCTGGCTCAGTCCGGTGGTATTTGAAGGTGCTCAAATACCATAGCCTCGTGTCGGTAGATTTACTGGCACGTAAAAAAACTCCTGCGGGACTAAATTCCGGCACCTCGGCGTCTCCGAAGACCATAAAAAAGTAGTTAGTGGGACGTAAAACAAATAACATCATTACAAATCATTTGAAATCAATGCAATTCTTGGTATGAAAACCGATTTTCCTTTTTCTTTGCCGGTTAGGATTACTGCCTCGATGATGTTGTTAAGGAGCTGTTTCAGTAAGTATCTGCTTTATATTCAAGAACTACATAAAATACTCACATATGTACTCAAGCAGTATAGCCTTGTAGAGTACATTCTCACTCCGATCCTTCTCACTCATTTTAATACATTCAGTGACGAAGTGTCCGACTCGTTGGCTGAATGGTCAGCGTACTGGCCTTCGGTTCAGAGGGTCCCGGGTTCGATTCCCGGCCGGGTCGCGGATTTTAATCTTCATTGGTTAATTCCAATGGCCCGGGGGCTGGTTGTTTGTGCTGTCCCCAACATCCCTACAACTCACACACCACACATAACACTATCCTCCACCACAACAACACGCAGTTACCTACACATGGCAGATGCCGCCCACCCTCATCGGAGGGTCTGCCTTACAAGGGCTGCACTCGGCTAGAAATAGCCACACGAAATTAATTAATTTAGTGACGAAGTCGGCCACTTTTAACCCCCACATCTCCCACACCACCACAGCTACCGACACGCAACTACTGTAGTGCACGATGGGAGACTCGAGGCCATTACCACACACAAACACCAGTGGTCTGCAGTGGATGGTAGTGTCTGCAAGGTGAAATAAGCCAAGACACACATATCTATTTTTATATAGAGTGAGATATAGATTATGCCAATCCCTAATTCCTCTTCCTAATAACGAATATTAGGTCCAGATTCGTCCTCTTGAATTCTAACTTTATCTCCATATTATGATCATTCCTACTTTTAAAAACTACATTTCTTATTCGTCTACTAATGTCATCCAATGTCACCTCTCCACCGAAGTTCAGAACATTACGCTTAATCGGGCAGCTCGTCTCCTTACTACAAAGTCTTCCCAGCCCAAAGATTGCAATATTTTTGTAACTTGGTAGGAATTCGCCCAGAACAAATCGTACTACTTTCCTAAGAATCTTTTTTCAGTTCTCGAACGAAGTAATCCTAGTGAGGGTCCAATACACTAGAAATTTGAACAATGTCTTTGAGAAAATATGAAGGCAGTAAATGTATGTTTACATGGATATCTAAATTTCAATTGCTTCATGCCAGCGTTATGTTATTAGCCTTTATTGTTTTATTAAATTAAGTCTCCTTATTCACCTCTATGTCTGTAACCGGCCACCAGCGATTTCTGAATTAAAAGAAAGCACTTTTTCCTTTGCGAAAACCAAATGATTATATATATATTTCGGTCATGGCCATCAATCAACAGTTACTGATTTCAGATGACCACCAGCCATAAGACATAGACTGTACGGTACCTAGGTAACATTGTCTGGCCATCCATTCATACCTTACATCACAGCCTGCACGCTTGCTGGGTAACATTGTCTGGCCATCCATCCATACCTTATATCATAGCCTGCACGGTTGCTACGTAACATGGCCTGGCCATCCATTCATACCTTACATCACAGCCTGCACGGTTGCTGGGTAACATTCTCCGGCCATCCATTCATACCTTACATCACAGCCTGCACGGTTGCTAGGTAACATTGTCTAGCCATCCATTCATACCTTACATCAAAACCAGCACGGTTGCTAGGTAACATTGTCTGGTCATCCATCCGTACCTTATATCAGAGCCTGCACGGTTGCTAGGTAATATTGTCTGGCCATCCATTCATACCTTACATCACATCCTGCACGGTTGCTGGGTAACATTGTCTGACCATCCATCCATACCTTATATCATAGCCTGCACGGTTGCTAGGTAACATTGTCTGGCCATCCATCCATACCTTATATCACAGCCTTCGCGGTTGCTAGGTAACATTGTCTGGCCATCCATCCATACCTTATATCACAGCCTGCATGGTTGCTAGGTAACATTGTCTGGCCATCCATCCATACCTTATATCACAGCCTGCACGGTTGCTAGGTAACATTGTCTGGCCATCCATCCATACCTTATATCACAGCCTTCGCGGTTGCTAGGTAACATTGTCTGGCCATCCATCCATACCTTATATCACTGCCTGCACGGTTGCTAGGTAACAATGTTTGGCCATCCATCCATACCTTATATCACAGCCTGCACGGTTGCTAGGTAACATTGTCTGGCCATCCATCCATACCTTATATCACAGCCTTCGCGGTTGCTAGGTAACATTGTCTGGCCATCCATCCATACCTTATATCACTGCCTGCACGGTTGCTAGGTAACATTGTTTGGCCATCCATCCATACCTTACATTACAGCCTGCACGGTTGCTGGGTAACATTGTCTGGCCATCCATCTGTACCTTATATCACAGCCTGCACGGTTGCTAGGTAACATTGTCTGGCCATTCATCCATACCTTACATCACAGCCTGCACGGTTGTTGGGTAACATTCTCTGGCCATCCATTCATACCTAACATCACAGCCAGCACGGTTCTAGGTAACATTGTCTGGCCATCCATCTGTACCTTATATCACAGCCTGCACGGTTGCTGGGTAACATTCTCTGGCCATCCATTCATACCTAACATCACAGCCAGCATGGTTGCTAGGTAACATTGTCTGGCCGTCCATCCATACCTTATATCACAGCCTGCACGGATGCTAGGTTTACACTTCCGTCACATATTTTGTGACGCATACTTCCATAACGCAAATTTTCAGATGATGCCCAGCCATAAGACATATTTATGTTAAAAGGTAGTCCTCAAATCTAAAAATGGTACGCTACAACTGAGATGGAGTGAACCATTATAATCAGTGCACTTACACGTTCTTCATTCTCTGCTTGTGGTCCAAATTTGAAGTCTGCTTTGATCATTTTGTGAAATGTAACCTCTATGTCCTGGGTATAGCATCTTCATATTCAGAGACAGAAACTTTTCACACTCCTTAAGGGGATGGGTACAGTAAACAACCTTCAAAATTTGGACATTTTAAATAATTTGTATATCAGCTTCTACTGTATGTATGGCAATGAAACTTTCTAAATGAAGCATACTACATGTTTACTATGCAAGCACATATCTCAGAATTGATTTTGGCATTGTTGAATTCGCCAATTAATTATTCAAAATGGTGGCTCCTTGTGTGTCTGTACTCACCGTTTCCTTCATAGCTGGGTCATTAATCAATAAATTAGTGTTCTGCTTTTTTAAGTGTACTGATTGAAGTGACAGCTACAAAACTGACCACTTCCAGAATTATATTTGCCAAATTGGTATTTTTAATTTTGTGTTACTTAAATATTGCATATTTTGGTCATTTTTTTTGCATGTAGATAAATTTTTTTACAAACAATTATCAACCCTAGGCATATGAATTAGGTCAGTTTTGTAGACACTGTCACTAAGATCATCTGAGAAAAGTGGCATTGCAATACACCATATAATTTAGGAGTTACAAGGGAAATGGTTTTGAAAAATATAGTTTTGAGAAAATGAGCTCCAAAGTTATATGACGCCTGTAAAGACACAGCAGCCCTCCAGTGTGTGCAAAAATGCTGCTGGGACATAGAATGTTCCCTCTAAAACAGTTTTCTCAGCTTCATATTCCAGTATTAATTTTCTTCTGCTTCGTCTGGCCCCTTTTGTGGCTTCTCATAACCTTTTTTCAGCAGACTTCATTCGCATCACGTATTCTTGTAGCAATGCACGTTCACAAAAGACACCAGGATTCAAGCCCATTTCTTGCACCATTGCCAACCTACTCTTAACTCCATCACTAAATGTCATAACTGCATCATTTGTGGCAATCTTCACAGTTGTCTTTCCACAGAATCCAGTTTTTGGGTACATTTTCCAAATCCTAGCGTTGTGAGACTCATTAGCATTCTGTGTATAACCTCCTAAACACCTTTCCAACAGTTTAGTAGCAACTAAATCCTTGAAAACAGGCTTCATCACATCCATAACAGCTGATTGTAATGTGTTTTTGTGTTTGTATTCTTGAACTCTGCCTGCAGTGACAGCGCGCTGGTACGGGCACCAAGAATGATCTCCTTCTGGGCAGAAGTAATGAAGTGGATTTTCATCAGATGAGTTTTTATTTTACCAAATAGCCCAGATAGCAGTTCTGATATCATTTACTGATGTTGAGTTACTTCTTGTGGCATTTTCATTGTAGGTCGTCAGAGTGTTTATTGCAGAATCTGTCAGTATCTTCTTTCCAGACAGTAATTTGCCATCTGAAAGTTTTTTCCCTTGAATTCTTTCTTCAGATTTCTCAGTCGTGTGCCCATACGTTTCTGAACATGTTCAACACATTCAGCTTTGGTTATTGATACACTAGGACCATACTGTTGCATATCTTACACAGCTTTGAATGAATTTGTGTCACCTTCACCAATGTATGTTATGTACCGTACGCCATACCTTATCTCTAGAACGTTCAGAATTCTCTAAATAGCCTACGCAATGTCTAGCATTTTAAATCATAACTCGTAAACTAGTGCAGATATTAAAATAATTCTTTCACCAAAATGAACTAGAAGAGTGTAGTTAAACATTAATAAATACTTTGAAAAAACAAATTTTTGAATGTTGTTTACTGTACCGATCCCCAAGGAAAAAATAATTCTATCCTATTCCTGTGGACTACCCCAGAGACTGGTTTTATGATGCAGCTGTGCTAATTTTTTCATTTCTACGTGACTAGTGCACTCTATATCCCCTTTAATCTGTTTGTCATACTCACACCTTTGTCTACACTTACCATACTTACCCTCACACTTTTTTCAAAAACGAACTGACCCAGTACTGGGAGTCTCAAGATGTGTCCTATTAGTCTATTTCTTCTTCTGGTCAAATTTCGCCAATCATTCTCCTCTCATCAATCTGATTCCTGTGATCCGATCTTTCCTTCTCACTTTCATCTGTTACTTGATAATGCGACTGTCAGTTCTTTTGAATCCCACTTCGATAGTTTCAGGAGGGGATGAGTGAGTTAGACCGAAGGCCTACCGGCCAGCGTGATGTTATGTAACAGTCTCTGCTTCTGGTGTCCCTTCCGTCTGGTGTCTCCATGAAATTTTTCGAAGACGGAGCTAGAGCATTGTTATTATGGACGTACCCCAAAGATACTAGAACGCTATCACCAGGAAAATAAAAGCAGGCTCGCCTCGGGTAGGTGTGATATTGAGTAGTCTGTTACGAGTCGTCGTGCACGGGTAGTTCAGCATGTGGAGCGGTCACGAGAGTTGATTGTGTGAGTTATCGGTCTTGTCTGGAATCGAGCCAAGTGTACGGTAGTCGTTCATTGTGACAGCTAGTGGACGTGCTTGTCCGCTGAGCACTAAGTACAGAGAGCATCATTTCAGTTATTGAATTGCTGTTTGGATTTCCAAATTAAAACTGACTGACTGCCTGCATGGTGCTGCCTCCTTTAGGAATATTTGTTAAGGCCTTTGTAATAGAACTGCCAACGGACAGGATCGTGGCGCAATATTTCAAATTTTTATTTACAATTTTAAGGTTTTAATTTAACTCACTGGCATAATTTTGAACACTGCAAAATAGATCGGAATGTTTAGTCATCGATGGTCACATCTTAACCTTGCAGATACTACAAGGAAGGACTTCATCAACATGTATGTCTTAGAAACAATCAAATGAATCATGAATAGAGAAGTCGAGAAGATGGTTACGAACAGGAACTTCCACCATGCTGTGCAGTTACCAGCTGGGTGTCCGGCTCCATGGCTAAATGGTTAGCATGCTGGCCTTTGGTCATAGGGTTTTCGGGTTCGTTTCCCGGTAGGGTCAGGAATTTTAACCATCTTTGATTAATTTCTCTGGCACGGGAGCTGGGTGTAGGTGTCATCTTCATCATCATTTCATCCTCATCACGACGCGCAGGTCGCCTACGGGAGTCAGATCAAAAGACCTGCACCTGGCGAGCCGAACATGTCCTCGGACACTCCCGGCACTAAAAGCCGTACGCCATTTCATTTCATTACCAGTTGGGTGAAGTGTCACATGTTTAATAACATTATCATTATAGACCGTTATGACTTCCAGCGTTCAGTCTGCAGGCCTCTGTGAATTTACTACATATCGCCACAATCCTCTATTTGCAACTAGCGCTGTGGCCTCATTTAGTTCTATACCTCTTATCTTTAAGTCGTTAGAAACTGAGTCTAACCATCGTCGTCTTGATCTACCTCTACTTCTCTTACCCTCCTTAACAGAGTCCATTACTATTCTCCTAGGTAACCTATCCTCCTTCATTCGCCTCACATGACCCCACCACCGAAGCCGGTTTATGCGTACAGCTTCATCCATCGAGTTCATTCCTTTGTCTTTATCTCCTCATTCCGAGTACCTGCCAATGTTCCCACCTGTTTGCACCAGCAATCATTCTCGCTACTTTCACGTCCGTTACTTCTAACTTATGCTGTTTAATAATTTGTGTCATTTTTCAACTTTGAAAATAAATTCAAATTTTCATTATTTCTACATTGTCTGGCAAGAATTTAAATTTCTTCAAATTCTGGACTATTGTAATCTTACATCTTCTTTGTCTACAAATTTATGTAATTAATATGCCGTTAACTCTTTCGGCAATGAAACGGCTCAAAGGGAACTGGAACATATCACGATATATTTCCAAATCATACCAGCTAGAATCGATCAACAAGCTAGAAGCACATGGGTTGCGTCTTGGTTATTCGCTAGACATTATGGAGAACGTGAAACGTGAACTGGAAGGTATCCTAGGAAACCTCGAACCTGTCCTTAAACGAAATCCGGGCTACGACATCATGGTAGCCATAAACAAATACTATAGCTCATTCCACGCTAAGAAAACAGTACGGCTCTTATGGAAGTACAAGGAGTGAACACACCCCCTCTGAGACACCCAAAATTAATCCTGATTAAGGGATATTATACTGCACTTTGTAATATATTATGAAAGATAGATAAAAATGATGAGACATTTTTGCCAGTTAGTTATTAAAATAACTACATAACATTTTCTTTTTCATAAATACATTTGTAGGGAGGAAGCGCAATGGCGGGAACAGCCATCGCTTCATTGTCTTCCTTCATTTTCTTTCTTCTGTGTTGCTCTGGTAGAAGCCTCGTGTAGTCCCTCACTCTGTGAACCACCGGTAGCTCACTTCTGTAGTGAAGTCATCTACAGTATTTATTTATTGCGTGTGTGTTTTCAGGCTTTAAATCAGCGGTAATTGTCTTGTGTTGAGTGAGAATTATGCGATACGCCTACGTGTGTGATTCTGTTTTTTAATATATACTGTGTTTTTGTTGAGTCATCTACAGTATTTATTTGTTGCGTCTGTCTTCTAGCCTTTATTGCCCGTAGACATTTATCAAATGCAATGAAATGCACCTCTTACCCCTCGAGCCCATAAACATTATTTGGCCCATTCCTCCCCGCCCCCCCTCCCAGCCACCATTTTGCCTTACACTTCAAGGATGAGGATTTTTATGTGCCGTAGTTTGCCTCTGATTCTGTACAAACCAAACTAGCCCCTGTAAACCCCCGTCCACTTTAGTTCATAAAAATAATTTGTAGCTTAGTTTCTTCCATTTTTTGTCTTGAGCTTACTGAATTTCACGAATTTATGTGCTGCCGTCTTCCCGTGATGGTGTTGAGCAGAGCCGTTCGATATGACAACCCTGTTGTCATAAGAGCAATACTGTTTTCTTAACATAGAATGAACTATAGCCTGGTACTGATAATGTCTATCTACCAGAATGTTTATGTATGCTCAACTGAAGGGCGGCCGTCGGCACTACGGCGGATATCAAAAAGGATTCAGGGACGTACTAAAGTCAGGCATGAAGAAGTACCGCATCAACACCACTTACTGGGAAACAAAAGCAGCTAACCGCCTGGTATGGCGACGTCTTATCCACGAAGGTTCTAACCTGTCACATCCGTACATGTAGAGAGATCATTATCCACACTTAAACAAATTTTAGTAGACAAACGCTACAGATTTATACCAGAAAACTTGGAGAAGTTTGTTGTACTGTGCTGCAAATCAATTTATGGACAGGAAACGTAATGTGTGCAGGGTAAAATGAAAGGGGAATGTCTATTAAACTGTGTTTCTTCACGTTTGTGTTTTTGGACTGTTTATTTACAACCTTAGTAACTTATTTATCATGTGTATTATTTTTTAATTTTTTTGCTATTTTGCTTTACGTCGCACCGACATAGATAGGTCTTATGGCGACGATGGGACGGGAAAGGCCTAGGAATAGGAAGGAAGCGGCCGTGGCCTTAATTAAGGTACTGTATAGCCCCAGCATTTTCCTGGTGTAAAAATAGGAAACCACGGAAAACCATCTTCAGGGCTGTCGACAGTGGTATTCGAACCCACTATCTCCTGGATGCGAGCTCACAGCTGCGCGCTCTTAACCCCACGACCAACTCGCCCGGTGTGTGTATTAATTAACACACTGTGATCACTTTGAACCGTTTCATTGCCGAAAGAGTTTACGGCATTAACTACCTCACATTTACAGTCGAAACTCAATATCTACCTCACTCGAATTTCCAATATCTCGAAAGTAACTTCAATTTCCCGGCCGTTTACCCTATTCTTCAGGTGTATCTATTTCTCTATTAGTCGAAATTCGGTTACACGAATTTCTCGATTTCTCAAAGCAAATATTTCCTCCCTTGAAACAAAACATTCTCTGTGACTCGAATTTTGTGCAATATTAACTGTGCAGGTCCGCCTCCGTGGTGTAGTGGTTAGCGTGATTAGCTGCCACCCCCGGAGGTCCGGGTTCGATTCCCGGCTCTGCCTCGAAAATTTGAAAAGTGGTACGAGGGCTGGAACGGGGTCCACTCAGCCTCGGGAGGTCGACTGAATAGAGGTGGGTTCGATTCCTACCTCGCCCATCCTCGAAGTGGTTTTCCGTGGTTTCCCACTTCTCCTCCAGGCGAATGCCGGGATGGTACCTAACTTAAGGCCACGGCCGCTTCCTTCCCTCTTCCTTATCTATCCCTTCCAGTCTTCCCATCCCTCCACAAGGCCCCTGTTCAGCATAGCAGGTGAGGCCGCCTGGGCGAGGTACTGGTCATTCTCCCCAGTTGTATCCCCCGACCAAGAGTCTGAAGCTCCAGGACACTGCCCTTGAGGCGGTAGAGGTGGGATTCCTCACTGAGTCCGAGGGAAAAGCCGAACCTGGGGGGTAAACAGATGATGATGATGATGATGATGATTATCTGTGCAATGCGGCATTTGTGATTTGTGAGGAACAGTTAACAAGAAAGGGTTACAGTGATGCTGGGAGCTAATATGATGGGAACCGAAAAGCAAACTTCTAGTGATCGGAAAATGGGCGAAGCTTCGTTGCTGTTGGGTGTCAATTCATTACCGGTCACGTAAGAAAGCAACCTAAGTCCTGGATGACAAGCTGCATCTTGGCTGCGTGGTTTCGAACCTACATACAGAGTCAGTCGAATATACATGACAGTGTTTCTCACAGAAATAAATATTGTTAAAAAGTATGTGGAAGAATAGAAGGTTAACAGTAAACAGAAGAGATTAACGATTTTTTTTCCAAAGGTGTTAACGGAGGTTTCACTACTGTATGTTCTGTATTCTATCTTCTAAAAAGTTACTTTAATCATCATCATCTGTTTACCCTCCAGGTTCGGTTTTTCCCTCGGACTCGGCGAGGGATCCCACCTCTACCGCCTCTAGGGCAGTGTCCTGGAGCTTCAGACTCTTGGTCGGGGGATACAACTGGGGAGAATGACCAGTACCTCGCCCAGGCGGCCTCACCTGCTATGCTGAACAGGGCCCTTGTGGAAGGATGGGAAGATTGGAAGGGATAGGCAAGGAATAGGGAAGGAAGCGGCCGTGGCCTTAAGTTAGGTACCATCCCGGCATTCGCCTGGAGGAAAAGTGGGGAAACCACGGAAAACCACTTCCAGGATGGCTGAGGTGGGAATCGAACCCACCTCTACTCAGTTGACCTCCCGAAGCTGAGTGGACCCCGTTCCAGCCCTCGTACCACTTTTCAAATTTCGTGGCAGAGCCGGGAATCGAACCCGGGTCTCCGGGGGTGGCAGCTAATCACGCTAACCACTACACCACAGAGGCGGACAGTTACTTTAATAAGGATAATAATTAAAGCGATGCCGTAAAAGACGAGTTTCTTAGTATATTTTTAAATACTGTATTCAGTATAAGCCCGTAGACACATGTGATTCAATTATGCGCTATATGTGCTCGAAAACGGCATTCTCCATATCTTGAAATTTCGATAACTCGAAATAAAATTTAACTCCCGATGTGATTCGAGATATCGAGGTACTTGAAGACTGCTTGTAAACACCTGCTAGGAGACGTGTGCATATTGTTTTAACAATGAATACTGACAGACTGATACGTCTCACCAAGTTTGCACGGATTGTTTGTCCTAGTGGAACAGCTGCAGCTATAAGTAGTGTGATTTGTAGAGCCCGGATTTTTATGCATTAATAGGTTAGAATGCAAACTTACTGAAGCGAGTAACAAGTATAGTCTACCTTCACAACCATTATGCCATAGGGTTTGCATAAACATTAGGGGTACGGCCCATCAGAACCCCTAAAGTTTATGTTATTCTTGCTACATTACGGGCGAGCGGGTGGCCGACACTTCCTACTAACCAACTTAGTATGCAGTCTAACCTGTTACGGCATAAAATCCGGGCTTTAATGATTTGATATTTTGTTTTTCATTTGGTTTATTCATGATAAATTTTATATATATATTGGTGTGGGCGAATCGCATGAGTCTATTAAAGGAATATTACGTTTGCATTTCATACAAGTGTTTAATAGCATGAACATAAGTGCATATATTTCACCATTTTTTGCGGCATAGTTGCATGTATATATCGGTGATTTATACTCCATGTAAATACGATGTCTAGTGATCACGCATAAGACATGACCTTCTGGCGGTCGTGTACCAGTTTATCTAATGCAAGTGTCGCTCGTGAGGTATTTATAAACCCTTATTAACATTCCATTGCGCTCTGTTAATGAACCTTGACACTGAGTTAACAGTAGATGACGCAAATCCAGTCCCTCAATAGCAGTTATGGTGAAGTTCGTGTCGTTGAAAACGTGAATATCCATCAATGACGCAGAAGTGCTGTGATAGTACATATATCACACCCCCGAATTATATGTAGAAGTTAGAGATATTATTGTCAGTATTCGATTTTTTATTATTATTATTATTATTATTATTATCAGTCTTTCATTTGTATATTTTGCCATTTATATTGGTAAGCTGGAAGATATCCACATATGTAGGTATGAGTAATTTGTTTTGCACCAGTGGGAAAACATTGCTGTAATAACTCTGGTAATTTGAATGAGTCATCTGGCTACCCCAGTGTGTTGTGATGTACTTGTGTCAGGGAATTCCATTTGTCATGTATATATCCCAGCCTGATGAGATGAGCTTGTTGTTGTACCAGGGAAAGTTTGGTGATTCATGAAAACTCCCCAGAGTTTGTTATTGTCTTGGGAGGAAGAAGTAGTTCAGGGCTTGGTCTTGATTTGAGATCACTCATGATTGGCTGGCAAGCACCAATCCAGACGTCTCATCTGAGAGGAGGGGGATGTTGATGTCTATAAAGGTTGATGATACGGCGGCAACTAAAGATGATTGTATGAGGATTGTATGAGAGATTGTAAGAAACATTGTAAGGGTGATTGTAAGGAACGAGAAGGAAGACAACTACAACTACAACTGACACACTGTACGGGAAGGAAGTGATGCTGATGCACGGTGCTGGAGTGACACGGCAGCAATGGACTGGACTTCAAACGTTCGTGGAGCGTAGTCGTGTTATGTTTGTGGAAAGTGGCTGATTGTGGAGAGTGCTTGCGCATTAAGTATTATAGCACTTGTGGCGGCCTAGCATTATATGTTGGTGAAAGCTATCTCAGACTTTCCATAAATTTATATGTTGAGGATCGACAGACGTGTGTATATATCTTTACAAGTGTTAAAATATGTGAACACAGTAGTACAAGGTACAGTATCTGTGTGATGTGATAACTGCCGATTATGAGAAT
Source organism: Anabrus simplex (assembly GCF_040414725.1). NCBI lineage: Eukaryota > Metazoa > Arthropoda > Insecta > Orthoptera > Tettigoniidae > Anabrus > Anabrus simplex. Next base: position 71,062,906 of record NC_090275.1, on the reverse strand, counting down.
CGGTAAATCGAATTGATCTAGAGACAGTGAAGGGTATTTATCTTCATACATGTACATTGTTCATCGGACCATCTACAAATGGTAGCTTAGTTCTCGCTTTCGTTTTCCCACGGTTTTTATTATTGTTGTAAATATGGAGTCTTCCAGCAATATTTTATGTGTGTATTGTATGTATAATGTTGTATGTTGATGAGGTGCTCATGCACGGAATTTGTTCAGAATATAGTTAGCTATTTTAGAATCAGTGTTATTGATAAACCTAGGTGCAGTTCCTACCTAATTAGTCGTTTTCAGGAGGTTAGGTAAGGCCTGCAGCAGATGTACCAGTACGCAGCATTATGTACACGCCCTGGGATATAAAGTCTATCATGCTCTTATCTAAATTCGAGGGATCCATTCTGGTGAACTCTGGCGCCCATACTACGGACATTTCGGTTAATTATGCTCATTAATTTTATTAAGTTTTTGAGTAATTTATATTTATATTTTATTTATTTATTATATTTATTTATCAGTCATCAACTTATTACAATTGGCTTCCCAACGTGTGGCTGAATGATTGGTACATCTGTTAGGCTTATAAGCGTAGGTGCACTTGTCAGGTGTGGTTGGAATTCTGCAAACTATGTCAGTGAAGTGTTTTATATGTACGTGATATGTATGTTGGAGTATGAAGAAATGTTGTAGCGAGTCGAGTATTATAAAGTTGAGAAGTAGAGAGGTTTTGAAAGTTGCTGGTACTAAGAATCAGGAGAAGAGAAGGCAAAAGAATTCCACCACATCGAGTTTATCTAATTTAAGTGAGAATAGCGAAATGGCTGATAGTAGGAAAGATCAATCGGTAACGATAGGTGAGGAACCGAGTAACCCGTCTCAAACTCAGAATGTAGGGGATCAAGGCGAGGCTTCAATGCTTATTATGCTTAAATCACTACTTGATAGTCAGAGTAAAGAGTTGAAGAGTGAATTGAATTCTTTAAGTAATGAATTAAACAGTAAGAATGAAGAGTTGAAGGGTGAACTGTCCAGTAAGATTGATAGTCAGAGTAAAGAGTTGAAGAGTGAACTGAGTTTTTTAAGTAATGAAATATACAGTATTAATAGTGAATTAAATTCAGTTAGTACGGAATTGTCCAGTAAGATTGAGAATCAAAGTAAGGAGTTAAATTTAGTGAGTGTTGAATTGTCTAGTAAAATTGATAGTTTAAGTAGTGCTGTAAATGGTAGAATAGATGAATTAAACCAGAAGTTTGACCATCAAAACAGGGAAATTCAGGAAGTCAACAATAAGGTAGAAGCTCAATGCTTGGAACTGACCGAGAAAATCGAATGTCGATTTAATGTAGTTAGGAAAGAATTTGTTGAAAACAGCAAGGAATGTGATAAGAGAATAAAAATAGTGGAAGATAAAGTAGAAGAAATAGATAGAATTAAATCCAATCAGAACGTGTTAGCGAAGCGTATAGATGAGAAGAATGAGAAATTGGAGAAAGACCGTAAGTCGGTAAAAGATGACCTCAAGTCAGTAGAAGGAAATGCCAGAATGGTAGTGGAAGAAGGAATTAAATCATGTCATGTGAAATTAAGGCAGGAGATCAGTCAAATCCAATTAGGTAGCAGCATATGTAATAGGTACGTATCTTGTACGAAGGACTCTGAATTACCCAAGTTTAATGGTCGGCAGTTTAATCCGATGGAATTCTTGAAAACGGTGGAGAAACGGTTTTCCAAGAATCTTGACGATGGTTTGATCGAGTGGAGTATGGTTGATGAGATGTTGGATATTGCATTTGTTGGAGAAGCGAGATCCTGGTTTCAAGTTTATAGACAGGGTATTTCGAGTTTAGAGGAATTTAGGGAGAAATTTAGTTCTAAATTTTGGAGTGAAGCTATTCAGGGAAGGGAAAGAGATCGCGTGCTATTTGGCAAGTATAAACCTCAGGAAGGTGTATCTATGACGGAATATTTCTTGGCGCATGTTCTGATCAGCCAGAATATTGAAGGTCTAGCATCGGAGAGAGATACAGTCCGCCAGATGTTGAGGCATTTTCCTGAGAAGGTCGGATTAGCTGCATGTATGCAGAATATTGTTACGATCAAGGAATTAGAGCAGCTGTTAGAGAGGTTTGATGCTTTGGAAGGGCAGGGGAGGACTAGGCAAAGTGAAAGTAGAAATTACGGGGATAATGGGAGACAAGGTAATCAGGTAGCGGGAGATAGGAATAATCAGAATTTCAGTCATTCTAGGCACGGGAATCAGGGTGGTAATTCCGGAAGGGGAAACAGACAGTCTAATCAGGGAGTTAATCACCAGGAATATTTTGGCAGAAGACCTAATCAAGGGGAATCAGAAAGTAGGGGGCGTACGGATCAAAGACCTCCAGATCAAGTGCCGAGAAATGATAATAGTGAACAGTCCACGTCAAGTAATTCAAACCGGAATCGGACTTCTTAGTTGGGTCAGATAGGCAGTCCGATACCGAAATTCCTATTCACGCGATGAAACAGGTAAGTTACGAGGTAGACGTGAAGGAGGAATTATTGTATGACCATGTGTTTTGTGTTCAGGGAGATTTTGAGAATAAGGGGCGTGATGAAAGTAAGAAAGATGTGTCGGATGTCTTACTTTGTGCTAGTGGTGATGGTAATAGCGGTGTTGCGATCGATAATCTTGTAGAAGTTTCTGAAATTGAAAGTGAATTTTTTTGTGAAGTTGATGAAGGTTGTTTAGTAAGTGAAGAGTGTTCACGGAGTATACATCATGAGGATGTTTTTGTTGATTTAAGTGTACGTGAGGAAAGTAAAGTTAGGTCCATTATGTGTGAAAATGGTGACTTTGAGATTAATGAAACTTCTGGTAAGAGAGTCGAAAGTAGCAGTGTTGTTGGCATGAAAGTGGTGCAAGTAGGAGCTGATATGGAAGGTGGTGAAGATGGATTAATTGTTGGGTCATTAAGTAGTAATGACAGCAATTTCAAAGTGTATTATGGTAAGAATTTCAGTAATAGAGTGAGCGTGTGTGAGAATGGAAGTGTGCGTGAGATGAAAGAAAGTCTATCCAAGCGAGTGCGTAATGTTTTATTTAATTCTGAGAGTTGTGTGAATGATTTGAATGACGTGCTGAGTGATAGCGATGTGGAATGTGTGAAAAAGTATGTGATCTGTTTGCTTGCATTAATTATAGTTCTGTGGAAGAGAAAACGTAGTGAGATTCCCGCGCATTTCAGAAAGAGGGATTTCTTTATTATGAATGTTCCGAATGAAAGCTTGTATGATTCTTGTGTGACTGGATGGGATGAATGTTTGTGTGTGAGATAGAGTGCATTCTAGAAGTAGTTAGATTTTGTTCCGGTACGCATTCCTCGCTTATCGATGCTGATGTTAAGTTTATGTATAGTTTTTCATTTATATTAGGGTCCGTATACTGTGGACAGTAGAATAGGCAAGTGTGCTTATAGGCTCCTAACCGCTGAAAATAAGGTTCGTGGAACATTTAATATCTATAGCCTTCGCAGATATAAGAGATAGGATCTGCACCTTGGATGTGTATATTATCAATTATGAGTTATGTGTACAGTAGCAAGTAGGGATTGTGTTCAATGGTATATGAAACAATCAGTTTTGTGTATATAGCCATATTATTATTATTATTATTGTTTGGACAAATTGTATTTCGTGTGTGCGAATACAATGCAGTAGACGCAATGTATATATCATTATTACAGTAAATTATGTGTTCAGTTATGCCATTATAAGGTTATGTATGAAGTTCTGTTTTATGGTGAATCATAATATGTGATATCATCGATTCACCAAGGGGGCGTTATGTGATAGTACATATATCACACCCCCGAATTATATGTAGAAGTTAGAGATATTATTGTCAGTATTCGATTTATTATTATTATTATTATTATTATTATTATTATTATTATCAGTCTTTCATTTGTATATTTTGCCATTTATATTGGTAAGCTGGAAGATATCCACATATGTAGGTATGAGTAATTTGTTTTGCACCAGTGGGAAAACATTGCTGTAATAACTCTGGTAATTTGAATGAGTCATCTGGCTACCCCAGTGTGTTGTGATGTACTTGTGTCAGGGAATTCCATTTGTCATGTATATATCCCAGCCTGATGAGATGAGCTTGTTGTTGTACCAGGGAAAGTTTGGTGATTCATGAAAACTCCCCAGAGTTTGTTATTGTCTTGGGAGGAAGAAGTAGTTCAGGGCTTGGTCTTGATTTGAGATCACTCATGATTGGCTGGCAAGCACCAATCCAGACGTCTCATCTGAGAGGAGGGGGATGTTGATGTCTATAAAGGTTGATGATACGGCGGCAACTAAAGATGATTGTATGAGGATTGTATGAGAGATTGTAAGAAACATTGTAAGGGTGATTGTAAGGAACGAGAAGGAAGACAACTACAACTACAACTGACACACTGTACGGGAAGGAAGTGATGCTGATGCACGGTGCTGGAGTGACACGGCAGCAATGGACTGGACTTCAAACGTTCGTGGAGCGTAGTCGTGTTATGTTTGTGGAAAGTGGCTGATTGTGGAGAGTGCTTGCGCATTAAGTATTATAGCACTTGTGGCGGCCTAGCATTATATGTTGGTGAAAGCTATCTCAGACTTTCCATAAATTTATATGTTGAGGATCGACAGACGTGTGTATATATCTTTACAAGTGTTAAAATATGTGAACACAGTAGTACAAGGTACAGTATCTGTGTGATGTGATAACTGCCGATTATGAGAATCGGTAAATCGAATTGATCTAGAGACAGTGAAGGGTATTTATCTTCATACATGTACATTGTTCATCGGACCATCTACAAATGGTAGCTTAGTTCTCGCTTTCGTTTTCCCACGGTTTTTATTATTGTTGTAAATATGGAGTCTTCCAGCAATATTTTATGTGTGTATTGTATGTATAATGTTGTATGTTGATGAGGTGCTCATGCACGGAATTTGTTCAGAATATAGTTAGCTATTTTAGAATCAGTGTTATTGATAAACCTAGGTGCAGTTCCTACCTAATTAGTCGTTTTCAGGAGGTTAGGTAAGGCCTGCAGCAGATGTACCAGTACGCAGCATTATGTACACGCCCTGGGATATAAAGTCTATCATGCTCTTATCTAAATTCGAGGGATCCATTCTGGTGAACTCTGGCGCCCATACTACGGACATTTCGGTTAATTATGCTCATTAATTTTATTAAGTTTTTGAGTAATTTATATTTATATTTTATTTATTTATTATATTTATTTATCAGTCATCAACTTATTACAGTGCTCGTCAAAAAAACAGTTTTGTTAACTTGGAAAAGAATAAATTGAAGTCCATGCCTTCATTTAATCTTCGTTCACTGACATATTCCTTTATGTCTGTACACTTTCGTCATAACAAATCATAAAATTGTTATGAGCTTCGTAGAAAGAACCAATATGTTTTGCCATGTTGCACTGTTTTATAGCTCTGAATTGAACATCTGCACGGCAATGTAGAGGCATAACAAGTGACAATGTTAACGTGAAGTTAACCTCTTTACAATGACGTGTGATCAAAAAAACTGCATTTTACTACTTTAGTCTTGAACAGTTATACGTTGTCATGTATCACGCCATTAGTTAAACATTTAGCAATAAGAAAATACAGTCGTTTCTTCATCAAAGAGACGACTGTATATCCCGCTCGCATGCGTACCATTCTAGTTGATATCCCAGTTCAAGGCTTGTGAATGACTTAATCTTAGAATAACGAGAGAGGTACTGTACAACTTAATAGGTTAAACAATTCCCTTTCTGAATTCACTTTTAATTTTGCGAAAAAGCTCCACTGTGTTAAAATACAGGAGACCTCAGTACTGGCCATCCAGATCTCCAGATTTCAACCCCTTAGATTTTTGGTCATGGGGTTGGGTAAAGAGAAAGGTATACACAAGGAAAGTTAACACACGAGGTGAACTGATCGCTCGCATAATGGATGCTTTTACCAGCGTACAGGAACATCATGATGACCTTCGACGATATAATATGTCGTCTTCTTCAACGAGCTGAAAAAGGTTCGAACGCTTATCGAGATAGTCCTGTTTAAGTGTTAACTATGAGAAACCTTATTTTGGCTACACAACTTTTTAAGTACTTTCAGCGAGACAGAGCCCGTTCTCATTATTGGCAATGAGTGAGCGAGCATCACAGTACCACTTTTAAATTAAGCAAGTTCCTCGTGGCAATACAATTTCCCAGACTCCCAGATCTCCAAACCTCAACCGGTTAGATATTTGTTGATGAAGTTGGATAAAGAGTGAGGTATACAGAAGGAAAATTAACACACGAGACGAACTGCTCTCTCACATAATGGGTGCTTTTATCAGCGAAGAGGAACATCATGACGACCTTCTACGATATAATATGTCGTCTTCTTCAATGAGTCGAAAAGTGCATTGAGACAGACCACAAAATGACCCGACATAAAATAAGAAGTCTGTGTTATAGATAATATCAACTTCGATGAATGGAAATACGATGTTCAAAACTTAATTCAGAAGGAATGAAACACACTAAACCGATCAATTTTTTCTGTGTAAGAGGCAGTCACGCTGTACGCTGTACGGAAGCTTATCGCAGACTATCATTACATCACTCAGTGAGCTATATGGATCAGGCGGCTATTGCGTCATTCACTAGCCCAGACACGCGCAAGGAATAACCAGCAACTCGACTGAGGCTCGCACTGCATATTAGAGAATGATTCTTTGTAGTAGTAGTAGTATTTATTCATTCATCATGTCGTTTACATATTTACAGGACTCTGTTTTATATATACATAACTCTTCTAATAACATTATTACTTGAGAAATATTAATCTTATAACTAAACCACATATATTACAGAAGTAGTAGTATTATTATTATCAACATATTAATACTTAAAATAAATTGAACTTCTAACTATCTCTTGCACACATTAAATATATTATTATTATTATTATTATTATTATTATTATTATTATTATTATTATTATTATTATTATTATACAAAATCACACCAACCTCAACAGAGTCGAGTAGATATCAGTAAAATACCACGTAAGGTGAAACCTTGTGTGTGGTAATTTAGAATATTAATTACATAGTGAGAAATATATTTTAAATGATGCCTGAAATACGAGTATGGGTATGAGTGAATGACGGATATGATCAACAGCACATGGTGGAGCATTGAATAGAAATTGGATATGGTGACGTGATATTCTCATTTAGTTATTTCTTCCATAACAGTTTTATTATCCCTGACAAAGGATTTAAGACACTTCAGACTCATTTTCTGACCTAATAAAGTAGTTTGTAAAGAACCGGGAAGGACATTAAAGAATTTTGGAATGAAGTACAAGAAATTGCGCTTTGTTATGCTAAGTTTGGGTTTGTATAACATACAACGGTGGTTCATCTTACTGCGTGTTGAATATTCATGTTTAATGTTCTCAATTATATTTTTGTTTTTGTTAATATATTTGTATATTTCAAGGGCATAGAGCTGTTTTACATTAAATATATTTGCTTCAGCATATAATTGACTACTTGGGTATAATCTTCCTTTCTGGTACATTATTCGTAATATAAGGTTTTGAACAACCTGTATTTTATTGATTACATTTTTGTAGGCTCCTCCCCATGCCAAAAATTCCGTAGCTAAGAATAGGCTGAACTAAAGCGTAATAAACCTCTCTTAACAATTTTATACTGGATATGTATTTTAAGTTATGAAATATATAAACAGTTCTTCTGATTTTCTTTCTTAAATCGGTAATGTGACTTTTCCATTTCATGTTCGAATCAATTAATAATCCCAAATACTTAACATTATTTACTTTATAAATTTTGTAGCAGTTACAATTAAATTTACAGTTGATGTTGTGTACAATTAATTCATTAAAATCGTTTCGTGTATCTGTTACAGAAAAATTCATAAATTTTGTCTTTTTAATGTTTAGAAATAATTCATTATTATCTAACCATGCTTGAACTTTAAGCAGTGCTCGAGTTGCTCTCTGTCTGACGAGATTCCAGCTATCACCCTCAACATAAATGACTGTATCATCTGCATATGTTACGACGTGCGTATGTTCGGCATTTGCTATTGTTTTCTCTAGATCATTAATAAATATAATAAACAATAAAGGACCTAATACTGTGCCTTGTGGGACACCCTTTATTATCCTCATTGGTGTGCTTAGATGTTGATTAATTTTGACATACTGTACTCGATCTGTCAAGTAACTCTCAAGCAAATCCAGCACATTACCCCTAAAGCCGTGTTTTTCCAATTTCTGGAGGAGCAAGCGGTGTGACACACTATCGAATGCCTTTTCAAGGTCGAGAAATATCCCTGTGGAGAGCAGAGAAGAATTAAGATTTTCGTATATTCTCTTTGTTAAGGCGGATATAGCATCAGTCGTTCCGAGATTTTTAATGAATCCAAACTGTCTGGGCGAAAGTATTTGGTGTTTTTCTAAAAATTGGTAAATATTGTTCTTTAAGCATTTCTCGAATATTTTTGATATTGTTGTAGTTATCGAAATGGGTCTGTAATTTATAATGTCACAAATATTTCCAGACTTGTGAAGAGGTTTTACTATTGTTGTTTTAAGCTGTTTTGGAAAGTAACCTAAGGTGAAGGAATCATTGATAATATTCAGCAACGGTTCCTTTAATGACTCTATATTTTCTTTAATAATTCGAGCCGAAATATTGTCTATTCCTACAGCTTTGTTTTCATGTACTTCACTCAAACATCTCTTCAGATCGTATTCTGTTACCGGTGCAAGGAAGCAAGTATGAGGGTTGCGAGCGATATTTAATGTGGAGTCGGAAATCTGTCTGTGATGCTTTGCTTTCTCAGTGGTTTCGTTAATGAAATAATTGTTAAATTTATTAGAAATATTTATGTCATCTTTCCAGATTTCACCTTTATATCTGATTTCCTTGATCTCTTCTTTTCTAACTGACCTTTGTGTTATTTCATTGACTATGCCCCAGACCTTACCCCGGTTATTTGAATTGCGATTGATCAGATTCCTATAGTACTCAGTTTTCGTTTTCATAATTAGATCATTTAGTTTGTTCCTATATTTCCTGTACTGTTCTTTAATTTCCAAGTTATCCTTATTTTTTAAATATTGTTGATAAAGTCGGTCTCTTGTGTGAATAGATTTTACCAAACCGTAAGAAATCCATTCTGTTCTTTTGACTTCCTTTGATTTCAATTTAACAGTGGACAGGCTCATGCAGCTTTTAATTGTATTCACGAATTTATCAAGTTTGATATCTAAATCACTGCTGTTTAAGATGTCTCCCCAATTTATTTTACTTAAATGATTTTTAAGCTCAAAATGATCTATTTTAAAACAGTTACGTCGAAAATTTGGTATATTACTAGGGACCGAGGCATTTTGAATGTTGAGACTTACTATTATAGGATAATGATCTGAAATTTTACTTTGAGAGATGATAGACAGAATGTCGTCATTTCTCAACCTACTTTTAATCAAAGCATGATCAATACAGGATTTACTTGTACCAGATACTCTAGTAGGATTGTTTATTAAGGACTGAAAATTTCTTTCTTGTACCATGTTGAGATATTCGTCACAGTCGTGTTCATTTAAAAGGTCTATATTTGTGTCCCCTATTATCAGTTCGGTTTCAACATGGCATCTATCTTGGATATAATGATCTAACGCACTGAGAAACCGCTGTTTGTGAAATTCATGTGACCGATATACTCCTGTAATAGCTACTTTCTTGTTGTCATAGTTAATTACTACTCTGAGAAATTTAAAGTCATCGTACTCAATAATTTCCATTTCGTGCTCCAAACCATTTTTTACCATTAATACAACACCATCACATTTGTTAACTGAACCCTCATTGTAATAAGATTTATACAAGGCATGGTTGCTTATATTTACATTACTCAGTGACCAACTTTCTGTTAAAATTACGACATCAAACCTATGATCATATGCTTTCAAAACAACGTCTAAAATGTTCTTATTTTTCCTTATGCTTCTAATATTAGTATGAAAAATTTGTAATGTACTTTTCCCTTCCGCATGCTTCTGCAATCTACTCGTGCAATCTTTGATGCCCCTTCTCGTCTCTGAAAGAGGTTGGTATGTTACATAATCATCTTCTAGATCTATTCTGACTATTTACAGGAAAAGGTTAAAGTCAGCTGTTAGTTATTACTAAGAAGGAAGTTACTGTAAGTACGGAGTTTGTACAGAGGGTTGGGACAAGGTCAGTGTCCAGTGGAGAACCGTAATTAACGAGCTAGTGAAGGTCAAGCAGGTAGACTATAGCCGTTCAGCCAAGCAGGGTGGAATGCAAGAGCAGTGAAGGAGAGAGAGAGAGAGAGAGAGAGAGAGAGAGAGAGAGAGAGAGAGAGAACAGTAGTGACAATTCAGATAGTGAAGCATGTAAGCAAAAACTGCTTATCTTTACGATTATCAAAAAATGCAAACAAGCAATGAAAACAAAATAAATATGCATAACTATCGTATTACGAAGCAAAATCTCTCAGCAAGATATCTTATAAAAAATGTTTTTAATGGAAGAGTAAGAGGATTTCCCGGTCGGTTTTTGCATGGTTCCCGGTACAGGTATGGATGGCCGGAACATGAAACCCTTGCTCATGTTCAAGGGAAATGTGGCCGTGGTTTATTACTCAGAAACGCCTGACATCATCAACTAAGGACACTAATGGCAGCAGCATTGAAAGACAAATCATGGGAAGCTGAGGAGGAAGTATCCTGTATCGCATCATACGGCTCCTCTAGACGAATCGACATCTTAACATATTCAAAGGTCTCCAGAAATGGGATTCATTATAGACCCAACGATTAGATTTGAAACTGGAAGAAATCATCCGGAAGAAGTAAATACTGAAAATAAGAACATACACGAGTCAACAATTGGGTTTCAAAGAAAAAATATAATCTGAAACATCTAGAATAACAGGACTTGTAATAGGGTCCCGTGGTCTTATTCTGAAATTCTTTGAATCGTTTCGGTAGAAATTTGGATTATCTCAATCTTTATGAGACAAAAATGTCAACGCACGGCTGAAGAAATCGTGCCAAATTTTAGTCCAACACCTACATAAATTAAATAATTATTCATAATTCATTGTAAAGAATATTTTGATAGTATACTGAGTTCGATGGGACTATCTCCAGTGGGAGACAATTCTCACATAATAAATATTAGTGCCACTATTTTCACCTTATGCACATTTTTTTATAACAACAAATTTGGCATTCTCTTGATTTTTACGCGGCTAAATGCTACATATAGTTGCCCGTGTATGAACACTAGTTTGGGAAGACAGATTCCTATTTTCTTGAAAGTCTATCCTTGGGCTTTATTTATTTTCACTGCTAATGCCAGTCTTAACGGGAATTGTAGTCTTGTCATGGAAAAAGGTACGTTAGGATTTGTAGAAACTAATTTAATTCTTGGCACGAAAACAATGTTTCCCTTACCGGCGCCTGAAATAACTTCCAGTTTTATAGATCGTTCCATTAACTCTCACGTACCATAATGCGAACTCCATTGGCTAATCCTGAACCCAAGTTCATGTTTTGATGAGCATAACAATTGCACCAACTTTCAGGATGAGTTTGTTTGGTGGCATTCATGAAGGTGTAATAGAGCTTCTATGATGACTGAGTCGATACTGCAGGAAAACACTTTGAAGTTTCCAGGAAATAAGTTACTTTGGAATCACAACTCTGTGAGTAATGAATTTGTTTGGGGCCTTTACCTGTATTTAACCCTTTAAGAAGTGTAATGTTTCAAAACCCTGTCTTATTTAACACCTAAAACGTAAATATCGAAATGGTGCAATCATTATCTGAAATTCCAACTTTGTATGGCAAACGGTTATGGAAGAATGAATATTTTAATTTTTAGGGTTTAAACCTCACCCCCCCCCCCCCCAACATTTCAATCCCTAAGGGTGTAATTTATTCAAACCCTTTCTCTGCGAGCACCCAAGGTAGAAGAGCAACAACTGTGTGAAATTTTAACTTCCTACGTTGCGGGTAGTCATAGATATGGTGAAGAGTCAGTGAGTGGTATTTAGACAGATAGATAATACCTTTATTGGTGGTAAAGTTAGGGTCAAGGCCCTCTTTTAGAGTTAACCACTAGAAGAGTATACATCTACATAACTTATAATTACAAATATCACAAATAATATTAATAGCAATAACAATAGTAAAAATAGAATCCTTAATTAAAAAATACAGAAAATAAAGTACACTTAAATGACGTAACTACAGTAATCCATAAATGCATCTCATTCATTCAACGATTATCCAGCAAGTCAGCGGGATCCAGTAGAGGCGACTAAGGTGGGTCGACTGCTCCCCCCCCCCCCCCACCACCACCACCACTTTCTGGACAAAACATTACATTTTTATTCCATTTTAACCGGCTGAAACTAGGAATTATTGGGATTATTAAAAAAATGCGAGCCCCGTTATCTTATCAGCTAGCTCTTCAGTTTATCTTCTTTAATTATTTGCGGAAATACGCTCAAAATATCGTTCGTCGCGGCTAACCAATTTGCATAGCGCCTCGTTAAGTAGTGGAGACGTTGCATGTGCTATGAAAAAGGGTAGCAGGGGTATGTCTTTTTGTCGAGATCAAGGACACTGAGGTATGATCCACCGATTGTCGCGCGCATTCATCCGTCTGGCAGTCTCTTTATTGTCTGTTAGTTTCTATGTCTGCCTGATGTCACTTCTTGATGGATACAGGACTTTTGCATCCATCTCTTGGCACAGGCCAGAGTAAAGTGTAGCTTCCACCGAAGTCCCAGTAAACATCCATGGCTGTGACAATATGGAAGTTGCTGGAGTATGAGTAGTGCTGAGTAATGACATTCAGAGCATGACTAGTGCATCTGAGTGTTATTAAAGGTGCTGCTCATAGGGTCAGTCGTGCTGCAATAGCACTTTCTGACCCAGTGAGGAAAGCAATGGCAAACTACCTCACTCCTCATCTTGCCTAGTACGCCTCATTTTGGTGCTGCCATTGGTTTTTGGGGTTTCCTTATAACCGCATAACCTTTGGTGGTGCTATTTGAGGATCCAACCAGTCTCTGGGCTGATGACCTAACAGACAGACAGTTTCTATGTGTGTAGTCAAATACTAAATGATTTTTAATTGTACAATCACGCCGTACTTCTGTTAAATTGTAATACGTGTGGAAGTAGGGTTCCTTTGGTAAAAGTTTTATTCTGTAGTCAGTATTGAATCAACATCTCAAAAACTGTTATTACCGTACTTAAATTGGTAAAACCTTTACCTCTCTGTGGAAACTCGCCCAGAACATAAACAAATGTACCACTTTGTAGCTTTTCTTCCAGTTTACATGCATATACCCCCCCCCCCCCGCTAAATCACACTAACCCGGGTACTTTTTGTTGTCCGTAATTTTGTTTCCCCCCCCCCCCCCCCACACACACACATTTGACTCCCAATCACCGCTACTGGCGGGATCTACTCGGCAAATACTCGCGGCAAGCCACCTTAAACTTGTGATGAGAGGGAATGTGTCCAGTGAGATTAGAGATTATGAAGGAACGCTTGTAAGCAATAGTGCGATTTACAGATATGGCTAGAAAGGAGCCAGATCTTGTACTGTGATCATCATAGGACGAAAAAGAAAGGCGAAGGAAGATAGCAGGAAGTATTAGAGGAAAGTATTTTGTGTAGAAGTGATAACATTTGAAGTTCACGACGCTGGCGCACTGGAAGCGGAAATCCGCTATGTTAGTGTCTTGGCGGATATAAACTGTATGGCAGTGCGGGTAATTTTGCTGATAATTCCTAATAATGACGTTTATTGATTTTCACTCAGGTATACTCTTGTTTTTGCTTGCGGTTAGGCGACCCTTGACACTGATATGGGAGAATAGTGATATATAAAGAGCCTTGAGACCATAAAGCCGTAAATCTGACCTAAGCCTACCTGACTCCTGCCCGCAATTAATGGAAGGAAGGAAGGAAGGAAGGAAGGAAGGAAGGAAGGAAGGAAGGAAGGAAGGAAGGAAGGAAGGAAGGAAGGAAGGTCAATACGTCAGTAGTTGTCGTAAGAGAAAATCCCTCATAAACCTGTGACTGTAGGGGTTCTGGTGCCAGGTGTCAGGCATATTGGATTATGTTAACAGATCTATCTGTTTGGTGTGATATACTGTAGTTAAATATTTAAATTATCCGCGGATAACCATTTTGTGTGTGTGAATAACCATTCACGGAAGTGTGGATGCGGATATTATTTTGTATATCTGCGCAGCGCTCTACTTATCTTTTTAAACAAACAAACATTGTGTGCTACTTTAAATTTTGCACACTTTTTGAGTTAAGGGAGGAGACCTAGCTTAACACGGGGAAAAGAGGCCAATATTCATTCGATTGTTATATATGCTACAAACGTTGTTGGCAAATGCTGCACATATTCCACTATTGGCATGCTTCAGAGCAATCAGAAGCAACTTCAATAATGTCAAGATTCTAATTATAACATTTTAAAATAAAGTGTTCAAAATTGCCCGCCTTTTAAACAATATATCACGGTTTCCTTCATAACTCTCTTATTGATTCACGGATAATTATGATTTTTTCAGAGTTTTCTCCCAGTGTTGTACTACAATCTGTACATCATTCAGATCAATAGGATTTAAATTCGATTGTATGTAACATTTTTATCTAAAAAACTATTAATATTTTCTGGTGCTCGGAATAAAAATGCGACAAAAAATCCAAATCACAGTCTATGTTAATGATTGAGGTTCATTTTGTAGCTCGACTTTTGATACAGACTTAAAAAAAGGAAAAGTACGAAAATTCTTACAAACTTGGAATTTATAAGGAAAACAGTGATATACTGTTAAAAAGGCGGGAAATTTTGAACATTTTATTTTAAAATATTAAAATTATTAAAATTCTGACATTATTGAAGTTGCTTCTGATTGCCAGGAAGCATGCCAATACTGGGATATGTGCAGCAGTTGTCAACAACAATAGTAGCATATTTAACAATCGAATGAATATTAACCTATTATTTCCTTTGTTTAGCTGGGTCTTCCCCCCTTAATTGAATGATACATCTCGCCTCGTTCTAAGTGCAACAGCACTCTCGCAATTTTGTGGAAGGAACGGAATTATATCAGGCTCAGAATGAAAATATGCAGATTTCTAAGACAAAAACTATCAAACACATTATCGAGGTATGTGCCCTAACTTCATAGAATGGAATGAAAGAAAGGTGTTTTACTCCGCAATGGAAAAAGCTGGAGAAGCTGCACTGAGATGAGAAAAATAGTACAGGCTAGGATAGCATGGAGAACTGCATTAAAAATTATTTGACCCGAGATCTGAAGAAACAAGAACAGTCAGAGGTTTGGCAAGGTACGGATTAAAGGAGTCCGAAAGGATTTACGGTGTAATACAAATGCAAATTCGGAAAAAATGGAAGTTTTCGTAACATATCTTCTAATCACGTTTGAATTACCCATAAGGAAGTTCGAACCAGAAAGTATAAGACTATGGCTGTTTGCTGATGATGTAGTGGTACGGAGGAATGAGCAGTAGACGCAAAGGAAGATGTTCGGGGTCGAGTAATTGAAGAATGGGGAATGGAAATGGGGAGGGAGAATAGTAAACCTGTGGTTATAACAAGAGAGGTCGTTGATGGAGGAGTTGTGAAATTTCAAGGAGAGCAATTAAGTGGAGGTACTCAAGCATTTTAAATACCTAGGAATTATGACGTCACAAGACTGGGTCACGGCTTTGGAATTCACTTCCAGCTGCTGTCAGGAACTCTACGTCAATATCGAAATTTAAGACTCCATGCAGAGATTACCTGTTGAATGCAGCTGATTATTTCGTGTGCCTCGTGACGTACAAGTTGTGTGATTGCGGTAAGTAGGCTAGTAACGTTGCCATTAATACTAGGTTATTATTATATTTACTGTTACAGTGTAGACTAGCTGTAGTACCCGGCGTTGCCCGGATAGTTTCTGAATATTTACCTTTAAGATTTGCATTACCAGTTAGTTATGTGTGATGTGAATTTTTATAGAATTCCTTTTTGACTTGCAGATTGATATGTTATGATTTTTTATGTAGTTTTACAATTATTTAGATGTGTTTGATTTCAAGTTTTAGATTATTTAGTTTTCGAGTAAAACTTCGTCCTTATGGAAGCTCGAATCGACTGGAAAGTATTTGATCCTGTCAAAAATTAATAAGTGATAACTATATGTATTTAGCCGTCGCACTATAGATACGATGTACAGGATTTCAACTGTCAATGAGACTGTCCCCCTCCCGCCCTCCACCACTAAGAGATATAAAATCTGGATTGTCACCATTCATCTCAGTGACCCCGAAAACTGTAGATTCGACACTGTTTTCGATTATTTTTATATCTCACTCCCCCTCACCCACACCCTAAAGGGGGTTGAACATGAATTTTAAAAAATTCGGAGTGTCACTAATTATTTCAGCTACCACGAAAACTATGGATTCGATAATATTCTAGATTATTTTTATACCACCCCCCTCGCCCCCTGCCCATAAGGGTGCTAGGGGTGTCTTACCCTCACGCGGTTTGTCTCCTGATACTAATTGATAAGTGTACCAAGTTTGGTGAAATTGCTCCAGTGGTTTAGGAGATGTGTCATTTACACACCCACACCCACATACCACACACCCACGCACACACATACATCAATTTTTATATATAGTAAGAAGAAGAAGATAATATTTTTATATGTAGTTTTTCGATTAATTTTATATCTCACCCCCTTCGCTCCCCACTTGGACTTGCAAAAAATCCGGAGTAATACTATTCATCTCAGAGACCCTGAAATCTATGGATTCGAAACTGTTTTTAATTATTTCTATATCTCAACCCCCTTTGCTCCCCACCTAAAAGGGGACTGGACTTTAAAAAATTCTAGAGTATTACTTTTCAAGTCAGCGACCCCGAAAACTATGAATTCGACACTATTCTCGATTATTATTGTAACTACCCCTCCCCCTGACCCTCTCCCTTAAGGGCGCTAGGGATGGCTTAACCCCCACAGTGATCGTCTCCCGATAGTAAGTAATACGTGTACCAAGTTTGGTTGAAATTGCTCCAGTGGTTTAGGAGGAGATGTGTCATTTACACACACACTTCCATTTCTATATATAGTAATATTTTTATACTCGTACTTCACCCCCTTTCCATCCCCGCCCAAAGGAGTCCTATGAGTGCCTTACACAACAGTATATTTTTTCCAGATATTAAGTCTTATTTGTACCAATTTTGGTTGGCAGCTATGCCCAAACGTACATACATAATTTCACTGCTCTAGAATCCTGGAGCTGACGTTGCCATGGTTACGGCAGTTCATTTCTTTATCCGATTCCTAGAGCAGGGGTAGTGTGGTGCCAATATCTCCGTAACGGTTGGTTTTAGGGCCTTAAAACATGGTTTTCGGGCCCGTAGGGCTTGCCGAGTTTTGTTCTTTGCGTCAAGAGGATTAAATTGAGCTTTGTCTCGTCCTTATACAACAAATTCGTTATTTTGCCTATAATAGTATAAGAGAAAATAAAACCGTTGTGGTTTTCCTATAAAACCCCCGTCTTTTCAAAGATTTTAAAATGATATGCATATCGAAACCTTCCCCGGGGTGAGTATACTCTAAATATGTTGGTTGAGATCTATCCAGCCGTTTCGACGTGATGGTGGAACAAACAAACAGACACGAACAACTTTATTTATAAGATGTACATAATAGTTAGCTTTTAATATGTGCATAGACCACAGCTCATGGCCATACTTGTATTTCCGTTACTTTATTATGTTTTGCCTTCTGTTTATGCTTTGTCTTATATTTTTCACTTTGTATGTTTTTTTTTCATTATGACTTTTTCTCTTTCTTTTTCTTACCTTTATGCTCCGGATTTATTTTTATTTTATTTCTTGAGCTTTGCTTTCCTTCTTCATTATATGTTCTACAAATCGGTTATTTAGATTAGTTATGTTTAATTTCGCCACTGCTGAAGTCAAATAAATAAATAAATAAATAAATAAATAAATAAATAAATAAATAAATAAATAAATAAATAAATAAATAAATAAATAAATAAATAAATAAATAAATAAATAAAGCGACTAATGCCAAGTGGGCAAGACTCGTCAGAAAAGACCTTCAAGAATTGGACATTGCTCCCAGTGAAATTTATGACAGGAATAGGTACAGAACGTTGATCAGAACATCAAACTCTCTCCAGTCACTAACAGAAAAAACAGTACGTCCGGGAGGAGGTGTGAAATGGACTCAGGAGCGAAAAGACATTCACAGTGCAAGAATGAAGGAGTACTGGTCAAAGAAGAAAGCTGCTAGAGATAAGAACCACGTGGTCCATAGCAGGCCCAAACGGAACTTAAAAAAAAAAAAAAATCTTGAAATTTTCAACAGAACCACATTTAGCAGGAAAACTTTACCAAAGCACAAGAGATATCCTATAGAATGACCAGGTACCAGGACAAAGGGGCCTGTTTTGTGCCAATCCTCACATATGGAGCGGGAGCACGGGTTACAACATCTAGGGAGGAAAGCGGATTTTAAGGAATGGAAATGAAGTTCCCAACAAGTACATTGTTAAATAAATGGGAAGATCGTAGAAGAAAATACTGAGGAGATCAGAGCTTTAGTTTGGAACAGGGAGGTTACTGGATAAAGTAGAGAGATCCAGGATGGTCGCGCGTGTTAACGCGCTACAGTTATGGAGCCAAGCTTCGCATTCGGGAGACGCGTGGGTTCGAATCTCACCGTCGGATGTCCTCAGGTAGGTTTTCTATGGTTTCTCATTTTCACTTCCAGGCAAATGCCAGGACTTGGCGTCAGGAAGAGCATCCGGCCGTAAAACATGCCAGATAAATTTATTCCACCTCATCTCCGACTCTGAATCCAGAAATGGGACATTGGGGATGACAAACGAACAGAGCGAACCAGGATGAAGTGATTTAGTTATGCGAAAAGGATGGAAGAAACAAGAACTCCAGAAGCAATGTTAGAGCGGAAAGTGGAGGGTAGAAGATCTAGATGTAGACCAAGGAGAAGATGGATACAGAAAGTGGATGCGAAGAGTCACAGATGGAGACAAAATGTCCAGGGAAAAGTGGTGGGACAACAGACACAGAAATGGATGTCGCTGATTCATTACCTTACTGAACAAGGAGTCAGAGAATGGAAAAAGGGAAGAATGTATCAAGTTGGATTGGAGAATGTTGCATTTTCCGCGATGAACTAGCCCATGTTTTATTCAGAACCGGCGATAGCTGCAACATGTGCAATGTAAAATGAATCGTGGGATTTGCCGGAAGAAAAGAGATATCCACACAAATGGTCAGTTGAAATACACGTAACTAAAGAGGTCAATCAATACTCAGACAGACCGTTACAGAACTAGTTAACACAGACATTGGGCGAGTGCTCCACTAAATGAGAATATGAAGACCACAAAATTGCATATTTACATTTAATAATTGAAATTAATTATTTAAGAATGCAAAGTTTTCTTCAGTGTATGTGTGCAGAATGGAGACTTGAATTATTTGGTTTAGTACTCCAAAATACAACAGCCGACACAAAAAAATATGGTGCAAACTTCCTGTTTGCTTGAACAGCAATGAATGACCATTTAGTTCTATTCGTTGATTTTTCTTGCACCGGTAAATTATGATATATAAAACCAAGTTATAAAGACTTTATTTTCTTAATTGTATATTTTAGAGCAGTTTGGAAGTATATGAGGGACAGTACTAGCACAAATACAGGAGTAAACAACTTCCTGCTGATCTGGATATTTCAATGGCGGCAATTAGAGGGGGCGAACTTTGTGGGGAAAAATACATTTTTATTCCATTTTAGCTACATAAAACCAAGAATTATTAAAAGAAAGCAATTTATTCAAACCTTGTTATCTTCTACCAAATTGAAAGAATGAAAACTCTCAGGCTGTTTCCAGTCATTCAAGCGGGTCAGGAATGGAATGAGTGAAAACCCTATCTAACAGCGAGGATAGAAACTGTGCCGGCTGCCGAAGCCTGTCGCACTCCTCTGGGGTAATGATTAATGGCTGACAGATGGAATGATATTGGAGAGTGTTGCTGGAATGGAAGATGACAGGGAAAACCGGAGTTCCTGGAGAAAAACCTGTCCCACCTCCGCTTTGTTCGGCACAAATCTCACATGGAGTGAGTGGGATTTGAACCACAGAACGCAGCGGTGAGAGGCCGACACTCTGCCGCCTGAACCACGGGGGCTCACTATATTACCTAATTATTTCCTTAAATATTAAACAAATTAAGAAAACCTAACCCCATGGCACTACAGCCCTGAAGGGCCTTGTCCTCCCAAGTGACCGCTGCTTAGCTCGAAGTTCTGCAGATTATGAGGTGTCGTGTGGTCAGCACGACTAATCCTCTCGTCCGTTATTCTTGGTTTCCTAAAACGGGGCCGCTATCTCAGCGTCAGATATCTCCTCAAGTCTAATCACGTAGGCTGAGTGGACCTCGAACCAGCCCTCAAATTCAGGTAAAAATCTCTGCCCTGGCCGGAATCAAACCCGGGGCTTCCGTGTAAGAGGCAGGTACGCTACCCCTACACCACGAGGCCGGCTATTGAACAAATTACTTTGCGGAAATACGCACAAAATGTCATCCGACGCAGCTAACCAATTCGTACAGCGCCACAGCAAGTAATGGAGACTCCCGGAGCAGCGTGCAGAAGCGCAATAAGTATCTGATGACACAAAGCCTTAGTTGCGCACTAAATGAATTTTATTTGCGAACAAATCCATGTGCTGCAGCATGGCTGAGATAGGAGGAACGTTCGCTTGGGATTGTTCACATAGGTCCCTGGCGACTAAGTTAGGGTGACGAGGCTTCTTTTCACTCCCAATATTGCATGCATTATGGCGTACAGGTGCCTTATGTCATTCTGGGGGATGGAGTTCCATGCCTGTTGCACTTGATCATTCAAAACAGCAACGGTAAATGGTGGTATTGGACACAGGATTATGGGAGAAAGGTCTGGTGATCTCGCAGGCCAAGACAACTGCTTGACACTCTGTGGAGCACGTTTGGCGACAGCAGTGGTATGAGGATGAGCGTTATACCGTTGGAAAACACACCCTCTCGAATACTGCGAATGAACGGCAGCACAACCGATTCAGTCACCAGTGTAACGTACAAACCTGCTGTCAACGTTCTTGAGACAACGATGAGAGTTCTCCTGTTGTCAAAGGAAATCATTTCCCAAACCATAAATCCTGGTGCAGGTCCAGTGTGTCGACGCAGCAGACAGCCTAGCTCCAAGCGCTCACTTAGCCTCCTTTTTACTAACCTACGACCATCACTGGTACCAAGACAGAAACGGCTCTCATCTGAGAACACAAACAATCTCCATTCCAACCTCCAATGAGCTTTAGTTTGACACCGCTGAAGTCGCAGATGGCAGTGATTCGGAGTTAGTGGTACGAACGCTACGGTACGTCTGGCTCGGAGTTGTACCTCTGGTAATTAATTTGTTACAGTTCGCTGTGTCACTCTGGTGTCAATTGAAAATCTAATGGCTGCTGTAGATGCACTACGATCCACGAAAGTCACGCGGCGAATATGGCGGTCTTCCCTCTCCATACTGGCCCGTGCACATATCTTCTGGAGACAGTGCCTTTCCGTGACAATTGGTGCTAACACCGATACACTGTGGATACATTCCTGCCGTGTCTTTCTGCAATATCGCGGAAAGAACATCCACCTTCTTCTAGTCTTATTATCGATCTGATTCAAACTCAGTAACCTGATGATTCTGCCTTCTTCGTTTCCTTAAAGGCATGTTTGACTGAGACCTACAACACAACGACAACATGACTAACGCTCGGGAAATGTATTTAAAGCAAGCTTATTTTACAAAATTATAGGGGCGCTACTAGCAGCACTCTTCGTCGACTAGCGCGCAAATTTGAACTGGCTTCATCTTTCAGACGTGCAAACAACCTCCTGAATTTCGTTCATCCAAGACAGCTCCTTCTTAGCGACAGGATTTAATTTTCCGCCAGTAAATTGTCGTTTGTTTTTACAAAGACCAAAATTGTAGGCGCAAGTTTATTGCGCTCCCGTAGCCATCTCATTCCTTCTGAATATGTACGTTTGGTCTTATACGACCCGTTATTGATTCCAGTGTCCTCATGCATGCGTTTTATACAGACTTTTACCGGCTAATACAATATTTGGACATTTTTGTGACGTATGCCAAGATACAGTAAAACCTCCCTTCAACGGACCCTTGATTAAACGGAAACTTGTCGGAAGTATTTGGTGGTCCCATGAATTTAGGGGTGAGAAACGTGTTACCCTCCCTCCATTAAACTGAAACTGTGTTACGCAGACTACTTAAATCAAAATACGCATTTGAACGGAAAATTTCCAAGTTTCGCAATGCAGTGTTTAGAACATTTTATGTACCCTGTGAAATTCTACCTTGTCTGCTGTAACAGTTGATTTTGAAGCTAACAAGGAATGGGCAAACAGGTCTTCGTTCTTTTGTACTCTAATTTACACGCTACACGTTAAAGTGTTTATTGTTGACCAAGTCTTTCCCAATTCTAGATTCGGTACTTTCGATAAACCAAGGTGTAAAGAAATTGTTACCAGAAATAGTAACAAAGTGTTTCGGAAAGTCAGCGTTTCCAACAGCACAAGTTACTGAAAGTGAGGAAAATCAGGATGAACAGCAAGAATTACAAAACCACCTTAATGAAGCTGCTTTCAATTGCAACGCCGAGGACTACGTAAACGCAGACAGTTGTGTGCAAACCGAAATAGACAAAATGTATATAGATTGCTTAGTTAATAATTTTAAGGAAACCGGGCGAGTTGGCCGTGCGCGTAGAAGCGCGCGGCTGTGAGCTTGCATCCGGGAGATAGTAGGTTCGAATCCCACTATCGGCAGCCCTGAAGATGGTTTTCCGTGGTTTCCCATTTTCACACCAGGCAAATGCTGGGGCTGTACCTTAATTAAGGCCACGCCGCTTCCTTCCAACTCCTAGGCCTTTCCTATCCCATCGTCGCCATAAGATCTCTCTGTGTCGGTGTGACGTAAAGCCCCTAGCAAAAACAAATTAAGGAAAATCAGAAAGGAGGATAAGAGGCTGAGGAAGAAGAATAAGAATATGGCACTGAGTTGCAAGAAGAGTGTAAGTTAAAGGCGTATCTCGGCGCTGTCAATAGTTTAAAAGAACTACAGCAATTTGTCCTGCACCGAAATGATTCTGGTATGCTTGATGTGTTTTCTCAGACTGAAGTAGATGGCAGTGATTCGGAGTTAGTGGTATGAACGGTACAGTACCCTCTGACTCGGTGTTGTGTCTCTGGTAAATGATTTGTTACAGTGTTTGTGGAAAGTCGAGCAGCTAAGCAGCAATGTGTGCAGAAAATTCTCCTTGACTATTGTAAACAATAAATAAATCGTCTGTACAGTGATATTTTTATATCCATTGTAATTTTTCTTGCACTTTATTAATTCGTAGCAGAAATATGTGAATACAACATCGAATAAGGTAAGTACACCATTTTATTTTTCTCAGTATGTCCATTATATGCATGTTCATGGTTTAATTATTTTAGCATAGGCCTACCTCCGTTAACCTGAAACTTATCTTTAACGGAATAATTTGCGAGTCCCGTTCGATCCTGCTGAAGAGAAGTTTTATTCTAAATTAATTTTCCGTCACAAAACGCTCAACACTTTCTTTAACTACGGACAAACTTCATTATTCTGGTGTTTACTGATGTATCTAGTCGAGAAAAATCAAATGACACCTCACTCGCATCTGGACGACATCTACGAGTACATTCCTACACCGCGCGTAAGTGACTTTCTATTGCCAAAGCATACCTTAATTTGGCAGCCATCTTGTGATGACGTCATGCGCATTAAGCCAGCCGCCATGATCGCGTCTTGTGCATTCATCCTTATGTTTTAAGGTAATATATAAACAATTCCTGTGTATGTAACACTTTTTGAGCTATACAATTTTGAAGTGTTTCATGAAAAGCGTTTCAGAGATTTTCTTTTCGCTGAAGATTTCCAAACCTTATGTTAGACCCCTTAAAACAACAAGCAACAACAAGCATTTCCAAACCCCAACTTGAAAGACGTTCCTATCATAAGGAAAATTGTACACTTCAATCAAAATGGATCTTTTGGACGTCAAAATATAAATTTACGTACATAGTTTTCCATAATTTTTATTTTTTTCCCAATTCCACATCTACAACATATAGAAACCTTACACAACAGATAAATTATAACAGTCTTCTTCTAGATTTTTGAAAAAAAAGAAGGACCCCATTTTCGGAGCTTCATTTTAGAATTTTTTATTTTCTTCTGGGTTTGTAATTTTTCCTAGCAAGACATTTTTGAGAACTAATTTTTAAAGGAAGTAAGTTCAATAAACAGCAAAACAATATTAAGAAAATATGCAATTTAATTGTCCAGTTAAAGATCAAACAAATACAGAACAGCACATCCGAGTGTGATTACTCAAATTGGGTTGTGCAAGGGCTGTTTGTTTTAAATTTGTGCTTGTTTTAAGAAGTCTATATTTAACATTTTCAATCACATTTAAAGTTTTAAGTTCTTCTCATTGAAACTGACCATTATTTTGAGCACCTTTAACCCCACGTTTGGTCATAACAGTAATTTGTGCGAGTTGTTTATATAAGGTTGTATCACTGACAGTCCTAAGTCTGCAAATGGGAATGCGAATGTGATTACAGTGACATACTTAAAAACAGAGGCACGTTCACTAGCAGGCAATTTTCGTACCGTAGCTCATACAAACAATCGAGCTAATGGCTGGACGTTTTAGGTCACGTGGGTTCGAACTCCACTGTCGGCAGCCCTGAAGATGGTTTTCCGTGGTTTCCCATTTCCACACCAGGCAAATGCTGGAGATGTATCTTAATTAAGGCCATGGGCGCTGTCTTCCCACTCCTAGCCGTTTCCTATCCCATCGTCGCCCATGTGTCGGTGCGACGTAAAGCAAATTATTTTTTAAAAATCATATAAACAGGAGGCAATTTACGTATCGTAGCTCATGTAAACTGGAAGCTATTTACGTAATCGTAGCTCATGTAAACTGGAAGCTATTTACGTACTGTAGCTCATCTAAACTGGAAGTTATTTACATATCGTAGCTCATGTAAACTGGAAGCTATTTGCTTACCGTAGCTCATGAAAACTGGAGGCAATTTACTACGTACCGTAGGTCATGCAAACTGGAGGCAATTTACGTACCGTAGCTCATGTAAACTAGAGGCAATTTACGTACCGTAGCTCTTGCAAACTGGAGGCAATTTACATACCGTAGCTCATGTAAACTGGAGGCAATTTACTTACCGTAGCTCATGTAAACTGGAGGCAATTTACATACCGTAGCTCATGGAAACTGGAGGCAATTTACGTACCGTAGCTCATGTAAACTGGAGGCAATTTACTTACCGTAGCTCTTGCAAACTGGAGGCAATTTACATACCGTAGCTCATGTAAACTGGAGGCAATTTACTTACCGTAGCTCATGTAAACTGGAGGCAATTTAAGTAACGTAGCTCATGTAAACTGGAGGCAATTTACGTACCGTAGCTCTTGCAAACTGGAGGCAATTTACATACCGTAGCTCATGTAAACTGGAGGTAATGTACTTACCTAGCTCATGTAAACTGGAAGGTATTTACTTACCGTAGCTCATCTAAACTGGAAGCTATTTACGTATCGTAGCTCATCTAAACT
Organism: Anabrus simplex; assembly: GCF_040414725.1. Classification (NCBI taxonomy): domain Eukaryota; kingdom Metazoa; phylum Arthropoda; class Insecta; order Orthoptera; family Tettigoniidae; genus Anabrus; species Anabrus simplex. The sequence goes on along the minus strand of NC_090275.1, from coordinate 71,036,968 downwards.
GGAAGTTATTTACATACCGTAGCTCATGTAAACTGGAAGCTATTTGCTTACCGTAGCTCATGAAAACTGGAGGCAATTTACTACGTACCGTAGGTCATGCAAACTGGAGGCAATTTACATACGTAGCTCATGTAAACTGGAGGCAATTTACTTACCGTAGCTCATGTAAACTGGAGGCAATTTAAGTAACGCAGCTCATGCAAACTGGAGGCAAATTACGTACCGAGCTCATGTAAACTGGAGGCAATTTACGTACCGTAGCTCACGCAAACTGGAGGCAATTTACGTACCGTAGCTCATGCAAACTGGAAGCTATTTAAATACCATAGCTGATGTAAACTGGAGGCAATTTACGTACCGTAGCTCATGTAAACTGGAAACTATTTAAATACCATAGCTGATGTAAACTGGAGGCAATTTACGTACCGTAGCTCATGCAAACTGGAAGCTATTTAAATACCATAGCTGATGTAAACTGGAGGCAATTTACGTACCTCATCTCATGTAAACTGGAGGAAAATTACGTACCGTAGCTCATGTAAACTGGAGGCAATTTACGTACCGTAGCTCATGCAAACTGGAGGCAATTTACGTACCGTAGCTCATGCAAACTGGAGGCAATTTACGTACCGTAGCTCATGCAAACTGGAGGCGATTTACGTACCGTAGCTCATGCAAACTGGAGGCAATTTACGTACCGTAGCTCATGTAAACTGGAGGAAAATTACGTACCGTAGCTCATGTAAACTGGAGGCAATTTACGTACCGTAGCTCATGCAAACTGGAGGCGATTTACGTACCGTAGCTCATGTAAACTGGAGGAAAATTACGTACCGTAGCTCATGTAAACTGGAGGAAAATTACGTACCGTAGCTCATGTAAACTGGAGGCAATTTACGTACCGTAGCTCATGTAAACAGGGTGCAATTTACGTACCTTAGCTCATGTAAACTGGAGGCAATTTACGTACCTTAGCTCATGTAAACTGTAAGCTATTTATGTACCGAAGCTCATGTAAACTGGAGGCAATTCACGTACCCTAGCTTATGTAAAAAGGAGGCAATTCACGTGCCCAGCTCATGTAAACTGGATGCAATTTACGTACCAAAGCTCATGTAAACTGGAAGCTATTTACATACCGTAGCTTATGTAAACTGGAGACAACTTACATACCGTGGCTCATTTAAGTTAGAGGCTTTTCGTGTAACGTGGCCCATGCAAACAGGAGGGAATTTACAGTACGTCATTTTTTGACCTAGGGTGGCAATTTGCCGTCACCCGAGCTGTGGATTGCTTGTGGCCGAGTGACCCAGCAATCACGCCCACCTCTTTTGATTCTAATACGATTGCCTCATTGCTGGCAGTAACTACCTGCAGCACCACACATTATAATTAATCTCTGTCACACCTGCCAGTGTCTAATAAACAGCAAGTACGCAAGGAGGCTGGGTGCTGACGTCATTCCACTGTCTGTGCTCGGAGATGAATGAATTGTAAAGATATTCCCTCCTGTCGTCACACGTGGACACAAACACACATGACGTCAGTTTCGCTGTGTTAAGGTGAGAAAAGAAACTCCTTTTCTTTGTGAAGAGAGGCTGGCGTGATTGTGCAGGTACATTACTAATGAGATGGATAAATCATCGTCACCACAAAAGAGCAGTAGAAAGTGACAAATCATGCTGCTGTTCTAAATCACTTGGGTGAATATAATGTTGATTCCATTTTCTATTAAAGAACCGATTTTCAAAAACATTAATAATAATAATAATTTCGTTGGACTCGAAACAAAAGCCAATGAAATTAAATGCCAAAAGATGGAAACTGCATATCGACTAACCCAAAATATCTACAACAAAAAAATGTATCTCCAAGGACGCAAAACTAAGATATTACCCTACAGTCATCAAACCAGAATACCTTTATAGGTCAGAAACGCTAATTTTGAACAGGACAGCAGACATTGAAAACAATGATAAAAAGGAACGCAAGATCAAGGTAAAAAATCTAGGCCCAAAACTGGCCGACGGTCAATACCGACTCACAGGCAGACAGGAAATCAAGCAATACACAAACATTCACAGTGACTTTAAAAAACGCAGGTTAGGATTCTGTGGACATATTAAAAGAAGACCTACAAAACAAATAGTCCAATTCTACGAAAACACGAGTAAAGCCAAAACACACAATGAAATGGATTGGCGAAATCAAAGCCAATTTGAAACAGGCAGGAATTACACCAGCAGATGTCCAAAACAGCGTAATCTTCAGATCCAAAATTCACAAATGGCAAGTTGACAAAGAGACTGGAACAACCTGGTCCTGAAGACAGAAAGGAAGCCCACAGTAAAAGAATGAAAGAAATATGGGCACAAAGGAAGGCAAATGTACGCCTCTAAGTACTTTGCGTAGTCTTAATGGGCTTATTTGCATATACTACTACTACTACTACTACTACTACTACTAATAATAATAATAATAATAATAATAATAATAATAATAATAATAATAATAATAATAATATGTCTACCGCTTAGTCCCGTTTTCAGGGATGAGGTGAGATGAATTATATGGCATGTTTTTACGGCCGGATGCCCTTTCCGTCGCCAAACTCAGTTGAGGGGCTAATGAAGTTGAATTGAATGGCGGTGAATTAATTTGTGTAAGGAAATGGAAGGAATCGGATGTGGGCTATGAATAGGAACTGTTTAAGCATTTGCCTGGAAGTGAAAATAGGAAATAAGAGAAAACCATTCTTAGGACCACCGAAAAGGAGGGGTTCGAATCCACTCGCCTCCCGACCGTAGCGCGTTATATCACACGGTCACTCCACTCGATAATAATAATACTGGTCCTGCTTCTTGGTATAATACTCAGGCTTGAGGCCTTCTGTTAATAGTGCCCTGGGTTCGATTCCCGGCTGGGTTGGGGATTTTAATCGAGCTTGGTTAATTCCTCTGTCTCAGGAGACCAGGCGTTTATGTTTTCTCCAACACACTTCTCTTCATTATATACATATCATCACACAAAGAAGGAGACGGCGCCAGGATAATAATAATAATAATAATAATAATAATAATAATAATAATAATAATAATAACTCAGAAACTAGCTCATAAAGAAAGAGAACAGAAGCTTTTGAAATGTGTTGTTGGGGAAGATTGCTGAAGGTGAGATTAATAGATCGAATCACGAATCACGAATGAAGAGATACTGAATCGAATTGGTGAGAGGAGATCAATTTGCCTGAATTTGATCAGAAGAAGAGATAGAATGATAGGGCACATCTTAAGAAACCCAGGACTTGTTCAGTTTGTTTTTAAGGGAAGTGTAGGCGGTAAGAACGGTAGGGGTAGACCAAGGTAAGAATATGACAAGCAGATTAGAGCAGATATAGGATGCAGCAGTTATGTAGAAGTTCAAAGGTTAGCACAAGATAGGGTGGCATGGAAAGTTGCACCAGACTAGTGTATGGATTGATGACTCTCTGAACCATTCCCGATGAAAACTGGCGTCCGACAAGGTGACGGCTTATCTCCGCTTCTTTTCAACCTCGTCCTAGACAAAGTAATCCGCGAGTGGGAAAAGGCATTGAAAGACATGGGATACTGGCGCCCCATACGACTAGGACGACCCAAAGACGGTATTGAGATATCATGCCTCGCTTTTGCAGATGACCTGGCCATACTTACAGATGATGTATTCACAGCCGTTAAACAAAATGAAACCCTTAGCGAATGTGCTGGAAAGGTTGGCCTACAAATTTCCTTTGAAAAGACCAAGTTCTTCTGCTCAAAATTTGACATCCAAAATTTGAACACGACACATGGGCAAATCAACCGAGTACCACACTTCAAGTACTTGGGAGAAATACTTGAACCAACGGGAGGCGAGAAGGCTGCCCAGAAAATTCGCCTACAAAAATTTCGGAAAGCCTACGGTAGGGTTCACAACATATACAATAAAAAGTGCTTGTCCCGCCATGCAAAGATCAGACACTATAATACAGTAATCAAGCCCGAAGTCTTATATGCCAGTGAGACCCTTACACTAAATGGGAAAGGTGACCTAGAAAACATTTTAAAAGAAGAAAGAAGAATCCTGAGGAAAATTCTCGGCCCCCGAAAAGCAGAAGATGGATATAGACTGAGGTCACGCAAAGAGACAGAAGAGCATTCAAACACTGCAGCAGACATCCGCAAAAGACATCTGAAATTCTATGGGCACGTCCACAGATTGCCGGCAAGTAGACTGACACACAAGTTTCTCACCTACATAGAACATCTAAAAAATATTCCATGGGTACTAGAAGTGAAGAAGGATCTGGAAAAGGCCCAGATAAACCCAAATGACACCGCGGACAGAAACCTTTATAGGAAAAAAATTATTGGATGGAAAGTGCAACCAGAGAACGAAGTGAAAAAGAAGACTGGAGCAAAGTGGACAGAAGAACGAAAAAGGATCCACGGAGAAAGGATGAGAGCTGTTTGGCAACTCAGAAAACAGAATCGTTAGAGCTTTGCGTGATCCATTGGGTCCATACGCACATAATAATAATAATAATAATAATAATAATAATAATAATAATAATAATAATAATAATAATAATAATAATAATAATAATAATAATAATAATAATTTAGTGTGGCTATTTCTAGCCGGATGCAGCCCTTGTAAGGCAGACCCTCCGATGAGGGAGGGCGGCATCTGCTATGTGTAGATAACTGCGTGTTATTGCGGTGGAGGACAGTGTTATGTGTGGTGTGTGAGTTGGGTACAACAAAAATACCCAGCCCCCGAGCAATTGGAATTAACCAATGAATGTTCACATCCCCGACCCGGCCGCGAATCGAACTCGGGAACCTCTGAATCGAAGACCAGTACGCTGACCATTCAGCCAACAAGTCGGACATAATAATAATAATAATAATAATAATAATAATAATAATAATAATAATAATAATAATAATAATATATAGAGTGTTCAGCACGGAGGCTGGTTTGGACCTCAACAGGTCCGCCATCAGCCGTCAATGAAGAGGCGTACTAGTGAAACTAGGAGTGAGGTAGATTCCCCTTGCTTTCCTCACTGAGCCAGAAGTTGGTACTACATCTCAGTCTGCCAAGCCCACTGAAATGCATAAGGAATGGCGTCACTAGCATCTCTCATACATCGGTCACTTTCATATCGTCAAATCGAAGGGTATTATTATTATTATTATTATTATTATTATTATTATTATTAGTAGTAGTAGTAGTAGTAGTAGTAGTAGTAGTACCGGGAGGTACACATCAATCCCGTAATTTTAAAACAAGCGCCTTAGGGAACGCTATCTCTCTAACAAAAGGTGAAACAGCTACGGCAGGAAGTTGGGACATTGACCAGAAGATGTCACCAGTGAATTATTGAGTAATGTGTTATTTTGTAGTTGCCTAAACTGATTGGATTTATTTGTTTTGTTTTGGTTTACGTCAAGTAGTTTGAACTTTTCTCCATAGATGTCATTACAAAAAACTCTGGTGCAAGGTAAAATATTACTGATTTAAAGAGGTTTTTTGTTATTATGTTTTCTCAACTAAATTAACTTTCATTTATTCTGTTATTTCAAGGTTTGCAACACTTCTTTCGCATTCCGCCAGTTTTTTAATCTGGCCAATCATGAAATTTCTGTAATTATTTTTCAGCCAATAATACGTTTCCGAATCGAAACAGACTTTCAACGTATTAGGTCGTACATGTAGTACGTGTTGAAGAGATGTTAAGTACAGAACAAAAATGGCCAGCCGGACACCAGTGGGATCCGAACCTATAGCTCAATTGGTAGAGCAACCGACGCGAAATCGGGTGTTCGATTTTCAACGACTTTCAACGTATTAGGTCGTGTTACGTACATGTAGTACGTTTTGAAGTGATGTTAAGTACAGAAAAAAATGGCCAGCCGGACACCAGTGGAATCCGAACCCATAGCTCAATTGGTAGAGCAACCAACGCGACGGGTGTCCGAAAAATTTGTTTAGTTTGCGATTTGAAAAGAAATATAACCTTCATTTTTAAAGTTTTTAAGTTAATCCTTGATATAGTAGATAGACCCATTCCACCCAACACCTTCTTTCGCCTCTTTCTGCTCCACGAAAAGACGGTCACATGATAATAGTCAATCATTTAGGTAAGAACCCTAGAAAAGGAGGTAATCCACCAAGAGATAGTAGAAGGAGGAATAAACAAGATTTTGTAACTCGATTATCGGTTATTGTTAAGAAGTTTTGGTTAATATGGAAAATGTGATGTATAATAATAATAATAATAATAATAATAATAATAATAATAATAATAATAATAATAATAATAATAATAATAATAATAATAATAATAATCTTGGGAAAATATTTGTTACTTATTGGATGACCCTCGTATGTTAAAAATTTTCGAATTCGTATTAGTTAATTAATGTTTATATTAATGTGCCAAAAGCACATCCGTGATGATGATGATGATGATGATGATGATGATGATTATTATTATTTTTTTTTTTTTTTTTTTTTTGATTCGTTGTGCCCAGCTGTGGAGCGCGTTTGAACTTATTTTGCACAATGTTTCTTCTTCTTTTCTTCCCAATATCTCTTCATTTTTTCACTGTGTTCCTTTCTGCGTGTTTCTGTCCAGCCTGTATTTTTTCTTGTTGGTTTCTCTGCAAATTTATGTTTGTTTACTAAGCTTCTAAATTTCATTCTATCTTGAATGGTTTCGTCCTCGATACCCATTTCTTGTAGATCTTCATGTATTTCTGCTAACCAATTGTTGCGGATTTTCAGGGTTAGAGCTAGATTTAGAATTTTCTTTGTCAGCCTGTTGTTATCCATTCTGTGTAGGTGTCCGTAGAATTTTAGTCGTCTCTTTCTGATGGTATCTGTGATTTTTTCTGTGAATTGAAAAATTTCGTGTGGTTTCTTTTTCATCCAAATTCCATTTTCGAACTTTGGTCCTAGGATTTTTCTGAGAATTTTCCTCTCTTGTTTCTCAATGCTTTTCATTTGTGACCTGCCGCCAATGATCAGTGTTTCAGATGCATAAAGTGCCTCTGGTTTGATGACTGTATTGTAGTGTCGTAATTTTGCATTTTTTGATATACATCTTTTGTTGTATCTGTTCCATGTGATTTTGTAAGCCCTTTGCAGTTTATTATTATTATTATTATATTTACGAGGACTAGAATGTCATAAATTTTCTCACATTTCATGAGCCTTATCATGCTTTTTTTGGATGCAATCCTCCTTCTTTCGATTTATCCGAACTCTTTATCTGCCCCGTGGATGAAGCAAAGGATGCGTTTATATTTTCCCTCCTGTATGTCGTAAGAGGCTACTAAGAGGGGAACAACCAAATAATCCGTACTCGCTCTCTCGTATTCTAAGGCCACAAACACAGCCGTGATTCTATGCCTTCTCGTGTATTGGAGAAGATATACGAGTGCGATGTTTTGTTGTTTATTACGCTCACCACCTAACCACGATTCCCAGGCTATAGTCGTATTCTACGCCCACAACAAAAGTTGCGGGCATCTCATATCCTTCATATTCAATGTATGGATTATCAGCATGTCCTAACTGGACAATGATAGAGGGATGTGTTGTAAATTCTTCAAGGCCATATCAAACGTAAAAGTAGTCTACAACAAGATGAAGGCATTAACACGATAATGCACGCACGTACATCCCAAGGAGTTCACTAAAAACACTGTAGAAAATCCGTCCGCCCGTTCTATGGGGCCGATTTGCTTCATTTTTGTTTTATTCTCTCCGAAATTACCTGCCGGTGATTCATGAGACATTCATAGATCTCTAAGTTCAGCCAACTTTGAGCAATCATAAAATCACGTCATTAAATGATCACTCCAATAATTGCAGGCGAAGGCTTACCCTAACCCGCAATACATTCTGTAGTTAGCAGGTTGCTAAGCGACCAACACTTTCATTCACATTCTGATACATGTGATTTTCATCCTTAGTAATGTCACTGCATGCAATCATCTTTGATTACTACCTGTCAAGCCAGAGCGTATACACTTCCTCTGATCATGGAAGAATACTATTCCCTGGTAGATACTCTGTGATTCTCTAACCTTTCCCAGTTTCCAAATATATTCAACAGAGCGTTCCTAATAACTTACAAGCTGCAAAGAGGAAAAAAGTCTACGTACAAGCAGACCCCATCATGATGACATACGCCTTAAACATTATCTGGGAACACCTATCGAAGGATAACCTAGCTACACTAGAAGCAATGAAGGCCATGTATCTAAATATTCTCTGCCTGGCAAACAGCGCTCATCCGAGCTCACAAGACAACCGTTCTATACAGAAAAACTGTGATTAAAAATACCATTGTCTTCTATGACACAATACCAAGCTTTGCATCAAGAACTGCAGGATAAAAAGCGAATATATGGATAGATTTTTACAAAATGGACGGCATGATGTCGTCGGAATGGATGAATTCTGACTACGAGCTGCGGCACACCATAACGCGCTTCTTATTGAAGGGTATGCAAAACAATTTAACTACAACAGGCATATCAAGACGGGTTATCTGACCTATCTGTAACGAATGCTGCGGAGCGGCGCGGGTCCACTAGTTGTTTCTAAATGTCTCCAGAAAATCATAGTCAAGTGTGTTCCTCATCCTCCCTATAGTCCCCTTGTTACTTTTTTCTCTTGTCTCTAGATTCAATGAAAGTCTACGCACGGAGCATTCTCGATCGTGAGAAACTGTACTGAAAGCTGCAGTGACGATTCTGAAAGCTCTATCAAACATTCCCTTCTAGTAAGCCCTTGAAGACTGGCAGAACACTGGGAAATGTGCAGCATATAATGGGACTAGTTGTCAAACAAACAAAAATCAAACAAACAAACAAGCAAGCACATTTTATTGGAGAACGCTCATACATGCACAATTCATTTGTAAGATAAGTAATAAAATCTTTTCATTGCTCCTGCTTGGATTCCAAATATTTCTTCTTGTGTGCTGTTTCTGCTTGGTAAGTATTTAGAGCAATCAATCACAAATTAAACAAAATTGCTTCATGAAAATGTCGATGGAATTCCATTTTGAAAGTACTCAGTGAAAATAGAGACAGAGATAATTGGGTAGGTCTGGGTGTAGGCATGATGTGCACTTCGTGTGATTACTACGAAATAAATCCCTCGACTATTTTCAAGCTCCATTCTACTTTTTCCTTACTTTAACGTGTCCATGACGCATATTCCTGATTCTGGTTATTAAAGTATGTTTTTCCTTTTCGTTTTTTCTTTTACTCTTCATAGCACCTCCCTTGAGTGGGAATCTTCAAGGATGATTATTTAAAAGAAATCTGATGTCGAAACAAGGAATGATAACACAAGAGTTCGGAGTGGAATTTTACCAGACAGGCCGACGGATCTCATCTTATCTTGAACACGTGGATATGTGATTCCATGTAAGTGTAACGCAAGTTTAAAGATAACTTGAAATGGTCATTGCATAGGTTCATATTAGCCTTTCCAAAGAAGTGATATCTCGTGATCTTATCTGAGGTTTTCAGTGATAGAATAGGTTGTTGTTTTTTCCTTTTCTCTTTGCTAGTTGTCCAGCGTCGGTGACGGAAGGATAGGAAAGGGCTAAGACTTGGAAGGTAACGGCCGTGGCCTTAAAACTCTCTAGTGCCCAAGATAGGTCTCCACAGGAAAAGAATTACAATCATTCAGAATTTTATTATTATTGGAAACGCGCACATGCCGTGCAGAATACCATTGCATTACATTTACATTACAGGGAGACTTACCAGGGAGACCTTCCTACAATTCAGAATTTTATTTATATGATTGTTCTATAGAGATTCTACGCATAATTGAAAACTTCAGGATATGTATTGTTACTGATTTGTCACAGTGGGCATTAGCGGCACAGATGTTTCTTAGCGACAGGAAAGTACTAAATTCCCAATTTTACACATATGTAACACGGGGCACTTGACGGTTTAAGGTACAGCGCCAGCATTTATCTGGCGTGAAAACGGGAAATCACGGAAAACCATTTTCAGGGCTGCCGACGTTCGGATTCGAACCCACCATCTCCCGAATGCAAGATATATTAAATGATATCTGTTAAAATTCAAGTTTCATATTTACAAGAATTTAACCCTGGAACACCACAGTGGTGTCTGAGAAATCCGACGTGAAATAGGATGTTTATTTTCATAAATATAACGAAATTAATCTTATAGTTCCAATTTTTTTTTACATTTTCTTGTACTTCAAAATATAACAAAATTACTTCACATTCGCATGCTTTCTCCATTATACGGAAAAACATACCAACATGGACATTTATGAATATTATTATTATTATTAGACAGCCCTAGAGTCTCCGTGGCTCAGGCGCCAGCGCGCCGGCCTTTTACCGCTGGGTTCTGTGGTTCAAATCCCGGTCACTCCATGTGAGATTAGTGCTGGACAAAGCGGAGGCGGGACAGGTTTTTCTCCGGGTACTCCGGTTTTTCCTGTCATCTTTCATTCCAGCAACACTCTCCAATATCATTTTATCAGTCATTTATTAATCATTGCCCCAGAGGAGTGCGACAGGCTTCGGCAGCCGGCATAATTCCTATCCTCGCCGCTAGATGGGGCTTCATTCATTCCATTCCTGACCAGGTCGAATGACTGGAAAGAGGCTGTGGATTTTCATTTTCATTAGACAGCCCTGTGTTTTAGAGGTAGCGTGCCTGCCTTTTATTCCAAGGCCCTGGGTTCGTTTACTGACCAGTTCAAGGATTTGGTTATGGTTTGAGGAGTAGAACGGGGTTCACTTGATATGAGATTTCCTCAAGCTCTTAGAGGAAGAAAGTGAAAAGATGACGTCACTGATCTTAGCATAGACAAACACGGGTTGCCATGGTTACAGTTTATGTCGGAAAACTGATGACGCTAATTCCAAAGAGACCCCCATCCCAAAAACTTATCCATATTAATATATCTTTGCACAACTTTCGTATTTTTACCAGTGTAATTCAAGTTCACGAATATAAATTAGGTTGGTTCCTCTCTATGTTACAATGAGATCTTCCAATCTGTCAATTGCAAGGAGCATTCTGACATCACCAACAGATAAATGTCAGGTTATCAGAAACCCCAGCGTGTTTTTCAGAGTTGTGTTTTCATCATGTGTCCTCCTGCAGTATTTGGTCATTGTTAGTGTCCTGACAACGAATACATATGCGTGTTTGGTTTATGATAAGTGTAGTGCATCTGTGTGATATTTAAAATAGCTAGTTCTGGATTAAGACTGTCGGAAGAAGCACGAGGCAGATACTGGAGGATACTAACAGTGACGGGACATAAGTTAGATGGTGACTGAGAATTAGAGTCCATGATGTAACTGAGGACATGGAAACCCGTGTCGAACGTATGGATTTGACTGTTTTACTGCCGATGCCCTTCCTGACGCCAACCCTAGGTGGAGAGAACTAATCACTATTGCTTGTTTCTGTGGTGTATTGTCTGAAAATGCTATTTGATTCACGTCGCACCGACAGAGATATGTCTTACGGTGACGATGGGATAGGAAAGGCCTTGGAATTGGAAGGAAACGGCCGTGGCCTTAATTAAGGTACAGCCCCGGCATTTACCTGGTGTGAAAATGGGAAACCACGGAAAACCATCTTCAGGGCTGCCGACAGTGGGGCTCGAACCCACTATATCCCGATTACTGGATACTGGCCGCACTTAAACGGCTGCAGCTATCGAGCTCGGTGTGTCTAAATATGAAGAGGAATATGTTGGGACAGACACAGATACACAGTCCCCCAGCCAGACACGATTAAAATCCCCAATCTTGCCAGTAATAGAACCCGAGACCCTATAAACCGAAGAACTCAACACTCACCATTCAGCCAATGAATCGGACTTCAATGATATGCATATTTTAAATAAAATTCAACTCCTAATATTATCGTCTGGAGTTCAAGACTGCGAACTGAACTACTTTCAGAATTTACAAATAAAAGCGTTGTAAGCCACCACCAATGTATTGGGGGGGGGTCTCTCACTGACCTCGGACAAGAGCAATGGTATAATAAGATGCGCCCTAGACGCTTCAATCAATCAATCAATCAATCAATCAATCAATCAATCAATCAATCAATCAATCAATCAATCAATCAATCAATCAATCAATCAATCAATCACTACTGATTTGCATTTAGGGCAGTCGCCCAGGTGGCAGATTCCCTATCTGTTGTTGTCCTAGCCTTTTCTTAAATGATCGCAAAGAAATTGGAAAATTATTGAACATTTCCCTTGGTAAGTTCTTCCAATCCCTAAATTCCCTTCCAATAAACGAATATTTGCCCCAATTTGTCCTCTTGAATTCCAACTTTATCGTCATATTGCGATCTTTCCTACTTTTAAGACCCCACTCAAACTTATTCGTCTACTGATGTCCTCCCACGCCATCTCTCCACTGACAGCTCGGAACATACCACTTAATCGAGCACCTCGTCTCCTTTCTCCCAAGTCTTCCCAGCTCAAACTTTGCAACATTTTTGTAACGCTACTCTTTTGTCGGAAATCACCCAGAACAAATCGAGCTGCTTTTCTTCGGATTTTTTCCCGTTCTTGAATCAAGTAATCCTGGTGAGGGTCCCATACACTAGTTGGGGTCTTACCAGAGACTTATATGCCCTCTTCTTTACATCCTTACTACAACCCCTAAATACCCTCATAACCATGTGCAGAGATCTGTACCCTTTATTAACAATCATATTTATGTGATTACCCCATGAAGGTCTTTTCTTATATTAACACCTAGGTACTTACAATGATCCCCAAAAGGAACTTTCACCCCATCAACACAGTAATTAAAACTGAGAGGACCTTTTCCTATTTGTGAAACTCACAACCTGACTTTTAACCCCGTTGATCATCATACCATTGCTCACCGTCCATCTCACAACACTATCGAGGTCACCCTGCAGCCGCTCACAATCTTGTATCTTATTTATTACTCTGTACAAAATAACATCATCTGCAAACAGCCTTCTGATTCCACTTCTTTACGCATATCATTGATATATATATATATATATATATATATATATATATATATATATATATATATATATATAAATAAGAAAACATAAAGGTCCAATAATACTGCCCTGAGGAATTCCCCTCTTAATTATTATAGGGTCAGATAAAGTTTTACCTACTCTAAATCTCTGAGTTCTATTTTCTAGAAATATAGCCACCCATTCAGTCACTCTTTTTTCTAGTCCAATAGCACTCATTTTTGCCAGTAGTCTTTCATGATCCGTGAGCTTCTTAAAGCTCAAAGCTACTTTGACCAAAACATCGCCGCAAGTACAATTTCGGGATGACTGGTCAAATACACTGTCTCTGAGCCACAGAATATTTGTGCCTCAGGGAGCTCGATTCCATATTTAGTTTAGAGCGTAATTTCACAATATTATATATCGTTTAACAATTTCGGTCGTATGTTTAGAGAATAAGATCTTATATTAAGTCAGTGGCAACCGGTGGATGAAAGATAATCTCAGGTCAAAAATCTATCGTACTGTCATCTGACCTGTTGCACTGTATGGTTGCGAATGTTGGCCGGCTACGACTGAGACAGAGCCTCGACTGGACGTCATGGAGCCTAACATGCTGAGGTGGACAGCTAGCGTCACTGGCCAATGAATCCAGCAGGGAGGGATTCAGTGTTGCACCGATTCAAGACAAAATGTGCGAGAGTCGTCTGCGATGGTTTTGACATGTACTGAGGACAGGGGCCGACACTATCGCAAATACGAGTTACCTGTTAGAAATCGCCGGTAGGACAAACAAAACAGCGATGAGCCGATACTCTTCACAAAGATCTGAAGAGCGTCGATCTCCACCCTGACATGGTCCAGGGCAGAATAATTGGTTACGTCTCAAAACTCACGAGTTTCAAAACTCACGGGCTAAAATTAGTTACAAATAGTATCAAAACTCACGACTACAAACTGGTAGCGAAAGTAAACATTCTAATGATTCTCACAATTCACGACTCCGGACAGCAGGTGCTTGCGACGACCGCAGGAGGGACTCACGCTTCCCTTACGACAGGCAGGGGATACCGTGGATGTTATTCTGCCACCCCAACCCACAGGGGAAAAACAATGGCTGGTGAATGAAAGAGACCGAGGTGTATTATTATTATTATTATTATTATTATTACTATTATTATTATTATTATTATTATTATTATTATTATTATTATTATATTTTGAACTTGTCTTACAGCTAATATAATGCATTTTTTACCTTTCACATAAATTTATAATAATGACGTATGGCCTCCGGAGAGGTTTTTTTTTTTTTGCGTATTTCTATTTTCCGCAAGAGTTTCGCTTATTTCAATAGATTGTCAACTCGACACTCAAACAGTTTTTTTTTTTTTTGCTCTTTGCTTTACCGACACAAATAGGTTTTATGGCGACAATGGGACAGGAAAGGCCTAGGAATGGGAAGGAAGCGGCCGTGGCCTAAAGTAAGGTACAGTCCCAGCATTTACCTGTTGTGAAAATGGGAAATCACGGAAAACCATCTTCAGGGTTGCCGACAGTGGGGTTCGAACACACTCTATCCCGGATGCGAGTTCACAACTGCGCGCCCCTAACCGCACGGCCAACTCGCCCAGTAAAAAAAAATTCATGACACATCCGATTATTCTGTGCGATATAACTAAATGATATTTGAAACTCATTCGATTATTTAAATTGATTATTCATTCGATTATTTAAATAATCGGATGGAAGTTATCGATTATTAAAAGTATTCCATTATCCCATCACTAATAGGGTGGACATTTATCCGTTCAAAGAAGAACTGGCCCTGCTCGTGAGTTTTGAGACTAGCCCAGGTAGAGAAACCTGTTCTTACTAATCCCCTTCCTGGAGTTCGTGAGTTTTGACACTCGTGAGTTTTGAGACGACACGGAATAATTAAATGGAGACAGCGAATCCATGCAGCGGACCCCGCTATCAGAAGAACAATTGCTGAAGGAAAAGAAGTATATTAAGTGTATGAATTACCATGAATAAAAATTGTAACGGCCGCAGGGTTTTGAGTATTTCGTAGACGCTCTTTTCGTTTCATTTCTTTTAATCTTTCATCTTTCACTTTTCTTTTGCACGTTTTTGCCGAATCCTAATCAAATCTTTCATTTCCATTAATAAATTTGTTATGTTACACAATTGACCACGAAGTATCACGACTGCTAACCTCCAGCTGAGCGCCATCTTATAACAAAGTTTACTTGTGACGTCACATATTTAGCACAAATTTTGCCTTTCTTTGCAGCGCTATTTCATGAAAACCACGTTTGGGATTTTCAATGATTTTTTGCAACAGGTAGCCTCGTATTTTATCTGTCAATTGAGACATTAAACATCATCGTAAGTTAAGAACTCTCAGCGATATATTAGTTCTACCCAAACACTGAAAGATTCTTGAAATTTGTTTTTCCATGGACCCGTTGTCAAGGAACGTAAGGACCTCTTCACACGAAGCAACTCAAAAGAAACTGGAGTAGCTTGCATACCAGGAAACTGGGAGACAAGGAAACGCCTCTTGTGTATTTCAATGGCAGCACTCACGTAGCCCAACTGCAGTCGGAGAGACCGGAAGACCGAACCGACCCGAGTATCCGCAATACAGCATGTTGGTCTCCTCGCTACTCCAGTCACGTGAGTAGCGAGACTCGAACGAAATTGAGAGCAAGTTTTTAACCTGGCATTCTTGACCGAAGTTGAAAAACATTCTGTGTGTATAATTACATAATGAAAGGATACTCAAGGCGAGATGTCATTAACAGAGCTTGGAGTGAGGTGGTCAAAGAATTTCAGCTCACCGCTACGCACACGATATTTAATTTTGTTTACAAAGAGTGTAAACTTCTTCTTACTT
Source organism: Anabrus simplex (assembly GCF_040414725.1). Taxonomy (NCBI): domain Eukaryota; kingdom Metazoa; phylum Arthropoda; class Insecta; order Orthoptera; family Tettigoniidae; genus Anabrus; species Anabrus simplex. Next base: position 71,020,984 of record NC_090275.1, on the reverse strand, counting down.
TCTTAATCTGCTTACCCTCTAGGGTTGGTTTTTCCCTCAGACTCAGCGAGGGATCCCGCCCCTACCGCCTCAAGGGCAGTGTCCTGGAGCTTCAGACTCTGGGTCGGGGAATGGTGACCAGTATCTCGCCCAGGCGGCCTCACCTGCTATGCTGAACAGGGGTCTTGCGGGGGGGATGGGAAGATTGGAAGGGATAGACATGGAAGAGGGAAGGAAGCGGCCGTTAGGTACCATCCCGGCATTTGCCTGGAGGAGAAGTGGAAAACCACGGAAAACCACTTCCAGGATGGCTGAGGTGGGAATCGAACCCACCTCTACTCAGTTGATCTCCCGAGGCTGAGTGTACCCCGTTCCAGCCCTCGTACCACATTTCAAATTTCGTGGCAGAGCCGGGAATCGAACCCGGGCCTCCGGGGGTGGCAGCTAATCACACTAACCACTACACCACAGAGGCAGGCTGTAAGCGTGTAAACAAGAAACAAAAAGAAAATGAAACTATAGTGTCAGGTTTAGTTCAATACTTTATTCCGCAATCATTCATAATAAATGAAGTGTAAACGTAATTAATTACGTAAAAGCAAATCAATATGATAAAAGAAGAGTTAAGTGCGGCCAGTTTCCAGTTACCGCTATCCGGGAGATAGTGGATTCGAACCCCACTGTCGGCAGCCCTGAAGATGGTTTTCCATGGTTTCCCCTTTTCGCACCAGGTAAAGGCTGGGGCTGTACCTTAATTAAGGCCACGGCCACTTCCTTCCAAGTCCTAGCCCTTTCCTGTCCCATCGTCGCCATAAGACCCATAGAACTGCCATCTATGATAAATCATTCACAGTAATTGCCTGCCGTGAGTGGAACCTCCTTCCTGAAAATATCAGGGGGTTAAGCGCTATTCGCACTTTCAAGGAAGCACTTTGGAGACATTTTATGCACCAGTAAGGATCATCTGTAAACTTCATGCTGCTACTTACAACCATTCTATTGTTATGGATGTCCTGGTAGTGAGTCTAAAATTCTTATCCGATTTGTCTTTAAAATCAAATTTTATGTACTGCCTTTTTTTTGTTACATGTAGGATATTAGTTTTAAGAATTTATCCCTTTTATATCTGATTTATTTAATCTTAATTTAATCTTAATTCATTTCATCTTAATGTAATCCCACCATTCTTGTATTATTATTAATTTAATTTGTATTAGATCTAGTTATTGTAAGTAATACAATGCAATATATGTATATTTCAGTTCCTGGTTAGATGGAAGAGAAGGCCTGAAGGCCTTAATCTTGTCAGGTAAAATAAAACATTACTAAAATAAAATAAAACATTACTATCTGTGTCGGCGCGACGGAAAGCCAATAGCAAAGAAAAGAAGAAGAGTGAGTTTATGTACACCATTTCCACTGCCAAGGAAGGGAAGAACGAGGGGTGGGAAAGTAGTTGACTAAATAATTTCTTACTTCATTAGTAACCCGAGCATGTACTGTAGTTCAAGCTCCCGCTGTGGTAGTTTGGTGATGTTTCAGAACTGTCGAATGGTTGCGGAATATATGGCAGACCTTCTATTTTACGCACAAAGTTGTGAAGAAAGCAAACGGAGTTTATGATATCAATCACCCGTACAGTAGTTCGGCAACGAATAGCAGTGTTCACGATAACTTCTTCTTCACTGCTAGAATCAGATATTTTTCATGACTATATCACGTGGCCGCTACTGGAAACAGCATAGGCCGTGTGTAGAGAACAGGCAACTTGGATAGCTAGTCGCGCAGTCCCCTAGCATCCAGGCTACTACAGTTTCTTTTGAGTAGCGGCGTGTGAATTCAGTCAGTAGCTTCATGGTTTGTGGTTGGAGGGGAGTGGGAGAGTGGCAGACACGTTCCCCTGTTCAGTTACGTACGGAGCGCCATTGAGTACATATCCTCTTACGAATAACAGGCCTCACACCTCAGTCTATATTTAGAAACAGCAAAAAGATCCTACATTTACACTCCGTCATGTCCACCTGGAATAGAATGATGCGCAACTCTCCCTACGTCTTGTTTATTTACAGAGAACGGAAATAACTCGTGTTCTTCCACAACAGTTCAAGAAGAAGACTTTTGTTTACAGTGGGAATTATGATTTAAGACATCACTGATTTGAAGGCTAAATATTTTCATAATTACTTAATATTATAACTTTGCTGCTTTCACTTGTGGTTGTGCAAGTCATGTTTGATAGTTGTTGGGAGCTAACAAACGTCCGAATAAATTTAATGAAAATTATTGTAATCTGTTGGCATAATTAAACGAAAGATAGAACCTCCAGGGTGTATGCGATGATAATAATATTCCTTAGCTACCACATGCAGACATTTTAATTGGACGCCATCTGGCTGTCTGCTCGTCAATTTCGACGTTCCGTTTTACTCAAGACCTACTAGATGGCAGACCGAGTAAACCGAAAATCTCTTGGGCGTCTATGACTGAGATTTTAATTAATTTTGTCAGGTAAACACCAAATGTGTCATCAGAGATCTTTTACATGCCTACATTCTACGACATGGAGTGTCCAATGGGATTTTTCCTGCCCTTAAAAAATCTGACAATTATTTTTAGTAAAACTGTTCCGATGGTTGAGCGTATCCGAAGCACAACTAAAATTTCTTACCCTCGCCATGATGATGGCGTAAACTGCTTAACTAATGAATAAATGCAGGGTGTCTTTTAAACCCAGCCGAACACACAGCGTTTGTACTCTGCGCTATGACAGCAGCAGTATAGGAGGCGCACGCATAGTTTTTGACCTTGCAAGCAGCCTGCACGTGTTCGACCTGGCAAACATGAGTCGCCAGTCTGAATCTCAGATGTTAACATGGTGAGACAGTTATAATTGCAACACCGTATTTTCGTATGTAAAAGTTCTGGTTTCATCTTAATGGTCATAACTCTCCCTAATGGTGGGCAGAAAATCCTAATGGCGTTTATGAAGTCGCTCATGGTGATAGGAAGATCGGTGTTTGAGTGCTGTTAGTGCAAGACGAATAATAGGGAACATGCATAATTTTCAAAAATATTTTTTTTGAAAAGTACACCAATGAAATAGTACGTAAACGTATTACAATGAGGTAAGTTGCCTTGTTTTCTACCAATAAAAAAAATGTTCAAAAGTGCTTTTCCGCAAGGCGAGTGAAACGGCCTCTGACGTAAGCGGCGCGCTCTGACGTCACGATTCAGTACCTCATGCAGCTCTACCAGCCATTGTGCATCAGCCGTTACTAAAAGCCGATTGTTTATTATTCGTGATCGCGAATAACTTCAAAATGACAGAAGAAAGGTTCAAAACAGCACAGTCAGACAGTCTATCATGTGTAGATGTCATCATTCTTGAAAAATAGTGACTTTTGTGGCCGCAGAAATTCGCGGATAAAAAGCAAGTTTGTAAGTGGCATCTTTTATATACGTGCAATGTACTGTAACTCATAGTATTAGGATAACAACGAACCTGGATAGAAATCACATCACTTTCAACATTTGCTTCTAGACTGATTCCCATATTAAAGAATAACATTACATTTTCGGGCTTTCAGCATTAGTAAAGTAAGAAATCGGATTTCAGCACTAACATAAACATGTAGGTAGCATTATAGTACTAGTCCGCCTCTGTAGTGTAGTGGTTAATGTGATTAGCTGCCACCCCCGGAGGCCAGGTTTCGATGCCCGGCTCTGCCATGTAAGTTGAAAACAAATAGTACGAGGGCTGGATCGGTGTCTACTCAGCCTCGGGAGGTCAACTGAGTAGAGGGGTTTCGAATCCCACCTCAGCCATCCTCGAAGTGGTTTCTCGTATTTTCCCACTTGTCCTCCAGGCACCTAAGTCCACGGCCGTTTCCTTCCCTCTTCCTTGTCTATCTCTTCCGATCTTCCCATTCTCCAACAAGGCCCCTGTTGAGCATAGCAGGTGAGGCCGCCTGGGCGAGGTAATGACCCTTCTCACCAGTTGTATCATCATACCCAAAGTCACACGCTCCAGGACACTGCCCTTGAAGCGGTAGAGGTGAAATCTCTCGCTGAGTGCGAGGGAAAATCCAAACCTGAAGGATAAACTGATTAAGAAAGAAAGAAAGAAAGAAAGAAAGAAAGAAAGAAAGAAAGAAAGAAAGAAAGAAGGAAAGAAAGAAAAATCATAGTAATATAGGTCTATAACGTATCATTCCCGAAAAAATATATATTTATGGTTGGGGCAACTGACCTACCCACTTCCGGGGCCCATGAAAGAGAAATAATAAATATCTTGGTGGAGGGAAAAAGTTAAACATGATAAAGATAAAGATAAATATGACTTCATCTAGTTTTCACAAGCCGGGCTGAGTGGTTCAGACGGTTTAGGTGGTGGCCTTCTGACTCCAACTTGGCAGGTTCGATCCTAGTTCAGTCCGGTTGTAGTTGAAGGTGCTCAAATACGTCAGCCTCGTGTCGGTAGATTTACTGGCACATAAAAGAACTCCTGCAGGACTAAATTCCTGCACATCGGCGTCTCCGAAAACCGTAGAAGTAGTTAACGGGCGTAATGCCAATAACATTAATTACATTTGGCTTTTAACAAGCTGAGCATATCACACAAGAAAAGTGTCTTGGTGACATTTTAGTCGTTCAATACAGGAATGTCTTTGGGTACTGTGACTTTTATCTTTTTTTTTTTTGCTAATTGCTTTACATCGCACAGTCACAGATAGGTCTTATGGTGACGATGGGACAGGAAAGACCTAGGAATGGGAAGGAAGCGGCCGTGGCCTTAAGGTACAGCCCCAGCATTTGCCTGGTGTGAAAATGGGAAACTACGGAAAACCATATTCAGGGCTGCCGACAGTGGGGTTCGAACCCACTATCTCCCGGATGCGAGCTCACAGCTGGGTGCTCCTAACCGCACGGCCAACTCGCCCGGTATTTTTATCCTTCGGTTTATTAACTTGGCTTGTATACCCTAAAACTTAGGCTAAATTGGATAATATTTTAAACATCAACATCATTGTTTTCACCTGTGTGAAATTATGTTATTTGTTTCACTAATATTATGATAATTGAGCAATGTTAACTTATTAAGACCCCAACAGACAAGCATTGGTTTTGTGTAGAGATATTTATTTGTTAAATTCACGTTGTTTTCTTTCATGACGTACACGCCTATTTTTGTTATATTATAGAGTATTTAGCTATAGCCTAAATTTCTTTACAAATGTGAGCTCTTAAATAAAGACATAAATAACTGTCGCATGCCAAGATAAATTGGTATAATTAGGGCTGTCAATATGGTTCATAACCCCTTTGGTTTATTACCTAGACATGGATCACCCAAAACATAGGTTAGGTTTGGAGAATACTTTAATAATCAGCATTAATTAATGCACTGATTATTACTTTCATATGTCAAGATGTAAATGAAGCATTTAACTAAAACATCATACATTAAAATTCAAAGTGTTACCACTAGAACAGCTGACATGGAAAAGTGATTGAAAATTCAAACAAATTCAACTTACGTTAAAATGATCTTTAAAAAAATAAACTCTAGACTTTTCCGATATATCACCAGCATTTGTCCGGCTCGCTAAAATCCATTTCTCCCTAGTTTTAGCGTCTTTGGAACATTTATAAACAATTTGTTTGGGATGGTATGCAATGTGCTATTGCTCATCGGAACTATACACCATTTATAAGTTTTCTGCCTCACTGTCTGCGCAGGATTCATTTTAAGTCTAAAATATACCACTCAGATTATTATCCAATGTATAGACTTCGAATTTAACCAAACCAGACACTAACATAAAGTAGAAATACGCTAAGTGTATCCTGCTTCTCACAGTACACTATGTGTTATTTCGTCTGCTAATTCAGTCAACCTGTACGATGACGTCAGACCAATGAGATCGCGTACTTGATTTTTATCATGTTTGGAGTTATTATTTGTACATTCTGGTCACATTTTTTAATTCTGCATGAAACTTTGAATCAGATTAGCATATTTTTAATTAAAACCCCGGATCATGCATATTCCCTATTGCGTATTTGTTTCGAGACGACAGTAAATGCAGAGAGGTACCACGATGACATTTTGTCGCCGTTTTCCCATCAGTTAACGGAAGAAGAAAAGTCGCATGGATGGTTTCAACAAGATTCAGCCCCTCCTCATACAGCAGATTATTACCTTCTTACTATTTATTTATTTATTTATTTATTTATTTATTTATTTATTTATTTATTTATTTATTTATTTATTTATTTATTTATTTATTTAATTTCAATGCGTCTATACAGAGTTTTCCTCCATTGTTAGACCCTGTGAAATAACCATACTTAAACAAGCTTTCCAACTCCGCTTACAGAACAAATATACAAACAAACACAGCAAAATAATAATAATAATAATGATCAAATAGCCCACGGTCAACTCCGTTCCAGAGATCCGATAACCACAGTAATAAAAATAAAATGACATTATATAAGGTGAAACAAAGTAAAACGCCAATCGTCGGCAAACGGCATACGAAGGTTACCTTCTCACTATCTCGGGAGTATTTGCAGAGAGAGTGCTGGTCTATTTCCCCCTCGTTCTCCAGATCTAACAGTGTGTGATTTTTACTTGTAGGATAAACTGAAAGAAAAACTGTATCGAACAAATCCTCACACATTGGAGGAACTGAAAGAAAACATTACGAATGAAATCAGAAACATTACAGTGGCAGAACTCGCGTCAGCTAGAATGTGGTTACCAGATACAATGCCTGTATAACCCAGAGAGGACGACACTTCCAGCATCTTTTATAAGGTAAGGTTTCATATAAGATTGCTTACACGCTTAAAGCAGGGCGGCCGCGCGCGACGTAACATCGGCTGAGACAGCTACAAACACTGTGCATTCGGTCTGAGTTTATATGAGAGACCCTGTACTTTACAAATAATTTACTTTATTATTTATTCAGATTCAGCTGGATGGAAATGTAGTGTTGGTGGGATGAAATGCGGTGTCTTACTGGTATTCTGAGTGATAAGCGGATGCCGTTCAAATTAAAGGGCAAAGTGTACAAAACCACTATCCGGCCTGCCCTCATGTTGGGCAAGGCAAATGCGAATGCATCTCACAGAGATGTGGATGTTTCAATGGTCGGCGGAAGTCACTCTGCATGAGTAAGTGCGCAATGAGTATGTGCGGGGATCCTTTGAAGTTTCGTCCATCAGCGACAAGGTGGAGGAAAAACAGCTCCGCTGGTATGGTCACGTCAGAAGAAAAACTGAACACTATTTAGTACAGCAAGCTCTTGTCTTCGAAGAGCCGAAGAGAGGAAAAGGGCGTCCTAGGCCAACATGGAAACAAACTACTGAGGTTGCCTTAAGGAAAAGTTTAGTGCCATTATATCTGGCGCAAGCACGTCGGACATACTCTCTCCGAATCAGACAGTGTTGTCAAGACTATAAATAAAATATCGGTAGATTGTACGTAAAAATGTCGGGAGTTTTAATGAAAATTTCGGTAGTTTCTCGAGCACTGAAAAGTTATAATGTAACTAACTTAAAAAATGCAATAGTCATGTGAAGTATTTATGAGAAAAATATACAATTTCACTCACCCTTACTTTCTGGACAGAGGGCGAGTTGGCCGTGCGGTTAGAGGCGTGCGGCTTTGAGCTTGCATCCGGGAGATAGTGTGTTCCAATCCCACTGTCAGCAGCCCTGAAAATGGTTTTCCGTGGTTTCCTATATTCACACCATGCAAATGCTGGGGCTGTACCTTAATTAAGGCCACGGCTGCTTCCTTCCAACTCTTAGGCCTTTCCTATCGCATCGTCGCCATAAGACCTATCTGTGTTGGTGCGACGTAAATTTAAATTTTCTTAAATTTGGATTGGAAGAAATTTCGGGAGATTTTTTGTTTTTTCGTGTTTTCTGGTGTGTTGCAAAAAATTGGGAGATCTTCTGAAATTTCGGAAGACCTGGCAACAGTGCTCGTTTTATGGGTATATAAACGGCCAGGAAAGAAGAAGAAAGCTGGACGGCCTATGCCAGCCAAAGCCTCTGTGAATGAACCGAGTGCCGTCGCAATCTCCAACTTTCTTCTTTCTCCTCACTCTTCCTGTAGATGTCGTTATTCATCAAGCGTAGAAATTCTGTGCCAATTTTGAAGTCCTAGCAGGATGCAGAGTTTGTTTTCCTTTTTGAATGCAGAAGTCCGAAGATCGTTTGAGTGCTCAGTCTATTTCTGGTTTTTGGTTTTCATTCGATTGAGAGCAGAAACAATCCTTTCTGCACTGGCAGATAATGAGTAGGGCAAACACAAGAGTGACAACATCAGGATTGATAGGTTAGGAAACATTTGTGATGCATCTCCCTTTTTTTTTTCTTTTTTCTTTTTTAAACTGAGTTCCAAAATTATATTGGATCTGAACTGTCAACATTCACCTCCGTAGTTTTTTAAATATCCGCCACGCAGTGTCAGGATCCTGAATATAATTTTTAACACACATCTGGAAATGATCTGATGTACTGACTGGAGTCATTCACTTAACATCCTGATCTGATTATACGCGGGTCGTAATTCGAGCCTGAAATGAACGCGGGAAAGTACCTAATGAATGTTGTTATCGTAAAACGTCAAACACTGAGAGACGGGTAAAGAGTTTTTCCAGCACAAATATAAAATGTACCATTTATCATTCTTTTTCTTTTTTCTTAAATTTGGATTGGAAGAAATTTCGGGAGATTTTTTGCTTTTTCGTGTTTTCTGGTGTGTTACCAAAAATCGGGAGATCTCCTGAAATTTCGGGAAACCTGGCAACACTGGAGTCAGACGAGGCGACCCTAAGAGTGTTCGGGAGTGCTCGTTTTGTGGGTATACAAACGGCCAGGAAAGAAGAAGAAAGCTGGACGGCCTATACCATCCTAAGCCTCTGTGAATGAACTGACTGCCTTTGCTATCTCCAACTAGCACTATTACTTAATATAGCTCTCTGCCGAGCAAGTCTAATGAAGCCCCTGGTGGCGGAGTTTCATACCTCGTTGGATATCCCGCAGCGAGAGCGCCTGGTTCCTTCTCGGCTATCTGCTGCTTATTTTAATTTTCTAGCTTCTTGTTAGTTCCCGTATTACTTGCCATCTTGACCACTGGACTAGACAGCGGAATACTGACTTGGATTTGCCGACAGTGGGGTTAGGACCCTCTATCTCCCGGATGTAAGCTCACAGCACGGAAACGTTTTTTCTCTTTCTTTTTTTTAACCCATTGTGATAGTACATATATCACACCCCCGAATTATATGTAGAAGTTATAGATATTATTGTCAGTATTCGATTTTTTAAATTATTATTATTATTATTATTATTATTATTATTATTATTATTATTATTATTATTATTAGTATTTCATTTGTATATTTTGCCATTTATATTGGTAAGCTGGAAGATATCCACATATGTAGGTATGAGTAATTTGTTTTGCACGAGTGGGAAAACATTGCTTTAATAACTCTGGTAATTTGAATGAGTCATATGGCTGCCCCAGTGTTTGTTGTGATGTACTTGTATCGGGAAATTCATGAGTCATGTATATATCCCAGCCTGATGAGATGAGCTTGTTGTTGTATTAGGAAAATTTGGTGACTCATGGAATATACCCCAGAGTTTGTTATTGTCTTGGGAAGGAGTAGTAGTTCAGGGCTTGATCTTGACTTGAGATCACTCATGATTGGCTGGCAAGCACCAATCTAGACGTATCATCTGAGAGGAGGGGGATGTTGATGTCTATAAAGGTTGATCATACGGCGGCAACCAAAAACATTGTATGGAACATTGTAAGGGTGATTGTGAAGGTGATTGTAAAGGAACGAGAAGGAAGATAACTACAACTACAACTACAACTACAACTGAGGCACTGTACGGGAAGGAAGTGGTGCTGATACACGGTAGTGGAGTGACACGGCTGCAATGGACTAGACTTCAAACGTTCGTGGAGCGTAGTCTTGTTATGTTTGTGGAAAGTGGCTGATTGTGGAGAGTGCTTGCGCATTAAGTATTGTAGCACTTGTGGCGGCCTAGCATTATATGTTGGTGAAATCTATCTCAGACTTTCAATAAATTTATATGTTGAGGATCGACAGACGTGTGTATATATCTTTACAACAAGTGTTAAAATATGTGAACACAGTAGTACAAAGTACAGTATCTGTGTGATGTGATAACTGCCGATTATGAGAATCGGTAAGTCGAATTGATATAGAGACAGTGAAGGGTATTTATCTTCATACATGTACATTGTTCATTGGACCATCTACAAATGGTAGCTTAGTTCTCGCTTTCGTTTTCCCCACGATTTTCATTATTGTTGTTGTTGTTGTAAATATGGAGTCTTCCAGCAATATTTTATGTGTGTATTATATGTATAATGTTGTATGTTGATGAGGTGCTCATGCACGGAATTTGTTAAGAATATAGTTAGCTATTTTAGAATCAGTGTTATTGATGAACCTAGGTGCAGTTCCTACCTAATTAGTCGTTTTCAGGAGGTTAGGTAAGGCCTGCAGCAGATGTACCAGTACGCAGCATTATGTACACGCCCTGGGATATACAGTTTATCATGCTCTTATCTAAATTCGAGGTATCCATTCTGGTGAACTCTGGCGCCCATGCTACGGACATTTCGGTTAATTATGCTCATTAATTTTATTAAGTTTTTAGTAATTTTATTTATATATTTTTATTCATGATTTTATTTATTATTATCATCAAAAAGTTACACCATGAACACTTAATTTCTCTTCTATTTTAATACTGATCTGCTATGATTTATTTTCTTTCAACAGCTCATAATTTGCAATCATTTAATATAAAGTATCCCTTCATTCTCTCACCAGTTTTATCTGAGTGCATTCGTTTCCTGGTAGACTTCCAGTCGGATTTTATATCTCAGAGAATGTCCGATAAATACCGGACGTTCTATAGCCCGTCTCGTAGCGCAACATAAATGAGTACGCAGGAAAAAGAAAAGCTGTACGTCTGGCATGCATCCACAGGACTGCAACGATGAATATTTCTTCTTGGCATCGTGCATCGCACGATGAATGCAGCGACCAAAAAAGCTCCACGTCTGACGTTGTACCGCCAACGCAGGCATCTTCTAAATCCCCGCAGCGTCGTACGGGGGCGATGTCAGGTCCCTCCTTCGAACCAATCGTATAAAAGATGGCTATTTGCTGTCTGCTTCAATGACATCATATTAAGGACGTTACTGCGCGTCAACGTTTGCTCTCTCCGATGACTCCCTCCAGATACGATGCAAAAATATCTCTTGCTTGTTAAGGTCAGTTCTAGAATGTGACTTTCTTTCTTTATTTATTTCTTTCTTTCTTTCTTAATCTGCTTACCCTCCAGGGTTGGTTTTTCCCTCGGACTCAGCGAGGGATCCCACCTCTACCGCCTCAAGGGCAGTGTCCTGGAGTGTTAGACATTGGGTCGGTGAGACAACTGGGGAGGATGATCAGTACCTCGCCCAGGCGGCCTCACCTGCTATGCTGAACAGGGGCCTTGGTGGAGATGGGATGATTGGAAGGGATAGACAAGGAAGAGGGAAGGAAGCGGCCGTGGCCTTAAGTTAGGTACCATCCCGGCATTTGCCTGGAGGAGAAGTGGAAAACCACGGAAAACCACGGAAAACCACTTCCAGGATGGCTGAGGTGGGAATCGAACCCACCTCTACTCATTTGACCTACCGAGGCTGAGTGGACCCCGTTCCAGCCCTCGTACCACTTTTCAAATTTCATGGCAGAGTCGGGAATCGAACCCCGGCCTCCGGGGGTGGCAGCTAATGACACTAACCACTACACCACAGAGGCGGACGATAAGTTTTTTAACCGTTAAATTTTTGTATCTCTCTTTCGGCCTTTAATTTTCTACCACCATTTAGTCACAGATTAGTATGGAATAGCGTCTGCTTTGCAGGGCCCAACTGGGTAAAGTAAACATTTTTTCTCTGGACTGTTTAGGTTTTGCTCCTGTTCATCCTGTTTTTCGGGCTTGTAAATTTAACTTTCCTTCTTCCGCTTTCGTAACCTTGTGACCGTGTAGTGTGGACCTTCTGTCCCTGTATTTAGGGGATCTCCTGATCCCATTTATGTAAATAACGAGTGTACGAACTAAGTTTACAGCAACTGTTGTTGGTTTCCTAAATAATAAGGTAATTATGTGAATTATGGGCAGGTTGTACATTTTGTTAAATGGATTCCGGGGTTCGAGCACCTAGCCGTGTAAATGTTTATCTTGGGTCCAAGATATTGAAAGACATTGTCTAAAACGAACTACTGGGTTCAAGACCTGTTTTCTAATTGTGTAACTGTATCAGAAGCTACGGCTTCTTTCTTGAAGGCTATTTTACACACCTTGGCCGATTGTACAGTCCGAACTAATTACTTACAACGAACGATTGGCCGCGTGGTTTGGGGCGTGTAGTTGTCAGTTTGCATTCGGTAAATAGTGGGTTCGAATCCCACTGTCGGCAGACATGAATATTGTTTCCCGTGGTTTCTCATTTGATGGTGATGATGCTTCTTGTTTTTTACAGGGGCCTAACATCTAGGTCATCGGCCTCTAATGGTACGAGATGGAACGAAATCTAGTAATACTTAAAGTTTTAAAATGTATCCACTGTCAAGTATTTAAAACAAATGGTGATGAAAAATGATTATCCCTACAATGCATAGTGATTCATATATGAATCGTACGATTTTCTAGCTTACTACTTTATTCACCTGGTACTGTAATTTTACAGTACCCACGGTACAGCTTCATCTCTACAGCCAATCCAACACATATACCAGTGATGCCTTGTTTTTTTATTATTATGCATAACAGATGACAAAAAAATCCCTACAACCAAAATATACTCATTTCACTCGCCAATATCCACGCGTACCAACCACCGTAGTCCGCCTCTGTGGTGTAGTGGTTAGCGTGATTAGCTGCCACCCCCCGGAGGCCCGGGTTCGATTCCCGGCTCTGCCACGAAATTTGAAAAGTGGTACGAGGGTGGGACGGGGTCCACTCAACCTCGGGAGGTCAACTGAGTAGAGGTGGGTTCGATTCCCACCTCAGCCATCCTGGAAGTGGTTTTCCGTGGTTTCCCACTTCTCCTCGAGGCGAATGCCGGGATGGTACCTAACTTAAGGCCACGGCCGCTTCCTTCCCTCTTCCTTGCCTATCCCTTCCAATCTTCCCATCCCTCCACAAGGCCCCTGTTCAGCACAGCAGGTGAGGCCGCCTGGGCGAGGTACTGATCATACTCCCCAGTTGTATCCCCCGACCAAGTGTCTGAAGCTCCAGGACACTGCCCTTGAGGCGGTAGAGGTGGGATCCCTCGCTAAGTCCGAGGGAAAAACCGAACCTGGAGGGTAAACAGATGATGATGATGATGATGATGATGATGATGACCAACCACCGTTAAATTTCCGTGGGCCCTCCCCATCATAGGAGTACCTCTGGCTCAACCTGAAAGACATCACCTACCTACGGTCGTGCAAGTACGCTTGCGCCTTGCAATAAGTACCCATGGTCAGTAGGCAGTATTGATCGGTCTTTGAATATTGAAAGCTTAGCGAAAAATCCCCGGGATCTGTATGTTTCACCTATATCCGGAGAGATAGGTGGTTTGTGACGTACCGATACCGGTGCGCTATTCCGCGCTCCTCTGTCGGTCTGTAGGTGAGAGTGCGGACGTTTGGCCACCCAGCCATAAGGTGACCACGCCCAGTGTTGCTTAAGTACAGTTAGAGATTTTGTGTAATTTTTTATAATTATGTTTTTATTCAGTTGTGTTTTTAATCAGTATAAGTGAGTTTTAAACATGTATGTGAGTTAAGTGTGAAAATGGCTTTTTGAAATATCGTATATATATTCCATTGTGGCAAGCCACATCACATACCAGTGTTAAGGTATTAGCCTCACTTGAGAATTGTTGGTAAGTCTAAGAAAATGAATGCAATTTGAGACTTAAAGCTTGAAATTTTCGTCACCAAGCGGAAATGAAAAGTAATGCATGTAGTAAAGGGTTAAGAGATTAAAATAATTCGTGGATCTATTTCGTAATGCCTTATTTTCTAATTTAAAAACAAAAAAAGAAACCCCATGGCACTACAGCCCTTGAAGGGCTTTGGCCTACCAAGCGACCGCTGTTCAGCCCGAAGGCCTGCAGGTTACGAGGTGTCGTGTGGTCTGCACGACGAATATTTTCTGATAAAATGATAGAAAATATGAATTACAATGGAATAAGGCATTAACCTTGAAGTACAGTGACATAGATCATTCAAGTTAGGACCGAAGTTAAAATAACACATTAAAATACACACACGAACTAAAACAGAGTCAATGGAATTAAAGCGTAGTTAACAATAAAATTACAACTGATAAAAAATATACTTTAATGCACGATAAAACAGGCCACTATCCCTCATAAAACCGATGACGAGGTCTGTTGTCTGCTCGTCATCTCATAGGATGAGGGAGATGGTACTCGGAAGTTTTAGAGCAGGGCCTCTCAGGGTGCATGCACTGTGCACGGTGCAATAGACGACTTCGCGTGGTTGACCAGAGAGCAGACTCCCGCTCCTCGAGCAATAGCACTGTCTCTCTCATTCCCCACGCCTGTCTCGCTCGCTCCCCTTGTCTCCCTCTTCCTCACTTGCTCCGTAGAGCTCCAAATTCGAGCTGAGTTGAGCCGAGTTGAGACGAGCTTAGCCGAGTAGCCCAGAGACGAAGCGTTGGTCCGAGCCGAGCCGAGCGCGACCGATGCACTGTGCGCAGGAACTCTGCACCGCTGTTTGCACGCGTGAGATTTTGGGTGTTTGAGATGACCTGTTTTAGACTATGGCGCAGATAGGCCAGATCCGCGCACTCCATAAGGATGTGTACCACAGTAAGATGACCGTCGCAAGTGCACATTGGGGGGAGGGGGGAGGGGCTTCGCCCTTCAGTAAGTAGGAGTGCGTTTCTATACCGTGGCCGATAATATTTCCCATTTTCACACCAGGCAAATGCTGGAGTTGTTCCTTAATTAAGGCCACAGCCGCTTCCTTCCCGCTCCAAAGCCCTTACCTATCCCATAATCTCCATGAGACATATGAGTAGAGTCCGGATTATTAGGTGCTGATAGGTTGGAATGCAAACGCACTTAAGCCAGTAACGAGTACACCCTACACTGTACAACGGTTATGCTATGAGATTTGCATAGATATTAGGGGTACAGCCTATAGAACTCCTTCAATTTATGCTACTCTTCCTACATTATGGTACAACGGGTTGCATGACACTTCCTACAAACCAAATTACTTTGCATTCTAACCTATTACCACCTACAAATCCGAGGTATACATATGAGTGTCGGTGCGACGTAAAGCAAATTGTAAAAATATATATATGAAAGTAACTGAGGTATGAGCGATGCTAGTAATGCTATTCCTTATGCAGCCAGTCGCTGTTATGAATGGTGTAAAAATATCACTCATAGGACTGGTTGATGCGTGCATTTCAATGCGCTTGGCAGACTAGCATATATATAATAGCAACTTCTGGCTCGGGGAGGAAAGCAACGGGAATCCACCTCACTCCTCATTTCCCTAGTATGCCTCTTCAGTGATGCCTAGGCTGTTTACGACAGCGGATGATGCAGCTGCCTTCAGACTGAATACCCAACATACGTACATACACATCATCATCAAACAGCGCCCGTGCCTCCATCTCCAAGAGTCAGTTGCGCCCCGGTACATGAAAAGGTTGGACAGCCCTGCATTAAGGTATGGTAATACTGTATTCATATCGCCCACTTAAACGGGTTATAGAGTCTATGAAGAAGAAGAAGAGGAAGGGGATTGGTCTCATTCTTTTATTTTTAGTGTCCCCTTGACCTGCCCCTTCCTCCGTCGGAGATTGCTGCATCTCAGTGGTATTGAAACGGCAGGTTCATCTAATCGAGGAGTGACGGATGAGATATTGAGTGATGAAGACTCCGGCGCCTCTGCTCTCCTGTTGACGTCAGTACCTACTTAGAGGAGGCGTGTCGCGGCCGGCCCTAGAAGGCTCGCGCCTAAAATAGCTCATTGAGGGGAAGAGAGGTTTGCTGCTCCGGCTAGGACATGACCGAACCAATCTACAGTGTAGTCACTGGGGCGTGTCCATCGCCACAGCTGTTGCCTCGTAGGAAGGGGCTTGCTCGAGACGTGGATGTCTCGTGAGCTAGGAGCCTATCTACAGTCGAACCTCGATATCTCGAACCTCCATTACTCGAATGTTCA
Organism: Anabrus simplex; assembly: GCF_040414725.1. Lineage (NCBI taxonomy): Eukaryota > Metazoa > Arthropoda > Insecta > Orthoptera > Tettigoniidae > Anabrus > Anabrus simplex. Next base: position 71,004,683 of record NC_090275.1, on the reverse strand, counting down.
ATATCTCGAAGTAACGTTATTTCCCAGACGCTTGCCCTATTCTTCACGTGTATTTATTTCCCTATTACACGAAATTCCGTTACACGAATTTATCGATTTCTCGAAGCAAACATTTCCTCCCTTGAAGCAAAAAATACTCTGTAACTTGAATTTTGTGCAACATTAACTGTGCATTTGTGGTTTGTGAGGAACAGTTAACAAGTAAAGAAAGGTTTGCGGTGAAGCTGGGACCTAATATGGGAACCGAAAAACTAAAACTTCTCATGATCGGAAAATCGGCGAAGCTTCGCTGTTTCTCGGATATGAATTAATTACCGGTCACGTACGAAAGCAATCCCCGAAGTCGCGGATGACAAGCTCCATTTACGAATCTCGGCTGCGTGATATTGACAAGAAGTTTCAACGTGAAGGGAGGAAAGGTTAACAGTAACAAACAGAAGAGACTAACGGATTTTTCCAAAGGTGTTAACTGACGTGTATTCCTTGTTTCACTACTCGCGAAACTTTTAGTATACTGTACTTCTTTGTACGGGGTTGAGGAGTAAGAAGGGAGCTAGCCCGGTTCCGGTAATACTGCCAACTAAATGGAAATGAAATCTGAATTGAATCGATAGTATGATCGATCGATGCGAATTTTCTAAACCTTTATTATCTTAAGCCAACAACTGTGTCACACACACATTAGGCTATACAACATTTCTCCAGTGGCGTGCACTGAACCCATCTACCCCAGCGCTACTGGGATAAATAACTTTGTATTAACATTTTCTAAGTATTCATTAGAACTCTTTTTATAATGTTTAAAAAATTGCTAAGATCTAAGTCAAGACAAGTACAGCTGTCTCGACAATCCGCTTGCATTACCGCAGTTCAGCTTCTCCAGCGAGTTGGGTTTCCTTGCCAGCGCGAAAGAGAGCTACCCCAGCGAATTTTTTTTTTTTTTTTTTTTGCTAGGGGCTTTACGTCGCACCGACACAGATAGGTCTTATGGCGACGATGGGATGGGAAAGGCCTAGGAGTTGGAAGGAAGCGGCCGTGGCCTTAATTAAGGTACAGCCCCAGCATTTGCCTGGTGTGAAAATGGGAAACCACGGAAAACCATTTTCAGGGCTGCCGATAGTGGGATTCGAACCTACTATCTCCCGGATGCAAGCTCACAGCCGCGCGCCTCTACGCGCACGGCCAACTCGCCCGGTCCAGCGAAATTTAAGGTCGCTTGGTTGACGCAAGCACTTGAAGCATCCTTGTCCTGGGAGCGGGGCGGAGCTGTGGGCCCACCCCCGACAGCAATTTACGGCGACAGGCCAGCTATCTTGGGAAAGGTATGTTAGTTTTAATACCTGACACTCGAAGTATTCAGCAAGAAAAATATCAATATGTTAACAGTATAGCCACTAGAACATCGTCTTGCTAATAAAAATAGAGCCATTTTATGAACTCAATTGTATTATAGAAGAATATACTTAATACTTGGGTTTCGGCATGTATACAGTTCTTTCGAGCAATTCACTGATGGCATGTGTAGAGTATGATTTCAGATAGCCGCAGAAAAATATTTAGGTTGCCCAGCATGAACACAGACACTATCTCGTCATTCGTGATTCAATCTATCCATCTCACCTTCAGCATTCTTCTGTAACACCACATTTCAAAAGCTTCTATTCTCTTTATTTCTGAGCTAGTTATCATCCATGTTTCACTTTCACACATTGTCATGTTCCAGACGAAAGTCTTCAAAAATATCTAATTCCTGTATCAGTGTTCGAAGTGAACAAATTTCTTTTCTTAAGAGAAGCTTTCCTTGTTTGTGCTTTATGTCCTCCTCACTTCTGCCATCGTTGGTTCTTTTACTACCCAAGTAACAATATGCATCTACTTCCTTTAAGACTTCCTTTCTTATTCTAATACAATTGCTGCCTCACCTGACTTCGTTCGACTGGACTCAATTACTATTTTTTGCTAGTAGCTTTACGTCGCACCGACACAGATAGGTCTTATGGCGACGATGGGACAGGAAAGGCCTAGAAGTTGGAAGGAAGCAGCCGTGGCCTTAATTAAGGTACAACCCCAGCATTTGCCTGGTGTGAAACCACGGAAAACCATCTTCAGGGCTGCTGACAGTGGGATTCAAACCCACTATCTCCCGGATGCAAGCTCACAGCCGCGCGCCTCTAACCGCACGGCCAACTCGCCCGGTCTCCATTACTTTTGTTTTCGACTTATTTATTTTCATTTTGCACTCCTTATCCAAGACTCTGTCCATATCATTCAGCAATTTCTCCGGATCTTCTGTAGTCTCGTTGATTTCCTTTACTGCCTATCCTATATAAACAATATAAATAGTGGGGGGGCAAACTGCAACGTTGCCTCACTCCTTTGTGGATTGCTGCTTCTGTTTAAAAGCCCTGGATTCTTATCACTGCAGACTAGTTTTTATACCGATTGTAGATAATTCTTCGTTCTCGGTATCTCATCCCAAACACCTTCAGAATCTCAAATACCTTGATCCAATCAACATTATCAAATGCCTTTTCAAGATCTACGAACGCCATATATGTTCCTACATTTCCTCTGAAGCCAAATTGACCTTCTCCCAACTCAATTTCAAATTTTCTTTCCATTCTTTCTGTTAACAATACGTGTTAAAATTTTGCAGGCGTGTGATACCAAACTAATGGTGCTGTAGATTTCACACTTGTCAGAATCGGCTTTCTCGTGAATAGGTATAACAACATTCTGCCGAAAATCGGATGGCACTTTGCCTGTCTCATACATTTCACACACTAAATGGAATAACCTCGCCATGCTGGTTTCTCCTAAGGCTTTCAGTAATTCAGAGGAAATGTCTTTAACTCCAGGTGCATTGTTCTTAATTAGGTCTTTCAAAGCTCTGTCAAATTCTGACCTCAAAATTGGGTCTCCCATTTAATCGGCATCAACAGCCTCTTCTTGTTCCAGAACCATATCATCTACCTTGATACAACTGTTGGATATCTTCCTGCCATCTTCCTGCCTTGTCTTCTTTCCTACCGGGCAAGTTAGCCGCGCGGTTAGGGGCGCGCAGCTATGAGCTTGCATCCGGGAGATAGTGGGTTCGAGCCCCACTGTCGGCAGCCCTGAAGATGGTTTTCCATGGTTTCCCATTTTCACACTACGCAACTGCTAGGGCTGTATATTAATTAAGGCCACGGCTGCTTCCTTCCCACTTCTAGGCCTTTCCCATCCCATCGTTCGCCAAAAGACTTATTCGTGTCGATGCAACGTAAAGCAAATTGTGAAAAAAAAAAAAAAAAATGTTTTCCCTAGAAGTGCTTTCCCATCTGAGCTTTTAATATTTCTTTTATTTTTGGCTGGAGGGTCCGTATTGCATTCGTTACGTCCCTGGAATCCGGTACTCATTTTTTTGTAGTACTGTATCGGGACACGGCTTTCTGAAATAAAATCAAACCCACGTCCTTCCGAGTAAAGCAATCTCGTCTTTATTGCCTCGTATTGTCAGCCACCACAAAAGTTTAAGTAGGTCAATAGAGAAAAACTGAGTATAGAAATAAACAAAAATGAAATGAACCGTATGGTCGACGGCGAAGCAAAGAAAGAAGAAGGAAAAAGAACAGAAGGGAAAGAGTTAAGAATGAGGTCAGAGAACAACTGTGATAAAAATACCCCAGCTGTTCCGCAATACATATTCTGTTTCGAGATAAGTGCCTAGAATAAATGACTAGCTATTTATATAGAAAGTACCATATTGTAACAAAATATTGTGGATAAGAGTCGCCATTATTGATGGCTTTATTTCTGGACGAGGGATGGAGGAGTTAAAGAGGTCATTATACTCGTACTGGAATAGAACTAACCAACGGCACAACAAGAGAATAGAAATGGTCACGTATAGAAGCATGACTTTTTCGCATTAACGACAAACACGACAAAAAGTCATTTGAAACAATTCTGAGATATCTTAACGAATCAGGTTTAGAAAACAGTGTTTTGTTCTGGCGATTTATTTATTCTTCTTTCTTAATCTGTTTACCCTCCAGGGTTGGTTTTTCCCTCGGACTCAGCGAGAGATCCCACCTCTACCGCCTCAAGGGCAGTGTCCTGGAGCGTGAGACATTGGGTCGTGGGATACAACTGGGGAGGATGACCAGTACCTCGCCCAGGCGTCCTCACCTGCTATGCTGAACAGGGGACTTGGTGGGGGATGGGAAGATAGACAAGGATGAGAGAAGGAGGTGGCCGTGACCTTAAGTTAGGTACCATTCCGGCATTTGCCTGGAGGAAATGTGGGAAACCACAGAAAACCACTTCCAGGATGGCTGAGGTGGGAATCAAACCCACCTCTACTCAGTTGACCTCCCGAGGCTGAGTGGACCCCGTTCCAGCCCTCATACCACTTTTCAAATTTCGTGGCAGAGCCGGGAATCGAACCCGAGCCTCCGGGGCTGGCAGCTAATCACACTAACCACTACACCACAGAGGCGGACTGATTTATTTATTTATTTATTTTATTTATTTATTTATTTATTTATTTATTTATTTATTTATTTATTTACTTCATGCGTTCATAATAACTAATATAAACTTCAGAAAACATGATAATTAAACAATCGAAAGCCGGCCCCGCGGTGTAGGGGTAACTTGTGTGCCTCTTACCCGGAGGCCCCGGGTTCGATTCCCAGCCAGGTGAGGGATTTTCACCTGGATCTGAGGGCTGGTTCGAGGTCCACTCATCCTCGGGAGGTCAACTGAGTAGAGGTGGGTTCGATTCCCATCTCACCTACGTGATTACAATTGAGGAGCCATCTGACGGTGAGATGGCGGCCCCGGTCTATAAAACCAAGAATAATGGCCGAGAGGACTTGTCGTGCTGACCACACGACACCTCATAATCTGCAGGCTCTCGGGCTGAGGAGCGTCGCTTGGTAGGCCATGGCCCTTCGGAGCTGTTGCGCTATGGTGTGGGGGGAAATAATCGAATACCCTACCGGTAACCGCATTCTTTCTTCCACGCTGAATTTAACCAATCAGATCGCTTCGCGGGCGAATTTAATTGGGTCCTACGAGGAGGTGACGCTAAATCTGCACCTGGCTTGGTCGGGCTTGAGAGGCATGTCGATAAATGAGCATCAAACACGAACTCACCATGGGTTTCAGCCAGTGGCACCGTAGCGTACTTGCTGTGGATCGAGCCTATCCGCTTCAAGAGCAGTGTTCTGGCGCGTGAGACTTTGGGTAGGGTGGTTACAAATGGAGAGGAGGACCAGTACCTCGCCAAGGAAGCTTCATCTGCTATGCTGAACAGGGTTCTTGTGGGGGATGGGAAGATTGGAAGGGATGGACAAGGAAGAGGGAAGAAAGCGGCCGTGGCCTTAAGTTAGGTACCATTTCGGCATTTGCCTGGAGAAGAAGTCGGGAAACCACGGAAAACCACTTCGAAGATGGCTGAAGTGGGAGTCGAATCTCCTCTACTCAGTTAACCTCGCTGAATCCGAGGGAAAAGCCAACCCTGGACGGTAAACAGATTAAGAAAGAATTAATAAACAGTTCTCACAACGAATTAAAGTGATAAGGCTAGTTATTTTATTTTGCGATAAGTGTAAAACTGCAGCGAAATTCACGGAAAATAACGAGCGTTGAATATTCTCCAATATCAAGTATGTGAGCAGAGCCTCCATGGCTCAGACGGCAGCGCGTCGGCCTCTCACCGCTGGATACCGTGGTTCAAATCCGGGTCACTCCATGTGAGATTTGTGCTGAACAAAGCGGAGGCGGAGCAGGGTTTTCTCCGGGTACTCCGGTTTTCCTTACCAAATTTCATTCCAGCAACACTCTCCATTATCATTTCATAGCATTTCTCAGTCATTAATAAATCACCTTCGGAGTGGCGACCCCATTCTAATAATAGCCTATATATGGTTCATTCATTACATCACTGACCCGGTCAAAGACTGGAAAACAGGTTGTAGGTTTTCATTCGTCGAGTATGTCGTGTCGTCTCAAAACTCACGAGTTTCAAAACTCACGAGTCTCAAAACTCACGAATTCCTGGAAGAGGATTAGTGAGAACAAGTTTCTCGACCTGGGCCAGTCTCAAAACTCACGAGCAGGGCCAGTCCTTCTTTGAATGGTTAAATGTCCACCTTATTAGTGATGGGTTAACCGAATACTTTTAATAATCAAATAACTTCCAGCCGATTATTTAAATAATCGAATAAATAATCAAATAAAATAATAGAATGAGTTTCAAATTTCATTCAGTTATATCGCGCGGAATAATAGGATGCGTCACGGATATGTTTTCTGTTTAAATGTGTCTGTAGATAACCGATTGAAATAAGCGAATAAATGAACGCTTACGAAAATTAGAAATATGCCTTTTTCCAAATGAATCTCCAAATGTTGAAACTAAATGAGTGAGTTAACTGACTTGACCTCTAATATCTCTAAATAAAAATTCCTTATTCAAGTATATGCCGCCTTCTGTCCGCCCCAGTACTACCAGTACTGATAGTTTGTTTTAACTAGCAGCGGGCAATATACCTACTTGAATTTTATGTCGTCCGGTGCATGCATAAATGGTTAGCATGCTGGCCTTTGGTCCTAGGGGTCCAGGGGGTCCCGAGTTCGGTTTCCGGTCGAGTGGGAGATTTTAACTTTCATTAGTTAATTCCTATGGCTCGGGGACTGGGTGTTCGTGCCGTCTTCAGCATTAGGCTTCATCTTCGGTAGGGCTTCATCCTCACATACGTGCAGGTCACCTATACGGTGTGAACTCTAAAGACCTGCACCAGACCACCCCTTTTATGTGAAAGGTAAGAAACGCATTATATTAACTTTAAGACAACAGCAACATATTTTAAAAATAATGATAATAATACACCTCGGTCCCTTTCTTTCACTAACCATTATTTTTTCCCCGTGGGTTGGGGTGGCAGAATAACATTCACAGTATCCCCTGCCTGTCGTAAGAAGCAACTAAAAGGGTTCCCAGGGGCTCTTAAATTATTTAAGAAAAGACTAGATAAGCAACTGATAGGCAGTCTTCTACCAGGGTGACTACCCTAAGTCGGTGGAAAAACACGGGTTGAAGGGAAGCGGGAGTCACCGCGCACCTCATCCCTCCTGCAGTCATCGCAAGCACCTGCTCTTCGGATTCGTGAATTTTGAGACTCATTAGAATGTTTACTTTAGCTACCAGCTTGTAGTCGTGAGTTTTGAGACTCGTGAGTTTTGAGACGTAACCGAGTATGTGAAGAGAAACAGAAGACAGAATAAGAATTTCTCAATTCAACAGAAGTACCTGTTCGTTCTAATCTCTTAATGGTGAGGCGATATAGGCCTATTGTGAAAGCTATGGTTACGTAAAGTGAAAGGGCAATTGTTGCCTAATCAAGTCCTAATCATGATTAGATAAGGAATAATGAATGATTTTTACCGATATTGTTTCTCTTGTCTTCGCACCACTTCTCCCTCTTCACTGTTGCCCAGTCCGCCAGCTCCTCTTCTCTGCATCCATTCCTTTTACCCACGTAAGTGTAGTAAAAGAAGCGCCACTACAGAACAGGATAGAGGCATCTAGATCTTTTATGAACATGAGTGTATATTATCTCTAATCTTCTCATTTCTCATCTTATCCATTCTTGTCACTCCTATCCTGCTTCTCACTTGTCTGTATCCTAGTCACGGCTCTCTGTCTCATTACCCAAGTTTCTGCTACATACGTTCTCTTTTGCATCTCCAAGGGATATCTTTGCTCCAAACCAGGCTTATGACAACGCCTCTGCTTGTCTTCTACGCTCGATTTTTTCCATATCATTTCTCCCACTTTCCTGTATGGTACTTCCCCCGTACTTGAAATTATCTTCTCTTTTTGCTAGGGGCTTTACGTCGCACCGACACAGACAGGTCTTATGGCAGCAACGATGGGATAGGAAAGGCCTAGGAGTTGGAAGGAAGTGGCCGTGGCCTTAATTAAGGTACAGCCCCAGCATTTGCCTGGTGTGAAAATGGGAAACCACGAAAAACCATCTTCAGGGTTGCCGTCTATCTCCCGGATGCAAGCTCACAATCGCGCACCCCTAACCGCACGGCTAACTCGCCCGGTTTGAAATTTTCTACCTTCCTGTTTTCCTCCAAGCATTATCCCTCTCATAGGTCTCTCCTCCTTTGTGGTTGTGATCATGATCTCGCTCTGTTTGGCATTAAATTTAATTCCATGTTGTTCAACCTCATCTTCCCATGTTGCTGGATATCCTCTTCCTTTTCTCCATAGATTAACAAGTCGTCTATAATCATCACTTTCATTTTGCCTTCCCCAATTTTTCTTGTCATTTTGTCATTAACTCATCCATTACTACAATGAAGAGCAACGGTGACAGAGCACTCCCTTGTCTTACGGCCGGTATTATAATAGAGGTTTTTAAACATCGGTTTATCTCTTAGTTGCGTATTATAAAACTTTATCTTAAGTTTAACTAGAGATTAATTTTACTGCCAGTCATCTACCGTTTAAACTGAAGTTAAGAATACATAACCTTACAACGGCAGAACGAATGGATCTCGAAAATATTTTTGAGGTGTTTGAAGAAATACTAAGCGATGATGAAGAAGTGGTTCAAATCATTGAACGACCACGGGCACCCGGGGCACCACGAGTTTTTCGGGCAAGGGCACGTCACTTTCATGTATGGAATGAAACAGTTTTAAAATAGGTTTAGACTTACAAAGCAGACTGTCATAACCCTATTTCAGCAAATTGGTGCTACAATAAAACATGCAATGAAAAGGTAAGAATGTAAAAATGACTTTTTGAACTGTTTGAATATAAAAAGTGTAAATTTTAGAAAATAAAGTAACTACTTTCTATTTCAGAAATGATGTTGTTGTTGTTGTTATTTGCTTTACGTCGCACCGACACAGATAGGTCTTATGGCGACAATGAGGCAGGAAGGGGCTGGAAGTGGGAAGGAAGCGGCCGTGGCCTTAATTAAGGTACAGCCCCAGCATTTGCCTGGTGTGAAAATGGAACCACGGAAAACCATCTTCAGGGCTGCCGACAGTCATCCTGTAGAACCCCTCAGTCAGCTACTAATAGCATTGCGGCTTTATGCCTCCTGTAGTATGTTTATTACAATGGGACATTTCGGAGGAATTCATAAGGTCACTGTTTCATGGAATAAATAAATATTTTTGTACTAATTGCAAAAGAAATCTATTACCTTACAAGTAAAATTAGGACAACGTTTATTGTTTTTATCCGCCATTTTACCTACAAGAAGTATACAAAATATTCTCGATAGCCATGTTTTCTTGCAAGTCACTGCAAAACATTATCGACAGTCATCTTTTCTCGCAAGTCACTGCAAAACATTATCGACAGTCATCTTTTCTTGCAAGTCACTGCTAACAAGATCGTATATTCCCTTTTTCGCCTCAGTTTAACTTAGACCGGCCATTACAAGACTCAACATCGGTTTAAACCCAAGTTACAATTCAACTCAATCTTCATTTTAAACCTTCATTATAATACCGGCCCTTAATCCACTTTTTCTTGCTCAAACTAGTCTGTTCTTACTCCTGCTGCTGCTACTTTCACTCAACTGACACTCCCATGGTACATCTCCGACCAATCGCGGCGATTGGGAATTAGAAATATGGGGGGGGCAAAAAAAAAAAGTAAAGATAACAAAGTATCCGGGTTTATGGGATATAGTGGGGAGGGGAGGGTTTTGTATATACATGAAAACTGAAAACTAAAGCTACAAAATGGAATTTTGACAGAGAATGGAAGTACGACCTGATTATACAATTAAACATCATTTAGTATTTGACTACACACTTAGAAACTAAAATAAACTAACAGACACTAAAGAGACTGCCAGACTAACGAATGCGCACGGCAAGCAGGTGAATCATACCGAAAGAGGATAGAATCATCATAGGATCATACCTCAGTGTCCATGACTTTGGCAAGAAATATACGCCTGCTACCCTACCTCACAGCATATGCAAAATCTCCACTACTTGCTGTAGCGTTATACAAACCGGTTAGCCGCGTGAACGACATTTTTTTGTGTATTTCCGCTATTAATTAAAGAAGATAATTAGCTGATGAGACAACAGGGCTTGTACAAATCGCTTGTTTTAATAATTCATATAATTCCTTGCTTCAGCCAGTTAAAATGGAATACAAATGTAATGTTTTCTTCACAAAGTGGCCCCCCTCACCCCCCTAATCGCCTCTACTGTGTCTCCCGCACTCTTTCTATTGTCTCCTTTCCGACACTTTTTTTCTTTTCTGTAAAGCTTTCCACACCTTGTTTCTGCACACACGATCATATGTCTTCTGAAATCTCTCTACGTTTCACAAAAAACACAAACGAGTCTTTTTATGAATAATTTTAGAAAATTTTTACAGCGAAATTCAAGCGATGGCATGTTTCACGAAATAATGCCAAAAAAATTGTTCACTTTTCACGAAATCGTAAATAAATTAATGCCTCTAGTCATGTATTTGTGAGCTTGTTATTCGGGAGATGGTGGGTTCTACCCCCAGCCTTGAAGACCTCAGTCTAATGATGAGCTGTACCATAAGTAAAGCCACGGTCACTTCCTTCCCAGTCCTAGCTTGTCCTCATATCACATCGTCGCCATAAGACTTGTCTCAGTCAGTTCGGTGTAAAACAAATAGAAAAACAAAAAGAAAGAGTGGAACATAGTAGCAGCGTGGGATGTGAGATTAATGTTGTATTTCGGATAAAAACACAGACTGTTTTACTGAGGATGGCACAATTAGTGTCTGTCTCCGTCTATCATACACCCCACTTTCCCTCCCTTCCCTGAAGTACAGTGGCGGGCAGGACAGCGGTTTGCGTTATAGCACAGCAAATACACTCAGCTCTCGATTTACCGTAATCGGATCAACCGCGTTGCGGCTTAACCGCGATATCTAAAACACTAATGATTCACGAGTGTTAGGAGTTATAGTAATACAGAATTACAAAGGGTCGGGATAATATTGCCAGGATGATGCTCTCATCACCGAAAATCTTGTTTTGAGAAACTTGAGAAGCAAAATAAAGAAAAAGTGTTTCTCGGCACAAAAGCAGTAAACCATGACTGATTATTTTCAGAAACTGTAAAGTTAGGTAGCCTGAATATTCTCCTTTTTAGTTTCAACGGAAAGTGCTCTTTATTTTTCCATTTATTAATTGTGCTAAGTGCTACTTTAACGGCAACGTATTGGGTGAGTTAATAAAAACAATACAGTAGTATCATTTATTATCATTTGAACTGGACTTTAAGTTCACCTGTTCTATTTTTAACTTTTTACGGGTTAACCGCGATGTTACTTATCCGGGAAATTGCGCTCCAGGAAGTAAAAAAAAGTAATATTTTCTCGAAAAGAAAGATATTTTCTGCCAATTTGATTGCATTATCGTTCTTTATGTAACATGACGAGCAGTCGTTATTTTTTTGCTGTCGGTATAATTTAGATGCACCGTGTATCTTCTTTTCCTAATATCATTGTTTCTACGTATAGCGCAGGGTGGTTGAAGAGCTGGCCTTCGAAGGTTCGATCCTGGCTCAATCCGGTGGTATTTGAAGGTGCTTAAATACGTCAGTCTCGTGTCGGTACATTTACTGGCACGTAAAAAGTACTCCTGCGGGACAAAATTCCGGCACCTCGGCGTCACCGAAAACTATAAAAGTAGTTAGTGGGACGTAAAGCCAATGACATTATTGTTATTCATGTTATAGTTTCAGACATATTCATCTTATTATATGTTACAGATATAATAACTAGTTGGTAACACAAAACTGCATTATACACGGAAAGAACACAGTTAATTGCATACCTTTTATTAGGACACGAACGCACACGGCAAAGGACATATAACTTCCCTGTGATTGTAATCTCGCAACCTTTAACACCAGAAGCTAAAATAAAATAAAATGTACAACTCAGCTGGGTCTAGACTGACGTCATAGAGAATAATGTTCGTGTTGGGTGCTAAAGACAATCCCACTCAAATTTAAAAACGTAGATTTCCTAACTTTGCTCCTCATATCCAGCTGTTAAAATTATCTATATGCGCTATATATTGCGCAATAGTATGTATTACCCAGCTCCCAACCAATGAGAAGCGAGCCTGCTCCATTGGCCTCCTGTAGTCAGAACCGCTTCCTGGGCGAGACCGTTTCATATTCATGTTTTGCTGCTCAAGTATGCAATTCAGATGGCCTTGAACTCGCGTGGAAGCCTGGTTGAGGATTATAGAGATACGATAAAGAGAGGGCACGACAGGAGGTGGAAGAAATATTTCTCTCCCACGCAGACTTGCTAACATCTTAATCTAGCAACATGTTTTAATCTGTAATTTCGTGGATTATTTAAGGATCATTTCAAATTTTTTGAAAATAAAACTAACATAGAGTCAGGTGTTGGTGGTGATTACTGTTTTCAGAGGAAGGTAACGTTTCGTGTGGCGATTGCCATACACATAAATATTGGTGACACCAGATGGCATAACTAACGAAATAAGAAATGAAGAAGACAATAGTTCAATTTATGAACTAATGAAAATCCACAGCCTGTTTCCAGTCATTCGACCGGGTCAAGAATGGAATGAATGAAGCCCCCATCTAGCGGTGAGGATAGGAATCGTGCCGGCTGCCGAAGCCTGTCACACTCCTCTGGTGCAATGATTAATGAATGAGAGATAAAATGAAATGATATTGGAGAGTGTTGCTGGAATGGAATATGACGGGGAAAACAGGAGTACCCGGAGAAAAACCTGTCCTGCGTCTGCTTTGTCCAGCACAAATCACAGATGAATTGACCGGGATTTGAACCACGGAGCCCAGTGGTAAGAGGCGGGCGCGCTGCCGCCTGAACCACGGAGGCTCTCCAATTTATGAACTAATATTTATGGTTTTTCAGCTGTGCAGCTGTTGTTGTTTGGGTCATCAGTCCATAGACTGGTTTGATGCAGCTCTCCATGCCACCCTATCACGTGCTAACGTTTTCATTCCTATATAACTATTACATCCTACATCTACTCTAATATGTTTGTCATATTCATACCTTGGTCTACCCCTGTCATTTTTACTGCCTACACTTCCCTCAAAAGCTAACTGAAAAAGTCCTGGGTGTCTTAAGATGTGTCTTATCATTCTATCTCTTCTTCTGGTCAAATTTCGGCAACTCGTTCTCCTGTCACTAATTCGATTCCGTACAGTATCTCTTTATTCGTCATTCGATCTACTCATCTCACCTTCACCATTCTTCTATAGTACCACATTTCAAAAGCATTTATTCTCTTTCTTTTTGAGCTAGTTATCGCCCATGTTTCACTTCCATACAATGCAACTCTTCAGACAAAAGTCTTCGAAAACGTCTTTTTAATTCCCATATCAACATTCGAAGTGAGCAAAGAAACTTGCTTGTGCTAGGCTGCATTTTATGTCCTCCTTACTTCTACCATCATTAGTCAGTCTACTACCCAAGTAACAATATGCATCTATTTCCTGTATCACCTGACTTCATTCGACTGCACTCCATTACTCTTGTTTTGTTTTTTCTTTCTTCATCTAGTACTTCTTCTCCAAGACTCTTTCCATACCATTCAGCACTTTCTCCATATATTATACAGGGAGAATAATTTAAGAGTTCAGACTTCTGCTCGCATGCCGTGGGAATTCCCGAGCGAGCACCATATGGCTTGCGTCAACACTGGCGAGCGCAGCTGTTTAACACTGTCCCTCTGTTCGCTAGAAGCTATTGGACTTTTAAGGTGTGCTGTGAGGTTAAATACACTATAGAAAATATTTTTGGTCGAGTGTTATTTGCACAACAAGAAGAAAGCAGTTAAAAGGTGCCTTCGAAAATTTCGTAGACAATTTCCCGGTGTAACAGTACCATCAAAACGTTACGTGCATCAGCTCGTTTACAAGTGGCGTAGTACTGGTTCCGTAATCAATAAGAAGCTCACACACGGGGAGGTTAGAAGATATACAGCCAAGACTCCAGGTCAGTCCACATAAGTCGCTTCGGAGAGTAGCTCAGGAAAGTGGTATTTCACCTTCTTCAGCACGTAATGCAACAAAATTGTTACCTTTACGATCTTATAGGACTCATTCAGTCCATAACATACTGCCTACAGATTTCAATGCAAGAATACGATTTTGCTGAAGAATAGTGTCCACAACGGTTTTGTGGATCCGAACTTTCTTTTTATGAGTGAGGAAGGCTGGTTTCATTTGAGTGGATATGTCAATTCACAGAACAATAGAATCTGGGATACAGACAACCCGCACATTTTACATCCGAGACCTCTGCACGATGTGAAGGTGGGTGTGTGATGCGCTATCAGTGCTCGACGAATTATTGGTCCGATATTTTTTCATGATACGATTACTTCTGACAGTTATATTCACAACATTCTGGAACCATTTTTGCTGAACTGACTAAAGAAGAGGAAAGGTACGGCTATTTCCAGCAGGATAGTGCAACGGCCCATACGGCGCGTAGCTCTATGCGACGGTTACGGAAAGTGTTCGATGGTGATCAGATCATCAGTAAAGTCTTATAGCCCCCTCGTTCGCCTGATTTAAGCACATGTGATTGTTATCTATGGGGAAATCTTGAAGGAAAGGCTTACAGGAATAATCCTCGAACTGCAGAAGAATTAAAAATTGAAATTAGGAACATTGTGCGTTCCATCGGTGTCCATAAACTACAAAGTGTGTTTCGAAATCTCTTTACAAGATGTGAAACTTTCATTGCAGCTGAAGGAGATCACTCTCAGCATCGTCTGTAATTACTGGTGAGTTCAGTTTAATTTCCTAGTTGATTTATTTTATCTGTTTATTCATTTACTTATTTGTCCAGAGCATCTATGTAGCCGGTGAGTTCAGTTTCGTTTAGTTTCTATAGGCGTAATCATGCGGCTTCTTTGGACCGACTATGCCTGCTTGTCATTGCGGGCAGTGAGCTCGCTGTCTCCGCTTCCCAGCGCGCCTAATCCTCGGCACTCCATTCTGAACTTTTAAATTAATCACCCTGTACAAACTCAGATAAAAGAACAATATCATCAGTAAATCTCAGTGTTTTGATTTCCTCTCTTTGGATTGCCATTCCTTTTCCAAATTCCTCTTTGATTTCCCTTGCCGCCTGTTCTACAGTATACAGATGTATCAGAACTGTACTGACAAAAAAAAAAAAAAAAAAAACACGGATCCTCTTCGTTTTGTGTTATGTTAAGAACGATGGTGCAATCTGATTGGCGGAGAATTTTTTCTTTTTGAGAAAATGAGGTTAGTTTATTACTTCTGGGCGTGCGATTCAAATTCACGAACTGCCGTATTTGCTGTGCTAGAGCACAAGCCGCTATCGTGCTTCAGGCAAGAGAAGGAGAGGGAGGAGAAGTGGGGTGTATAATGGAGACGCGTATTACCTCTATCTCCCACTTCCACTTCCCCTCCTTTCCCTTCCCTCCACTAACGCACAGCAACAGGCAGCGAAAGTAACAAAGAAATGCCATTTTGTAGAAAAGAAAAATTTTCTCCGCCAATCCGATTGCACCATAGTTCTTAACTTAACGAGGAAAGCATTCCTGAATTTTTCGCCCTGATACAGCTATAATCATTGAAAAGGAGGCGCGGCTATAATAACTATTCTGCTAACAGCTCTCCAGTTCTCACGCTTGTGGGCCTTCTGTTTAAATTGTCAAAAAAGTGTGAACTCCCACTTCTCGCTTCAGTTGGCCTATGAAAGTGTGCCGTGGCCTTCCTCCCGTTACGTCTTGTAGTAAGCCACCGTGACGCAGCGTGTGCCCAATCCAGGCGAGTCGTCGTTCACGAAGTTGCCCAAGCAGATAAATCGATAGATAGATAGATAGATAGATAGATAGATAGATAGATAGATAGATAGATAGATAGATAGATAGATAAAGCCTTTATTATCTGTGGCGAAGTTAGGGCTCCTGGCCCCTTTTTACACTTAACCACACACCCATGTTATTACTTATTAATACTATGAAACTGATAAACTTAAAATACTAAGAACTACAAATAACGCTATTGTTTAAGACAGAAGTATGAATATATACACACAGAGAAGAAAGAAAGACAGAAAGAAAGAACGAAGAAACTGCACCTAAGATCATCAATAACTCCACTGATTCAAAAATAACTAGCTATATTCTAAATAACATCCGTGCCTGAGCACCTCATCAACACACTAAAATATACATAAAATACACTCACAAAATACTGCTGGACGACTCCATATTTACAGCAACAACAACAACAACAAAAACAGGGGAAACCGAAAGCGAGGACCAAGCTACCATTTGCAGAAAGACTGATGAGAGTTCATTACTAAGCATATATATATATATATATATATGGATGAATACCCTTCACTGTCTCTGTGTATCAACACAACTTGGCACTTGTTATATCACACAGATACTGTACCTTTGTAATACTGTGTTCACTGACTCTTAACACTTAGTTTAAAGATACATTCACTCGAGCAACACACACTTGCTGTTCCAGAATATAAGTTATGGAAAGTATAAGACCCCAAGCCTCCACAAGTGATACAATACCAAGTGGCTAAGCACTCCACAGTTTGTAAGTCAACCTCATTCCACAAACATAATAAGACCACGTTCCACAAAAGTTACATCTCCTCTTACTACCATGGTTTTTTTAATCTTCGCCGTTTTCTCACATGCCTAAATAGACATCAGCTTCCCCCTACTCCCACGCGATACATCTACACTGAGAAGATCCTCTTGCCGTACCAAGACCACGCCCTGAACCACTTCTGGATCCTATGACAATAAAAACCAGGCCGTGTCATCGGACTCAGAGCAGTTCCATGACTCACGCAAAGTTTCCGAGTTGTAAATAGCACTGTTTTCCCATCCATTTGCACAAAACAAATTACTCATATCACACATGGAAACCTTCCAGCTTAAAATATTAAGAATAAATATACAAATGAAATAACAACAAAGCGAATAATGACAATACTATATCCTACTTCTGAATACAGAGCGAGGATGATATATATGTACTACAACATAATAATTTACAGATGTACTGTTTTACATATTTTTTAGACCGGGTAGGAATGAGACAATAAGTTCCTTACATTGAGTTTAAATTTATTAATTGTTGAATTTTTTCATGAGGTAGTTTGTTGTATATTTAAAAAATTAATCCTTCATACTTTTTATTCCATAAGTTAATGTACCTGATTGACAGGTATAAATATCCCGATTTTTTCATGTGTCGTATTGATGTGTATCTATATTATACCGTATGATTGCTACGAATGTTATTGTTAACATTTTTGAAAGTATAAACAGCGCCATTGAACTTCATCTCTAATTCCAAAGGTAGTATCCTAGTCTGATCATAAAGCACTTCAATTGGTGTTAAATATGGTGCGCCTAACAAATTTCAAATGGCCCCATTCTGTAGAACTTTCAAATTTGTTTTACACCAGTAGTCCCAAATGATAATCATATAAGTTATGTGAGAACGAATGAAAGAATAATACAAGGACCTCTGTCAAGAACTTTGTGATAGGAGTTGTATCTATTACCACACAAAACTTATAGAAGTATGAATATACTGCTGGATTATGTAATGGAGGTACGTACGTTTGGCTTTTATTTTATTTTTAACCACCATTATGAACCGGAATCCTGAATACAGCGGGGGAAAAAGTCCGATCCCTTGGGTTTCCGCTGAGTGCAGTTTTACTGTATCATCCTTTTGAGGGTTCTAGGGCTAGATGCAAGTATTGTTTGATCGTCTGGAAATTTCAGTGTGCGCAAAACTCGACCTGCAACCTTGAAATCCATGTTTGTCCCTCCTAAGACGTCATTGAGGATAGCGTTAGCAAAAACATTGAAGAGACCTGGTGACAGTAAGCATCCTTGTCGAACTCCCTTGCATGTTCTTGCCGGTTCTGATTAGTTACCAACAATTCTGAGTACTGCTTTTTGTCTTCTGTATAGATCAGCTACCAGTGCGATTTCTTGGGCAAATTATTTTCTCTAATTTGGAAACAATTTATCCCACGCTACTCGGTCAATTATTGCCATATGAGATTAAACTACTTATAACTGGTAGATGAGGGAAGGTTGGCTCAGAACTGGAATCACAGATAACTAGGGCTCGGAAGTTGAAACCTATAAATACTGCGTTGAAAAGGCCTATAAAAGACCTAAAATATCCCCCAAAATCCTAAAAACTTACAAAAATGGACGTAAAAACGCGATCCAAATTCTAATTTTGGAAGACCCTAGATAGCGTGACAATGGAAATACCAGACAATGACAGGGTGATAATTTGCGGAGATTTGAATGGACATGTTGATGAGAGGAAAAGTGATGAAGATAGATTTCATGGTGAATGGAGCTACGGAGAAAGGAATGCAGATGGGGACAGGATCGTGGAATATGTAGAAGCCTTCGATCTAACGATTGTTAATACCAACTTCAGTCGGAGAAGAGTACAACTTGTAACTTACAAGAGTGGAGACCATAAAAGTCAGTTAGATTACTTGTTGTACAGAATGAAACACCTCAAGGAAATAAGGAACACCAAGGTCATATACAGTGAAAGTGTGGCAGCGCAACACAAACTTATAGTGGCCGATTATGGGATGATAGTGGGAAAAAGACGTAAATATATCAAGCAAGGAGAACAAAGAATAAAGTGTGGTGAAAACTGAAAGAAGAGGGGCTGCGTGAAGAATTCAAGGAAAAAGTGTTAAGAGAACTGAGATTATCACAGGATGTTCAGGAATGGAGGAGTACCAATAGCAGTGTTATACAGAAAGCTGGAGAAGACGTGCTAAGTGTAACATCAGGAAAGGGACCGCCAGAAGATGAGGAGGCATGGTAGTGGAATGAGGAGGTTCATAAAGTTTATTATTTATTTCGTGTCAGAGTGTTGAGAAACTTAAAAATATAAATAAGGTATTATATACAAATAAAACAGAATACATTTTATGTCACAAAACATGTTTCACACAATGTCTGCCCAGAAATGGGCAACAGAAATTCCCTCTTCAGTGGCTTGAATCAAGTCTTGAAGTGTACAACGAACAGGGCAGGACTGACAGTCATACAGGTGTTGGGTAGTTTGTTGCTCCCCACAATCGCAGAAGTCTGACTGATCTTTCAGATAACCCCATTTTTTAAGGTTATCCTTGGATTTACCTACTCCACTCCTCAAACGATTAAGTGCCTTCCAGGTTGTCCATTCCAAATGATGACCAGGGGGTGGAGATTCAGAAGGCACCATCCAATCAGAAAGATGCTCCATTGTTGCTCGCCACATATCACAACGTGCTGTTCTTGCTGGTTTATCCAGAGCCTTGGAGACATTGAGGAAACTTTTCCTGGACTTCAGTCTTCTGGGTGGAGGTCGATGTCCAAATAACGGGTGGTTGCTTGTGAGATCCACCTTCGACCTCTCTTGCCTTGCAAACACTTCTCGCCGAATGTCTGGAGGAGAAATACCAGCCAAGCAGTAGAGTTTGTCAGTGGGAGTAGGTTTCAGACACCCAGTTACTATTCTACATGTTTCATTAAGGGCTGCATCCACCCGCTTCGTATGGGCTGACCTAAACCATACAGGACACGCATACTCAGCTGCAGAAAAACTCAGAGCAAGAGCTGAGGTTCTTAACAAAGTTGGATGGGCTCCCCATTTGCTTGAGCCAAGTTTACGGAGGATGTTATTTCGGGCTGAGACTTTCTGTCCAGAATTAACACAGTGTTTCTTGTATGTTAAGGTCCGGTCTAAAGTGACACCCAGGTACCTAGGTGTAAAACAATGCTCCAGTTGCTTACCCTCCCACGTCACGCACAGCTGTCTAGTAGCTTCTCGATTTCGAAGATGAAATGCACACACCTGGGTCTTAGTCGGGTTTTGCAGTAGCCGGTTCTTCTGATAGTACACTGAAAGTTCCTTAAGTGCATTTGAGAGCTGCATTTCAGTGGTTTGAAAGTCGTCGCACTGGACAGCTAAAGCTAGGTCATCGGCATAAATGAAGCTTCTTGTATAGGAAGGCCTTGGCTGGTCATTTGTGTAGATGTTAAAGAGGATTGGCGAGAGGACGCTGCCCTGAGGAAGTCCGTTCCGTTGGTCCCTTCACCTACTGCACTTTCCTTGAAACTCAACAAAGAACCGGCGATTCTGCAGGAGAGTTTCAACAATCTTCGTGAAACCATAGTCTCTGGTGAAGTTATAGAGCTTGGTGATCAAAGTTCTATGGTGCACTGTGTCGTATGCTGCTGTAAGGTCCACAAATACCACACCTGTGATTTTACGTCTTTCAAACCCATCCTCTATGTGCTGAGTTAAATTGAGCACCTGTGAAGTACAATTCTTTCCAGATCTAAAGCCCGCCTGTTCTGGAATAAGAAGGTGATCTACTTTAGATGTGAGGCGCTCAAGTAGGATCCTCTCAAATATCTTATATAGGTGACAAAGTAATGATATTTGCCTGTAGCTCTTAGGATCTAATGGATCCTTACCTGGCTTCAAAATAGCTATCACTCTAGACTTCCTCCATACCTTAGGTATCTGTTTACTCTGCAGGCAATTGTTTAGAAAATCAACAACCCACTTCCTTGCTCTGGAACCAAAATGTTTTATTTGTTCCACTCTCATATCATCCAGACCTGTAGCCTTGCCATTTTTGGATTTGTTTATGGCTTTCTCTAATTCCACTAGGGTGATATTATTAGTGAGGTCGCTAGACTCCTTATCTATTTGGCGTTCTATTTTAACTCTATTCATATAACCCCCTATTTTTCCATTGAGCAAAAGTTGATGAGCAATGGCATCTGGGGACAAATTGACGTGTACAGGGGCTTTTGTGAAGTCATTATTAAGCCTCTTTAAAAGTCGCCAGGCTTTCTGACTACTTTTAGACATGTCCAGCTCTTCGAGGGTAGATATCCAACGATTTCGTTTATCTTCTGCTAACATTGTTGTCAACTCTAGACCTTTCTGCACAGTCTCTTCGCCAAAGGGATTCGTCTCAAATAGATCAATGTATTCAGCCATCAGAGCTGAGGAATGTTGATTGAGTCCAGAAACATAATTCATTCGACAACCTCTGGGAATTGACTGTCTGGAGCTCTTGTTCACTGCATCTACAAACAGATCGTAGTCAGTCATAGAAATACCTATATCAGATACAGCATCTTCCAGATATGCAGTAAACTTGTTCCAGTCTGCTTTCTTAAAATTATATCGCCTGCGGAAAGGTACGCTCATAGGACGTACCGCAGCAAATACCTGACACATGATGGGTCTATGCTGTGTGTGTGGTATTGGGGTTCCGATGTTCTTTATACACTGCTGAGCAATTCCTTCGCTAACAAAGATTAGATCAGGGTTATAACCTCGTTGCCAACGCCCGCTGTTAAAAGAAGGAGGAAGTTTAACATCGTGTAACAGTAGCATCTGGTGAGTCTCAGCCCATTCCAGCACAGCCTCTCCATCTTCATTCTCATGTTCATATCCCCAGACGTTGCTTTGGCTGTTAAAGTCACCAATTACAATGTGGACGGCTTGATTGTCGAAATTCCTTGGTTTCTGGAAATGGAATGCAGAATTTGGTGGTTTATATATAGAGGAAACAGTGCAATGATTTAACTCAACTGTAAGGAGTTCTACGTCAGCACAGTCAGATATATCAGTGGATAGGACTGCTATACCAGGCTTGACAAATATTGCACTTCCATGCTGTTGACTTGGTCTCTCTACCACTAAACGCATGCCAGAAATTCTTGGCCTGCTCTGATTATTGTCTCGATGGGTTTCTTGTACACAAAGGACATCACAGCCATGTTCCTTACATAAATACTGCAAGAGTTCTTCTTTTACAAGGGACATTCCTTCGATGTTTATAGACATAATCGACAACTGTGGTCCTGAAAAGGACCTTTTTAAAATCATCTTTCAACACTTCTGGAATGGAAGAATTAGCCGGTAGATATGTGCACTCTCTACCGTTTCCAGGGAGCACCGTCAGTCACAGTCTGTTTAATCAAAATTAACTGCACAATTTATTCTGTGGCTGCACACGTGGAGGTTGAAGAAGGATGCTAAGAATCAATGGGATTTAACGGGAAGACAGGAAGACTGGGAAGCCTATATGACTGCACTGAAGAAGACCAAAAGAGCTGTGGCAAAAGCGAAGACTGAGGCAGTGGAGAAGGCGTATGTAGAGCTGGAAAGAAGTCAGGATGACAGGCAACTAATAAGGATTGTCAAGATAAGAGATAAAGCATTCAAGGACATAACATCAATGAAGCAGATGAAGGATGAGTTAGGTGTAGTAATACACGATCAGGAGAAAATACTGAAAAGATGGCTGGAGTAGTTTGAAAGACTACTGAATGAGGCAAATGTGAGAGAGAAGTACGGGGATAGAGAGGTAAATAAATGAAGGAGTAGGGAAGAATAGGAATACGCGATAAAGAAAATGAAAAACGGAAGGGCAGTTGGCGCGGATCAAATTCCAAAAGAAGCGTGGAAAAAAACTGTGAGAATAGGGCATTGATATTCTCTGGGATTTAATGGAGAAGATACGGCAAGGAGAAAGAATGCCACATAAATGAAGACGTGGTATACTTGTTCCCATGTATAAGGGAAAAGGTGATATTCAAAACCGTGGCAATTGCAGAGGGATAAAGCTGATGTCCCACAGAATGGAGACTTGGGAAAGGATCATTGAGGCGAGATTACGTTTAGAAACCGAATTTTGTGAAGAACAGTTTGGATTTACGCCAGGAAGAGGAACAACCGTCGCAATATTTGCACTAAGGCAACTGATGGAGAGACATAGAGAGGTATAGGCTGATATGGCTTTCATTGATCTGGAGAAGGCGTATGGCAGAGTGCCCAGGCAAGAGCTATGGAGAAGTATGAGTAGTAAATGCCTGCCAGAAAAGTACGTGAGAGCGGTTAAAGCGATGTATGAAGATGTGACGACGCAAGTTAGGAGCAGTGTAGATACAACGAAGGAATTTCCAGTGAGAGTAGGACTACATCAGGGATCTGCTCTCAGCCCATATCTCTTTGACCAAGTAATGGATGTGCTGGTAAAAGATGTAAAGAAGGCGGCGCCATGGAGCATGATGTTTGCCGACGATGCTGTACTGTGCGAATCGACCCGAGGGAAACTATAGGAGAAGTTTGAAGAGTGGAGGAAAGCTCTGGAAGAAAGAACAATGAGGATCAGCAGGGTGAAAACCGAATATATGTGTACTAAAGAAGTCCAAGATCCATGTATTAACCTGAAAGAAGAAGAACTACAATTGGTCAGGAAGTTTAAATATCTGGGTTCATACGTACAAAGTGATGGAGGTCTGGAGGCTGAAACACAGGGTAAACAATGGATGGATGAATTGGAAGACACTGAGTGGAGTAATGGGTGATGAGAAGGTCAGTTGCAGGATGAGAGGAAAGCTCTATAAATCTGTGGTGAGACCTGCGGTGCCGATCACAGAAGCCCAAGAGAGAAAGATGGAAGTGGCAGAAATGAGAATGTTAAGAGGGATGAGCGGAGTTACAAGAAAGGATAGAGTAAGGAATGATTACACCAGAGGGCAGTGAAAGTGGGACCCATAGGAAAGAAGGTTTAAGAAAGTAGGCTAAGATGGTATGGACATGTGCAGAGAAGAGGAGTGGACTAGGTGGGGAAACGAATTGGAAACCGGGTAATTTAGTACGTTTACATGGGGATTGAGATCGATTTGAGTACATTTACCTTATTGAATACAATCCCCGTTTACATGTAGTAGGCTGTTTGAGTATCGTATTGAAACCGCCAGGCAACATCGACGTATACGAACGATGCAGAATTGTAGTAAAATCGATGCCACCTCTTAGAATTTAAAAACGCCAAATGCGGTAGAAGCCCAGGAGATAACTTTCAGTTTTGAAAGTATGTGTGGTATTCCAAATGTAATTGGTGTAATAGATGGAAGGCACATTCCAATTCTACCCCCAACAGAAGGTTATCGTGATTTTGTTAATCGCAAGGGCTGGCCATCTTATAATATGATTGCAGTTGCTGATCATTTATACAGGTAAATATACTTACTGGCTTATTATATTTGTTATTTCGACAGAACTTTAATAATGATGATTTCGTCAGAACAAACATGGAGTGTGTGCGCAGTCGTTTTCAATACGATCTCAGTACGATCCGCGTTTACATGGAACTCAGTTCGAACCGAGTACGATACGATCCCAGATTTTACCGTATCGACCTTGAGTCTCAATCCGAACTGAGTGCCCGTTTACATGGCTTCTTCAATATGGGAAGTGTACTCAGATCGATCTGAATCCTGCATGTAAACGCAGTAATTGAAGGTTCAAGGAAGAAAGGAAGACCAAAAATGAGATGGAAAGACAAGGTAGAAGGGGATCTACAAGAAAAAGGTTGGAAGAGGGAAGTAGCATTGGATAGACATTTATGGAAGAGAAGAATCTACCAAAGCAACGCTGACCCTGCGTGATGTGAGAAAAGGCTGAGATAAAGAAGAAAATGTTTAAAAATGCACAATTCTGGTGGTATGCAACATACAAGGATAAAATATATGAGTGAAATACTCCTTTCTGACAGTATATATATTTTATTAACATAGTCTAATTTAAAGAAGTAATTCCTTGTTTGTTAAAAAAGTTCATGCAGATTTTAGAATGAAATATTTGTTTCACCTAAAATGAATTCAGCGAACCTGCAATGTACAGTAGGCCTACATCCTTGAGAAAGAAATTGAAATTAGTATAACTGGAATCATATTTTGGCTTAACCACACAAGGGTTACATAAATTGGAATTCGGACACCTTGCCTCAGTTCGCTTTGCAGTATATCACAATAGTCATCTCCACGTTCTTAGGTGTAAAGGATCGTCAGTTTTCAGACAACACCTTGCGAAATATCGAGAAACGTCTCTCCACATCAACGGATGTTACGGGTTCAAGTGAGATCTCCCTCTTCAAAAACACTCACATCAAACTGTTCTCCTTTCAATATTTCACTTAGCATCCACATAATTTGATATCCTTGGGTTATTCCTTAACTTCAGAGCCCTAAAGATAAGGCTTTTTGTGGATGGTGTTGTACTGTATGGAGTAATAAATTACATGATTGTGAGCGATGGTAAACGGGGTGCAAAGTCAGGTTGTATCGCCAAGAGTCTTCTTTGTTTTAATTACTGCGTTGATGGAGTGAAAGTCCCTCATAAGGATCAATAAAAGTTCCTATCGTATGTGTATATATAAGAAAGATCTTCGTTGGGGTAAATGCATGAACTAGATTATAAATAAAGTTTACAGATCTCTTCATATAGCCTAATTATAACGGTATTTAGCGGTTGTTGTAAGGTTGGCAAGACTCCAGTTCAGTTAGAGTATGATTCTTGTGTACGAAACTCTCACCAGCATTAATTGATACGAGAACTGGGAAATATCCGGAAGAAAGCAGCACAATTTATTCTGGGTGACTTCCGGTGAAAATGTTTCTAATTTTGGTCTGTGAGGACTTGGAAGAAAGGAGACGAGCTGCTCGACTAAGCGATATCTTCTGAGCTGTCAGTAGAAAGATGGTTTCGAATGACGAATAATCTTGAGAGGTGTTTTTAAAAGTAGAAAAGATCACAATATGAAGAAAAGACGCAATTCAAGAGGACAGACTGGGGCAAATCTGCGTTTATAGGTAGAGGAATTAAGGATTGGAATAATTTACCAAGGAAGATTTTGATAAATTACTAACTTTCTGATATCATTTAAGAAAGGACTAGGTAAGCAAACGATTGAGAATTTGCCACTTGGGAGACAAACCTAAATGCAGATCGCTGGTTATTAATTGATTGATTGATTGATTGATTGATTGATTGATTGATTCTCTTCATGCATTCGCTATGTTGCTTCTTGCGTTCTTCTCATCATTCCTTCCACAATTTTTTTTTTTTTTTTTTGCCTTACGTCGCACCGACACAGATAGATCTTATAGCGACGATGGGACAGGAAATGCCTAGAAATAGGAAGGAAGCGGCCGTGGCCTTAATTAAGGTATAGCCCCAGCATTTACCTGGTGTGAAAATTGGAAAGCACGGAAAGCCATCTTCAGGACTGCCGAATTGGGGATTCGAACCCACTATCTCCCGCTTGCGAGCTCACAGCTGTGCGCCCCCAACCGCACGGCCAACACGCCCGGTCTTTCCACAATTTTCCTCTTAGATTTTTTAAGGAAAAAAATCTTTCCACAATTTTCCTCTTAGATTCCCCCCCCCCCACCTAAATTTGTGATTAATTACTAAATGTTCCAAAGATTCAGCGATGTCTTCCGTGATCTTCATTTCTTGGAGGTCATCATTTCTTCTTCTTGATATTCTGTGAGTTTATTGTATTAAAAGGGGCTGCCTGGCCGAGGCGGTAAAGGCGTGCTCGGTTCGCCTGGAAGGACGTGGGTTCGAATCCTCGTCAGGAAGTCGTAAAATTTAAGAAACGAGATTTCCACTTCCGGAGGTGCGTATGGCCCTGAGGCTCACTCAGCCTACACCAAAAATGAGTACCAGGTTAATTCCTGGGGGCAAAGGCGGCCGGGCGTAGAGCTAACCACTCTATCCCATCACGTGCCGAGGTTATCAATGGTGGAAGCCTTTACCTTCCACTCCTCCAAGGGCCTTCACGGCCTGTACGGAGGTGACTTTGCTTTGCTATTGTATTAAACAGGTATTTTGGCGAGTCTGACGTTGTCCATTCTGTAGATATATCCATAGAATTTCAAACTTCTCTTGTGTATGATTTTTTTTTGCTAGTTGTTTAACGTCGCACCGACACAGATAGGTCTTATGGCGACGATGGGACAGGGAAGGGCTAGGAGTGGAAAGGAAGCGGCCGTGGCCTTAATTAAGGTACAGCCCCAGCATTTGCCTGGTGTGAAAATGGGAAACCACGGAAGACCATCTTCAGGGCTGCCGACAGTGGGGTTCGAACCTACTATCTCCCGAATACTGGATACTGGCCGCACTTAAGCAACTACAGCTATCGAGCTCGGTATGTATGATATTAATGAACCTGTCAGTTAGATTATAGCGGTCTACCCTTGATCCAGATTCCATTTATTTATGAATACATGCATACACACATCTTCATTATAGACTGCTATGCTTTTTAGCATTCTGTCTACAATCCCTGTGAATTAACTAACACCTCCACAAACCTCTATTTCTAACCGGCTCTGTAGGCTCATTTATTTCCATACCTCTTGTCTTTAAATCATTAGAAACTGAGTATAACTATCGCCGCCTTAATCCCCCTCTAATTCTCCCACCCTCCATCCTTCTCCATTCGTAGCACATGACCCCACCACCGAAGCTGATGAATAAGTACACCTTTATCAATCTCTTCATTCCGAGTACCCTCCTGCCATTGTTCCCACAAGCTTGTACCAGTAACCATCCTTGCTACTTCTAACGTATGAATAAGATATCCTGAGTCCATCCACCTTTCACTCGCGAAGAACGTGGTCAGTCCGAAAACAGATGGTTAAAACAGTTAAATCCGGTAGCTGACTTCTTCCTTACAGAATACTCTTGATCGCAACTGCGAGCTCACTGCATTAGCTTTTCTGCACCTTAATTCACTTTCACGTAATAATAATAATAATAATAATAATAATAATAATAATAATAATAATAATAATAATAATAATAATAATAATTGTACCGGGCGGTACACCTCTACGACGCAAGTTCAAATCTTGCGCCAATTGAAACTTCTCTACAGGAGAAACCCTGAACTGTAACAACTGAATCAACTCTCCTGTTTATCAGAAGATGTCTCTAGGTGTTTTTGATTTGCTTTTATTGATCAAGAAGTGTGGATATTCTCTAACAGATGTCTCTACCAAAAACTATGGTAATACACTCTGGTGCAATGGAATGAACTCTCTTGAAGAAATTTTGTATTCATAAGTTTTGTCTTTACTAAATTTTGTTCTGTGGTTTGTGGGTTGGCAATATTAATCCTTTCCTTCCGCCTATTTTGAATTAAGCCAATCAGTAATTTCTGTAATTAATTTTCCTCCAATCATTGCTTTCTTCTTCGAATATCCATGTGTAACTTTTAGTCAACCAATAAAGTTGGGAGCATGTGCTTCATGTAATGAGGGGTTTTCTGCCCTTTGGTAATTTGTGGTTGTGAGCTGAGAGCTCAGACTTTGGGGCTCGTAGCCCAGAATTTGTAAAGTTGCATTGTACCTGATTGTTCTTTGTTATTTCACTTAGTGAAAATGGTTAGATGTTGTTATCAGTTGAAAATATAACCTTTATTTAAAATTTAAAATTCATCTTTCGGACTTGTAGTTAGACCCATTCCAGCCCGCACCTTCTTTCTCCTCTGCTGTTCCACAGATACCTGGGAATAATAATAATAATAATAATTATAATCCACAGCCTATTTTCAGTTTCAACAGGGTCAGGAATGGAATGAATGAAGCCCCCATCTAGTGGCAAGGATAAAACTTGTGCCGGTTGCCGAAAGCCTGTTCACTCCTCTGAGTCAATGATCAATGACAGACAGATGAAATGAAATGATATTAGAGAGTGTTGCTGGAATGAAATATGACAGGAAAAAGAGGATTACCCGGAGAAAACCCTGTCCCGCCTCCGCTTTGTCCTGCACAAATCTCACAAGAAGTGACCGGGATTTGAATCACGGAACGCAGCGGTGAAAGACCAGCGCGCTGCTGCCTGAACCACAAAGGCTCTCAATAACAATAATAATACTGATCCACGTCACACTTAACCGAGCAAGGGGCCGTTCGGTTTAGGTCACGAAGCTATCAGCTTGCATTCGTGAGATAGTGTGTTCGAGTCCCAGTGTCTATAGCCCTGAAGATGGTTTTCCATGGTTTCCCATTTACATACCAGGCAAATGCTGGGGCTGTAACTTAAATGAGGCCACGGCCGTGTCCTTCCCACTCCTAAACCTTTCCTCTCCCATCGTCGCCGTAAGACCTACCTGTCACCGAGCTCGATAGCTGCAGTCGCTTAAGTGCGGCCAGTATCCAGTAATCGGGAGATAGTGGGTTCGAGCCCCACTGTCGGCAGCCCTGAAGATGGTTTTCCGTGGTTTCCCATTTTCACACCGGGCAAATGCCGGGGTTGTGCCTTAATTAAGGCCACGGCCGCTTCCTTCCAATTCCTAGGCCTTCCCTAGCCCATCGTCGCCATAAGACATATCTGTGTCGGTGCGACATAAAGCAAAAGAAAAAAAAAAGACCTACCTGTGACGGTACGTCATAAAGCAGATTGTAAAAACGAAAGTGCCATTATCAACTTTTACGTTTCTCGGAGAAGCTGCAGAGTCGTAATTTCGACTCGCGGTATTTCTTTCCCGTGCCAGTACATTTACCGACACGAGGCTGTTATATTTGAGCAACTTCAGAAACTACCACACTGAGCCGGAATCGAACTGCCATCTCGAGCTTAGAAGTCCAGTGCCCTTCCGTCTGAATCACACAGCTCGGCTAAGAAATGATGGAGATGGAACCTGCTATTCTGGGGAACAGAAGGTCAATGGCTGGAGATAATTAAGCAGGGAGAGAAGTGTCCCTGGAATCTAGTTGTGCACGCGGTGGGAGGATAACAATTGGGGCATCCTGCTGTCTCTAATTGGCTGGCTGAGTGGCAATGAGTGAGAGACATCACTCGCCCACCTGAATCAACACTACACTACTTGAGAAATAATCAGCAACGCATTGTTTACACTGTGATCTGGGCCAGGGCCGGAGCGATGATCGAGCAATCATTGGGAGGTCATCGTCAGTTCACTGACACACTTTACAGTCGAGATAAGCCACATGCCAGCACAGCCAGGCGCTCGCTAGCCTTGAGGTCCTTAGCCCAATGATGTCAAGAGCCTCACAAGCAAACATTCGGGAGAGGCAAATGATTGAATGTCTTTCAATGCCAAACCCGTATATACATATGTTTCTGAACACCGTGCGTCGTCCGCGAAACCCGTACATACAGGGTGAAGCCAAACTCCACCGACAGTGTTGTCAGGTCTCTCGAAATTCCGGAAGATCTCCCGATTTTTTGCAACACACCAGAAAACCCGAAAAAACAAAAAATCTCCCGAAATTTCTTGTAATCCAAATTTAAGGAAAGTAAATAATAATGTTTAATGGTACATAATATAGTACGCCTCTGTGGTGTAGTGGTTAGCGTGATTAGCTGCCACCCCCGGAGGTCCGGGTTCGATTCCCGGCTCTGCCACGAAATTTGAAAAGTGGTACGAGGGCTGGAACGGGGTCCACTCAGCCTCGGGAGGTCAACTGAGTAGAGGTGGGTTCGATTCCCACCTCAGCCATCCTGGAAGTGGTTTTCCGTGGTTTCCCACTTCTCCTCCAGGCGAATGCCGGGATGGTACCTAACTTAAGGCCACGGCCGCTTCCTCCCCTCTTCCTTGCTTATCCCTTCCAATCTTCCCGTCCCTCCACAAGGCCCCTGTTCAGCATAGCAGGTGAGCCCGCCTGGGCGAGGTACTGGTCATTCTCCCCAGTTGTATCCCCGACAAAGAGTCTGAAGCTCCAGGACAATGCCCTTGAGGCGGTGGAGGTGGGATTCCTCGCTGAGTCCGAGGGAAAAACCGAACCTGGAGGTTAAACAGATGATGATGATGATGATGATGATGATGATGGTACATAATATATTTGTACTGCTCCCATCATTTTGTTAGGTACTTCCCCGCATTCATTTTAGGCTCGTAATCTCTCCCCTCGTATTGAACTCAAAACTCACGCTTGACTGCATCATTGAAAGGGAAATCACCGACCCGCATATAGAATACAAAATCTGTCTCCTGCTACGACTTCAAAATTGGCATACAATTTATACGCCTGATGAATAACTACATCTACCCGAAGATTGGGGAGAAAGAGAAGAAGAAGAAGGCCAGAGAGTATGGATGAGTGAAATTGTAGGCCTATATTTTTCTCATAACAACTTCACATGACTATTGAATTCTTAATTTAGTTATATTATTACATATGAGTGTTCGAGAAACTACAGAAATTTTCATTAAACTCCCGAAATGTTTACGTACAATTTACCGATATTTTATTTGTAGACATGAAAACACTGCACTAGCTCTTTCCTATCCCATCGTCGCCATAAGATCTATCTGTGCAGGAGCGAAGTAAAACAAATTGTAAAAAAAAAAATCGTAAATTATAAATCAACGTCACAATAAAGAAATCTACAAAAAATAACTTCATACAAAACAAATCCTCAGAAGTAAATGTTCAAAAAGTTACCCAGGCAGTGCATGGAGGAATTTTGTATCAAGACACGTTATCTGACCTATTTATAATGAATGCTGCGACCGGGCGAGTTGTCCGTGCGGTTAGAGTCGCGCAGCCGTGAGCTTGCATCCGGGAGATAGTGGGTTCGAGCCCCACTGTCGGCAGCCCTGAAGATGGCTTTCCGTGGTTTCCCATTTTCACACCAGGCAAATGCTGGGGCTGTACCTTAATTAAGGCCACGGCCGCTTCCTTCCCACTCCTAGGCCTTTCCTATCCTATCGTCGCCATAAGACCTGTCTGTGTCGGTGCGACGTAAAGTTAAACAAAAAAATCTGCGGAGAATCACGGGCCCTCTACTTATTAGGACTAAACTAGAGCCTCCGTGGCTCAGGCGGCAACGCGCTGGCCTCTCACCACTGGATACCCTGGTTCAAATCCCGGCCACTCCATGTGAGATTTGTGCTGGACAAAGCTGGACAGTGAAAACCGGAGTACCCGGAGAAAAACCTGTCCCGCCTCCGCTTTGCCCAGCACAAATCTCACATGGAGTGACCGGGATTTGAACCACGGTATCCAGCGGTGAGAGGCCGACGCGCTGCCGTCTGAGCCACGGAGGCTCAACCATGCGCAAACGAAGGGTTAAATTCTTTGGACATATTTCAAGAATGCTCCACAATAGACTCACTGAGAAAGTTTTTAGCATTTCAACAAGCCCAATAGGAAAGGCAACTCTTATGACAAATGGTTTGTTTACACCAAGAAGGATCTGCAAGAAGTGAACATCGTGGATCAAGACATCCACAGCAGAGCCACTTTCTGGAACACATTGAGGGGTTACTAGAGCCGGAAAGAACAACCAAGAAACAACATTGGACGGCTGGAAAGGAAGAAGCTGTAAGCGAGAGAATG
This sequence comes from Anabrus simplex, assembly GCF_040414725.1. Lineage (NCBI taxonomy): Eukaryota > Metazoa > Arthropoda > Insecta > Orthoptera > Tettigoniidae > Anabrus > Anabrus simplex. The sequence continues at coordinate 70,972,398 of NC_090275.1, read as the reverse complement.
AAAGAATACTGGTGCAAAGAAAACTGGAATCACGAAAAGGTATTTTTAATGCTATTTATTCGGGGCGTCGACCTGAGAAAATCTTTTGCTCCTACTTAGCACCATATGTTGTGAACCTGAGTGTATTTGGAAATGGCGGGAGTGTAAAGTGTTGAATGTGAGGAAAAGAACACTAAGGACGAAGTCACCAGGCCAGGGATATTAATCGTTTGCAATTAAAAACCCCTACGCCGGCCGGGAATCGAACTCGGGGCCGCCGGGTGACAAGCGGACGCGTTGCCCCCTACACCGCCGGGCCGGACTTGAAAAAGATATTTACGTGCTCCTCAGTTGGCCAGAATCGATTATGATTATGATTTAGATTAGGCTGTATGTACACAATGTTTCAATAAATCTATATATAAATATTCGAGACAATAATGAGTGATGTTTTGAAAAAGGCCTACCCTTCTGTAAATCATGATTACGGAAGGGTCGCCCATTCCAGGTAAATACCAGCCAGCAAGAGACCTACTCTAGATTATTTTTGTAAATGGCCACTAATTAGCGAAGTGTTGTCATTGATTGTCAAGTATAACTCTGCGCGTGTGCGTGTGTGTGTGTGTGCGTGTGCGTGTGCGTGTGCACGTGCTGGTTGGTTCATCCTACTTTAAACTAGATCGATAAAAGAGACCGTGTTGTTTATTCGTAATAATAGTAAGGATTTTTTTTTTTTTTTTTTTTTGCTATTTACTTTACGTCGCACCGACACAGATAGGTCTTTGGCGACGATGGGATAGGAAAGGCCTAGGAATGGGAAGGAAACGCCCGTGGCCTTAATTAAGGTATAGCCCCAGCATTTGCCTGGTGTGAAAATGGGAAACCACGGAAAACCATATTCAGGGCTGCCGACAGTGGGGTTCGAACCCACTATCTCCCGATTACTGGATACTGGCCGTACTTAAGCGACTGCAGCTATCGAGCTCGGTAATAGTAAGGGTTAGAACAATACTACTGCTACCTCCCCTATCTACAGTATGAAGTCCGATCACGTTCCTACGAATCACTGAAAATTGCTCTCTTGTCTTCACTTCACCGATCTGGTAACCCCAGACAGGGAAAGTTGCAAGTCTGGGTAATGGAAAATAACGTTGAAGCGTAAATGGTAAGGGAAACGCAGCCCTCCCTGCATAATTTTGACCGGCGTAAGGTGGTTTGGGTGATGATTATTGTTTTAAGAGGAAGTACAGCTGAGTAACCATCATCTACTAACACTTATCAGAGGGAAAAAAGTGGAAGGGATCTGAAAACACTTCGAAAAATGAAGGTATCAACCAAAGAAAGACAAGGGACACGAAGGGCGTGAAAATGAAAGACTCCCTAGCCCTTATTCCGTTACCCATAAACGTAGTGGTACATGTAAGTACATAGATGAATTGTTGAAGCGATCGTACATTTTTGATAACTTTAAAAACTGTTACTTCAGTTAACTTTTTCAAATAGGTCTACTCTAAAAACTGAAATTACTTATTACACTACGCTGTATGTTTTTATAGTACTTTTGTGATAATAAACGTCTGCGTTGTAGTTGTAACTCTTTGGTATGCTTTTCGCTTCTCACGCAATCTCCTGCCCCTTTCCTCTCCAGGTTGGCTATCTCCCACACTGGCACTTCCCTGGGTTGACATTTGACAGGTCTGTATTTATAGTAATGTTTTTTTATTGTCGATTTTATGACACTGAAGAAAAGTGTATCATTAGTAGGGCCCGGATTTTTAGGCGGTATAAACCTTCATTTTAGGTTCCTTGAATGCTTAAATAGTTTTTTCTTTTTTCATGGATGCGGCCATTAATGTCTTCAAAGAATGTTTTCATGGCCGGATTGGTGAGCACGTTCCATGGGACGTTTGCGTTCCACCATATGGCATAGGCGAAATTTAGAATTATCTTCAGGATTGCCAACTGTGGAAGAAATAAGGTTTGCTTACTTTTGTTGTTGTTGTTGTTGTTGTTGTTGTTCTTCTTCTTCTTCTGCTTCTTCTTCTTATTCTTATCATTAATATTATTATTATTATTATTATTATTATTATTATTATTATTACTGTTACCGTGTTTTTGCGGTAGGTAGAGGTGAAAGAAGGTGCGGGCTTGAACGGGTCTCAAACTACGGAATCAAAGTTAATGTAAAATTTAACAAGGTTATATTTTCTTTTCAAAATTAAGAAATAACAAGCACGGCAGGTACAGAGTAGCAAGACAACAAAAGGTGCAATTACAGTATTTACAGTATTTGGGCTTCGAGCCCCGAATTCACACTTCTAGGGCAATTAGCCCAAATTTACTCCAAAATAAGTTTTAACAGAGGGGCAGAAAACCCCATTCGTGCTCAGGAGCACTTGCTCCAAATTACACAGAAAAGCCTCCTCGAGGCATACAACCCTCAATTTTCAAGAAAGAGCCACACGCTCTCAAACTTTAAGCCTCTCAAAGGCCACACCAAACTCCACCTTCAAGTTGTCCTCTCAGGACATAGACACAGGGGTAAAATACCCAACCTACTGAGGTCTATTAAGTGAGAAAAGGATTAATTACATGACCTCTAAAATAACAATTTGAGAGGAGGCGATCCGCCCTCCTAATACCTTTTGTTAAAAACCTAACCTGGCTCTAGGCTGCTAATGCAAGGGCTAATCCCATACTAAAGAGGTGACTTATGGAAGGAAACAATTTACCTTACATTAAGGAAGAATCGGTTGAGAGAAATAAGTTCACCTCAAAGCAATATGAGTGGGAGCTCGAGAGGGTTAAGCACTCTCTATCCCGATATGCAGTTTAAAAGATAGAATAGATACTAAGTGTCTTTACATTTTAAGGAAGGTTACATTATGGAAAAACTTCGGACCCGCCCCGAGAGTTAAACTGCTGAGCTAGCAAAGGAAGAAGTTATTAATAGGCCATTACCTTGTTGTTGACCGCTGCCGAAGAAAGAGGCGCTTCCCGCCCCCTGCTATGTACTTTACACACCAAAAGATGGAACAGAAGTGGCGCAGAGACCCAAAAATCAGCAGTTTATATACTCTCGCGGAAAGTTCGAGGCGTTTCAGGGAAGAAAACACCCGCCCACAATCACTTTATTGGTTAGGGATAAGCAGCATATTCAAGTTGGGGGAAGATACATCAGAATGGTCAGAAATTAATTAAAGAAATTCGGGATTGGCTAAATACAAAACAAGGGGGAAGAGAGGGGTATACAGCCAACTTAAACAATAACAGAAAGAAATTTAACAAGAAACAAACTTTTGAAATAAAAATTTCTCCAAAAAGCAGTTCTTTCACATCGCACTAGGGTGCACCATTGTAGTTTTTCAGTAGTGTCCTCTAGAAGAGAAAGTTCACACTTCTTACTACCGGTAAAACAAAAATACATCAAAAGTGACACAGTTCAAAAACTCCAAAATTTCCAAGTAGTGACATCTTCTGAGAAACTTGAAAATTAATACCGTCGATAAAGTTCAGACTTCCTCCAGCAGAGGAGTTTCAACTGGCGCAAATTTTAAATTAGCGGCGTGGGGGTGTACCGCCCGGTACAATTACTATTATCATTATCATCCTTCTTCAAAGTACCATGGGCCTCCGTGGCTCAGGTGGCAGTGCACCGGGCTTTAACCGCTATGTTCCATGGTTCAAATCCCGGTCACTCCATGTGAGATTTGTGCTGGACAAAGCGGAGGCGGGACAGATTTTTCTCCGGGTACTCTGGTTTTCCCTGCCATCTTTCATTCCAGCATCACTCCCAAATATCATTTCATTTGATCTGTCAACCGTTAATCATTGCCTCAGAGGAGTGCGGCAGGCTTCGGCAGCCGGCACAATTCCTATCCTCGCCGCTAGATGGGGTCTTCTATCATTCCATTCCTGAGCCGGTCGAATTACCGGAAACAGACTGTGGATGTTCATTTTCAAAGTGCCATATCAGGTCCCTCTGACGTTGGCGATCACTATGGCAAATGTCGTGCGATCTCTTGCTAGATGGTAAAGTCTTTCAAGTTTCCAAGCCATGAAATGAAATGTCGTACGGCTTTTAGTGCCGGGATATCCCAGGACGGGTTCGGCTCGCCAGGTGCAGGTCTTTCTATTTGACTTCCGTAGGCGACCTGCGCGTTGTGATGAGGATGAAATGATGATGAAGACAACACATACACCCAGCCCCCGTGCCATTGGAATTAACCAACGAAGGTTAAAATCCCCGACCCGGCCGGGAATCGAACCCGGGACCCTCTGAACCGAAGGTCAGTACGCTGACCGTTCAGCCAACGAGTCGGACTTTCCAAGCCATGATGTTCGCCCACTCCCGACACCTCTTCGACCCTGTACTACTGTGTTACTGTAGCTGCTGGACCTATTGCGGAGAGGGCTTCGGCTGGTCCGACTACTCTGCACTCCGACCGACCAACCGAGCAGAGGAGGGGTGGCAGCGGCTGTGCTTTGGCTCTAAGCCTCTGCATTCGGGAGATGAAGAGGAACTGGTCCCCACCGTCGGGCGTCGGCAGCCTTGAGAATGTTTTTCCGTGGTTTTCGATTTTCCTTCACTAAGGCGAATGCCGGGACAGTTCCTAGTATAGGCACGGCCCCCAACCCTCTCACCTTCTCCGCACATCTCCTTCACCGTAACAAATCTCCCGACCTGAGAGACGGCGTCACAGTCTAAGAGGCCCGCCTCACAATTAATGACTATCCTCGCCGCTAGGTGGGGACTTCCCATTCCTGATCCGGTCGAATGACTGGAAACATGCTGTGGATTTCCAAACTACCATATTAGGTCCCTCTGACGTTGGCGATCGCTATGGGAGGAATGAACACATTTTAGTAGTAGTAGGTTATTTTTCCCCGTGGTGTAGGGGTAGCGTGCCTGCCTCTTACCCGAAGGCCCCGGGTTCGATTCCCGGCCAGGTCAGGGATTTTTACCTTTACCTGAGGGCTGGTTCGAGGTCCACTCAGCCTACGTGATTAGAATTGAGGAGCTATCTGACGGTGAGATGGCGGCCCCGGTCTAGAAAGCCAAGAATAACGGCCGAGAGGATTCGTCGTGCTGATCACACGACACCTCGTAATCTGCAGGCCTTCAGGCTGAGCAGCGGTCGCTTGGTAGGCCAAGGCCCTTCAAGGGCTGTAGTGCCATGGGGTTTGGTTTGGTAGGTAATAATAATAATAATCGTATGGCCTCAGCTACCGTGTGCAGACATTTCAATTTGACGCCATCTGGCTGTCTGCTCGTCAATTTCGACGTTCCGTTTTTCTCTAGGCCCCCACTAGGTGGCAGACCGAGTAAACCGAAACTCTCTTGGGCGTCTATGGCTGAGATTTAATTAATTTTGTCGGGTAAACACCAAATGTGTCACCAGAGATCTTTTACATGCCGACATCGTACGACATGGAGTGTCGAATGGACTTTTTTCCGCCCTTCAAAAATCCGACTACCTCTGCCGGGTTTGAACCCGCTATCTTGGGATCCGGAGGCCGACACTCTACCGCTGATCCACAGAGGAAGCTGTTTGGTAGGTTATTTCTCCTAGGTAGGCCTACACTATCAGTGAGCGAAGCTGCAGATTTATGCTGTTCTAGATAGGATTTCTGCCCACATTTAGCCTGAAATTTAAAACAAAGATATGAAACAATAAGAGATTAAAGAAAGGAAAAACATGAGAAAAATCTTAGGGCCCAGAATTAAAAATGGAATACATTACCCAAAACTCAACTCGGAAATATATATCAAAATATATAATCTTACTGATAGAATGAGAATGCGATGAATTCAAATGTTAAGCCATTTGGAAAGAATGAATAACACCAGACTCATTTATCGAGTACACAAATTTCTGGAAATCAAACACACGAGATCAAAATGGTACAAGCAAGTAGAGGAAGACTTCACTGAATTAGGATCACCAAATCTGCAGAAGAGAAGTGTAATCAGGAAAATTGTTCTCACAAGGTGATTTTGAGGAAGATGAGAAGAAACCAACACGGCGTACTTGGTCGCAGGAACAGAAATTACAACAATTTTTTTTTTTTTTGCTAGGGGCTTTACGTCGCACCGACACAGATAGGTCTTATGGCGACGATGGGATAGGAAAGGCCTAGGAGTTGGAAGGAAGCGACCGTGGCCTTAATTAAGGTACAGCCCCAGCATTTTCCTGGTGTGAAAATGGGAAACCACGGAAAACCATCTTCAGGGCTGCCGATAGTGGGATTCGAACCTACTATCTCCCGGATGCAAGCTCACAGCCGCGCGCTTCTACGCGCACGGCCAACTCGCCCGGTATTACAACAATCGATGAAAATGAAAAACTGTTGGGGAAGGAGGAAAGCTCAACAAATGTTGATTTCACGCGGTCCTAAGTGACCCATTCGCGTAGAAGGAGAAGGAGAAGAAGTCTTCAGTGAGCATGCTAGGGTATTGCAGTGCAGTTTTTGGTTAGTTACGGGAAACTTACTCTCTTGCTTGCAGCATGCCTGACAGAAGACTACTCGGCCATCCGTAGAAATGTTTCGATCTGCAGCAATCAATTTTTCAATTTAGGTATTGTTTCGCTATACAGCAATTAAAGTTATAAAAGTATTGCAGCAACCATTCGCTACGCGTTCTCTGTGGACGACTAGAGTAGTAGTAGAAATCATTTTACGGTAAGTTTCAATGGGAAGATAACATTATTCATTTGAAGAAGGCAAAACAGCCATTTCAGTTATTTTAGGCATCAATCCCTAATTTAGGAATTTTAAGTACAATGAAATTCACATTTCACAGGAAATGTAAAATCAATATTTATCTTGACTTTTTTAAAATTAAATAGCAAGGAAGAAGTAGGCTGAAATTTAAAAATCCGGGCCATAATTATTAATCTATATTTATGACTTTATTCTTTTACATTTTTAAGGATTCCAATTGGAGATGATCTGCTTTTTTTTGTTCTATTAAATTAATGTAATAGTATTTGTATATGTGTTTCACATCATTAGGCTTGTAGTTATCTGAAGTACAATAAATAAATCTATAAATCTATATATATAAAATAAGAGTTTTGTCTGTACATTGCTCAGAATTTGAAAATATTGGTATTTCTGTATCAGTCATGTCCACAGTAACAAGGAAATGCATTTTTTACTTTTCCGTAATTTCTGTCTGTCTGTCTGTCTGTCTGTCTGTCTGTCTGTCTGTCTGTCTGTCTGTCTGTCTGTCTGTCTGTCTGTCTGTCTGTATGTATGTACACGCATCACGAGAAAACGGCAAAAGAGAACTTCATGAAAATCGGTATGTAAAGTCGGGGGATGAGCTACTGCAATCTAGGCTATAAATTATTTTATTCACGCTGAGTGAAATGGTAGTTTAGGGGAAGGCCTAAAATTCAATTCTCAAATATTTATATTATTAGTGGTCCTATCGATAAATACTACATAACTAAAGTTACATAGATATTCATGAATTTCGATTTTTGTTGCCAAGTCCGCAGCAACGCGAGCCACGGGAAAATGGGTGAACAGAATTTAATGAAAATCGGTATATAGAGTTGAGAAAGAAGAAACTATAGCCTAAGCTATAAACAATTTTACTGACCCTGGATTAAATTGTGGTTTAGGGGTAGCAACTAAAATTTAATCTTTTAATACCCTACCTCTGTTATTGGTCCTATAGAAAAGTACTACATAACAAAAGTTATAGAGAATACAATTTCCGATCATTAAGGTTTTATTCAGTTTTACTGTACCGACTATGATAAGAGTAGTATATCAGAGTCGGAAGAAAACTAAATGTGAAGGCCTACAATATCGAAAGCGCATAACATTGATCAACAATAACATTACCTTGACCATTGTTTGTTGTGATGTTCTTTGTTTGTTATGCTGCCACTCAACTCCGATAGATGGGATTACTGTTGCGTACCGAGTATAACAGCCTGATTGAACATAGGCGGGAAATAGCTGGGAGGTTAGGAAACTGTTTTCTTCAGCATGCCATTCCTCTGCATCATACACTGTCTGATACTGCCGGTACGTAATACACTGGTTCATCATAGTATTCCAGCTGTTCGATCCCTACTCGGACGCGGTGTTTTGAATGAACAGCGTGCACATTTGGCAGAGGCTCACTTAGTAATAGTAGTATGACCTGGTCTAGAATTACAATTTAGGCCTATTCCAAATTATAGGACTACAATTCACTGAATAATTCAATATTCAACCCTGAAAAGAGCCGCTTCTTAAGAAAAGCGACTTCCTCTTCACTTTTATTAAATTCTAAATTCATTTTATTCCAAATTAGCAGCGAACAGGGGCTTTCTCTTCTGGCTTGGAGGAAAAATTTGCCTCCAAGTCAGATCTTTCCGCCGCCAGTGTAGTGAAATGAGATTTTTTCGACTCATCTGGTACTCCTAGGAAACAGATTAGTGAAAGGACATAGATTTGCACTGAGACTCTCCACTATTCGACCCCCACACCCCCGCCGAAAAAAGGCGAAGAGTTTTCATGGATCACGGGTATCTGCGGCTTGGTCTTTCCAGCTCTGGAACTTTGGACTGGTAGATCGGCAGCGTACTACTGTTCGATAAAAGTGAGAAAATGCGTTGTTTTTCATTTGATCGAGTATTTCATATTGCTTTAAATCGCACCATTTCTACCGACGTCTTTGTAATGACCTATGTTCATTTCACTTACGAAAACCACTATGACAGTCTTTCTGAGGATGTAAAAAAAGGTGGAGAGTGAGTGTCTGCCATTATAATGATAACTTCCCAACCTAATAATAATAATTTCGTGTGGCTATTACTAGCCGTTTGCAGCCCTTGCAAGGCAGACCCTCTGATGAGGGTGGGCGGCATCTGCCATGTATAGGTAACTGCGTGTTAGTGTGGTGGAGGATAGTGTTATGTGTGGTGTGTGAGTTGCAGGGATGTTGGGGACATCACAAACACCCAGCCCCCGGGCCATTGGAATTAACCAATTAAGGTTAAAATCCCCGACCCGGCCGGGAATCGAACCCGGGACCCTCTGAACCGAAGGCCAGTACGCTGACTATTCAGCCAACGAGTCGGACACTTCCCAACCTGATTGTGACTGATGGTAGGCAAGCGGGTCTACCATTACAATGAAAATTCCCTAATCCTATCTTCAAATGAGAAAAGACGTTTGGTGACTTCCCCGTCGCGTTTCTAGGATAACGTTAAGAACTATACAATATAATACAATCTTGCTCACAACGTGTACACTACCTAACCGAGAATTCTGTATACAATGTAGAATTCCGTAGCGAAGCACGGGTACATCAGCTAGTTAAAGAAATAAATAAATGAAATGGCGTATGGCTTCTAGTGTCGGGAGATCCCAGGACGGGTTCGGCTCGCCAGGTGCAGGTCTTTTGATTTGACTCCTTTAGGCGACCTGCGCGTCGTGATGAGGATGAAATTATGATGAAGACAACACATACACCCAGCCCCTGTGGCAGGAAAATTAACCAATGATGGTTTAATTTCCCGACCCTGCGGGGAATCGAACGCGGGACCCCTGTGACCAAAGGCCAGCACGCTAGCCATTTAGCCATGGAGCCGAACAATAAATAAATAAATAAATAAATAAATAAATAAATAAATAAATAAATAAATAAATAAATAAATAAATAAATAAATAAATAAATAACTATACAAAAGGACCGAAAAAATTACAACATCCTTCAAGAAAAGAAGACTCTGCTTCTACGGACACATTAAAAGAATGCCACCATAGAGAACAGCCAAGCGAATTCTGGAATACATGGAGAACAGGAAGACACAAACTAGCTGGCTTAAAGGGGTCAAGGAGGATATCGAGGAAAATAATATATCACAGCAGGTAGTATACAACAGACAGGAATACAGAAAAATCATCAACAAAATTAAGGGATTCCAAGATCACAGTAGCAAAAAACGGACCGGCAACAACTGGTCACGAGAACGTAAAGAAGCCCACTCCGAAAGGATGAAGAAGTACTGGGCCGATCGAAAGAGGAAGAACCGTAAATGAATGATGCATAACGTGGTCCATAGTAGACCCATTCGAAAACAAGAAAGAAGAAATAAATAAATAAATAAATAATTGGTAAATGGTATAAGTTTCTGAACACCAGTCTGTGTTTGAATTGAACTACTCTTATACTAAAGACAGTAGTTTTCTAAGACTAACTACACACACAGATCATGGGTTGTAAACTACGATATATCCGTGAGATAGTGGGTTCGAACTCTAGTGTCAGTAGCCCTGAAGATGTACCTTAATTAAGGCCACGGCCTCTTCCTTCCCTCTGGAAGCCCTTTCCTGTCCCATCGTCGCCATAAGACTTATCTGTGTCGGTGCGACGCAAAGCCAATTGTAAAAATAAAAAATAAAAGAAACCATGTCCCAGGTTACTTGCAAAAACGACTATAATAATATTATTCAAATGGAATGGCATATGGCTTTTAGTGTCGGAATGTGTCCGAGGCCTTCGGCTCGCCAGGTGCAGGTTTTTTGATTTGACTCCCGTAGGCGACCTGCGCGTCGTGATGAGGATGAAATGATTATGAAGACGACACATACATCCAGTCCTCGTGCCATAGGAATTAACCACTTTATGGTTAAAATTCCCAGCCCTTCCGGGAATCGAACCCGGGACCCCTGTGACCAAAGGCCAGCACGCTAACCATTTAGCCATGGAGCCGGACATTATTCAAATAAATAATGTTTTGATTATTCCTGGACTTATCTGGCCTAAATACGTTACTGCATAACATTTTACATCAGCTCTAAATAGGCTACTGTAGTTCTTCCAGTTCGACCATGTTATTACTGGGACATTTGTATAACCTATTAACGAGGTCAGAACGTAATCAACTTTCTGTCTAATCTGTTTTCGTTATGCTTCGTTACTTCGCTAATCCTATTAGTGAATGCAGTGCGCAATAATTATACAGTGACGTTCTACGTGCAGAGTGGAGTATATTTTACAGAATGCACTGAATAGTTTACACGTAATTCTTATTGAATAAAAAGCAAAGCAAAAGTAAAATAATCTCTGCACGGGTCATGAAGGCCCTTGGAGGGGTTGAAGTTAAAGGTTTCTACTAACGTAACCTCGGCACTTGGTGGGGTGGAGTAGTTAGATCTACGCCCGGCCGCCTTTGCCCCAGTTTTTTTTTTCAGTTGACTTTACGTCGCACCGAGACGGATAAGTCTTATGGTGACGATGGAATATGAAAAGGCTAGGAATGGGAATGAACGGACCTTAATTAAGGTTCTGACCCAGCATTTGCCTGGTGTGAAAATGGGAAGCCACGGAAAACCATCTTCAGGGCTGCCAACAATAGGGTTCGAACCAAGTATCTACCGAATGCAAGTTGACAGCTACCTGAGCCAAAACACACAGCCAATTGCTCTTCAATCAATCAATCAATCAATCAATCAATCAACCAATCAATCAATCAATCAATCAATCTGCATTTACGGCAGTCGCCCAGGTAGCAGTTTCCCTAGCTTTTTCCTAAATGATTGCAAAGAAACTGGAAATTTATTTAACATCTCCCTTGGTAAGTTATTCCAATCCCTAACTCGCCTTCCTATAAACGAATATTTTCTCCAATTTGTCCTCTTGAATTCCAACATTATATTCATATTGTGATCTTTCCTTGGTCGAGCAGCTCGTCTCCTTTCTCCCAAGTCTTTCCAGCCCAAACTTTGCAACACTTTTGTAACGCTACTCTTTTATCGGAAATCACCCAGAACAAATCGAGCTGCTTTTATTTGGATATTTTCCAGTTCTTGAATCAGGTAATCCTGGTGAGGGTCCCATACACTGGAACCATACCCTAGTTGGGGTTTTACCAGAGACGTATATGCCCTCTCATTTACATCCATACTACAACCTCTAAATACCCTCACAACCATATACAGAGATCTGTACCCTTTATTTACAATCTCATTTATGTGATTACCCCAATGAAGATCTTTCCTTATATTAACACCCAGGAACTTACAAAGATCCCCAAAAGGAACTTTCACCCCCATCAACGCAGTAATTAAAACTGAGAGGACTCGTATTTGTGAAACTCATTACCTGACTTTTAACCCCGTACATCACCATGCCATTGCCTGCTGTCCATCTCACAACATTATCGAGGTCACTTTGCAGTTGCTCACAATCTTTGTAACTTATTTGGAAAACCAACTTTATAGATACAGGAAAAACAAGTATTTTGCAGAGTATGCAATAGTGCAGATATGAGTGCCTATATTCCTGTTTTGTAGTGCATAAGAATCCTCCCTCAAGTTATAATATCGTTGCGTTGTTATAGCAACGCATAGATGAGGCTACTGATCTAGAATACATAGACGAACACTGGTTGCCATGGTTTCGGGGATATGACGCTAATTCCAGATAGAGCACAGCCATGTTAACAATGAACATATCAAAGAATGATTCCTATATTTCATTTGTCTGGGATTCTGAAGGCTTAGAAAGCAGTTGAAGGAACATGTTCATTCACTAATGTATTTATGATTTCCCCAAAAATTTCAATATCTGTCTTTTCACTGATCTAGGCATTCACACTATTCCACTGTAGTTAGCTCTTCCATAGGTATTAACAGTTTCGGAACTTATCTAACATAGGATATATTGTATGTTTAATCCCTCATATACATGATATCATTTAGAGAGAGTCCAGATTCATGGCTAAATGGTTAGTATGATGGTCTTTGATCACAGGGGTCCCGCGTTCGATTCCCGACTGGGTCGGGAATTTTAACCAGCATTGGTTATTTTCTCTGGCACGGGGGCGGGGTGTATGTGTCGTCTTCTTCATCATTTCTCCCTCATCACGACGCGCAGGTCGCCTACGGGCATAAATTCGAAAGACCTGCACCTGGCGAACCGAAAATGTCCTCGGACACTCCCGGCACTAAAAGCCATACGCCATTTCATTTTCATTTAGAGAGAGAATAAAGGCATTAGCTAATGAGTCATTAAAACATGTAGCAAACAATCCATTAACTTCAAGTATAATCAGTTTACGCAATGTGTAACGATAACATCCCGCAGCGGAGTTCATTGTAAAGGGAAATATGATAATAGTAGACGGAAGGTAGGACGGAACGGAAAGAGGGAGACAGGACGAAATAAATAAATAAATAAATAAATAAATAAATAAATAAATAAATAAATAAATAAATAAATAAATAAATAAATAAATAAATACATGCATACATACATACATACATAGATCATCATTTCAGCGTTCAGTCTGCAAGCCTCTGTGAATTTACTAAACGTCGCCACAATCCTCTATTTGCAACTAGTGCTGTGGCCTCATCTAGTTCTATACCTCTTACCGTTAAATCTTTAGAAACTGAGTCTAACCATCGTCATCTAGATCTTCCTCTACTTCTCTTACCCTCCATATCAGAGTCCATTATTCTCCTAGGTAACCTATCCTCCTCCATTCGCCTCAGATGAACCCACCACCGAAGCCGGTTTATGCGTACGGCTTCATTCCCCGAGTTCATTCCTAATTTAGCCTTTATCTCCTCATTCCAAGTATCCTCCAGCCATTGTTCCCACATGGTTGTACCAGCAATCATTCTAGGTACTTTCATGTCTGTTCCTTCTAACTTATGAATAAGATATCCTGAGTCCACCCAGCTTTCGCTCCCGTAAAGCAAAGCTGGTCTGAAAACAGACCAATGTAAAGATTGTTTCGTCCGGAAGCTGACTTCTTCATACAGAATAGGCCTACTGTTGATCGCTACTGCGAGCTCACTGCATTAGCTTTACTCCATCTTGATTAAATCTTACTTACTATACTACCACCCCGGGAGAACACAAGTCCTAAATACTTGAAATTATCTACCTGTTCCAGGTTTGTATCACCAATCTGACATTCAATTCTGTTGAATTTCTTACCTACTAACATCAATTTAGTCTTCGAAAAGCTAAAATAAATAAATAAATAAATAAATAAATAAATAAATAAATAAATAAATAAATAAATAAATAAATAAATAAATAAATAAATAAATAAATAAATAAATAAATAATATCCGCCACTGTGGTGTAGTGGTTACTGTGATTAGTTGCCACCCCCGGAGAACCGGATTCGATTCCCGGCTATGCCACGAAATTTGAAAAGGTGCGAGGGCTGGATTGGGGTCGACTCATCCTAGTGAAGTCCACTGAGTAGAGGGGGAGGGGGATGTTCGATTCCCACCCCAGCCATCCTGGAAGTGGTTTTCCGTGGTTTCCCCCTTCTCCTCTCCGGGATGGTACCTAACTTAAGGCCACGGTCGCTTCCTTCTCTCTTCCTTGTCTATCATTTCCAATCTTCCCATCTCCCCACGAGCCCCTGTTCAGTATAACAGATGAGGCCACCTGGGCGAGGTACTGGTCCTCCTTCTCAGCTGTATCCACCGACCCAAAAGTCTCACGCTCCAGGACACTGTCCTTCAGGCGGTAGATGCGCTATATCCGTGGGAGAAACCAATTTTGGACGGTAAACGGATAAAGAATGAATAATAATAATAATAATAATAATAATAATAATAATAATAATAATAATAATAATAATAATATGTTTTAGGTCACACTGACTACTTTGGCTGTTTTCGGAAACGCTGACTTGCCGGAATTTTCTCCTGCAGGAGTTCTTTTACGTGGCAGTAAATATACCGGAACGAGGCTGACGTATTTGAGCACCTTTTAAAACCACCGGACTAAGCCAGGATCGAGCCTGCTAAGTTGGGATCAGAGAGCCTGTGTCTTAACCGTCTGAGCCACTCAGCCCGGTGAGAAAAGATAAAAGTAAGCGAACAATGTAAAAGAGGTGGTGGTGGGGGTGGTAGTGCTGGTGATTATTGTTTTAAGAGGAAGTACAGCTAGGCAACCCTTCTTTATATAACACTAATCAGAGAGAAAAGAATAGAAGGGATCTAACACTTCGAAAATGAAGGTATCGGCCAAAGGAAGACACGGGCTACGAAGGGCGTGAAAATGAAAGATTCCGTAGGCTTCGCAACCTAATACAAGTTTGGTGCCGAAACACTCGATTGAATGAACCGACATACTTTGAATCTTTGAGTCAACAGAAAGAAACATAAAGGTTATATTGTACTTCGACAACTTCGTAGAACGTAACAGCTGCAGACTACGGCCAGATAAAGGGAAGTATCCTGCTCGTCTTAGCACTGCTACTTTCTCGACTTAGAATTTCCATTATACAGTATCTTGGTCCATTTTAGGAAGATTGTTCTATTTTGTATATTCCATTCTTTGGTTAAACACATATTGTTCACGAGATATTTATTGCTGCCATCTTCCGCTCCTCCCTTAACATAACCGACGATAAATTTCTTCGGAAATTCAGTAGGTAAGCTAATTTAACAGTAACCATCTTCTCGTCGTGCAAACGATAACCTGTTCTTTGTTCCGCTTTCTTTCACTAACAAAATGACAGAAACTTCATTAGATAGACCACATAAGTTGAAACGGAAACGACTAGGGAAAGGGCAAATGCTACGCGATTTATTAATGCTGTTAACAGCTTCAGTGACACTACACCGTTGAACGAATATCAATATTACCGAGAGAGACTACAAGAGACCCTAGACAAACTTATTAGCATAGATGACCTAATCCACGACCTTCTTTCGGATCAAGAGTTTGAAACTGATCCATTTTGCATTCTCTGTGATCGTGACTTGTGCTCTCTGAACGTCTAGGATCATTATTAGGATACGTTGTTCTATCATCTGTAACATATAAATTCATTGAAATAAAACTGGTAGTACCCGGGCGAGTTGGCCGTGCGCGTAGAGGCGCGCGACTGTGAGCTTGCATCCGGGAGATAGTAGGTTCGAATCCCACTATCGGCAGCCCTGAAAACGGTGTTCCGTGGTTTCCCATTTTCACACCAGGCAAATGCTGGGGCTGTACCTTAATTAAGGCCACGGCCGCTTCCTTCCAACTCCTAGGTCTTTCCTATCCCATCGTCGCCATAAGACCTATCTGTGTCGGCGCGACGTAAAGCCCCTAGCAAAAAAAAAAAAACTGGTAGTACATAGTTGACTAGATGTGATCCCCCTTTCATTTAATCTATTCACTACAAGAGTAGTTGACCAAGGGAAGTCTGATAGGATAGATGAAAGTGAAGAGCCTGGTACAAGTAAGTGGAAGCAATGCCAGGGCTCAGCTCAGGGCCCCATGGTCCGCACCCAAGCTCCCAAGTTGAGAACCCCTATCAGTCACCTCTTACGACAGGCAAGGGATACCGCCGATGTTATTGTACACCCCTACCCACAGGGGGATATATCCTGGAAAGCATGACACTCATAGTACACGGGCATAGCACGAGATGGCGGTGTATTGGACAAGTACCACGCATCAGGCGACGAGACTGCAGTAGCGAGTCAGGCTCCGTACAGAATGAATGTCACGAGGCAAGAACAGCGTGGAGAGTACTGGAACACCCGCCATGTTTACCGGACTTGTCTCCGAACGATTTTGAAGGCATCTCCCAAAGTGAGAGAACCATTGCATGAGAGACGACACGAGAGGACTCTGACAACGTTGTAAAACACGAGACTGAAAAATTCACACCTGGGGAGGCAACTGGTATACAAAGGCACTAGGAAAGTTTTGCAATGTGAGTGAACGCTTTAGACTTTTTCAAAACAATTTGCACCATACTCAATACACTTCTCCATACGTCGAAACCAGTCACTGAACCAACTCTGCCACTTTTCTTCGGTTACATTTTCACACTCTTGATCCCATGCTGCCAGAAGCTCCTCGTCCGATGCAAAACGTCGCCCTTTCAGCTTCAGCTTCACTTCTGGGAAGAGTGCGAAGTCACATGGGGCAACATCAGAACTGTATCGAGGGTAATCAAGCACAGTCAACCCTGATCTGGCAAGAAAACCCATTGTTACATTAGCACGATGTGCTGGACCATTGTTGTGTTGTAAAAGACAAGTGTTCAGCCGTGACCTTGGACGGAGCTGCTTGAGAGCCTGGATGACCTGAGGCAGACAAGTCTCACTGTACCACTTCGCGGTAACTGTCCTTTGTATTTCTAGCACAACCCGAGTCAGGATGACCCGTTTAGTGAAGAATACTGCAATCATCCTTTTCTTCACTGACCTTGACTTTCGCTCAGTCACAGGAGTACCCTCATCTTCAAACGGCCACACCTTGTTCTGGGATTTTGTTGGGACGTCGTAATAATAAAGCCAAGTTTCGTCACCTGTGACGATTCTATTGGCGTTACGCGAAGTCCCATTTTCAAACTGTTTTAGCATTTTTCGGCACCACTTCACTCGATGTGCCCTTTGTTCCTCTGAAAGTGAATGGGGCACCCAAAGGGAACAAACCTTTCTAACATGGAGATGGTCGTGTAGAACTGAATGAATAGCTGGCGCAGGGATGTCGAAGTCTTCTACCTGCCGAAATGTCTACCGCCTCTCTTGCTGCAACATTTTCCTCACAGCTTCAATGTTTCCCTCACCATAACAGGGGCGTCCAGCCAACCGTTTTTGCGTATTGCAAAACTTTCCTAGTGCCCTTTGTATGACGTCTCCCATATTGTTGACAACGTGTTGTGGACAATCTAGAGGACTACTTTGTGGGTTCACCGTAAAGGTAAACAGCGATTTCGATGCACCAATCGCAGTGGTGGCGCGTGGATAAAACGTCTGGGGGTTCACTGCTGTGTAAAATAACGTGTTCAGATTATTATTGTTACTTGATGTTTACATAGATGTAAAATAGTGGCATTGCTTGATTAGAAACATGACTTTGCTTTGCAGAGACACGGCTACAGCTCGAAGAAGTTACCAAAACAATGAAGAATGAAAGGCAGAGGATATGAGATGCAATTACTTTAAGCTGATCCAATTTCCTCTCATTTTGAAGACATTGCTTACGTAGGAATAACTTCTTCAAGAACGTGTTAGGCAGACTACTGTTATTTATGTGTTGACGTAGATTGCTGTTTACTTTTCATAAAACACGTATTACTAATGAAAAGTTTCATTTGATTACATAAACGTAGGCTACTTACGCCTATTGATGCCTGGCTCATTGCGGTTACTTACATCAGAAAGGCAAAATCGCCAAATTAAATTCCCTTCAAAGCTACCGCATACGGCAAATTTTAACCGCGCGCTCTGACAATGCTTCGGCTAATTTCGGAACTGCTCGATGTAACTCGTGTCTACCACTGGTCCAGTTGCCAGCGATTCCTGGGCTATGTTTTCCTGCTCCTCACAGCCCCTCGCCATGCGTACCCTCCTTACGTCTCACGGCCCCGCGCGTTCAGTCCTGAAATTGAACCTCTTCGCTGGTTCCGGAGAGCAACCGAGTGTTGATGTCAAAAATACCGCTACGCGCGCTGATATACAGAGCAAATTTAAGGAATAGACTCTGATAAATCATTTTACCTAGACTTATCTATTTCTAGGGGGTTCACTGAACCACTGAACATATAGAACGCGCCGCCACTGACCAATCGGTTGCTGTCACGTTTTTGCGCGTGCGCATCAACACATCAAACGGAGCACGATTCGTGGGAAACCTCTGCGGAACTATTTGCGCAATAGTTTAAGACTGGAAGTGTTTTGGAGAAACCTCCAGCTAAGTCCGCAATGCAAACCTTAGTGGCAAAATGGCGTGAAAAGAGCTCTGTAGCGAATAAAAACCGTAACTACCCGAAAAGAGTTCGAATACCAGAAAACATTGTTCGAGTGAAGGAAAGCCTGGAACGCAGTCCGACGCCGTTTATCTGTGCAAGTGGCAATTAGGAGATCGTCGTGTCGAAACGTGTTGAGTTCTGCCGGTGGATTCTTAGTGAATTGGAGTCAGGACTTTTGGATCCTCCGATATTCATTTCTTCAGATGAGGACATTTCCAGCATATTCTGCGATGTTCATTAACAAGTGTCAATTCTATTGTAAATATTTTCCGGGCCAGTTTTATTCTGCCCATCAGGTATATTTTAATTTGTGTGGTAGATCCCACATTCCTAAGAAAAGGAGTAGATGCCATTACTTATGCCCCAAAACTCGCATTTGTTAGACTTAATTTTAATTATTATTATTATCAATATAGTCCTCCTCTGTGGTGTAGTGGTTAGCGTGATTAACTACCACCCCCGGAGGTCCGGGTTCGATTCCCGGCTATGCCAAGAAATTTGAAAAGTGGTACGAGGGCTGGAACGGGGTCCACCACGCCTCGGGAGGTCAACTGAGTAGAGGTGGGTTCGATTCCCACTTCTCCTCCAGGCAAATGCCGGGATGATACCTAACTTAAGGCCACGGCCGCTTCCTTCCATCTTCCTTGTCTATCCCTTCCAATCTTCCCTTTCCCCCGCAAGGCTCCTGTTCAGCATAGCAGGTGAGGCCGCCTGGGCGAGGTACTGGTCATCCTCCCCAGTTTTATCCCTCGACCCAGGGTATGAAACTCCAGGACACTGCCCTTGAGACGGCAGAGGTGGGATCCCTCGCTGAATCCGAGGGAAAACCCACCCTGGAGGGTAAGCAGATTAAGAAGAAGAAGAAGAAGAAGAAGAAGAAGAAGAAGAAGAAGAAGAAGATTATCAATATGTAATTCATTTCTCACGTAGGTACAAACCCTGTGGATTTTCACAACAAACAATAACTTATATGTATAAATTCAATTGTTTCAGAGAAAAGTCTATCTGTGACGAACTTATACAATACCATGAGCTCATTCTTTTTCTTGAGTGACTGTACAACTGGGCAACCATCTTCTCGTACCACGAATGAGAAGAGGAAAAGGGAATATTCCGACCCTTGGAAAGGGAAAAGGCCACGAAGGATGTGAAAATGAGGCCTTGCAAACCTAATACCGTCGGAGTCGGAAGAGAACAAAAGTTGCACAAAAGAGGTCGGATAGGGAAATTATCAGTGACGAGCCCAGCACAAGTAAGTGAAAGTGGTCGCGACCCTACACTCTTTAGTCTCATCAATCAATCAATCAATCAATCAATCAATCAATCAATCAATCAATCAATCAATCAATCAATCAATCAATCAATCAATCAATCAATACTGACCCGCATTTAGGGCAGTCGCCCAGGTGGCAGATTCCCTATCTGTTGTTTTCCTAGCCTTTTCTTAAATGATTTCAAAGAAATTGGAAATTTATTGGACATCTCCGTTGGTAAGTTATTCCAATCCCTAACTCCCCTTCCTTTAAATGAATATTTCCCCCAATTTGTCCTCTTGAAATCCGACTTTATCTTCATATTGTGATCTTTCCTACTTTTAAAGATGCCAGTCAAACTTATTCGTCTACTAATATCATTCCACGCCATCTCTCCGCCTCTTTCGACAGACAGGCTATACCGTAGATACATCCTATCACCCCCATCGATACGGGGTGAAGAGAGAGAACGTAAGAATTTAAAAAGGAACGATGAAAGAAAATGTAATAAAGCTATGCAGAAATAAACAAAGGAAGGTAATGAAGGATTAAAGAAAGGAATATAAGTCAGGGATGAAAAACGAAGGAACGAAAGTGATAGGAAGGATGAAGAGAAGAAAGGAAATTAGAAAAAAATAAAGGAACAAGACAACAAGAAAGAGGGAAATAAAAATATTAAAATACTAAGAAAGCAAATGAGAGGTGCAGACAGGAAGGACGGAGAGAGAAAGAAAGAAAGAAAGAAAGAAAGAAGGAAAGAAAGAAAGAATGATAACGAAAAGGAGGAAGAAAAGTTTGAAGGAAGGTAATGTGATATGCAGGAAGAAAAACAAAACGGAGAAGTGTAAGAAAGGAAAGAAGGAAGAATCGAGTGTACTGGCAGTGCAGTTACGGTCTCGTAGCTGTAAGCTTGCGTTCGGGAGATGGTGGGTTCGAATCTCACTGTCGGTAGTCCTGAAGAGAGTTTTCCGTGATTCCCCATTTTCACACCATGGAAATGCTGGGGATGTTTCCCTGTGTAACAGGGCTCTAAGATATGCACTTATATCATAAACGATGGAGGTTTAAAGTTACCTAATTCATTCGAAATTTCGTCACACTAGTACAGACACACCAGTTATTACACAGACTTCAAGTATACGGAGCTCCGAATTTCAAAATCAATCTACAATCATTTTGAACATCGTTATATTCATGCCCTCTTTTAACGTTTCGCTCTGAATTTCAAACTCGGGTTAATGGCGCTACAGTTTAATCCAATTACTGTCTAATCTGTGTGTCATTACTCTTCGTCACTGAGCTTATAAACATGGGTGGTAGGAAATAACGTGAACCGGGTACATGATCGTTAGAAGGTTGGTTGGTCATACTGATTTTCTTTTAAATATTCGATATCTCGCGCCACTGTCATATTTTCAACAGCTGAAATTAGCCAATTAGATCGCTTTGCGAGACGGTGTTGCTGAATATGCACCTGGCTTAGGACCGGCTTGAGAGCACCAGTCGAAAAAACAAAATCTCGGCCACGGGAGGGATTTGAACACGGAGCTCCGAGCTGATATGATCACGATGCAGCAGGTACGCTACGCTGAAACCCACGGTGTGTTTGTGTTTGACGCTGATTTCTGCGTTCTGCGACCACCCTGCATATTAGCGAATGTAGATAAGTTCAGTTCCGCCTCTGTGGTGTAGTGGTTAGTATGATTAGATGCCAACCCCGGAGACCCGGGTTCAATTCCCGGCTCTGCTAAGAAATTTGAAAAGTGGTGCGAGTACTGGAACGGGGTCCACTCATCATGGGGACGTTAACTGAGTAGAGGGGGGTTCTTGTTGCTTGTTGTTTAAAGGGGCCTAACAACTAGGTCATCAGCCCAGAGGGCGATTCGATTCCTACCTGTCATCCTCGAAGTGGTTTCCTACTTCTCCTCCAGGCAAATGCCTGGATGGTACCTAACTTAAGACCACGGCCGCACGACTTTCCCTCTTCCTTGTCTACTCCTTCCAATCTTCCCCTCCCCCTTCCACAAGGTCCCAGTTCAACATAGCAGGTGAGGCCGTCTGGGCAAAGTATTGGTCCTACTGCCCAGTTGTATCCCGACCAAATTGTCTCACGCTCCAGGACACTGCCCTAGAGGCGGCAGAGGTGAGATCCCTAGCTGAATCCGAGGACAAAACCAACCCTGGAGGATAAACGGACTAGGAAAGAAAGAAAGAAAAAAAAATCATCGAACACAACAATGTGTATTAAACAAAGTGTTCTGATTCTGTTGGTCACGTGCTCATTGGCTGCATGGATACGTGCTTTCGATAATTCTCCCCGTGAGATTTGGTACTTATTGGCATCAAACGTGATTTTCAACGACATATATGGGGTGGATTGGGGTCCTTTTGATGATGTGTTTTTCTTTCATTTGATGCAGATTCTTACGATCTTTCGTTTAATATCATCAACATCTCAATTTTTATATTTTTATATTTGCTACCTTTTGGAAATAAATTTCTCATTTATCGCTTGTAGAAATGATGTAAAGGAGATGACATATAGATCTCTAGTAAGACCGCAATTAGAGTATGGTCCCATTGTATGGAATCCACACCGCGATTACTTGATAGGAGAACTGGAAACTATTCAAAGGAAAGCAGCACGGTTTGTTCTGGGTGATTTTCGAAAAAGGATTATTGTTACGAAAATGTTGCAAACTTTGGGCTGGGAAGACTTAGGAGTAAGGAGAAGAGCTCTTCGACAAAGCAGTGCGTTCCGAGCTGTCAGTGGGGAGATGATGTGGAATGACGTAGGTAGACGATTAAGTTTGAGTGGTGTTTTTAAAAGTAGGAAATATCATCTTTCCAAATCAGGGAAAAGCTGTTGAAATGTTACGTTTGATCAACACTGCTTTATGGAGTAGAGACCTGGACTGCCAAAGCCTTTGAAATGTGGTTACATAGGAGAACGCTAAGAATAGCCTGCACAGATTTTGTAACCAATAATGAAGTGTTAAGGAGAGATAGAGCTGAACAAGACCTGGCAAACATCATCAAAGCCAGGAAATCATCTCGTTTCTACACCTGATTTTTTTTTCTTTTGCTATTTTGCTCTACGTCGCACCGACACAGATAGGTCTTATAGCGACGATGGGACGGGAAAGGCCTAGGAATGTGAAGGAAGCGGCCGTGGCCTTAATTAATTGGCCTGGTGTGAAAATGAGAAACCATGGAAAACCATCTTCAGGGCTGCCGACAGTGGGATTCGAACCCACTATCTCCCGGATGCGAGCACACTGCTGCGCGCTCCTAACCGCACGGCCAACTCGCCCGGTACACCTGATATTACAAGGAAAGATAGAAGGCAAGAGAGGAGCTGGTTGACCTTCGATGTCATGGCTCCAAAACATCAAAGACTGGACTTGCATCAACAACATCGAACAACTCTTCAAGTTAGCAAAAAAAGAAAAGTGGTTGCTGTCTCCATGGTGCTCGCCAACGTCTGGGGGACCGGATATGGCACTTAAAGATTAATAATAATAATAAGAAGAAGACGTGGAAGAAGAAGAAGTAAAAGAACAAGAACAAGATAAAATTATTGGCTTTACGTCCCACTTACTACTTTTTCGGTTTTCGGAGACACAGAGGTGCCGGAATTTTGTCTCGTAGGAGTTTTTTCACGTGCCGGCAAATGTACCGACATGAGACTGACGTATTTGATTGAGCACCTTCAAATACCTCCGGAGTGAGGAAGGATCGAACCTGCTAAGTTGCAGTCAGAAGGCCAGCGCCTCAACCGTATAAGTCACTCAGCCCCGCAGGAGAAGAAGAAGAAGAAATATTATAATTTAAGAGGACAAATTGGGGAAATATTTATTTATTGGTCAAGGAATAAGGGTTTGGAATAATTTATCACGAGAAATGTTCGATAAATTTCAAAGTTCCTTGAAAACATTTAAGAAAGGACAAGGCAAACAATGGAGATGTTTTCCACAACACCAGAATGAAACAACAAAAACAACAAAGGTGAGACTCTATTCCGCATTCTCACGCAATTTATTGGTGACATTCAGAATGTGAGAAGGCTGTCTTCTCGAAAGAGAGTACTGTATATACGAGTACATCGAACCGAATGTCTTCTCCTTTTTATTGCAAGCAGAAATAGGAATCAGGTCGTGCTAACAAGTCGTGAGTTCCGGTATTGTAACACTCGCTTTCTACTGTACCAGCAGGTGAGAATGGAGAACAACGTTTCTCTCCTCTTGTCTCATCACAAGGTTCAACGTCTCGAGAGCATCACCTAGCGAAGGCTATTGCAACTGGTGACCCGCGGGCCGCATATGACTCATCTTATCCCAGTGACGCATAGTGGGGGCCAAACAGAACTATTTTAGACAGACAGATACAAAATCTTATATAATAATAAAAGGAAGAAAGCAAGAAAGAGAGAGAGTGAGAGAGAGAGAAGAGAGAGCGTGTTTGCCCAATGCCGAGCCAAATCTACGGCACGCAAAGTTCTGAAATTTTTAACATAAGTAGATGGAAGGGGCTCCATTTGCACCTCGAAGCCGGATTTTTAATTTTCGCTTTCGTTGGTAAATCATGAACGAAAAACTGGGGGGAAACGTGCGTTATCACTAGGATTAAATAATAATAATAATAATAATAATAATAATAATTGTACCGGGCGGTACACCTCTACTCTGTTTATTTAAAAGTTGCGCCAGTTGAAACTCCTCTTCTGGAGGAAGGTTGAACTTTATCTATTCTATTAATTCTCTACTTTCTCAGAAGATGTCACCACGTGGAAAATTTTGAGTTTGTGAACTGTGTCACTTTTGATGTGTTTTTGTTTCGCTTGAAGTAAGAAGTGTGAACTTTCTCTTCTAGAGGACACTACTGAAGATCAACAATAGTGCGACCTAGTGCGGAGTTAAAGAACTATTTTGTTGGAGAAATTTTTATTTCAAAAGTTTGTTTCTTGTTAAATTTCTTTCTGTTATCGTTTAAGTTGGCTGTATACCCCTCTTTTTCCCCTTATTTTGGATCTAGCCAATCCCGAATTTCTTTAATTAAATTTCCACCAATAATGTGTTTCTTTTTCCTCTATGTAGGGGTTTCTTTTCCCGAACCAATAAAAACTTTGAGGGAGGGTGTTTTATTTCCCCTAACGCCTAGAATCTTCCGCGAGAGGATATAAACTGCTGATTTTGGGGTCTCCGGGCCACTTCTGTTCCATCTTTCAGTGTATTAAGTACATTGCAGGAGGCGGGAAGCGCCTCTTTCCTCGGCAGCGATCTACCACCAGGTAATGGCCTATTAATATCTTCTTTTCTTGCTAGGTCGGCAGTTTAACTCTCGCGGCGGGTTCGAAGCGTTTTCCATCATGTAACCTTTTCCTAAAATGTAACTACTCTTTTCTTCTTTTCTTGTAAAGTTACATATTGGGATAGAGAGTGCTAACCCTCTCGAGTTCCCACTCACATCGTCTTGAGGTGAACTTATTTTTCTCAACCAATTTTCCCGTAATGTAATGTAAATTGCCTTTAAGTCACCTCTGTAGTACGGGATTAGCCCTTGTATTAACGGCCTAGTGCCAAGTAGGTCTTAAGCAAAGTGTATTAGGAGTGCAAGTTCGCCTCCTCTCAAGTTGTATTTTAGAGGTCATGTATTAATCTTTTCTCACCTAATAGACCTCAGTAGGTTGGGTATTTTACCCCTGTGTATATGTCCTTTGAGGACAACTTGAAAGTTGAGTTTGGTGTGGCCTGGGAGAGGCTTAACTTTAAGAGCGAGTGGCTCTTTTCTAAAATTGAGAGTTGTATGCCTCGAGGAGGCTTTGCTGTGTAATTTGGAGCAAGGGCTCCAGGGTTTGAGTGGGGTCTTCTGCCCCTTTTGTTGAAATTGGTATATCGTAAAGTTGAGCTAGTTGCTCAAGAATTGTGTTTTCAGGGCTCGAGGCCCAAATTCTTTAATCCCTGTAATTGTACATTTCAAGTTGTATTTCGGCTACTAAGTACCTGTTCTATTTGTTGTTACCTAATTTTGAAAAGAAAATATAACCTTGTTAAATTTTAAAATTTAATTTCTCTTTAGTAGCTTGAGACCTATTCACCACCCAGCACCTTCTTTCATGCTTAACTACCACAAAAACTCGGTAACAAGTGGTAGCAGAGCGTGGTTGAATGGGTCTCAATTTAGCCCCTTTTGACGGCTAAATATTGCTTTGATTCGAACTCTAACAATTTTCTCAGTTGCTGGAATTTTTTGAGTTTTTCTAAATTGTTCTGTCATCATGCCCGGCCCTCGCGATGTTCTCCTCCTTAACTACTTGCGCAAAGAGGAGTTGATATATGAGTTAACTATCAGAAACGTTCAATCTGGAGGCACGGTTGCAATAGACACTAACAAGCTTAGAGAGTCCCTTGATTTGCCCATTTCCATCCCCAATTTGGGAGAGAAAGAAATTGATGACTCTCTTTCCACGATCGTCGAGAATATTACTGGGCTAGCATCGGTAGTCAGTTTTTTTGATGAAAACGATCCATCTCCTAATCAAATTAAGCGTGTGCAAGGCAGGCTGTATCACTTTGCAAATAGAGTTAATGATCTGTTGTCTCTAAAGGTGAATGACGTTCAGAGGAAGGACGCTAATACACTCCTTGAAACTATTTCTGAATTGTCTAATAAGGTCACTCAATTGCTAACCGGCGAAGTTCCTCCCAAAACTGATCAACCCGCCACAGTGAATGTAGGTAGTGATGAAGAGCCTCCTCAGGGAGAAGTCAATAGGATAACCGTTGCTGCTCAAACTATCTCTGCCCCATCGAACAACGAATCTGAACGCCGTGCGTCATTGAGTAACATCCGCTCTGAATTAACTTCCTTGCCCTTGAAACCTTTAACGACTATGACACCTGGGTTCAGCAGCTTGCCTCATCCATTGGCAATGTTGCTTAGAGGTATCTCTAAGTTTTCCGTCAACACCACCAGTGACGTAATTTCATTTTTAAGATTTCTAGTGGAATTTCAGGATCATGCCCTTGTGTTTTCTCTTTCCCCATGTCAAATTTTGCAAATTATCTATCCTTATGCTATTGGTGTTCTATCTGACAAAATAGTTAGAGCCATTGCCGAGCAATCTTCTATTGAGGATTTCCACGCCCATTTGCTAGCTAACTTCATCCCGGCTAGGGCCAGGTCCTCCCTTATTCAGAAATACTATTATCGGGTACAGCGCTTGGATGAAAACCTGGCAGACTTCATCCAAGATATTAAGTTTTATACTAGGGTGTTTGCTCTCCACTTCCCTGAGGATCAGATCGTGCAAGCTATTGTTGAAGGGATTTCACCACCCTACAGGTCATATTTGTGTTTCGCGGCGTGCCCGCAAACCTTCTCTGAACTGGAAGCATTAGCCGTCTCTGCGGAAGGAGTTAGGTATGCCGATTCCTTGCGTGTGGCGAAAGAACCCCCGCCTTCCTTTAGTAACACTCGGCCTCCACCTCGCCGATCAGTCAATCCCCGTAAATGTTATGCTTGTGGGTCGCCTGACCATCTGCGGAATAAGTGTCCTCTGATCAAGTCAAGTGGGACAAGGAATGGAGCAGAGTCATCACAAGGCTGTTTTAAGTGTGGGGCCTTCTCACATATCGCCAAGAATTGCCCAAACTCAAATAGCACCCCCTCCTGCTCAACTTCTGGTGCAAATTCCAGCTATGCCAATAATAAAAAGTGACTAGTGGCGTCGGCTGAGCCGACTAATCCATCTTCCCGAGACTCAGCCCCTAGTAAACAGGTTGTAAATGCAGAGATCGACCAGCCTTCAAATTCATCTTTTGAATGCCCTAAAGAGTGTCTTAGGATTGCGGCGGATACCCCCGCACCTGTTCCTTTTCTTAAGATTGAGTTAAATAACGAGCCTATAACAGCTCTCTTAGATTCAGGTAGTGTTTGTTCCATTATTTCGGCTGATTGGTATTCTAAATTGAAATCTGTTTGTAAACTCCCTGACTATGACTCATCTCCTGTTAAATATGTTTCGGCTAATTCATCTCCATTAGAAATTCTAGGTTCCTTACATGTCAAAATTCGGGTTTTTAAATTTACATGGAAGATCAAATTGTTTGTGGCCAAGCGTTTGTCTTGCCCCATCATATTGGGAGCGGACTTCATTTCTCACACTGGTCTTGTGCTCGATCTCCAGAGGAGGTCGTGCACATTCAAATTTGCCTCTAATTGTAAAATCCCTCTATTAAAGTGTAATTCTGCATCATGTTCATCTATTTCGCCTACCCAGGATGAGATGTTGTTAGACCTTAGACATCTACCTGAGGAGCAGGCTGATAGTATTCGGAAATTGTGTCAGTCGTTTCCCGAGGTGTTCTCTGATACTCTTGGTGTTACTGACCTTATTGAATACAAAATTGAGGTCACGGATTCAATTCCTGTCCGTTTTCCACCGTATAGGCTATCTCCACCTAAAATGAAGGCTCTGAAAGAAATCATCGATCAGATGTTGAAGGATGGTATTATTAGGCCCTCTAAGTCAGCGTATTCTTCGCCTATTTTTCTAGTCCCGAAACCCCAAGGAGGCTTCAGGCCTGTCATTGATTACAGGGCTCTCAATCGGAAGGTGGTGTTGCAATCTGTGCCCCTTCCCGACCTTCATTCTTGCTTCTCATGGTTTCGTAAGGCCAAGTTCTTCACCATCTTGGACTTGAATCAGGCCTATAATCAAATTCCCCTTGCCGAAGAGTCTAAACATCTTACAGCGTTTGCCACGGACTGGAATTTATATGAATACAACCGCGTGCCTTTCGGGCTCCCCACGGGGGCAGCTGTGCTCACTAGGCTACTAGATAGGGTCTTTTCCGACATCAAATTTGAGTACTTATATCACTACTTGGATGATGTCGTCGTATTTTCCGAAACCTTTGAAGAACATCTAGATCATTTGCGAGAAGTTCTCAATCGCCTTCGTAAGGCTGGGTTAACTGTTAAGTTGTCCAAGGTTGCCTTTGCTAAGCCCTCTATGTCATTCCTAGGGCATATTGTGTCACCTGATGGTGTAGCAGTCGATCATTCTAGAACACAGGCCATTCGTGATTTTAAACCTCCTAAGGACATCAAAGGTATCGCCAGGTTCATTGGTATGGTGAATTTCTTCAGGAAGTTCATTCCTAACTTTGCTAATAGAGCGGCGCCCTTAAACCTTCTTCGTAGGAAAGGCATCAAATTCGAGTGGGGACCTTCTCAACAAGCCGCTTTCGAAGATCTTAAATTAGCTCTCTGTAATGCCCCTGTACTTGCTATGCCTGATTTCTCGAAGAAATTCATCGTCCAAACCGACGCATCGTCGTCAGCAGTAGCCGCAGTTCTTCTTCAAGAGACTGAACTAGGGAGGCGACCCATCGCCTATGCGTCTAGGACATTGTCAGCTCTAGAAGCAAAGTACTCCATATATGAGCTTGAAGGTTTGGCAGTCTTATTCGCCTTAGAAAAGTTCCGTCTCTATCTGGAACACGTCAAATTCGACCTGGAGACAGATAATCAAGCCTTAAGCTGGGTCTTAGGTAGGCCGCGTCGTACTGGTCGTATAGCCCGTTGGGCCATCCGTATTTCTGCCTTCCAATTTGATGTACGACATATCAGAGGTACTGAAAATGTTGTTGCTGATGGACTCAGCCGTATGTTTTCTAACGACGTCGAGACCCATGAACCGGTAGACAGTTCATCACCTCCCGAGTCCATGCTATCTGATGTTAATGCCATCTTAACTGATGCTCCCATGCTTTTTAGGGATATTGAGAAGTACCAACGTGAAGATCCGACGCTGGCTCCTATAATGGAAACCCTTTCTTCTGGGGAACATGCTGTCCCTTATGTTCTGAGGAATGGTGTTCTATGTTGCCCTTCGAGGCATGATAAGTTGATGAAAGTTGTTGTTCCAGCGGTTCTTGTACCTATGATCTTCAAATACTATCATGAGACCCCATTGGGGGGGCATCTTGGAATCTTTAAAACTCGTGAAAAGATTCGTGAAATGTTCATATGGAAAGGTATGGACGGTGAAATTCGAGAACTTGTAAAAGCTTGTAAATCTTGTTTGATCAGTAAACCCACCATGTCCACTAAAGTAGGCCTTTTGTCTTCTCATCAAGCGTCGCGCCCCATGGAACGCCTGTATATCGATTATGTGGGACCCTTCCCCCAGTCAAAGGGTAATGCCAACAAGTTCATCTTTGTGTGTGTAGATGGTTTTACAAGATTTTCCTGGTTATTTCCGACTAAGCTGGCTACCGCTCAGTCCACCATTACTTGCCTAAATTCTATTTTTGCTTCTTTTGGTCCGTGCCAATACATTGTATCTGATAATGCTAAAGCTTTTACATCAAATCTGTTTCGTAAATTCTGTTTTGACTTGTCCATCTCTCATGTAACTACATCTGCTTATTACCCTCAACCATCTCTGGCTGAACGGGTTAACCGCAATCTCAGGTCCGCACTTATTGCCTATCATCATGAAGATCATTCTAGGTGGGACACGTCCCTGCATTGGTTAGCTTTTGCTTTGAATTCGGCGGTTCATGAATCTCACAAATTTACTCCAGCTTCTTTGATGTTTAAGTTTGTTCCCAACACGCCGCTCTCTAACCTCTGGTCTCTGAATGACATTCTGCCCGAGACAATAGATCCGGACAACATTAAAGATCTTTGGAAGAAGGCTAAAGCCAATCTTAAAGTGTCTCATGAAAAGGTTAGGGAAAGGTATGATCGTGGACGGAGACCCACCCCTTTGAAGGTAGGCGACCAGGTTATGGTCAAAAATTTTGTTCCCGCGGGCAAGCTTGCCCCCAGATTTCATGGGCCTTGTATCATTCTCGATTTTCTTACGCCGGTTACCTTATTGCTAAGTAATCCAGCCACCGAGAGGATATTTAGGGTTCACCTGTCCCAGGTGAAACCGGTGTAATTTCTGTGTTAACTTGCTTCATATTATTTTGAAAGGATATGAAGGTTATATTTTTTCTTTTTTTTTGAGTTTCACTTTTAAGGCATTCTGCCCCTTCTGTAATATTTTGGTTTTAGATGTAAGCATGTTTGTGAAACCTGCCCCGACCCCTTAAACTGCCATCCTGTCTTTGCCACGGCCATTACCACGCTCCCGTCTCCTGCTCCACCTTACACTGTGGCTTCATAATAGTAAATGCCATGGATATCTACACGCCGCTGGCCCCTCAACCTCTCCACAAGCCTGTACCCTCAAAGGAAATGATTGTCCAACACAATTCTGCCGCCTAGCTTTAATGTTTCAGCGCCCCCGCAGCCACGCAGCGCCGTGCAGCGACTGGGGAGGGGGATGGGCCCCCTCCTCTCCAGCGAGGACGACATGTGCACGGCGAGCCGGAGCTCACCTCCCGGCCAAGGCTGATGTGCGGCGCTCGACCTGCTACATGCCCGCAGCCTGTATCTGTTCACCGCGGGCGCGGCGTACTTCAACACCTCTGCTCCCCTCATAGTGCGGGCGAGCGGTATCTCAGGGTACTTGAGGGGTCCGAGCGGCCTCCGTTGGACGCAAGCTGCAACGGCCGGTCTGGCCATCCGACTCAATCTACATCAACTACATGGACAGTCACCATAAGCAATAATTACATTTGGGAATTTAACAACAATATTTGGTGGACATTGCAAAACATTTCTTCACTTTTAAGCATTAAAGGTTTATCTTCAGAAATTCAACTACTACAACAGAAAAACTTTACTGCACCTGCAACAACAAAATTTTGAAATTGCAACCAACCAAATTACTAAAATCTTATAAATGCTTCCGCAATTAATCTTAATATCAACATCAAAACTTGGACCTTATTTTGGAAACAAAGCTTATGTTCTTCTGTGTTACCCCTTGGAGGAACTTTTGGGGGGGGAGGTCTGTACCGGGCGGTACACCTCTACTCTGTTTATTTAAAAGTTGCGCCAGTTGAAACTCCTCTTCTGGAGGAAGGTTGAACTTTATCTATTCTATTAATTCTCTACTTTCTCAGAAGATGTCACCACGTGGAAAATTTTGAGTTTGTGAACTGTGTCACTTTTGATGTGTTTTTGTTTCGCTTGAAGTAAGAAGTGTGAACTTTCTCTTCTAGAGGACACTACTGAAGATCAACAATAGTGCGACCTAGTGCGGAGTTAAAGAACTATTTTGTTGGAGAAATTTTTATTTCAAAAGTTTGTTTCTTGTTAAATTTCTTTCTGTTATCGTTTAAGTTGGCTGTATACCCCTCTTTTTCCCCTTATTTTGGATCTAGCCAATCCCGAATTTCTTTAATTAATTTTCCACCAATAATGTGTTTCTTTTTCCTCTATGTAGGGGTTTCTTTTCCCGAACCAATAAAAACTTTGAGGGAGGGTGTTTTATTTCCCCTAACGCCTAGAATCTTCCGCGAGAGGATATAAACTGCTGATTTTGGGGTCTCCGGGCCACTTCTGTTCCATCTTTCAGTGTATTAAGTACATTGCAGGAGGCGGGAAGCGCCTCTTTCCTCGGCAGCGATCTACCACCAGGTAATGGCCTATTAATATCTTCTTTTCTTGCTAGGTCGGCAGTTTAACTCTCGCGGCGGGTTCGAAGCGTTTTCCATCATGTAACCTTTTCCTAAAATGTAACTACTCTTTTCTTCTTTTCTTGTAAAGTTACATATTGGGATAGAGAGTGCTAACCCTCTCGAGTTCCCACTCACATCGTCTTGAGGTGAACTTATTTTTCTCAACCAATTTTCCCGTAATGTAATGTAAATTGCCTTTAAGTCACCTCTGTAGTACGGGATTAGCCCTTGTATTAACGGCCTAGTGCCAAGTAGGTCTTAAGCAAAGTGTATTAGGAGTGCAAGTTCGCCTCCTCTCAAGTTGTATTTTAGAGGTCATGTATTAATCTTTTCTCACCTAATAGACCTCAGTAGGTTGGGTATTTTACCCCTGTGTATATGTCCTTTGAGGACAACTTGAAAGTTGAGTTTGGTGTGGCCTGGGAGAGGCTTAACTTTAAGAGCGAGTGGCTCTTTTCTAAAATTGAGAGTTGTATGCCTCGAGGAGGCTTTGCTGTGTAATTTGGAGCAAGGGCTCCAGGGTTTGAGTGGGGTCTTCTGCCCCTTTTGTTGAAATTGGTATATCGTAAAGTTGAGCTAGTTGCTCAAGAATTGTGTTTTCAGGGCTCGAAGCCCAAATTCTTTAATCCCTGTAATTGTACATTTCAAGTTGTATTTCGGCTACTAAGTACCTGTTCTATTTGTTGTTACCTAATTTTGAAAAGAAAATATAACCTTGTTAAATTTTAAAATTTAATTTCTCTTTAGTAGCTTGAGACCTATTCACCACCCAGCACCTTCTTTCATGCTTAACTACCACAAAAACTCGGTAACAATAATAATAATAATAATAATAATAATAATAATAATAATAACTGCAAGTTGCTTTTCGTCGCACCGACACGGATACGTCTTATGGCGACGATGGCACAGGAAAGGGCTAGGAGTGGGAAGGAAGCGGCCGTGGCCTTAATTAAGGTACAGTCCCGGCATTTGCCTGGTGTGAAAATGGGAGACCGTGGAATACAATCTTCACGGCTGCTGACAGTGGGGTTCGAACCCACTATCTCCCGAATACTGGATACTGGTCGCACTTAAACGACTGCAGCTATCGAGCTCGGTGATAATGATGATGTTATTTGCTTAACGTCCTGTCCGCCTCTGTGGTGCAATTAGCGTGATTAGCTGCCAACCCCGGAGGCCCGGGTTAGATTTTCGGCTCTACCACGAAATTTAAAAAATGGAACGAGGGCTGGAATGGGGTCCACTCAGCTTCGGGAGGTCAACTGAGTAGAGGTGGGTTCGATTCCCACCTCATCCTAGAAGTGGTTTTCCGTAGTTCCCCCCCGTCTCCTCTAGGCAAATACCGCGATCGTACCTAATTTAAGGCCACTGCCACTTTCACCTCCCGAGGTTGAGTGGACCCCGTTACAGCCCATGTACTACTTTTCAAATTTCGTGGCATAGCCCGGAATCGAGCTCGGATCCCCGGGGATGGCAGCTAATCACAGAATCCTGGTGCGTGAGACTTGGAGTCGGGGAATACAACTAGGGAGGAGGACCAGTACCTCTCCCAGGCGTCGTCACATGCTATGCTGAACAGGGGGCTTTGCAGGGGATGGGGGGGGGGTGAGGTCGAAAGAGATAGGCAAGGAAGAGGGAAGGAAGGGGCCGTTGCCTTAAGTTAAGTACCATCCCGGCATTTGTCAGCAGAAGAAGAAGAAGAAGAAGAAGAAGAAGAAGAAGAAGAAGAAGAAGAAGAAGAAGTTGGAAACCACAAAAGAAATTGGCGGTAGGCTGTTACTACTGTAATAATAATAATAATAATAATAATAATAATAATAATAATAATAATAATTTCGTGTGGCTATTTCTAGCCGAGTGCAGCCCTTGTAAGGGAGACCCTCCGATGAGGGTGGGCGGCATCTGTCATGTATAGGTAACTGCGTGTTATTGTGGTGAAGAATAGCGTTATGTGTGGTGTGTGAGTTGCAGGAATGTTGGGGACAGCACAAACACCCAGTCCCTGGGCCATTGGAATTAATCAATTAAGGTTAAAATCCCCGACCCGGCCGGAAATCGAACCCGGGACCCTCTGAACCGAAGGCCAGTACGCTAACCATTCAGCCAACGACTCGGACAGTATTGTAATGACAGCAAGCTTTTGAGTGTTTCCTAGACTTACTTATTAGAATCACTTTCCTCGTTTCAACTCTTTCTTTTGCATGTTTTTTTTTTCTGAATACTAATCAATATTTTTAAAAATTAAATTTGTCATTCCATACAACTGACCACGATATATACACGACAGCTAATCTCCAACTGAGCGCGCGAGTCAACACAGCGCCATCTTATAACAGAGTATGCGTGTGACGTCACATATTTAGCATACATTTTGCCTTTCTTCGAAGCGCTATTTCATGAAAACTATCTTTTAGATTTTCAATTATTGTTTTTACAATAGGTAGCCTCCTCTTTTATCTGTCAATTGAGACATAGTTGTGAGTGAAATACTCACGGTGAAAAACGCGTTCTGCCCAAACACTGAAAGAGTCGTAAATTTTTTCTTTCCGTGTACCCGTTGTCGGGGAACGTAAGTCTATGTTAAAACCACTTCGAGGATCACTGAGGTGGGAATCAAACCCCCTGTACTCAGTTGAACTCCCGAGGCTGAATGGACCCCGTCCCAGCCCTCGTTCCTTTCTTTCTTTCTTTCTTTCTTTCTTTCTTTCTTAATCTGTTTATCGTCCAGGGTTGGCTTTACCCTCGGACTCAGAGAGGGATCCCACCTCTACCGCCTCAAGGGCAGTGTCCCGGAGCTTCAGACATCGGGTCGGGGGTACTACAACTGGGGAGAATGACCAGTACCTCACCCAGGCGGCCTCACCTGCTATGCTGAACAGGGGCCTTGGTAGGGCATGGGAAGATTGGAAAGGATAGGCAAGGAAGAGGGAAGGAAGCGGCCGTGTCCTTATGTTAGGTACCATCCCGGCATTTGCCTGGAGAAGTAGTGGGAAACCACGGAAAACTACTTCCAGGATGGCTGAGGTGGGAATCGAGCCCACCTCTACTCAGTTGAGCTCCCGAGGCTGAGTGGACCCCGTTCCAGCCCTCGTACCACTTTTTTCAAATTTCGTGGCAGAGCCGGGAATCGAACCCGGACCTCCGGGAGTTGTAGCTAATCACACTAACCATTACCCTGTAGAGGAGGACATTTATTTTTTGAATAAATAAATTTATAAAGTACCTGGAAAACAACAGCAAATAAGGAAAGACAGGCGCAAAGAGATTGAGTACACATATAAGAAAGCGTTTTGGATTTATAATAACGCCATTACCAATGGGAATCTTCCCTGTAATCTTAGTGGAAATGTTTCTAAGTATAGACGTGGGAAGGAAGTGGGCTCTGGTTAACGATTTGCGGTGGGATCTCCCAGCAATGGAAATGTACAGACTCATTCTCTACATCCTGTGACTTACCTTAGTGGACTCCTCCCGTCTGCGCAGTTAGCTTGCTGCATAAGCAGTACGAGGCCGAAGAAGTGGCACGGCCAGTTATGGCTGCTAGCTCCGTAATCGGGAGACAGGTGGGTTCGAATCCCAGTCGGCCATTCTCGCAATAGTGCTTCCATTCGGAAGTTATATCAAACAACATATGCCATGATTTACCCCGTCTTTTATCTAGCGGAAAAACAAAGCTCAGAAAATGCTCGGCCGTTTGCGAAATAATTTTTCAAGGGGTCACTTCATCCTTCCTAATTTAAAGTAGAACACGTTACAAAAAAATCCAGCAATAAATCGGAACTGAATAACAGTTGCTCAGTTATTTTGGATTTTATTGTCATCATCATCATCATCATCTGTTTACCCTCCAGGTTCGGCTTTTCCCTCGGACTCGGCGAGGGATCCCACCTCTACCGCCTCAAGGGCAGTGTCCTGGAGCTTCAGACTCTTGGTCGGGGGATACAACTGGGGAGTATGACCAGTACCTCGCCCAGGCGGCCTCACCTGCTATGCTGAACAGGGGCCTTGTGGGGGGATGGGAAGATTGGAAGGGATAGGCAAGGAAGAGGGAAGGAAGCGGCCGTGGCCTTAAGTTAGGTACCATCCCGGCATTCGCCTGGAGGAGAAGTGGGAAACCACGGAAAACCACTTCCAGGATGGCTGAGGTGGGAATCGAACCCACCTCTACTCAGTTGACCTCCCGAGGCTGAGTGGACCCCGTTCCAGCCCTCATACCACTTTTCAAATTTCGTGGCAGAGCCGGGAATCGAACCCGGGCCTCCGGGGGTGGCAGCTAATCACACTAACCACTACACCACAGAGGCGGACTTTTATTGTCAAAAAATCAAATTTTTTCGTTTGATTCATTTGGTTTTTAAGGAGTAACCATCGTCGTTGGAACGCCTAGTCTGGGGCAAAAATACTCGTTTCCTAATGTTAATAATAATAATTTCGTGTGGTTAATTCTAGCCGAGTGCAGCCCTTGTAAGGCAGACCCTCCGATGAGGGTGGGCGGCATCTGCCATGTGTAGGTAACTGCGTGTTATTGTGGTGGAGGATAGTGTTATGTGTGGTGTGTGAGTTGCAGGGATGTTGGGGACAGCACAAACACCCAGCCCCCGGGCCATTGGAATTAGCCAATGAAGGTTAAAATCCCCGACCCGGTCGGGAATCGAACCCGGGACCCTCTGAACCGAAGGCCAGTACGCTGACCATTCAGCCAACGAGTCGGACTTCCTAATGTTAATAAACATCTTAAAACATTCTTATATAACTTTTTTTTCTTTTATTCAACTTGCTTTACGTGGCATCGGACAGATACGGTAGGTCTTATGGCGACGATGCGATAGGAAAGAGAACCATCTTCAAGGCTGCCGGCAGAGGGGTACGAACGCATTATCTCCCGGATGCAAACTCTCAGCAGCGCGCCCCTAACCGCACGACCAACTCGCCCGGTCTTACATCACCTAGGGACAGGGTCACGAGTGTTCAAATTATAGTGTGTCTCTAAACTTCCTGATAAAACTAATACTTTAAATGTAGTCTTTTACAAAACATTTTTTTTTTTTTTTGTAACAGTAATGGTTTTCCAGGAAATTACACTTTGACGAGTTAAAGTATGAGTTCAACAAAGATTTTATTAGCCCCGGATATTTAGGAAACAATAGATTAGAAAAAAATATTAAAATTGTCAGCCTGTCAGGAATGGAATGAATGAAGCCCCCGTCTAGCGGCGAGGAAAAGAATTGTGCCGGCTGCCGAAGACTGTCACACTCCTCTGGGGGCAATGATTAATGACTGACAGATAAAGTGAAATGATACTGGAGAGTGTTGCTGGGACAGGGCAAACCGGAGTACCTGGAGAAAAACCTGTCCCGCCTCCGCTTTGTCCAGTACAAATCTTACATGAACCACAGAGCCCGTCGCGCTGCCGCCTGAGCCACGGGGGCTATTTAATCGGTTAGAATGTTAATTTGGTTATTAGGAAGTGTAGGCTAGCCCGTTCTTCCGTAATGTAGCGTGAGTAACATAACTTCTCGGGGTTCTGATGGTCCGAACCCCTCATTTTTATGCAAGACTCATAGCATAACCGTTGTGCAGGCTAGTATATACTTGTTATCCCTTCGGTAAGTTTGCATTCTAACCTATTAAAAGCAAAGCAAAGTCTTCTCCGTACAGGCCATGAAAGCCCTTGGAGGGGTGGAAGGCAAAGGCTTCCACAATCCGTAACCTCGGCACTTGATGGGGTAGAGTGGTTATCTCTACGCCCGGCCGCGTTTGCTTCTAACCTATTACTGCCCAAAATTCCGGGCTTTAGATTATTTACACTGTCAAATCAAGCAATGATCTGCATTTAGGGCTGTCGCCTACGTGGCAGATTCCCTATCAGTTCTTTACCCAGACTGTTCTTCAATGAATTTTGGAAAATTTTCAAACATCCTCCTTCTTAAATTATTCAAATACGTAAAACCTCTATATATTGCCCTGATTTTTCATCTTGAATTCCAAGTTTATCCTCACTTTACGACCAACATCGTAGCATAACCATCCTCGCAGGCCCGGCTTAGATTCCCGGTACTGCCAGAGATTTAAGAATGGCAGGAGGGCTGGTGTGTGGTTGAAATGGGACATGCAGCTCATCTCCATTGGGGGTGTGCCTGAAAACAGCTGCGCCATCTTCAGTGCTGCCAACAGTGGGGTTCGAACCCACCATCTTCCGAACTCAAGCTCACAGCTACGCACGGCCAACTCACTCGGTCTTCTAAAAAAAATCACTCAATCTTATTCGACTATTAATGTCATTCCAAGCCATCTCTCCACTGACAGCTCGGATCATACCACTTAGTCGAGCAGCTCGTCTCCTTATCCCAAGTCTTCCCAGACCACTCACGATTGTTAACTGAAGTGATTTTAGTTTCTTCTGCCGCCACTCACCTTTGTTAGATGGTTTTACTGCTGCAATTATATAGAACTTACCCGTCAAAAACGGATAAATAAATAAAATTAATTCAGTAAAGCAGTTCATTGGTCAATCAATCGACCAACCAATCAAGCAATCAAACAATCAATTAATCAATATCTTTTTCCTTTCTTTCATTCTTTCTTTCTTAATCCTATTACGCTCCCGGATTGTTTTTCTTCGGACTCAGCGAGGGATCCCACCTCTACCGCTTCAAGGGCAGTGTCTTGAGCACGAGAGACTTGGTCGGGAGTACAACTGGAAAGGATGACCAGTACCTCACCCAGGCGGCCTCACCTGTTATGCTGAAAAGGGGCCTTGTGAGGGGGGGGATGGGAAGATTTTTTGCTAGTGGTTTTACGTCGCACCGTCAGAGATAGGTCTTATGGCGACGATGAGATAGGAAAGGCCTAGGATTTGGAAAGAAGCGGTCGTGGCCTTAATTAACGTACAGCCCCAGCATTTGCTTGGTGTGAAAATGGGAAACCACGGTAAACCATCTTCAGGGCTGGCGACAGTGGGATTCGAACCCGCTATCTCCCGGCTGCAAGCTAACAGCCACGCGCTCCTAACCGCACGGCGAACTCGCCCAGTGATGGGAAGATTGGAAGGGATAGACAAGGAAGAGGGAAGGAAGCGGCCATGGCCTTAATTAGGTACCATCCCGGCATTTGCCGGTAGGAGAAGTGGAAAACCACAGAAAACCACTTCGAGAATGGCTGAGGTGGGAATCTAACCCCCTTCTACTCAGTTGACTTTCCGAGGCTGAGTGGACCCCGTCCCAGCCCTCGCAACACTTTTCAAATTTCGTGGCAGAGCCGGAAATCGAACCCAGGCCTCAGGGTGTGGCAGCTAATCACACTAACCACTACACCACAGAAGCGGACAATTAGTCCATTAATCAATTACTATATTTGGTCTGCATTTACGTGGCGATTTCCTATCAATTTTGTACCTAGTCTCTTCTTAAATGATTTCAAAGAAAGTGGAAATTCCATTAGCTAGTTCAATTTAAACTCGAGGTAAGGGAGATTTTTTTGAACATGATAATTTTACTTGCACAGACTTGTACAGGGCAACGCTCTTTCATTGAACTTCAGAGTACACGACGTAGTTCCAATTTAGGCGTCAAAGTTCTCTCCACCGTGACAGCAGCATTTAGCAGCGAGATGTTACTTCAAGAACTGCGCACTTTGTCTCCATCCCGCCGCCGGCGTACTCATTAATCTAATTAGCTTTTGGAGAGGAAGTCACGGCACACAACGGAAGATTTCACATCCAGTATTTGTTGTCGTCAGTAAGACACGTGCTGGTTGCCTTTGTTTTCTGAATAACTGAGAAATTTTATTTGAATGCACTTATTTATTTACAATTGACCTGCAGGGAGGATTTCAACTTTTTATTTGATTTGCTTTCACTCAGAAGAGTCCTAATGAAATGTACCTCGTTATCAAAGACCCTAGAGTCCGGCAGTGCTTTCACTCAAAGAAGTCCTAATGCAATGTACCTCGTTATCAAAGACCCTAGAGCCCGGCAGTGCTTTCATTCAGAAAAGTCCTAATGCAATGAACCACATTATCAAAGATCCTAGAGTCCGGCAGTGCTTTCACTCAAAAAAGTCCTAATGCAATGTACCACATTATCAAAGACCCTAGAGTCCGGCAGTTCTTTCACTCAAAGAAGTCCTAATGCAACGTACCACATTATCAAAGACCCTAGAGCCCGGCAGTGCTTTCATTCAGAAAAGTCCTAATGCATTGTACCTCGTTATCAAAGACCCTAGAGTCCGGCAGTGCTTTCATTCAGAAAAGTCCTAATGCAATGTACCTCGTTATCAAAGACCCTAGAGTCCGGCAGTGCTTTCACTCAGAAAAGTCCTAATGCAATGTACCTCATTATCAAAGACCCTAGAGTCCGGCAGTGCTTTCACCCAGAAAAGTCCAAATGCAAAGTACCTCATTATCAAAGACCCTAGAGTACGGCAGTGCTTTCACTCAGAAAAGTCCTAATGCAATGTACCTCATTATCAAAGACCCTAGAGTCCGGCAGTGCTTTCACCCAGAAAAGTCCAAATGCAAAGTACCTCATTATCAAAGACCCTAGAGTCCGGCAGTGCTTTCACTCAGAAAAGTCCAAATGCAAAGTACCTCATTATCAAAGACCCTAGAGTCCGGCAGTGCTTTCACTCAGAAAAGTCCTAATGCAATGTACCTCATTATCAAAGACCCTAGAGTCCGGCAGTGTGATCTACGAAGTTGTAAAATCGGTGAACAATAGCACACTTGATGTTTTTACTGATGTTTAGAACTGGAGATTTTTTACTCAATGTTCTAAGTTCCATTTTATAAAAATGTAGCCACCCATTTAATCACAGTTTTGTCTAGTTCAATAGCCGTCATTTTCGTCGGTAGTGTCCCATGATCCACCCTATCTAAAGCCTTGAATAGGCCAAAACCAATACAGTCCATCTCACCTCCTGAATCTAAAATAAGTGCTTAAATCTTGCTGGAATCCTGTATCATGAGCAAGATAACAAGATTCTCAGCCACGTATAGGGATTTTTTTTTCATTCACGAATCAAACAATCGAATGAGTATGGAGGATGCTGTGGACAAGTGAGACAGAGTGAAGGTATTTCAACTTTTCCGTTAAAATTCTGTGAGCGGCGATTCAGGAAACCTCAGGAACCAAAGTGTAGAGATCATCCAGGGTGATCCGCCGATCTTCACACAAGATTTGCTCAACCTTCACGACTGTCTCGACGGAAATTGACGGTCTCTCGCTCCTTTGTTCGTTAATTGGCGATGGTTTTCAATCGGTGCTCTACCTTTTGCGTTCAAAAACCGAATAACTGCGCGCACTTCGCACTTGGCGGTAATATCCAACGGGAGCTCCATTCTCAACAGCTGCCAAGCCAAGACTGAGTGCGCATGCCTATATGCGAGCGCGGGAAACACACTTTACAATATTGAAACCAACAGGCACACGAACAGAGTTCTGTATTTGTCTGTCTGTCTGTTAGGTCATCAGCCTAGTGGCTGGTTGGATCCTCAAATAGCACCACCAAAGGTTATGTGGTTATAAGGAAACTGCAAAAACCAATGGCAGCACCAAAATGAGGCGTACTAGACAAGACGAGGAGTGAGGTAGTTTGCCATTGCTTTCCTCACTGGGTCAGAAAGTGCTATTGCAGCATGACTGACCCTATGAGCAACACCTTTCATAACACTCAGATGCACTAGTCGTGCTCTGAATGCCATTACTCAGCATC
Organism: Anabrus simplex; assembly: GCF_040414725.1. Classification (NCBI taxonomy): domain Eukaryota; kingdom Metazoa; phylum Arthropoda; class Insecta; order Orthoptera; family Tettigoniidae; genus Anabrus; species Anabrus simplex. Next base: position 70,930,126 of record NC_090275.1, on the reverse strand, counting down.
ACCCATACCCCAGCAGCTTCCATATTGTCACAGCCATGGATGAGACTGGGACTTCAGTGGAAGCTACACTTTGCTCTGGCCTGTGCCAAGAGATGGATACAAAAGTACTGTATCCATCAAGAAATGGCAGCAGGCAAGTTGTGTATTTATAAAAATAAGAAAAATAGGAGACCTTACTTTTGGGATTACTCTCGTATAACCACGACAGCTGTTCAAGAGAGTGTGATATAAGGCAATACCTTGGCATATTCAATATAAACCAGACGCATGTGTTTTAAGTCCGCTGAAGTCTAGCGTTAAGTGTGGTGTTTAGGTTGTTGTATATTAGGTCGCCATAATCGAAGATGGGCAGAATTAAGCTCTGAACAAGTAACTTACTCGTATATAGGGAAAGGAGATCGCGCAAAATTTGAGAATACACCGATGTGCCAGAATTTTGTTCCCGCAAGAATTCTTTTACGAGTCGGAAATGTTACGGACACAAGACTGACATATTTCAGCACCTTCAGCAGTAAAAGAAAGGGAAGGATATGGAAGGGAGTGAAGATGAAAGACTCCCTAGATCTCGTAAACCTAATACCGTCAGGATCGGAAGAGAACAACTGTTGACCAAGGGAGGTCGGATAGGAAGATTTTAATTTTTTTACAATTTTCTTTACGTCACACCGACACAGATAGGTCTTACGGCGACGATGGTATAGGAGTGGAAAGGAAGCGGTCATGGCCTTAATTGAGGCGTGAAGATGGGAAACCACGGAAAACCATCTTCAGGACTGTCCACAGTGGCGTTCAAACCCTAACCGCACGGCCAACTCGCTCAGTGATAGGAAGAAATAAAATTAGGGCTAAGCGAGATTGTTGCGCGGTTCTGGGCACGACATACTGAAGATGGTTTTCCGTGGTTTCCCTTTGTTACATCATTCCGTCACTGAAAACTTTCTATGTGTTAGTGCGACGTTAAACCACTCGGAAAAAATGAAGAGCCTGGCCAAAGGCATACCAGGCTCAGCTAGAGATCCCGTGGTCGTCAACCCACGCTCCCCAAGTTCAGAGCCCATGGGCATTCACCTTTTATCCATCTCTTACGACATGCAGTGTTATTCTCCCACTTATCTCCACAATGTTCGTGGTAGCGGGATCGAAACTGAGTTCAGTGCTCAAAATGCAAGAGACATGTGTTAGCACTTTTGCGGTTACATTTTTAAAAATATTTCCTGGGCGAAATTGCTACTTTCAGGCTTTTCTTAAACTTAGGTATCAACAGAACAAGACGTAGACAATTGTTACTATTATTATTTTTGTAACTGAAGGCCTTAGCCTGAAGCGTGGCATTATAAGGACGTTAAAAAGCAAAGCAAAGTCACCTCCGTACAGGCCATAAAGGCCCTTGGAGGAGTGGAAGGTAAAGGCTTCCACCATTGTTAACCTCGGCACGAGATGGGGTAGAGTGGTTGGCTCTACACCCGGCCGCCTTTGCCCCCAGGAATTAACCTGGTACTCATTTCTGGTGTAGGCTGAGTGAACCTCAGGGCCATATGCACCTCCGGAAGTGGAAATCTCGTTTCTTAAATTTTACGACTTCCTGACGGGGATTCGAACCCACGTCCTCCCGGGCGAACCGAGCACGCCTTTACCGCCTCGGCCAGGCAGCCCCTATAAGGAAGTTAAACATGGACGAAAACTATCTCAGAAAGAAAGAGAATAGAAGCATTTCAAAAGTGATATCACAGAGCAGTGCTGGAGGTGAGATGTGTAGATCGAATCACGAAAGAAGAAACAGTGAATCGAACTGGTGAAATTTGACCATAAGAACAGAAAATGCCGCCTCTGTGGTGTAGTGGTTAGTGTGATTAGCTGCCACCCCGAAGGCCTTGGTTCGATTCCGGGCTCTGCCACGAAATTTGAAAAGTGGCAAGAGGATTGGAACGGGGTCCACTCAGCCTCGGGAGGTCAACTGAGTAGAGGTGGGTTCGATTCCCACCTCAGTCATCCTGGAAGTGGTTTTCCGGGGTTTCCCACTTCTCCTTCAGGCAAATGCCAGGATGTTACCTATCTTCAGGCCACGGTAGCTTTCTTCCCCCTTCCTTGTCTATCCCTTCCCATCCCCCCACAAGGCCCCTGTTCAGTATAGCCGCCGAGGCTGCTTGGGCGAGGTACTGGTCCTCCTCCCGCGTTGTACCCTTCAGAACCAAGGTCTCATGCTCCAGGACACTGCCCTTGAGGCGGTAAAGGGGGGATTCCTCGCTGAGTCCTAGGGAAAATCCAGACCTGGAGGGTTAACGGATTAAGAAAGAAAATGCATAAGTAAATGAAAAAGAAAGAAAGAGCCAGTATCCAGTATCCAGTATTCGGGAGATAGTAGGTTCGAATCCCACTGTCAGCAGCCCTGAAAATGGTTTTCCGTGGTTTCCCATTTTCACACCAGGCAAATGCTGGGGCTGTACCTTAATTAAGGCCACGGCCGCTTCCTTCCCACTCCTAGCCCTTTCCTGTCCCATCGTCGCCGTAAGACCTATCTGTGTCGGTGCGACGTAAAACAACTAGCAAAAAAAAGAAAGAAATAATAATAATAATAATAATAATAATAATAATAATAATAATAATAATAATAATAATAATAATAGTATTGCCTCAGCTACCGTGTGCAGACATTTTGATTTGACGCCATCTAGCTGCTTTCTCGTCAATTTCGATGTTCCACTTTACTCTAGGCCTACTAGATTGCAGAGTAAACAGAATCTCTCTTGCTCGTCTACGGCTGAGTTTTAATTACTTTTGTCGGGTAGACACCAAATTGACAGAGGGAGCTGGAAGAAGAGATAGAATGATAGGACACATCTTGAGACACCCACGACTTGTTCAGTTGGTTTTTGAGGGAAGTGTAGGCGTTGAAATCGGAAGGGGTAGACAAAGAAGAGATCATCATCATCATCATCATCATCTGTTTACCCTCCAGGTTCGGTTTTTCCCTCGGACTTAGCGAGGGATCCCACCTCTACCACCTCAAGGGCAGTGTCCTGGAGCTTCAGACTCTTGGTCGGGGGATACAACTGGGGAGTATGACCAGTACCTCGCCCAGGCGGCCTCACCTGCTATGCTGAACAGGGGCCTTGTGGAGGGATGGGAAGATTGGAAGGGATAGCCAAGGAAGAGGGAAGGAAGCGGCCGTGGCCTTAAGTTAGGTACCATCCCGGCATTCGCCTGGAGGAGAAGTGGGAAACCACGGAAAACCACTTCCAGGATGGCTGAGGTGGGAATCGAACCCACCTCTACTCAGTTGACCTCCCGAGGCTGAGTGGACCCCGTTCCAGCCCTCGTACCACTTTTCAAATTTCGTGGCAGAGCCGGGAATCGAACCCGGTCCTCCGGGGGTGGCAGCTAATCACGCTAACCACGACACCACAGAGGCGGACCAAAGAAGAGATACTGAATTGAATTGGTGAGATGAGAGCGATTTGGTGTAGTGGTTAGTGTGATTAACTGCCATCCCCGGAGACCCGGGTTCGATTCCCTGCTCTGCCGGGGGCCTAAGACAAGGCTCTCCTTTCCCATGGGTAAATATGCTACTGTTTTCCAGGCCGAAGTATACCAATACTGGCCTGTGCTGTATAGGCCTATATATGGAACATGCCTGGACATAGAAGATGCATCACCATTTGCAGCGATAGCCAGGCAGCGTTAAAAGCACTATGCGCAGTTAAAACAACATCAAAAATGGTATGGGAATGCCAAAGGATGTTAAATCAGCTGTGTGAACTTAGCTCAGTTACTCTATAATGGGTCCCTGGGCACACAGGTATCAGTGGAAATGAAGAAGCTGACAAACTAGCGAAACAAGGCTCAAAAGGTCCTTTCATAGGACCAGAGCCCTTCCTGGGAGTGTCACTCCGAAGCCGTCAAACTGGTAATATCCCAGTGGACAAACCAGTCTCACTTAGATTTTTTTTTTTTTTTTTTTTTTTCTTCGGGGGGGCCCCCGAAGCCCGCTCCCCCCGCGTGACCAACGACTCAATCTACATGGCCTCCGACATGCTATTATTTCTAAGAAGAAAGAGATAGCAGGGAAGAGTGGGAAGTGATACAAGGAGTATCTGCCGGTTTCCGAGTCAGACTCGCTACCACGGCAAAGTTTGTATTGGTTGGATAGTGTTAAGGTATGGTATTGAAGGGTCAGGGAAAAACCACATAGGCAGAAAGAAGAAAGAGCCTACATGTAAAACCTGACATCTTGTGATAGCACATGCAAGGATGTGGGCTGGAAAAAGACCAGAGGTTATGTTAGTTAGGAACAGGTAACATGCACAAAACATAAACCAATTCCTCGCCATTCCATCGCCTGGGGATCAGTCCGTCTGGGCACTGCTGGGACTAGCGCGGTCCTTGCCGGCTGCGGAGCCATGCGTCGAGTACCACTAGGGCCTGTCGCACGGCTCCACCTCCTTGCGGTACCTCGTACCCAGTCTCCGATCCCGGAGAATGAGGCCAAGCCCGCCGAGGCGGGGGCCTCCTGGAATGGGGTGGGTCATGGCGCCGGGCCTCCCTCCTCTCTGCCCGCGCCATGGCCCTGTAGACTGGGCAACTGCGGTGGGAGGCCGGGTGGCCCCCCGCGCAATTGGCGCACACCGGCGCCTCCTTAAGTGTTGCGCAGGCCGTGTAGTGGTGATCACCACCACAGCGGTTGCACTTCACTTGGAGTCCACAGCTAACCTGACGGTGGCCCCACCTCAGACAGCGGAAACACTGCAAGAGCTGCTGAGGGGGACGTTTTACTCTCACCTGACTGCCGCTACCCGCTGAGGTCCTCTCCTGATTGGCTCCTCGGTTGACTGCTGTCCTGGGAGCAGTCCTGGGTTGCGGCTTGGCGGTCCTCTCCTGGTGAGCCAGCGACGCCTTCTGCTTCCTGGTGCGGCGTCGTCTTCTTCTTCTTCTTCCCGGGGGTTGCTTCTCGGCGGGGGAAGAGGCCTCGTCCTGGTGGCCCTCCTCCCGGCCTGGTGACCCCAGGGTAGCTGATGGTTCCGCTGCGTCGCCGTCTTCTTCCTTCTCCTGGCTGGCGGCGGCGGCGTCGGTCGCTGCTAACGCTTGACTGCGTTCCCTGTCCTGTGGGGCGCACATCGAGGTCTGCAGCTCGACAGACGTGCTGTCAGGCTGGGCCTGGACAGCAACCTCAGAACGCCAGGGGGCGTCCTCCTCCACAGAAGTCGCACAGTCGCGACGCCAGGGGGCGTCATGCCCCACCTCCGTGGTGGCGTCGCTGGTCGCCGGCTGGGTGGCCAGGACTAGGTCGGTATTAACCGCCCTATTCCTTAGTCTCCTCGGCGTCTCCCTGGTCTCCGTCGCGGCCCTGACTGCGCCGGTGTTCATCCCTGGCACTCCGTCCCTCCCTGGTAGACGGATGACCTGGAACAGAGAAGAAAGCTCCCTCTCCGCGTCGCGCATCCGCTCCTGGTCGTGATGCCTGATGATGAGGCCTCCTGGTAGGAAGCTCTCGACGGCCATGGTTGTCGAGATGATCCTGCCTCCTCGGCGAGGGCGCCGCATTCTGTCCAGGACGAGGCCCCGTTCAGAAGTTACAGGGCGCCCCGGCCTGTAGTACACGAGCAGCGCTTCGTGCGCCGGGTCGGTGTAGCCTTCGGAGAAGAAGAAGCCGTTAGGGGGGTCACACCCGTCCCTGTAAGGCTCCGTCTCCACCTCGATCTCCGGGTCCTCCTGTGGCAGCTCCGGCTCGGGTGCCGGGGTCTCCGGCACAGGTTCCAGCGTCTGCGGCTCCATGTTGCTCTCCGGTGTCGGTGTCATGCCGGTGAAGAGATCTCGGAGCAAGTGCCCAATCGCCACCGCCCGTTCCTGGGTCGTCATCGTATCCGCCTGGTTGTCCATCCTGGTCCTCCTGTAACAAACTCTGAAAGAGAAAGAGCGAGCACTGAGAAGTGCTCAGCTCAGACAATGCTCTTTCGAAGATGTACTAACAAGTACAGCTGCCTGACTAGTACTGGGAAAGTACAGAGCGCCTGGCGAGGAGAGAGCGAGCGAGCGAGAAGAACACGTCCTTCCGCTACGGCTGCCAGCTGCTCCTTGTCTCTCACTTAGACATTTGGAAGAGGTTAAGCATAGCAAGGCAGCACGTGAACTTATCAAAGGGCCTAGCCAAAGTTATAAAAAGGTCCTGATAAATTTGAATAGGACCAGAATGCGAAAGGTAGTTGGACTGTTGACAGGCCACAAACCTTACAGAGACACCTACACATCATGAAAATCAGTCAGGATCCGATGTGTAGAAGATGCGGTAGGGAGGAAGAGACCTTCGCGCATGTGTTATCTCAGTGCGAGGCTCTTGCAAGCACTAGACATCGATACCTTGGTTCACATTTCGTGAGCTTGGAAGACATCAGGAATGCCAACATCCGGACAATGGTATCCTTTATAGGAGCACTAGGGCTGGACTAGGCAAACCCGTTTAAGCTACACAAAGGGTCTTCACAGACCTACGTGTGGAGCTCTGCGAAGGCAGGGCTCACCCATTCTTTATCTATCTATCTATCTATCTATCTATCTATCTATCTATCTACCTATCTATCTATCTATCTATCCCTGCTCTGCCACGATATTTGAAAAGTGGTACGAGGGCTGGAACGGGATCCACTCAGCCTCGGGAAGTCAACTGGTTGGAGGGGGATTCGATTCCCTCCGCAACCATCCTCGAAGTGGTTTTCCGTAGTTTCCCATTACTCCTCCAGGCAAATGCCGGGGTGGTACCTAACTTTAGATCACATTCGCTTCCTTCCCTCTTCCTTGCCTATACCTTCCAGTCTTCCCATTTCCCTCGAGGAATCTGTTCAACATAGCATGTGAGGCCGCCTGGGAGAGGTACTGGTTCTCCTTCCTAGCTATATTCTTCCGACCCAAAGTCTAACGCTCCAGGACACTGCCCTTGAGGCGGTAGAGGCGGGATCTCTCGCCGAGTCCGAGGAAAAACGAACCCAGGGCGGTGAACAGATTAATAAAGAAAGAAAGAAAAAATGAAAGAAATTGCTATTTGCTTTACGTCGCACCGACACAGAGAGGTCTTATGGCGACGATGGGAGAGGAAAGACCTAGGAATGGGAAGGAAGCGGCCGTGGCTTTAATTAAGGTACAGCCCCAGCATTTGCCTGGTGTGAAAATTGGAAACCACGGAAAACCATCTTCAGGGCTGCCGACAGTGAGGTTCGAACCCACTTTCTCCAGGATGCGAGCTCACAGCTGAGCACCTTTAACCATGCCCGGTGAATGAATGAATGAATGAAAGAAAGAAAGAAAGAAAGAAAGAAAGAAAGAAAGAAAGAAAGAAAGAAAGAAAGAAAGCTCTGTGAAGGTGGTGGTGATGGTGACAATTGTTTTAAAAGCAAGTACAACTAAGTAATAATTCTCAATATAACACTAATCAGAAAAAATGGAAGGAATCCGACACTTCGAAAAATTAAGGTATTAGCCAAAGAAAGATAAGGCCACGAAGGCTGTGAATTTGAAAGACTCCCTAGGCATCGATACCTAATAGCGTCGGGGATGGAAAAGAACAAGAGTTGACTAAGGGAGGTCGGATGAGAATGAAAGCGAGAAGCCCGTCACAAATAAGTGGAGGCAATGCCAGAACTCAGTAAGGGCCCCGTGGTCGCCAACCCACGCTCCAGATTTCAGAGCCTCTGGGACCCACTTGCCGGTCCCCCTGGTGTAGCGGTAGCGTGCCTGCCTCTTACCCGGAGACCGCGGGTTCCATTCACGGCCAGGTCATGGATTTTTCCCTAGATCTGAGGGCTGGTTCGAGGTCCACTCAGGTTACGTGATTACAATTGATGAGCTATCTGACGGTGAGATGGCGGCCCTGGTCTAGGAAGCCAAGAATAACGTCCGAGGGGATTCGTCGTGCTGACCACACGACACCTCATAATCTGCAGGCCTTCTGGCTGAGCACCGGTCGCTTGGTAGGCTATGGCCCTTCGGGGCTGTTGTGTCATAGGATCTGGGGCCCTCTTACGACAGGCAGGGGATACCGTGGGTATTATTCTACCGCCCCAACCCACAGGAGGATATGGACTCGAGACTGAAGTACAGTCAAACCTCGATATCTCGAACCTCCATTACTCGAAATTCGGCTACACGAATTTCTCGATTTCTCGAAGCAAACATTTCCTCCCTTCAAGCATAAACCTCTCTGTAACTCGAATTATGTGCAACATTAACTGTGCAATACGGCATTTGTGGTTTGTAAGGAACAGTTAACAAGTAAAGAAAGGGTTACAGTGATGCTGGGAGCTGATATGACGGGAACCAAAAAACTAAACTTTCTAGTGATCAGAAAATCGGTAAAGCCTTGCTATTTATCGGGTGTGAATTAATTGCCGTTCACGTACGAAAGCAACCCTCAAAGTCGCGGATGCCAAACTCCATGTATGAATCTCGGTTGCAGTGTTTTGACGAGAAGTTTCAGCGTGAAGGGAGGAAAGGTTAAGAGTAACAAACAGATGAGACTAACGGATTTTTTCCAAAGGTGTTAACGGAGGTACATGTCTTGTTTCACTACTGTATGTACTGTATCCTGTCTTCTAAAAAGTTACTACAATAAGTGTTATAATTAAAGTGATGCCGTAAACCAGAGTTTCTTTGTGTATTTTTAATAAGAATTTATTGCAGCTAGATGGCCATATAATGGGATACAACAATAGGTTTCAAGGTTACAAAGTAACCATGAAATATTGTCACACTATATACTGCGATTCACAGATGCTCGAGGCGGTTTAGTCTTTGCTATAGTCAACTATGCTCTTTTCCCTTTTACTACACAGTGTTATGTGGTATTTGTCGCATGGATTCTCACACAGAGAACATATACATTCTTTGTTCGGTTCATGAAATTTTATGTTTTTGCAAATTTTATGATGGAAGCCGTGTACGGCGAGTCTAGTGATTACGTTTCTTAGTTCCTGATTTTCCTGCGTCCATCGTCTATCGGTCATTGCTTCCGTTGCGTAAAAATCCAGTGGTATGTCCTGTTGTTTCAGATGCTTCTGCTCAAGTATCTTCTCCATTTGCAGGGTAGATGCCAGGTGTAGTTTGAATCGGAGGTCTTCTATATAGAAAGTTTCCCTTGCTAATTCATAGATTAGTCTGGACGGTGACGATCTTGCCACGCCCAGTGTTCTCTTAAGGAATCGTGCTTTCACTTTTTCTATCGTGGTGAGGTCTGTTGTGGTTAGCCTTTCCCATATTATCTCTAGGCCGTATGAGATAGTGGGAGTTATTTTGGCGTGGAAGAGTGTCCTTGCTGTTCGTAGTGAGAGTTTGGTTATGTTTTTCAGATCGTATATTCCTCTGATGGCATATGTTGCTCGTTCCTTTATGTGGTGTCTGAAAGAGTGGCACGTTGTTTGCAGGATGACGCCGAGGTATTTGTAAGGTATTGGCCGACGTGAGTTCTTCTTCGCCGAGAGTCATTTTGTTTTCCGCTGCTAGTTTTCCCCCTTTTCGGAAAGCCATGTGCACTGTCTTTCTCTGGTTTATGTTGAGATCATTATCAACTGCCCAATTGTGAAGGTTATTTAGGACTTTCTGTAGCTCTTGCCGGTTTGAGGAACCCAGGACCATGTCGTCTGCGTAAACATAGAGAGAAACTGAAGTTGTTTCCTCTAGAATCATTGTGATGTCTGCTGTCGTGACGTTAAACAGGATGAGACTCAGTGGGTCCTCTTGCAGAACTCCATTTGTCTGGATTATTTCTTTTGAGGTCGATATTCCGTCATATACTTCCACTTTATTGTAGGCCAAAATGTTCCTCATTACCCGTGTGTATCCGTGGTCCTCCGTTAGCATATGTTCTAGTTTCTGAACAAGCTTTGATCTGGTCAATAAGTCGAAAGCTTTTGTGAAGTCTACGAATACTGTGTGAAATATTCCTTTGGGATGTCTAAGAGCTTCCTCTATGTCGTAGGCCTATGTGTATTTTTAAATATTGTTAAAATACATATGATTCAATTATGTGCTATACCTGCTAAAAAAAAAAAAGATTTCTCTATATCTCGAAATTTAACCGAGCTCGATAGCTGCAGTCGCTTAAGTGCGGCCAGTATCCAGTATTCGGGAGATAGTGGTTTCGAACCCCACTGTCGGCAGCCCTGAAGATGATTAAGGCCACGGACGCTTCCTTCCCACTTCTAGCCCTTTCCTATCCCATCGTCGCCATAAGACCTATCTGTGTCGGTGCGACGTAAAGCAGCTAGCATAAAAATATCTCGACCGGGCGAGTTGGCCGTGCGCATAGAGGCGCGCGGCTGTGAGCTTGCATCCGGGAGATAGTAGGTTCGAATCCCACTATCGGCAGCCCTGAAGATGGTTTTCCGTGGTTTCCCATTTTCACACCAGGCAAATGCTGGGGCTGTACCTATATTAAGGCCACGGCCGCTTCCTTCCAACTCCTAGGCCTTTCCTATCCCATCGTCGCCATAAGACCTATCTGTGTCGGTGCGACGTAAAGCCCCTAGCACAAAAAAAATATATCTCGAAATTTCGATAACTACAAATAAATTTTAGCTTGCGAGGTGATTCGAGATATGGAGGTTCTACTGTATTTCACCACGTTCAGCGGTGAAAGGAAGATAAGGGCCTGGAAGGGTGTGAACGTTAAGGACTCGCTAAATCTCGCAAAACTAATACCGTCAGGGTCGGAAGAGAGCGGTAGTTGGCCAAGGGAGGTCGGATAGAAAGAAAGTAAGGAGCGAACGAGTTGGCTGCGCTGTTCTTGTCACGACAGCTTGAAGATGGTTTTCCGTGGTTTATCCACTTTTACACCACGAAAATGTTGGCGTTGGCCGCGAACTCCCGATTTCTGTTTGCCGTGTGTTAATGCGATGTAAAAACCATTTGGGGGAGGGGGGGGGGGAGAAAAGAAAATTAAGAGCCTAGCCAAAGCCACGCTCCCAAGTTGAGCGGGCTACCGCCCCTACCCATAGGGGAATAGACGTGTGATGTAATACTTACGTAGAAATGATAGGCTCAGTAGCGGCGATAAGGGAGGGGGGGGAAGAGGGCGAGAGGGAACAGTCCCCCCCCCACTTTGTGGAGAAAACATTAAATTTTTATTTCATTTTAGCGGGCTGAAACTAGGAATTATTAAAAAAACCAAAAAACCAAACCCCATGGCACTACAGCCCTTGAAGGGCCTTGGCCTACCAAGCGACTGCTGCTCAGCCCGAAGGCCTGCAAATTGCGAGGTGTCGTGTGGTCAGCACGACGAATCCTCTCGGCCGTTATTCTTGACTTTCTAGACCGGGGCCGTCGTCTCACCGTCGATAGCTCCACAATTCAAATCACGTAGGCTGAGTGGACATTTTTTTTGCTAGTTGCTTTACGTCGCACCGACACATATAGGTCTTATGGCGACGATGGGACAGGAAAGGCCTAGGAATAGGAAGTAAGCGGCCGTGGCCTTAATGAAGGTACAGCCCCAGCATTTGCCGGGTGTGAAAGTGGGAAACCACTCAAAACCATCTTCAGGGCTGCCGACAGTGGGGTTCGAACCCACTATCTCCCGGATGCGAGCTCACAGCTGCACGCTCCTACCCGCACGGCCAACTCGCCCAGTGAGTGGACCTCGAACCAGCCCTCAGGTCCAGGTAAAAATCCCTGACCTGGCCGGGAATCGAACCCGGGGCCTCCGGGTAAGAGGCAGGCACGCTACCCCTACACTACGAGGCCTGTTATTAAAACACGTCATTTGTAAAATCCTTGTTGTCTCATTCTTTCCTTTATTTTATTTAATTATAATTAATTTTTATTATAATAATTATTACTAAAATCATTAGCGGAAATGCGCACAAAAAGTCGTTCGTTACGGCTAACCGATTTGTATAGCGCCACAATAAGTAGTGGGTACTTTGCATGTGCTGTGAGGAAGGGTATCAGGGGAATTTTTTTGCCAAGGTTATGGACACTGAGGTATGATTCAGCCGCTTGCCACGCGCATTCGTCAGTCTGGCAGTCTCTTAGTTTTTATTGTGTAGTCAAATAGTATTTTTTTAAAATTGTATAAACACTCCGTACTTCTATTTAATAGTAATACATGTCTAATAATCGCTGATTTGTTGAAAGTTTGATTGTATATTACTGAATCAAAATCTCATAAAACTATTATTACCGCACTTTTCGTAAACTGTCAACCATTACCCCTCTGTCGAAATTCGCACTGAAAGCTTCAAAAAACTTACTATTTTGTAGCTCTCTTCTTCCTAGTTTTGATGTGTATAAACCGCCCCTTCTCCGCCCCCGCGCGTCCGCTATATCCCTCAATCCCGGGTAAATTCGTTGTTTGTACAATCTTTTGCAACCCCCGACTTCTAATTCCCAATCACTGCTACTGAATAGGCTAGCGCAGGTTATGGTTTCATTGAGAGTTGCATCAAAGACCTGAACAACGATCTGGTGACAGACTCCTCTACGTCCGTGGCTGTGAAATATCGGATGAACTCTGCCAATTAGCGTGAATGTGACGTACACCGAATGTCATTACGGCACGAGAGGTCGTGTCACGTGTAGCGACAGGTATGGTTGTTAACGTTTCTCGTTATAGCCAGTTGTTGAGTCTTTGGTTGCTATTTTCATTCACTGTCACTTTGTGGAGCTGCAATTTCTGACGAGACATTGCAACAACAGTACGTGCATACTGTACAGTATGATGGGAGTCCGACTCGTTGGCTGAACGGTCAGCGTACTGGCCTTCGGTTCAGAGGGTCCCGGGTTCGATTCCCGGCCGGGTCGGGGATTTTAACCTTAATTGGTTAATTCCAGTGGCACGGGGGCTGGGTGTATGTGTTGTCTTCATCATCATTTCATCCTCATCACGACGCGCAGGTCGCCTAAGGGAGTCAAATAGAAAGACCTGCACCTGGCGAGCCGAACCCTTCCTGGGATATCCCGGCACTAAAAGCCATACGACATTTCATTTCAGTATGATGGGAAAGGTAGTGGGGGAAGAAATGGATCATTTGAGGACGTAACAGTTGAGTGGTATTGCCACTGGCTTCTCACCAAGGCCGCTACGGTTCGAATCCCGGCCAACATATGTGAGAAATGATACGAATAAAAAAACGAATCACAAAGTTGTTTGCGGATGATGCTATTATCTGCGCACTTTTTATCGATAGATTTGTGTGCGGGTTTGAGGAGTAAGGAGGGAGCAATTCCCGTTGCAGTAGTACTGCCAACTGAATGGAAATGAAATCTGAATTGAATCGATAATATGATCGATCGATATGAATTTTGCTAAACCTTTGTTATCTTAAGCCAACAACTGTGTCACACACACATTATATAACACTATATAACATTTCTCGATGCGAATCTTATTCCTAGAGTGAATTCTATAGTTTGGCTTTGCTGTGTAAATAACAACAGTACTAGCACGTAAAGTGTACGCCAGATGTCGTACAGCGATGCATAAGCGATTCATAGTTTGTGTTTCAGAGGTTGCCAGTACGAATCTCGGAGATTGCCACTAGGCGACACGCGTACACGACTTTTATCGCACGCCACACAACATATTAACATATCTTAATGTTTTTAACTTATATTAAATAGATCGAAAATCTAGAAACATAGCATATTTTAACATTACGCTCGGACTCAGCGAGGGATCCCACCTCTACCGCCTCAAGGGCAGTGTCCTCGAGGTTCAGACTCTGGGTCGGGGGCTAAAACTGGGGAGGATGACCAGTACCTCGCCCAGGTGGCCTCACCTGCTATGCTGAACAGGGGCCTTGCGGGGGGATGGGAAGATTGGAAGGGATAGACAAGGCAGAGGGAAGGAAGCGGCTATGGCCTTAAGTTAGGTACCATCCCTGCATTTGCCTGGAGAAGAAGTGGGAAACCACGGAAAACCACTTCTAGGATAGCTGAGGTAGGAATTGAACCCACCTCTACTCAGTTGACCTCACGAGGCTGACTGGATCCCGTTCCAGCCCTCGTACACCTTTTTCAAATTTCGTGGCAAAGCCGGGAACCGAACCCGGGCCTCCGGGGGTGGCAGCTAATCACACTAACCACTACACCACAGAAACGCCACATTTATTTACAAATGTTATTACGTTAAAGCAAAAAAATATATCGTATTCTTAAAATTGACCTGTTTTTGAAATCCAGTTTTTGGTGATGTTTGCAACATAAAAACATCCAGTCGAATGGATTTATACGTAATGCTATCTATTACCTACATGAAGACAAATGAGGGGGTTTCATGATGATTTTAAAGGAATATAACTGATCGCACACTTCTTCTTTGAGTAATTCAGTCTAATGACTGGTTTGCCCTTGCACACTAGATAGTAAAAGTAATAAACAAGACTAATTGACTCGCTAGTCAGAAAAGGTTTGCCATCCTTGGTATAGAGTAATGAACCGGGGTAGGATGTTGATGACATTGGTTCAAAACACACATTGCTAACTATGCAGAAATTCTGATAGTCCTACATTGTAGAAATGCAAATTAATCAGGTCATCTTTTGCAATTTTTTTTTTCCATTTTATATTCTTAGATCATTTTCTAAAGTTATACGTCATTATTTGGTCATTTTATGGAATTTATTAGAGTAATTTTCTTACATGTTCGAGGATTTCGAAGCAATCACGCGTGTGGTAGTGAATATTATCGCAACTTTAAGTGAGGATGAATAAGGAGGTCCGCCTCTGTGGTGTAGTGGTTAGCGTGATTAGCTGCCACCCCCGGAGGTCCGGGTTCGATTCCCGGCTTTGCCACGAAATTTGAAAAGTGGTACGAGGGCTGGAACGGGGTCCACTCAGCCTCGGGAGGTCAACTGAGTAGAGGTGGGTTCGATTCCCACCTCAGCCATCCTCGAAGTGGTTTTCCGTGGTTTCGCACTTCTCCTCCAGGCAAATGCCGGGATGGTACCTAACTTAAGGCCACGGCCGCTTCCTTCCCTCTTCCTTGCCTATCCCATCCGATCTTCCTATCCTTCCACAAGGCCCCTGTTCAGCATAGCAGGTGAGGCCGCCTGGGCGAGGTATTGGTCATTCTCCCCAGTTGTATCCCATGACCAAGAGTCTGAAGCTCCAGGACACTGCCCTTGAGGCGGTAGAGGTGGGATCCTTCGCTGAGTCCGAGGGAAAAACCGAACCTGGAGGGTAAACAGATGATGATGATGATGAATAAGGAGACTTGAGAATCTTCACAACGCTTTGTCAATCTGGGGAATAAAGAAACATTGTTCGTCACTTACTTCACATTCCAGGAGAAACACCTCCTATTGGAGAAGTCTTCCTCGTGAACAGTCGAGGTTTTCTTCTGAAGACGTGGAGCAAAGTTCTCTGCGAAACGTAGAGAATCACTGCCTTCATAATATACTTTACAGGTCAGAAAGCGCGCCAAGCCAATCAGCTGATCAATTGAGGCGAGTGGAGCGAATCTTACAAATTGTACTTGTGAATGTAATTCATAAGGATTGGGAGAATTATTTGGATAACTGTGACTGTTGAAAGACGGAACTTTATATTTAAGCATATTGCAAGTTTGTTCCTTAAATTTATCACATCAGGATTTACGTAAATAGCTGTAATTAAGATAATGAGACCTCATAGTTTAGGTTAGGTATGGTATCTTCACGTGGTGAGTAATTTAAGTTCAAGAGACGTAATACTTCTCGTGGAATTTATTCATTTAATTGTTAACGTATAACACGTTTTTGTGGACATATAATGTGTTGCGAATTTAAATTTAGTGTGTGAAAGTTCACAGTTGTCACAATGCTAAGAACTTGTGCGTACCACGGCGAAAATACAACTATACAAGTGAATATACACTAATATTTTCATTTTTTTAATGAGGGCATACCTTTATGAGAAACGAAAATCTCGACCGAAAATGTACCTGTTACGAAGAAAAAAATGAGTATGTTAAACTCATTTTCCCGAGCTGATGATGAGTTCTGCTTTTGACTTTCTTGTTACACAGATTTACAGCAGGGCGGTTTATTGTTGATACAGAACAAGGATAAAAGTGGACAGTAACCAATCGAGCCTACATATTGTTATTTCCTGGGTTAGTAACGTTTACAAGCATTTTCATTTGACGCCATCTGGCTGCTTGCTCGTCAATTTCGACGTTCCGTTCCGTTACTTTGGCACAGTAAGCCGAATCTCATTTAATTAATTTTGTCCGGAGAACACGAAATATGTCACCAGAGATCTTTTACAGAGATTGTTTACATGCCAACATCGTACGACATGGAGTGCCGAATGGAATCTTTTTCCGCTCCAGCTACCTCAGACGGGTTTGGACCCCCTGTATTGAGATCCGGAGGCCGGCACTTCTTCTTCTTCTTCTTCTTCTTCTTCTTCTTCTTCTTCTTAATCTGCCTACCCTCCAGGGTTGATTTGTCTCTCGGACTCAGCGAGGGATCCCACCTCTACCGCCTCAAGGGCAGTGTCCTGGAGCTTCAGACTCTGACACTAAATGATTTTTAATTGTATAATCACGCCGTACTTCTAGTTAATTGTAATAGATATGTATATTGTTCCTTTGGTGAATTTTATTCTATAGTCTAGTACTGAATCAAAATCTCAAAAAAATTACTACCACACTTAAATTGGTAGAAACTTTACCTCTCTGTGGAAATTCACCCAGAGACCATAAACAAATTTACCACTTTGTAGCTTCGTTTCCAGTTTTCATGCATATACCCCCCCTCCCCCCAGGCCGACCGTTATATCCTACTAAACCAGGTATTTTTTGTTGTCTGTATTTTTGTTTTGCCACCCCCCCCCCCACTTTTAATTCTCAATCGCCGCTACTGTCTGGGAGAGACTTTCTTCCTATAAGATTGCCTGCAAGTGTCTATTATGTCAACTTCATTTAGATTCATAATGTCCTCAACATTTGACTTTATCTAAAGGATTACATCATGCCTGCTATTTTAATGGGAATAACACAGTGCGTGAAATAAATGTTAAGACTATTTAACAATGACACTCTGTTGATGTTAGAAACAGTTCTCGTGAGTCGCTGTTGCCAAATGGCACTGCCGCCTCGCGACAAGTGGTTTGACTTGGTGAAAAGCTGCCAGAACAAATATTTTTTTAAAGGAAGAAAATTTTCTCCGCTACCGGAGGAGTTGGCCGTGCGGTAAGGGGCGCTCAGCTGTGAACTTGAATTCGGGAGATAGTGGGTTCGAACCCCACTATCGGCAGCTCTGAAAATGGTTTTTCATGGTTTCCCACTTTCACACCAGGCAAATGCTGGGGCTGTACCTTAATAAAGGCCACGGCCGCTTCCTTCCAACTCCTAGGCCTTTCCTATCCCATCGTCGCCATGAGACCTATCTGTGTCGGTGCGACGTAAGGTCACTAGCAACTATCTATCCATCTCATCTTCAGCATTCTTCTGTAACACCACATTTCAAAAGCTTCTATTCTCTTTCTTTCTGAGCTAGTTATTGTCCATGTTTCACTTCCACGTCCACGCTCCAGACGAAAGTCTTCAAAAACATCTTTCTAATAGGGATGTATAGAACTAGCACCGATAGAGCGCACTGCTGTTGTGCTGGGTAAACGCAAGACGCTCTTCATTTGTCTCCTGTGTAGTCATGCCGCTAATATCCATGAATTTAAGTTGTTTAAATTGCTATTTTCGTGACTATGACGAGCTATTGCAGTGTTCCTCTTTACAAAAATCAGGGAAGCCCATATTCGTTTCACCAGTTTCCACAAAATAAAGAAATGAGTAAGAAATGGTTACATGCTATTAGAAGGAAAAATTTCGGTGAGAAGAATCTGACCGAAAATATTTAAGTGTGCTCCCATCATTTTCAACCCGATGACTTCACGAAAACTTTGTTTGGTAAGTGCGATTTACGAAGGGAAATAATTCCCATTTTCTACCTATAAACTGATTAGACATTGCGATAACAACCACCGAATTTATGCGTTTGTATTTAAAGGTGAGAGGGCAAGATTAAAACCGGGCGCTGTTCCAACGCTTTTTTCCGTGGACCACGAACACAACAAAAACAAGAAAAAGGCCATACACCAGAAAATTGCCGGATTACCACGATAAGCCCACAATATTGGAATCTGCAGAAATCATCTCCATTGACGTATGGGGAGAAATCGTGAATATACCCGAAGAAGTGAATGTAACATTTGTGACTCCAATTTTCAAAGACATCAGTACTCAGGCAAATTCTACAGGTAATTTGGTTGTTGAGCAAATAATAGATAATCCTGATGCCATATTGCTTTATACAGGGTTTGTAGCGTCGAACATTTTAATTTGGTGTCTGCTGTTCTGGAAGAAAGGAGATACAATATACAAGATATTCCCTCTTGAACCCCTACCTGGCCGAGGCGGTAAAGGCGTGCTCGGTTCGCCCAGAAATACGTGGGTTCGAATCCCCGTCAGGAAGTCGTAACATTTAAGAAACGAGATTTCCACTTCCGGCGGTGCACATGGCCCTGAAGTTCACTCAGCCTCCACATAAAATGAGTACCCGGTTAATTCCTGGGGAGCAAAGGCGGCGGGGCGTAGAGCTAACCACTCAAACCCACCAAGTGCCGAACTTACGGATACTGGACGCCTGTACCTTCCACTCCTCCAAGGGCCTTCGTGGCCTGTACGGAGATGATTTTGCTTTTGAACCCAGACTGTGTTTCTTCTTGACAATTATGAAGCTAAGGACAGAAAATCTGACCAGGAACTCGGCCTTAACTTCGGAATCCATAAAACTACCGTTAGGAGAATATTTAATATTTGAATTAATTTCATTTACTGCCAATATAAAGCGTTGAACATTTGGCGTGTTCGAGAAACTGTCCTTCAAAATAGCCCCCTTGCTTTTAGACAGAAACACCGCTCGAATACAGTTGTAACTGATGAAACTGAGATTATTCCAGCAAAACCCAACAACACTACAACACATCAAGCTACATTTTCTACATACAAAAATGCAAACACAACAAATGTATTCTTCTTATTCTTTTTCTACCGCTTTTCTCACATCTGTGAGGTCGGGGATGCGAACTGCGTCGCACATGTGGATTTGGCTTTGTTTTACGGCCAGATGCCCTTCCTGACACAACCCTATATGGAGGGATGTAAATACTATTGCGTGTTTCTGTGGTGGTTGGTAGTGTGATATGTTGTATGAATTTGAAGAGGAGAAAACACAACAACGGTATTGAAAATGAAAATCCACAGCCTGTTTCCAGTCATTCGACCGGGTCAGGAATGGAATGAATGAAGCCCCATCTAGCGGCGAGAATAGGAATCGTGCCGGTTGCCGAAGCCTGTCGCACTCCTCTGGGGCAATGATTAATGAATGACAGATGGATAATGAAAACATAATGGAGAGTGTTGCTGGAATGAATTATGACAGGGAAAACCGGAGTACCCGGAGAAAAACCTGTCCCACCGCCGCTTTGTCCAGCACAAATCTCACATGAAGTGACCGGGATTTGAACCATGGAATCCAGCGGTGACAGGCCGGCGCGCCGTCGCCTGAGCCACGGAGGCTCCACAACAAAGATATTAATAGGTATAAATCCATATGCTTTCATTTTTTTTTTTTTGCTAGTTGTTTTACGTCGCACCGACACAGATAGGTCTTACGGTGACGATGGGACAGGAAAGGGCTAGGAGTGGGAAGGAAGCGGCCGTGGCCTTAATTAAGGTACAGCCCCAGCATTTGCCTGGTGTGAAAATGGGAAACCACGGAAAACCATTTTCAGGGCTGCCGACAGTGGGGTTCGAACCTACTATCTCCCCTTTCATATGTTTCATATTTGATGCATATGGTGGGACAATATCAGACAGGCAGTTACTTATCAGATCAGGAATTTTGGATCTCTTGGAAGAAGGAGATTGAGTTATGGCAGATAGGGGGTTCAACATTCAGAATCTGTTATGCACTAAAGGTGTAACATTAAATGCCCCACCATTTTTGAAAGGAAAAAGGCAGTTTACTCCATCAGAAAACATTGAAACAAGGAGGATAGCCTCTAAAAGAATACACATAGAAGGGGCTGTAGTACTTGATAAAACATACAAAATATTGCAATCCAAATTGCATGTCAGTAAAATCCTTCTTTCAGGGAGGATAATATTTGTATGTTTTATGTTATGCACATTTAGGAAAACTATCATGTCACGTTAGGGTAAGGGTGTAGTCTGTCCGAATTCAGGTCCGAACCTCCGCAGAGGTATGCCTGAGCCGTTCCTCCATTCCCTTACCCCCCACCAACAGTGCGTGGCAACCCATCCAAATCCTGACCACGCCCAATGTTGCTTAACTTCGGAGATCTCACGGGATACGGTGTTTCAACACGGCTACGGCCGTTGGCGGTGACTGGAACAAAATATTCATGGTAAAACTTGTCTAATTTTGCCACCATTTCATGAATGAAAATTTTATCTCTCTCTGTGTCCAACACTAGGATGTCAACAGCAGTGTACACAACAAAACTACAACAATGTCTGCCTGTAACAAACAGCTGGAAGTAATGGTTGTGATTTTTCTTGAGTATCACTGCACCACTGCTCTCTCCCAAGTATTGAACACATTTGATTGAAATTACTTCATTTTCATTACTTGGCATCTATTCAAGCTCCAAGACTCCATCCTGTTCAATTAATGCATCGCAAGATGCTGTCAGGTAATGTCTGGAAGGATGAACAATGAGGCCATATTTTTGGACTACTGTACGTGGCCAGTTAGCTCAGAACATCTGTCCCTTGCTGAATCTTCCATTTGAAGTCTCCAATTCATATCACTGGAGCAAAACAATCGTTCCTTGAATAAGGCTTTTTACCGGGTGAGTTGGCCGTGTGGTTAGGACCCCGCAGCAGTGAGCTTGCATCCGGAAGATAGTGGGTTTGAGCCCCAATGTCGGCAGCTCTGAAGATGGTTTTCCATGGTTTCCCATTCTCACATCAGGCAAATGCTGGTGCTGTACCTTAATTAAGGCCACGACCGCTTCCTTCCCACTCCTAGCCTTTTCCTATCTCATCGTCGCCATAAGACCTATTTGTGTCGGTGCGACGTAAAACAAATTGTAAAAAAAAAAAAAAAAAAAAAAAAAAAATAAGGCTTTTGCTAGGGCTTTCGCAGTTTTTGAGTGACAGATTTTCCCAAAATGTCAAACGATATTTCCTCTCTTTGAACCATAGACTTTGCTGGGATTGTTGTCTACTATTTTCCTCAATTTTCTTCCCTTCCTCATCATTGAATCTTACAAGATTTTCAGCTTCAGTCACACATGGATCCACACCATGCAAAAATGAGTTTGTTCGATTGCACTCCAGTACTATTGTTTTGGACTTATTTATTTTCATCCTGTGCATTTCTCCAGATCTTGTGCAGACTCTGATAAAACAACAATATCATCGACATATCTCAGAGTTTTGATTTCCTTTCCTTGGATTGTTATTTCCTTCCCAAATTCTTCTTTGATTTCCTTTACCGATGTATTCCAGAATTGTAGTAAATGCGGCGGGATGCATAAGACTAGATCGCAAGGGGCTGGTGGATAACCCGGTATAAACCTCGTCACTGTACTGTACTGTACTTAATAGTAATTTGTCGTCGAGTTTGTTTCTAATAAGAACAGAGGAACGCCACAAAACTTTCCGCACAGTTCATCATTGTGTTTACAGGCTTCAAATATTTGAGTCCTATAAACTTTCCACACATAAATAAACCTTATCATCAAAGCTGAAGATGGGGCTGAGATAGGTCGATGATTAGAAACAAACTTTTCCTACCTGACCTCAGTTACCTGTGACGATGACCACTAGGGCCTTATGTAATTAAATACATATTCCATTCCCTTACTTGTAGACATTCGAAAATGAAAAATCTCGGCGAATTGTGGTTCTGATATGGTTGTGCCTGTGTTTCATGTTACATAGTTTTACATATTCTCAGTAACATTAAACAATTTTACGTATTATAAGAAGAATGTAACATTTTGTAATTATCTAAGTGATTATTAAAGAAATAACAATTGTGTCAGCTCCTTTAATTTTCACACTATAGTGTCTATAGTAAAATAACTAGCAAATTGCATCGCATACAGAATATATTTCAAATGGTAGAATTGTCTTTAAGTCCGCCTCTGTGGTGTAGTGGTTAGTGTGATTAGCTGCCACCTCCAGAGGTCCGGGTTCGATTCCCGGCTCTGCCACGAAATTTGAAAAGTGGTACGAGGGTTGGAAGGGGTCCACTCAGCCTCGGGAGGTCAACTGAGTGGAGGAGAGTTCAATTCCCACCTCAGCCATCCTGGAAGTGATTTTCCGTGGTTTGCCACTTCTCCTCCAGGCAAATGCCGGGATGGTACCTAACTTAAGGCCAAGGCCACTTCCTTCCCTCTTCTTTGTCTGTCCCTTCCAATCTTCCCCGTCCCCACAAGGCCCCTGTTTAGCATAGCAGGGGAGGCCGCCTGGGCGATGTATTGGTCCTGCTCCCCAGTTGTATCCCCTGATCGAAAGTTTCAAGAGGTGGGATCTCTCGCTCAGTCCGAGAGAAAAGCCAGCACTGGAGGTAAACAGATTAAGAAATAAAGAAGAATTGTCTTTAAAATTCCTTTAAAATTCCCATTTTCACACCAGGCAAATGCTGGGACTGTACCGTAATTAAAGCCGTCCCATTGTCTCCGTAAGACCTATCTGAGTCGGTGCAGCACAAAGCAAAATTGTAAAAAAAGGAAATAGGGAACAATGCCAGACTCAGCTAGAACCCTGAGTTCGCAATCCACACCCTTCAATTGAGAGCCCAAGGGGTCCCCTTTTAGTTGCCGTTTATGATAGGCCGGGGATACCGTGGATGCATTCTGCCCACTCATCCATCCACCCGTCCGGCTCCGTGGCTAAATGGTTACCGTGCTAGCCTTTGGTCACAGGGGCCCCGGGTTCGATTCCCGGTAGAGTCAGGAATTTTAATCATAATTGGTTAATTTTCCTGGCCCGGGGACTGGGTGTATGTGCTGTCTTCATCATCATTTCATCCTTATCACGATGTGAAGGTCGCCTACGGGCGTCAAAACAAAAGACCTGCACACGCCATTACTATCCATCCACCCCATCCACTACAAGCTTCCTTGCTCCCTTTCGTACGGTAAAACTGTTGAGAACTCAATCTACCATCGAGATGATGACCTGAAAAGAATAATAAAGACACAGGTTAAATGGAAGATAAATTGAATTTCCTAGGGAAAAGCAGGAAATTAAAGAAAAAAAGAGAACACATTTCATAATCCAGGTGAATGGAGAAGGGTTTTTTTTTTTTTTTTTTTTTTTTTTTTTTTTTTTTTTTTAGGGTAGTACAACTCTCCAACCTTCTCCCTTTTTCTTGCACTCAGCTGTGGTTTCCAATTGAACTAATCCTTCACCCAATCCATATTTTGTAATATTTTTTGCCCAGAGTTGTAACATGGTTACTAAACCCTTTATCAATATGGGAACATTAAATTGTAAATAATAGTGTGGTTATCTAGATTATTATTATTATTTCTTTCTTTCTTAATCTGTTTACCCTCCAGGGTCGGTTTTTCCCTCGGACTCAGCGAGGGATTCCACCTCTACCGCCTCAAGGGCAGTGCCCTGGAGCGTGAGACTTTGGGTCGAGGGATACAACTGGGGAGGAGGACCTGTACCTCACGCAGGCGGCCTCACCTGCTATGCTGAAGAGGGGCCTTGTGGAGGGATGGGAATATTGGAAGGGATAGGCAAGGAAGAGGGCAGGAAGCGGCCATGGCCTTAAGTTAGGTACCACCCCGGCATTTGCCTGGAGGAGAAGTGGGAAACCGCGGAAAACCACTTTGAGGAGGCAGAGGTGAGAATCGAACCCTCCTCTACTGGGTTGACCCCCGAGGCTGAGTGAACCCCTTTCCAATCCTCGTACCACTTTTCAAATTTCGTGGCAGAGCCGGGAATCGAACCCGGGCGTCCGGGGGTGGCAGCTAATCACACTAACCACTACACCACAGAGGCGGGCATTATTATTATTATTATTATTATTATTATTATTATTATTATTATTATTATTATTATTATTAATAGCCAGCCCTCTGGCATAGAGGTAGCGTGCCTTTCTCTTATTCCAAGGCCCTGGGTTCGTTTCCCGGCCAGTCCAAACGTTTTAATAATTCTGGCCTGTTTACTAGAATGGGGTCCACTTGACCCGAGATTTTCCTAAGCTCTTAGTTACAGGGAGAAAGCGCAGAGTGTGAAGATGACGCTACTGACCTAGTATATATAGACAAACACTGGTTGCCATGGTTACAATGGTGTCGGGGAAATGATGACCCTGATTCTAGAAAGACCTCCAGCGCAAAATGTTAAAGTGGGAGTGGTCTGATCCTTTGAAGAGCAAAGGGTCAGGAACGGTGTGAAAATGAAAGACACCCTTCACCTCCCAAATCTAATAACTTTTGGGTATGAAGAAAACAAAATGAAATGAAATGGCGTATGGCTTTTAGTGGCGGGAGTGTCCGAGGACATGTTCGACGCGCCACATGCAGGTCTTTTGATTTGCTCCCGTAGGCGACGTGCGCGTCATGATGAGGATGGAATGATGATGAAGACGACATATACACCCAGCCCCCTTACCAGCGAAATTAACCAATGATAGTTAAGATTCCAGACCCTGCCGGGAATCGAACCCGGCACCCCTGTGACCAAAGGCCAGCACGCTAACTATTGTTTTAGAATTTTTATATTTTGACTGACATTTTCTTATTTTCTTCATTCTTTCCTTGTTTTCGTTTCATTTTCTGCTTAAGAACGACACACACACACCCAGTCCCCGAGCCAGCGGAAATAACCAATTAAGCTTAAAATCCGCCGCATGAAGTTATTGTAGAACGTCCCTGTCGGAGATCTGAGGTGGGATTCCACGTAGTACACAGCTATACACAGCTGGAGGGGACTGTGAAGATGACTGGGTCGATGATGTCTGGGCGGCAGCTGCTGCGGTGTTGGCTGGCGAAGATATCGATGGCGAAGGGGCGGTAGTTGAGTCCGGCGTGCTAGCATGAAGTTGCTGAAGGACAGTGGGCGAAGAAATTGGGAGAGATGACGACATAACAGGTGATGGGTGACAAGTGACAACTGTTGTGACAGGAAGAGAAGAAGGATACTAGCGGACGTCGTGGTGTTGGTTGTTGGGAAGGAGGGTGTTGATGCCTGAAGCGTCGTCCGGGATGGGGGCTCGTGAACAACTGGAACAAGGCTTGGTGTTTCAGAGAGTTGGGCTTGAATGTACGGAGGGGTTGGCACCACTGCGTACTTCTTACAATGGATCATCGCGCCGGAAGCGAAGAGGCGGAGGGAGTCTTCTCCGCTGAGATGCACTAGAATCTGAGTAGAGGGTGTACAGGTATGCCCATCCGTCATTCGGTAGGCGTTATGTACCGGGAAGTCACCGGCGAGAAGGTCATCGATGATGTCTTCTTGGGAGATGGCTGGATCCACTCCGGGGATGACACAATAGGCCATGGTCGTGGGGAGGTCAACAGCCAGCGAGGCGTCAACCTATATGCTGATTGGGGTCGGCTGGGTGGCAGGTAGAGATGAAGGCCGCCCGGCCGAGCAAAAATTGGAAGTTGCGACGGCGGAGAGTAGAGATGGGCACTATCGACTGATAACTATCGAACTAGTCGATAGTTTAAACTATCGTAACAGTCGACTACTTAAAAAAACAAGTCGACTGAATTCAGTCGCATTGCAGTCACAGCGACGCGAAAGCGAATGGAACTATCGGTTTATGGTCACTTCGGAAGTGTAGTTAATATTTATGTTAACTTCAGAGGTACAGTACCTACTTGATATGGCGATTTCCTCTTGTCGTTTATGTGCTCTTTGTTTCGTTGTATACATGTTTACATTAATATTACGTTATTCATAAATAAGGCATAACTATAATAACAATCTAGTAAATACAGTAGTAGCGTAGTAGTGTGTTTGGCTGTTCTCATATACATCCAGATTGTGTACTACAGCAACACGTTTTACATATTATTGTTAGCATTATTCGGGAATAGAGCCTCATTGTCGTCTTTATACGTTTCACTGTCCAGTTAGCACCAAGAAATGCCATTCGTATGATGCTGGCTCATATATGGGCATCTATCTATTTATTAGCCCCGTGTAGAGACGAATGCGTAAATCGGATTTTAACCTGCACATCTGTGAGTTCCTCAATAGTGTGATTAAGTTCGGAATTGGGGAATGCGCCCAAGGTTCAGTATTATTGTGGCATTTGACAGGAATGAATGTAGAAAACCCCATGGAAAACTACATTAAAGTTACGGTATCCATTGTCAGTGAATGGAATACGAACCTGGGATCTACGAGTGGTGCAGCTTCTTATTCGTAATGTGGAGCGGAGTGGACTTCTCAGCTGCGAACGTGGGTCCCTTTGAATAAATTTTGTAAGTCACGCAATATAACATTAATTTTGTTCTAATGGGTGTCTATACAAGTGATTTCTAATTATTGGTAGATTGTGTTAAAATAAGTCGAATTCGTAAAAGTACGACTCTCCACTTTTGATACGGAGAGTTTTGACTGGAAACATTCGAATGTTTTTCATGGAACGATTGACTACTTCGTTATATGAATACTTTTATTCGACTATTCAGTCTTCTAGTCAGGAAGTAATGAATACTTTCGTTCGACTAAAAACATTCGAGGCGTGCGGCTGTGAGCTTGCATCCGGGAGATAGTAGGTTCGAATCCCACTATCGGCAGCCCTGAAAATGGTTTTCCGTGGTTTCCCATTTTCACACCAGGCAAATGCTGGGGCTGTACCTTAATTAAGGCCACGGCCGCTTCCTTCCAACTCCTAGGTCTTTCCTATCCCATCGTTGCCATAAGACCTATCTGTGTCGGTGCGACGTAAAGCCCCTAGCAAAAAAAAAAAAAAAAAAACAAAACATTCGACTATTCAGTCGATAGTTCGAAGGGCCTATCGCCAGATTAGTCGATAGTGGTTTTCAGTCGAAAGTGCCCATCTCTAGCGGAGAGTATGTCCACTTGGCAAGGTGTGTTCCGTGAACAGTGTCGCGCTCGATGCTGTGTGTACGCGCAAAAGTCAATCATTTATATTACTACAACACACATTTGCCATATATCATCATTTATAGCATAAAAAAAGAATCACTCACAAGCAAGAAATCCAGTATTTCACGAAATAGCAAATAAATACCGGCCACACGCGATAACATACAGGATTCCACCTTGCAGCGTCCTCTTGACGGATGTGGCTGTTCCAAAGTATTTGGCTGTTCGTTCCGCATTCCAACCTCACGAAAGAGATCAACAACCAACAAGGGTTGAGTGTTCGTGCTGCCATCTCTGGAGTAGTTTGGCACTTAGCAGCAGTCACTAACAAGCCACGATCGTTTCATCCAATACTGGATTGGAGTCGGTCTTGATCCATCTCTGAGTATCGATAACTGTGCGTTTGAATTGTATATAAATAACTTCCATTAAAATATGAACAATGATTTTTTTAAATATTTTTCGTTGAAAATACAAGGGATGTAACACATCAGTCGCATGTATGGGTAATTCGCCCACTGTACCATACCCCTACTCTCTTCTCCCCACTTACTACTACTACGTCCCGCCTCTACATTTTTGCGGCTGGGTGGCCCTCTGTTGATCACTGACTCAGTCGGCCCAAAGACAAATAGGCAGACGTCTAGTTGGCTGTCGCCTTCCCTCCACCATGTACACCTGTGGACACATCCTTCTCGGACTGGTTCATTTGCAATGAAGTTGATGGACACGGACACTCGATTTGGGAAGTTGCTCGGCTCCAGGACAGATCTTCTGGTCAAACTTCACCGGACGTCCTCGCCTTCTTTCGGGAACAAGCTCAAGTGGAAAACTTCATAGCCCATGGCGCCATAATCTCCGGTTGACGGCACGAGGTGGTTCCTACTCCCCTCTCACTGTTCAACCCCGTTTATCTCGCCAAACGACGTCCCCACCACCCCCCACCTCCATTACGTCTACCAGCACCACTCCCACCTTCACCACTTCTGCCTCCACTCCCTTGACTACTTCGCCGGTCCTTACCACGACTAGCCACTCTTCTCCTATTATGTCTACTTCCACTATCACCCTACCTGTCACTCTCCCGAGTCCCTTGCAACCCCCTACCAACCCCTCGGCTGCCACCTCTGCGGCTCAGCCCGATCACCAAGGACACACACCCAACGAAGCAACACGACACCCCCAATCGTCTCTGAGCTGCGTCATCCGTGGCATCGACCCTGCCATCCCAGAACAGGATATACTGAACGAACTTCAACTGGCCGATCTCCCGGGCCGTCGAGCGCTCCGTATCTTCAACGATCAAGGCCCAACGTTCATGGTCCGTCTTCAACTCTTGCGTAACGCCGACGTTGGCCAGCTGATCACCACTAGCGTCCGTCAACGCAGAAGAACTTATAGAGTGGAACATTCCCGCTCCCCACCCCGCCATGTCCGTTCTTCTTCTACCACCCCTTCTTATAGCCCCCCACCGGTCCCGCCACCCACCCCACCACCGCCACCACTTAACGTACCTGCTCCACAACCCATTCTTTTTCTACCGCCCCTCCCGATATTGGACCTTCTTCGTTTACTCGCTACTTCCGTCACCAACATGACCACAACCCTGTACTACCTTCTATCACAACACTACCCTCCTCCTTCCTCCAACTTCCTACCGCACCCGGTCATTACTCTAGCTCAATATATGTAATTTCATATAATTCTGTAACTCTATGTAACATTGTCCTTTTTTTTTTTTCGGAATACGCGCCCGAGATACGTTGCTACAAATAAATTTCTCGTCTCCTTTCCCTCTGGTGTTCGCGGGGGTTTGCTTGTGCGGGGTGCTTTGCGGGTCTCCCCTGGATCCCGACTTGTTGTTACGGTCTCCTAGCGCCAGTTCACTAACAATCTCCTTTCTACCCCCTACATTTTCTCTTCTTCATTGATTTCTTCCTTTCTACTGGCCGAAGAGCTCCTTCGTTGAGCTGATGGCCCGCCCCTCCTCGTATGAGGAGCGGGAATGAAATAACTTGTTTTCGCTTCTCTTCGCTTCTCCCCAACGCAGGCATGCAGGCAGTAAACGGACGTCCCTCTAAGAAATGTCAGAACGCTTCTTTCAGCATTACGACCATACACTTGTAAAATTCTAGGTCTTTGTTAAACAACACCATCCGTCCCACTGATCCAACAATGGCAAAAAAGTGATTTTTTTCAAGTTTCCAGATCCAGAATGTTGTAATTATTAGCCAAGTGACACATTACAACTTACAACTCTCATTTTTGTCCCGTATTGGCATCAGCTCACAGTGTTTTATAATTTATGTGCATGAAAAAGTATCTTTATTTAAATGAAGTTAAATTAAACTTTCAAAGAAAGTAAATATAAGTCCTAAATTATACGAATAAAATCAAACACGGTACCATTACAAAGATTCTGCTTTTTTTGTTTGTTTACCGAATGCAGTAGTACATCCTTGGACATGCATGCCATATAGTCAGGAGGCCTCAGAGACAAAAAGTTTGGGAAACCCTGCTCTAGGGTTCTCCTTTCAGTCAACTATTAACGACAAGCAGGGAATAACGGAGGACATATATCATGCCCAAAGTCATGATTTTTTTTCACTTTAACGATAAACGCGACAAAAACTATTTTGAAGCGTTTTTGAAATATCTTAACGAATCATATGATTCTGGTTAAGAAATGTGTGATTTTGTTTTTGCGAATGATAGTGAATTAAAGCGACAAAGCCGGGTTAAAGCGAAATGTATATATTTTGCGACAAGTGCGAAAGTGCAGAAAAATTCGTGGAAAATAACGATCTTATATCACGTGTGTGAAGTGTAACAGAAGACAGAATAATGGTATGGCCATGTAGGATGAAGGCTATGGCCATATAGGGTGAAAGCTATGGCCATGTAGGGTGAACGGGTAATTTGTTATGTCATTTTGATTAGGGCTATATTATAGTTCTAATGAAGATTACATTATGAATGATTATCAACATTGCTTCTCTTTATTTATCTTTCACATAAATAATTCACAAATCCCACGAATTAAACTTGTTATGAATAACTTTAGGAAAATATTAAAGTGAAATTAAAGCGATGGGGTCAGCCCTGTTTCGCAAAATAACGCGAAAAATTGTTTCCTTTTCGCGAAATCGAACATAAATTAATGCGGTACTAATCCAATAGCCAATAGTATTTATTGAACTTAACAGGCTTTCGCCCAATTACAATGTTCCCTTATTCCAAATTCAAAATAACCTCAGAAGTGAACATAACATAAATTAATGCGAAAAAGTCATACCTATAATTATGCCCCACCCTCGTGGGGAAAACACCGACGAGAGTAAATAGTCTCTGGTGAAACGCTATCCTCATGACAGCGGCACTTTTCTTGTCTTATTTATATGAGTCGTTATTTCTTGTTACGATTCCATTATTATCCTATAAATAAATATCTGTATAAACCGCTACTCCGTACCCTGGCCTACTTAGGTTTTATAAATACACGAATATAGATGAGGTTTATAATATCTTGCGTGTTCCAGCTCATATCGAAAGTATTAAGAACAGCCCTGAAGGGCTTGTCTCTCTCTAGGAACACGAAAAGTTTTAATGTGGCAGTGATGAATACGCGTTAAGGTAACCTTGGCCTTGTGAAGAAACTCGACCCTGGAGTCGTTTATATCTCCAATGACCCAAATAAAAGACACATCCATTATAATTAAGATACTTTATGAAGCTGTTGTAAAATCATACAGGCAGAGCCAATCCTCTAAGAATTATTGATGGACCATGGCATAGTTAAGGAAGGTCGAGCAACGATGGTTTTAAGACACCGGTTCTCAAACTTTAATGTCGCAAGGTTCCTCTTACACTTTATCAACTTTTCCATATTTATCGAGAATGTACAGTAGCCACAGAAAGTATTCGTACACCAACATTTTAATGTATACCTTGTATATTAAGCATCCAGTGAGACATATGCATAAAGAAGAGACACCTAGCTGTACATTTGCTATGAGATTTACAGCGCTCAAAACAATAAACAAATTAATTCGTCTTTTAACACAACAAAAAGTATTCGTACACTACTAAATAATTCAAACACTTGCCGAAGTCTTTGTTCAAACACAGTCTTAATACTTTGTATGCATGCCTTTAGCTTTAATGACCTGTCCCAGACGTCTTGGTATTGAGTTAACTAAACGTTTGGTGTACTCTGCAGATATGTTAGACCATGCTTCTAAGAGTATCCCTTTAAGATGTTCTTTACTAGTAAAATGGCGTTTTTACACTTCTTTGCCTAGATGATCCCACAGGTTCTCTATGGGATTGAGATCTGGAAACTGCGGTGGAGTGAGAAGTCTTCTTGGAGCATTGTACAACTACCATTCACGGGTTATCATGGCACTATGCTTAGGATCATTGTCCTGTTGGAAGTGGAAGACTCTTTCCAGATGAAGCTTGTGTGCACTGCTGCTTAAATTATGGCGCAACACATCTATGTACTTCCTGGCATCCAAAATACCATCAGTAAATGCCAGGTTTCCCACTCCATTCGCAGCCATGCAGCCCCAAACCATCACACTCGCTCCTCCGTGTTTTACCGAGGGGATTACATGTTGAGGTTCACGTTCGGTGTTTGGCTTCCGCCATATCTTCCTGCTCCTACCAGTTCCAAACTGTGTAGACTTCGCTTCATCGGAAAAAATAACGGTGTTCCAAAAGGCCATTATCTTTTCACAATACTCTTTCGCGAACTGTCGGCGCTTCTGCCTATTTCTTTCACTTAAAAGTGGCTTCTTTCGTGGACATCTACTACGCAGGTTCGCACTGTGCAATGCATTCCTTATAGTTTGCACATTCACCGTTTTGTTGGACCTTGAAGCGAGTTCTGCAGCAATGGATGCAGCACTCCGGAACGGTTCCTTTCGTGTCGAATGCACAATATTGCGTCGCTCCCGTACTGTCAGCACTTTTGGACGACTAGATCTTGGTTTGTTTTCCGTTTGTCCGCTGTGCTTGTATTTATTAACTATTGAACTCACCGTAGTAAAGCTTATGCCGAGCTGTTTTCCAGTCTGACGATAACTTTTACCTTGTTTATACAGTAACAATATATTCTCTCGTTGCTTCAATGAAAGTTCCGTATTCTTTCGCCCCATGCTAAATAACCTTGCGGCAACGACAGCACAGTGATGACTGAAGAGATAACAACCCATCCTGCAGGCACAGCGGCGCAAACCTGTGCGACAACTGGTTTAACCAATCACAAAGACAGTACATCCGCACTGTGCGAATACTTTCTTGGCGACACGATCTGCCGTCTGTATACAGTATCGTGCCGATCATGTTACATTTTTAAACGATCTGTATGATCAGCGTATATACCTGATGTCTGTCGTTATGCCGTTTATAAGTCTAACTTCAGCTCGTATGCCGTAATGATGTTCCATCACATTCCATAGGTGTACGAATACTTTCTGTGGCCATTGTAAACTATCTCCATTTGTGCGATAGCTCTTATGTGGCTTTCTCTTCCTTCTGTCTGCACTGTGAATTACTTATTTATCCCGCCATTTACCTGCCTTTAGCCATAATTTTAAACTTGTTTAAACCTGTAGACACATGGAAAAACTGCATTGGTCTCAAAACACAATTTTCCGGGAGAGAACATTTAACATACTAATGAGTGAATGAATGATCTCTATTTATCTCGCGTGGTGAGCTAGTCACATGAGATGGTTGTTCATGTCATTTCGATATTCTCTTTCCATTAGTTTAGCTTACATCTACTTTTAACATTTCGCCTTCCCTTGTGTGAGATTCTTCGTTTTTTATTCTATATGCAATATTTAATTCAACACTATTCACTAAACTCATATAAGTTTTCTGCCTAAAAATCTATTTCATAATTCTTATTTCACGACTTTTCACATTTTCACTTTCCACATTTTACTTTCCCATCCCTTTCCAATCAGTTCTGGATCGCGCTGTCCTGGTCTAATGTGGTCCTAGTAGCTGCCTGAAGTCTGCGCGTCTTTATCTTGGTCTGCCTCGGCTTTTCTCGCCTGTGCAGGGATCCCACATGGTTGTCCTCTGTCCCCATCTGTCCTGGTGTAGCCTCACTACATGCCCTGCCCATTTCAACAATGCTCTTGCTGCCTGTTGCGCGGCGTTCTCTGAAGACGTAATTTCTTGGAGTATCTTATTTAACATACTAATATTTGCAATAAATCAAAACATGAAGTACAGCCCATAAACTGGTTTGATTTAGATCTCCATGCCACCGTATCCTGTGTTAGTCTTTTTTTATTTCTACATAATTACAACATCCTACACATATTCTGAGTGACTTAAGATGTCTGTCTCTCTCTCTCTCTCTGGTCAAATTAAGCCAAATTGTTCTCCTGTTACCAATTCGATTCAGTATATCTTCATTCGTGATTCGATCTACCCAACTCACCTTCAACATTCTTCTGTAACACCACATTTCCAAAGCTTCTATTCTCTTTGTGAGCTAATTATTGTCCATAGATTTCTGTGATTTCCTACTTTTACACCAGGAAAATGCTGGGGCTGTACGTTAATTAAGACCACGGTCGCTTCCTTCCAACTCCTAGCCCCTTCCTATCCCATCGTCACCATTATCTGTGTCGGTTAGACGTAAAGCAAATTATAAAAAATAAATATATACATAAGCCTGTACTATTCACTGCACAGCTCTTGTTTTTAGAGAAATAATTTACTTGGAAGTGTATATAATACGGATATAATGATTTACTGGAAAAATGTGGAAATACTTGTTGTTCTTCGCACTCGTTACAACTTTCAGATATTGTTTTCGTTTGTTGTGGAGCTGTATAACAAACTTCCTTTCCGAACTCACTTTAACACTGCACAATTTACAAAATAAAAGACGCCCATCTGTCGTAAATACGTACTTTTTAAATTCATTCAATAGTTGATTTATTATACTTTATGGTGGTTTCACTTTTGGCATGTTTCTTCCACAGAGCTACAATACACACCAGGGAGATAATTTCGAACTGAAGCCAAAAGTTAACTGTTATTTCCAATCCCTTTTCATTTCCATTTGTTCTTGGCCTTGAGGTACGCGGGGAGGGAATGAATGGCTGTAGGGGCAGGTGCGAAGGCTGGTGCATTCCTTCTCTTAAGAAATGTTTGCAAATACTTTTTCCTATAGCTCATTCCACGTTATGGAAAATTCTAAATTCCCATGGAGGGAATTATATATTTTTCACCAATAGAGCATGTCAAATATTAAAAAAAAAACCAAAAAACATATCAGATGTAAGGCTTTTCAGGCGTTTGCTCTATTAACCAGCGTTTCGTCTTGGGTCTGACACTAGACTCATTAGAGTGGAATGTGTCAGACCCTACCCACTGACGCTGGGGTGTATGCGGGTGAACTTATCAGAAGCCCTTACAAGAGGCACAGCGTCAGTGGGTAGGATCCCACTCTGATGAGTCTAGTGTCAGACGTAAGACAAAACGCTGGTTAATAGAGCAAACGCCTGAAAAGCCTTACATCTGATATGTTTTTTTTTTTTACATTTTTGACATGCTCTATTGGTGAAAAATATCTAATTCCCTGCATGGGAATTTAGAATTTTCCATTCGGAATTGCTAGGCGGGCAATAATTCATTTGTGGAGATTTATCTCCCGTATGCTGTAATGAGACTGTGCCTCTTATAAGGGCTTCTGATAAGTTCATCTGCATACACTCCAGCGTCAGTGGGTAGGGTCTGACACATCCCACTCTGATGACTCTAGTGTCAGACCTCAGACGAAACGCTGGTAAATAGAGCAAACGCCTGAAAAGCCTTACATCTGATATGTTTTTTGACACATTTCACGTTAAGAAAACAGTACTGCTCTTATGCACCTAAAAGGATGAGCACACCCCCTCCTCGCGATACTGTACTGTGTAATGTATTAAGAAAGATAGATAAAAAGGATGAGGCATTTTTGCCCTGAGATATTAAAATAACTTCATAAAATGTTCTTGTTCATAAATATATTCGTAGGTAGGAAGCACAATGGCGGGAACAGCCATCGCTTCGTTGCATCCCTTCGTTTTATTCTTCTGTGTTGCTCTGGTACAAGCCTCGTGTAGTCCCTCACTCTGTGAACCGCCGGCAGCTCACTTCTGTAGTGAAGTCATCTACAGTATTTATTTGTTGCGTGTGTGTTTTCAGGCTTTAAATAGGGCGTACTTGTCTTGTGCTGAGTGAGAGTTAGTTGTATATTGCATAGTATTTGTGTGTGTTCCAGTATTTTCCTACTGTACAGAAGTTGTTCCTGAAGATTTTGGTGTTGTGGTGTGCAGCGAAACTTGCACTGATAAAAAAGAATTGCGGTGTGTTTTATTTGTCCTGCTCTTTCTTAAGCACATTTTAATTTTACCACGTTTTTACGGCCGCATTTATTTTAATTTTTACCGTTGTTTTTGTCAGCGATACAACAGCACAGTAGTACCCCGCGTTGCATGGGGTAATTTATTAAATGCAATCAAATGCATCCCTCGCCCCTCCAGCCCATAAAAAAATATTTTCTATTTTCTCCCCCAGTTTGCCTTACACGTCAACGCGGAGGGTTTTTATGTGTCGTAGTTTACCTCTGATTCTGCACAAATAAACGAAGCCCCTGTAAACGCCCCATCCCCTTTAGTTGATAAAAATAATTTGGAGCTTAGTTTCTTCCGCTTTTTATCTTGAACTTAAACAATGATTTTCACAAATTTATGTACCGACGTTTTCCCGTGATGGTGTTGAGCAGAGCCGTTCGATATGGCAACTGTCTTGTCATAAGAGCAATACTGTTTTCTTAACATGGAATGAACTATAATTATCAGAGTTCTATATTGTGTTCCTGCACGTATCTCGGAAACACAAAACTCACAGGTAAATCCTTTCATTACTCTTTTTTATAGACACCAACAACTTGCCGGACAGTTTGCTTGGCCATGAAAGATATTTAACAAATGTAACTGTATGTAAGAAAAATTTATATTTGTTTAAAATCTAGTCACATGTGGATTTTTATGTCTGACATTAACGAATACACGATTAACCCTGGAACCGTACACCTAAGTTCCAGGGACACTAAACATTCACCGGGGCACTGAGTAGTGAGTATTTTACACATTCAAACTAACGATTTATTTTAAAAGCTCATCAAGTCAGTAAAATGGATTATTTTTAATACGTGAATACATATTTGCAAATTAGGACAGCTCTGTAATCGCTGCTTTTTTTTTGCATACAAATATCTTTCGTTCACTGCAAAAAATAGTGATTTTAGCCTCTTTGGGGTCCGACTCGTTGGCTGAATGGTCAGCGTACTGGCCTTCGGTTCAGAGGGTCCCGGGTTCGATTCCCGGCCGGATCGGGGATTTTAACCTTCATTGGTTAATTCTAATGGCTCGGGGCTCACACACCACACATAACACTATCCTCCACCACAATAACATGCAGTTAGGCCTACCTACACTTGGCAGAGGCCGCTCACCCTCATCGGAGGGTCTGCCTTACAAGGGCTGCACTCGGCTAGAAATAGCCACACGAAATTAATTAATTAATTAATTAGTCTCTTTGGGCATATTTCAAATCTGAGACTGGTGTTAGCTGACTGCATATCCTAAATACCCTTCTTTTACGCAATAGAAAGGTGGATTCTTCTGCACGTTGATGGGATTTCCAGTCCTGATCATAACCAGGATCTCATTAATTCTTCTGCCGATGTAAAAATAAGTTCATCTGAAGCATGAAGAGAAAGTGTGTATATTATATCACATCATCTTCAACAACGTTTATTTCCATCGCCGTCTAGAACATCGACGAGAACATCAAGGATATCAGGCTCCGAGCTGTATGATTCTGGTAAAATCTGTTCACCGCTTTCAAGGCAAGCGATTTCAGGCGCTTTTAACACAAAGTACAAAGGTACATGTTAAAATAGTATGAAAATCAAACTCGATACAAAGAAATAAAGCTTCATTAACCGTACACCGGGGAACTGTACACCACACACATAATTATGTTTTGTTAAACAAGCAGACGTCACTCGTTAGAGACAGTGCACGAGCTGAGAGAGTACGAAGGCCAAAGAAAAGTCACAGAGGTAGGAGACTGCAGGGGATGTGCGAGTTAAAAATTCCTTAAGGCGCTCAGTACCATGGTGTACGGTTCCAGGATTATTTGAAAGATGATTTTAAAATTCTTCAAAATTATATATATTGACCTAAAACCTTCTTGAAATATGAAGTAGTAATTACTGATCATCCTAAATCGGTCAAAATTGCAAAAAAAAAAAAAAAAAAAAAAAAGCAAATTAAAAATGTATTATTATCCTTCGTTATATTGCAGAATGAATTTCTATACTACTGAGCAATCAACGGTCAAATGTAAAGGAAACAAATTCGACATTTCAACAGCATCCGTCCTCTTCCTTTATTCCTGCACGCGCAAACAAGTGGGCGTTTGATATTCAAACGTTCCTCGTGGCTGTTGAAGCCTCGCGTGCGCAAGTTAGTTAGTTTCCAGTTTACTTAAAAGCTCGAAAAGAGCCCCATTTCTTCCATATTGCAACATCTAACAACAGCTGACTGCAGTGTAAAATGAACAATTCAGTTTCAGAGGTGTGGAAATATGCAATTAGGCCGAGAAAAACGACTATTTGTAATTAATATATCCTAAATCAAGAAAATATACAATTCCTTCCTTCCTTCCTTCCTTCCTTTATTTATTTATTTATTTATTTATTTATTGTCCGGCCCTATGGCTAAATGGTTAACGTACTGATTTTTGGTTCAGGAGGTCCCGGGTTCGATTCCCGGCCGGGTCAGGGTTTTTAATCTTCATTGGTTAATTCCGATGGCTCTGGGGCTGTGTGTATGTGTGTGTGTGTGTATGTGTGTGCCGTCTTCAGAATTACAATTCATTATGGATAGGGCTCCATCCATCCAGATGCGCAGGTCGCCTATAGGACGTCAACTCGAGAGACCTCCACCAGGCCTCTCCGGAGGCCACAAGCTACTATTATTATTAATATTATTCTTTCTTTCTTTCTTTCTTTCTTTCTTTCTTTCTTTCTTTCTTTCTTTCTTTCTTAATCCGTTTACCCTCCAGGGTTGGTTTTTCCCTCGCACTTAGCGCAGTGTACTGGAGCGTCAGACTTGGGGTCGGGGATACAACTGGAGAGGAGGACCATTACCTCGCCCAGGCTGCCTCATCTGCTAAGCTGAACAGGGTCCTTGTGCTGGATGGGAAGATTGGACGGGATATACAAGGAAGAGGGAAGGAAGCGGTCGTGGCCTTAAGTTAGGTACCATCCCTGCATTTGCCTGGAGGAGAAGTGTGAAACGACGGAAAATCACTTGTAGGATGGCTGAGATGGGAATCGAACCCCTCTCTAGTCGGCTGGCCTTCTAAGGCTGAGTGGACCCCGTTTCAGCCCTCGTACCACTTTTCAAATTTCGTGGCAGAGCCGGGAATCGATCCCGGGCCTCTGGGGGTGGCAGCTAATCACACTAACTACTACACCGCAGAGGCGAACATTAATGCTATTACTAATAATATAAGGTGTGATCAAAAAGTTTCCGTTTGAGGGCGTTGATGCAGGAGACATGCAACAGGGCGCGACTCTGATGCGAGTAGGCCTACGGACATGTAGGCAAGGGAATTAGTGTGGAAGTCGTGTCGTGCCGAGGTGCGAGGTGGACATCCATCGGAGAATGAAGACTGTGTATGGGGCAGCATGTCTGTCGAAAACCACCGTTGTGGAATGGTGCACCAAGTTCCGTGCGGGTCGCGTTTCGACACAACACGCCGGTCGATCTGGGGAGGCCAGCTTCATCCATTACGGACAACAAGTGAACGGTGGATGAGGCGATGAGGCCCTGTAGTCCTGATCTCTCCACCATGCGATTATAACGTCTTCGGTCCTCTAAAAATAAAGGCCTTGTATCGACGCTGTCTTTTATTAGGACAGTTACAGACTTCTTCACGCAGCAGGGCACGGTGCTTTACCACACGGGGATCTTCAACCTGGTGGGATGAGTGCCTTAGTGCTCACGGCGATTTTGCCTGATTGGTATCCCGTTTCAGGCTGTCGAAAGGAAACTTTTTGATCGCTCCTTATACAGGGTGAAGCGTAATTCGCGCACTCGGGCGTCGCAGCGCGACTCCTCACATGCCAGCAATAAAAAAATGTCTCTTACAAAATTTCGTCTTGCGAGTATATCCGGTAGAAAACGGACGTTGAAGAGTAGCAATCTGGCAACACTGTAACCATATGTAGGGTAACTACCGCTGTCAGCACGTTCACGGCGTGCTGTATAGTGGGTGAAGTGGGTAGAGTTTTTGGTTGGCATGCAGGAGGTCGATGGTTCGATCCTGGGTTGGGGCGCATTTTTTATTTGCTAATTTCCATCTGACATTACCTACTGTAATACAGTAAGACACCGTTTCTGAGGTCGCATGTATCCTACATTTACAACATAATAATAATAATAATAATAATAATAATAATAATAATAATAATAATAATAATAATAATAATAATAATAATAATGCATTGAGATACGTACTAAACAGCATGCGGTTACCAGACGCAATGTTGAAAAGCAGAATTATTGGGACCATGGTGATAACACATACAAATTGTAACCGAGTTTGGACATTATTCGCAGAGCACGTTGCTAGGCCTACTGGTAACGTAAGGCCCTAACGAAATGTAATGGACCTGAACGAGACAAGAATAATAGTTGGTACTAATCTATGGGACCACTGGAAGAGGGTACAAAGAAAACAGGTTTCACATCTAGTAGATGAAGTGGTGCGAATAAATTCGCGCCCACCACGTGGAAAGGGCGCCTTTCAAAGCTGACCAATGAAAACGATTGTTCGTCCATTTCTAGGATCGTAGTATGTAAGTGCAAATGGTTTCTAGAGGACCCACTGCAATCGCTGTTGACGATTAAGGTGCCAGATACCATACCACCTGGACTACATTTACGAAATAAAAAACATACGCCTCAACCCAGGATCGACCACTCGACCTCCTGCATTCTAACCCAAAATTTTATCCATTGCACCAACTGTACAGTACGACTAACTTCTGCTGACAGAGGTAGTTACCCTACATGTGGTTACAGTGTTGCCAGATTGCTACTCTTCAACGTCGTTTTTCTGCCGGATATACTCGCAAGATGAAATTTTGTAAGAGACATTTTTTTTATTGCTGGCATGTGAGGAGTCGCGCTGCGACGCCCGAGTGCGCGAATTACGCTTCACCCTGTATAACATAGACATCAATCATCACTGGAATGAACATTGCGAACGACGGTACA
The DNA here is from genome assembly GCF_040414725.1 of Anabrus simplex. NCBI lineage: Eukaryota > Metazoa > Arthropoda > Insecta > Orthoptera > Tettigoniidae > Anabrus > Anabrus simplex. The sequence continues at coordinate 70,889,671 of NC_090275.1, read as the reverse complement.
ACAGACATCAACAACGAAAACCGAGAATTGTAACTTGACTTAAATCGTGCCTGTTAGAAGTAATATGTTCACCACACCATGGTATAACTATAATTATGGATGGAAATTTCATGGTAGCTATAGAATGGTTCATATTCTACTGTCGCCTTACAACGCCAAGGAGAAACGTCTACAACAATTGAATCATCATCATTGCTTGTGATGGTCAAAATGACCACAGATGAATATAGATAATTGAAGCCCTTCCTGGAATAAGGACGTAACCATCAAATTTTTGAAAAAAGGATATCAGTGGAAATAAGGTGTATTAACACGCCTCTATTTTATGCTGTCATATTATGCCTGATATTTGAACATCAAGCCAAGAAGAGAAAGAATGATAGGACACATTATAAGACACCGAGTTGTTCAGTTAGTTTTTCAGGAAGTGTAGGCAGTAAAAACGGAAAAGGTACACAACTGTGACAAACAGACTAGAGTAAATGCAGGATGTAGTAGTAAACGTTTACAAATGGAAAGGTGAACACAGGATAGGGTGGCATCAAACCAGTCTATGGACTGATGACCCAAAAGCAAACATATAATTGGTTCCATAAAATTGCTCCATTTTTATTAGAAAGACGCTGTGCAAGTGCCTATGTTATTAATACACTGGCGGAAAAAATATCCAAACACTATGAAATAAGGAATGTAGAACACGGAAATATTGGCAATATATTCGTCGAGTTAACATATTTAATTGATTAAAGGTAAAGGGTCTTTTTTTTTTTTCGCACCGCAGCACCATTCAGAGTACGGCACGGCTGGCGCAATGATACTCCGTCGCTAGCCGGTATAATGCGCGCTTTTCTTTCCCACTACATCGCGGCAATTCACACTTATAGAAAGCCATTTCTAGTGGAACTATTAGTCTAAAACCTACCTGGCATTATATTTGATGTTCGAAATGTTATCCCTCAGCTGTCAAACACGCCTGACACCTCGTAAACAGGTTTGCAGACACTCGGCGAATCTCAGCCCGTGTGATGTTCGAAATTACTTGTGTAATGTTCTCTTGTAGTTCTTCTCTTGTGTGATGGTTGTTCACATACACTTTTCCCTTTCACCATCCCCCACAGGTAACAATCACAGGAGATCTAGAGGGATAATTAACCACACGATCTTGGAAAACTTCCCGTTTTATCTGCCTAGACCGCTTAGCAGTGTGTGCCGTCGCATTATCTTGCGTGATGTAACCATTATTCCTTTCTTCTTCCGTCAGCTCTTGAAAGAATTGTCTGAAGATGAGGTCTATATATCGATGAGTATTTATTCTTTCATGGGAAAATATAGGCCCTATAATTCTGCGAGCACTTATTGCGCACCAAACTCCTATCTTTACATAATGAAGTGGACGGACATGTAGCTGATGGGGGATGTTCTCCACGCCAGTAGCGATTGTTTTGACTATTCCCTGCCTCATCACTATAAAATAAAAGTTCTGGGTTAACATACCCATCGTGAACTGACTGGAGCAACCAGTTACAATACCGAACCCTAGCGAAAGTGTTAGGTCCTCTTAAATGTTGGGCAGGGTTGGGTTTGTTACGGTTTGGCTTTTAACAGTTTTAGTAGTTAGTAATGTTTTATCTTGCCTGGCAAGATAAAGGCCTTGCTTTCTGGACAGAAGATAATGACACATTAGCTTATAAAGCGAGACGCGACAGGGATTGTGTTGGAGTTCTTTCCAAGAGAGCTGCTATTTCGTCAAGTTTTTCCTCTGTTAAAACGGTTCGTCTTCCGCGGATTTCTTGTTGAGAATGGGCCCGGTTCTTCGGAAGTTCTTTGCTAATTTACGTACCGTACTCCTATGGGGAGAGAGAATGCCAGGAAATTTGCGCGTGAATCAAAAGCGGCACTGTGTATAAGAAGAGTGCTTCGCATAGCACAACACAATAAATACACGCTGTTCTACTGTATGCATCACTCGTTAAACACACGATAACTTTTGTATTCCTACAGAAAAGCGAACATATTGAACACACTACCAATACAACAGATGTTAAACTATTGCTGTGAAGCAATGGTTATCGGTACTGTACTGCATTATATCATCTTAGCCGGTCATGACGCAATATATCTCTCGGCAAATGAGTCATCCGGTCGCGGTTACGTGCATATTCTCCTGACACTCGGGGCGAGCTAAAAAAAAAGACCCTGTACAAGACTGTAGGTTAATATCTGCGAGAGAAAAGTCATCGCAAATGTGCCATTAATAACCGGTGCAATCGCCGGACTGCTGGATGCAGGCATGCAAACGTGCACGCATTGTGTCGTACAAGTGTCGGACGTCAGCTTGTGGGATGGAGACCCATGCCTGTTGCACTTGGTCGGTCAATACAGAGACGGTTAATGCCGGTTATGGATGACGCTGGAGTTGTCGTCCAATGACGTCCTGTACGTGCTCGATTGGGGACAGATCGGGGATCGAGCAGACCAAGGCAACATGTCGACACTCTGTAGAGCACGTTGGGTTACAACAGCGGCAAGGAAGTTGTGCATTATCCTGATGGAGAAACACTCCCGGGAATGGCGGCACAACAAGTCGAATCATCAGACGGACGTACACATCTGCAGTCAGGGTGCGTGGGATAACCACGAGAGTGCTCCTGCTGTCATAGGAAATTGCTTCCCAGACCAGAACTCCCGGTGTAGGTCGACGTCGCAGACGGGTGGAATGCAGGTCCTCACCTGGCCTCCTTCTAACAACACACGGCCATCACTGGCACCAAGGCAGAACCGGCTTTCATCGGAAAACACAACGGACCTCCACTCGATCCTCCAATGAGCTCTCGCTTGACACCACTGAAGTCGCAGACGGCGCGGCGGTGGTTGGGGGTAAGTGGAATGCACGCCGCAGGGCGTCTGCCTCGGAGCTTACCTTCAAGTAACCGATTTCGAACAGCTCGTCGAGTCACTGTGGTGCCAAATGCCGCTGGAATTGCTGCTGCAAACGCTGTCCGCTGCGCCACAGCGGTCCACCCTCTCGGTGGTGCCACGAGGACATCCGAAACCCAGTCTTCTTGCGAGCGTACCTTCTCGTGACCACTGCTGCCAGCACGCATGCACAGTGGAGACATTCCTGCCTAGTCGTTCTGCAATAGCACGCAAGGAAAATCCACCGACATGTAGCCCAAATAAATACGGTCTCGTTCAACCGCAGTGAGCTGTTGATACTGGCCTCTTCGTCGTCGTAAAGGCATTCTTGACCCACTCACAGTCACTCCGTCCAATCTTACGGGTAACAAACGCTCTCGCACAGTGCAGCCCGTATTTAAAGCAAACCTGATGTGCAACGTCATGGGACTTCTACAGTACTAGCGCCACGCTAAACGATTTGCAAGAAATTTGAATCAACGCCATCTTCCAGAAGTATAAGCACGCCTACCGACGTTCATTAATCTAGCACAACCTCTTCTTGGTATTTGGATATTTTTTCCGCCAGTCTATTTTTCTTGTAGTCTCTTGTATTTGGCGCTAAACACTTCGAGTGTAACTATTACAACTAATTTGCGGCGCGACTCTGCGTTCCCCAGCTAGCTGGTCTATCGTCGTAAAACGCTGTGAATCTCCATTACAGGTAGGCACACAGCCCATACCCTACCCCGCCAGGACAAGGTAACTTAAAGCGCATACGTCAATTCAGCAACTTGAATTCCGCTAGAGTAGCTCTCTTTCGCGCCTAAAAAGAAAACCCATTCTGTGCATGCCACTGCTTTCTGTATGCTACGATATAATACACCATCGTTTCATGGAAAATTGTTTAACAGTCCGCCAAGTGAAATCAACGACAAGATCAGCAAAACAAGTTGACGTTCGATATGCAACTGATTCCCGCTAATGTTTTCTGCGTCCGCGACGACAAGTGCTTGATATTCAGCTGTTCACTCTTGGCTGCCGCGCTGTCAAGATCGTCGTGATTTACTCACGAGCAGAGCGAGCTGATCACGCCTGAAATGGCTGCGACGATGCACTACCTGGTGACAGAAATAACTACCTCCATTAAGCAGAGAGACATCGGTTAATTGCTTTCGCTATAAAATGAATGTTTAATTTGAGGCGTTACCCGCTAGTGCCAAAGTTAAATAAAATATTTATAAACATTTACGACAGGAAACTGAAGTTGACGTTGGCAATATTGAATGTGGTGAATACATAGAACTCTGCTGTCACTCTGGAGAGTTGATAGATCATTTATCCACAGCTCTCCAAAAGACACATGAAGAAGTTTGTTCTTTTCTGGAATTTGGAAAGCCTGATAACATTTGCTTCTTTTTTAAGCCAGCTTGTCTGCTAAATCGTATCTATGTGGTTCTTGATTTAGAATTCTCCTTACAGTGTCACTCGTTCATACATACCCTACAGTATTTCATTTTTAAGAATTCGCCTCATGGAAACAAACGAAAGATAAAGAACAGAATTATTCATATGTGCTATATACAGTTCCTTTCAAGAGTGACACTATGGTCCCGCCTAGATGTTAGTATTAGATTTACGCACTACTGCACTCACACTGAGAAAGTGCAGACATAGAACAGAAACAGGGAAGAACCTCACTATCTTGTACGAAGTATTGGCGTTTTTTGAAAATAGAGAGAAATAACTTACAGAAAACTCAGCTTGTAACAACCATCCCAAGTTGTCGAGGCTACGGTCTCGCATCATAAAACAAGCAATTTATTAACTGAACTTTCGCCGTAATTAAGGAGTGGGGAACAACAACTGTAACCTCACATGCTTGAGGCAGATTTACTAACTAGGACAAAACAATTTCGTCTGGCCAGTTAAGAATATCATATAGTTCAGCAAATTCAGTCAATTTCACAGAAGAAACCAAAATCAGATAAATGTTAAGTGGTGTCTACCCTAAAAAAATCAGATTTCCTGAGCAATCTGACAACATGGCTCTTTAAAATAGTTCTGTAGTTAGTCCCATGAGAGTTGAAGTTTGACGTTTGAGCGGCGAAAGCAGTAACTACGAGGTACGCTGTGTTGCTATGGTTACACGTGCCTGCGATCTGCGCTGTGTTACCATGGTTACCTCTGACTGCGATCGTCCTTTAATTCAGGCTGAGTGTTTAATAAAACATGCAGGCTTAATGGAATTCAATAAACTCTGACCCGTTCATACTAATAATTTCAGCATTTAAGACAGAGCACTTCATTGTCGATAAAATATGAGATCTCATAATCGATAAGAAAATCATCAATTGCTGATAATTAACTTCAACATAAAGTTGCAGTCAGTGTATAACTTATATGCATCAGTCAGCCATAAGGAACGTACATTATGTTATGATACAGAATAGAAGACTACCCACATTGATATTTATATTATTTAACGCCGTTTGTCAACGGCACACTTCAAGAATAAAACCGCGAAAATTGTAAACTAACCACTGATTAACTAAAAAAATAAACTAACAACAACAAAAATAATACCGATATTCGGAAAACAAACACGTTAAGAAATAAAATTAACACACTACTACTCCGAATGATATGCCAAAAAGGACTAAGAGCAAGCCAAGCCAGGTTGGAATAACATCCTTAAACGTCGCATCGTTGGTATTGTTGCCATGGAAACCGACCAGGTGGTGGTGGTGGTGATTATTGTTTTAAGAGGAAGTACAACTAGGCAACCATTCTCTATATAAAACTAATCAGAGGGGAAAAATGGAAGGAATCCGACACTTCGAAAAATGAAGATATGCGCCAAAGGAAGACAAGGGCCACGAAGGGCGTGAAAATGAAAGACTCCCTAGCCCTCGCAAACCTAATAGCGTCGGGGTCGGAAAAGAACAAGAGTTGACCAAGAGAGGTCGGATAGGATAGATGAAAGTGAGGAGCCTGGCACAAGTAAGTGGAAGCAATGCCAGGACTCGGCTAAGGGCCCCGTGCTTGCCAACCCACGCTCCAAAGTTCAGAGCCCCTTGGGCCAATTTTAGTCGCTTCTTACGACAGGTAGGGGATATTGTGGGTGTTATTCTACCGCCCCCACTCAAAGGGGGATGAAAACCGACCATTTTCGAGCAGTGTTAATCAAAATTTTCTCGCTGCTAGCGCTAAACGTCAGAATGCCATTCTCGTGGGCCTTAGTATAGTTCATCTCTAGATTCTTTAAGGAACAAATTACTTTAAAAACATACATCGACCTTTGTATCTGCCTAAGAAGAGTTTAAAACAAAGCCAGTGAATATAATAAATAACAAACCTCGTTAGTCAATGGACCTTAATTGCATACTTGGCTGCCAGCGAGACGTTGTTCATCTTCCTCCCCATGATGGCCTCGTCGCAATACCACATCGACATTCTCCGTTAAACACACAGTGAACCACCTAGAAGCAAAATACAATGAAATACTGGCTGTCAGTAAGCACCAGAAAAAACATGCAACATGTATTTAATTAACTAAAAGTCCTTTTTTCTGAAAAAAAACCTAGGAATATTTAAATGTAGTTCTTATTTCTCAAAATTATCGAAAACAAAGTATAGCATCAGTAAGGAAAATCAAAGTAATGTATACAAATAACAGTGCGGTGACTGCAACTCCGTTACGTCGATCAGACAGAACGAAACTTTAAAATCAGGACGAAAGAACATACGAGATCATCGAAATTACAGAAGTCCACAGAGTCGCAATTCTCCACACACCTCATAACAATCATTTTTTCACTCCAGATAAGCATTTCAAAATTATTCACATTAAAACCAAGGGCTCCATATTACGTAAACCATCTAGAAATTAAGTTTCCCTGTTTCTTTTCTTGTAAAGTAAACCTATTTAGTGCGAACTATGAGCAGGCACAACAGATCTATGATGTAGCAATCACATACCGACCGGACAAGTCTCGCCGGGTGTCAGTAGCGCAGCAGCAGTGACTCGAAATGGCGGCTCGTATTCTTTCTCCCACCGCCTGCGAGGTTCGGTCTGTGATATAGTTTCTACGGAAACTGCGATGGGCCATTCAAAACCAGAGGCGTGGAATACTCAGTGAAGGTGTTGTGCTGATCCATGGCAATGCTCGGCGCTCAGCAGCTGTTCTGCAGGAGTTCGGTTGGGAGGTGTTTGATCATCCACCGTACAGTCCTGATCTTGCTCCCAGTGATCTTCATCTTTTCTTGCACCTCAAGAAATTCCTTTCCTTTTGCCAGCATTGTCACACGGATTAAGAACTATGTTGTCTTTTTTAATAGGGCAACTTAATTTCTAGATGGCCCTCGTAATTTTTCTGCAAATTATAGAAATACAAAAGCTTGTCAAGAATAACCAAGAGACATGTATAAGTGAAAAAACTTTTTTCCTTCAACATACTGTGGTTAATCAATTGTACAGTCCCATCCCTTAACTTATTTCCGCTTCCCGATTCTCATTTGTCTGTAACTTGTGTTGACGTCTAACGTTCACACTACAGAAGGTTTGTCCAGCGTTTTTAAAATATGTTTCTTATTTTATGTTTGATATTTATGTGCACTAAATTCGTAAGAATAGTACATAGAGTCGGTAAATATTTATTCATTCCTTTTACCCTCCAGGGCTGGCTTTCCCCCGGACTCAGCAAGGGATCCCACCTCTATCACATCAAGGGCGGTGTCCTGGAACGTGAGACATTTGGTCAGGGATACAATTGGGAAAGAGGACCAATACCCCTGTCCTGTTGAACAGCGGCCTTGTGTGAGGAAGGGAAAATTGGAAGGGACAGGCAAGGAAGAGGTAAGTAAATGACCGTGGCTTAAAGTTAGCTACCTTCCCCGCATTTGCCTGGAGGAGAAGTCGGAAACCAAGGAAAACCACTTCGAGGATGGCTGATGTAGGAATCAGACCCCCATCTACTCAGTTCACCTCCCGAGGCTGAGTGAAGATCGTTCCAGCCCTCGTACCACTTTTCAAATTTCGTGGCAGAACCGGGTATCAAACCCGGGCCTTCGGGGCTAGCAGCTAATCACACGAACCACTTCACCACAGAGGCGAATGATGTTTACTTTAAGTTTTAAATTTAACTTAAATTGTGTCCGATTTTAATAACTTATTAATTTAGACTGTAATTTATTTAATTCATTTTAATTCTATTAATTTATTTAGTTTTAACTATTTTAATTATTTTATATTGTAATCAAAATGTGAAAGTGTAAGAGAGGGCCTTTAGCCCTAACTTCACCACTGTACAACGAGCTGATAAATAAATAAATAATTAAATAAATAAATAAATAAATAAATAAATAAATAAATAAATAAATAAATAAATACACTTTTCTTAACTAGAAATCGTTGTCAAACAAATTTAAGCCTGTGCACAACACTTTCAAAAAACTTCCACTACTCGTCTCGAGATAAAACATGTGACACACACACAAGTAGATATTAACCAACGTTTTACACCTACAATCAGTTTAGCCAAACATCACCCTTGTCCCTCACAAGACAAGAAGTTTTCACTAGAGAGTTAGCGAATTTAACCGAAAAAAATCATGATTTTTAAAACAACACGTAGGCACTTTCTCCCCATAGTCACGGACGACATTGTTCAGTTGCGTCAAGAAAAACTGCAGTATTAAACCATTATATATTTAAAGAATGCGTGACCAATCCACATAACTGTTGATGGAATTCCTGGGGATCCGTGAAGCACACTTCAGGAATTCAGTCATTGTATGAAAATTCCTGACGTCACCTAATATTTCAGGAGGATATTCAATCCCATAATGAATCTCCGTGGCTCAGGCGGCAGCACGCCGGCCTCTCACCGCTGGGTTCCGTGTTTCAAATCCCGGTAACTCCATGTGAGATTTGTGCTGGACAAAGCGGAGGCTGGACAGGTTTTACTCCGGGCACTCCGGTTTTCGCTGTCATCTTTCATTCCAGCAACACTCTCCAATATCATTTCATTTCACCTGTCAGCTCCAGAAGAGTGTGACAGGCTTCGGCAGCCGGTACAATTCCTATCTTCGCCGCTAGATGGGGGCTTCATTCATTTCGTTCCTGATCCTGTCGAATGACTAGAAACAGGCTGTGGATTTTCTTTTTCATTTTCATTTTCACCATACGACCCCACAATTTAGGGATAGAGAGTCTGTCGCTTTTTGAAAGGTTCCGCGTTCGATTCCTGATCAGGTAAGCGATTTTTAACTGGGTATGAGGGTTTGTTCGAGGTCAACGCAGCCTACGTGAGAGAACTTTTAAAAATCATAGTGGTAGTGGAAGTACTACTGGGCAACCATCCTCTACATAACACTAATCAGGGAGAGAGAAAAAATGGAAGCGATCAGACACTTCGAAAAATTAAGGAAACGGGCAAAGAAAGACAAGGGCCACGAAGGGCGTGATAATTTAAGAATCCCTACGCCTCGAATGCTCTAATACCGCCAGGGTCGGAAAAGAACAAGAGTTGACCAAGAGAGGTCGGATAGGATAGATGAAAGTGAGGAACCTGGCACAAGTAAGTGGACGGAATGCTAGGACCCAGTTAACGGTAGCGTGGTCACCATCCCACGCTCCCAAGTTCAGATCCCCTGGGACCCCTTTTAGTCGCCTCTTACGACAGGCAGAGGCTACCGTGGGTGTTATTCTACCGCACCCTTGAAAAAATATCTGGTAGTGGCATCACAGCCGTCATCTACAAAGCCAAGAATAATGGCCGAAAGGATTCGTCGCCCTAGTCCTGCGTCAGTTCATGATCTACAGGCTTTTGGACTGAACAGCGGCCGTTTGATAGGCCAAGGCTTATATAGTCAGCAGAGCTATGGGTTCTTTCTTTCTTTCTTTCTTTCTTTCTTTCTTTCTTTCTTTCTTTCTTTCTTTGTGTTTGTTTGTTTGTTTGTTTGTTTGTTTGTTTGTTTGTTTGTTTGTTTGTTTTGAATGATCCTTCCAAGATTTAACAGGATTCGAACATCGGCGGTCTGTGGAGTGGTTGTTACTATAAGTTGGAAGCTAAACCACTGCACTAATTACGTCTTTTCCCCAAACCTTGGAAATAACTTAAGTGCTAAAAGTAGTTAACAAGGCCCAAAAGATACTGTTACTAGGAGTCGATCGCAGTACTACAGAATACCAGACAGTGGTATGACTGCCAAGTCTAGGTTGCGACGTTCACTGTAACGACGCCGGGCGTCCAGGCGCCAATTAGACCACGTGAGCAACGGGTGCTAGGGTCGACTGAGGAGTATATTTAACACAGGGCCGCCAGCTGGGCGAAGACGACAGGTGCTAGGGATTCGAGCATCTATTGTCTGGTCAGCATCAATTTTGGTCGAACTTTTTCTTCCAACAATTCCAATTTGTATATTCTCCGAAGTCCAAAGAAGGAAACAACATTGTATCTTCACACATTAGAGCCCGCTGGTTCCTAGCGAAGGTTGGCTCGATTTAGACCAACCATTATATAATAATAATAATAATAATAATAATAATAATAATAATAATAATAATAATAATAATAATAATAATAGATAAGTTCACGGACACAATGCGCAAACGCAGGGCTTGCTTCTACTGTCACCTACGACAGATAGACGTCTCTCGATGGACAAAACGCATTTTAACCATTTTGACTCAAAACCAAGAACAACAAATACATGGTACGTTAACAACAAGAAAGACCCCAAAGAAATGGGTCTACGACCAGAAAACGAGCATGAACAAGATCTTTTTAGAACAAGCATAATGACTTTTGGGACTTTCTAGGACAGGGCCTCTCAACGCCCAAAATCTCACGCGTGCAAACAGCGGCGCAGAGTTGCTGTGCACAGTGCATCGGTCCCGCACGGCTCAGCTCGGACCAACGCTACGTCTCAGGGCTACTCGGCTAAGCTCGCCTCAACTCAGCTCGGATTTGGAGCGCTACGGAGCAAGTGAGGAAGAGGGAGACAGGCGGAGCGAGCGAGACAGGCATGGTGAAAGAGAGAGACAGTGCGATTGCTCCAAATCAAGGAGTGGGGAGTCTGCACTCTGGTCAACCAAGCGAAGTCGTCTTTTGCACCGTGCACAGTGCATGCACCAGGCGCATGCACCCTGAGAGGCCCTGTTCTAGAATATGAAATGGACAACTGGTGCAAAGTGGTCGGATGAACGCAATGCTCGACACAGCGAGCTAATGAAAACCTGCTGGATGAATCGAAAACGGAGTAAACGCCAGAATGGTCTCTAGTTGGCCGATTGGGATTAATAAAAAATAAATATAATAATAATAATAATAATAATAATAATAATAATAATAATAATAATAATAATAATAATAATAATAATAATAATAATAATAATAATAACTGATCATTGGGGGAAGATCATTGATTGAGGATGTAGAAAAGCAAGAAAGAAAGATCTTAAGGAATTTTTTTTGACCAGTCTGTACAGGGAGGGAATCTATCTCATGACCTGTACCAATACTCAGAGAAAGTCCCAGACACGTTTAGGAAATGACGTTTGAAATTTTACGGATATATTCTCAGAAAGACTAATCAGAGATTGACCTAAAGAATTCTGAACCGTGCCCTATAAACAATGGAAGTAAAAAAAATTAAAAAAAGAACTGACTGCTCGAAGTTGGAAAAGTTCTTCAGGAAATAGGCATCACAGATGATATTGTATTAGACAGATCTAAGTCCAGAAAATTAGTCGACAATCACCGATTTGTAGACTATTCAAGCAGTAACACCAACAAAACCTTGTCAGAAGATCGCAAGAAAAACCGTGGCGAGAAGATGAAGAGGTTTTGGGAGAAGAAAAAGGCAACTACGTCAGCTATATTAGTTTAATCACGCTCCTCAGTCGGGCATGACGGAAATAATAATAATAATAATAATAATAATAATAATAATAATAATAATAATAATAATAATAATAAGCTCATCGGAAAAAAATTAGTCCCCCTAGTGCGCACGCACAGATGGATCGTTAAGCCTGTACAGATGGCGCAGCGAACGAGTCCCGTACTCAACCGCACGCGCACTGCCTCTACGCGATCATAAGGCAGGGCAACAAACCTGATTTTTTTTTTTTTTGCTAGGGGCTTTACGTCGCACCGACACAGATAGGTCTTATGGCGACGATGGGATAGGAAAGGCCTAGGAGTTGGAAGGAAGCGGCCGTGGCCTTAATTAAGGTCCAGCCCCAGCATTTGCCTGGTGTGAAAATGGAAAACCACGGAAAACCATTTTCAGGGCTGCCGATAGTGGGATTCGAACCTACTATCTCCCGGATGCAAGCTCACAGCCGCGCGCCTCTACACGCACGGCCAACTCGCCCGGTCAAACCTGAATTACTAAAACATTAACAATAATATTATGGACTATAAAAAAAGAAAATTAAAAACTGGAAAACAACTAACAAAATACAAATGTGTGGATAAAATGAACAAAGAATCATTCAGAACCCTGATGTTATAGATTGTTGAGTGTTAATCCCAGGTTCTTGAGGAAGGAGCTTGTGCCCTTAAGGGAGGTTCTTCTGACTCCAAAGACAAAGACACTTTCCATGTGTATCCAATTGTACTGTAGCTCTCACGTAAGTGAGGAATTACATGGGCGGTAAACAGCTTTCTTCTCTCGTCTACCAGTGACACCTGCTATGTGTTCTTTTCAAAGCGTACTGTGGGATCCAACAGGAGACTTTTTCTTCTCCTTGCGGCCAAAAACTTCTTTTTTCGCTATTTGTTTTACATCGCACCGACACAGATACGTCTTATGGCGACGATGGGATGGGAAAGGCCTAGGAATGGGAAGGAAGCGGCCGTGGCCTTATTTAAGGTACAGCCCCAGCATTTTCCTGGTGTGAAAATGGGAAACCACGGAAAACCATCTTCAGGACTGCCGACAGTGGGGTTCGAACCCACTATCTCCCGAATACTGGATACTGGCCGCACTTAAGCGACTGCAGCTATCGAGCTCAGTGCGGTAAAAAACAACAATAATTGCACGCTTATTTGAATTAGTACTTTCCCTTAGACCAGAATCATCATCACCTTTAATTGTCGACATTCATGTTTGTCGACATTGTTTAAGAAGCCTTTCTCGTGGACAGTCGAAATTTTCTTCTGATGACGGAAAGCACAGTTCTCTGTGAAACGTTAAGAACACCGTATTTTCTTGACACGGCATAAGCCCAAAGGCCTATACAGTACCATGTCTATAAGTATGGGCCGTGAAAGCATCAATGGCGACATTCATGAACTTATGTCCATCGTTTAATTCTGTCGAAATTGTTACGTACAAGTCAATTCTAGTATTGGCCGAACGGAACGGAGTGCTACAGCTATGGAGCCAAGCTTTGAATTCGGGAGATAAGTAGGTTCGAACCCCAATGTCGGCTGTCCTGAGAATTGTTTTCTGTGCTTTCCTGTTTTCTCTTCCAGGCAAATGGCGGGACGGTTCCTATTCATAGGCCATGGCGGATTCCTTTCACGTCCTTGCCCATAATTCATTTCATCTTCATTAGATGCTCAACTGAGATTGAAGTCAAGAAGGGCATCTCACCTTACCCCCGACCCCGCATCAGGAAATGGGACTATGGTGTAGTGTGGCGGATGGAGGAGGATGAGTGGGAGAATAGCGGACTCGACCAAGCAGGCTAAAAGAGCAAATGCACACCAGGTTGACGATGGTTAGCCTCGGTTAAAAAAAAAACAACATATAAACGAGGCCACAGAGTTAGTTGCAAATAGAAGATGGCGGATATCAGATTTGGAGACTGAAGGCTGAAAGATATAAGTGTATTATAACAAATACAGTAGAGACAATACGCGACACTCAGCGAGATATCGAGGGACAGCTATTGGAGCTCTCTCCAGCGGATTGACCTGAGAACTACTGATTCTGTCGTAAGAGCACGTGTATTTGTGTGTGAAGTTTTTGTGTTATTTATGCGTTTTCAGTGAGTTGACATAATTAAATAGTAGCGTGTGTCATTCCTTGATATCTCCTCTCAACATGAGGGGAAAGATATGTGCTGTGTTTGGCTGCACTAACTATGAAGTAGAAAAGAATGCGCGGCCTTTCTTCCGTTACCTCGTGACAAGAAAATGTAAGTAATATTGTGTTTGCATATACATTCTTCCAGTGACAAAGAAATTTTTATAGTACTTCATAATCTTCTGACCTGCTCGACCCATATTTTAACTGGCTTAAAATATAATACGCATATTTTATTGTATAGTGCAGCAGTTAACCTTCAATACCGATGTGTTGTTGTAGGTGTGATCTGTGGGTTTGATTTAATTCAGGAAAACACATTTGCTTCTGAGTGTGGCTGGTTGTGTTCCAAGTTACCCCATTTGGAATGCCGTAATGCGTTCTCAAGCACTGAAGAAAATATGGGTGATTTAAGAAATGTACATAATTTGTTGAAACAATATGATGATGCAAATTTGCTTTAGCCTAATGTAATGGCATTATGGCAAGTATTGCTTATAGGGAAAATTTGAATGTTTTTGAGGCTAAATTTATAGATTTTCTTTCTGTTAGTAGACTTCAAGTTAAAAGGAAAATTGTCCAGCTCTTAAATGTAAATTCATTGAATCATGTGTGTAAGGAATGTGCCGATATGTTTGTTGACAAGTGTTTTAATAAGATGATACGATGCTTTTAAATGAGAAAAAAGAAAAATCTAGCCGTGAACGTTCAGGCAGGAATTCTAAAGCTAAAAGGCTAAATCCGGAAGTGTCACGTATTGTCTCTACTGTATTTGATTACAATGAAGGTGTACGCGTGTAGGGTCAGTTGGAGTAATTTCGACCATGAGGTATTTCCAGCCACCTTTCACAGCAGTCCATTTCACATCTTGATTAGTCCATTTCACATCTTGGATTATATGTCTAATTTCAGTCTTTAAATAATAACCTGTTAAATAATTCTTCATTCATTTATCCAGAATTGCTTTAGCAACTTTGAAGTTAATATCTTAGCAACATTCTCTTTCTAGACGTAATTTATTTATCCATTTCCGTATATAAATTTCCATTGATATTTGCATTTAGCGCTAATTTTTAGGTCAAGCCACTAGGAGCGCCACTTGCGACTTGTCTCCCATTTTAACAAGGCTAAATCCGGAAGTGTCACGTATTGTCTCTACTGTATTTGATTATAATGAAGGTGTACGCGTGTAGGGTCAGTTGGAGTAATTTCGACCATGAGGTATTTCCAGCCACCTCCCTTTTCACCCTAAGACTACGACCACACTTGCGTGATTTGACGCTGCTTTACTGCGTGAAATCTCGCGTCAAAAATGCACAGCTCCGGCCACAGACAGCGTGATTTCTCGCCACGGGACAAGAGACAAGTCGCCCGCTCCAGAATGGGTCGAGGTCCGGTTTGTTTGAGTGTTTTCCCGTTCAGTGTCTGTCCACACTTTCGGGAAGAAGACGCTGGGGGTATTACGCACTTTAAAAAAGAATACTGGGCGTGATCCATCTGCGTTCGTTTTGTACTTTCACTTTGCGGAATGGAATTAAACAGTGAATTAATAACTGTGGAGGTACAAAGGAACCCGTGCCTTTACGATACAAAGGACCAAGAGGTCAAAAACCTCGATGATGATGATGATGATGATGATGTTGCTTGTTGTTTAAAGGGGCCTAACATCTAGGTCATCGGCCCCATAGAATTAAAAAACAGACACATGAAGAGAGATGCGTAACAGGCGCTGTGTTGTGCTTCTTTTGCTGATAGCATTTTTCAACAAACAGAAAAATATTTCAAATGGGGTCACGGACATTCTGTAATACTAAAAAAGTATATCCTGGTTATCTTTTAGTTTATTGTGTAGGAGCACAAATTGTCCTTTGATGACCTGTCAATTACTGTGTTATACAGGGTGTTTCAAAAATAGGGGACATAATTTCAGGTATGTATTTGTTACATATAGACAATCAAAACAGTGCATTACAACATGTGTCCGGAAATGCTTCATTTCCAAGTTATGGAGTTCACAACACTGAACTTCACCCGGAACGTTTTTCTTCCGCAGGTCATTGTCATTACACAAGAAGTTCACAATGTCCACCTCCTGCTTGAATACAGATCTCACATCGATGTCTGATTGACCTGCGAACACGGTCCCAAACTCCAGGAGTATGCGTATGTCCTCACACGATGCCACAATTCGATTCCGGTGGGTTTCCACATCAGGCACCGGAGACGAATACATCGATGATTTTAAATGGCCCCACAAGTAGAAAACGAGAGGGTTCAGATCAGGTGAGCGTGGAGATCAAGCCCGAGCCACTTCTACCTATCCATCGATCAGGAAACATTCGATCCAAGTCAATGAGACATCGATGTGAGGTCTGTATTCAAGCAGGAGGTGGACATTTTGAACATCTTCTGTAATGACAATGACCTGCGGAAGAAAAACGTTCCGGTGAAGTTCAGTGTTGTGAAGGCCATAACTCGGGAATGAAGCATTTCCGGACACATGTTGTAATGAACTATTTTGATTGTCTGCATATTGCACATACATACCTGAAATTATGCCCCCCATTTTTGAAACATCCTGTAGAACGGATCCAAGATTTTCTTTGACGACGATAAATAACCAACGCAGCATATAACGTAACAACAGAGTTACTAATTATTTATTAGTTAATGGAATTCCTTCCATATGCAGAGCAATGGTGACGCTTTGCTACTTTACAACACACAACATACTAATGAAACAGTCTTGCAAACACGCAAATGTGGTCACGCGCCCTGTAGTCCAGCTGCGTGACAAAACGCAAGTGTAGCCATCCACCTCGCAGGTTGTCTAGCTGCGTGAAAAACACGCAGTAACGCAGCATTTACATATGTATTACTGGACTTCTGTAAAGGTTACCATGCAGTGCGACTCTGGTGTCCTTGCCTCATGCCGCGCCAGTGACAGCTTCAGTGCACTAGGAGTAAATATTCCTTGACTCAAACCGCACCAGTGAGAGCCATGCGGTATCCAATGAAAACCTGAGAATGCTGGAGGACAGTTTCTTGTCAACTCGACGTGGAATGAGGCGTGGTGTTGCGATATCTTGTCGTCTTATTCCATAATGTGCCAGTTCACTTGAGTAACAAATTTTAAACAAATAAACACTGCACTGCAGAAAGAAAACTGGCAACACCGCTTCCTCCTCTTCCCGTCCCACTCACTTCTAGACAGCCCTTTGAGGTGCCGGTTGTTAACATATAGACAAGTCCAGTAATGTCCGGCTCCATGGCTAAATGGTTAGCGTGCTGGCCTTTGGTCATAGAGGTCCCGGGTTCGATTCCCGGCAGGGTCGGGAATTTTAACCATCATTGGTTAATTTCTCTCACGGGGACTGGGTGTATGTGTCGTCTTCATCATCATTTCATCCTCATCATGATGCGCAGGTTGCCTACGGGTGTCAAATCGAAAGACCTGCACCTGGCGAGCCGGACATGTCCTCGAACACTCCCGGCACTAAAAGCCATACGACATTTCATTTTCAGTCCAGTAATACAATAAGTTTATTCGCTTACTATTCCCGCATAATGGTCTATAAGAATGCCTACTTAATTACACTGACTGACAGTGACAATGCAACACCAAGGAGGAATGGTTCGAAAGGGATGAAAGTTGGGGAAAAAACAGAGACGGCACGGATGAATAATTGATGTTTATTTCAAACCGATATGCAGGTTACACAATGCGCACGGCATCGACTCAGTAGGATGTAGGACCACCGCGAGCGGCGATGCACGCAGAAACACGTCGAGGTACAGAGTCAATAAGAGTGCGGATGGTGTCCTGAGGGATGGTTCTCCATTCTCTGTCAACCATTTGCCACAGTTGGTCGTCCGTACGAGGCTGGGGCAGAGTTTGCAAACGGCGTCCAATGAGATCCCACACGTGTTCGATTGGTGAGAGATCCGGAGAGTACGCTGGCCACGGAAGAATCTGTACACCTCGTAGAGCCTGTTGGGAGATGCGAGCAGTGTGTGGGCGGCCATTATCCTGCTGAAACAGAGCATTGGGCAGCCCCTGAAGGTACGGGAGTGCCACCGGCCGCAGCACATGCTGCACGTAGCGGTGGGCATTTAACGTGCCTTGAATACGCACTAGAGGTGACGTGGAATCATACGCAATAGCGCCCCAAACCATGATGCCGCGTTGTCTAGCGGTAGGGCGCTCCACAGTTACTGCCGGATTTGACCTTTCTCCACGCCGACGCCACACTCGTCTGCGGTGACTATCACTGACAGAACAGAAGCGTGACTCATCGGAGAACACGACGTTCTGCCATTCCCTCATCCAAGTCGCTCTAGCCCGGCACCATGCCAGGCGTGCACGTCTATGCTGTGGAGTCAATGGTAGTCTTCTGAGCGGACGCCGGGAGTGCAGGCCTCCTTCAACCAATCGACGGGAAATTGTTCTGGTCGATATTGGAACAGCCAGGGTGTCTTGCACATGCTGAAGAATGGCGGTTGACGTGGCGTGCGGGACTGCCACCGCTTGGCGGCGGATGCGCCGATCCTCGCGTGCTGACGTCACTCGGGCTGCGCCTGGACCCCTCGCACGTGCCACATGTCCCTGCGCCAACCATCTTCGCCACAGGCGCTGCACCGTGGACACATCCCTATGGGTATCGGCTGCGATTTGACGAAGCGACCAACCTGCCCTTCTCAGCCCGATCACCATACCCCTCGTAAAGTCGTCTGTCTGCTGGAAATGCCTCCGTTGACGGCGGCCTGGCATTCTTAGCTATACACGTGTCCTGTGGCACACGACAACACGTTCTACAATGACTGTCGGCTGAGAAATCACGGTACGAAGTGGGCCATTCGCCAACGCCGTGTCCCATTTATCGTTCGCAGCACAGCGGCGCATTTCACATCATGAGCATACCTCAGTGACGTCAGTCTACCCTGCAATTGGCATAAAGTTCTGACCACTCCTTCTTGGTGTTGCATTTGCTCTGTCAGTCAGTGTATTTCATTTCGTACACATTGTAAAGGTTAAAAGGGAAATGGACAGAAATATCCCATGGTCGGATTGATCCCAGCTGACCCTATTTGAAAATTGGTGGTTTATTTGTACTTGTTCATATAAGCTGGGACTTCTTTTGTTGCATATTGAGTCTATCCAAGGTACTACATCAGTACTGGAATTGCCGACATCTCCCTTGCCAGTATTTTGAGGATAGCAACGACCTGTCATTGACGCTTCATTACGACACTACGTGCGTGGCCACGTTTCATCAACAGAGACTCAAATGAGACGCAGGTCCCAAGAGTCCATTAGCCTGCTACTTATTGTAAGGTCTACTTTGAAGTGCTGTGGCATCTCTCCATCAAGCAGTCTGCCATGGGACGGTAGAATACACCCACGCTATCTCCTGTCTCTCGTAAGAGGTGAACTCCCACGGGATCCCAGTCTACCTACTTGTGCTATGCTCCTCAATTACAAACTTCCAACCCAAGCGGTATTAAGTTTGAGGTGTCTACAAAGTATTTAATTGTTTTACTTCCCCTTAAAACAACAATCATCATCACAACCATCACTGCCGGTCTACCGCCATGGTTTATGTGTTAACATATTACCCTTCCACCCAGCTGACTAGAGTTCCATTCCCAGACCTGCCATTAATATGAAACTTATTTTCAGATAACACATCAGCGGAAGGAAGTGGTTTAAAATATCATTCCCTGTCTTGTAAAACCATGGATTTCCCAACAGTCTTAAACTCATACCAGAGCTGCAATCGAATGTGAGTCAGCACTTGATCACAGCGGCTAAAATTATGTCAATCAATGAATCTCCACCGAACACCAATTCGAACTGTCACGAAGGTGGCAAATTCCCTATCTGTTGTTTATCTAGTTTTTCTTTAATTATTTCAAAGAAACTGGAAATTTATTGAACATCTCCCTTGATAATTCAATCCCTATTTTCTCCTCTTACAATTCGTCTTCTAATTTCATTCCGCACCATCTCTCCACCGACAACTCGGAACACACCGCTTAGTCGAGCAGCTCGTCTCCTTTCTCCCAAGTCTTCCCAGTCAAATTTTTTCACCAATTTCGAAATCTGGCGGCCGCGGGTCGATTCCCGGCTGGGTCAGGGGTTTTTAATTGTAAATGATTAATATCCCTGACCTGGGGACTGGATGTTTGTGTCGTCCTTAACGTTCCTTTCCTCACATTCAACACTCTACACTTCCGCAATTTCCAATTACAGGCAGGTTCATATCACATGGTGCAAGTAGGGGCAAAAGACCTCTATAGGTCGACGCCCCGAACAAATAACATTTTAAAATTAAAAAAATAAAATAAAATGGGGTCTTACCAGAGACTTATATACTCCCTCCTTTACATCCTTACTACAACCCCTAAATATTCTCATAACCATGTGCAGAGATCTGTAACCTTTATTTAAAATCCCGCTTATATGTTTACCCCAATGAACATAAGGAACTTTTACCCATCAACGCAGTAATTAGATCTTTGAGGAATTTTCCTATTAGTGAAACTCACAACCTGGCTTTTAACCCCGATTTTCATCATACCATTATTTACATGTAAATAATGTAATATACTCTATCTAATTTTATAATTATTTGTGATATGTACTACAAAACACTAAATAAATAAACGAATAAATAAATCATACCATTGCCTGTTGTCCATTTTAATCCAATCCCTAATTCCTCCTCCATAATCGAATATTTATTCCGGCTCCATGGCTAAATGGTTAGCGTGCTCGTCTTTGGTCACAGAGATGCCGGGTTCGATTTCTGGCAGGTTCAGGAATGTTAGTCATAATTGGTTAATTCCGCTGTTACGGTGGACGGGTATATGCGTCGCCTTCATCATAATTTCATCATCATCACCACCACCACCACCACCACCACCACCACCACCACCACCACCACCACCACCACGACGCGCAGGTCGCCTACGGGTGTCAAATTAAAAGACGTGCATCTGGCGAGCCGAACTTATCCTCAAACATTCCCGACACTAACAGCTATACGCCATTTCATTTTCAACGAATATTTGCCCCAGTTTGTTCTCTTAAATTCTAACTCTACCTTTCCTACTTTTAAAAACTCCATTCAAACGTATTCGTTTTCAAATTTCATTCAGACTTCAATCACTACTGATCTGTATTTAGGGCAGTCGCCCAGGTGGCATATTCCGTATCTGCTGGTTTCCCAGCTTTTTCTTAAATGATTGCAAAGAAACTGGAAATTTATTGAGCATCTCCCTTGCTAAGTTATTCCAATGCCTAACTCCCCTTCCTATAAACGAGTATTTGCCCCAGTTTGTCCTCTTGAATTCCTACTTTATCTTCATATTGTACTCTTTCCTACTTTTAAAAAACACCACTCACACTTATTCGTCCACTAATGTTATTCCACGCCATCTCTCCACTGACAGCTCGGAACATACCGCTTAGTCGAGCTGTTCGCCTCTTTACTTCCGTGTCTTCGCAGCCCAAAGTTTGCACAATTTTCGTAACACAACTATTTTTTTCGGAAATCATCCAAAACAAGCCGTGTTACTTTCCTTTGTTGTTTTTCTTTCGTCATTTATTGACTTTTGGTCATAAGTAGGTCATGCGACCAACAACAGAATGGTAAAAGAATTGTATTATAAATAACACACTGCAGGCTCGTAGCCAAAAACTCTCTTTAGGGGAGGGAATTCCTCTTACAAATCTAACCCCGCGCGGACGGTGCTGTAGAATTTATCCACGACACCCCCTGCCTGCTGCAAGAGGTGACTAAAACTGGGTACCACAGCGACTCTACACTTGGAATAATATGAAGTGGCAACAAAGGGACCTCTAGCTGAGTCTGGCATTGTTTCTACATATGCGAAGTTCTCACTTTCTTCTTTCCCGTCTGATCTCCCTTGGACAGATTTTGGTCTCTTCCGCCTCCAATGGTGTTCGGTTTGCGAGGCGCGGAGTGCTGCATTTTCATTCGCTCCGTGGCCCTTCCCGTTCTTTCATTCTTCAGAGCATGGAACATATTCCTTTCTCCTACAAACTACAGGAACCGTTTTTTTAATCTATGACGGGGATTGTCACTCGCCTGGTCGCCTACGCCGGAAGCCTGTCTCCCGTCAAGTATTTTGCCGCAATGCAGTCAGAGCTCGCCCGGCACTGAGTCATAATGTTTTCGCACAATATTTCCTGTACTTTGTAAAGGTATTATGTGTATAGGCCTACACATGCTCACGTAATGAAAATGGCATTGGAACAACGCACTGAACACTAAACACTTGACTAAATTGAACCTGACGCTGATAGAGCTCTCAGCAGACTGCAAAGGAGGGGAACTTGTAGCGCCGAGAAGCGCATTACGGCAAAGTGCTTAGCGGGAGATAAGCTCGCAGCGCAGGCGACCGGGCGAGTGAGATTCCCCGTCATAGATAAAACAATGTCTCTGTACGTTTACGGTTTTTAGTGACGCCGAGATGGCGGGACTGTTGTCTCGCGGGAGTTCTTTTTCGAGTCGGTAAACCTACCGAAACGGGGCTGATGTATCTGCCAATACCACCGGGCTCAGCCAGGATCGAACCTGCCAACTTGGGCTCAGAAAGCCAGTGAATTAACCGTCTGAGCTACTCAGCCTGGCTTTTCTTTTTTCCTACGCACTAGTGTTACTAGGGTACTATTACCTACTTTTACTTCCACTGAATGCAATAAACACCACCAAAGAAACAACAAAATTTTCTGTCAGGTCCACTCAGCGTACATGACTACAATTTGATGAGCTATCTGACGGTCTTTCACACAGTTCATGAAACATGCAGTTCGACACGTGTTACCATAGTTGACACATAAGGATGTCCCCAGCGACCAGGTTTACTGTCCGAAATTCCTTCGGTGTCATACAGCCTCATTTTTAAAACAAAGTGCAATCAATGTCATGACAGCATCTAGGAGTCCCACGATAGCAAATGCTTCTGCTGAACGGGCATTTTTCAATTGTGTGTTGGCGTGTGGGCTCCTGGTGCAGGTCTTTCGAGTTGACGCCGTAAAAGGTTACCTTCACGTCTATGAGGATTAAGCCCTACCTATGATGAATTCGAAAAATTCCAGCGACGGAGAAAATTGTTAGAGTACGAATCAAAAGCAATGTTTAGCCGACAAAAAGGGGCTAAACTGAGACCCATTCAACCATGCTCTGCTACCACTTGATACGGGGTTACCCGTGGACCAGCAGAGGTGAAAGAACGTGCGGTTTACCGGGCGAGTTGGCCGTGCGCGTAGAGGCGCTCGGCTGTGAGCTTGCATCTGGGAGATAGTAGGTTCGAATCCCACTATCGGCAGCCCTGAAAATGGTTTTCCGTGGTTTCCCATTTTCACACCAGGAAAATGCTTGGGCTGTGCCTTAATTAAGGCCACGGCCGCTTCCTTCCAACTCCTAGGCCTTTCCTATCCCATCGTCGCCATAAGACCTATCTGTGTCGGTGCGACGTAAAGCCCCTAGCAAAAAAGAAGGTGCGGGCTGGAATGGGTCTAACTACAAGGCCGAAAGATGAATTTAAAATTTAAATAAAGGTTATATTTTCAACAGATAACAAGTTTTAACAGTTTTTTCACTAAGTGAAATAACAATTAATATTCAGGTACAATAACAAGCAAAAACACAAGTAAGGTGTCTTTACAAATTCTGGGCTACGAGCCCCAAAGTTTAACAATTTCTGAGCTCTCAGCTCACAACCACAAATTACCAAAGGGCAGAAAACCCCTAATTACATGGAGCACTTGCTCCCACCTCGTAATGTCAAGCCTCCTAGAGGCACCTTTCAAAATACCATAAAGAGCTGACCCGCTCTTAATTGCCAAAGCCTATTAAAGGCAATAACATATTATTATACTAAACTGCCATCAAGGCACAACTTATAATGGAACAGGGGTACCTCGTACCCAATCTACTGGGCCTTCGCAGGAAGGAAAACAAAACGGGTTAAGTTAATGGCCCAAAATACAAAGCTGAATGGAGGCGAGTACTTGCACTCCTACATGAAAGCTTGTTAAAACCTAAGTGGTGCTAAGCCGATACACAGGGGCTAATCCCATACTATAGAGGTGACTCGTATAAGAAAAATAATTTAACACATTAATGAAGAGAAGAAAATCGGTTATGAAAACGTAGTCACCTCAAATCCAAAATGAAGGGGAGCTCGAGAGGGTAAGACATTCTCTATCCCCGATGTACAGTTAAAGTAATAAGAAAATGTTTACATAAGCCGGCACTAAGTTACATTTTGAACAGGTAGGATACTTTGAAAAGGTTTCGAACCTTTCCCGGGGGTTAAACTGCTGAGCAAGAAAGAAATAAAGATGTTGAAAGGCCATTACCTTCTCTGAAGAGCTGCTGCTCGAAGGAAGAGGCGCAACCCGCCCCCTGCTATACTTCCATACACTAAACTATAGATGTTGTTGAAGTGGCGAAGAGCCGAGAAAATCAGCAGTTTTTTAAACCCTCGTGGAAGATTCGAGACCTTTCATGAATAATAAAGACACACCCACTCAACTTTATTGAGTAGCTAAGAGTTACACATGGAAATTCGAAGAAGAAACCTCTGATAGGTGGAAAATTAATTACGGAAATTACTGATGGGCTAAGTTCAAAACAGGCGGAAAGAAAGCTTAATATTGCCAACCCACAAATGAAAGAACAACATTTAGTAAAGACCAAAACTTATAAATACACAAATTTTTTCTTCACTTCGCACCAGGGTGCATGATCATAGTTTTTGGTACAGACATCTGTGAGAGAATGTCCACACTTCTTGATAATTAGTAAACAAAAATAATTCGAAATTAACACGGTGATATCTTCAGATAAACGGTTGAATTAATTCAGTTTTAAAGTTCAGAGTTTCATCTGTAGAGGAGTAATTTAAGGCGGAAAATTAAAATGTGCGGCGTATAGGTGTACCAACCGGTACAAATTCTAATGCTGAAGACGGCACACACACTCAGCCCCCGAGCCATCGGAATTAATCAATGAAGGTTAAAATCCCAGACCCTGCCGGGAATCGAACCAGGGACCAAAGGCCAGTACGCTAATCATTTAGCCACGTGGTCGGATATTTTTCAATTGAAACTACTTAAGGGTTGTCATAGAACTTCAATGGTACAAGAACTACTAAATTATCTTGCCATTGAAATTGATCTTGGTACTTCTAGAGTGAGAGAATCAGCCGTCTAGGAAAGTCCTAGTCCGTTGCCCAGGAGACACTCCGATGTATAACAATATCACATGCAAATACACCCTAGGAATCACAGGCTGTTTAAAACCAACACCCGCGCAGAAGTTGTATTCACTTGCAGGTATAGGCCCACCTGATATTAGACATGAGGTGGCCGCTAATATCGAGAGACAAAAGGTTTCCAACATGTCAGCCCATCCCCTTCATGAACATCAGCCACCACCAGCTCGACTGAAGTCCAGGAAGAGTTTTCTACAGTCTTCTGCTGCGCTTGATTCTGACCCAAAAAAGGCCAGGGTTAAGCTATGGAAACAAAGGTAACAAGATCATCCAGAACGCGTAGAAATTGAAGAAAAGTTGCCACCTGGTCACGAAGAGGGATGGCGTATATGGAAGTCCTTAAACAGACTGCGCATCAGCGTTGCAAGATCTAAGGACAAGAGGGATGGTGTATATGGAAGTCCTTAAACAGACTGCGCATCAGCGTTGCAAGATCTAAGGACAAGCGGGATGGTGTATATGGAAGTCCTTAAACAGACTGCGCATCAGCGTTGCAAGATCTAAGGACAAGCGGGATGCCGTATATGGAAGTCCTTAAACAGACTGCGCATCAGCGTTGCAAGATCTAAGGACAAGAGGGATGGCATATATGGAAATCCTTAAACAGACTGCGCATCAGCGTTGCAAGATCTAAGGACAATCTTATGAAATGGGGCATCGTGTGTGGTGGGGACTCATTGTGTAAATGTGGAGAGGAACAGACTTCTAGGCATCTCTTGGACTGTCGTCTATGCCCAGATTCATGTACAGGGTTGGAAACAGTGCCATCAATGTAGCCAAATACTGGTCACAACTTGTGTAAATATTATATATATAGTGTAGATATTTTCATGACTTGCTTGTATATATTGCTACCTCTGACACGAATAAATAAACAAATATACCTTGCCATTATTTTTACTGAGTATGTCATCTTGGAGAAAAATGCCCCCCCCCCCCTACACACACCACCACCACCACCCACACAAAACACCTTTCGAGATAATCTGAACGATTTCATTGCAAGACAGTAAGGAAATATAATGTTAATATTATGTAATACTGTTTTTCTCTGAAGTAACTGGAATTTTAATTAAAACTTAATGATTTGATAATGTTTGACTTTGTTCGATATTATACTAACATTTGGGGGTGAAGTTAAATATTTGGTAGGAGCTATTTGTCAAGGGAGCCTTAGAATAGCTCAACTGCCTATAGGTCCATATAGGATTTAATAATCCGGCACTGCCTTGAATCCTGGATCTGTAGATCGTCACTCAACCACTGACCTACGGAGGGAGTTTCTTGGACATTGGAAAACGCATTACTTCTTCACATCCAGTGTTCAAATATTACCCACGCACACCAGTAAGGTTGTGTACTCCTGTATTAACTGATTACTCTACGGCAGTAATACACAGTAACTATAGTATGTCACACCTGTTGTGAGAGGCCACGACCTCCATCCACAGCTTTCCTTGTGTAGATAAGGCCTTCCGGTTCAAACAAGTGCTCCATAAATTATACTTGTGCATCTGTCAAGAGTGAAGAGCTCTTGGAATACGAAGGACATATGCACAGGAACAAGCCTTGTAACTAGAGTTTCCGGACACAATTAGCATACAGCAACTGAATACACGTACATCAATCATCTTTATTATCGACTGTTATGCCTTTCAGCGTTCAGTCTGCAAACTTCCGCCTTCACTAAAGTTTGTTATTTATTTAGCGTATGATGAATACAGGGTGGTCGGAAACAACGTGAACGGAGTATACAAGCATTAGAGCGTTGGTCATACTGATAAATAGAGCCCGGATTTCCATGCAAATGCGTGTTTTTAAATAAGCTGGTTACACTTCTCAATGCAAATATTCGTTTTAAGACTTAATGATTCCAAATAACCGTTCTTTTCCCCTGCATGTGTTCATGTTTTGGTGTAGGGGTAGCGTCCCTGCCTCTTACCCGGAGATCCTGGCTTCGATTCTCGGCCATGTCAGGGATTTTTACCTGGACCTGAGGGCTAGTTCGAGGTCTACTCAGCCTACGTGATTAGAATTGAGGAGCTATCTGATGGCGAGATAGCGGACCCGGTCTAGAAAGCCAAGAATAATAATAATTAATGTTATTTGCTTTACGTCTCACTAACTACTTCTACGGTTTTCGGAAACGCCAAGGTGCCGGAACTTAGTCCCGCAGGAGTTATTTTACGTGCCAGTAAATCTACGAACACGAGGCTGACGTATTTGAGCACTTTCAAATACCACCGGACTGAGCCAGGATCGAACCTGCCAAGTTGGGGTCAGAAGGCCAGCGCCTCAACCGCCTGAGCCACTCAGCCCGGCGAAAGCCAAGAATAACGGCCTAGATAATTCACCATGCTGACCACACAACACCTCGTAATCTGCAGGCCTTTGGGATGAGCAGCGGTCGCTTGGTAGGCCAAGGCCCTTTAAGGGCTGTATTGCCATGGGGTTTGGTTTCGGTTTCCTTTCTAGGAGAATTCATGCACAATGAATAATCTGAAGATTTTGGATTTAATAGCGAACATTTGGACGTTTATAGGCTATTGCATAATATGACTTGCATGATAGTGCATTTTATGAAATGGTTTGTAGAATTTTTGGTCGGTTTTTCCACGTTATACAGTACGTCTGTTATTGAGAGACGGATAGAATGTATTCCTGGCATCGTATCTGACAACCAAAAATAGTACATAAGGTAGACCAATTAACCAAGCACTTTCTTATCTTTTGCTTGAGTAAACATTGACGAACACTGGAAGACGCCACGTCGATCTCTGTAATTCTGACTGCTCTTTTTTATTTCTATGTCAGACGAACAAATCGAAACTTGTGTCACGCTTCTGTGACTCTGCTTTACTGTGATAGCAGCTTACAAACGTTGGTTTTGTACTGAATCTTCCGTTGTTATCCTGCAATTTTCTGCCCGGAACTCACTCGTCACACGTCTTAATTATCGAAGCAGGCAATCGTTACCAGTCACTGAATACATAATTATTTGCAATCATCGCACGGAGAAGTTGCTGCAGCAGCTAGGTATAAGCTGAACAAAATGACGCGTTCAAATCCTGATTTTGAATTCGTCTATCTTATAATACGCGTACTGTGGTGCAAAAGACGTACAATCTGACTTCACTTTGTCCCAAATGTCTTCATTCAAGTACGCATCTGTCACTTCTTGTGACGTAGAAAGGTCATTTTCTGTGCTTAAGAATGTGCTGACAGATAAACGGATGAATTTAAATCAAGATAATTTGGAGAAAGTTTTTGTATAAGGTTTAAAAAGGAACTGAATTTTGACAGTGCATATTTCCCAATTTATTGTGCATCTTTTGCCATATGATAGTGCATGAATGCACGCATATTTTGAGATCTGATATTGCATGGAAATCCGGACTGTACTGATAAGTAATTTGATACCTCGCACCTTTATTTTATCAGCGCTGGAGTCAGCCAATCAGGTCACTTCGCGGGCGAATTCAAATGGACTTTGTGAGGCGGTGTTGCTAAATCTGTAAATTTCAGCCTTCAAGCAATTTGTCTCCAGGTGGATCATGCTGCGCTTACCCTCATCCGAGTGTCAAACGTTGCATCATTGTCTGGTGTGATAAGTGATACAACATACTTAAAATGCGTGATTTCCTGTAAGGTCTGATCGTCGATGGTGATGATGCCAATAATTTGATGGCAACATTCTAGATATTCAGACTTTTGGATGTTGAGTCACAGCCTATTATCATACAGCCTCTTTATCCAGCTTTCCACTTGCTGTTGAAGAGCAAGGCTGCACTCTTTTGAAAGTACCACATCATCCATATATAGGAAAGTTCAGGGATACGGACATTGAAGTTGAGCCATTGCTGCATCGAAATAAGGTTGAAGATAAGGGGGGAGATGATGGTGAGAACCCAGCAAGACGTCGATTCAGGTTTATCTTCTTTCAAATCTGCCTTGGGTCACTGGTTTTCCACTTTTATATAAGACTGTGTTTAACTAAGTGAAAAATCCACAGGTACCTTCATCCTAGGGATATGAGCTACGAATTTTAGGTAAATAAATATAATAAAGTATGAGAATGTATTATTCATTTATTTCTAAAAATTACAATCCTTTTCTTAATTATCGTTATCCGGTCGATTCGATTAGCAGTTTGCCTTTGTCTACCACTACCAGCGCTAATGGGAAGGCCTTACAACTACATTCGGGGTGTACATTTTTCAAAAAAAAAACCGCCTGAGGGCATAGAACCAAGGAAAACATTACAGAAAAATTTACGTAAATAATTAATTTGGCTAGGATTTGAATCAGAAAGAAAACTAGTAAAGAAACAAGTGATTTTAGGATGTTTTCTCTGAATTGCATTTAATCCGGAAGTGATTTTCGAAATGTCCTTTTTTTTTAGTTTGATAGAACTAACCAAGACACAATTTAAATCCTTTCCGGGCCCTTTAGCCTTCCAACCTTCGGCAAATTGAGAAAATTGCTTAAATTTACGTTCTTCGTTGTATTTTATCTGCGAAGAAATTTTTTCGACATTAAAATTGCAATGTATTTGAAGAAAAATCGATTACATGAAATGTTTTTAAACCAAAATATCAATAATTACACTGAGTTACAAAATGAATTTTTTTTCGAGGCTTTTAGTTTTGATAGGTGATTGTAATGTAGTTTTGCCTCCTGTTTATGAATCTGAAATCAAATTTTATGAATCACGTAAGGATTTTACAGAATTTCATATTAAGTATTTACTTAATCTATAATATCACTTACAGCGAAGTTTGGGAATTAAACACCAGTAAAGTAACTATAACTAAAATAAAAAAAGAATCCAGAAAACAATTTATTATTTACCTTGTTTGTGAACATATAAAATTAAATTCTACAAATAGCAAGTCCAGGATACAATTTTCATGACTTAAACTCTCTTCCTTCTGCTGCGGAAGTGTGATCTTCGTGATCGTCTGACGTGTTGCAACTCCGGATTATCCCTCTTCATAGACCAGCAATAGTCAGCTAACATCACAGCATTCCACCTGCCCTGATAACGTGTTTCTATCTCTTCCGTGTCCTGGTGGAACCGCTCCCCACGTTCTTCACTAAAATCTCTTAAGTTTTCAGGGAAGAAGTCGAGGTGACTATGAAGGAAATGTAGCTTGATACTCATATTACAACCTAAATTTTTCATAGCCATCAACATATCTTCTACGATTTTCTTGAAATCCGGGTGCTTCCTGTTCCCCGAAAAACCGTTTATCACATTCTTGAAACCTATCCAAGCCAATCTTTCCTCAAAGGTTATCAACGCCTCAAATTGTTCATCTGTCGTAAGGCTCCGTATCTGTGGTCCCACAAAGATTCCTTCTTTTAGTTTCGCATCAGACAGGAAAGAGAATTTCTGATAGATGTACTTAAAACAGTCACCATCTTTATTCAATCACTTTACGAACTGTTTCATGAGGTGGCAGAATGATTTTTTCTCGTTTCACCAAACATGATCTTATTATATTCTTGTCTCCTGGATCCATTGTTGTTCTAGATGGCCATTACTTTCTAACCCAGTGTGCATCACGTCTACGGCTGTTCCACAGCCAGAGGAAACATGGATACTTTGTGTAACCTGACTGTTGTCCAAGAAGCATTCCTATAACTTTTAGATCACCACATACTGTACAATCCATTCGCGCTCTGAATACTTAATTGACGTTAATAACATTGCAAGGGTTTCATAGTTTTCCTTCAAGACGTAAGAATACGCTACAGGTATCGAACCATACTTATTGGTGATGTGTAAGAGTACAGCTTTGATATTGTTTACGGTTCCATCGATAAATAACCTCCATTCATTCTTGTTGTATGTAATTCCGTATTTTGATACTACTCTCTCAATGTTCTTACAGTAAACAAGAGGACCCTCTTCAGTGAAGTACTCACGAAATTCTGCTTCTCTTGTTCGGTACCAGGAAAATGTTGTACCTGGAGCTAGCAGTCTTTTCTCCTTTAAACGAGAACCCAGGATTTGTGACAACTCCTTTGAGAGACCCAGATCTCTTACCAAGTGGTTTAGTTCACATTGAATAAACAACTCTGGTTGTAGCTCTTCTGTAGTTATCAAGACTTCATCGCTGTCATTAGAACCAGACGATGATGATGATGATGACGATGATGATTGCAGGGTTGCTGGTGGGTTACGCACAGGAATGTCAGGTCCATGTGGTACAGGTCTGATTGCTGATTTCAGGTTTGGATACGCAATGCTTTTAATACTTTTCTTGTTATGGCCTTCAACTTTTACCATACAAAAATAACAACCATCGGTGTGATTTGTTTGCTCTCTCCACACCATCGGAATTCCAAAAGGTAACGACTTCTGCTTCCCCTAAGTTCCTTTTCTTAATCCCGTAACACACGTATGACACACGCTGTGCGGCGCAAACCTTTTATCTTGGTCGCCTAACTTGACACCGAAATATGCCAGGTAAGATTTCTGTACGAATGAGGTTATGTTCTCTCTTCTCGATTTCAAAGTCAATGAGCCGCAAATGAAACAAAAGGATTTGGGATTGTTTTCACACTGTCGTCTTGAGGAACTCGCCATTTGTAGACTGATTTGCACTTGTAATATGTATTAAATAGCTATTTAGAGCACGTTTCCGAACGAAACTAAACCAGTCGCATTGTTCCTCTGTAAACATAGACATCAGATTGTCGATTTTACCGCACTTGATCGTTTTCGATCACTCTAATGTACATATTATATCGATCAGTGCACATTGTTACGCGCGAATGAAAAAAAAAGGAAAATTGCGTAATTACATAAAAAAACTGTGAGTGTTACAGGAAACCATATTTGTAAACAGCTCTAAAAAGTGATCTAAACACACCCCTTTTCATGTAAAGCACAAAAATGATGTTACCCAGTGTTATTAATAATTACCGAGCCCCTGTTCACAGTGTTCCTGATCTTGAAACCAGTAATGTAACAATTTAGGGGATTGAAAACGGACCATCGGTACAGTAAAGCACAATGCTAACCCCAAGAACCACGGCGTATATAAAGTGACACATTTCTGAAAGTCTACAATTTCCTAACTTAGCGGTTTCGCAATATGGGATCATTAGTTGCTGATGTGAGTAGCACCCGTACGTGTCACGTAGCACACGTCCCTGCCAAGGTTAGGGACATCGGACAACGACCGATAAGTGCTATATACACAGCTCTACGTCTATTGGTGTTTGAACTGAGGCGTGAGATGGGGGCGCGTCGGCGGCTTAAGAAAAGCAATTTTCTGTATTGTA
Organism: Anabrus simplex; assembly: GCF_040414725.1. NCBI lineage: Eukaryota > Metazoa > Arthropoda > Insecta > Orthoptera > Tettigoniidae > Anabrus > Anabrus simplex. Next base: position 70,857,124 of record NC_090275.1, on the reverse strand, counting down.
TTAACTTTTCAGCACAGCACCAGCATGAACATGAACTTCCCAGTGGAAATAACCTTCGTAATACTCAGTCCTGTATTTGTATTATTATTATTATTATTATTACTTATTCGCTTAGACTCTCGAGGTCCACATTAAGTGAAATTTGCTTCTTTTGAGCCCAGAGTTCCCCCTTCTTTCTGAGTGGGCCTTATTGCGTTCCTCTGTCCGAGGGAAACCATGTCTTCTTTCCGAGTTCGTTTCGATGTAGGCCATTCGTCACTATCTTTTAACCGGGAGAGTTGGCTGTGCGGCTAGGGGCGTGCAGCTGTGAGCTTGCATCCGGAAGACAGTGGGGTCGAACCCCACTGTCGACAGCCTTGAAGGCGGTTTTCCGTGGTTTCCCATTTTCACACCAGTCAAAGTTAGAACTGTACCTTAATTAAGGCCACGGCCGATTTCTCACCACTCCTAGGCCTTTTCTATCCCATCGTCGCCATAAGACCTACCTGTGTCTGTACGACGTAAAGCAAGTTATAAAGAAATAAAAATCACTATCTTTTTTCGGAAACGACCTCTGTCAAAGGCGTATTCCGGTTTGGTCTGCAGCAGTTGAAGGTCGTCTTTGGTGTTTCTAAATCAAGGCATCGTAGTTTTAGGTTTTGAATCAAATAGGCGAAAGATCTGTTTCGTCAGTTTGTTTCCGCCCAATCGTTTGAGGCGACCGTAAAGTCGTGCCCGTCTTCTGAGGATCCTGTCTATAAATTTCTATATTTTGATATAGAATTCCTTGTTGGATCTTTTCTGGTGGTTGCTGTTCCTCTAGTCGGATCCCTTGATTCCGCTAATTATTCTGCGCTCCTTTTTCTCCAGTTCTCCGAGGAGTACTTCACTGGCATTTAAGGTTAGGATTTCGGCTGCATACATAACTAATGGCTTCAGAACCGCTTCATAGTGACATATCTTAGTGCTTTGGGAAAGGAATTTTTGTTGTAGATCGCGTGTGACGTTTGATAGGCTATTTCAAGTGTGCGCATTCGTTCCCTAATGTGCTTCCTTACCCAGTCCATTTTTCATGATGAACTCATCCAGGTTCTTATATTTTTCTACTCGCCTGAAGTCCCCCCCGTATTTCGTCCGAAATTTTGATGGTGCATCTTTGAGGTTGGTTATCGTGGCTCGCACAGGGATAAGAAGCATGAGGGATGGATGACTGGACATAGAATTAACTAGAGCAGTTCCGCCTGAGAACCTTTTGGCTGTCTTCAAAGTATTTACACCGAGTTGCCCCGATGTGGGCTTATCTATTGATGAACAGTTATAGGGCTCACTGTTTCCAAAGGGAACTAACACGAGAACAAACTTACGCACCGAAAGTAAATATGCAGGGGTATAAATTTTCACCCCATGCAAGGTTGAATGGGATCCGACAGAGGGTCAACACCCTTCGTTCCCTTACATTACCTATTTCCCCTTAGGGAATAAAACAGAGTTCTCATCATCATCATCATCATCATCATCATCATCATCATCATCATCATCATCATCATCTGTTTACCCTCCAGGTTCGGCTTTTCCCTCGGACTCAGCGAGGGATCCCACATCTACCGCCTCAAGGGCAGTGTCCTGGAGCTTCAGACTCTTGGTCGGGGGATACAACTGGGGAGAATGAGCAGTACCTCGCCCAGGCGGCCTCACCTCCTATGCTCAACAGGGGCCTTGTGGAGGGATGGGAAGATTGGGAGGGATAGACAAGGAAGAGGGAAGGAAGCGGCCGTGGCCTTAAGTTACGTACCATCCCGGCATTCGCCTGGAGGAGAAGTAGGAAACCACGGAAAACCACTTCGAGGATGGCTGAGGTGGGAATCGAACCCACCTCTACTCAGTTGACCTTCCGAGGCTGAGTGGACCCCGTTCCAGCCCTCGAACCACTTTTCAAATTTTCGTGGCAAAGCCGGGAATCGAACCCGGACCTCCGGGGGTGGCAGCTAATCACGCTAACCACTACACCACAGAGGCGGACCAGAGTTCTCATACTTGCCGAAAATTCTACATTTTAACAGCCAGATTTAGAAATTTAAATTAAATAAAAGAAGTTTGAAACTTTCTCCTCACGCTATCCACAGTAGCTATCGATATCCAGGAAAATTCTGTCATTGCCTTGAGTCGCTGAGCCTTTCTCACGCACAAATTCCTCACAACAAATTTTGAAATTTTATTTTTGATTTTTCCTGGTTTAAAATTTAAGAAATAGAAAACTTGAATGAATAACAACAATATTAATGAGCTCGTCAATTCTAACAATATAGGGGACTTAGAAGTCCGAACATCAGGTACAAAACTTGAGATAATGATCAATTTGCTGATTTACATAGAAAAGAGTCTTATTGCTCTTGATGGAAACAATTCTTCACAAGAACATGTTTTGCTCCGAACATTTATCCAACATACGAGTCTGCGCTCCAAAAGGTACCATAGTCCAGTCTCGCAGAGGCATCCATTTCTTATGGCGCACTTAAGTTCCACCTGACAGCCTATCGGCTGTCCTCAATTAAAGTATTTACACCCAGTTGCCCCGATGTGTGGTTATTATTGCTCAACAGTTAGAGGGCTCACTGTTCCCAAAGGGAACTAACACCAGAACAAACTTACACACCAAAAATAAATATTCAGGGGCACAGATGCCCCTACTAAGTGGCCTTAGTGTAAAAAGAAATAGATTGCACATTACCGACCATAAACAAAAGACTAGGAGGCGAAAAACTTGCCCTCCTTGTAGAAATAGCTAAAACCATAAGTGGGCTTATGGCCCAAAGATACAAAGAATAAACCTATACTATGCCGGGGTGACTAAATGAGAAATATTAATGCCAAAAAGATTTGCGAAATTTAGAGGTTTTTGAAAACTTAAGTCACCCCATGCAAGGTTTAATGAGATTCGACAGAGGGTCGACACTCTTCGGAGTCCTCAGACTTGCTGCATAATTCTACATTTGAACCACCAAATTTAGAAATTTTAATGAAATGAAAAGACAAAGACAAAGACATCTCCGTACAAACCACGAAGGCCCTTGGAGGAGTGGAAGGTAAAGGCTTCCACCATTGTTGACCGCGGCACGTGATGGGGTAGACTGGTTAGCTCTATGCCCGGCCGCCTTTGCCCCCAGGAATTAACCTGGTACTCATTTTTGGTGTAGGCTGAGTGAACCTCAGGGCCATATGCACCTCCGGAAGTGGAAATCTTGTTTCTTAAATTTTGCGACTTCCTGACGGGGATTCGAACCCACGTCCTTCCGGAATGAAATAAAAGAGATATGAAATCTTCCCCTCACACTACCCACATATCTAGGAAAATCCTGCCATTACCTTGAGTCGTGGGCCTCCCTCACGCAGGCCGGGCCCCTGCTTCCCTAAAGACACGCCGCACTCACAGTCACTGGAGTAATTAAGACAATACGCCCCTAAAGCGCCCTGCTTTTATAATACGTTCAGGGCAAGCTTCCAGAAATTTTTACTGATAGGCTGGATTCCTATACACACCTCCGGTTTTAATTGGCTAAAGAAGATATATCCAAGAATCTGATAGGTTGATTACAATCGAGGAGGAACCAGCTGAAGCATTGACAACTTTGGTACAGAAAAAAAATCCAAAGAATCAGGTTAACAAACCTCAAAATTACACATTTCCTTGTGGAATAATTAGAGTTTATTCCGCTAGAGGGAGCAGTTAAACCGATGGTAGAGAATCTAATAGTTGAAGACCAGAATAACTTGTAGTACACCAGCTGAAGTTCGTTTACATAGATGACGTTAGAGAAGGCGCGCGATTTAACTGGCCGGGGAAGGCGTACCCCCGGTACAATTATTATTATTATTATTATTATTATTATTATTATTATTATTATTATTATTATTATTACTGTATTATTACTGTATTATTACAGTCCGCCTCGTGTCGAAGGTCGTTAAGGCATGAAGTCCGTTTTGTGCGACACCGTGGTCAGCCGTTTCGAGTCCCATTGGTGGAAAAAAATTCACCTCCAGAATGATGGCATGGCCCTCAGGGTAGAAGCAGTGATATACAATTTCTAATCACCTAGATTGCGTGTCAAAAGCCTGGATTCAATTCCAGACTTCTCCGCAGTGTTCATAGGGAGTGAGGGCATATCAGATTGTTGATGATGGTATTCGTCCGTCGGACGGTGACGTTAAGCCTTGGCCAGACTCTTGGTGTTATTCGACGGGAGTAGGCTACGTGCCGACACCGGGATTGACCCTCTCCCTACCTCATTATTATCATTGCACATAAAGACTCGCAGGTCGTCAATGGACGTCAAATAGAAGGACATTTACCAGCTGAGCCGAACATGTCCTCGGACACTCCCGGCACTAAAAGCCGAACAATAAATAAATAAATAAATGAATAAATAAATAAATAAATAAATAAATAAATAAATAAATAAATAAATAAATAAATAAATAAATAAATAAATAAATAAATAATATTATATAATGAATTTTGCTCTCTAAGGAGTACGTAGAACCATTAATTATCAATGGTCTTCTTGTTATTCTTATCTTCCCAAAACTTCCTCATCCTTTCATTACAGCCTTGTCTTCTCGTGTCCAAGCAGTTTTGAGTTGCAAGCTCCTGGCTGTTGGGTTCTTGGACGTGAACGTATGACAATTGATTTTCTGTCTGAATATGGTCCGTGTAGTTGCCAGTGGGTCAGTATTAATTTCCGCAAGGTCGCTTTGAGTGTCTACCAACCAGCGTAATTAGGCTTGTCGCGTTCCGTTAATAATGAAGAAGATTTCTTTTTTCGGAGAGTCACGAATCGTCAATTCATGGATTATGACCGTAACATTTCATACGCCTCTTCTTCAGTGCAACTGAGGGGAATCGCTCAGTCATAGAATACAGTTCTTCTGAGCTTTTACACATCCAGATACCATCTTGAAACTTGGGTCCAAATACCTTGCTGAGTATCTGCAGTTTTATCTTCGTCTTCTTCTTCTCCTTATTATTATTATTATTATTAAGTCCGGTTCAATGATTGAGTGGTCAGCGTTTTGGCTTTCGGTCCTCGGGCCTCCGGGTGCGATTCTCGATCGGGTTGAGTTATTTTAATCTTATACGGTGAATTCCCTTGCCCCTGGATCACGGCCTACAAGCCCAAAATATACAGACGTTGTCTAGAACGCCGGCCGCCAAAGCCTCAACTGCTATAAATATGCACCGTGATTCCCTATCTCTTACGCCATCTTTCATCAAGTAGGGTTAAATATACCCTAATCCTGGGTTTCTTAACTCCGAGTTAATGTTTTAACTCGTTCTTGCCGCTCACGCGTTTCGCCGAGGATTAGCTAACACCGTATTAACCCCTTTAACAGCTACCGTAGCAACCAGGGAGACTGTGACTGGTAATCAGAGGTTATGAAGACTCTTCTTGTGTGGTTCTGTTGTTTCTTTTTAACGTGGACTGTCCGACTCGTTGGCTGAACGGTCAGCGTACTGGCCTTCGGTTCAGAGGGTCCCGGGTTCGAATCCCGGCCGGGTCGGGGATTTTAACCTTAATTGGTTAATTCCAACGGCACGGGGGCCTCACCACGACGCGCAGGTCGCCTACGGGAGTCAAATAGAAAGACCTGCACCTGGCGAGCCGAACCCGTCCTGGGATACCCCGGCACTAAAAGCCATACGACATTTCATTTCAACGTGGACTTACGTTTCTCGTACATGGAAATAAAAAAATTAACACGCTTTTAGTGTTTGGGTAGAACGCGAATATCACCAAGAGTATTTAACTTACGATTATGTTTAATGTCTCAGTTGACAGGTAAAAGAGGAGGCTATCTGTTGCAAAAACAAAAACAAAAATCTAAAACATAGTTTTCATGGAATAGCACTTCAAAGTAAGGCAAACTTTGTGCTAAATATGTGACGTCACACGCATACTCTGTTATACCGCCAATTTCTTTACATGGTATTTTGTTTTCTTCCGCAGTTCCATGGTAGCCTAAATGATTTTTTTCGTGATGTGGCTGATAGTGAACGAAAAAGTGGAAGAGATTCGGAAGAGAGAGGTATTCAAATGTCTTTCTACTTTATAAAAACACGTTACTCTCTCAGTTTGTCTTTAAATATCAGGGCGTTATAGAATACAGTAAGACTGCTGGTGTGGTATTACAAAAGATAAAGAGGACACACGGTAAAAAAAACTGGTTAATTTCACTTCCCACGTACTGTTGTTATTTACACAGCAAAACCAAACTATAGAATTTACTCTAGGAATAAGATTCGCAGCAAGAAATGTTTTATAATTTTTATAATGTGTGTGTGACACAGTTGTTGGCTTCTTGGTTTCTTCTTCTTATGACGCCGTCTCCCTCCGAAGATTGGCGATCCAATTGATTATGATTACACGCGAAACGGCAGCACGGAAGATTTCTATCGACGTATGTCCATACCACCGCCGCAAGTCTTTCAGCCAGGAATTTCTCCGTCTTACTACAGGTCTTTTCCCATCAATCTTCCCTTGAATGATCAGTCGGAGAAGTTCGTATCGTTCATCTCTCATGATGTGCCCGAGGTAGCTGATCTTACGCCCCTTGATGGTTATGAGAAGCTCTTTCTTCTTGTTCAAGATGTTGAGGACTTCTTCATTTGTCTTCTTTTCTATCCAAGATATTCGGAGTATTCTTCTGTATAAGTACATTCCGAAAGATTCAATCCGCTTCTCCAATAAAGGGCTAGGCGTCCATACTTCGAAACCATACAGAAGGACAGGAAATACATAAAGTAGCCTTCGAACTTTGAGCTGGAGGTTGAGTTATCGGCTGGTGAATAAGGTCCTCATGGTAATGAACATATTTTTTGCTTGTCCAGTCCTGGATAAGATTTCACATTTTGAATCACAATGCTGGTTCACTAGAGTTCCAAGATATTTGATGGAAGATACTTGTTGGACGATGTTGTTGTTGATGTAAAGGGAGGTCTGTTTTGGTGTTTTCGAGAATACAATCAGCTTGGTTTTGTTAATATTCAAGGATAAACAAAAGTTTAGAAAATTCATATCGATTGATCATATTATCGATTCAATTCAGATTTCATTACCATTCAGTTGGCAGTACTATCGGAACCGGGAGAGCTCCTTCCTTACTCCTCAAACCCGTACACAAATCTATCGCTAAAAAGTGCGCAGATAATATGTATTTCGTACCCGCACAAGGTACGGCGGGTCTCCTAGACCAGTGGAGAGAGAGCTATTTGCTTTACGTCGCACCTATACAGATATGTCTTATAGCGACGATGGGATAGGAAAGGCCTAGGAATTAGAAGGAAGCGGCCGTGGCCTTAATTAAGGTATATCCCCGGCATTTGCCTGGTGTGAAAATGGGAAACCACGGAAAACCATCTTCAGGGCTGCCGACAGTGGGGCTCGAACCCACTATCTCCCGATTACTGGATACTGGGCGCACTTAAGCGACTACAGCTATCGAGCTCGGTCTAGACCAGTGGTATTCAAGCATTTGGTTTGGCGTACCCCCAAAATCCAATTGTTTTAAATTTGTACCCCCGAAGTACGTGTATATTGCGATTAAACCGGAAATAACAAATGATTGTTGCTGAATGCCTAATTATATTAACTATAATAATACTAATAATAATAATAATAATCTTCTTCTTAATCTTCTTCTTCCCCAGGCTAGCCCGCTTGCACAAGGTCTCTGCATTCACTGAGGCATGAAAGATTTGTGGCCGGGGAATTAAGGTCGCATGCCCGTCCTGACACCACGGGATTTTCAACTGAAAATCCCACCCCAGAAACATAGGGAATCAAAGCACATTCGCCGGGATGACAGGCAAGCAGCTAAGCAGCTGCACCATCCTCTTCCTCAATAATGTACTGTGTATATATCGTCGCTTGGAAAATGAAATCTCATAATTTCTTCGGAGTAAACTGTACTGAAGAAGCCCAAAGCTAAGCAGTGAGCAACAGCCGAAGAATTGTTGCTGTCATATTCAGTGCTTAACGATAGCCCAATTATTCGACCATTGGAGTCTTCTCTTGTTGCATGGCCAGAATTCTTTTTATACCCACGGATATCCTGCACAATGCCTTTCTCAGCATAAAAAACGGAAAGTGTTTGGCTACATATCAGACATAAAGGGGCCCATTCACAGTCGAGCCGGTTGGCGAGCCCGTCCATGTATAAAATCCACACCCCGAACCCGACTGGCTCGACGGTGACCATACACTGGCGAACCCGTTGGCGGACCAGTCCGCCAGTCTGTATTGCAAATAGTATGTGCATTGCCTAGTTTTTGTTATAGAGAAAGTGGGTTCGAATCCCACTGTCGGCAGCCCTGAAGATGGTTTTCCCTTGGTTTTCCATTTTCACACGAGGCAAATGCTGGGACTGTACCTTAATTAAGGCCACGACCGCTTCCTTCCAACTCCTAGGACTTTCCTATCCCATCGTCGCCATAAGACCTATCTGTGTCGGTGCGACGTAAAGCCACTAGCAAAAAAACGTTTTAGTTATGGCCCAACGAAAACATTCCAAAGTGGCTGTAGCTGTTGCAGAATTTGTGCAATGATGAAGTAAAGAAGAAAAAACGTGTGTGAATGAAGGAATGGTTGAGAGATAAACTAGGATTTTCTCACGTTAGCCTATTAAGAACTCTGTGCGTACAAGAACCTGCAGATTATAAGAACTTTCTGCATATGGATAGCGACAGTTTTTGCGAAAAATTGTTGGAGTTGATTCGGCCAAACAGAGAAACAGGAGACACACATGAGAGATACCATCTGTGCTGAAGAGAGGTTAATTGTAACATTGCGATTTCTAGCGACAGGGAAAAGTTATCTCCTCAGCTACTTGGAAAAATCATTCCTGAGACGTGTTGGGCAATCTTCGATACGTTGCAGTCGGAATATTTGCACGTAAGTGGGCCTACACAATTTTGATTGTGATGTATTATAAGATCGTTTTTATAAAACAAACGTAATATTCTTTTGAAAGTGATTAGTTTGGGAAATGTTATTTCACTACTAATTATGAAATACAGAAAATTCCACTACTGTAGTAATGTATGATACATACTTACAGTATTAACAAGTTAAGTGTAGAGGCGCGAGAGTCATATACGTCATAGCACAATGGTCTATAGGCTAATAATATTTGTACGAGAGTATCGGGAGACCATGGATTCTTCTTCTTCAAATTACTATTATTACTATTACTATTATTATTGTTGTTATTGTTATTATTATTATTATTATTATTAGTGTTCGAATGTCGCACTAACACATGGAAGGCATTGCGTGACGTGATGGGAAAGCTCCAGGACTCGCCCGGTACATTTCAATAAATTCTTCCCGGAACTCCTTATTCTTCTCAAAAGTCATTGTTGTTTGAGGTAGGCATAATTAACTCACACAGAAACCAAATTAAGCTACAGACGAAACCACAGTGAGCCGGTCAGGTAGTGGCCATACACACACTGACGGGTTGGCGAACCGGTCGGGTTCGCTGGTTTAGCAGTCGAACCGCCAACACGGACCCAACCTCGAGCCCAACCCTCAACAACCCCCCATACACCTTCGAGCCGGTCAGTGCGACCAAGGTCACGAACGGGCTCGCCAACCCGCTCGACTGTGAATGGGCCCCTTAAGAGTAATCCCCAAGCAGGAACTGACGTAAGAATGCGGAAATTCCCGTATAGTGATGGGAATGTTGCAACAGTTCCTTTTATAGGCCACGGCCACTCCCCTCTCGCCTTCACCGCAACACATTTCCTTGCCTGATTGCAGTCGTCGCCCTCTCGGAGGCTCGCCTTTCCACACCAGGGTACAGAATGAAAACATAATATATGTATTTTCACGAGAGTTTAATCCTGATGTAAACATGGTATGTCCACGCCTCCGCCAAAGAAAGAGCTGTGATCCGCTAAGCGTGGAGTGCCGACCTCCACCCCGTCAACGTCTCGTGTTCGGACGTACAGGGCTGCGCATCGCATACGACAACAGTGCGAAGATCTAAACTTCTGAATAAACGACTAAACCTGGATTCTGCTCACTTACATTATTGAACACATTCACAATGCACTGCCTGTAGTTACTTCTGAGCGGTTTTCCACTTTTGTGCTTCACTACACGCGATGGTCCTACCTCTTGCTCCATTTCTCTCACTATGAATACTCGCTGACTGCTGCTGCAAGATGCAACACCTTATCTCCACGCTGTACAGCTTGGGACTTTCCCTCACTACGAGAAGACTCCCTGTATTACACCACGCCTTGTGCCTTCATTTCTCGTCATTTAATCACTATTTTATTAAAACAAAACCATATATATATTGAGGCATGAGTGATGCTTGTACTACCATTGCTTTATGCAGCCAGTCCCTGTTATGAATGGTGTGAAAATATCGCTCATAGGGTCGGTTGGTGCATGCATTTTAGTGGGATTGGCAGACTGATGTGTAATAGCGGCGGCTGGCTCGGTGAGGAAAGCAACGGGAAACTACCTCACTCCTCATTTCCCTAGTACGCCTCTTCAGTGACGCCTAGGCTATTTATGACAGATGTTGTCGGAGCTGCAGAGGATCAAACCAGCCTTCGGGATGAATACCCAACATACATATATATATACTAGTAAAAATATTTTAATTTCATTACGTACTCTTCCAAACTCTCTAAATGTAATTAAATTAAATTAAATTAAATTAATGCGACGTACTACTTTTCTTCGAGCTCACATAAGGTCGAGTGAGTGCGACGGTTGCTTCTCCAATCAACAACGTCCATATCCACGTGCTTAGGCAAGGTGCTTCGCCTATTTGTTTACATCAGGATTAAACTCTCGCGAACATTTACGAGTTTGTGAAGCACGTAAGACATGTATAAACTGACACAAATTTTAGATGAATAGTTCAGGAAGGGGAATCTCTGCAGTGGTAGACAGAAACACTAAATCATAATAAGATTTTTTTTTAATGAGCTGGCTCAACGCTTTTTCTGGACAGCTCACCGAAAGCTGGTAGAAGCTACGATAAATTCGCGTACCACTTGAGTCGAACCTGCATACTCCTAGTGGTCCGCATACCACACTTTGAACACCACTGTCCTAGACGGTAACGCCGTCTTTCAGGTCAGGAGATTCGTGGCAGTGGTGTGATTTTCGGAGAAGGTAAGGTGGGTTGCATTAGCGCAGGAGAATGGAAAATCACTCAGGACAGTCGACAGTGGGGAGCAGCCCCTCTCTCTCTCCTGAATACTGAGGCGTAGAACCACAGTAAAGCCGGGGCACAGGTTCTCTGCTCGGTTGGTCGGCCGAAGTGCTACGGTGACTGTAGGGAAACTTATTTTGCTGGCATTATATTACTGTTGTTTACAAAGGAAAAGTATTACGTGTGCATAATTCTGGACGTCAGAGGTAAACTATTGTGAAAAATGAAATTCCACAGCCTGTTTCCAGTCATTTGACCGGGTCAGGAATGGAATGAATGAAGTCCCCTTCTAGCGGCGAGGATGGGAATTGTGCCGGCTGCCGAGGCCTGTCGCACTCCTCTGGGGCAGTGATTAATTAATGATTGATGAAATTAAATGAGATTGGAGAGTGTTGCTGGAATGAAAGATGACAGGGAAAACCTGAGCGCGCGGAGAAAAACCTGTCCCGCCTCCGCTTTGTCCAGCACAAAACTCACATGGAGTGACCGGGATTTGAACCACGAAACCCAGCGGTGAGAGGCCGGCGCGCTGCCGCCTGAGCCATGGAGGCTTCAGGTAAGCTATCGTAAGAGACAATATAAGGATTGCCGCGGGCGGCATAAAGTTGAACGTAGAATGTTTAATGGTTCAACCCTTGATAGCATTTTCTGTTTGGCAATCTGCATCCATATAAATCATTCATCACATCGCAACACCCATTTCCGAGACACGAAATGGCACATGAAGAAGATGACGATGCCGCATACTGCTAGGCCTCATCACTCTCAGGCCGGATATTTTAGAGTTAGCAGAGCGGATGTGGCGTAATACACGATAATGAGGTGGAGATACAGGATGTAGATGTCTGCTTGACAGAGTTGTTTGTAAACAAGGCTACAGATGAAAGAGCTTGGATAAGAAATTACTCGATGGAAATGGTTCGTTCATTCATACTGCTGGGTGCTGCTGGGTTTGAGTTGGTGTATGCAGTCAAATTTGAATATACACTGACGGTGGATCGCTTTGATTTAAGAGCAGCGATTGTATTTCTTTATATTAAGCCCTGCTTTTTATTAACCAGTGCTCTGCACACTTCATACTTGTACCGGGTGGTACACCTCCACGCCGCTAATTCAAACTTTGCGCCAGTTGAAACTCCTCTACTGGAGGAAACCTGAACTTTATCTACTGTGTTAATTCTCAAGTGTCTCAGAAGAGACTTGTAAATTTTGAAGTTTCTGAACTGTGTCGTTTTCGATGTATTTTTGTTTCGCGTGTGGTAAGAAGTGTGAACATTCTCTTCTAGAGGACACTACTGAAGAATTACAATGGTGCACCCTAGTGCGAAGTGAAAGAACTGTTTTTTGGAGAAATTTTGAGTTCAAAAGTTTGTTCCTTGTTAAATTTCTTTCTGTTATTGTTTAAGTTGGCTGTATAACCCTGCTCTTTCCCCTTGTTTTGAATTTACCAATCCCGAATTTCTCTAATGAATTTTCCACCAATAATGTGTTTCTTCTTCATCTGGTGTAGGGGTTTTCGTTCTTAACCAATAAAATGATTGTGGGCGGGTGTTCTCATTCCTGAAACGCCTCGAACTTTCCCCGAGGGTATTTAAACTGCTGATTTTCGGGTCTCCGCGCCACTTCAGTAACATCTATCAGTGTGTAAAGTACGTAGCAGGGGGCGGGAAGCGCCTCTTTCTTCGGGCGGCAGTTCAGCCACCAGGTAATGGCCGTTTAATAACTTCTTTTCTTGCTAGCTCAGCAGTTTAACTCTCGGGGCAGGTCCGAAGCGTTTTACCATGTACCTTTTCCCTAAAATGTAAAGACACTTCGTATCAATTCTATCTTGTTAAACTACATATTGGGATAGAGAGTGCTTAACCCTCTCGAGCTCCCACTCATATTGCTTCGAGGTGAACTTATTTTCTCAACCGTTTCTTCTAGCGTAATGTAAATTGTCTTCTCATATAAGTCACCTCTTTAGTATGGGATTAGCCCTTGCATTAACGGCCTAGTGCCAAGTAGGTTTTAAACAAAATGTATTAGGAGTGCAGTTTCGCCTCCCCTCAAATTGGTATTGTCGAGGCCATGTAATATTTCTGTTTCTTCACTTAATAGGCCTCAGTAGGTTGGGTATCTTTTTACCCCTGTGTCTATGTCCTTGGAGGACAGCTTGAAAGTCGAGTTTGGTGCGGCCTTTGATAGGCTTAAACTTTGAGAGCGGATTGCTCTTTTGAAATTGATTTTGGGTGCCTAGAGGAGGCTTTATTTTGTAATTGGGAGCAAGTGCTCCTGAACATGATTGGGGTCTTCTGCCCCTGTGTCGAATCTTGTTTTTGGGTAAAGTTGGGCTAATTGCTCAAGAATTGTGAGTCCGGGGCTCGAAGCCCAAATCCTGTGAATACTGTAATTGTACATTTGTTGCCTTGCTACTCTGTACCTGCCATTCTTGTTATTTCTTGATTTGCTAAGAAAATATAACCTTGTTAAATTTTATCTTAACTTTAATTTCGTATTTTGAGACCTGTTCACCCCCGCACCTTCTTTCACCTCTGCACATCCACTATACACCGTAATAATACTGATTATCGAAGTCCTTTTTTTTCGTAGTTTATCCAAATGTTCTTAAATGCTGTAATTTATGAAAATGTAATTACCTTAAATTAATATTGCATTACGCTGAGCAAACTTATGAACATAACACTGCATTTTTTCTTGATGACGATCTACACTTATCTTACCTTAGTATCGGGTGTTACCACCCCTAGAGATGATTATGGCTTCCATCTTTCACGACATGCTAGCTAGAAGGTCCTGGATCGTTTCCTGGGGGGTGAGTGCCCACTCTTTCAGTAGTATTACCCGCATTTCATTGAGGGTGTCAAAGTTGCGACGCCGGACATTTCGGCCAAGCATATCGCACAGGTGTTCTACGGGATTGAGGTCTGGACTGTGAGGTGGCTAGTCGAGGGTTCGTATCTTGATGTCGCGTAGATATTCCGTTACGCAGCAAGCGGAATGCGGGGGTGGGGGGCGTGCATTATCATACATCAGGATGACATTTTCACGAACTAAGGTAGCATAGGGAATTACATGCTCTGCTAACACCTCTACGATGTAACGGCGTGCATTCGGAGCACCTCTATCGATGAAAAAATGTTCTATCGGGGCCTCAAATCTGATACCAGCCTATGCCATGATGGAGCCACCTCCAAATGGTGACCTCTCGGAGATGTTGCAAGGTGAATATCGCTCCCCACGCCTTCCCCACACTCCCTCTATACCATCAGGTGAGCGAAGGCAAAATCGCAACTCATCTGTGAACACTATCATTCACCGCTGCTCTATAGTCCAATTCCGATGTTGACGCGCAAACTGTGATCGAGCTGCTCTGTGCTTGAGGGGTTAAGCTGTGTACCAGTTGCAGGTCTTCTTGAGGTCAAATTGGCTGCTCAGAGTCTTCGTCTGACAGTCCTTGCAGTCACAGTGACATTTCTTACTGCCTCGAGTCGATTTCTGGCCTGGTCCGTAGTACTTCGGCGTTCTCTCAGGACTTGGATGGCCAGAAACCTATCGTCCCTAGCAGACGTAGACATCTGACGGCCTGATCCAGGTCTCTGTTGTAGCTAACAAGTTCATGAAATCGTCTTAGAGCAAGCTGGACGCTTCCATATGAGGCACGCATGGAATTAGCCGCATAACGAGTGCTGCATCCACCCTCCACCAACCCCGATACTCTTGCAACGTCTTCTGGGTTATGAAACATCTTAACTTGTCAAATGTGAAAGAGAAACCGAAATAAAATGTTCCTTTATGACAGATATTGTGTCTTACACTGATACTCCATCAATAGCTTCCGTCCCATTATCGTAAAACATAAAGGTTTATTGCTAGTCTATGCGATAAAATTGAGTGCCTAACACTCATGGGTTAATTTCTCTGGCATGGGGGCTGGGTGTATATGTCGTCTCCATCATCATTTCATCCCCATCACAACGCCCAGGTCGTCTACGGGTATCAAATCAAAAGATCTGCATCTGGCGAGCCAAAATTGTCTTCGGACACTCCCGGCACTAAAAGCCATACGCCATTTCATTTATTTTTGTCGGAAACAGTACCTTATTTTGACTGTTTTGCTCAGCACTAACCCATGCTCAATTATTTCCTGGAATGTTTCGCATTCCGTACAAATGTCAACACCATCAGCTCCGTGCAAGTACTGTATCACAACTTCCTGGTGACAGACTATGTGACGCTGGAGGGTAAGAGGGGAATCGCTCGCTCGGCCTTGGCCTTTTTTACTGACATCTATGCACCCGCGATGTAACTATCAGTGGAGTTAGCTGTCGACAGCAACGAGACTAGTGGCGATATTTTGAAATAAAAGGTGGTTCTAGAACTAACTCCGGCCGCCTCTTAATGATTTTAACTTTACTTTAGTATCACACTACTGATCATTTGAGCGGGATATTTCCCAATTGCGATGTATTTCTTAATACTAATAATATCTTCCTTCCTGCGAAACATACAAAAGTGTACCCATGTTACTGCAAAAATAAATTATACTTTGAAAACTATGTCTACTGTACGAATACTTATTTTACCCACAGACAATGCCACTTTGGACTACGAGGAATTACTGGAACGATTATGAACAGGGTAGAATGTTTAATGGTTCAGCCCTTGGTAGCATTTTCTGTTTGGCAATCAGCATCCATATAAATCATTCATCACTAAAGAACGACCATATATCTGTTGCAAATCTTATTTATGATCTCTAACCATCAAATTCTTCTCCAAAACTGTAGAATACACATTAGAAACAGCTTTAAGTGTAAAAATTAATACAATTAATGGAACAATTTCCTCCAATAATTGGTGTATAACAATTACGATTTCGGTTTTACAAAGTGATCCGCCACTGTGTATGCATTCAATTCCCAGGAGAGGATGTTAAAAATATCTCGACTTGTCGACAGTTCGAGATAATGAGATGTGTAAAATATTCATTATTAGGACTGCGTAATGTGTTTGGTGATTGACATAATCAATAGCTTCTTACCAAGGCACCCAGGGTTCGAATCCCAGCCGATTCCAGGATGGAATTTTCACCTGAATAATCACACGATGTCACAAATAGCATCTGTCAAACCACCAAAGAGTGTCAGGTTGAGTCCAGCTACCCCCACAAATACTGAGATAAGCTGAGAATTGCCTGTTATTATCAACAATAATGTTATTGAGTTTACGTCTCACCAACTGATTTTACGGTTATGGGAGTCGCCAAGGTGCCGGAATTTTACTCCTCAGGGTTTCCTTTACGTTCCAGGAAATCAATCGACACGAGACTGGCGCGTCTGAGCGCCTTGTTATATCACTGGGCTGAGCCAGGATTGAACTCACCAGATAGGGATCAGAAAGCCAGATTTTTTGTCTGACCCACTCAGCCCGAAAATATTCGACGAATACTTCCTTATCGCACGAATGAAAGAGTTCTGACATGATTATATCTACCCAGGAAGTAAGGTAAGGTAAGGGAGTATTCTGCCCGAAGGCAGGTCTAACCTCCGTGTGCCTGAGCCAGAGTTTACGTACGTTAGGGTGGCCAGTTCTTTTCCGTTCCTCCATTCCCTTACCCCCACCAACAGCGCGCGGTAACCCATCCAAATCTTGACTACGCCCAATGTTGCTTAACTTCGGAGATCTCACGGGAAGTGTTCTCAAGCAAATTAGTATGACAGCGTAACCCAGCGCATCTGCTACAGAACTAGAGGCAGATTATCATAATGTGGATAAATTATTCTTTTAATGGACATCGGTAAGTAAAAATACTTAAATTTCCTTTTTATTATTTAGGCTAGGAATACTCGGTAGGTACGTCAACCGTCTTTCCTTTGAAGTATCTTGGCAGATTTTTTGGGTTGGTATGACGGGGAAAGAAATTACTAGTTGGCAACACAAAGTCTAATCCTGTCAACTGACAAGTTATCTGATATGAGAGGTACTGAACTCTAGTAAAGAATATCTTCAAGACGACCATGTTGCACTCCAGTACCTACAGGCTGTCTAGCTCGGCAGAAATAATTGTTTTGGCAGGTTGCGCTTTTTATAAGCCGTATATGCGTTATAGGGTTTGCTTTTTGTTCCGTCCGTCAAACCTTGTGCAGTAAAGAGTGGTAAAGGAGGAATGTTGGTTTAGAAAACTCTGACAGAAATGAATCCCGGTCAACTGCTATAGCGTGGCCGTGCGGTTAGGGGTGCGCAGCTGTGAGCTTGCTCTAGGAAGGTAATGGGTTCGAACCCTACTGTCGGCAGCCCTGAAGATGGTTTGCCGTGGTTTTCCATGTTCACACCAAGAAAATGGTGAGACTCTACTTTAATTGAGACCACTCAGCCCTTTCTTATCTCACTGTTGCCATAAGACGTATCTTTGCCGGTGCGACGTATAGCAACTTGTAAAAACTGAGCTGCTTCAAAGGACGTTAGACATCTCTCTAAATAGTCAAACAATCTCGACAGATTGTTTTACCAGCACAGTCAACTTCGGCTACAATGAACCTCTACAGACTAAAATATTTGGTTCACTATAGGCGAAGTACCCTATAACCGAATATCTTCTTCTAGACAGAAGTAAACACGCGACGCGAAAATATATTATCTTCAAAATATTATAGACACATAAGGTATATTGCTGTAGAACTAGTACTGTACATTGTTCAATAAGAAAACAACAACTTTCATGCATTCTACTCGCGGTTATTGAGCCCTGAAGAAGTCTGTTATTTGCAGTTGCTTACGGTACACCGTTTTAATTAACATCTGCTTAGAAAACGAAGGAGGAGAATAGAGACAGAAGCGTTCATTGAACGACTCTCCTTCTTCCCTACCCGGTGATCCAAATGTGTCCAATGTGGTCAACACACTGACAAGGGCAGAATTGACACGGACAACAGAGAGAGAAGGTTTGCCTCTTCCCAACAAGAGGTTTGTCTTTTGTTTGGAGGAGAGTGGGGTGAGCAGTGGCGGTGGGCTCTCAGGAGCACAGGAGCACGTGAACACCCAGTTTTATTACATATTTACGCATTCATTCTTTTCTTTCGACCTGATTTCGACAATCGATCGAAAGCATTCGACAATCGACTTATATCGAAGCTCCGTTACACCGACAGTTGTTCGTTTTGACTGACAGTGCAGCGAGCACACTGGATAATGCGCTATTGTGCTGAAGACTATACGCATGCGCAAAGCAGATGACGTCATGGTTTTCTGCACTGATATTCCCATTAGCGAGGAGCACGGTAAGGTACGTGCCTTGTCGTCTAGAGCCACCCTCAACCCAGTGGCAGTATTACAGTTGACCACAAGGGTCCGCCACGTCCCCTATTATGGTTACCACAGCCTCCCAGGAGCTACTATTGCATTACATTACCGGCAGATTTCGCTAGTACCCTAATTCTGAATAGGCATTTTGGTGTCTGTTCAGACTCTTTTCCAGAAAGAGAACTGAATACAATGGCGCATATGTATCCCTGCCTAAATAAGATACAGCTGAAGACTGAACTAGAAGTATTGTATATGAGAAATGGCTTTCAGAAAGATGATGGGGCCATTTCCATGTTGCAGTTTCTGCTTGACAATGAACTAGATAGGGACACATTTCCACAAGTATGCGAATTACTCCGAATTGTTGTCACAACCCCAATTACGACAGCGGAGCCTGAGAGGTGTTTTTCTACTTTGAATACGAATTAAAACGTTTCTGAGGAACACCATGACTGGAGAACGACTGTCAGCGCTGGCTATGCTTGCTATTGAGAAGAGATTTGTCAACAACATCAGTGACTTCAATCGTAAAGTCATTGAGAAATTTGCGCGATTGAAAGACAGAAGGATTGCTTTCCTGTACAAATAATCAGCATTTACGTGAGTTGCTAATCTAAATCCTATCATTTAAATAAGCATGATCTAGTATTGTTGGTTGTACTGCATGCTAAATTGTTTAGAGTAGTGGCTATAATTTGCAAAATGAGAATAATTACCATGTGATACAGTAGAACCCTAACTAACCGAGATAATGTGGAGACTATTGGGGTCAATTCGGAAATAATTATTTTTAAAAAATTACCGGTAAATGCGGTACATATTCCTTCTATGCTTCTCGTCATACCCAGGTGAACTTCGTGCTGTTTAAAAACCAGGAATAGTGCTCGCATCCTTCAGTGTTCGCAGTGCAGTAAAGCTATTATGAATTTTACTATTGTTCTACACTAAGACAGCCGGCTCGCGGTGTAGGGGTAATATGCCTGCCTCTTACCCGGAGGCCCCGGGTTCGATTCCCGGCCAGGTCAGGGATTTTAACCTGGATCTGAGAGCTGGTTGGAGGTCCACTCAGTCTACGTGATTACAATTGAGGAGCTATCTGACGTTGAGATGACGGTCAAAAAAGCCAAGAATAACGGCCGAGAGTATTCGTCGTGCTAACCACACGACACCTCGTAATATGCAGACCACCGGGCTGAGCAGCAGTTGCTTGGTAGGCCATGAGGTTTGGTTTGGTTCTACACTAACACCCAGGTGAAATTCGTGCTGTTTAAAAACCAAGAATAGTGCTCGCATCCTTCAATAATCTCAGTGTAGTAAAGTTATTGTGAATTTTACTTTTGTTCTACACTAACAAATTAGTCTCGTATAAAATTTATCCTCGGTTACAGGGGTTCTACCAAAGTATTTGTGAAGAAGGAACCGTACAAGGAACTGTTAGTGAAATGATTTATGTACCTATGTTACTCTTTTGCTGGTTTGAGACATGAACAGAAATGTTGTGAACCTCCTAAAAATTTTGTCACGAGCCGCCACTGGGGGTGAGTCCCTTACCTCGCCTCATGGAGCTCCATCTGTTCTTAATTTTAGCAAAAAGAAGGAAGAAGAGAACTTAATACAGAAAAAGACATTATTTTAGAGTGCCAAGTACTGTGTAACATGATTGTCTTTAAATTAACATGGATATGTTTTAGGTCTGAGGGTCTGTCTGGAATTAGTGTCATCACTTTCCCCGACAACATTGTAACCATGGTAACCAGTGTTTGTCCATGTATACTAGGTTAGTAGCGCCATCTTCTCACTGTGCGCTTTCTTCCTGTAACTAAGAATTCGAGAAAATCTCGTATCAAGTAAACCCCGTTCTACTCCTCAGTCCAGAAGTAAAGTCCTTGAACTGGCCGGAAAACGACCCGAAGGCCTTGGAAAAAGAGACAGGAACGCTAGCTCCACACCACAGGGCTGGCTAATAATAATAATAATAATAATAATAATAATAATAATAATAATAATAATAATAATAATAATAATAATGTCCGCCTCTGTGGTGTAGTGGTTAGTGTGATTAGCTGCTACCCCTGAAGACCCGGGCTCGATTCCCGGTTCTGCCACGAAATTTGAAAAGTGGTTCGAGGGCTGGAACGGGGTCCACTCAGCCTCGGGAGGTCAACGCAGCCAACTTCGAAGTGATTTCCGTGGTTTACCAATTCTCCTCCAAGCAAATGCCGGGATTGCGCCGAACTTCAGGCCACGGCCGCTTCCTTTCCTTTTCCTTGTTTATCCCTTCCAATCTTCCCATTTCTCCACAAGGCTACTGTTCAGCATATCAGCTGAGGCAGCCTGGGCGAGGTACTAGTCCTCCACCCCAGTTTTATCCCTCCGACCCAAAATCTCACGCTCCAGGACACTCCCATTGAGGCGGTAGAGGTTGGATTCCTCGGTGAGTCCGAGGGAAAGTCAACCCTGGGGTGTAAACAGATTAAGAAAGAAAGAAAAAACACTAACAATAATAATATATTTATGAGGCCTAGAATGTCCGACTCGTTGGCTGAATGGTCAGCGTACTGGCCTTCGGTTCAGAGGGTCCCGGGTTCGATTCCCGACCGGGTCGGGGATTTTAACCTTCATTGGTTAATTCCAGCCCGGGGGCTGGGTGTTTGTGCTGTCTCTAACATCCCTGCAACTCACACACACCACACATAACATTATCCTCCACCACAATAACACGCAGTTACCTACACATGGCAGATGCCGCCCACCCTCATCGGAGGGTCTGCCTTGCAAGGGCTGCACTCGGCTAGAAATAGCCACACGAAATAAAAAAATAGGCCTAGAATGGCATTCATTTTCTCACAATTCACGAGCCTTTCTCTTCGATTTATTGGAACTCTTTGTCTCTCCTGTGGATGGAGTAGGGATGGATTATCTGCATGCATTGTTATGGTACATTCTGGCGTCCCATAGCGTAGTATCCTAGGTCCCCTTCTTTTTGTCCTCTCTCTGAATGGTGCTCTACATGGCGTCTTAAGCCTAGTCCTAACAAGTGTTCCTCTATTTCGATCACGCTTCGTAAATCTCCTATTCTTAGTAAATACTCCCTCCTCGGTAACCCATTCCCAATGTAACAGAACAAAATGACTTAGGAGTGTTGTTTTGTTTGACAGTTAATTGTTATTTGTACCCCACATAAAAAATATAACCTCACGAGCAATATCACTTCTCGGTCTGATGTATAGGTTTTCTGACATCAGCAATATTCACGGCCTCAGAGCCTACTATTGTATTTTCAACCTACCGATTTTTGAATTCGCGGCTCCCATTTGGTCTACCTCTTCACCCACTAATCTGAATCACATTGACCGCGTGCAGTCATTCTTCTGTGCCATTGTTAGAGCCAGAGTATTTGATTGTCGAAACTTGAGCAGTAATCAGATACTGGATAAATTAAACCTTCGCCCGTTATCTAGTCGCAGGAAAGTAGCCGACCTTAGATTCCTATATCACGCTGTTAACGGTTTATTTCGTTCTCCCGAACCTGCATCCTTCTTTTCCCTATTTGTTCCAACTCGCAAAACCAGGATTAATCCACCCCTTCATATTCCGTGTTCCCACCTCTCACTCGTTCAAAGAACTTTATTTATCCGCATACCAACCCTCCTTAACTCTTTATCTTCCTTTGTATGCCTCCTTTAATCGATTCTTCCTTAACTTAACCTAGTTGCATTTCTTCATATTCCTTTTTTCTCTTCGCATTGCTGCCCCTCTTTTGTGTATAATGTAATATTTATGTTTTACTGTACCATACCATTAATTATGTGTTATATCTTAGTGTGCTTAGCTATAAGGTCTTCTCTTCGTTTCACGTTCAATCTTTGATTTTCCTCGTTGTTTCTTTTGCCTTCATGTTTTGCTCTTAACTGGTGTTTCTACAATTATTTTGTTAGTTTTTAATTTTTTCCTTGATTTTTATAATTAGATATTTTTTCCTCATTGTTCTTCCACTTATTTTTTATGTTTGCTATGTGCTACTCCATTGTAAATATTTTTCTCATTGCGGAACTCTGTAATACGGCTTCTCGCTGTTTTGGTTTCCCAAATTAAAAAAATTAAAAAAGAGGTGAACAACCACAGAATCTGTACTCGCTCCCTCTTATTCTAAGCCCCAAAACACACCCATGATTCTATACTTTATCGTGATGCGCAGAAAATGAAGGAGAGCGAATTCTTAATGTTCGTATTTACTATAACCGAAGTGGGAGTTCACTATAAGCGAAATTTTAGTATGCATTATAATTTATTTGAATAGGGAGTAGACGTTCAGGTTCACTATAGCCGAGTGTTCATTATACCCAAGTTCATTATATCCAGAGTAGACTGTATTTTGGCCTGGACATATTTGGGTGCAGCACGTCTCTTCGTCTCTCTCCGCCAGTGAAGTTGGTATCAATAAACAGTGCTGTGTATACAACATGTGGGTGGAATGTAGCTGATGGCTCAACGCTCTCATTGTATCGCAACTTCCTCAATGTGAGCGTAGGAGGATCACTTTGACGTCACTGAGGTTCACCGACATGACGCAGCTCAGTGAGGAATCTGTTATAATCTGTATTTTCCTTTCCTATTGGATATTGGGGCGTTACATGAGTCTGGAGTTCTCCGAAAACCGTAAAAGCAGTTAGAGGGACGTAGAATCAATGTTATTATTACTACAGGACTATTCAGCCAATTCTTCTCTTTCTTCTTTCTGAGAATTGTTTGCACCTTTCAATTAGACACTCCTAAATTTATCTGTGGTCGGTGCGTCCACTGGTTTACGAAAACTCATTGATTACCTAAATTATCTGTAACTCGAACACTATTTGAGTTAGAATCATGAAACTTTGCACACTGATTGAAACTACATTGCTCTTAGCTATAAACACGAATCAATTATTTCAGATAAAATGTTTATGAAAACTACATTTTTTCAAATTTGAATTTCTGTCATATCGATGTACCTTTTCCTCAGCAACGGTGTGTTCCTGGACCTTGTAATTTATGTTTGTGATTTCTAAGATCTTGATGATTAAATGCCTGCAGGAGTATTAAAGTTCATTCCTATTTTGATATTTTCAAAATAAATTAACTTAGTTTGAAAAGTTCACAAAAAATACATATAGCCTATATACTCTGAAGTCCATAAAATTACATATTTTGTACTTCCCTTGCAGGAAAATGTGCGACAGTGTCTATCAAGTTTCAGATTGATATTTTTAGTAGTTCAAGAAAAAAGGTGAATTCGTCATTAGAAAGAAGGAAGTCCAGGATTTGACAATTGAATTCCTTGATACGCAACCTCGCACTGTACCTTTCAAATAAAAACAAGCTTTCCGCGGTAATCGCTGTGCTTGATCTACCGGAAATGATTCTTCACAGCCTTCTTCAATGCTAAGTGTGGTACCGTCAACTGCCTGACCAAACAGACGCAAAGGGCCTATTGCAGAAACGGTGTTAAGACGGTGTTTAGGGTTAAACAACGTCTAAGTATGACTGCCGCATTGAAGAGACGTTATTTATCACTTAGACACTGTCTAAAACCGATGTTCATCCGGCCATGTTTAAACACTGCCGAGAACACTGTTTAACCTCAAATTTTAGGAGTGAATCACATTCAGAGGTTATGTACCATGAAACATATAATTTGTGTTATCATGTTGAGACGTTTCCGGAACGGTGAGGTACAGTTTTAAGAAGAGACTTGTCTCTTGAGACTGACACAAAGAACAGTCCGGTAACTGTCAACTTGACTACAATTCTTGGAAACCGATATATTTTATTATACATGGGATAATTTCCATGGAATTATAGATCACTTCGACTACATACAGTACAGAGATGCCAACTTTCAAGAAAGGTAATTGGTAATGCAGCCGTTAGGGGGGGGGGGTGTAGATTTCTTTTTTCCGTAATCGTACTAACTTACATATCATTTAATTTAAAGCTTGTAGTTCCTGTTTGGTAAACGTACACTGGTGACATGCTTTTTCTTTTCATATCATGTGCATCCTCTGCACTAACAGAGCACTTAACAGTTCGGAGTTCATATTAGCACGAAATTCAGTCTTGTTCATCTTCATCATGGGCATCCGAAACATCGCGGCTACACACACTACAAAACACGTGTGAATGAGATTTTGAGGAATGCATTAAACAAGGCCATTCTTCCGAGTATACCTCCCTAAATTTTTCAACTATATTACTAGCGTCACTAATCACGGTAACGTAATCACACGTATTTTCCTGCACAAGAAATCGCTTCATTATTTCAAACCTTTCGCATTTCGTAACACACGATTAGCATATATCCTAGAAGAGCAATATATGTAAATTTGGCAACCAAAATCGCAATAAATACATCTTCAACAGTCACGCACACAGTATTCACAAGTAAACTTTGTCACCACTTTACCGCCAAAACAAAGACAAAAGAACTCGCATACTTGCATGGAAGTCTGATTATGTGACGAACAAAGACAACAACTCCGCAAGATATACCACTTCACAGGTGCCTATATTTCCGGAACTGGAAGCACACACTGCGTTCGGCGCGTGAAAACTCGAAATATTCTTAAACGAGGGACAGGGAAGGGGTATAAATTATTACTGAGAAATCCGAAAATAATATTCTGAGAATTCAAGCCGCCTTGTGTATCCTTTTGAACACTTCATACACTTCGATTTAAAAATCAACAAAAAATCGTAATTTGTGGTGTGTGATTCGTAAAGGCGTAATTATGATGGGTAATTCGTAATTATTACGATTAAATCGTAATAGTTGGCATCTCTGCTACATATCAGAATTACTTGTCCCAATCGTCAGAGGGCTGACACATACAATTCATCAACTCATACAAGGTGTCCAGATTAAAGGTATAATAATATAAAATTTAATAGCTTGAGAAATAACGGACATATTTACTGGCGGTTTGTTTCTACAAGTAGAGTAACTCAAAATGTTTTCTGTGTTCGCTTGTGGTGGCGGTGGTACCACATGCGCATGCGCGTAATTGCATTGTTCACGAGAAGCGCGCCAGTAACCATGTGAACTCCACAGCAGAAGGTGCTTTCGCTCGCGGAGATAAAATCCGTTACACTAGTACAACGTAGATTTCGGAGTGAGTATGGACTGTTACCAACTGATGATGTTTCCACTTACATAACAATCATGAAATGGGACAGGCGCCTTCGAGAATCTGGGACCTTGCTGTCGATGTCGGGCCACCACGCCAAGCACGCAGTTTCAGAGGCTACTGTTGATTTAATCCGTGAGTCCTTCAAGCGAAGCCCTCGTAAGTCAATTCGAAAAACAAGTAGGCAGTTACAATTACTTCGTTCGACAATACGTGATGTCATCCACAAAAGTTTGCACCTACAGGCGTACAAACTGCAGCTTCGTCAAAAAATCAAACCTCGGGACAGGCTGCTACGGAAGGCATTCGCGGTGACAATTCTGGCAAAAATTGATGGAAAGAGGCATTCCTCGATTCGGTTTGTTTCTCGGACGAGGCTACATTCCATATTTCCGGCACGGTAAACAAGCACAATTGCCGCATATGGGGATCTGAACCCCCCCCCCCCCGCACGTAGTGATAGAGTTTGAATGGGACTCGCTGAAAGTGAATGTGTGGTGTGGTACAGTTAGTGGAACACGTTACCTAGACATGGTGGAGCAGTACGTTGTGCCACAACTTCCTCGTGACGTGATCATTCAGCAAGATGGTGCACCATGCCATTATGCGGAAGTTGTGAGGGGTTTCTTGAATCGTGAGTTCCTAGATCGCTGGATTGGGAGAGGTAGTCCATCAATTGCTTGGCCCCCTAGAAGCCCCGACATTACGCCACTTGATTTTTTCCTGTTGGGGTTTGTCAAGAATCAAGTGTACCAGACACCAGATCGTGATCTACCAGATCTGCGCCATTGCATTCGTGCAGCTATCGCAAATGTTACGCCTACAATGCTGCAGAACACTTGGAGAGAAATGGAATACCGATTTGATGTCTGTCGCGCCACTAATGGTGCTCATATCGAGGTTTATTAGGTATGTAAACAAACATTTTGAGTTACCCTACTTGTATTATATTTACTGCCAAGTAAGCACACATAATAGTGACAACTAAAAGGTAGGTAGTGTTTCTTTTAATAATCGTCGCGCTAATTCAGATAAGTTTTCGGTAACTATAAGATAGGAAAAGGCAAGGACTGGGGAAGAAGAGCCGTGGCCATAATATAACAGCCCTAGTATTTGCCTGGTGTAAAAATAGGGAAACTACGAAAAACCATTTTCAGGGCTGCCGATGATGCGTTTCGAACCTATGATCTCCAGAATGCAAGATACATGTATATAGCTCGTACAACTCATTCGGTTACACAGTACTGTCCTTTCGTCTTCCCTTCGCAGAAGCTATGTAGATTACACTCACCGTAAGAACACTATACTACAATTTCTCGTACGGTGGCGTGTCACTTTAGTGTTGATTATTTTATGAGTTATGAGATTTAATTTCCACCGAAAGCGATATTCTTATCTGTAAGCAAGTCATGCTCATGCTTACCATGTTTGAGTAATGTGAAGGAAGACAACAGATGACTAGCGCATGCACCGACGAATTTCATTGGTTGCGACAAACAAAGAGTTGATTGAATGATACTTCTATCTCCATTTTCGAACTGAACCCATATCGTACATGGTGCGAGAAAATTAATATTTAACGCATCAAAAATGTGGTATCAGGGAGTCGAAGTTCATAAAGGCGCGAAGAAATAGCTTGGATCGCGAAGGGGTAAACAAGCCAAGACAGGCGTGGCTCGCCGTGAGAGGGAGCAAGGGAATCGCACGTTAAGGATGGAGCGACTAGTATTCTTTTAGGGAACTACATATACCACCTTGATGAGAAGAAAGGCGGCAGAACTTAGGTCTGGCAAGTTATGAAACGAGGAGAATATCTTCGCTCGCGTTCGAAATCCACGGAAATGGAAACTGCAGAAAAATTGGTCACAATTTCTGAGTGCTAAGACTCGATTTTTGGTAATAATAGTCATTGCCTTCCATTATACAACTTGCGCGGAATAAGCGTGGGAACCAAACTTTTCTCTGCACAAAGAAGTCAAGTGTGTATCTTGGTGAGTCCCCTGGCGTGGCGTCTCTAGCTGGGCCAATAAAAAGAGCGTGCTGAGTGGGGAGAGCATCCATTCGTGTGTTAAATCTTGCGTTGTGGATGTCAACGATGTAGGAGGCTGCAGCGTGAATTTGCATTAGACACAGAGACATAATCATTTGTATATTCGGTCTTGCCCGTTGTGGAAGTCAACTATGTAAGAGGCTGTGTCGTGATTTTGCAAGCTACATAGAGACATAATCATTTGTTTATTTGCTAGTACCCGAACTAGGAAGGGAACAATTCATAGACTTCAGCTCATAGTTCGTGTTCGGTTCAGCACTAGGCAATATTTTCAGCCCTAATGAGTTTATAGCCTCCAGCTCATAGTTCGTGTGCGGTTGAGCACTAAGAATTTGTCAAATAACTCTCGACTGTAATAGGCAACACTTTCACCCCTAACGAGTTAATAGACTTCAATTAATAGTTCGTGTACAGTTGAGTTCTAAGAATCTGTCAAATCATTTTTCGACTAAGTTAGGCAGCACTTTCCGCCCTAACGAATTAATAGTTATATAGGAGTGATTGGAACGTGCCAGCAGACGTTTAACTGAATGTCTAATTGCAGTCAGTGCGGTGGGAACTACGACAAGAGCTGTCAATAGCACGAGACCTTCCAACGATCATTAATCAAGTAGACGACATCGCGTCAAGCACACGGCGTCGCGTCAAGTAGACAGCATCACGATAGATCAACCCCAGGAGCTGAACCGACGTCGATAGAGTGATGTTGGGCTAAGTCCAATAGCTGAGTCGGGCATGGGGGAGCCGTGAGGTCATCATGACAAGATAAATATGAACAGATTTTATTGGCATGAGTTATGGACAGTTAGCTTCAGATACATTTTATTTGTAAATAATTAATTTAAAGAGCCCCTCTGGCATTCATACATTTTAACACATGACTGTTGCATATACAGTATAGTAGTGTAGTAGCTTGATATTTTTTGTTTATTTGGATATGAGGGAGACAGGTTAGATTTCGGTTTGATTTAGTGTCAGTAATGTTATGTTAATTCTTTGGGTTATATTGTGTAGTAGTTTTGTGGAGCTAGGATCTTTCAGATATAAAGGACATAGATGCCTTATAAGATTGAGTGGGAGACCATTAATGAGGGGCTGCCTGGCCGAGGCGGTAAAGGTGTGCTCGGTTCGCCCGGAAGGACGTGGGTTCGAGTCCCAGTTAGGAAGTCGTAAAATTTAAGAAACGATTTTTCCACTTCCAGAGGTGCATGTGGCCCTGAAGTTCACTCAGCAAACACAAAAAATGAGTACCATGTTAATTACTGGGGGCAAAGGCGGCCGGGGGTAGAGCTAACCACTCTACTCCATCAAGTTACGGATAGTCGAAGCCTTTACCTTCCACTCCTCCAAGGGCCTTCATGGCCTGTACGGAGGTAACTTTTTTTTTAGCTTTTGGGAGACCCTTAATGAGAGACCAGACAATCTAAGGATAGGGTTTGCATGCTATAAGTTTGTGCTTGAATTTCACAGGTGCAGAAGAGGCTGAGGGTCATGTATCCTCAACGTTGTATTAAAGAGGGTCATCCATACGTTTCCGGCGAATTTTCTCATGACTGTGCACGTCGCATGAACGGCGGACTGTTGTATAAGAGATGTAATACACGGATGATATTCCTTTTGATTTGAATGGCCTGAATTGAGGTCCAGCATATAAGCCTAATTAAGAGTCTGAGGAAAGTGACTCTCATATGAGAAGTAATAATTTGTTATATTATCGGAAGGCTGAGAGCGCCTATAGTATGCGTTGAAGGGATGAATGTTTACCCAGCTGACAGCTCAGTGGAATAAGGTGAGAGGCCCACCAGCCACGTGGCAGATCCCAGATGTAAGACTCGGCCGTGTAGCGGAAGTCAGATGACGTAACATTTTGTTTGTACCCGGGGGACCGGCGATCTTGCCACCCCCTCTCTCCTCAAGAAAAGTCGATGCTCTCACCCACATAGACGAAGGAGAAGGACCTGTTTCACCAAGCCCGCAAGATGAGTGTATTTCCTTGTAAATTTTGTTTCAGGTGCAGTGACATTTATAGTTGCACCATATTATTTTGTGTCTTGTTTCATGTTTTTGTTCAGTGTTTGTCATCCGATTATGTTTTGATAGAGGGATAGCACGTATGCTAGCTAGGGGTCGCGAGTTCAAGACTCGTCTCTGCAAATTAGTGCGGGCTCATTTTAACTTCAGTGCTTTTGGGGGAAATTTATAGTCCTGTATTTGTATTCATGTATATTTGTATCCCGAATTTAAAGGAGTAATGTTAGACTTAATTTCTTTATGTGCGAAGAATTTCTGTTCCTAATCTCGTGAATCAGGACGTTTTGTTACGACGATTTCAGAAGTGAATCTGTTCGAACTTATCAAGATGTAAATAAGTATTCATGTCGTTTTCACACGGCTTCCGACAAGATTATTTTATTAGGTTGCTATTTCATGGCCACTGATGTGTATTTGTATTTTATGTGTATAGATTCTTGAGACCATTAATGTTTTTTGGCCGATTCTTAAGTTTTCGATCATTAAAGATTTGTTAATAAAATTTTTATCCTCATTCACTCACACAATCGCGATTCCTGTCCTATTATATCTTTTATTTTGTGTATTTGATCAAGTCATCGAACGTCCGCGGGCTCGCCGCTGACTAGCCAGGTAAGATGATGATGGTTGTTGTTTAAAGGGCCTAACATCGAGGTCATCGGCCCCTAGCCAGATAAGAAGAGGACAGGAATAATTTGCTAAGATGTGCCTTCTCACTCTGTGACTCACTTTTTCTATTTATTAATCACCCAGTAATGTACAGAACCAATATTGAAACTTTAAACGATGTCTAGTTAAACACTGGCTGAACATTGTTTATGCAATGGAAGACAATGCGCAAGTTAGACGCTGTTTAGGCAGACGTTGTCTAAATCTTAAAATTAGTCATCGTTTCTGCAATCGGCGGAAAGAGTACTTTTTTTTTTTACAGTTTGCTTTACGCCACACTGACACAGATAGTTCTTATAGCGACGATGGGATGGGAAAGGGCAAGAAGTAGGAAGGAAACGGTCGTGACCTTGAAAAATGTTTAGCGATGATGAACAATAGCAATGCATGAAAAAGGGTGCGTGGCTCCTGTCGCGCATGTTAGGAAATGAGTGCACTTAGCTACTGAAGTCAACCAAATCCTTTTAGGACTAGATTCACAACGTAATAAGCGAGCCATTCCAGCAACAGCAAAAAAAAATAGTTTTGAAAGATTTCGTTCACATCTCCCCTTAACGTTGCACAAACACATCGAAGATTTACGGCGTCGGAAGGATGGAAAAGGGCTAAGACCTTGACCTTGACCTTGACCTGGTGTGAAAATGGGAAACGACGAAAACCCATCATTAATAATAAGGTTATTGCCTTTACGTCCCACTAATTACTTTTAACGGTTTTCGGAGACGCTGAGGTGTCGGAATTGAGTGCCTCAGGAGTTCTTTTACGTGCCAGTAAATCTACCGCCACGAGGCTGACGTACTTGAGCACCTTCAAATACCACCGGAGTGAGCCAGGATCGAACCTGCCAAGTTGGGGTCAGAAGGTCAGCGTCTAAACCGTCCGAGCTACTCAGCTCAGCAAAACCATCTTCAGGGCTGACAACGGTGGGATTCGAATCCATCATCTCCCGAATGCAAGTTCACAGCTACGCTAGCTAGCTACTATAGTTATTCAGTGTCCAAAGAGCGATGTACTAAATGAGATTCAAGGTACTTACTCGAACTACCTTGGGGGTGAGATTTATCTCGCCTCATTACGTGACCACACCAGAAAAACTGCTTTTTCTTGAAGCTTCTTGCTCATAGGGTTGACTTCAAATATTAGCAGGTTCGAATCCCACCGTCGGCAACCCTAAGGATATTTTTCCGTGGTATCGGCAGCCCTGAAAATGGTTTTCCGTGGTTTCCCATTTTCACACCAGGCAAATGCTGGGGCTGTACCTTAATTAAGGCCACGGCTGCTTCCTTCCAACTCCTAGGCCTTTCCTATCCCATCGTCGCCATAAGACCTATCTGTGTCGGTGCGACGTAAAGCCCCTAGCTAAAAAAAAAAAAATTCCGTGGTTTCAAATTTTCACACTAGGCAAATTCTGGGGTTGCACCTTTCCACTCCTAACGCTTTCCCAACCTTCCGTCGCCAAAAACCTTGGATACGTTAATGCTACGTAAACCAAGTAGCAAGAAGAATTTAGTAATGTATTTGTCAGAGTTATCCAGCTCCCTCACTTCTCACAGGGCTACCAATCCATAAAGAAAAAATTCCCATCTTTAATAATTGAAAAATTGAAAAATTCTAATAAATGAGGTTAGGTTAGGTTGCGCGTGACCAACATCTTGTGCATTAACCCGTGGCCCAGGTCCGACCCGTATCTACTCAGGTTAGGTTTTATAAAATATTAAAAAATTTCAAAACATTAGTTTGGTTTTAGGTGTGGGGAGCTTCCATCTGTCACGAATACACTGCTAAATTTCTCCCCTGGTGATCATTTCGGAGGTGATCTTTTAATATTAAGCCAGCAGACCAGCGGAGTATTCGCATCTCCATCACATGTACTGTAGTTGTTAATCATGCTTCTCTTTCCTGGTCCAACATTCAGAGCCATACAGAAGATGCAGAACGGATGATAGATGTCTACGTCCTGCCCTTTAATTTTACCTGCCGCAAATGCTACCAAAATAAGTCATAGTTCCAGTGTACCTAGATGAAACTGCGGTCGGTCTTTGCGCTTTAGTTGTTGTCGTTGAAACTTACTATGGTCAGTTTTTCTTAGGTAATTCTCCGTAGGATCGGGTGTGTTTACAAGGACGTGCTCTAGTAAACATGACAGTGTATGATATGAATATTCTTAATTCTACAAGTCTGTAACAATAGAACTTCAAGCCACAGCTCGTAGTATCTTCACGCCACCGTCTTAACAGTACAGTAACCAGATATTGCTTGAAATATTGTTGACTCTTTTGCTATACTGCTAGTAGGGATGATAGTAGCAGCCACATGGTATGCAGTGGAGGGCCTTGCAACTATACCACCAGTTACACAACACCTAGCCACGCACCATGATATCCAGCGGAAAACCTTTGTACTTTTCTCAAGAAAGAAAGTATATGTGTGGAAATCAGTAATGCAATAAAACTACTTTGTTTCCGAAGTCATTCAGATTGTTTGCCTGAAAATTAAGAGACACGCATTGTATCTATTCTAATGTTTTGTCACTAACTCCATTACTAGAATGCGGCTAATCAAATTATTTATTTATTTATTTATTTTATTTATTTATTTATTTATTTATTTATTCGAATAGAAGTTTTACAGAGCACTTCAATTCTTGGTATATTCCTTCTTGCTCTCCTCCCACATTTGTTTAATCTGTTCTGATCTCTGATTTCTGTTTCCGGAGCTGTTCTGTGCTATGTGAGCGCATTTTTTTTTTTTTTTTTGCCTTGCTCATCCCTGAAGACCACTTTTCCAATTTTGTCCCTAAATAACTTCCAATTATGTGTATCCTTAACGCCAATATTTGCTTCTACTAGATCATTTAATATCTGTTTTTTTTGTTTGTTTTTTTGCTAGTTGCTTTACGTCGCACCGACACAGATAGGTCTTGTAGCGACGATGGGACAGGGTGAAAATGGGAAACCACGGAAAACCATGTTCAGGGCTGCCGACAGTGGGGTTCTAACCTACTATCTCCCGAATACTGGATACTGGCCGCACTTAAGCAACTGCAGCTATCGAGCTCGGTAAATATCCGTTTAAACCATACTAGTTGTACTTAAAGCTTTATAATTTTATTGAAAATTTTGTACTGGAGGATTTGGCCGTGCGGTCAGGTGCATACAGCTGTGAGCTTGCATTCGGGAGATAGTAGGTTCAAACCCCACTGTCGGCAGCCCTGAAGATGGATTTCCGAGGTTTCACATTTTTCATGCTAGGCAAATGCTGGGGCTGACGTTAGTTAAGGTCACGGCCGCCTCCTTCCCACCCTTAGTCCTTTCCTATCCCATCGTCACCATAAGACCTGTGTGTGTCGGAACGACGTAAAGCGAATTGCAAAAATATGAAATAATAATAATAATAATAATAATAATAACAATAATTGTTTTGTTAGTCTGTCATTATTCATTCTGTTCAAATATTCGATAAACGACAATCTTTTTTTTTTTTTTTTTTGCATGATGTTTACTATATTCTCCACATGTACGTAGATTTCTTTGTTAGATCGTGGCCTGTTGTTTTCTGCTTTTGTTATCATTGGGCCAAGAATGCTTCTAACCAGTCTTCCTTCTATGTTTTCTTTAATCTCACCTTTCCGCATTAGTTTTAGTGTTCCGGCTCCATAAAGAGTATCAGGTCTCACCATTGTATTGTAATATTTAATTTTGTGTCCCATGATAATACCTTTCTTCAGTATGCATTTCTAATGATCTGAAATGCTACGTTCATCTTTTTTATTTTGTTTTGATTTATGATTATTTTATCAAAACAATCTTTAACGTTCATTATAAATTCTGTCTTTGGGAAGGAGATTTGTAAACCTATTTTTCCTGCTTGCTCTATTAAGTTTTCGATTTGAATTTTGGCATTTTCCGGTATGTCCGCAATCAAGGCAATGTCATCCGCGAAAGCCAAGCAATCTATAGAGATGCTATCTTTTTCATTTCCCAATGTAATTAAATTATATAGATTGAATCTTGCTTTAGAACTGGCCTGAGCCAATGAGGTGAATTGAACATCATCAAGCCCGGCACTAGTGGGGACATTTCTTTCCTCTCATAACATTATTAAAAATTTATTTTCAATTTAGCATAAAATTCTCCTTCAACCGCTCTTGTATGGGGAGTATAAATATTGCAGCATGTCTGTACTGGAGTGACTGCGCTGTCCCAGCGGAATGCAGCAAGTTGGAGCTCAGGTACTGTACGTCAGAAATGCTAACACTGTCCGCTTATGGTGGGGGACTGAGGAACGAAGGGGGTGGAGGTTAACAACCTGAAATGAGAAAATCACAGCGTGCGTTGGTGACCACAAGACCCTTAGCTGAGTCCAGTATTGCCTTCACTCTCTTGTGTCAGACACCTCGATTTCTTCTGTCCTCTCTGGCCTCCCTTGTTTAATCCTAGTTCTCGTCCAGCCCCAAAGGCATTAGGTTTGTAAATCCAAGGAAACCGCTCATGTTAACACCCATCGTGATCCATACCCTTCTTATGGCGATACCCTCATTCTTCGAAGGCTAGGACCTTTTCCATTTTACCTCTGCTTAGTCTTAAGGGAGTATCGCTGCCCACTTGTACTTATTCTTAAACTAATAATTACCATCACCACTATAGACGTATCATATTCTGCCGCTTTTCCCCACACCTGTGGCGTCGAGGAGGCGACTAGTTGCACATGTGGATTTGACCCGGTTTTACGGCTGGATGCCCTTTCTGACGCCGACCCTATATGGAGGGATGTAATCACTATAGCATGTTTCTGTGATAGTTGGTAGAGTGGTGTGTTGTCTGAATATGGAGAGAAGGGTGTTGGAACAAACACAAACACAAAGAATTAATCAGAAACAATTAAAAGCCCCGACCAGGCCGGGAATCAAACCCAGGACCCTCTGAGCCGAAGGCCGAACGCTGACAATTCAAGCAAACAGTCGTAAACCATTACATACTGTTTGTTTGTCCAGCCCTTGTCTTTCTGTAACTAAGAATTCGAGAAAATATCGAATCAAGTAAACACTGTTCTACTCCTCAGTCCAGAAGTAAAGTCCTTGAACAGGCCGGAAAACGACCCGAGGGCCTTGGAATAAGAGACAGGAACGCTAGCTCCACACCACAGGGCTGGTTAATAATAATAATAATAATAATAATAATAATAATAATAATAATAATAATAATAATAATAATAATAATAATGTCCGCCTCTGTGGTATAGTGGTTAGTGTGATTAGCTGCTACCCCTGAAGGCCCAGGTTCGATTCCCGGTTCTGCCACGAAATTTGAAAAGTGGTTCGAGGCCTGGAACGGGGTCCAGTCAGCCTCGGGAGGTCAACGCATTCAACTTCGAAGTGATTTCCGTAGTTTACCAATTCTCCTCCAGGCAAATGCCGGGATTGCGCCGAACTTAAGGCCACGGTCGCTTCCTTCCCTTTTCCTTGTTTATCCCTTCCAATCTTCCCATCCCTCCACAAGGCCACTGTTCAGCATAGCAGCTGAGGCAGCCTGGGCGAGTTACTAGTCCTCCACCCAGTTGTATCCCTCCGACCCAAAATCTCACGCTCCAGGACACTCCCATTGAGGCGGTAGAGGTTGGATTCCTCGGTGAGTCCGAGGGAAAGTCAACCCTGGAGGGTAAACAGATTAAGAAAGAAAGAAAAAAACACTAACAATAATAATATATTTATGAGGCCAAGAATGGCATTCGTTTTCGGGGTCGGGTATGAGGTGAGATGAATCTGTCGTGGCGGGTTTTTATGACCGGATGCCCTTCCTGACGTCAACCTCATCAGAGGAGTTAATGAGATGAGATGAACGACATGATATATGATAGTAGGGAGAGGGTGAATCTCGGTGCCGGCACATAGCCTACTCCTGTCGAATAGCACCAACGGGTCTGCACAAGGCTTAACGTCCCCATCCGACGGACGGACGAATCACCATCAACAGCGCCATATGTCCTCACTCCACTGCGGAGAGGTTTGGAATTTAACCAGGCTTTTGGCACGCAATCTAGTGATTATAAATTGTATACCACCACCTCTCCTACCCTGCGGCCAACATTCTGATGGTGAAAACTTTTTAGACCAACGGGACTCGAACCGGCTAACCAAGGTGTCAGACCGTTTAGACTTCAGCGCCTAAACGATCATGGCCACGAGGCGGGCTGCATTCTGTGTGCTGTGTGTATATACTGTATATATATATATATATATATATGTATGTATGTATAATCATTTGTTCAGGAAACAGACCCAGAATGGGTTTGGCATAAAACACAGTATTGTAAGATTTTTTGAAAGAGTATACATGATTTATTGTTATTTATTATTATTATTAAAACTTATTTATATCCCACATGCAATTAGTACTTTTTTGTCTTAGGTTTTCCAGAAATTAATTTTAACAAATCCGTACGAAATTCACTTTACACATGGTGCGATTTTTTAACTCAATAAACGAACACGACTAAATAATTTCAAAGAGGAACTTTGGAAGGTGCATAAACAAAGAGGTGCTCGTGAGATTGGCACGAAAGTCCATTGTAATAAGACATCTTCTGGAACGAACTGCAGTGGTCTAGTACTAATCTGGCTATTACTGGATACTCACCAGTTTTCTCTTTTTATTTTAGATGACCAAGTATCGAACACGATCTCCCCGTCTTTACAACCATGTCCTTTAACATGAGTAGCTGTCTACCCATCATGATAATAATAATAATAATAATAATAATAATAATAATAATAATAATAATAATAATAATAATAATAATATCGAATTGATATCGCTGGCCTGTAAGGCAGACCCTCCGACGAGAGAGGACATCATTTGCCGTATATGGGAAACTGCGTGATATTGTAGGGAAGGATAGTGTTTTGCGTGGTGTGTGAGTTGCAAGGGTGTTGGGTACAACGCAAACACTCATTATTATTATTATTATTATTATTATTATTATTATTATTATTATTATTATTATTATATATCTTAATCTGTTTACCCTCCAGGTTTGGATTTTCCCTCGGACTCAGCGAGGGATCCCACCTCTACCGCCTCAAGGGCAGTGTCCTGGAGCTTCAGACTTCGGGCCGGGGGATACAACTGGGGAGAATGACCAGTACCTCATCCAGGCGGCCTCACCAGCTATGCTGAACAGGGGCCTTGTGGAGGGATGGGACAGGCAAGGAAGAGGGAAGGAAGCGGCCGTTGCCTTACGTTAGGCACCATCCCGGCATTTGCCTGGAGGAGAAGTGGGAAACCATGGAAAACCACTTCCAGGATGGCTGAGGTGGGAATCGAACCCACCTCTACTCAGTTGACCTCCCGAATCTGAGTGGACCCCGTTCCAGCCCTCGTACCACTTTTCAAATTTCGTGGCAGGGCCGGGAATCGAACCCGGGCCTCCGGGGGTGGCAGCTAATCACACTAACCACTACACCACAGAGGCGGACCCATATAATACTTCTAGTTTAATTACAGTTGTGTAGTGCCTAATTTTTGCGTGGAACGTTATCGACCGTTCTATTATTATTATTATTATTATTATTATTATTATTATTATTATTATTATTATTATTATTACTACTACTACTATTGTCTCACAGAAACGGAGGCTGCCTTGATGAGAACGCTTGGACATTAATGAAAGATGCGAGTTCGTTTCCTAGTCTGGAAATCAATAAATCAAGAAACGAGGCTTCCGTTTGTTTAACAGGCAATTGGTCCTTCGAGCGTATAATAGACATGAATATCAGAATAATTCCTGGGGACAAAAATGGTCGATAAGAGCGTATTCATTCTATCCGAATTATTAAAAAGAAATGCCATGCTTAAGTCGTCCAGGACGAGAGAGAACTAAAAATGTTACCATTGTCAGGACTAAACAATTACAATCCTTTGGTTCGTGATTTGGAGATTTGGAGATTTATACATGGATGATATCAAACAGATGAGAGTGATCTTTTTGTTTGCAATTGGCTTTACGGCGCACCGACACAGATGGGTTAGGAGTGCGAAGGAAGAGCTGTGGTCTTAATTAAGGTACAGCCCCAACATTTGCCTGGTGTGAAAATGGGAAACCACGGAAAACCATTTTTAAGAATGCCGACAGTGGGGTTGGAACCCAATGTCTCCCGAATGCAAGCTTACAGCTGCGCGCCCCTAACTGCACGGCCAATTCACTCGATGTGTGATGTTTTATTTCCCTGGCCGTCTTGGATCTGTCCTTAACGCCTGGGTTGCTCTTCCGCCTAGATACAAACCTCGGATAAGTGAACTCGTGACCTCATCTCGAGGTAGAGCAGCTTTTTGCAGGCACTTCCCCAATGGAGGTGAACTGCATGAACCATTTTAACCACATACAGTGAGTCACCTTAATATTCGGACACCATATGCCATGTGACAATCTGAACATTATACTTGTACTTTTTGACACATACAGAAAAGAAAGTTTGACAATACAAAACCCTAATATTTCCAATATGATTACATAATAATACAAGTGTCTCAGAACAAAAATGACATGTAGATAAAAAAATAAGTCGTCACTTTATCACATAACAAAACCACTTTAATATTCGGACACAAGGTTCATAATGACCTAAACTGTAGCGTAACATGGAACTCAAATCAAGTCTAGTACTTGGTGGCATTGCCACAGCTTCCAGTCGTTGCGGCATAGAACAAACTAACTTTACCGTGTCCTCAGGACTAATATTAGCCCATTCTTGTATCAGTTTTCGTTGCAGTTCCTTCTTTGACATTATTCTGGAATTCTTCACTCTCTTGTCAAGTTCACTCCATAAATTCTTAATGGGATTGAGATCCTGGATCTTGGGGTGGAGTTTCAAACACCTTTAGGCCATATTCGGACATTCCACGCTTTATGCTTGGTATCATTATATTGATAGAAATGAAAAATGTCCCTTATCCCAAGCTTTGCTTCACTTTGGTGTAAATTCTGCTTCAGGATGACTAGATACTGTTTATGGTCCATTGTATATGCAATAAACGACATTTCACCTACTCCATCATCATCATCATCATCATCATCTGATTACCCTCCAGGTTCGGTTTTTCCCTCGGACTTAGCGAGGGATCCCACCTCTACCGCCTCAAGGGCAGTGTCCTGGAGCTTCAGACTCTTGGTCGGGGGATACAACTGGGGAGTATGACCAGTACCTCGCCCAGGCGGCCTCACCTGCTATGCTGAACAGGGGCCTTATGGAGGGATGGGAAGATTGGAAGGGATAGGCAAGGAAGAGGGAAGGAAGCGGCCGTGGCCTTAAGTTAGGTACCATCCTGGCATTCGCCTGGAGTAGAAGTGGGAAACCACGGAAAACCACTTCCAGGATGGCTGAGGTGGGAATCGAACCCACCTCTACTCAGCTGACCTCCTGAGGCTGAGTGGACCCCGTTCTAGCCCTCGTACCACTTTTCAAATTTCGTGGCAGAGCCGGGAATCGAACCCGGGCCGCCGGGGGTGGCAGCTAATCACGCTAATCACTACACCACAGAGGCGTTCACCTACTCCAGCAGAAGAAAAGCACGCCCATACCACAGCATTCCCGCCTCCATGTTTGACAGTTGGTTGTAAATGTTTAGATTTTAATTCGTCATTTGGTTTGCACCATGCCATTCTCCTCCCATCCGATTTATAAATATTAAATTTGCTCTCATCACAAAATAACACAAGTTTCCACTATTCTGTGTCCTTGTGTACATATTGCAAGGCAACTTCAGTCTTTTCCTTCGGTTCGCTTCATTGATAAATGGCTTTTTCCTCGACACCCTCCCGTTAAATCTGGCCTTTCGAAGAGTCCTGCGCACAGTTTCAGGATGCACTGATTCACCAGCTTGCTCTTCTAATTCCCGTGCAGGTTGTGGCACATTCAGTTTAGGATCGTTCCCTATTTTTTTCTTAAGAGAAGTCTCTCTCCACGATCAGTTAGCTTTATCAGTTGACCCGTTTTGCGGTTCAGACGCAATCCTGTCCTCTTCTTTAAATCGCCGTACATGTCATTGGCAGTACTCTTACTTATACACAACATTTGCGCAATATCTCTGCAACTACGCACCTTTGCATCGTGGAAAATAACGACTTGGTGCTGTTCAAACGTGTTTCTGCAGTGAAGTTCAGGGAAACGTATCCTACTCCTTACGTTTCTCCCTTGCCGCAATTGGGTAAGGCTGATGACACACGGAGCGGTTTTCGCCGAGTCGGCAGCCGAGTCGGCCGCCGCGTCGGCACATGTTTCTATTGTATCAGATGGGATGAAACAGACAGAGCGGTGCTCGCCGACAGGCGGCAGATTTGCCGAGTCGGCCTGTCGTGTAGCTGGCGGTGCAGCGAGCGGTTTGAAGACTTTGTGCGCGCTCTAGCGCCATAGATTTATTACATTCAGCTGAATCACGGCTGACTTGATGCTTCGCTCTAGTCGAGCGTGGCTGAATTTACGCGGCGATTGCATCATTGGTAGGTATTCTTGTATTAGATATCATGAAGTATCTTTGAAATTCAATAATATACACGTAAAAGGATATATAGAGTAAGTAGTCTTTTGGAATAAGAATAAGAACAATCCTTTATTTTTCGGTAATTTTAGCTAGCTTCCTCACCTAACGTCACGCTCACTAATGTGTTTTGTCCACTGCCTACTTGATACGCACCCGATGACTGCTTATAAGCAGTCATTTTAGATGCAGTTCGAGCAGGCAGTGGTTTCGTCACAGTCGGCAAAAACCGCTCTGTGTATCAATCACAGGCGGCTGCCGACTCGGCGAAAACCGCTCCGTGTGTCATCAGCCTAAGGTATTCACGTGCAAATGGAGTAACGACAACGTGCCCGAATAATAAAGTGATGTGTAGTATCTCATGATTTCCTTTTCTATCACGATCAGAACACTTCACCAATTCGGCTGACATTTAATTTTGTTGTGATATATACTCATGAATTGTTGGACGTGTGTTTGTTGTATATACATTTGTTTGCGAACGCATTATGTTAGGAAACATTCAATTATCTGTGTTGTACGAATATTAAGGTGACCATTCTGAAATCTCTAGAAGTACCGGGATTAAAACGGTGTCTCCGAGGACGGCAGCCAATAGCGCTAATCGTTACGTCACAGAGGAGGACAGGGCTCGGGTTATGTAATTGTAAACGTTAGGAGAAGGTATGTTTGTTGGATACCTGATGTCGGCATTCCGTGGTTTCCAATTTTCATGCCAGTGGTTTAATGTCGAACTAATATATCGAAGATTTTCACCGACGCAAGGATGGAAAAGGGCTAGGATTGGGAAGGAAGTGGCCGTGACCTTAATTAACGTACAGCTCAGCATTTGCCTCGTGTACAAATGAGGAACCACGGAAAACCATCTTCAAGGCTGCTGACGGTGGGATTCGAACCCAGCATCTTTCGAATGCAAGTTCATACTAGTGAAATGATGGGGCCGTGCTTTAATTTATGGTCTAATTGATTGGTTATTCCTTTCCTTTCTTTCGTCTCTTGATTATGTCCTCCTTTCTGGCCTTCACCCCCCTCCCTCCCCCCCCATTCATTGATGTCGGCACTTGGTGTGGGTCGGACTGGACCCCTTTCTTGATGCTAATCCAACGTGAAGGGGTGTATTCGCTATTGCGCGTTTCTGTGGTGTGATGGGTGTGGATGAAGAGAAGTGTATTAAGACCAACAAAAACACCCAGTCCCTGAGTAAGAGGAATTAACTATATAGTAATTTTAGGATATCTCGACACGCTAAGCAAAAACCTATAATTTTGATAATGCTTTATTTGCAAAATAGTTCAATTTTTACCTGGTGAATTTGTAGACAGTTAGTGTATGTTTTCTATTATTTATGGCCAAAAATAAAACTTCATATCATTGTAAATTAGAAAAGAAATAAACGATGCAAAAATGTCCACTTCTCCCGCACTTAGGGAGAACCTGACACTAGGTAGGACCTCGGAAGAGTTACACAGCTATTGTACACAGTGGGCACATATAAACTGTTCGTCGTTTCCATTTTCTACACACATCTCGTGGAACCATTTCCTGCATTCCCCACTACACTGGACCCATGCCTCATTTCGGGTGTCGTCATAGAAATAGCCATCACATACTGCGCAGTAATTCTCAGAGCAATTAAGACTGTTTGAGGAAATAGCTTCCCCACTACCAACACGCCGAGTTCTCGTCGTTTTGTTTAGATTTGAGGGATTCTGTTCATTTCCGCGTTTCCTCTTCCTTAACTTTTGTCGGTAATCCTGAGAAGTCACCATGGCGGATTCTTGCACTCTTCTTCCT
The DNA here is from genome assembly GCF_040414725.1 of Anabrus simplex. Lineage (NCBI taxonomy): Eukaryota > Metazoa > Arthropoda > Insecta > Orthoptera > Tettigoniidae > Anabrus > Anabrus simplex. Next base: position 70,814,363 of record NC_090275.1, on the reverse strand, counting down.
CTTCCTTTTCCAGATAGGAGTCTTAATATCGGAACAGGAGATAACTCCTGGACTGAGCAACTCGGAGGTGTAAATGCAGGTGAGGCTTCATGTTCCTGTGATAATGTAGGACTACTGGCCTTAGTTTCGACAGCAATATCTTCTCCAACATGTACGTGATTTGAACCATTTTCGTCTTGCACAAGGTCGTATTCAAAAATGTCTTCTTGGAGGATATCGGGATTGTACGGATAAATGGCAGTGTCGAGATCTCCCATGCTTGTCATGTCGACATCTCCCCGAGTTATATTGGCAGGCAAGAGGTGGCAGCACTTACCACGCTGAATGATTGGCGATTTGGAAATGACATGGCCGCTTCTCCAAAACGTGCTTTGTGCGCCTAACCTCAAACATTGCCTTAAAAATATCGCATATTTACGTATTTCGTTCTACAACCTACTCATTATCTTATAGTACGTGACTTTTACATCATATATCACTTACATACTCACCTTCAACTATTCAGATGTCTTGTATTTATAGTGATAATCGTCTGCTACCAGGATCACCATGAGCACAACACCCTACGGCTCCAATACATGTAGTTACTAGTTCGAACTGTAGAGTACTGTGGTTACCAGGGGCGCTAAGCTTAAAAGTGTCGAGTTCTCCCTCATGTCGGGATCTCCCTAAGTTACCTTACTCCAATAAAATATCGGCCTAGCGAGGAATCGAACCCAGCGCATGGGAACAGATGACCAGTACGCCGTCCATTCAGCCAAGACTCCGGTCGTTTCTTCAACTGTTTGTTTATGTATGTATTCACTTTTCCTTTCTTTCTTTCCTTCGTTCCCATTTTCTTTAGTTCTTTCTTCCTTCCCTTCTTTCTTTCCTTTTTTCGTAATTCCATTCTTTATATCCTTTGTGGGTTAGGACGGTAGGATATAATCCACGGTATCCCCTGCCTGCCGTAAGAGGCGAATAAAAGGGGTCCCAGGGGCTGTTAATTTTGGAGTGGGGGTTGGCGTCCACAGCGTCCTTAGCTGAATTCTGTCAACGCTTCAACTTGAGCTAGGATCATCAGTTTCATCTTTCTTATCCGACCTCCTTTGGCCAACTCCTGTTCTTTCCATACCCCGACAGTATTGGGTTTGCGAGCCCTACGGAGTCTTTCATTTTCACGCCCTTCGTGGCCCTTGTCTTTCTTTGGCCGATAACTTCATCTTTTGAAGTATCGATTCTCTTCCATTTTCCGAATGATTAATGTTTAGAGGATGGCTAGCCAGCTGTACGTCCTTTTAAAATAGTAATCACCAAACCATCCCTGCTTTCTCTTTACTTCATTCTTTATTTAATAATTCCCTTTTCTTCGTCTTGTATTTCTTTCTTTCTTTTTTCAGAGCATTTTTCTTTCTTTTTTCTTTCTTTGTAGTTTGATCCTCTTGCAAGAGAAAAGGATACCGAGTTGTAACATTTAAACACTCCTAAATATCATCGACCTCATCCAGAATCGATCCTTCTATTTTAGACAGTGGTTTAGATTAACTCCGTCATCTGAAAGGGGTTATTTACCCTCCAGTTCTTCTCTGATTTGTGAATTTTTTTTTTTTTTTTTTTGCTAGGGGCTTTACGTCGCACCGACACAGATAGGTCTTATGGCGACGATGGGATAGGAAAGGCCTAGGAGTTGGAAGGAAGCGGCCGTGGCCTTAATTAAGGTACAGCCCCAGCATTTGCCTGGTGTGAAAATGGGAAACCACGGAAAACCATTTTCAGGGCTGCCGATAGTGGGATTCGAACCTACTATCTCCCGGATGCAAGCTCACAGCCGCGCGCCTCTACACGCACGGCCAACTCGCCCGGTATTTGTGAATTTAGATTCTACTTCAGTCACCTTATCAGTTCATCTCAAGGCGCACGTAAACCCGTAAGTTATTAAATAAAGCAATCTCATTACGTAGAAGTTCTTCGAATTACTCATGCAGTGACGATAGGTAAGATTTTCATAACCGGATCCTTGGCGCAGCCCACCATCGTCAGAACACGTCCAGCCCATTTTCCTTCAGCTGCAATACCTGTTACTGGATTCCTTGTATACACTTGAGGAAGGTAAACATACGCTATTGCGATCTTGATACTGAGGATCGATTACTCAATCTTGGGAATACACTCACTGATTCATGTTCTGCAAGTATGATTTTCATCTGGACATTTCCTTATCCGCTGTGGAATTTTATAACGAACTTCATGATCAATCGGGGAACGTGATGAAGAATCATGCATGAAAGTAAACTTGATGAATTTGGCCTTTTAATTGTTTTCAATTGGTCCAAATATTCTACTTCTTCATACTATCATTTTCTTCTTCTTCTCCTTAATCTGTTTACCATCTGTTTTTCCTTCGGACTCGGCGAGGGATCCCACCTCTACCGCCTCAAGGGCAGTGTCCTGGAGTTTCAAACTCTGGGTCGGGGATACAACTGGGGAGGATGACCAGTACCTCGCCCAGGCGGCCTCACCTGCTATGATGAACAGGGGTCTTGTGGGGGGATGGGAAGATTGGAAGGGATAGACAAGGAAGCGGCCGTGGCCTTAAGTTACGTACCATCCCGGCATTTTGCCTGGAGGAGAAGTGGGAAACCACGGAAAACCACTTCCAGGATGGCTGAGATGGGAATCGAACCTACCTCTACTCAGCTGACCTCCCGAGGCTGAGTGGACCTCGTTCCAGCCCTCGTGCCACTTTTCAAATTTCGTGACAGAGCCGGGAATCGAACCCGGGCCTCCGGGGGTGGCAGCTAATCACACTAACCACTACGCCACAAAGGCGGAGCTGCTATTATTTTACTTCGTTTTTTCCCATTGAGGTGTGGTTCTTGGTCTAGCAGTGGGATTCATTCTTAAAAAGAAGAGAAACGCGCAATATGCCATAATTTACGTGGGAAAATATTAATGTGGTTATCTTCAATGTAATTTTTGCAATGTATTTACTGTCATAATATAATTTGCAGAGGTTATGTTATATTGCATTTATTCACATTAATTGAATAAACAGGATAGCACTGTAACGGAAATTAATATCTTATTACATGAAAACATATTAGGAATTGCATCATAATAATAATAGTTTTGGACGTGGAAAAAGAAATTGAATAATAATAATAATAATAATAATAATATGCGAAGATCATTATAAATCTATCATTGCTGACAGCGTTTACTTATAGATTGCTCTACGGTAATAAACATAAAAGCTGTCCACTTCCTAGAGATATTTCTCTTGCAATCTCCTCGTACGCTGCCGTTTTATTCATTTAATTGCGGTACTCTAAGGAGTCCACTGAATATAAGCAGAGATGTGCCTAGTACTACGTAATTAATACACACACAACAACCCTCGGTCATGAAAACGAAGCCATTTTTGTTGTTTTGATTATCGTCCCGGCAATCCCAGCATGCCTAGCGACATAACGCGCACGGTATATTCTCGAATTCATTTTGTCAATTCTGTCAAAGACTTCGCAATTCCTTGATCTATTAGAACATGTTCTAATTCACTTTCAAGACTTTTGAAGACTTCTCAATACTTGCCAAGTATTAAGAGCTCTCATGTGATGGTTTAATTTAAAACATAATGGTACATTTCATGAAAATTTTTTGTCATGAACAATACAAGTAAATACAAATAGTAGCCCTCTTCCTGTCTTTGGCTCTTCGATGGCAAGAACTTTCTGTACTAATTGCTGTTCATTTCTTCTCCTGACATGACCATACCAGTGGAGCTGTTTTTCCCCATCTTGTCTCTGATGGGCAAAATTTTGAAAGATCCTCGCACATGATCATTGCGCAATTTGTCATGCAGAGCGACTCATGTCAACAAAATTATATTGTACAAATATTTTACAAAAGATCTTTGACAACAAATTGCTGACTCAGACACGCGCCTCTTACATATTCATATTTCGCGGGTTCCCCTGCATGGTCCCTTAATGTACACTGCCGTTCGTAGCACTCAGTGACTACTGCAGTTTCAAAGAACATCGAAACCAGTATAGAGAACTATAGAGTACTCACGTTCTCCCGTAGTCGGAACAGCCAGTCAAGCAGCGGTGCTTGCGATGTTCTCAACCACCACTGCCTTCGTAATGTCCAGGCCGTACTGTACCTCTGATGACGTCACGCTTTGGGGGGAACTTGAAGGCGATACGCATACGCTCCGCTTGAATAACACACTCGTTTAAATTACTTAAAGAACTGTTAACACCTTATAAAACCAAAACCTATCGTCAAATATTTGTTAATTCTGACATACAATGCATATTCTTCTCCGTAACGTTCTATTTCTCGCGTATATACGTTCGTTTGCGTGAGTACAGCCTAACATTTTGAGACATATTCTTGCGATTTTATCCATTTTCTGGTCAACTGGAACATTCACATCATACACACTGACAGAAAACATGCAGCCAATTACCATACTATTTATTACAAATATAAATTATTTCTGTACCTCACTGTTTCCACTTCATGAACACTGCAGCTTTCCTGGACCTCATACAGGAAGTTACACCAGTAAGGAGTAGGTCTGCTCTCTTTGAAGCACTTTGTTGAATACACAAGTCGGTGTGAATTTTGGAAAAATTATTTAAAAACATATTCACCCAAATATATATACACTGTCCGGCCAGGTCTTCCAATTTCTTCCCGCAGTCACAAATGATGCCTTTGCTGGCGAGATGTAGTGTTTACAGTGCACTATGTCTTCTGGTATGGGCTATATCAAATTTGTTACTTTCATTGACCTGTCTCAGTCTCATCCTTGGCTTTGACAATATGAAAGTGACTGAGGTATGAGTGATGCTAGTAATACCATTGCTTATGCAGCCAGTCCCTGTTATGAATGGTGTGAAAATATCGCTCATAGGGTTGGTTGGTGCATGCATGTCAGTGGGCTTGGCAGACTGATATGTAATAGCAACGGCTGGCTCGGTGAGGAAAGCAACGGGAAACTACCTCACTCCTCATTTCCCTAGTACGCCTCTTCAGTGATGCCTAGGCTATTTATGACAGCTGTTGGTGGAGCTGCAGAGGATCAAACCAGCCTTCGGGCTGAATACCCAACATGCATACAACATACGTCACAAATGACTAGGGAATCTGCCAACTGCATTGACTCCAAGGCCAAGGATATTGTGACACACTTAGGATTGTCTGAATTTAAAAATACCATCTTATATGTATCTGATACTAACACACAAAATACTTTGTACACCTCAATTCTAAGTTCTATTGACATGTCTGATGGATACTTTAAGCCCCCTCGATTTAGGAAATTCAGATCTCTTACTTCTGGAGATAATTCATATGTAAGATCTGAATCTGTCAGAAGATAACATTTACATAAATCACACTGCTGTTTGATACTCTTTTTCTTTCTTTTTTTTTTTGTTTTTTTTTGTTTGTTGCTATTTGCTTCTCGTCGCGCCGACACAGATAGGTCTTACGGCGACGATAGGACACGAAAGGTCTAGGAATGGGAAGGAAGTGGCCGTGGCCTTAATTAAGGTACAGCCCCAGCATTCGCCTGGCGTGAAAATGGGGAACCACGGAAAACCATCTTCAGGGCTGCCGACAGTGGGGTTCGAACCCACTGTCTCCCGAATACTGGATACTGGCCGCACTTAAGCGACTGCAGCTATCGAGCTCGGTGATACTCATAAATAAGACTTGCATTTTCAAATACACCGAATTCAGATAAGCCATAGGTCTGATTACATAAAAATACAGGACCTACCTAATGGGACCCATGTTTATGACATAATAAAAAAATTTACCTCACCATCTGGACGTGACACTCTTATTTCTCTCAGGATGTGATTTTCAGGAAAGTGCTTGATACACACAACTGTGTTTTGATTAACTATTAAATTCTCCCTGGGAATAGCCTTCTTCCATAACTAAACTAGTTCTTCATCAAAAGGAAACACAAATACCGGAGTGTACTCTCCTTGTTTATAATTGGCTTTGCAGCCAGGCACACAGCAACTCTAAGGCATGGTGATTTCCCTCACTGATCATCTTAATTCAAGTATATACAATTCGTGGTTAATAATAAAACACAGAATGCAGAAACTCAATTAATTTTACACTATAAATATAACTTTACACAAATAAACTACAAAATTAAAACACCGAAAAACGATCTTCTTAACCTATAGCTTCACATAAATACACGCTCACACTAAGTTTTCTTCACTAATTAACGACTTTCCACTTAATAATGCAGTCGATGACGACTCATTCTCACATATATTTGAGTGAACATGCAGCCATCGTTAAAAGTTTCAATAAAACTGCGAAAAACTGTGTTGAACTCTACTAACTCATGTGCTAAACTTCCCCCCTAACGATCAGCTGATTGCTTTCCCGCGCTAGTTACAATATGGCCTGGACATCACGAAGGCAGTGCAACCACCTAGACTGTGGCGTTGTAGACCAACCCCGATAGAGTGCAGGCGGTACTGAACACTGTTATTTCGGGACAAGATATTGATAGACCAATCCAGCTGAAGTGCAGGCGATTCAGAACACTGTTATTTCGGAACAGGATATTGATAGACCAATCCCGCTGAAGTGCAGGCGATTCAGAACACTGTTATTTCGGAACAGGATATTGATAGACCAATCCCGCTGAAGTGCAGGCGATTCAGAACACTGTTATTTCGGAACAGGATATTGATAGACCAATCCCGCTGAAGTGCAGGCGATTCAGAACACTGTTATTTCGGAACAGGATATTGATAGACCAATCCCGCTGAAGTGCAGGCGATTCGGAACACTGTTATTTCGGAACAGGATATTGATAGACCAATCCCGCTGAAGTGCAGGCGATTCGGAACACTGTTATTTCGGAACGGGATGTAGCTAGACCAGTGCCGATGAAGTGCAGGTGATAAGGAACACTGTAATTTCCCGACAGGATTTTGCTAGGCCAATCCCGCTGGAGAGCAGGCGATACGGAACACTGTTCTTTCGAAACGGGAATGTTGCAGCGTACTGTTCATTAGAACAGTTACGAGTCTGGAATAGTTCCAAAATAACTGTCCTTTTGCCCGTCTCTAGACCAAACCATTTTCAATGGTGCTCTTCTCAATTTCTCTGAGAATGCTGTTGTTCTCAGAGATTTTCGGATGGCGTCTTAAGGTCACTCCGCTATTAGCAACCTCATCTCAGGGTCATGTAGTTCCTGTTCTTCTGTTTTCTTGGTAGCCTAGCATTCCGTGTCATATGGAATGGCTGGAGGGGCAACCATTTTTGTAAGTTTTACCCTTGAGGTGACGTGAGACGTTATCACGTGTAACTCCTCTAGATGTCCGCTATTTCGTCCAGCCTTTGTTTGTCCTGTTGGTAATATTTACAATGTTTGCATTATCCTATAATATTGATATAATATAATACCCTATAATAATGATCCAAGGTATTTTCGAGCATTTATTGCCGTTACCTCTTCACTTTCTCCTTTTAATCCTTCGTGAGTGGAAATTCTCATAGTGCTAAAATGTTATTCAAGGAAACCAGGGCCGTAACGTTAGGGCGTGCAGGGCCTGCAATGAAGTTGGGCCCGTGTCTTTTAATAGGTGCCCCGCAGACACCTCGTGAAAAAAAGTAAAAATAATATATATAGCCTAATTTCACGACGAAATAGTTTATTTTTACAATTTGTACGTAGAGGAATTGCCATTCGATTGCATCCAGCAGCAGTTGTCGTAACTCTGTTGAGTGTAACACAGCTGTAAACATTACTTGCCGTTGCCATCTCTAGCAACACCGCGATATGGCCCTCACAAAAGACCTGCGCCAGATTATTAAAAAATAATTACGGCGATGATAATTGACACCCACATATCACATTTCAGTTAGAAAAGGATACTTTCTTGGTGTGTAGTGTATCTGAGATCGTATTAATCACAAATCGGGTTACTTAACATTTAACATTTTTCACATATTTATTCGATGACAATGTACGAAGTATAATTCTAACAATAATTTTATTTAGTAACAATCAGTCCGCCTCTGTGGTGTAGTGGTTAGCGTGATTAGCTGCCACCCCCGGAGGTCCGGGTTCGATTCCCGGCTCTGCCACGAAATTTGAAAAGTGGTACGAGGGCTGGAACGGGGTCCACTCAGCCTCGGGAGGTCAACTGAGTAGAGGTGGGTTCGATTCCCACCTCAGCCATCCTGGAAGTGGTTTTCCGTGGTTTTCCGTGGTTTCCCACTACTCGTCCAGGCAAATGTCGGGATGGTATAGTACCTAACTTAAGGCCACGGCCGCTCCCTTCCCCCTTCCTTGTCTATCCCTGGGCGAGGTACTGGTCATTCTGTATCGCTTTTTGCTGACTGTCGTTTCGTGAAATTATAAATAACGTTCTAAAATACACTAATTCTCACATACCCTGTGTCGTCAACAGGTTAAACTACCCCCCCCCCCCGTGAAGGGCCTTGGCCTACCAAGCGACCGCTGCTCAGCCCTAAGACCTGCAGGATACGAGGTGTCGTGTGGTCAGCACTACGAGTTCTCTCGGCCGTTATTCTTGGCTTTCTAGACCGAGGCCGCCATCTCACCGTCAAATAGCTCCTCAATTGTAATCATGTAGGCTGAGTGGACCTTGAACCAGCACTCAGATCCAGGTAAAAATCCCTGACCTGGCCGGGAATCGAACCCGGGGCCTCTGGGTAAAAGGCAGGCACGCTACCCCTATACCACGCGGTTGAGGGAAAACCCTTCCAAAGTGCTGCCCAGAAGTGGTTCAACAACTTAATATGAGATTTTGGTGCTAGAAGATATTTCAAGCCCGCCTTGGTGGTGAAGTGTTTAGTTTGATCAGCTATCGCCCTAGTAGCCCTCGGTTTGATTCCTGGCGGGCTCACGACAACACTTCATATCACAACAGTAGTGTCCGGCTCCATGGCTAAATGGTTAGCGTACTGGCCTTTGGTCACAGGGGTCCCGGGTTCGATTCCCGGCAGGGTCGGGAATTTTAACCGTCATTGGTTTATTTCCCTGACATGGGGGCTGGGTGTATGTGTTGTCTTCATCATCATTTCATCTTCATCATGACGCGCAGGTCGCCTATGGACATCAAATCATAAAGACGTGCACCTGGCGAGCTGAATCCGTCCTCGGATTTCCCGGCACTAAAAGCCATACGCCATTTCATTTTTTTTTTACAGTAGTAGTATTACTGTCTACCTTAGTGTCTTCTGCCCTCAAGAAAATGCTCACTTCCTTGAATTTGATTTCATATAACAGCTTCCATACATTTTGTACTAGGAGTTTCGTTCTGGTGTTATCCCTTCCTTGAATTCGCATTGGAAATTCAAGGAGAGTCCGCCTCTGTGGTGTAGTGGTTAGTGAGATTAGCTGCCACCCCCGGAGGCCCGGGTTCGATTCCCGGCTCTGCCACGAAATTTGAAAAGTGGTGCGAGGGCTGGAACGGGGTCCACTCAGCCTCGGGAGGTCAACTGATTAGAGGTGGGTTCGATTCCCACCTCAGCCATCCTGGAAGTGCTTTTCCGTGGTTTCCCACTTCTCCTCCAGGCAAATGTCGGGATGGTACCTAACTTAAGGCCACGGCCGCTTCCTTCTCTCTTCCTTGTCTACCCCTTCCAATCCTCCCATCCCCCACCAAGGCCCCTGTTCAGCATAGCAGGTGAGGCCGCCTGGGCGAGATACTGGTTATCCTCCCCAGTTGTATCCCCCGGCCCAGAGTCTGAAGCTCCATGACACTGCCCTTGAGGCGGTAGAGATGGGATCCCTCGCTGAGTCCGAGGGAAAAGCCAACCCTGGAGGGTAAGCAGATTAAGAAGAAGAATAAGAATAAGAAGAAATTCAAGGAGTAACCCAAGCGTCATGTTACTGTGCAATATAATAAATTATTTCATTTTTCCTTTGTGGTTCCACGTCTAACGTTGCAGAACTTTAGGTTATTCCTTGTTTCCGGTTGACTTTCTCTCCACAGTTCGCTGCGTGGCACTTGCTGAAGTAGTGCGTAGTATCTTCAAAGCCACGTTTACACGGGGTAGGCAGATGAAGGAGTAGGTTACTCCAAGCTACTAGCCCGATATGGATAACGTTAACATTGCTATTTTAACATGGATATGTTTTTGCGCTGGGGGTTGATGTGGAATTGTTGTTGATTGAGTTATCAGGCCATATACTGATTTGATGCAGCTTCCATGCCACCCTATCCTGTGCTAACCTTTTCATTTCTACATAACTACTGCATCCTACATCTGCTCTAATCTGCTTGTCATATTCATACCTTGGTCTACTCCTACCGTTCTTACCACCTACACTTCATTCAAAAACCAACTGAACAAGTCCTGGGTGTCTTAAGATGTGTCCTATCATTCTGTCTCTTCTTCTCGTCAAATTTAGCCAAATTGATCTCCTCTCACCAATTCGACTCAGTATCTCAACATTCGTGATTCGATCTACCCATCTCACCTTCAGCATTCTTCTGTAACACCACATTTCAAAAGCTTCTATTCTCTTTCTTTCTGAGCTAGTTATCATCCACGTTTCACTTCCATACAATGCCACGCTCCGGTCGAAAGTCTTCAAAAATATCTTTCTAATTCCTATATCAATGTTCGATGTGAACAAATTTCTTTTCTTAAGAAAGACCTTCTTTGCTTGTGCTAGTCTGCATTTTATGTCCTCCTTACTTCTGCCATCGTTAGTTATTTTACTACCCGTCAATTTCCCGACGCCATAGTAACCATGGCAACCAATGTTCGTTTTTTTTTAACAAGTTGTTTTACTTTATGTCGCAACGACACGGATAGGTCTTATGGCGATGATGGGATAGGAAAGAGCTAGGAGTGGGAAGGAAGTGGCCGTGGCCTTAGTTAAGGTACAGCCCCAGCATTTCCCTGGAGTAAAACGGAAAACCGCGGGAAACCATGTTCTGCGACAGTGCGGCTCGAACTTACTATCTCCCGAATACTGAATACTGGCCGCACTTAAGGGACTGCAGCTAACGAGCTCGGTACCAATGTTTGTCTATGTATACTAGATCAGTAGCGTCATCTTCTCACAAATCCATTACTTGAGGGACAGCTGCGAGCCAGACGTCCTGTAGCGTTCAACTCCGAATCACTGTCATCTGCTACCTCAGTGGTGTCGACCTAGTGTTCATTGGATGGTGGAATGGAAATCTGTTGTGTTCTCAGACGAGAGCCGTATGTGTCTTGGAGCCACTGATGGCTGTAGGTTGGTAAGGAGGAGAGTGGGTGAACCCCTGGAACTAGGCTGTCTGCGGCGTCAACACACTGGCTCTACACCAGGAGTTATGGTCTGGGAAGCGATTTCCGTTGGCAGCAGGAGCACTCTTATCGTTATCACAAGAACCTTCACAGCAGTTTCGTACGCCAGACTGGTGATCGAAGCATTTGTGGTGCCATTCACTTGCAGTATTTAAGGAGGTGTTTTTCCAACAGGATAACACCCGTCCTCATACCAATGCTGTCACCCAACATGCTCTACAGAGTGTCGACCAGTTGCCTTGGCCAGCGAGATTACCAGACCTTTCACCCATTGAGCACGTATGGTAGGCTACATATTGGAATAACAAATCCAGCGTCATCCATTGGCAGAATTAATCCTTGCTGATTTGACTGACTGATTTGACAGGCATGGAACTCCATCCTCAAATATGACATTCGGCCCTGTACGACACAGTACATGCACGTTTCCATGCTTGCTTTGAAAATCATGGGGACCGCAACGGTTATTTATGTACCACCATGTCACATGTCTTCTCGCGCATACTTGAACCTGTGACCTGACAACTTCAAAAAAAAAAATGTTTCCTAGACAGTTGTTTAGCCTAAATCGCATTTCTGTAAACTAATGTTTTCTTCGGTTTGGGATTTCATTTTCTACCAGTGTATGTGCGTCAATCTTCCAGCGAGATCTTTATTGGTACGAGCGGCATCGAGTTGACAAGTGCAACTTTCTTACAATTCCGCTGAACACAGTGCATAAATTTTCAATATAAACATGGTATATAAATATTCGCATGCAACATTACGTAAATAATTCACATTAAGGTACATGCGGAAAATATCACGCAGTTCCTACAATGACGAAACTGCTCAGCATACGTGTTGTAAACAGCAACAGCCCTGTATGCTGCCCAGCCAGATGATCGGAAGATGCGTGGTCAGCGTTACAGTGTCCTTGGCTGTTACTTTTACGTATCTGTTAGATTTAATAATTTTCTTTAGAATTGGAAGCCGAATAAATGGCTTCTCACCAAAGCTGTCACGCTTCAAATCCCAATCAACGCACATGGAATTTTTTAAATGATAAGTGACGTTTGCACGGTTTGTAAAACCATCAAGGGTGTAACGTTAGGGCTTGCAGGACCTGCATTGCAGACGGGTCCGGGTCTTTAAGGGGTCACGCAGACTCCTCGCAAAAAAAAAAAATGAATATACCCTAACTTAATGTTACTCTGAACAGAAATGGTCTGGGCAGTTTTGTAGAACCAATCGAATTTTTAAAAACTATTTATACGTAGAGGAATTGTCAACTTGATTCCATACAGCAGCAGTTTATTTAGTTGAGGAAAACACAGCACAGCACGTCCGTCTCTGTGCTGTAGTGGTTAGTGTGATTAGCTGCCACCCCCGGAGGCCCGGGTTCGATTCCTGGCTCTGCTATGAAATTTGAAAAGTAGTACGAGGGCTGGAACGGGGTGCACTCAGCATCGGGAGGTCAACTGAGTAGAGGTGGGTTCGATTACCACCTCGGCCATCCTGGAAGTGGTTTTCCGAGGTTTCCCACTACTCGTCCTGGCAAATGTCGGGATGGTACCTAACTTAAGGCCACGGCCGCTTCCTTTCCGCTTCCTTGTCTATCCCTTCCAATTCTCCCGCCCCCCCCCCCCCGCAAGGCCCTTGTTCAGCATAGCAGGTGAGGCCGCCTGGGCGAGGCACTGGCCATCCTCCCCAGCTGTATCCCCGACCCAGAGTCTGAAGCTCCAGGACACTGCCCTTGAGGCGGTAGAGGTGCGATTCCCCGCTAAGTCCGAGGGAAAACCGACCCTGGAGGGTAACCAGGAAAAGAAGAAAAGGATACGTTTTACATTGTATTTGAGGGGGCCTGATTTTTTTATTTTGGCACGGGTGCCCGTATCACGTTCATTACCCCCTGAAAACCATACCTATGATTACGGTACCATCAGTCATGTAAAACTACTTTGAATTTTGTCCTTCCTTTTTCCTTGTTTATTTCTTGTTATCTCCTTTCGTCGATTTTTGTTTTAAGTCGGAACGACACAGGCAGGTGTTTACGGCGATGATACGATAGGAAATGGATATCACTGGAAAGGAAGCACCCGTGGTTCTAATTAAGATACAGCCCAGGCATTTGCGTTGTGCGAAAATGGGAAACCACGGAAAACCATATTCAGGGTTTCTGACAGTTGGGTTCGAACTCAGTATCTCCCAAATGCAAACCGACTCAAACTGCCACTTGCTCGGTATCTCCAATTGTCTGTTACTGATAAATTCACGACACCGTAAGGTTAAAAGTCCTGGTAGCCAAGAAATGTTTCGCCGAGCAAGTGGCCACGCAGTTTGTGTCACGTACCTAGCTTGCATCGGGGAGATAGTGGGTTCGAACTCTGCTGTCAGCAGCCTAAAGATGGCTTTCCGTGGTTTTCTATGTGCACACCAGGCAAATGCTGGGGCTGTACCTTAATTAAGGCCACGGCCGCTTGCATCCAACTCCTAGGCCTTTCCTATCCCATCGTCGCCATAACACCTATCTGTGTCAGTGCAACGTAAAGCAAAATAGCAAAAAAAAGCAATCATCTCCGTACAGGCCATGAGGCTCTTGGAGGGGTAGAAGGTAAATGTTTTCACTATCAGTAACCTCGGCACTTGATAGTGTAGAGTGGTTAGCTCTATGTCCTGCCGCCTTTGCCCCCAGGAATTACGCCGGTACTCATTTTTGGTGTAGGTTAGGTGAACCTCAGGGCCATGAGCCCTCCGGAAGTGAAAATCTCGTTTCTTAAATTTTACGTCTTCCTGACGTTGATTCGAACCCACGTTCTTCCAGGCGAACCGAACACGCCTTTAGCACCTCGGAAAGGCAGCCCCTAAAATGGTATAGTGATATACTGTACGAAAATTGGCACATATAGCTAAAAAGAACCACTTATGATGATGAGATTTAAAAAGTTCATTCATATTAAAAAAAACACAAATAAATCAATATTCAGATTCGTAATAAAATCTGTGTATATGAGTGATCATACAGATGATCTTTCTTTTTCTTCAAAATACTGGAATTGTTGCTCTTGTTCCATATAAACTGTAAATAACTTAAGCTTGGCAAAGGATTTATATTTTAAAATACAACGACCGGGAGAAACTCCTTGAGAAAAAGCCAAGTTAAATTTGATTCTTGAATAAAACGTTTTTGAGGCGTATTCCCGCGGTCGTTGTATTTTATATGTCAAGTCCGTTGTCAATCGGCCGTTATTTACAATTTATATGGAACAACAATAGCAAATTTCCAGTGTTTTGAAGAAAAGGTCACCTCTTATGATCACAGCCAGTAGCGGTGATTAGGGGGAGCGAGGTGGGTGGAGAAAACATTACACTTTATTCCATTTAAGCCGGCTGAAACTAGGAATTATGGGAATTATTTAACAAATGTACAAGCCCTGTTCTATTATCAGCTAATTCTTTACTTTACTTTCCTTAATTATTAGCGGAAATAGTACAAAATGTCGTTCGTCGTGGCTAACCGAGTTGCATAGCACCAGAGCAAGTGGTGGAGACTTTGAATGCGCAGTGAGGAAGGGTAGCAGGGGGTATATTTTTTATCCAAGATCATGGACACTGAGGTATGATTCATCCACTTGCCGCGCGCAATCCGCCATCCAGTCTCTTTAGTGTCTGTTATTTTCTTAATGTGTAGTCAAATACTTAATGATGCTTAACTGTATAATCATGCCGTACTTCTATTTAATTGCAAGACATGTGCATGTTGTTCCTTTGCTGAAAGTTTTATACTATAGTCTAGTATTGAATAAAAATGTCGAAAAATATTATTACCGCACTTAAGTTCGTAAAACCTGTTTGTGGAAATTCGCTCAGAGAGCATCAAAAAATTTACCACTTTGTAGATTTTTTCCCCCCAGTTTTCATACATACACCAGCGAATAGCCCCCTCCTACCACCCGCTATATCTCACTAACACGGGTACTTTTTGTTGTCTGTACATTTGTGTTTGCCCCCTCACTTTTAAATCCCAATCGCCTCTACTGCATTCATGTACACAGATTTTATTACGAATTTCAATATCGACTTAATATGAGGGAACATTTGTTACTTGATCATCACCATAAGTGTTTTTTATGTATATGTGCCAATTTTCGCATTTTACCGTATGTTTTTAACTGAAGATGTTCCAAACCAGAGGAATGATACATGTACTAATTTTTTAGTCAATGAACTAGACGTTAAGCTGGAGTAAGTTTGTAATCACATAAACTTCTTCTTCTTAAGCCGTCGTCTCCAAACGGAGGTAGACGATCCACACGGCCAGCTCCGATCTTGACGTTGCAGCCATGCCATGTGGATTTATTGGAATATCTCTCAGGATATTTAATGCAGTGGTTTCCCGTTGCCTTCTGCATCCTAATGCCGTTGACCAAACTGGTTCCTCCGCCTTTGGGAACAATTTCTTGTCCCCAGGACAATAGAGTGTCCTTACCCATACCCGCTCATCCACTCTCAAAGAGACTGTTGGCACTTGGTATAGGGGATCTCCTTATACCGGGAGATAATCGGTCCCTTCATTCGTTAGCCGCCTGCATATAAAATATTATTTTTATATGCAGTCATCGCCCCCTCTCTACCGCGGGGAGTTGAATGTCAGGATTTCACCGTCATTGAAACAAGGACCAAATGGCATTTCCTTGTTTCTCTGGTTCTTTAGAGAGGAATCACATAAACTAGCTATTAAAAAACAAAAAGTATTGGAAGGTGGGATTCTTCCTTTAACCTTAACTTAAGTTGAGTTAATGCCAATGTGGGACAAACATGATATTCATAAGTTGCAAAAGGGAACTATTCAAAGCTTAACGTCTCCATCCGACGGACGAATCACTAGTGGCACCTAGTTTGGGGGGCAAGGCGTTTTCTGCCACCCCCAAAAATGATCTTAGGGGGCAGAGTACCATTTTCCCCCAAAAAATGTTCTCCTCCTAGATGTTAAGTTCCTATAATATATAATGGCGTGTGGCCTCCGAAGAGGCCGAGTGCAGGTCTTTCGAGTTGACGCCGCATAGGCGACCTGCGCGTCGATGAGAATGGGGCCCTACCTATGATGAATTCTAATGCTGAAGACGACACACACACCCAGCCCCCGAGTCATTGGAATTAACCAATGAAGGTTAAAATCCCCGACCCGGCCGGGAATCGAACCCAGGACCATCTGGACCAAAGACCAGCACGCTAACCATTTAGCCATTGAGCCGGACGTTAAGTTCCTTAAAACGTGAAGTTGGGTAGTCTTCGGAGGCTGCTAAAACCTTAAATCTGGAGAAGGTGGCAGATGGTTTTAAATTTTAAAAATGAGCTCAGAAAGCGGGCATTCCTTCAGAGAACTACATTTCCCAATGGAGACTGTTCCAGCGGTACTTCTAATGGTATCATGAAATGCATAATATAATACAGTAATAGGACATTTACTAAGAAATTGTATTTATAGAGCAAGTTCTAATTATTTATTTGTGATTATTTTTGATAGCTTCGTACATAAAACATCCCTTAAAAATATGTATGAATCAAGTTCTATTTTTCTGTTTACTTGCAAATATTATTTAAAAAATCCTTATACAACCTGTGACAATAATGTTCGGTGAATGAATTCAGAATGGTCGATCCTGCAATACTGGTGACACACAACGCTGCACCTGCGTAGCAGCAGGTTTCGACCACCTGCTCCCAAAGCTGTTCAGTTGAGCATCTTGTGTGTGCCGTGTAAGACCTGCTTGACACAGTGCCTGTTTAGTGCGTTGGTTCTGAACTGCGAACAGGAATATGAACGACCAAAATATCAATGTACAGTTTTGTTTTTAGCTTGGCAAGACACCGAAAGAACCGCATGCGATGCTGGTACATGTTTATGAAGATCAACCACTGTCCTTGAAGTGTGTGTACGAATAGTCCGCCCGTTTTCGAGAAGGCCGGGAAAGTGTTTCTGACAACCGCCGTAGCGGAAGACCGGCGACCGCCGTCAGTGACGAAAACACTGAGAAGGTGAGGACATTAATCACGAACGATCGGCTATTAACTGTGCGCAGATGAACTGCAGAGTAACCATGAATGCGTGCGACAAATTGTTACCCAGAAGTTAGGGAAGAGGAAAACGTGGGGGCAAAGGCGGCCGGGCGTAGAGCTAACCACTTTACCCCATCAAGTGCCGAGGTTACGGATAGTGGAAGCCTTTACCTACCACCTCACCAACGCCTGTACGGAGATGACTTTGCTTTTTGATTTTCCATTTGAGCATTGCGAAGAGGTTTGAAAGTAATACAGGCTTTTGGCACTCAATCTAGTCATTAGATACTGTATACTACCACCTCTGCTACACTACCGACCAACATTCTGATGGTGAAATTCTTTTTCCACCACTGGGACTAGAACTGGCCAATCAGTATCAAGCCGATCATGGTCACTAGACGTTAAACTTTAAGCATGCATTGCTTCTTGACATTTTTTTTTTTTTTTTTTTGCTAGTTGCTTTACGTCGCACCGACACAGATAGGTCTTATGGCGACGATGGGACAGGGAAGGGCTAGGAGCGGGAAGGAAGCGGCCGTGGCCTTAATTAAGGTACAGCCTCAGCATTTGCCTGGTGTGAAAATGGGAAACCACGGAAAACCATCTTCAGGGCTGCCGACAGTGGGGTGCGAACCTACTGTCTCCCGAATACTGGATACTGGCCACACTTAAGCGACTGCAGCTATCGAGCTCGGTCTTGACAATTTGATAGCTCAAGCAGTAGGCAAGCTGCTCGCTCACTAGCCCTGCCTCCACACAGTACTTGCATCGTGTAAACGTGGCTTTGAGGGAACGCACGTGTCGTTTTTCACGCACTGTGGCTTCATTGCGTGACCCCCAAATGTCCTTCCTACGGACGTGGTGCGTTGCACTCTCTCTCAAGGAAAGGAACGTTAGCCCGACAACCTCAATGACGAAATCCAGTGACGCAGATTATTTTAGAACATACCACTTACAGTTGGCAATGTTACGTGTTCCCTTAATTATTTACTATGGCCTAGTTGGCAGTCATGAGCTATCAAATTACTTCTGTTTAGTAATTCGAGCATCGTGCCTTTTAATATATTGTTGAATTAATTTCATCTTCATCAGAAACAACTCACGGTTTACAGATAGCGTTTCTGGCGCTTACTAGAAGGATCAGAGTTCGTTTCTCGAACTAGGATTTTAGCCCCCGTCCCAGCACATTTACTTACGGAGCAATTTTCCCAGCCTTTTTGAAATTAAGATTTTAAGATTATTTGGCAGTTTGTTTGGACAACTGTGTCACTAGTAATATCTCTAATATGTTTTCTCAATCAATCAATCAATCAATCAATCAATCAATCAATCAATCAATCAATCAATCAATCAATAAACAATGTCGGGCCGAATGACTCAGACGTTGTAGGCGCTGGCTTTCTGATGCCAACTTGACAGGTTCGACCCTGGCTCAGTTCGGTGGTATTTGAAGGTGCTCAAATACGTCATCCTCCTGTCGGTAGATTTACTGGCACGTAAAAGAGCTCTTGAAGGACGAAATTCCGGCACCTCGGTGTTTCCGAAAACCTTCGGATGTACAGTAATTACTGGGAAGTAAACCAAACCAAAAAGACCAAACCCCACGGCCCTTGAAAAGTTATTGGCCTGCCCAGCGACCACTGCTCAGCCCGAAGGCCTGCAGATTACGAGGGGTCGTGTGGTCAGCACGACGCATCCTCTCGGCCGTTATTCTCGGCTTTCGAGAACGGGGCCGCCATCTCACCGTCAGATAGCTCCTCAATTCTAATCACGTAAGTAGTATAATACAGGGATTCGGCCGCCACCACCCCCACCGGCTCCCAGAGGCCACCTCCACCACCACCACACCCAGAGGCCTCCCAGAGGCCTCCTCCACCACCACCACAGCCAGAGGCCTCCCAGAGATCTCCACCACCCGCGGGAAATTTGAATTTGTAAACAAAGCCACGTGCTTTTTGACAGCTGTCATCGACAACAACGCATCGCTAACCTCAGTACTGCCATCTTGACGGGCCTAAACCTCAGTAGTGCCAACTTAACCTCATAAGCGCGAGATAAACAAAGCCACGTGTTTTTTGACAGCCACGTGCTTTTTGACAGACAACAACGCATCGCTAACCTCAGTACTGCCATCTTGACGGGCCTAAACCTCAGTAGTACCAACTTAACCTAACTAGCGCGAGATAAACAAATCCACGTGTTTTTTTGACAGCCACGTGCTTTTTTGACAGATGTCCTCCGCCATCTTTAAACCACAGAGCACTGTGCTGCCCTCTTTATCGCAGTAGCTGCAAATTCGTCACCTGTCATCCGCAGTGCTGCCATCTTGGCGGGCCTAAACCTTAGTGCTACCAACTTAACCTCACTAGCGCGAGATAAACAAATCCACGTGCTTTTTTGACAGCTGTCATCCGCCATCTTTAATCTATAGAGCACAGTGCTGCCCTCTTTAGCTACTTACCTTTGAAATGTGGTGGCGGATAATTTGAAAAATGCTTTTTGACAGCAGCCATCTTTGAGCACAGTGCTGCCCTCTTTGTGGTGGCGGGAAATTCCACGTGCTCTTGTTTGGAAACAAACTCACGTGCTTTTTTCTGACAGCTGTCATCCGCCATCTTCCATCACAAACCTCAGTGCTGCACTCTTTAGCTAGATGCCTTTGAAATGTGGTGGCGGCAATTTGAAAAATTCGATGTGCTCTTGTTTGGAAACAAAGCCACGTGCTTTTTGACAGCTGTCATCCACCATCTTTAATCAATAGAGCACTGTGCTGCTATCATGCGGGCAATTTCGTCAGCTGTCATCCGCCATCTTTAATCCACAGAGCACCGGGCTGCCCTCTTTATGACATGTAGTAGCGGGCAATTTGAAAAGTTCTGTTAGCTATCATCCGCCATCTTTAATCAAGAGAGCACCGTGCTGCCATCTTTAGCTAGATACCTTTGAAATGTGGTGGCGGCAATTTAAAAAATCCTATGTGCTCTTGTTTAGTAAACAAAGCCACGTGCTTTTTTGACAGCTGTCATCCACCATCTTTAATCAATAGAGCACTGTGCTGCCATCATGCGGACAATTTCGTCAGCTGTCATCCGCCATCTTTAATCTACAGTGCACCGTGCTGCCCTCTTTATGACATGTAGTAGCGGGCAATTTGAAAAGTTCTGTTAGCTGTCATCCGCCATCTTTAATCAAGAGAGCACCGTGCTGCCATCTTTAGCTAGATACCTTTGAAATGTGGTGGCGGCAAATTGAAAAATTCCACGTGCTCTTGTTTAGTAAACAAACTCACGCGCTTTTTTGTCAGCTGTCATCCGCCATCTTACATCGCAAACCTCAGTGCTACACTCTTTAGGTACATACCTTTGAAATGTGGTGGCGGATAATTTAAAAAGAAAAATTCTACAGCAGCCATCTCTCGGCGCTAATTGCACAAGATGGTGGCTATACATGACTCTTTAAAGGTTCTTATGCAAAATGGCCGCTATACATAGGTTCTTATGAGACGCCCTTGGGATGCTTGCGCAAGATGGCGGTTATACATGGCTCCTTATGAGATTCCCTAGGGATGCTTGCGCAAGATGGCGGTTGCTCTTATGAGGCGGCGTAAGGGTCCTTGCACAAGATGGCTAGAGACGCCCTAAGGATGCTTGCGCAAGATGGCGGACGCAAGATGGCGGCTATACACGACTCCTTATGAGACGCCTTAAGGGTGCTTGCGCAAGATGGCTGCTGCTCTTATGAAGAAAGCTAGCTTAGAGGCTAACGTGTCGTGCTAGTTCGATTCATTAAATTTGGGGCTTAAATGCAAAATGTTAAATATCTCGAAAGCGGTGCATCGTAGAGCAAAACGGACAAATAATTTTCTGCCCAGTACCTCGGTTCGCAGTACGAGGAACAAGAAAAACATAGTCTAATAATGAGATCAACGGTTCGGTTCCTACTTAGGCCCTTTGGCATTCGCTCTGTTTTAGCTTGTATTGAAGCAAGTCTTCGTAACATGATCAGGTTTAGCTATGGTAGAGAGCATAACGTGCCGTGCAGGTTCGATTCATTAAATTTAGGGCTTAAATGCAAAATGTTAAATATCTCGAAAACGGTGCATCGTAGAGCAAAACCTGATACCTAGGTTTGCAGTATCAGGAACATGATAGCATAAGAAAAACATAGTCTAATGATGAGATTGACGGTTCGATCCCTACTTAGGCCCTTTGGCATTTGCAGCTATCTAATTCTACAAGATGGCGGCTATACATAGCTTCTTATGTGACAGCTTAAGAGCGCTTGCACAAGATGGCTGCTGCTCTTATGAGACGCCCTAGGGGTGCTTGCGCAAGGTAGCAGCGACAAGACGGTGACTATACACAGCTCCTTATGATACGGCCTAGAGGTGCTCTCACAAGATGGTGGCTGCTCTGATGAAGAAAGCTAGCTTTGCATCGTGCAGGTATCTTTACAGCACTAAACCCCATACCTTTGAAATGTGGTGGCGGGTAATTTGAAAAATTCTACGTGCTTTTTCTTAACAGCAGCTATCTTTAAACAATAGCGGCTATACATAAGCTGTTAAGGCCTCCTCTTATGTCAAGGCATAGCTCTACCGAACAAGTTTAAACCTGCATCGGGATAGCTAGAGTAAGCACGTGCTGCAGTGATGACGTCATTATGCATGTTTAGATTTGCAAATCACTAAAGAAACATAACAAGACTAGAATCGAACACTGCACTCTATGCCGTTAACTTTATCATGTGATCGGAACATTGATTGAAGTGTTTAGAACGCTAAATAAGTAGAACCGAACACTGTACTCGATACAACATTTGTTTAGAACATGTCAGGGATACCTTTGTTCTAAGAAGATTAGGTTACTGCACATTCCTTGTAGGGCTAATAGGCTAAAGGGCTAATGGACAAAAGGGAAAAAAGGCTAAAGGGCTAATGGGCTAAAGGGCTAAAGGGCTAGGGTGCCTCTCCTCTCTTTATCCGGGCTTGAGACCGGCTCTACAACTAGAGGCGGAGTTAACACCCTAAGGAAGGAAGAATGTTGGGAAATAATCTATACGAATATAGCTACTCGATCGACTATATACTACAGATGGATGACTTAGGTGAGGGTAAGCGCTTACTTAATAATACCTACACGACGTAATTCATGCTCTATTTCAAAAATATCTTCTTTGTACTGTGTGTAACCAGCATCATGATAGGCTCTTAGCAGTTGTAAACGTTTTACGAGTACGTTGGGGTCTTTACAGTACCTTATATCTACATAGGGTAACAGAGGCTTGTTGTGAACTTGGAGTCTATATGCAGACAGTTGATGTGTAGGGACTTGTTTTGATGTAATACGTGCTTCAGCAGTAGCGTTTCTAGGTACAAACTTAACTTGTTTCGATAGCGATGAAGCGTTGAAATTTCCTTCTTCTTTACCTTGCATCTCTTCTTGAGATGTTTGCACTGCGACAGAACGTGTAGTAGGCTTAGGAAATGAAGTAAAATCATCAAGCTGTAATGGCAATGAATTTTCTTCTTCTTCTTCTTCTTCTACTTTCCCTTTACTACTGCTTTGATCAACATCATTATCCTTATTATCATAATCATGATCTTGCCTCTCTTTATCTTGAAGTTTGTGCTTAGTAACAGAACTCGCAGCAGGTCTAGACAACAAGGGAGAATTAAAAATCTCTCGCAGAGGTGTACTTTTTAAACATAAATCAGTGTTCCCTTGAATATGGTTGAGCTCTTTGTATTTTGTTCCCGATGAAGCTACATTACACGCGGCTTCATGACGTTGAGCGTCGTATGCGTTCTTGAACTCTCTTCTACAATGTTTGCATTGAAAAATTGTCCTACATGATATCTCATGACGTCTCCTGTGATAGCTTCGGGAAAATGCTTTTCCACACTCTTCGCAAATATACCTAGAAGTGGGTTTTTCCATGACGGACTTTTATCTTCTACTAACAGATTCTTCTTTAAATCTACTTGACATTTGTTACTCTCTACTTCGATGATGCGAACAGCTTAGCGATTAACAGTGAACTAACACAAAAGCTTATAACCAAGGTAGCAACAGTAAGGTTTAAGCCCATCAAGATGGCAAGAGTGAGGTTAGCGACGTTCTGGTGCTGGATTTTAAATTCCGCGCTATAACATGCATAAGGTGGTAGCCTTGAGGTTTACCGCCGTAAAGATGGCAGCAGTGAGGTTAGCGACGCTCTATTGTCCTTCAATGTGAGGTTAGGGTCCGTCAAGAAGACAGCTGTCAAAAAAGCACGTGGCTTGATTTACTAAACAAGAGCACACGAATCATACTCTAACTGGGGTCTAACCAAAGACTTATATGCATGCCCTATCCTTTACATCCTTACTACAAGCCCAAAATACTCGCATAATTATGTGAAGAAATCTATAATCTTTATTTACAATCTCATGTATGTGATAACCCAATACAGCGATTCCCATAAGAAACTTTCACCCCATCAATGCAGTAATTAACACTGACAGGACTTTTCCTATTAGTGAAACTCACAACCTGACTTTCAACATACAGTACCATTGGCTGCTGTCCATCTCACAACACTGTCGATGTCTTTTTGCAGTCGCTCCACTCTATCAATGGTAGAGCCTCCATGGCTCAGAGGGCAGCGCGCCGACCTCTCACCGCTGGATACCGTAGTTCAAATCCCGTTCACTCCATGTGAGATTTGTGCTGGACAAAGCAGAGGCGGGACAGGTTTTTCTCAGGGTACTCCGGTTTTCCCTGTCATCTTTCATTCCAGCAACACTCTCCATTCTCATTTCATAGCATAACAGTCATTAATAAATGAGTGTGAGAGTGGCGACTCCAACGTACTAATAGCCTATATCTGCTTCATTCATTACATCCCTGACCTGGTCAATGACTGGAAAGCAGGTTGTAGGTTTTCATTTTCTATCAATGGTACCTATAACACCATCCGTAAAAATACTTATCTCTGATTTCTCATATTTATTAAGTGAAACGATCGGCACTCAATAATAAACATATTTTTTACAATTTGCTTTACATCGCACCGACACACATATGGCGACAATGGGATATGAAAGGCCTAAGAGTGGGAAGAAAGCGGCCGTGGTCTTAATTAACCATTAATCCTCACCATTTGCCGGTGGGATTCGAACACGCTATCTCCCGAATATAAGGTGACAGCTGCGCGAACCCAACCGCACAGCCATCTCGCTCGGTTATGGAGGATGAGATTGTCTTCCATTTCCTTCCCTCCAAAACAAGAAATTTAAATGTTATATAATTTCATCAATAGGCTGTACACAAGAACCTCGTTTATCCGGCCCTCATTAATCCGGATCTCCGGTTTATCCGGATCGAAAATAATAAAAATGTATTTTTACTTGTAGAGTATTTCTTTTACGGGATCGACTCTTCTTGAATGTCTTTTCCGCCAAGGATAGTTAAGGACAGGAATTGGAAGTAATTCGGCCAAGGTCTGTCAAAGGTACCGTCCCGGCATTCGCCTGGAATTGAGAATGGGAAACCGTGGAAAACCATTCCCAGGACGGCCGATGTGGGATTCGAACCCACGCTCTAATGAATGCAACGCACTACTAATTCTCTGATGGTGAATTCGAAAATGAAACCGCCACTCCATCAGAAGAAACAATGACTCATGGAGAGGCAGCAATGCAGCTGGACAAACTGATGGCCTATTTCGAATCCTAGACTGAAATAACACAGGCAGACCTATTGTTACTAAAACGTCTTTGTGGTCCTGCTGCGTACAAACGCTATACAAATGTAAAACCGAAAAAGTAACCACATTATTTTAGTGTATAAAACAGAGTCGTAAATGTAAGAAAAGTGTTCTTATATGTTTTTGTACAATTGAAAAAGGGGCATTACTGTACAACTTATGTTAACAGATTATATGCCATGTACTGTATTTGTTTTCTTTAGTTTTTCCGGATTATCCGGATTTTCGATAATCCGGATCAGTTCCGGTCCCACCTAATCCGGATAAACGAGGTTCTTGTGTTTGAGTCTCAGGTTCAATTTAAGTATTATTATTATTATTATTATTATTATTATTATTATTATTATTATTATTATTATTATTATTATTATTATTAGTTGTTGTAGTAGTATTTATTTGCATCCCATTGTATGCTTTATGGTTTCTGGAGAAGTCAAGGTGCTGTAATGTTGTCGCTTAGAAGTTCCTTTACGTGCCAGTGAATCTACCGACACGAGGCTGACGTATATTAGCCCCTTCAAATACCACCGGACTGAGCCTGGATCGAACCCGCCAGGTTGGGCTCAGAGCGCTCTACCTTCTAAGCTACTCAGCCCTGAACAAGAACGTTTTGCTTTTCTGTTACGAAACTGACCGTCCTAGTTAGGTCTTATGGCGACAATGGAATAGGAAAAGTCCAGGATTGGGAAGGAAACGGCCGTGGCCTTAATTAAGGTACAGCCCAAGCTTTTGCAGAGTGTGAAAATGGGACAGCAGGGAAAAAAATTTCACGGCTGCCGATAGTGGGGTTCGAACCCACTGTCTCCCGAATACAAGCTGAAAACTACGTGACCCAAACCACGCGATCACTTGTTCGGTGCTTTAACTTGAAATGTCTGTATGTCTGATTGTATCGTCAACCCTTGATCCATACATAGAAAATATTGAACAGTCCAAATAAATAAATAAATAAATAAATAAATAAATAAATAAATAAATAAATAAATAAATAAATAAATAAATAAATAAAGGTCCCATCTTAGGTCGCTGTGATCTTCGTTTTGCTGAAAAGAGTCTGCCTGCCTGCAAAGTATTGTTTTTGTAAAATTCACGATATTACTTTTGTCATCAAATTATGTTCGATTACGAAAGTTGGGAACGCAGGTTTGGCTTCATCAGTCCTATTCCACCACAAATACACTTTCCCCTTACCCCCACCTGCCGCGACTGTCAGCACACACCCATCTCTCCGGACACACTTTCACGGCCAGCGTGCTGGCTAGACCTGGTCGCGCTCCTGGGATGTGATAGCGTGAGGGGTGCAAGTCTTGTGCACCGCTCTCCTAGACAAACAATTGTAATTACTGGAACTTTTGACTGGAAAAGTGAGATATTCGGTAGAAGATGGTGGCCCAGTTGTACTTCCTCTAAAAATAACCGTCACCACCCCTTTCAGATAATCGATAATGAAATCATGTAAATTGTAAACTCTATTAGACCTGCCATTATTGGATTCATTTCGCTGCAAATACTATGTAACGTTTATTAACAATATTACAACATTGATATTGGAAATTCCACAAATATCTTCATTATAGTAAAATATGTAGTTAGCGAATTCCGTTAATGAAATGGAGCCTATTGATTCCGTACTGATATCATTCTACTGGTTTAGGCTGTAAAAGGAACCCGAGGTGCTTGTGCTCACCATACAACTGATACATTTCGACCGAGAGAGTAGCTGCATGGTGTGCATTCGGGATATAGTAGGTTCGAACCCCACTGTCAGGAGCCCTGAAGATGGTTTTCCGTGCTTTCCCATTTTCATAGTAGGTAAATGCTAGGGCTGTGCCTTAATTAAGGCTAAACTTTCTGTGGATAACAGGACACAGTGGAATAACGGACAATGAAGATGTAGATCACCTCGCGAAAGGAAGTATAATCAGTGGTATATTTCAAGATACATATTCCATATACTGACTTTATTCCGCTCCATGGCTAAATGGTTAGCGTGCTGGCCTTTGGTAACAGGGGTCCCGGGTTCGATTCCCGGCATGGTCGGGAATTTTAACCATCATTGGTTAATTTCGCTGGCACGGGGGCTGGGTGTATGTGTCGTCTTCATCATCATTTCATCCCCATCACGACACGCAGGTCGCCTACCTGCACCTGGCGAGCCGAACATGTCCTCGGACACTCCTGGCACTAAAAGCCAGACGCCATTTCATTTCATTCCGCTAGTTAAAAGTAGAGCCTACACGCAGTGGAAAGATGAATAGGTAAGAATTAGCCACTGACGAGGAACACATTACGCAGCACTGCAAACAACAATACCGCAAAAACCCTGGTTCTGGAAATACAATATTGAAGGAGATATCTAACAACCATCATCAGAATGTGACTTGGACACGGATGCTACCCCCACCACCTCCACCGCATAGGAGTGATTATCTCGAAAGTTTGCCCACATGATTATTACGATGATGCGGATCTGAATCATGTACTGTAGTATTTTCTTGCTCCTGGTATAAGCAACAAGGAACAAAGTTACTCGCACAGCTTCGGTCACTACATATCCCATTCCCCACAAATGTCAGCATTATCCTTCAAGACATCGATAACAAAATCTACAGAACACTGATCCAGTTTCAGCAAGACAACTATCTAACTACTGTATATAAACCCTGATGCAGAAGCTACCAAGTGAAAAAGTTAATAAAGATAATCTCCTACCCCATTAACTACTACCTTTCTACCATGGCCTTGCCACCCTGTAACAATGCCATGATTGGCCTCATGGCTAAAAGGCATTGCATCACCCCTATCCTTATCACTACCAGCTGGCCGAATTGTGTATAACCAAAGGCCATTATTGTAAAAAAAATATGGCTACGGTCGGTCCCTTCCCACTCCTAGTCCTTTCCTATCTCATCGTCGTCATAAGACCTATCTGTGTCGGTGGGACGTAAAAAAATCTAGGAATATTCATATGTTTAATTAATTAATTAATAAGCCTAAAAGCCTATATCATGTCTAGAGTGACAGTACTTTAATCCAACAGAATGACACCTGATTAAAATACGTCCTTCTTCGTCGGAGTCCAGAGCCACACTAATTATTAGCCGCCGGGCTGAGTCGCTCAGACGGTTGAGGCGCCAGCCTTCTGACCCCAACTTGGCAGGTTCGATCTTGGCTCAGTCCGGTGGTATTTGAAGGTGCTAAAAAACGTTAACCTCATGTCGGTAGATTTACTGGCACGTAAAAGAACTTCTGCGGGACTAAATTCCGGCACCTCGGCGTCCCCGAAAACCGTAAAAGTATTTAGTTGGACGCAAAGCCAATAATAATAATAATAATAATAATAATAATAATAATAATAATAATACTATTAATTATTAGCTGCGTGACACTGTGATTTTAGTTCATCAAATGGCAGTACCATTGCTTCACCCGACAACGTCGTATGGAGGTGAAGTAATTCAATTACTTGATTACAATACAGCATGGGCCTGGGGTGAACTATGCCATTTGAGGTGAAGAGCGGTAGTAGCGAATACAGTACACTACTAGCTTCGGAGAGTGTTCACGTTCCGTGTGCAATGCGTATTTCCCAGTTTGACGGAGACAGAATTGTGGTATTGATTCAGGGTGGACATATACAAGGAGCAGAATCACGTATAGTAGGAGTTACACAAAGTGCAGTGTCAACAACATGGGAAAGATAGAGAGGACAAGGTTATACAGAGGAAGCAACCGACGCGTTGAAATCATTGCTTTTAAGTCATCCTGTTTTATGAAGATTTCATCACTGATCCAACAATTAGATTTGAGACCAACGAAAACCAGCCAGAAGAGGTCGATGCGGAAAAATTTATGAAGAAACGTTGGACTTCTATAATGAAAAGTATAAGCTCCCATCCTTCACTGTAATCGACTTGATGTTAGGTGCTCGAGGAACCATTCCTAAATTTTTTGTCAACTTGTGCAATACCTTAAGGCTGAATAGAGATTGCATCTATAACATCGTCATTAGTACTCTCAAGAAGTCCATCATGATCTTCATGAACCATGCTTGCGGACCTGAGATAAATGTTTGACGTGCCTCACTCTTTTGCTTACTCTTAACATATATTTAAACATATGAGTAGTTGGAGTGATAAATACTATACAGGAAGTACGCACATCTTTATCTGTTATGCGATGATGCGACTAACAGACCCAGAGTGACAACGCCACGTCAAGAGTGGTAAATCCGCGTTAGGCTGGTATTACACTGTCAAAGAAATTTGTCAAAGATCTTTTGTAAAATATATGGCAGTATAATGGAGGAGTATTTAATAAAATGTCCTCTTTATGGTATCTTTTACAAAAGATTTGACTTGTTAAATCCAAAATGGCGTATCGTAAGTTCAGTTGGAATGTTGCTACAAAAGAAACTGCTCAATACCGAGCATGAAATGTTGTACAACACGATACACCAGGAATATGAAAATAGAAATTTAAGATAACAAGTGTATTTAAACATAGCTGAGGTGATAAATACTAAAAAGGAAGTATGCACAGTTTTGGACGTGAAAAGCAAATTGAATGGATTACATAGCCAGTATTTGGCTGAAAAACTGAAATTGAATATATTCTTTACATTATAAATTGTATTTCTTCCATTCATTTAATGTTGATTTTCGTAAGCATTTCATCCTATTTTTATGATGTGCCATGTGAGATAACCTAAAGCAATGTGGGATTTAAATTTGTAGTATGTAAAAGCAGGCAGATGTAGAACTTGTGGTGTACTCTCCTGTGATGGTTTAATTCAATACATACCGGTACATTTTATGCTGTGCATACTCTACCTGGCAGATCCCAGGGCAACAGCCCCTGTCGGCGTTGCCACAGAGAATTCGAAACTCTTTCACATGTCCTGGGAGCCTGTCCACGTAGTGACTTACTACGCACCTCATGCCATAATGTAGCCAGATCAATGATACCTAACGCTTTGAGAGGACAAGGTTATACAGAGGAAGCAACCGACGCGTTGAAATCATTGCTTTTAAGTCATCCTGTTTTATGAAGATTTCATCACTGATCCAACAATTAGATTTGAGACCAACGAAAACCAGCCAGAAGAGGTCGATGCGGAAAAATTTATGAAGAAACGTTGGACTTCTATAATGAAAAGTATAAGCTCCAATCCTTCACTGTAATCGACTTGATGTTAGGTGCTCGAGGAACCATTCCTAAATTTTTTGTCAACTTGTGCAATACCTTAAGGCTGAATAGAGATTGCATCTATAACATCGCCATTAGTACTCTCAAGAAGTCCATCATGATCTTCATGAACCATGCTTGCGGACCTGAGATAAATGTTTGACGTGCCTCACTCTTTTGCTTACTCTTAACATATATTTAAACATATGAGTAGTTGGAGTGATAAATACTATACAGGAAGTACGCACATCTTTATCTGTTATTGTTGCTCAGGTACTCTTTGTCGTTGGGCAACCTGCAGCTGTTGCAGGAATACTGTATAATAATAAAATAATACCCAAACATGTACACAACTCCATTGCTGAGCTATGATAAAATACGGTATGTTATGTAGTGTAATGGTGCAATGACTCTGTTACAACCTATTATTAAATTTTATTTGCACAAAATAATTTACAAAAGATCGTTGACAATTCCTTTGATAGTGAATACCAGCCTAACAACGCAGAGGAGACCAACTTCGACTGCTCAACAGTTATGAGATAATTTCTTGCGGGCAACCGGGGTTCATGCATTTGCATGAACTGTACGCAATTGACTGCTTTGTGTCGTTTCGACCGATTCAACGTGTTCCACTAGAGAATCGCCACCGTGCTGCAAGGAGAAGATGGACCATCCAACATCTTAATTCTGGGTTGGATGAATGGCGTAATGTCATGTTTGCAGATCAAACACGGATATCATTCGGGACGGATACAGGACGACAAAGGGTATTGAGACATAAAGGACGCGGTGGAAAGTTCCAGTATGTTCAAGAGGTGCATGCATTTGGAGGTGGTGGTATAATGTTTTTGGGCTAGGGTTATGTATGGCTGTCGGACACCGATGATACCAATTCGAGGGACGTTAACTGCCAAGCGGTATACCGACGAAATTCTTCGACTATTTGTACAGCTCTTTAGGAATGATTATGGTGATGAATTCCTCTTCTTCAACGACAATGCTCGCCTCCGTCGGCGAGGAACTTCATGGGAGGGGCAGGTGTCAACCATATGAATTGGCCAACTAATTCACCGGACATGAACTGCATAAAGTATGCATGAGACAGGATAGAAATGGCTGTTTTTGACTGTCCACAATCTCCATGGACACTCTCAGACTTCATTAGAATTGCGTAAATGGAACAGGACCCTCTTCCTCAAGATGTCGCCACTGTACTGATCGCATGCATTGCACAGCGTAACAATGACAGAGAAGGACAAACATGGCACTAAGGCAGAGTGAAGAAGGTAGATCCTTCACAATAAGTAAATAAATAATGATAACAATAATAATTCACCAGAAAACCCACTACACGGAAGGATCTCTTCGATACCTAGATGGTCAACCAAAAAAACTCAATACGGCGAAATGTTCCAAGTGTCTAAATTCAAATACCTCGGAAAAGTCATCCAATCTTCAGGACTGAATCGTAAAGCAGAGAAAGGATCTCTAAACTGGAAAGATCATTCAAACTCACTTGGAATATAAATAACAAAAAGTCTATATCCCGAAATGCAAAAATTAAGGTATTACAACACCGTAATCAAGCCTGAAATACTATATGCACGTGAAACACTGATCATTGTGGGCTTTCATCGATTAAAGATGTAGAAAAACAAGAAAGAAGCATATTAAGAAAAAATTTGGACCAGTCTGTACAGGGGGAATCTGGATGATAAGGAAATCTCACGACCAGTACCAACACTCAGAGAAATTCTCAGATGCATTTAGGAAAATACGTTTGAAATTTTACGGACATATTCTCAGAATGAGTAATCAGAGAGTGACCAAAAGAATTCTGAATCTTGCCCTATATGCAGTGAAAGTAAAAACCAACTGGCTGCTCGAAGTTGGAAAGGATCTTGCAAGAAATGGCCAACACAAATGATACTGTATTCGACAGATCTAACGAGGGAACACATACATGTGTTACACTCGGATTTGATTGAAATTTGGTAGGAATATTCGTGGGAGGCAGTAGAATGCTAAGGTGAAAACTGCACGTGCCCAGCGCAAGTTTAAACGCTAAAATTGAACAAATAAATAGTCATAAAATTAGAAGTGCCGCGGGAGCATCGGGCTGTTGCGGAGAGGTAGGGAGGAGCGAAGCAGCGGACGTGAACTAACCAGGCTGTAACGAGCTGCGCCAGCAGCCAGGCACCGTATAGTTAGCGCGTTCCCCTTAACTTCCCGATCAGATGTGCAAAACGTAAATATTAAAACAAGACATGAAACAAGTATACAAAGGACGATGTTTGAACAACGATGCCAATTAGGTTTGAAAAATTCACGCCCGAGTTCTTGTTACTCATTGTAATTTTTCAAACCTAATTGGCTAAGTTGTTCAAACATCGTCCTCTGTACACTTGTTTCATGTGCTGTTTTCATATTTAGGTTTTGCACATCTGATCGGGAAGTTAAGGGGAACGCGCTAACTATACGCTCCCTGGCTGCTGGCGCAGCTCGACGCAGCCCGGTTGGTTCACGTCCGCTGCTTCGCTCCTCCCTACCTCTCCGCCACACCCCGATACTCCCCCGGCACTTCTAATTTTACGACTATTTAGGTGTTCAATTTTGGCGTTTAAACTTGCGCTGGCCACATGCAGTTTTCACCTTAGCATTCTACTGCCTCCCACAAATATTCCTACCAAATTTCAAACGAATCCGAGTGTAATATATGTATGTGTTCCCTCGTAAGTTCAGAAAATTAGTCGACAATCACCGTTTTACACACCATCCAAGGACGGCCACGAACAAAATCTGGTCAGAAGATCGCAAGAAAGGCCACAGCGAGAAGATGAAGAGATTTTTAGGGAATAATAAGGCAACGGCTTCAGCGAAATAAGTTCAGTCGCTCTCTTCAGTAGGACATAACGAAAAAAGAATAATTCACAAATTGTAACCTTTGTTATTAATACTAATACTTATTTGCGTTATATATTGAATTAAAACATTTGAGTTTGCAGAAGTTTACATTTGTTTTCCTAGTTTGCTTTACGTCATACCGACACAGATAGGTCTTATGGCGACGATGGGATAGGAAAGAACTAGGAATGGGAAGGAAGCGGTCGTGGCCTTAATTAAGGTACAGCCCCAGCATGTGCCTGGTGTTAAAATGGGAAACCAGGGAAAACCATCTTCAGGACTGCCGACAGTGGGATTCGAACCCGCTATCTCCCGGATGCAAGCTCACAGCTGCGCGCTCCTAATCGCACGGCCAACTCGCCCGGTGAAGTATGCATTTCCAGATTGTGTGTATCTGTGATAAAATACTGGCATGGCTAGGGATAACTACTTTCTGTGCAAGTATTCGACCGTCCGATATTAATAATTAAACCTTTATCAGCATAGCCTCTGATTCTAAAATCTGCATCTTTTATTTCTTCTGCCAAACAACCACACTCCGTGACAATTTAAAGCTCCAAAAGCACTATTTTAAACCCTCACACAACATTGTGGAAATTCTCGCTCGCAGCGTTCTCCTTGAGCTGGAATCTCGCCTGACTGAGATGGACGTGGCAGCCTGACGGAAGGAAATGAGGGTAGTCATTGTAGCGTATGCACGCTACATTGTATAGCATACATATGCGCCAGAAAGAATCTCTAGCCAGGCGAGAGACACTGCGCTGTTTAGCAGGTTGAAAACTTTCAGGCGTTAGCGAAGCGAATTGAAACGAACGTTACGAGACTGCGAAATCCTAAGAAAATAAGTGTATTGTAAATTTAATGAAACACCACAATATGAACCGACAACAAATGGTCCATCTTCGATTACCTGGTATAAACACTCCCTTGAGGACCAATGACCAAATTAAATTGTTAACAATCACATTAGGATTCTGCTTTTTTTTCTTTCATGAAGACATTTCAGCAACTTTTCTAGTTGTTTTGAAGTCATCAGCACTAGCAGTATTTTGCTTACAGCATACCAGTGATATTTCTACAGGCATTCATTTACCTCGCGGCTTTCTCTGCAGGCAAGTATAAAACAGCAATAACTCCAATTCTAGGATGAGTAGAACAATAAATTAAAGTTTGCTTTTAAAAATAATGCTCAGATTATTTCTTGCAATATATAATAATGTAAAAAATAGTTAGTATTATATTTACAAGGTCTAAAATGTCTTTCCGTTTCTCACAACTCACGAACCTTACCATTCTTACGTGGATGCACTCATTTTTCTTTAGATTTGTCGGAAATCTTTATCTCCTCTGTGCGTGGAGTACCCCTGCGTGCCGTAAGAGACTACAAATTGGGAAATAACCAAAGAATCTGTACGCTCTCTCATATTCTAAGCCCAGAACATATCCATGGCTCTATGCCTCTCCGTATAGTTGCAGGATTCTTTCGTCATATGACTTATTCAGCAATAATCAAATAATGCAAGATTATTTTCTGTCTCGTATAACATGATGCAGCTAATTTTCTCATACTCAATCCAAGCAAAAAATAAGACAGGATGTCCCACTCTCCCCGTTTTTGACACACGTTCATAAAAGAAGTAATAACGGTCTTGAAAGAAAATAATTGAGATCAAATTAATGGAAAGCAGATCCACAGTATGAAGTTTCCCGACGACATCGCCATATAATGGTAGAAACAGAAACAGGAATTAAGATAATTCAATAATAATGTTAATGGTTTTTACGTCCCATTAACTACTTTTACGGTTTCCCGAGACGTCGAGATGCCGGAATTTAGTCCCGCAGGAGTTATTTTACGTGCCAGTAAATCTACCCTCACGAGGATGAAGTATTTGAGTACCTTCAAATACCACCGGACTGAGCCAGGATCGAACCTGCCAAGTTGGGGTCAGAAGGCCTGCTCCTCAACCGTCTGAGGCACTCAGCCCGGTTAGGAATGAAGAGTACGGGTAATGTATTACGTAATGTGTTCAACTCTCAGCCAAGAACGTAAGGGATATTTTGTTGCGATAACACGCGGTTGAACTCATTTAACCGATGTTTTTGCTGTATTCTTCTCCTCCCAAAATCTCTTCATCCTCTCACTAAGTCTTTTCCTGAGTTCTTCTGTCCAGGTGTTACAGTTCTGGTGTTGGTTTCGTCTGCAAATTGGTAAAAAATGAAATGGCGTATGGCTTTTAGTGCCGGGAGTGTCCGAGGACAAGTTCGGCTCGCCAGATGCAAGTCTTTTGATTTGACTCCCGTAGGCGACCTGCCTGTCATGATGAGGATGAAATGATGATGAAGACGACACATACACCCAGCCCCCGTGCCAACGGAATTAAGGTTAAAATTCCCGACCCCGCCGAGAATCGAACCCGGGACCCCTGTGACCAAAGGCCAGCACGCTAACCATTTAGCCATGGAGACGGACTGCAAATTGGTGACTATCTATCAGTGTTCTGAATTTACATCTATCCCATATAATTTCCCCTTTGATGTTGATTTCCTGGAGGTCTGTTTCAATTTCACTAAGCCCGTTGTTGTTCTTGATTCTTAATGAAAAGGCATGGCTGAACATTCTATCAGGCATTCTATACTCGCTCATTCTGAAATTATGTCCATCGAATTTCATTGAAATTTTTTTCTGTAGGTGTGTGAGATTTTTTCGGCATGAGAGTACATATTTGAGATTTCCTATTAATCCAGATTCCATCCCTAAAACTGGGCCGAAGATTTTCCGTAGAATTTTCCTTTCTTTCTTTCTTTCTTTCTTTCTTTCTTTCTTTCTTTCTTTCTTTCTTTCTTTCTTTGCTATGTTTTGGATTAATGATCTACCACCCATGATTAAGGTTTCCGATGTATATTATGCTTCGGGTTTTCCTAGGTATCGATTTTTTGTTATACGAATTCCAGATTATTCGGTAGGCTTTTCGTAATTTATTATATCTTTATTTACCTGAGAATTTAACCCAGGGGGTTGAATAACTTCTCCTAGGTAGCCTACTTAAACTTGTTATTTGAGAAATTTGGCCGAATTTAGTTATCAAAGGTTGTCCATCTAAGTATCGTGAGGTTCATTCCATGTCATGAGTTTTCTCTTACTTCTTCTTCTTCTTTTTATTATTATTTCAGACGGGATTGTAGGCTTTTATAGGTTAGAATGCAAACGTACTGAAGCGAATAACAAGTATACACTAGGCCAGACAACAGTTCTGCTTTGAGACTTGCATGTACAGTAGGGCCTGTTAAAACGCCTAGAAGTTATGTTACTCTCACTAGACTACGGAAGAACGGACTAGACGCTACTTTCTCCTAGCCAAATTAATTTACATTCTAACCAATTATTGCCTAAGTATTCGGGATCTTCTTCTTATTATTATTATTAGCCAGCCATATGGTGTAGATGTAGCGTGCCTGTCTATTATTCCAAGGCCGTGAGTTCGTTTTTCGGTCGGCTCAAGGATTGTAATTCTGGACTAAGAAGTAGAACGGGGTTTACTTGTAACGAGATTTTCTCAAGCTCTTAAGCTACAAGAAGAAAGCGCGCACTGAGAATTCCAAGGTCATGGGTTCGTTTCCCAGCCAATTAAATAATGTCATTCTGGATTATGAAATAGAATAGGGATCACTTTATACGATATTTTCTCAGAATTATTTATTGTATGGCTTTTAATACCGGGAGTGCCCGAGGACATGTTCAGCTCGCCTGGTTCAGACCTTGTAAGAGAGACCAGGCCCTCCAACGGGGGTGGGCGACATCTGCCGTGTTTGATAACTGCATATTTTTGTAGCGGAGAATAGTGTTGTGTGTTTTGTGAATTGCAGGAATGTTGGGGACAGTACAAAACAACACCCATTCCCCGAGCCAGGGGAAATAACCATTTAAGGTTAAACTCTCAGACCCTGCCGGGAATCGAACCCGGGGCCCTCTAGACCAAAGGCGACTGCGCTGACCATTCAGGCAAGGAGATAGTTTCAAGATGAAAGCACACAGTGAGAAGATGGCGCTAATGACCTGGTATACATAGACGAACACCGGTTGTCATGGTTACAATGGTGACGGAAATTGATTACGCTAATTCCAGATAGACCCCGGCCTAGACACATGAAAATGAAATGAAAATGAAAATCCACAGCCTGTTTCCAGCCATTAGACTGGGTCAGGAATGGAATGAATGAAGCCCCATCTAGCGACGAAGATAGGAACTGTGCCGACTGCCGAAGCCTGTCGCACTCCTCTGGGGTAATGATTAGTGATTGACAGATGAAATGAAATGATAATGGAGAGTGTTGCTGAAATGAAAGATGACAGGAAAAACCAGAGTACCCGGAGAAAAACCTGTCCCGCCTCCGCTTTGTCCAGCACAAATCTCACACTGAGTGACCGGGATTTGAACCACAGAACCCAGCGGTGAAAGGCCGGCGCGCTGCCGCCTGAGCCACGGAGGCTCACCCTAAACGCGTATAGATATTAAAAACTGATTTTTATTTTTATTTTTAGAATTTGTTTTACGTCGCACTGGCACAGACAAGTCTTATGGCGACGGTGGGATAGGTAAGGCCTAGGAGTGAGAAGGAAGCGGTCGTGGCCTTAATTAAGGTCCATTTATCTGGAGCGAAGATGGGAAACCACGGAAAACCATCTTCAGTGCTGCCGACAGTGCGGTTCGAACAAACTACCTCCCGAATGCAAGTTTATGATAGCTACGTGACCTCAAGCCGCGCGGCCACTTGCTCGGTTAAAAAAACTGTTACCGAGGTTAGAACCCCCTCTCTCCCCCCTACAGATGTTTTACAAAAGAAAATAAGCAGAAACTGAGAATAAACGAGCGCCGCCTCTGTGGTGTAGTGATTAGTGTGATTAGCTGCCACCCCCGGAGGCCCGGGTTCGATTCCTGACTCTGCCTCGAAATTCGAAAAGTGGTACGAGGGCTAGAACGGGGTCCACTCAGCCTCGGGAGGTCAACTGAGTAGAGGTGGCTTTCATTCCCACCTCAGCCTTCCTGGGAGCGGTTTTCCGTTGTTTCCCACTGCTTCTCCAGGCAAATGCCGGGATGGTAACTAACTTAAGGCCATGGCCGCTTCCTTCCCCCTTCCTTGTCTACCCCTTCCAATCTTCCCATCCCCCGCAAGGGCCCTGTTCAGCATAGCAGGTGAGGCCACCTGGCGAGGTACTGGTCATCCTTCCCAGTTGTATCCCCGACCCAGAGTCTGAAGCTCCAGGACACTGTCCTTGAGGTGGTAGAGGTGGGATCCCTAGCTGAGTCCGAGGGAAAAACCGAGCCTGGAGGGTAAACAGATAAAGAAGAAAAAGAAGAAGGGGAAGAAGAGAATAAGTAGGTGAAAGTTGACTTGTTTGAACATTCACAGAGACATCATTGTAAAACCAACAGATCCCTTGAATCTACTTTCTAAGAAGCCTCGAAAGTTGGATTTTTAAATTGTAATCTGAACACACTGTTCGCTGTAAAACTGTTGACCTTGACCTGTATTTTAATGTAGGATTTTGTAGTGTACTGGTACTGTAATTTGAATATCAACATACAGTAATTCACTCATATCAGTATTCTTATAATGACACTTAAGCAGCCGCGCACCACACACGCACAAGAACCTTCATTATGTTCTATAACCTTTTGTAACTATAACCCTCCACTCCCCCATCGGTCGTTCCTGGCCACACTACTGTTATCATCATCATCATCATCATTTCTCCTTTTCCAGCTGACACCGGGTGAGGGCAAATGATGTTCCTCCCCACCTCGTCCTGTCTCTCCACCACTCCTCAGCCGACACTGAGTTCCAGTCCAGATTCCGTTGTCCTATGCTGTTCTTCATAGAGCCAATCCATCGTAATCCTGGTCTTCCTCGTCCTCTCTTCCCTGTCTTTCCAGTGCTTGTTTGGACAGTTTTTCATCCGCTTAACATGTCCAAACCACATCAATCGCTTCTGTTCCAGTTAGTCATTTATCTCTTTTAACTCTCTTTAGTACGTCCTCATTTCCAACTCTATCCCTACTTATATTCTGTACCATACTCCTGAGGAATTTCATTTCAGCTGGCTGTAGTCTACTCTCATCTACTTCGTTGTGGCTGGGTCATTACTTCGGAATTCACTTCCAGCTGCTGTCAGGAACTCTAAATCAATATCAAAGTGTAAGACTGCATGTAGAGATTACCTGTTGAATAACGCTGATTGTTTCGTGTGATTGGTGACGTGTGATACGTTGTGTGATTATGGTAGGTAGGCTAGTATCATTGCCATGTTACTGTACAGCTGAAGAATACTGTTGTTTCTTAAAAGTAACATTAGGTTATTATTATTATTATTATTATTATGTTTATTGTTATACTGTAAATGTACTTAGGTTTTAACTCATGTACATAGATCAATATTTACGGTAATGCTTGTATTTTATGTACTTTATTATGTATTGTGTTCTCTTTATGCATTGCTTATATTTTTCAGTTTGTATGTTACTTTTTTTTTCATTACGACTTTTTCTCTTTCTATTTCACTTTTATGCTCCGGATTTCTCTTCATTTTATTTGTCGAGCTTTGCTTTCTTTCTTTATTATATGTTCCTCAAATCTGTTATTTAGCTTAGTTACCTTTCATTTTATAATAGAGTAGTATATTTCTTTTATATATATATATTATCTTGTAATTTACCTGGTTAAATGTAAGAGAGGGCCAAGGGCCCTAACTCGCCACTGCTAAAGTTAAATAAATAAATAAATAAATAAATAAATAAATATTTTTGAATGCACTGGAAATAAGTCGCAGGGGTCTTACGTGACTGGCGAATGCCGGTACATATTAAACCCATGACCTTTGGTGGCCCAAGGGTTCAATATTTACTACTCCGTGGTTTGACACTCCATGTCGCATGATATCGGAATGTGAAAGTTCCCTGGTGGCTAGGGTGTCCATTATTTTGCAAAATAAAAAATATGCTAAATTGTTTGGGCTCATCCCCTAAATATTTTCCATTGGGTCAGATTTACTCAGAAACAGACAGACAGAGTAAACCTTATCTCTCTTGGGCGTCTATGGCTGAGATTTAATTTTGTCGGGTAAATACCAAATGTATCACCAGAGATCTTTTACATGCCGACATCGTACGACATGGAATGTCGAATGGACTTTTTTCCGCCCTTCAAAAATACGACTACCTCTGCCAGGTTTGAACCTGCTATCTTGGGATCCGGAGGCCGACACTCTACCACGGATCCACAGAGGCAGAATAGCCCGATATTAAGCCGTGTCGACTTGAGGGCGAAATTTGAATGTTAGGAATTATAGGTTTTGTAGTTTTAAGTCAGTGGGAAAGCTACTGATACATGTTTAATGCGAGGCGTGTTTTTTCAGTAAGTACCGTTTTGATATAGAAAAAAAAAGTAATGCCATTTTTAAACAATTCATTTTTACATGTAAGCCTGTACCTTATACTGCTTCTCAGCGTAATTTCCAGGCATATTAAGGCACTTGTCATATCGTGAAAGCAGCTGCTGAATTTCATCCTCATAGAAATCTTCCGCCTGATGTGGCAGCCACTGCCGCGCGGTACTTTTGGAGCATCATCATCATCGTCGTGGTGCTGTCTTCGTAAATGCTTTTTCAGGCGCTGGAACAAGTGGCAGTCACTAGATATTAGGTCACGACCATACGGAGGATGTTCAAATTGTCCCCAACCAAATGAAGCGATGAGGTCTCGGGGTCGATTAGCCATGTGAGATCGCACAATGTCATGAAGAAAAAGAATCCCCCCTTGTGATCATGATTGCGTGAGCACAATTTCCGGTAATCTAAGCGTCCTGACACAATTTCATAAAGAACACTCCTTGAAATTTCAGGCAACTCATAATTTAATGAGGAAGTCGTAAAGCATATGTTTTCTCGAACCTCTGCATCACCTTCTTGCTCCAAGTCTTCAGTATTGACAGACGGTCGCCCACTACGCTTCTCGTCTTGGACATTACTACGGCCTTCTTTAAATGCTCTAACCCACTTTCTTATCACTCCTTCGTTCATAGTGTGTTCTCCATACACTTCACTAATCTGCCGATGAATTTCAACAGCTTTTACGCCTTTTTCATTTAAAAATCCAATCACAGCGCGTACTTCACACTCGGCGGGACCGAGAGGCATTTTCAATACGCACAAACAAACGTAAATACGGGCGAATGCTTCCGTAATGGCGTTTATGCCTTTCTACAGATGTACGTACTGAGTGTGCTTGCTCTGAACAACGATCGAAGCGCTGCAGCGCCCATATTTAAAAACGGTACTTACTTAAAATCATGCTTCGTATCTAATTTTGTATTACAGTATAACACATTTTCACTCTTTAGACTGTATTATGGTTGTAGACATGACATAGGCCTTTGGCTCTATGCCGTATCAAGAAAACAAGGTGAAAATCTTTACGTTTCGCAGAGAAATTTACTCCGCGTCTTCAGAAGAAAAAATCTCGACTGTCCAAGAGGAAGACTTCTACGTTCTCTGCGGAACGTAAAAGAGTTTCACTTTGTTTTCTTGACAAGGCACAAGCCCAAAAGCCTACATCATGTTTACAAGTACAGGCCGTGAAAACATCGGTGTAATATGGCTTTTAGTATTCTTGTGGATCCTAATCTGGAGGCACATTTCGTGTTCAGACCACGAAATTAATTAAAAATCACAGGTTGCTCAACACGATTCTGCTTTCTCTGCCATCTGGTAGAGTTTAACGGAACGCCAGAACTGACATGCAAACAGAGTAAATGGTGTCACATCATAATACTTCCACAAAGCACCTAAAGCCACTGATTTTTTTTCTATTTGCTTTACGTCGCACCGACACAGATATGTCTTATGGCGACGATGGGATGGGAAAGGCCTAGGAATGGAAAGGAAGCGGCCGTGGCCTTAATTAAGGTACAGCCCCAGCATTTGCCTGGTGTGAAAATGGGCAACCACGGAAAACCATCTTCAGGGCTGCTGACAGTGGGGTTCGAACTCACTATCTCCCGATTACTGGATAGTGGCGGCACATAAGCGACTGCAGCTATCGAGCTCGGTCCACTGAATATTAATAAAGGCATTAATTTTGGAGTTTTGCAAAATGAGCCTTCAGTTTGTTGATTTCTTTTGGAGGTTACAGAACTATGTTTGTAAATGCCACTCAAAACAGAGCCACACACACAAAGCCCACTCTAATGAGCACTTGCCAAATGCCGCAGTCGGCCGTGGCTGGCTCTGGCCGGTTGTAGAGGACGCGCCACGACGTCAAGCGTCGGTGTGGCGCCGATTGTATAATTAGAGCTGTGATGAGAAAAACACAGGTAAGCTGTGTTTGTGTGTTTGCTTCAACGCCGTAATGAGCGTACGGTAAGGTTAAAGGTGCCATAAGAGCAGGGTTGCAAATGCAACCTATTTCTGAACAATTCTCCCCATTGAAAGATGATGATAATGAGTGTTGTTTCAAGGTGCTAAACATCGAGGTCACCGACCTCTACACTGCTGAAATTCGTAGGTCCGGTAAAGTAAACTCGTGTCCAAATCCTGAGGTGGCGCAGCTCTTTTTAAACACACCCCAATGAAGGTGAGGTGCATGTACCATTTCAATCACGAACAGCCCTCCTGCCATACTTAATCTCCTGGTAGTGCCGGAAATCAAAGCCGGGCCCCCGAGGAGGGCAGCTAATAACACTAGCCGTTACGCTATGGAGGGTAGGTACGGTGAATCAGGATATAAACATCGCGTACTTTCTTTAAAAGCATCTTAAACTGTTACCTGCGGTTTCGGTCGCGTGAATTTCGGAATCTGATAAAAGTAATCATTCCTTGATACTGCATTAAGATATTATCAGGAAATCCCCAAAGTATAAAAACTCACAGAAATATTGAGTTTCATTTACTCCAGAACCTCTTTGTAAACCATGTAGGCCCTATGTGGTATTGCCCTTTCGGGCTATCACTTATTTTAATCCCCTTAAGTGGATTTTACGAAAACAAAAAAGTACGCGTTTCGTTATTTTAAAAGGAGATTCCAAATACCATTTTTACACCTGTAACATGTTAAGATATTGAAATATACTCATTTTAAAAATTCACCCCTTTTCCACTTTTTTTTCACCATTTCAACCACGAACCAGCCCTCCTGCTGTTCTTAATCTTCTGGTAGTGCCGGGAATCGAACCCGGGCCCCCAGAGGACGGCAGCTAATAACACTAGCAGTTACTCTACGGAGGGTAGATACGGTGAATCAAGATTTTCCGAAAATAAAAAAATACGCGTTTCTTTATTTTTAAAGGAGATTCCATGTAACAATTGTCACGTCTTTAACGTGGTTAGATATAGGTATCCTCATAAAAATTATTCAACCAATTTTTCAATTAATTTTCACCCTCTCAAGTGGATTTTCCGAAAATAAAAAATTCATCTTTCTTTATTTTTAAAGGAGATTCCAAATACAAATTTTTAAAATTTTAAAAATCCCCACTCCTTTTCACCTCCTTAGTGATGGAATATCTCTAAAATTCTTCATTAGCGAGCCCCTTCACTCTAATATAAATGTATCCCCAAAATTTCATGTCTTTATGTCCGGGAGTTTCGGCTCGGCGATCACGAATCAGTGAGTCAGGACATGTTATTTTATGTAGACGACAACATTACTTTCAGCCATAAATTTATGATTACCTTAATATAGTCGAAACCGATTATAACGACTCCGAAGGGGCAGCTAATTAACGGTCTTTATGGGCGAGAGTCGCACAAACAGTTTTTTAAATAAAAACATTCTCGGTACTGCACCAAGACATTAAAAATCAACACTGGACGTTAGAGTCGATGCATTTCTCCGTAAATGTGATAAAATACACCATTT
Source organism: Anabrus simplex (assembly GCF_040414725.1). Lineage (NCBI taxonomy): Eukaryota > Metazoa > Arthropoda > Insecta > Orthoptera > Tettigoniidae > Anabrus > Anabrus simplex. Next base: position 70,770,258 of record NC_090275.1, on the reverse strand, counting down.
TATACGATATATCGTTATGAGCGATGTCGTTATATGCGATGTCGTTATAAGCGATGTCGTACTAACCGATTTTTAAATACAATATTTAAATAAGATTTAGAACAGACCGTTAGATTTCGCAATAGCCGTTTCGGCCGTAATTAAGTGTAAGTTTTAGGCTGCACAGTTACATGGTTAATTAACAGAATAAATTTCAAACTCTAAAAATATAAGTGGAGTAAGTACTTTATTTGTAATACAGTATGTGTGGACTGCGACTAAGGGGAATGTTTCCTTAAATGTTTACACAGTACGTAGAGCAAAATGTCAGCAAAGTATAAAATATTAAGTGAGGAAAGAAGTAGCAATGCACTAAATTGATCAATGATGTCGCACACGGTCGTGGCTAATAAATGAGATCTCTCTGTCCTTCCAAATCGTAGAAATCGTTGAGTGTGATACACCAAATTCCTTCGCGACGCTAACGTTTCTTCCCCTATTTTGTAATAACCACATTATTTGTGAATTTTCTTCAATATTGAACACTTTACCTTTCTCTTGCGACACCTTCACAGCGATGCTTGCCTTGGCTATTTAACAGGCAGAGTGATGTGAAATCTACTGAAAACAAGAGTATGAAAGTAAGCTTTACAATGACGTCAGCAATCCCCAATCGCTTAACAAACAAAAATCAACATTGGACGTTATAGTCAACGCATTTCTCTGTAAATGTGATACGAATACACCTTTTTATGCGATATGTCGTAATAACCGATGTCGTAATAACCGATGACGTACTAACCGATTTTTAAATACACTATTTAAATAGGCTTTAGAACGGACCGTTATATTTCGCAATAACCGGTTTCGTCTGTATTTAAATATTACTTTTAGAATGAAAATACAAGCCATGTCTGATACAAAGGTCAATATAAATTCAAAATGTTTTCTGAAAAAACATCCTCTGCAAATAAATTACCGATACCCTTACATACTTTCCACCAAACTTACCGGAGTAAAAAAACATATCAGTCATCTTGATATGTTTAGGCGTTTCTTAAATACAATAATTTCTAGAATATCCTGTGCCATTTGTTAGAAGCTCGCTCCGGGAATTCCGCTATTCAAACGGCTGCAATTTCCTGTTAAAATATGCTTCGTAATGACATGAAACAAAGGTGAGGGGTGTTGTGAGGGGTGTTTTTTGCATGGCCAGTTATACGAAGCCTGTTGACGTGTAAGCTCTCCTGACAGCCTTGTGATTCTACAACCCGAACAAAAAATGTAGTTAACAAGAAAGTTTTATAAAACAACCTGATTTCAACAACAAACTTGTACAACATGATTTGAACGGCAGTAGAATTTAGTTGTGACTGGCTGTAGGCAAGGAAGACTGCCAGTTTCCTAAAAACAACTTTGTCCAGTCAATCCGTCCGTTCTACTGGATCGATTTGCTTCATTTTTGTTTTAATCTCTTCCGGATTATCTGCCGGTGAATCATCACGCATGAATATGTCTCTATCCTAAAATCAAATCATTAAATGACCACTCCAGTAATAGCAGACGAAGGTTCACCCTAACCCACAACACTTAGCGGGTTGGACGCACTTAAGGAGCACTATCTTTACGCAAAAATGTCGGCGAAGATAAAAAATTAAAAATGACAGCGAGTATAGGCAAACCTTGCAATTTCAACCATACTACATATGACCTAATACTGTCTGAAGAGGAATACCGAGGGAGTAAGACACACCGAGCACCCTAACGGTAGGGGTTTGGGAGGGAGTGAAATGTAAAAATCATCGAAAAGGACTAATGTTTGTGTTGAATCCACATTTTTCGGGGTCGTTGAGATAAATTGTGACACTTTGAGTGCCGTTTAAGTTCAAATTCAGCCTCCATCGGCATGTTAGTTGTGGGGGTGAAAAGGGATGAAAAATAAAATAACCTAAATACAGTTTTCTGGTTCGCTAGGCTGGTTGGTGAAAAGTCTCAATCACACTTGGAATCGTGTACTGTTGGGAGATCAGAAGAATGCATATGCCCGGTGAGGCACGGGGCGAAGGGATTTTCACCAGCAGAGCCAGTGACGCAATGGTTACCATAGCAACTCCACTACTACCCAGGCGACTTTTACTGGCAGCACTTCGCTCTTGTTAGTTGTAATCCAGCAAACTGCAAAGTGTGAGTCAATGTTTTCCTGTAGCAGATAAGAGTCGATTTGTCTGGGCAGAACAGGAAGTTCGTGCTTGCAGGCCACATTCCTCATGTTTGCATTCTTCTCATCTCCACACAGTACATCATACCTACTTTATAAGGCTAAGGGTAAATATATATATATATAATTATCACGTATTATGTAATTGAAGGGATCAACTAATTCCCAGGAAATATGGGCTGCAACAAGGACAAAACTCCACGCGGAACAAAATACAATGGAACCCCTATTATTCGAATTCCCAGTATCTCGAAGTAACTTAAATTTCCCGCGTGCGGCCAGTATCCAGTATTCGGGAGAGAGTAGGTTCGAACCCCACTGTCGGCAGCCCTGAAAATGGTTTTCCGTGGTTTCCCATTTTCACACCAGGCAAATGCTGGGGCTGTACCTTAATTTAAGGCCACGGCCGCTTCCTTTCCACTCCTAGCCCTTTCCTGTCCCATCGTCGCCATAAGACCTATCTGTGTCGGTGCGACGTAAAGCAACTAGCAACAAAAAGAAAAAAGCCCGGCCGTTTGTACTATTCTTCACGTGTATTTACTTCTCGAATTCACGAAGCAAACATTTCTTCCCTTGAAGAAAAGAAATTCTCTGTAACTCGAATTTTGTGCAACATTAACTGTGCAATACGGCATTTGTGTTTTGTGAGGAAGAGTTTACAAGTAAAGAAAGGTTTACAGTGATGCTGGGAGCTAATATAACGGGAACCGAAAAACTAAAACTTCTAGCGATCGGAAAATCTGCGAAGCCTCACTGTTTCTCGGGTGTTTTTTTTTTTTTTTTTTTTTTTTGCTAGGGGCTTTACGTCGCACCGACACAGATAGGTCTTATGGCGACGATGGGATGGAAGGCTTAGGAGTTGGAAGGAAGCGGCCGTGGCCTTAATTAAGGTACAGCCCCAGCATTTGCTTGATGTGAAAATGGGAAACCACGGAAAACCATTTTCAGGGCTGCCGATAGTGGGATTCGAACCTACTATCTCCCGAATGCAAGCTCACAGCCGCGCGCCTCTACGCGCACGCCCAACTCGCCCGGTTTTCTCGGGTGTGAATTAATTACCCATCACATACGAAAACAATCACCGAGGTCACGGATGGCAAGCTCCATTTACGAATCTCGACTGTGAGGTATTGGCGAGAAGTTTCAACGTGAAGGGAGGAAAGCTTAACAGTAACAAACAGAAGAGATTAAAGGAATTTTTCCAAAGGTGTTAACCAGGCATGTTTCTTGTTTCACTCCTGTATGCACTGTATCCTGTCTTCTAAAACCTTACTATAATAAGGGTTATAATTAAAAGTGATTACATAATATTGTTTGCTTGTATATTGTTAAATAAACGCAAAGTCACCTCCGTACAGGCCATGAAGGCCCCTGGAGTGGAAGGTAAAGGCTTCCACCATTGTTAACCTCGGCACGTGATGGGGTAGAGTGGTTTAGCTCTACGTCAGGCCGCCTTAGCCCCCAGGAATTAACCTGGTACTCATTTTTGGAGTAGGCTGAGTGAACCTCAGGGACATAGGCACCTCCGGAAGTGGAAATCTCCCTCTCTCTCTCTCTCTCTCTCTCTCTCTTAATCGGCTTACCCTCCAGGGTTGGCTTTTCCCTCGGACTCAGCGAGGGATCCCACCTCTACCGCCTCAAGGGCAGTGTCCTGGAGCTTCAGACTGTGGGCCGGGGGATAAAACTGGGGAGAATGACCAGTACCTCGCCCAGGCGGCCTCACCTGCTATGCTGAACAGGGGCCTTGTGGAGGGATGGGAAGATTGGAAGGGATAGACAAAGAAGAGTGAAGGAATCGGCCGTGGCCTTAAGTGAGGTACCATCCCGGCATTCGCCTGGAGGAGAAGTGGAAAACCACGGAAAACCACTTCCAGGATGGCTGAGGTGGGAATCGAACCCACCTCTATTCAGTTGACCTCCGGGGCTGAGTGGACGCCGTTCCAGCCCTCGTACCACTTTTCAAATTTCGTGGCAGAGCCGGGAATCGAACCCGGACCTCCGGGGGTGGCAGCTAATCACGCTAACCACTACACCACAGAGGCGGTCAAGTGGAAATCTCGTTTCTTAAATTTTACGGCTTTCTGACGGGGATACGAACCCACGTCCTTCCGGGCGAACCGAGCACTCCTTTACCGCTTCAGCCAGGCAGCCCCTGTATATTGTTAATTACTGTTGAAAATAATATATTCAGTATAAGCTCGTAGATAAATATGATTCAATTATGTGCTATACTTGCTCAAGAAAACAGAATTCTCCATATCTCGAAATTTCGAAAATTCGAAATAAAATTTAGCTCTCGTGGTGATTCGAGATATCGAGGTTGCACTGTAATCTAAAACTAAACTAAACACACAAACTAGAAAACAGTTCATAAAATATCAATCAACGTCATAATAAAGAAATCTACAAAATTCACTTCACATATAATTAAGAGAAAATACAAATCCTGAAGGTAGACATTCAAAAAGTACCCGGGCAGCGCATTGAACAATTTCATGTCAACACATGACCTATTTAAAACGAATGTTGTAGAGCAGCACGGGTTCTCTAATTATAATGAAAACACCCCAACTCGATTGTGACTAACAGTAGGCAAAAATTCATGCCATTATAATGAAAACTCCCCAGACCGAACTTTACATGAGGAACTACGTATGGTGTTTTACGGGTAACGCTCAGAGCAATGCAGTGTAGGAAAATCTTACTCACAACGAGTATAGTATACAATATGGAATTCCATGGCGAAACGTGGGTGCATCAGCTAGTTGTGTGTAAAATGCATTTCAGTCACAATCAGACACTACTGATCTGCATTTAGGGCAGTCGCCCAGGTGGCAGATTCCCTACCTGTTGTTTTCCTAGCCTTTTCTTAAATGATTACAAAGGAATTGGAAATTTATTGAACATCTCCCTTTGTAAGTTATTCCAATCCCTAACTCCCCTTCCTACAAACGAATATTTGCTCCAATTTGTCCTCTTGAATTCCAACTTTATCTTCATATTGTGATCTTTCCTACTTTTAAAGACACAACTCAAACTTATTCGTCTACTAATGTCATTCCACGCCATCTCTCCACTGACAGCTCGGAACATACCGCTTAGTCGAGCAGCTCGTCTCCTTTCTCCCAAGTCTTCCCAGCCCAAACTTTGAAACATTTTTGTAACGCTACTCTTTTGTCGGAAATCACTCAGAACAAATCAAGCTCCTTTCTTTGGATTTTTTCCCGTTTTCGAATCAAGTATTCCTGGTGAGGGTCCCATAAACTGGAGCCATACTCTAGCTGGGGTCTTACCAGAGACTTATATGCCCTCTCTGCCCTCTCCTTTACATACTTACTACAAACCCTAAACATCCTCATAACCATGTGCAGAGATCTGTACCCTTTATTTACAATCTCATTTATGTGACTACCCCAATGAAGATATTACGTTATATATATTTGGGTGCGGCGAGCTCACTGTAATAATAGCGTACTGTAAGGAAAGTGTGAAACTGGATAAGGACAAGGAGAGGGTGAAATAGAGGTCAGTGACCCACTGCTCTCTGAACAAGGATGACGGAAGAAGAAGAAGAAGAAGAAGAAGAAGAAGAAGAAGAAGAAGAAGAAGAAGATTACAAGAGCTGCTGCCATAGGCAAAGGCCCGAGGGTAACGAAACTGTTGCTTGGGGTTCTCCTAGGTCAGTAGTTTCAATACTTTTCTTGGAGTGGGGGAAAAAAAAAAGATGCCGTCCCATAACCTCACGACTTCGGTTAAGGGTTAAAATGAATTACTACCGTTGGGACACTAGTCTGTGTTATTACAAGTTGCGGCTTCCTACACTTAATGGGATTCGCACTACATAAGATCTCGTGTCGTAGAGTCCAGGTCACGCGTAAATCCTACTTTGAACTGTATCACCGTTCCCTCGCTGGGGAGCCGCTACTTTGTAAACTCTCGTCTGATCAATACTCTCTCCTTATTGCGTAGCGGCTGCAGACACAACAACTCCTCCCTGGCCAACCACGTGCTCCTTCGCAATTACTGCGTTGTAGAGACTTGCACTTGGTGATGTGATAAACAAGTGAGGCAAATTATGATTATAGTAATCCTCCACTGTCACCTTAATAACTCTCATTAATTCGCAGTCATTGACAGGTTTACACAACGTAAAAATCATTGTACACTAGTATGTAAGCCTGTCTTCGAGAGTCAAAATTAGAACGTAAAAAGTAACTGGAAACTTGTCCGGTCCCGCGGTGTAGGGGGCAACGCTTCCACCTGTCACCTGGAGGCCCCGAGTTCGATTCCCGGCCGGGTCAGGTGTTTTAATTTTAAATGATTAATATCTCTGGCCTGGGGACTTGTGTCGTCATTAATGTTCCTTTCCTCACACTCAACACTCTACACTTACGCAATTCCAATTACACGCAGGTTCATATCATATGGTGCAAGTAGTGGCAAAGGATCAACAGGGGTCGACGCCACGAACAAATATAATTTAAAAAACTGGAAAATTGAAATTACCTATACTGTAAAGGCTAGTACACACCTAGCGACAAAGTCGCGGGACATTGCATGGGGACAGTTGCGAGACACTCTCCATAGACTGTTGCAATACAATGTCCAGTGTCCATATCTATAAAGACAGATACACCTCAAGAATCGGCGCGAAATGGCGGAAGAAATTGCTTTATGCGCTTTTAATGTTGTGAATCTTTTTCTCTATCTCGTGACAAAGTGTACTTTTTAGCCAGAGACTCCATTGCTTCCCTCCTTTTGTCTCTGTTTTTACAGTCGGTAGACAAAACATCCCAAAGACAAGGGAGGGTGTGTAAATCCTCAATGGTTTTTAGAGTAGTTTCCATCGCAAAACAACAGAACACGAAACACAACACCAACACGTGGCGGCTATCTGCACACTGGCATCGGCGTGTCCCGGGACTTTGTCTCGCGACACGTCCAGACTACATCATGTTGCGCAACATTTGTATCATGTATCCCATTTCGAATGGGAGACCTGCGACATGCAACTTTTGTATCGCGACAGTCCCAAACACGGAACTTGTCGCGATACACATGTTCCGCAACTTTGTCGCTTGGTGTGTACTAGCTTTAAGAGGCGGCCGGAGCTGGAACGGCCGGCCACCAGCTCAGTAGTTGTAACATGGGTCAAAAGTTTGTACGAGTTTCTATAAGGAAACGGAACAAGGTAAAATTATTTTGTTTTTATAGCGTACGGTAGTCTGTGATACACTTCTCATTAGTGTAAAAGCATTTTAAAAAGAAATGCAAGTATAGTTATAAAATGGTATTTAAAATAAAAAAATCTCCATATGAAATTGAGCTCTGAACCGCGGTTTTCCTAAACTTGTTTTAAGTCAAGATGGTGTTCAAATTAGAAGTAAACTATACCGTAGGGAAGTTTATTTTTTTCTCTAAGCGGCTACTTTAACATACTTCAAAATTAGGGATTCTTTATATATGTTACTATATGTTTATGTTACTGTTTGTATCTTAAGAGGGGTACCCAAAAATAACCGGAATAACTTTGCCGTAAACGAAGCTTGTGTAGGCTAGGCGTGTATAGCGCAACTCGCTATTACTGCATTGTAGAGCCTTGCACTTGGTGATGTTTTAAACAAATTCATTGCCGCCTGTGTTGTCGACCTGGCTTTTTCTGTTCATATGCAGTGATTGTTTTGCTAGTCCTGGTTTGTTCCTGTTTCGTATTTTTATGATGGCAATTTTAAGTGAACAACGTGCAAACATTTTATTGGGAATTCGTAAATAATGACCCGATTTGTGGCAGACAGGAGTCTGGTTTGTTCGTCACGACAACGCACCTGCACACACAGCTATCTCTGTCAGACAGTTTTTGGCTAAAAATGGCATGGTTCCGCTGCCCCACGCCTGACCTGGATCCGTGAGACTTTTTCTTATTTCCGCGCATGAAAAGGTGCTGGAAAGGATACCGATCTGACAACATTGAAGAGGTCAAGAAGAAACAAGGGAGGAGCTGTCAGCCATTCTTAAAGATGAATACAAAAAATGTTTCGAACAGTGGAAGCGCCGGTGGGACAAATGTATTACTTGGCAATGTAGAGTATTTTCAAGGGGATAAGGTTGTTTCGTAAAAATATTTGAAAATATATAGCTTTTAAAAATAATTCCGTTTTATGGGTACCCCCTCGTACATACATGTCAGTTGCACAGAAGCATACAGGTATTACGAAATTTACTTATGAACCATAAACAAAAACAAACAAACCCCATGGCACTACAGCTCTTGAAGGGCCTTGGCCAACCAAGCGACCGCTGCTCAGCCCGAAGGCCTACAGATTACGAGTTGTCGTGTGGTCAACACGACGAATCCTCTCGGCCGTTATTCTCGGCTTTCTAGACCGGGGCCGCTATCTCACCGTCAGATAGCTCCTCAATTCTAATGACGTAGGCTGAGTGGACCTCGAACCAGCCCTCGGGTCCAGGTAAAAATCCCTGACCTGGCCGGGAATCGAGCCCGGGGCCTCCGGGTAAGAGGCAGGCACGCTACCCCTACACCACGCGGCCGGCACTTATGAACCATACTGACTGTAATTATAGATGAGAGTTGTACTTTGGCATCTATGGATCTGCGGACTCCCGAGAAAATTACATATTGCCGTTGAAGAAACAAAACTTCGTATTTCACAGTGCTCTTCCTGACCATTATTTTCCTTAAGATTAGTCGCGTCTCCCAACCACATTTATGGATATGCAGTCTATTAGAACACTTGACACAATCAGTTCTCTGAAAGCAGTGTATTTTTTTCTTTTAAAAGTACAAAAATTGTGGACTTGAGAGTTTCGTTGTATTTTTTAATGTAAATGGGACGTGCCAATTTCAGCTGCTGAAACGTTGTCGTCGTTTTCTCAAGATAGCTGTGAATGACGGGCATAATAGGGATTTCATATTTATAGATATCATCGTTGCGCCTCGGAATACCGCTGTCACAATGTTCAGGGGAGAAATACTGACCCGCAGCAGAGGTATCACTTAGTAAGAAAATTCGTTGATATTGTTCAAGCAACACTGAACCTTAGATGACAGAACCTTTCTGGTCAGAGTTCTAAGCGTTTTTTTCTATACTCCTAATACTTAAAGAAGCATTTTGACAGATAGGGCTGGAGGGAGGAGCATTGCACGTGCCATTGCACGGTGTTGTTACGTTCCTGAATTCCGTTCTCCTTCTCCTCGTTTCCGGCTCACTTGTTCGTTCCGACCACTGATCTCTATACATGGATCGCTGATGGCAGGTCTCCGCTGCAGGAGAAAGTACGCCAAGTTGAGCGCGCGGTTCGCCATGTTGGCGTACCCATCCTAGAGCTCTCCTTATGGGGAAGCAATGAAATTATAGCCAATTTTAAATCGCAATTAATGGCGCATTGGTATGATTAAAAATGTAGAGACATGTTCACTCAAAGCATAAGGACATCGGGATCACTGACACGTCATTCCGAGGTCAGTAAATCTCCGGGATAGCAATAAACATGAGTGTATAATAACGGCCGACAAATATTAACTTACGTGCTGAATACATGCAATTAGCGATCGGTAACACAATACGAGTGAAAATCAGTTTCTGGAAACATTGCTGTAAATTGTATACGTGTATGCCACGAAATAATGCATTCTTAAAATGATGTACCTATAAACGTAGCTCACTATACAGGCCTAGATTCGACATATCGTAATCGGTGCTTGATAATGAATTTCTGTTTCCATGAAATAACGCGCAGTTTATCAAATTAAAATATCATTGAAGCAAATGTACACATTTATAAAACCAGCAAATATTCAAAACTTGTCAATATATCACATTACCTGCACTTTAATTTACTATTACAGACCTCTTTAATTAAATTCAGCTAGCAAAACAATATTGATAGTCATCATCAGAAATATGTAACACCAGTTAAAAGAGTCCAAAATACCACGATTAGTATAATGGGATAGCCTAAAACACCCACCACACTTTTTCTTCTCCCACTACTCCAGTGTCTAAAACCCATAATTATTACTGATGTATATAAGGTCTAGAATTCTTCTAAACTTCATTTTCTAAGATTGTTATAAGGTCACGTCAATTATTTCTTTTTTATTATTTGTTTTTACGTCGCACCGACACAGATAGGTCTTATGGCGACGATGGGATAGGGAAGGCCTAGGAAGTGGAAGGAAGCGGCCATGGCCTTAATTAAGGTACAGCCCCGGCATTTGCCTGGTGTGAAAATGGGAAACCACGGAAAACCATCTTCAGGGCTGCCGACAGTGGGGCTCGAACCCACTATCTCCCGATTACTGGATACTGGCCGCACTTAAGCGACTGCAGCTATCGAACTCGGTAATTATTTCATCAAAGCCGTCAGTTTAATTATGACAAATAAATAAAAATATAAGTAAATCTTTACTTGCAGTTAATGTTCAGTAAAACTGAAAACAGTTGGCTGTACTTCACTTCTAATGCGTACAGTTTGTCCATTTCTATCAAAACAGTCTTCCTCTAAGTGATCCGACCAGAGAACAGCTGTTTTAGAAGGCTCCCAATTCTCCCGCCTGATACTCCTAATCGATGATCTTAGATGTTCGGGTCTCGAGAAAGGAAACCTACAAAAATTAATTGCCATTTTTCTCCCAGAATATGCGAAATAAGATACAATAAACCTAAAACTCAAAACACTACCCTAGGAAGATTCTTATGTACAGTATAAAACTCCCCGGTGAAATGATTTCTTCTTCTGCTGATCGGTTCTGTTTGTACATCCATAAGCTGAACACTGCGGTATGTTAATACCCCGTAGAATGTTTCTTCATTCATATTTCACATAAACACATACATATTTAAATTGAACCTTGTAATTCACAAGCATAATACAAGGAAACGAACCTAAATTCGCAAAATACACTACTATTTACTTTGCAATAACACAGCACAGAACACTCGTGGAACTACAATCAAGAGGCCTGGCGTCACTGAACTAAGCGTAAACAAAGCAAGCGCGCTCCTCATGTTCTATTGCACCATGCGCTTGCTGCCGTCTTACTGCGCCAGTCATCTTCTATTCGGCTTACTGCTACCCAAGCTACCAGCCATCCATGTATAGAGATCAGTGGTCCCGACCGATCAGAAGTGAGAGGTTTGGCAACCCCAAGCAACTCGACGTGGCCAGCAGGCTTATCCCCATGGCAACCTCAGTGGGCACGCCAACGTTTCCATGGCAATCATACCCCGTACTCCCTTCTCCCCACCTACGTAGGCAGTAAACGGACCTCCCTCTAATAACTATCAGAATACATCTTTCAATATTACGACCATAGGCGCAACGTCGATATGTTGTTGTTTGGGTCGCCAGCCCACAGACCGGTTTGGTGCATCTCTTCATGCCACCCTACCCTATGCTAACATTTTCATTTCTTCGTTAACTACTACATCTAATCTAATCTAATTTGTTAATCATACTCATACCTGCCGTTTTTACCACCTGTACTTCCCATACAAAATAACTGAACAAGTCCTGAGTGTCTTGAGATGTGTCCTATCATCCTATCTCTTCTTCTCGTCTAAATTTGCCAAATCATTCTCTTCTCAACAATTCGATTCAGTATCACTTCAACTCGTGATTCGATCTCCCCATCTCACCGTCAGCATTCTTCTCTAACACCGCATTTCAAATGCTTCTCTTCCTTTCTGAGCTAGTTATTCCATGTTTCACTTCCATACAATGCCACGCTCCGGACGAAATTCTTCCAAAACGTCTTTCTAATTCCAATACCAATGCTCGAAGTGAGCAAATTTCTTTACTTAAGAAAGACCTTTCTTGCTTGTGCTAGTATGCATTTTATATATTCCTTATTTCTGCCATCATTAGTGATTCTACAACATCATTCGGAAACTTGGTATTAACTGAGGTGCTGAATCTCAGGTGGTCCGTACTTCTGCCATAGCACTTTGCTTCTCCGCCGATGAATATGCCTACCCAGTGTAGTAATAATCCGCCCATGCAAAGCAAGTAGATGTGGCCCTTAATGACAATGCGAGACAAATTACTGTTTGAAGCCAACTCCAGTTCACAAACTGTATTGCATGGCAGGAATTCCTCCGGATATACACCGGGAAGTAGCCACAAATGCCGAAAGAAAAAAGTTGAAGAAAATGAGCTGCATCTAGTACACAGACACACTCCACCAACGCCTAGATTGAAATCTAGAAGGAGATTCCTACAGTCAACATCTCCACTAAATACATCTCCGAAGAAAGCCAGAGAAAAATTGTGGGCAGCCAGAACAAGTCATCTTCAAATACAGACAAAACCAGCTGAATGCATACCAACCAGACACAACTTGGACTGAACCACATGGAGATCACTGAACAGGTTAAGAACAGGTGTTAAAAAGTCTAAATACAACCTAGTGAAATGGGGATATTTGGATGTATCACCACTATGTTAATGCGGAGAGGTACAGACCACCCAGCATCTGTGTCAGTGCTCGTGTTGCCCTGATTCTTGCAGTGAGGAGGATTCCTTCGTTTCTGGGCAAAGATTATTTAATACCATTTTGGTATATACAAATTCCTTCTGTTTCATTGTTACTAAATTGTAATGAAAAAGAAAACAAAAGTCCTATTGTACGCTTCTGACTCGAGTAAATAAATAACCCACGTAGCAGTGTTCATCTACTTCCTTTAAGATTTAATTTCCTAATCTAACATTTCCTTCATTACCTTCATTCGACTGCACTCCATTACTTTTGATTTTCATCTAGTACTCCTTCTCCAAATGGCCTGCCTGGCCGAGGCGGTAAAGGCGTTGGTTCGAATCCCCGTCAGGAAGTCGTAAAATTTAAGAAACGAGATTTCCACTTCCGGAGGTACACATGGCCCTGAGTTTCACTCAGCCTACACCAAAAATGAGTACCAGGTTAATTTCCTGGGGACAAAGGCGATCGGGCGTTGAGCTAACCACTCTACCCCATCAAATGCCGAGGTTACGGATAGTGGAAGCCTTTACCTTCCATCACTCCAAGGGCCTTCATGGCCTGTACGGAGATGACTTTGCTTTGCTTTTTTAAAGGTGTGCCAACATATTGTCGTTCCGCCTAAAAACCCGCTATGTGATAATATTTCAGCTCAGACGTCTGAACAGAAACGTTCTGTCATCTATGATTCAGTATTTTATGAACTATATCAGTAGACTTGTTTTGTACAGATCGCAGATAATTCTCCTTTCTCGGAATCTGATCCAGATCATCTTCAGAATCTCAGACAGCTTCGCCCAATCAATATAATCGAATGCCATGTAGGTAGGCTTGGCTTTCTTAATTAAATCCTCTAAGATTAGACATAAACAACATAGCATCTCGACTGAAATATTGTAATTATCATATATATGCGGATGACCTCCAAATATATCGTATTATCACACAAATTTGGAATATATTCGTCTGGCAACTGAGAGAATGAACGCTGACTTACAAAATATATCACCATATGCTTGTGAAAACTCTATATTAATAAATCCCTCCAAGACAAAAGCTATTATAGTTGGACAATCGAACTTAATAAATATGACGAAGTCTATAGACATTCCTTCACTCACTCTGTCTAGTACCATAATTCCGTATGAAAGTTCGGTAAATAATCTAGGTGTTGTTATAAATGAAAACCTAAATTGGAATGAACACGTCACACGTATCTGTAACAGGGTATATGCCTCACTCCATCCTATGGAATACCATCATAACATTTTACCGTTAAATATGAAAGTCAGGTTTATAAAAACATTAGTTCTCCATTTATTCTACTATTGTGATGTTGTATTCATAGACACAACGAAAGAACAAATGAGAAAAATACAAAGCACCATGAATTCCTGCATCAGATTTATATTTTCGTTACGCTACGACACTCATGTCACACCTTATTACAAGCAACTTTCCGTCCTGAAATTTGAAGAACTCAGAAATCTTCATGTAGCTCTGTTGGTGTTCAGATCACTAAGTGAGAGAACTCCCCAGTACCTGTCATCAAACTTTACATGCCTTTCCTCTTTTCACCAGCATAATACAAGTTCTGCTACTACACTTGCCATTTCCTTTAGCAGGTCAGCTGCCTATAATCGCCCATTTATTGCGACGGGAAGTAGATTATGGAACTCTTTTACAAATACCATTCGAAATAGTAACTCAGTAAAGTTTTTCAAGTCTTCATACAGAAGGTATCTCTTAGATGCATAAGCCCACGGTGTGAATCTTGATGAGTGAATGATGGTGTTTGGATGTGTGTATAATTTATCTTTAAATTAATTTAAACTTATTTATCATTAAATTTCATTTAGTAGTTTGACAAATGATATGTTCGTATTGGTATGATTATGATGTTCCATTTATTTTTAATTTATGATACAAATTAGTTTCTTTTAAAATACTGAATATTCTCCACGGTTTTTCTGTACAATGACGTGGTTAAGTGTAAGAGAGGACCGTGAGTCCTAACTTCGGCTCTATTAAAGACAAATAAATAAATAAATAAATAAATAAATAAATAAATAAATAAATAAATAAATAAATAAATAAATAAATAAATAAATAAATAAATAAAATAAATAAATAAATAAAGTCAGGATAGATTCACGTGTTCCTACATGTCTTATGAAGCTAAACTGAACTTCTCCCATACATGTGCATGATTTAAAGTGATGCGTTAGAAAGTGAGGATGTTCTTGTAGAACGAAACATGTCGTTCTTAGTTTAATAGGGTGTCTTTTTTTTTTTTTTTACTTATATGCTATAGTGCTTTATGCGTTATACAATAATCAGGGCTT
This sequence comes from Anabrus simplex, assembly GCF_040414725.1. Lineage (NCBI taxonomy): Eukaryota > Metazoa > Arthropoda > Insecta > Orthoptera > Tettigoniidae > Anabrus > Anabrus simplex. The sequence continues at coordinate 70,755,221 of NC_090275.1, read as the reverse complement.
TCTTATGGCGGTACGCAACGGTACACAGTACCGGCACTTTTTCTCGAAGGAAACAAAAAATGAATTGGATATTATTCGTATCACATTTCCCATGAAGTGTTCTATACATACGAATAACGCATACGAGCACATGATTGAAATTTCTGTAAATTTTAGTTCTAAAAATCATTCTTAACCTATTAACAATTTCGTGTCGTCAGTTCGGAGTTATGGAAAAAAGTAATCTTCGTCTTGCTATTTTTTGTCCTTCCACATGTTTTGCTACTTGAATGCAATAGCGTAGAGGGTTGGTTTTCTCACCCTTTAGCGAACAAACTGTTTTTGACAAGGTCAATCTAACAGTGTTCGTGTTGCTCTAAGTTACAATAATACCAACGAAGGAGCAAACAACTACAGTAAATAGCTAACCGTCGTGGTTAATCTGGGTTCAAGCATGTATAAATTTAACTGCTTTCATTGTTTTTAAATAATTTGAAAAGCATAAAACACTTGTTTTGTGCTGTCGAGGCAAGCCATTGCATAGTTATTTCCTAGGTGGTAGAATAATACCCACGGCATCCCCTGCCTGCCGTAAGAGGCGACTAAAAGGGGATCCAAGGCTCTCAACTTGGGGGTGTGGTTTGGCGACAACGGAACCCTCAGCTGAGTCCTGGCATTGCTTTCATTTACTTCTGTCAGGCTCCTCACTTTCATCTATCCGACCTGTCTTGATCAAATCTTGTTCTTTTCTGACGGTACTACGTCTAGGTAGCCTTTCACTTTCACGCTCTTCGTGGCCCTTGTCTTTCTTTGGTCGATACCTTCATTTTTCGAAGTGTCGGATCCCTTCCCTTATTTCTCTCTGATTGATGTTATATAGAGGATGGTTGTCCAGTTGTACTTCTTCTTAAAACAATAATCACCACGACCACCACCAAGTGAATGTGAAGAAAACATCTCAAGTACCAGTAGATTTACTGCAGTTCAAGAGGGAAACAATTCTGACCGTGATGGGCACGATTATTGGACATTAACTCAGAAAAAATGACTTCTTCCAGAGAAACGAGTGGCTTTATGCAAAAAATAAAACGTCAGGCTGTAAGGTGTGTCAATATTTTATAACTTTAGGGTCAGGAAAATAGATGTAAGTTAAAATTTCTCCAGAGTGGACCAGTAGTAAAATCAGAAGACGATACATCTGGAGATATGAACAAAGTGTGAGATGCTTATGAAGAAATTCCAGTGAGTACCGCCTTTTTTTTTTTTTAGAAAAAAAGCACTGGTTATAATTAGTATTTTTGACATAATGAAAAGCTTCAAAGTTACATTAACTGAGTGAACACTGAGAGATACGGCTTCTTTCTTAACAAACAAACAAAAAATCTTTAGGTATAGACCCTCTCGCGCCTACCATCAGACCAACAACTTCCCAGTTTTGAATTCTGTATCTGTTTTTAAAGTGCTCACATCATAGGCCGAAGATGGACTTTCCTCATTCACAGATATTGTTCGGCTAGTGTTCGTTGTCCTCAAATCTAACGGTCGAGTCGATCGTCAGCTCGGTATGTCCATCCGTCTCCAAAGAGGCATCCGACATCTTCATAGAATTCGAGGTGATGTTGTCCACGAATGCTTCCAGCGATAATATAATAGTACAAATAACACAAAATGAAAGATAGCAATAATTAGGAGGCGGATGTTAATGGCCTAAAATATCACTCAAAACGATCAATAAAATGCACTTCAAGGTATGGGAAAATTCTATAAAATAAGTAAAAATTGGCTTTACATTATTTTACCAAGCTGACTTCCGGTAACTGTGTAACAATGGTTTTAAAAGTAATACAAAGACATTATTTTATCTATTCGGGGGAGTCTCGTTCACCCGATCACCTGCGCTGCGAGCCTCTCTCCCGCCAAGCACTTTGCCGTAATGAGGCCACCGCGTGTTTCCTGTACTCTATGAAGGTATTGTGTATATACACACGCTCACGTAATGAAAATGGCATTTGGAACAACACACTGAGCACTAAACACGTGAACACTTGACTAAATAGAACCTTAGGCTGATGAAGCTCTCAGCAGACTGCATAGGAGGGGAGTTTGTGTCGCCGAGAAGCGCATTACGGCAAAGTGCTTGGCGGGAGACAAGCTCGCAGCGTAGGTGACCGGGCGAGTGAGAATCCCCCGAATAGATAAAATAATTTCCCTGTATATCCCTGCTCTGTTCACTTCGCAACGTCCGTTTTTACAGAAATAATTGTACTTGGAAATGCATATAAAATCCCATGGCGCAATAGCAAGGGCAATGGCTTACCAAGCGACTGCTGCTCAGCCCGAAGGCCCACAGATTATGAGGTATCGTGTTGTCAGCACGACGAATTATCTCGACCGTTATTCTTGGCTTCCTAGACCGGTAATTGTATATAAATATGGACATAGGAAAATTGGTGTTCTTCAAACTCGTTATATCTTTCAGATGTTTTTTTCGCTTAATGTGCTGTTGTACAACTAACATAATAGGGAGGCAAATGAGTAAAAGTAATGGAATTATTTGTAATCGGGATTTGAACCACGGAACCCAGTGGTGAGAGGCCGGCACGCTGCCGCCTGAGCTACGGAGGGTCAAGTTTAGACATCTTCATCATCATCATCATCATCTGTTTACCCTCCAGGTTCGGTTTTTCCCTCGGACTGAGCGAGGGATCCCACCTCTACCGCCTCAAGGGCAGTGTCCTGGAGCTTCAGACTCTTGGTCGGGGGATACAACTGGGGAGTATGACCAGTACCTCGCCCAGGCGGCCTCACCTGCTATGCTGAACAGGGGCCTTGTGGAGGGATGGGAAGATTGGAAGGGATAGGCAAGGAAGAGGGAAGGAAGCGGCCGTGGCCTTAAGTTAGGTACCATCCCGGCATTCGCCTGGAGGAGAAGTGGGAAACCACGGAAAACCACTTTCAGGATGGCTGAGGTGGGAATCGAACCCACCTCTACTCAGTTGACCTCCCGAGGCTGAGTGGACCCCGTTCCAGCCCTCGTACCACTTTTCAAATTTCGTGGCAGAGCCGGGAATCGAACCCGGGCCTCCGGGGGTGGCAGCTAATCATGCTAACCACTACACCACAGAGGCGGACAAGTTTAGACATACGAAATGTTAATCTACTTCAAAAAGCAGCCGAGCACTGACGATTTTGACTAAGTTAAAGAAAAATGGCCATTCAAGCGCTTTCTTGGCTTACACTGCATAAACATTCAATGAGACATCTAATAGGCCAATGTATGGAAGAATTATTGAATATAAAAAATTGTACAAAACGTGCGGGACGCTAAATACCTATCCATTAAAGGTCACCCTAAATAAGTGTTTTAATGTCAGTTTGCAGTGAAAAAAAAGCTTAAAATTATAAACCATACTTTTATATTAATCACGCAATCCTTATCAACATAAAAAGTTTATTCCCTCAAATATTTTATTAAAATACAAACACCAGTACGTAATTTTCAAGAATGGTTAAGGTGCTACCGCCGTTTCGGTGAAAGCGTGAGAACTAGAACGTGACTACAGTAATTAAATTTGATTAATTAAATACCGGTGGGGAATGCCGCAAGAAGGCAATTTCTTTGAAATGCATTCCAGTGAAATAATATTAAAATGACTTCACATAAAGCTGCTTCACATGAAGTTCTACTGTCAAGAGAACATCAGGATTACAGTTTTAATACCCATGGAAAGGTGTGTTGAACATATGTCTATTTCTTTTTCTTTTCTTTGCTAGGGGCTTTACGTCGCACCGACACAGATAGGTCTTATGGCGACGATGGGATAGGAAAGGCCTAGGAGTTGGAAGGAAGCGGCCGTGGCCTTAATTAAGGTACAGCCCCAGCATTTTCCTGGTGTGAAAATGGGAAACCACGGAAAACCATCTTCAGGGCTGCCGATAGTGGGATTCGAACCTACTATCTCCCGGATGCAAGCTCACAGCCGCGCGCCTCTACGCGCACGGCCAACTCGCCCGGTGATATGTCTATTACTTGAGTTTCTTTCCTTCCTTTTTTACAATTATAGGAAAATTATTTCTAAGGAACGAAAGAAAATAGTTCACAAAATATCATTTTGTGCTGAGATTCACCTGCTGCACGGTACTGTATGTGGGGTTTAAACAAACGCGAATTACATTTTTTCGTCGTACGAGCCATTATCCTTTCTGGGGAAAAGCATACCTTTCCTTTCGTAACAATTTTAGGAAGATTCTTTTTACAGAAGGAAGGAAGGAAGGAAGGAAGGAAGGAAGGATGAAGGGGGTTCTGAAAATGTCATTTTATGCTGAGATTCAGTTGCTATACTGTAGGTCCGGCTTATGAATAGGCTATTTCATTTTCGTCATTTGTCTTTAAAGAGGTATTTATAAAAATATTGACAAGAATAATCTTCAACAGAAACGAATTCCCATATATCAAGAAAACTAATCCGTATCCCAAGTTGATAACATTGAATGATAAATTATAGTATATTTATCAAGGTTATTATTAATGTGTATAATAATATTATTATTACTATCATAAGTATCATTATAAGTCCGTTATCACAATTTTTCGGTATCCTGAGGAAAGTCGTGTAATTATAACACAGATAAACAAATAATATTTTTACGAGTACAGTTCTTTAATACATACTTATATATATATTGAACCCATGACCTTTCAGTCATAAAGAGCCAGAATCCTAAATTCATTACATGAAACAAGTCATAAGGAGCTCTGGCTGCACTTTTTACATCTGACCAAGACGGCACATGGAGAACAGGTAGTGATTCTCATTCGCCGCTAGAGAAATTACGTCACCCACACGTGTAGAATGTGCAAGGATACGTATAAATTTGGCGGAACTATTTTTCTAGTAAAAGTACATCTTAAGAAGAATTGGCGACGAAACTGCCGTAATAAACGTCAGGAAATTGTAACTGAAACAATTTGGTTGTTAGTGGTAAATAGTTTGGACCGCTAAATAGCTCCAGAAGGAAAATTGTCTAAAGAAGCGCCTGTTCGTTTAAAATCTGTTACATCGACCAAAATATAGTGCCTAGCTTATGAGTTAATTTAACCACTCAGTTGGTTAAGAGAAAACCCTAAACGTTTATCATGCAAACCGCTACTAAACTAAGCAACTATGTGTTATGTCGTAATCAGCCATAATTACATTTATGTGGCGTGGAAAAATTGTCTGTTAATTTTTGCCGGTAAATGCAGATGGCATGGGAGTGGGAGTAAATTTTATAAAAGAACGCCGCGCCATTTGCAATCTCGCATTGTTTTCCGTGAACTTGAGGCGACCGCACGTTATTCAAACTAACATTAAAATCGGTTGTAGAGGCTATGTCCCCGGAAGGGAAGGCAGTTTTAGCCAAAAGTGGCTATCTAACGTCATCTCCATGTGGAGAGAGATTATCAGACAAATTAACGATATTCCCATGTGGAACCGTCATGTAAATTCACATCAGAGCATCAGGCGGACATTAAAATGCAGAAGTCCTGTAGTTCAAATAGCTAATATTATTGTTTGACTTTATTGCGTGTGCGGACTGGTGATTTGACGAAAGTGTTCGGTTCGCGAGGAAGAGAACGTGTGAATGGCATTTTTTGTTTATGTCATTATTTTCAGGTGAATGACACCAAAGACAAAGACGGGAAAATGTGTTTTGTAAAGCCATTATCTGTCGAGATGGCTAGATAAAGAATGAGAGAGGCTGGTGGGCCTGATCAGATGTGAAACCACGTACGACTACAGGTATGTAGACTAACTTCTCATAAAATGCATATTATTTATTTCATGATATCATCATTTTATTTGTGTATCTGTGACGCATTTTGGTAACCCTTTTATTTCGTAAAAATGTCAGAGGAGTACGACAAAAGGGTATTTTTAATGTTTCTAGGATAATCGCAAAGTCGCGAAACTAGCTTGTGAAATATTGTATGGTGGTATAATTGATGGCTGTAAAACGAATACCGGGCGAGTTAGCCGTGCGGTTCGGGGCGCGCAGCTGTTAGCTTGCATCCGGGAGATAGTGGATTCGAATCCCACTGTCAGCAGTCCTGAAGATGGTTTTCCGAGGTTTCCCATTTTCACACCAGGCAAATGCTGGGGCTGTACCTTAATTAAGGCCACGGCCGCTTCCTTTCAACTCCTAGGTCTTTCCTAACCCATCGTCGCCATAAGTCCTATCTGTCTGTTCGACGTAAAGCCACTAACAAAAAAATGTAAAACGAATATAATGTCTAGAGCAAAGTATCATTTTCGTACGTTAATTTTTCTATATTTGTTGTTTGCCAAAGTTAAGATATGAATTTACCATGAAATTCTGTTTAGTGTAAAGATGAAATTCCTGTAAGTGTAATCTGTAGTTTACTATTTAGAGCGAGTGCGCGATAATGAAGGAATGCCAGCTGTTGCGGAAGGCACACCGTCATGTGTTCGGCGCTGTATATTTTGTCAAGGGAAGTTACGAAGCGAGACCGGTGTGATTTGTGAAGTGGGAGTGCTATTCCAAAAGTCTGTTAAAATCTGTGTCGAATTGATGAGGGGAAAATAACGGTAACATTTTTTGTAAGTCAAGTTGTGAGTTTCTGTTTTGGGAAATATTGTGTTGTCAAATTCAAATATGCGAGGAGAGATGGTTAGTTTGTCAGAGATTGTTTTATGTAACAACACCCAAGAGAGATATTCCATATTATTGTCGTGTAGAGAATTTGTGATAGCAAGTGGTATAACTCTTGCAGAGATGGGAAAGAATGTGGATCAGGTTGTTGAAATCCTGTAACGTTGAAGAAGGTTGACGCCGGGATTTACATCGTAGGGAACACGAGGATTTATTTTGTGTAATATAATGATATGGGAATAGGGTCATTTCATAGTTAGGATTCCACGTGAAATCGTAGGACCGTGATGGGTAAGAATATTTCAGGTGACGTTTTAAATTAAATCTCTTCGCATAGTATATGAGGGTCAAGAATTATATTTCATGCGAATTGTCAGCGAGGCGAGGTTTTCATTTGATACGTATGTGTTTTTTAAAAGAGATAGCGAGTAGGGGTCTGTTCCGGTTATTAAGCCAGCTGTTGGGCGGTCGAGCCAGCTTATTGTTAGAAAGAAACTATACCTTTGATTTTGTCATTTGTATTAAATGTATGGAATTAGATTTCATTATTTTAGAAGACAGTCGTTTAGTAGAAACTAGAGATTCATTATCGAAACGACGGAAAGGACACAATGGTATGTTATGTTGGAAATAACCATTTTCAGGAATGTCAAAATGTGAGATCTGTAGTGATGTTGTTTGTGTCGTTGAGGGTTGTCCAAAGTTTTGCGATTATTTTATTTGAACGTCACGATAGCTGCCAATCCATAGAGTTCGTGATAAATGATTGTGTTGTGTTGTTGTTGGTTTCCAAGGCACAAATGTCGGTTCATGTGATATGAGGTCATGCTTGTGGAGCATATAATGTGCAGTAGTCCATTCACCTTAGAGTTGGGTGAGGTGCATTACGACACTTGAGTCTCATCGTCCTGAAATCATATCCAAGGAGGTAGCGGAAATAGCCCAAGGGATAGCCGTAGGCGTTATAAGCAATTTGACATGGGTTGTTTTATTTTGCGTTGTTGTAAATTTATGCAGATTATAGGATTTGAGATTAGGATTATCCATGCGAGTATAATGTAAATTTGTTGAGTGACGTCATGGAATGAATAAATGGTACTAGTAGTTATGACAATGTATTTCGTTTCCAGCTGAAGAAAACTTTGAGCATAAACAATATCAGATCAATATTTTTCGTCAAAAGAATGTTTCTGGCAAACAGGTCCGAGTAATAACAAAAATGTAATAAAACAGTTAGGGAGTTTAAAGAAACCATTTCGTCCGGGATAGATAAAATTTGTTGTTGATTAGGATTATGAGATTACTTCATTTATTAATGTATTAAATTCAGTGGAACCGTATTTTGAGAATTGCTTAAAACCAAGTAACCAACTTGAAAATGTATTCTGGAAATCTTAGTTTTGTTTGCTGGGAAATTTCAACTTATTAACGTAACGATTAAAGGGACGTGTCTGATAGCAAGGGACTTTACTGCCACAAGTGTTGTGAGCCTTTGTTGCTGCTGTTGTTGTTGTTGTTGTTACTTTGATTTTTGATTTGTTGAGCATCAGATGTGCTGGGGATTTATTAATGCGGTAACCTTGGTCATCAACTACTGTAGCTTAATTGTGTTCAGCATTCAGCTTAGAAGTTTGGATGGTCAAGGGATCATTAACCTCAGTGACTTAGATTAGGGCCTTCTACCAGTATAGCATCATTTTTCTTGCGGTCATCACCCACAATTACTTTAACGTAAATCACAAAGTTAGATGTCGGTCCATGACATAGTCGCAGGTCACATCGATTCAATTAAGGGTCCATGCCGCACAGCCACTGTGTGGCACATACCGCTTGGACTGCCTTAATTATACAAAGAGTCCAGAGCTCGTGTTACGGGGGCTGGATCATCACGAATCATTATGGTACTACATACAGTCTCCATGGAAATCGATCTTAGGGATCTCCAGACTTTCTTTATTTCATTCTTAAATTAAGACGGTGGTTTCTAGTAAAGATGCCTCTTAGGCAATTGAATTAAGGTCTCCAAAGCCAGCATCTCTCATCACCGTTATTGTTATTATATAATTAATTCTTTTAAACGGACAAGACTGAGTTCTTTGAGTTGAGGTAGTGTAATGTCACAAGTTTCTTCGACTTTATCGCATATGATCAATAAACTACCATTTCTTTTTTCTCGAATACTCTCATTGTAGACATTAGTTTAAATTACTGAAACCCGCCCCTTACCTAAGCAAGTGACGAAGAACCCGTCAACGACCCAAGATAAAGATCTCGTGGCGATTTGCTGACAGGTAAGGAAGGTAGGTATCAATCGAAGGACCTTAGGAGATTCAGTAAATGCTTCTCATATCCATGGGCAAAGTCAAGTTCTGTATGATATTTATTAATCATCTATTGTATGTTTCAAACGTACTAATAAAGGGGGAGTTCTTAAAACATACACTTTTAGAGACTAGAGTGATAAACAATTCCCTAAATGTTAAATTTCCTTTCCTAACGTTAAACCATAGCCTGATTTATAAAGAAAGTTATCATCAGTGAATTCATCGTCAATCTTAAAGAGACAAATTAGCTGAGCTATTAAACGACTATCAGCTAACGATAGATATTTAAGTTCATTGAACAAAAATGCATACCAATAATGTCTAAAAATAAATATATTACATTTTTTATAATAAATATATTTCAAAAATTGTTTCTGGATACTTTCAATTTGACTTTGGCATGACTTATAATAACATGGAGACCAGATTATACGTGAATGCTCAAGTTTGATCTAACAGTACTATTGAATAATAAGGTGAGTTAATAAAACCTCTCCAATTTATGATTTAAAACTCTAGTTTGTTATAAGCATCATTCATCATTTTTTGAATATTGTCTCTGAAAGATCAAACTTCTTGCCACAGTTACCCCCAGATCATTAACAGAGCGAACACGTTTCAGTTGTTCACGTTTAATTTTATATTTATAGTTAAATGTACTTTTCGTATTTGAAATCCGATGGAAACCACATTTCGTTAAGTTGCAATACTCCAAGGGTATAAGTAATCCAGATCATACAATCATGCTGGAATATCTGTGTATCATCTCACTACAAAACATTTAGCATCATCGAGATATAAAAATTACTGAGAGTATCTAATTCTAATAGGCAATTCATTAATATACAAAATGAGGAATAGAGGGCCAAAGGTTGACACTTGCGGTGCACCAGAAGCAGCATTGTATGCATAAGGTTCATGTCGGTCGTAACAAACATATTGTTTCCGTACACTAAGGTAAGGGGCAATAAGCATCAACGAAGAAGAAGTCAGACCAAAGCATGACGATTTTCTCATCTAAATAACACCATGATCTAAATAGTCGAAGGCTTTAGAAAAATTTATGTGTATTACTTCGACCTGTCCTTGATTACTTAAAACGGAACAAGCATGTTTGAGGCGAACAGAGGAGTATGGGTACCCAGGAGAATGAAGGGCTTGACCAAGGAGTGTAAGAGGAACAGAGGTAGACCAAGATAAAGTTGATTAAACCCGTTTTTAGTGGCTTAATGGTAAAAGGTACGGAACTAAACAGTTCCAGATCATACAATCATACTGGAATATCTGCGCATCATCTCTTTACAAAAAAAATAGCATCATCAAGATATAAATATTAATGATAGTATCTAATTCTAGTGGGCAATTAATTAATATATAAAATAAGCATTAGAGGGCCCAGGTTAGACACTTGCGGTACACCATAAGTATCATTGTATGCATAAGGTTCATGTCGATCGTCAAAAACATATTGTTTCCGTACACTACAGTAAACGCCGAATGAATCAACATTTCAGCAGCCTGTATCAGATTTGAACCCGCGATTTTCGGATCCGTAAGTCGACACACTACTACTGACCTACAGGGGGTGGGGGCTAATTGTCATAAGGTCAACAGTCTCGTAAAACAGTATCCAACTTGCTAGTCTGGTTGTATTGTCATTAGCAGAGAATTGCCTCGCGAACCTGAATAACAAACAAAGACCGAGGATTAGACACGATAATGGGACTCTGTGACTAGTCCTCACATCCCCGCGCTCTGTAACAGGAATCCTCTCTCCGCGGGAGAGAAAGGTCATTCACCGCAGCAGCAGCAGCCACGCTGTGGAAATTTCCACTTTCCCTTGCAGCTCTATTGACTCACCCCGTCCGTGCTCCCCGCCCAGCTCGATGCACCCGTTCCTAGACTCGACCTAGTCTGTGTGGATCCTGTCTGTTAAAGGAAATGCGCCAGTCTACACATCATTATCGATAACTTATGAAATAAGGCACGAGAAGACTAGCCTTATAGATTCAGATTTGAATGCATTATTTCCAAAATGATTTTAAGAAGGCTGTCAAATTTATCTACTTGTCGGTCAATTCACTTGCTTTTCTTTTGTGTACTTCATACTTCTCCTTTATTAATTCAAAAATTAATTACAACCTGATCTTCCTACATTCACAAAGAAGTAAAAATGTAACAATCGCTGCTGTACATTTTAAACTAATATTCAAGAATAATATTAATAATAATGATCGTCTGTAAAGAGTTTAATAAAAACAGCTTTGGCAAGTCCGTCCGTCCGTTCTACTGGACGGATTTGCTTCATTTCTGTTTTATTTTCTGTATTATCCTCTCTGGAATTACCTGCCCGTGAATCACGAGACCTTGGTAAGTCTCTAAGTTCTGCCAAATCGTTAAATCGTTAAATGATCACTCCAATAATTGCAGGCGAAGACTTACCCTAACACGCAGTACATTTTATACTTAGCGGGTTGCTAAGCGACTAACACTTTAATTAATATTCGTATACTGTATATGTGATTTTCATCCTTAGTAATGTGATTGAATGTAGCCATGTTTAATTACTACCTATGAAGATAATGGAAGAATAATATTCTCTACTAGATGCTCTTTGATTCTCTGACCTTCCCCAGCTTCCGAACATACTCAACAGATGGCAGAACGTTCCTAATAATTTACATGCTTCTAAGAGAAACCAGTCGACGTACGTACAGACGGGAAGGTATCAAGTCGACTAGCCTTCTGTATGACCACTAATAAAGCGCAGAGACGAACTCTTGAAAACCTGGGTGGTTTCCTTACCCGAACCAGTATTCAGTCAGGGCCAATTGTATTTTGCACTACCTCGGACAGGAACGTTTTAAATTGTTAAGGTCCACATAAGAAGTGTCATAAACTATATTACCGGTATTAAATGCTCATCAAACTATTGAAAAGGGCAGGCAAAACAATATGGCTGCAACAAGTGTATCTAAACAAGTTATCTGACCTCTTTATAGGCAATGCTGCGAAGCAGTGCGGGTCCAGTAATAATAATGTTATTGGTTATACGTCCCACTAACTACTGTGCCATAATTTTGTACAGAAGGAGTTCTTTAACATGTCAGCAAATCTGCCGATACGAGGCTGACGTAATTGAGCACCTTCAAATATCACAGGACAGAGCCAGGATCGAATCGCCAACTTTAGCTCAGAAGGCCAGCGGTCTACCGGCTGAATTACCCACCCCGGCGAACTGCTATTTAATGGTACAGCACTGACGAAGAATTAATATCCGAATATCACTGCTTTATTGTTTCACTAAACGCGCACACTGTTTTTCGAATTAAAAAACACATTAGTTCTAGAATAATCTTGCACTAGCAAAGGGTAAATGTATAAATACCGTTAATTTTTTTGCTAGCTTCTTTACGTCGCACCGACACAGATAACTCTTATGGCGACGATGGGATAGGAAAGGCCTAAGAGTTGGAAGGAAGCGGTCGTGGCCTTAATTAAGGTACAGCCCCAGCATTTGCCTGGTGTGAAAACGGAAAACCACGGAAAACCATCTTCAGGGCTGCCGACAGTGGGATTCGAACCCACTATCTCCCGGATGCAAGCTCACAGCCACGTGCCCCTGACCGCACGGCCAACTCACCCGGTAAAACTGTTAATTTCAGTGGCGGTTTCTGGCCTAGTTGCAGGTTCGCGCACCCACCACTTTTTATTTTCTAAAAATTATTAACTAGAGATTTCAGATAATTCATTCTGAGCAGTTATTCGTTCGTTTAAAGCTCTCTGCATCAACATCTTGGTTTTTGTTTAGTCTAGTGTGGGTGGTGCTTATTTCCTTTGCAACCAAACAACGGATTGGATTCTCCATTCATATCTCATGCGCGCGCATATCGTTAGCTTGAGCACTGCTGGTGTAGTAAAGCTTTGTCCGGAGAAACTGGTTCGCAGTTGACTTGCAATCCTTGTGGGTAGCAGATAGGACCGCGTAGTGTATTCTGCAATTTTAATTCAACTGGTACAAAAGTAGTGCATTTTTCACAGTGAATTTAGCGTCCAATTTGCTGGTAAAACCCTTCAACAGAAAATACGGTAGAAATTAAAAGTTTGGGACTGCCCAGCAGTACTAAACATGAGAAGACTGTACAAAGTAAAAGCAGACAGTTTATGATAAACATATTAGGATTTGTGGCTGTGAAAAGAACAATTCATTCTTGTTTAGCGGGGAGGATAAATGGACAAAAACACTATTGACAGAACGGTATTATTCATTTGGTATAATAATTTTTTACCTGACTTTGACAACAACTAATCCAGTAGACAGTTTATTTTATTCGCGATTGCACTATAAAGAGAAACACCCCTCATCCTACTTTCAGAATGTAAAATTACACATGTTGTTGCTGTTGTTGTTGAGTCGTCACTCCCTAGATTGATTTGATGCTGATCTCCATGCTATCCTATCCTGTGCTAACCTTTTCATTTCGACGTAGCTACTGCATCCTACAGCTACTCTAATCTGTTTGTTGCATTCACGCCTTGGTCTATCCCTACCGTTTTTGAAACTCAAAAACTAACCCAGCAACAGATGTGCTCTATCATTCTATCTCTTCTTCTGGTTAAATTTTGCCAAAATCGTTCTCCTCTCAATAATTCGATTCAGTATCTCTTCATTTGTAATTCGATCTACCCATCTCACCTTCAGCATTCTTCTGTAACACCACTATTCAGAAGCTTCTATTCTCTTTCCTTCTGAGCTAACCATCGTTGACGTGTGCCACGTTCCAGACGAAAGTCTTCAAAAACGCCTTTCTAATACCGATATCAATGTTCGAAGTGAGAACATGATTTTCTTAAAAAAGGCCTTCCTTGCTTGTTCTAGTTTGCATTTTATATCCTCCTTACTTCCACCATCATTAGTTATTCCACTACTCAAGTAACAATATTCATCTACTTTCTTAGTTCATTTCCTAAGCTAATATTTCCTGGATCTCCTGACTCCATTAGACTGCACTTCATTACTTTTGTTTTGGAATTACTTGTTTTCATCCTATACTCCTCCAAGATATATCCATACTATTCAGCAATTTCTCCAGAACGTATGCAGACTCAGATAGAATAACAATATAATCGGCAAATGTCAGAGTTTTGATTTCTTCTCCTTGTATTGTGATTCCCTTTCCTTACAAATAAACTGCAACCACTTATAAAGTATACCACGAACCGCCACTGGTTAATTTACTACGTATATATTAAAAAGTTTACTAAAATAAGCTTTGGCAAATCAGTCCGTCCGTTATACTGGACCTTTTTGCTTCATTTTTGTTTTATTCTATCCGGAATTACTTACCGGTGAATCAAGAAACATTGATAGGCATCTAAGTTCAGCCAACTTTGAGACACTCATAAAATCAAATCATTAAGTGATCACTCCAATAATTGCAGGCGAAGGCGTACCCTAACCCGCAATACATTCTGTACTTAGCAGGTTGCTAAGCGACTAACACTTTCATTAATATTCTGATATTATGATTTTCATCCTTAGTAATGTCATTACATGGAGCTATGTTTGTTTACTACCTAACACGGAAGAATACTATTCCCCGCCAGATACTCTTTGATTCTCTAACGTTTCCCAACAACAGATGGCAGAGCGTTCCTAATAACTTATATGCTGTTAAGAGAAAAAAGTCTACGTACAAACAGATCCCATCATGACACACGCCTTAGACATTATATCTGGGAACACTTATCGAAGGAGAACCTAGCTACACTAGAAAGAGTCAAGGCCATGTATCTTAATAAAGTTCTCTGCCTGGCAAAAATCTCTCCTTCGAGACTAACCTATAAGCTCACAAGACAACCGTTCTAAAGAGAAGTGCGATTAAAAATGCCATTGCCTTCTATGACAGAATACCAATTTTTACATCAAGAACTGTAGGATGAAAAAGCCAATATATGGATGGACGTTTATCAAACAGGCGGCATATTGACGTCAGAATGGATTAATTATGACTACGAACTACGGCATACCATAACGCACTTCTTATTAAATGTTCATAAAACCATTGAAAAAGGCAGGCAAAACAATATGACTACAACAGGCATATCAAGACGAGTTATCTGACCTGTTTATAAAGAATTCTGCGGAGCAGCGCGGGTCCTCTAGTTTCATTTAATATTTTTTAATCTCTTTTACGTATTCATGAATAATTTCTAATTTGATGGTATGGTATTGTCAAAAAATAAATATACAAATATCACTTCTTGATTTCTTCATTGAATATTTATTCTCTATTACGAATTTGAAAGCATATTAACGCTTTAAGGCACACCGTTGGAAGTGAGTAAATACATGATGATTACCTACAGTTTCAAAAAATGTATTAAAACAGCTTTGTCCAGTTCGCCTGGCCGTTCTAAAGGACCAATTTGCTTCTGTATTTTTATTATTTCTCCAGAATTACCTGCAGGTGAGTCCTCAAGCAGTGATAGGTCTCTAAATTCAGTCAACTTTGAGTTATCCCCAAAATAAAATAATGTGTTATTGTTTTGGATATGTGTGTGTTTTCTCCACATAGCTCAGAATGGCATGGAGTAATTTCAACCAAGCTTTGTACACATATGACTTACTATCCGGAAAAAATAATGTCGTGGTAAGACACATCTAGCACTCGGGGGGGGGGGGGCGTGAGTGGGGAGGGGTGTCATGTAAAAATAATCTAAAACGACCAATATTAGTGTCAAATCCATAGGTTTCTGAGTCTCTGAGATTAATATTCTATACTCCATATCGAACGATGTCGGCATGTAAAAGATCCCTGGTGACACATTTCATGTTTACCGGACCAAATTAATTAAATCTCAGCCATAGACCACCAACAGGGATCTGCCTTACTCTGTTATTCATCAGAGTTTAAAGGTGTGCCAACATATTGTCGTTCTATCTAAAAACAACCGCTATGTGATAATATTTCAGCTCAGACCTCTGACCATAAACGTTCTGTCATCTAAGGTTCAGTATTTTATGAACTATATCAACGAATTTTCGTTCTGCTATACCTGTGATGCGGGTCAGTATTTATCCCCTCAACGTTATCACATGGCGGTATTTCGAGGCGCAACGGCGATATTTGCCTATGAATTGTCTGCAAAGCCTATGAACCTATCAGCAATGAGGAGAAAACTAAGTCTATTCCAAGGTATTGGAGTATATATCGGGCAAAGCAAGTAATCGAAAATTAAGTAATTATCGTTTTAGCGTGAAACACAACGCTTAACATATTCCCTCATAACAACAATGAAGAGAAAAAAGAACAGGCTCGACACTTCGAAGACCGAAGGTGAAAAAAATGAAGCCTATCCGATCTGTTACATTTGTACAAAATGGATACCACTGTACATCTTCAAAATAGTGTTTCAATAGTGTTACTAAATAGGGAGAAATATATCTCACATACCATATACTGACTCTCAAGTGCAATCATATATATGGCAGAAGTTCCAAGTCTTTGGAATAATGTAATAAAAGACTAGGTAAACAACTTATAGGGAATTTTCACTGAGGGAGAGCTCTAAACGCAGACCAATGATGACTGCTTGAAGCAAGACCATCTACAATAGTATCAGATTCTAAAATAACAGTCCTGGGGGAATATCTGATGCGTTTCAAAGTGTGGCAGTTTCAATTTAGTCAATCAATCAATCAATCAATCAATCAATCAATCAATCAATCAATCAATCAATCAATCAATCAATCAATCAATCAATCAATCAATCAATCAATCAATCAAACAAACAAACAATCAATTAATCACCAATAAGCTGAATTTAGGGCTGCCGTCCAAGTGGCAGATTGCGTATGAATTGCTTACCTAGTCTTTTCTTAAATGATTTCCAAAAAAGTAGGAAATTTGTCGAATTGATGTAGATATAGTAAGGGGCACCCTTGGTAAATTACTCCAGACCGTAATTCTTCTTCCTACGATTATAAGTCAATACTTGTTTTAGAAATACATTTATTTGAATGACCTTTCTATTATCATACGTTTTTAAATATAATATCCTACCTCGTCCAAGACATTTCTTAGAAACATAACCTTGTCATGAATTTAAATTCTCTCGTAAAGATTCTGTTAATGATTCACCAAACTGCTATACTACAACTGTTTCACTTCAGATAATTAATAGGAGAATCTATTTGAAGTTTTCAGGTGGCATATGCATTTTCATATAAAGCACTTTAACACCCAAATCGTTGGCAACGTAAATACGTACTGTAAGTGACAGTATATCAGTTGATCCTTGTCCTATAATTTAACAATGAGAATATAATCTTCATTCACAGATAAAATAAATAGCTTTATCACATTTTATAACCTCACGTTTAGAAATGTACTAGAATATGCACAAAAACAGAGTTTTGGCCTTATCCGGAAAGAAAATATCTCATTAAGTATACGGAAAAGATCCTCTCTATTGACAAATTCATCCTTGAATGGTTTAATGCGCCCTAATAAATTGTTTGTAACTACGAAATCATCACGATGCATTAAGTATACTTGATCTGAATGCGAGTGCATCTGCTGTAATATGAATTACATCCAGGCACACAATATATCAAACTAGTTTTAAAACCAAATTTCAATAAATACACCTCTACACTAACGTTTCCCAATGAAACCAAACCACCAGAAAGAACTAAACTGATGCTTCGCACATGCTCATGTTTACATTTCAACAAACTGATCGCGGCGCCATTTGAGCCAATATCCATAGCTGCATTAAGGTCCGAAACATTGCATTTGGTCTTGGTTGAAGGATAGTCATACATTTGAAATGCATTTGACGTAAACGGTCACGAAGACATTGGATTCAGACTTTAGATAAAGGCATAAAATAATACATTTTTCTGGTGCAGTAAAGATAATAATTAAATGGATGAAAGGTAACGAAATAAACTAATATTATTACACGGAGGCCATCATACAAAGTTGTTTCGTCCTGTGACAGTCCGGCTGCCAAGATGAAACCATTACCAACAGGAATGGTCGAAGGCTAAAAAATGACGAGTGAATTCTTCAGACACTTTTCACTGCAAGAGAAATATCAGTTTATTGTTAGTTTTCCGTCTGTACTAAATAGTGCGTTATGACTTGCACTCTGCTTAATATTTAGTAACCTATAAACGAACATATTTACGTGCTACAGTCTGGCAATGCGCCCAGGCCAACGGAAGAGAGCGTCAATCCATACAAATATCACTGCAGTGTTCTAGAAAACTGTATTGACATTAAACCAACCGCGAGAAGTAGAACATGGATATGTTTAATAACGCACAATTTGCGGCTGATGTTGTTGATGATATCGATAGCTATATCGAAGGTGTTGTATCCTGAACCTGACTCATCTGGTGAGACAAATTGCAGTACATATTCTATGACATCATCAACAGAGAGAACCAAACCGCTGAAGAAAGTTTCCTTTCAACATAAAATTAATGTTGTCCAATAAACCTTTCGAATAAACTGCTGCTCTAAGTGACCTCCCTGTTTGTTAAATTCCCACAGTTTACTCAATTTCCACTTCTTCCCCTCATCAACATCAGCTGTCGGCTTGAAATGTTATTAAAATTAACATAATGTGGTGGTATCAATAAATTTCATACGTTCGTTTCAAACGGTCTTTCCTCTTGATATTTTCTTTCCATTCGTATGGACGATAGGACGACTGATACCGGGCTTTCTTTTTCAGACTAACTGTTCTGTATACCTCATTGCTGCAACTTTGTTGGTGCTTGAAAGAGGGGATACAATCCCTATTGAATGATAACATGCATGCCTGGCTCAGTTTCACAGGTGATCCATTGTGAAACACGGTTTTCTTGATAATGCGTCTTCTTAACATCTGGATCATTCATCGCACTTTCGCAGTTTACATCAGGGCTGACCAAAGTAAACAGCACCGGGCAACAATAGGTCATACTTGCAATTACGGCCACATCGTGCGAGTTAGTGCATGTTAAGCGCACGAAGGAAACACAGGACAACGCCTTCCCCGCCGTAGATCACCAACCGCCAGGAGGCGGTGCAGTCGAACAACTACCTCCTATCTGTGTACATCGTGAAAATGTTTCCAGGGCGTAGGTTTGCTGCACAAGCTGCGACATTGATAAAAAAAAAAGCTAGAGAAGTTATGTTTGTGAATTAGAATTGTAAGATTATGGCAATGTATTCAGGTCAACCTCAGTGACGAACTCATCTGAAAAACAAACACAATGAACATTTAAAAAATACATTTAACATTAACATTTAACATTATGAGCACGTATTGAAACATTTTCGTGGATCTGTTATAATCCAAAAAGTTAAAAAAAAAACGAAAAAAGGCACGCGAGTTAAATAGCGACGTATTCAGTCAATCACACTGACCGCATGTAGGACTGTCACCCACATGGTAGATTCCCTGCCGTTTGTTTAGCTAGTGTTTTCTTAAATAATACTAAAGAAGTTAAAAATTTACGAAATATTTCCCATGGTAAATTATTCCAATAATTCTGTTAATACATGACTGATAAATGAAATGACCTTATTGATGTCAATAAGAATTCAGATTCGTTGCCATTATGTAGCGTTGATACGATTATTTTGGCAGTGTAGCTACTGTATAAATATTTTGACATAAATACGTCTTATGGCTGGAGACAAAATGTGTGACGGAAGTGTAACCATAGCAACCGTGCAGGCGATGATGTAAGGTATGAATGGATGGTCAGACAATGTTACCTAGCAACCGTGCAGGCTGTCTTATGGCTGATTGCCACCTGAAATTAGCAGCCGTTGATAGATGGCCATGACTGGGAGACAGAGGGCCGGTTTCATCAAAGTGGGTTAAACCATAACTCCGAGTTATATAGTTTTAACTCTGAATGTGACTATTAATTCTGTTTCATCAAGGAGGGTTAATTTTAACTCTAGGTTAAAGCCGGAGTTAAGTTAACCCCTCCTTTTACCTGGGTTAAATAGTTAACTCGAGGTTAAAAGCAAAATGACCGTCGTAAATCATGCGTTTGATTCATAGTTGCTTTATTTAGATTTGTTAAATGGTGTTCCTAACAGATATAGGCCTATGATAAAAAAGTAACGACTTTCAAAATCTATCTGCGGAAGAATTTCTGAAGAGGTATAGACTGTCAAAAACCGTCGTCGATGAAATTCGCGAGAGGTTAGAATACACAACTGACCGAAACAGGCCTCTCCTATACCGCAGGTATTGATTGCATGAAGGTTTTACACCACAGGGTCGTTTCATACAGTGGTGGGAGACAACAAGGGTTATTTTTCTGTCAATTATCAAGTAATCAGTGATTCTAACTTCAAAATTCGTGGTATAATTGTAAGATGGCCTGTAGCGTAGGCAATGATATTAAATTCCCCAATGTGTCCTTCTTTTCTTTTAATTTTGCACCGTCATTCTTCTTGGTGGCTAATTCAATAAGTAAAGTTTTTTTCTAAAGCAGAGAAGTTCGTACCCCTATTTCTCTCCTGAACTTCTTTCATTTTCCTATCACTTCAATCAGTTCTATCACGATCACGGAAGAATAATATCTACCATGGAAATGAGGAAGAAGTAATGGAAATAACAATGGAAAAAACAATGTTTTCACCAGATCAAGGGGAAAAAGTTTTAGAATAAATCTTATATTATCGTATTTACAACCATGCAAGGAGTTGTATACATGTAAATCATCACGGTTTCTTGCCTGTAAGATCAACTGCTGTAACTGACTTAGTTAATTTTACAGAGGACGTGTTCAATAACCTTTACAATCAGGGAACTGATGGTGTAATCTACACTGACTTATCAAAAGCGTTTGATAAAAAAATATTGAAAAATCTTCCAATAGTCGGACTCACGTCACCAATGCTTAGAATAATTGCAGTGGTAGAAGGCACTATGTGTCGTACCATAACTGTAAGTTGGACATTCACTCTGTGAATTCAGAAGTTCCCAGGGTTCTAATACTGACCCGTTGTTCTTCATAAAATATATCAGTGACCTGCGTTTCAGAATTAAATATTCCAATTTGCCTTTTATTTTCAGATGATGTTAAAATATACAGAGAGGTTAATTGTAGAACAGAAATGGCCTCTCTAAGATGACATTGACATACAACTGGGTAAATAACATTTTCTTGATCTTAATGTAAAAACGTTTTTCTTCTTACGAACCATGCATAGTAGGTCTCAAACGAATCATATTTACAAAATAAATTATGGTACACTTAAACCGCATTAAATCACAGAATGATTTGGAAATTAAAATCATACACAGTTTAGCTTTTAACGGACAAATTAATTTCACAGTCACCGATGCTCACAAGATTTCTGACTAAGAAGCAAGAGATATTTTACTAATGTCACAGTTCTAAGGATGTTATATAATATACCGGTATTTGTAAGGTCGAAAATTGTATGTGCCTTAGTAACATGGTCACCCCATTAAAAGTCTTTTCAGAATCAGTTTGAAAAAGTTCATAATCGCTTCCTACGATATCTGCTATCTATATCACAAACGATATCAGAGATATGTCCCCAAAAATACCACCCATTACAGAGAACTTCTGGATTTGTTTAACTTCACATCATCATTGAACAAACGCGAGTTGGCAGACCAAATATTTCTGCATTGAAATGAAATGGCGTATGGCTTTTAGCGCCGGGAGTGTCCGAGGACAAGTTCGGCTCGCCAGGTGCAGGTCTTTGTTTTATTTGACACCCGTAGGCGACCTGCGCGTCATGATGAGGATGAAATGATGATGAAGACGACACATACACCCACCCCCCGTGCCAGCGAAATTAACCAATTATGGTTAAAATTCCCGACCCTGCCGGGAATCGAACCCGGGACCCCTGTGACCAAAGGCTAGCACGCCAACCATTTAGCTCATGAATAATACAATAGACAGTCCTTGTTTCCTCCAACCGATGTCCTTCAATACTAGAAAAGGAAATTTAAGATCCAGCCAACCCTTTATAATCATAGTTTATAAGACGCTATTTTTCAGGCATTCACCGCTAGTTAGGATATGTGCAGCGTACAATCATTAACTAGATACCTTTGATAACGTTGTTTTTGATCTCGCTCATTGTTTTAACAGTTATATGAAATTACTAAAGGAAGTTTAGTGTGGAAGTTATTAGAACATATTAAATCGACGTCCTTGCAATGGACTTTTAATTTATTGTATAAGAGTCGTTTGTTTGTCTTTAATCAGTTAGCAAGCTAGTTAATATTCTTCTGGAAATAATTCATTCTGCTGTTTACAGAATACTTGAAAATATGTTTTTGTAACTTTCATCATTTTTATTTTGTTCCTATGTGTTATTTCAATTTAGTTTCTTATAAATTGTATGTTGTTTAAGCTACCTATAATTGGAGTCACACTCCGTTGATAAATAAATATTCTATAGAGAAAAGAAGAAATTGAAAAATGCAATATTTGATCTGTAAATGAATACCACACGTTAAATTCTCTTATCTGTATTGATAACATCATATTTCCTTCGGTAAATGTACAAATTTCCGCCGTATTATTGTTCATTCCTATTTACCATATAAAAATAGAGGGAAGTGGCAGGGGTAATATAGATCCACACAGCTGTCGAAATGCAAGCGATGTTGACGTTCGTCCTTCTGTTCCGTCAACATGATATTGCAATGAAGTGACTGCCAGACCACGCCCATATCTATGACGCAGTTGTTTCCATGGGAACCAGACGGATCGATGGTGGCGGGAAAGTAATACGCATTACTCTGCAGAGGGGTGGGAGATGTTTGTCTACGTGTGTGTGACCTGGTTGTGTAACAATGTTCATTTATCATTAAAGGAGCTGCGGAATTGAAGTTATCACCTACGAATAAAGAAAACCAAATATTATGCCGTTGGGTATTATGATATATAGTTCACAACATTTGTACAGTGGGGATAACTCATTATGCGCTATAAACGTTGTTAGGTATTACATTCATATTACATTCAATACGACCACGTTTAGTCTCACAAAACCATGACGACGCTTGTTGCATGATTGTTTTCGGAGGATTTGATTCAGTTTTATTATATCAATTCCATCAACTTTGCGGAATTTGTCTAACGACTGATTTGCAAAGCCTCCTAGCTTAACCCTGCTCTGTTACGAACTGGACAAATATATTGAAAACAAGTCTTCCAAGTTTGTGGCAGTATAGAAGTCCGCAAAGCGCAGTGGCCACACCCCACAGCCACAATGTTGTTACGGAGAATGATTGGGCATTTTACTAGGAAGTGATAACTTAAACTCATGACATCTACCAGACATTGCATTGTGCTTATAATTCCAGCTCAAAGGGTGAGACGATGGCTGATTAACAGTGAACTTTTGAAATTGTAATATTTGAGGTAGACCAACAACGTTTTTGTACACATTCGCTATAGATTAAGTGCTGTGGGTGATGATTTTTGACAAATTTTTTAGCTATACTGTAACCTTCTAGCAAATGTTCATTCTTTTTACTTATCACTCATTCAGGAATATTGTTTTCAAAACTGCGGAAAAATATCACTTGTAAAAGTTGTATACATGGTTTATGATATCAGAACCTTCGTTAGCTGGAAACGTTTCTTTATATTTCTGTACCGGGTGGTACACCTCCGCGCCGCTAATTTAAAATTTGCGCCAGTTGAAACTCTCCTACTGGAGGAAGCCTGAACTTTAACTACTGTGCTAATTCTCAAGTTTTTCAGAAGATGTCACTACTTGTAAATTTTGAAGTGTTCTGAACAGTGTCATTTTCGATGTATTTTTGTTTTGCCTGTAGTAAGAAGTGTTAACATTCTCTTCTAGAGGACACTACTGAAGAACTACAATGGTGCACCCTAGTGCAAAGTGAAAGAACTATGTTTTTGGAGAATTTTTGAATTCATAAGTTTGTTCTTTGTTAAATTTCTTTCAGTCATTGTTTAAGTTGGCAATATTAACCCTTTCTTTCCCCTTGATTTGAATTTAGCCAATCCCGAATTTCTTTAATTAATTTATGACCAATCAGGTGTATCTTCATCAACTTGGATATGTTGCTTAACCCTAGCCAATAAAATTCTTGTGGGAGGGTGTTCTCATTCCTGAAACGCCTCGAACTTTCCGCGAGAGTATATAAACTGCTGATTTTCGGGTCTCCGCGCCACTTCAGTAACAGCTATCAGTGTGTAAAGTATGTAGCAGGGGGCGGGTAGCGCCTCTTTCTTCGGGCAGCAGTTCAACCACCAGGTAATGGCCGTTTAATAACTTCTTTTCTTGCTAGCTCAGCAGTTTAACTCTCGGGGCAGGTCCGAAGCGTTTTACCATGTAACTTTCCCCTAAAATGTAAAAACACTTGGTATCTATTCTATCTTTTTAAACTACAAATCGGGATAGAGAGTGCTTAACCCTCTCGAGCTCCCACTCATATTGCTTTGAGGTGAACTTATTTTCACAACCGTTTCTTCCCTTCTAATGTAATGTAAATCATTTTCTTATATAAGTCACCTCTTTAGTATGGGATTAGCCCTCGCATAAGCGGCCTAGTGCCAAGTAGGTTTTAGTAAAATATACTAGGAGTGCAGTTGTGCCTCCTCTCAAGTTGGTGTTGTCGAGGCCATGTAATATTGCTGTTTCTTCACTTAATATGCCTCAGTAGGTTGGGTAATTTTTACCCCTGTGTGTATGTCCTTGGAGGACAGCTTGAACGTGGAGTTTGGTGTGGCCTTTGATAGGCTCAAACTCAAGAGCAGGTAGCTCTTTCTAAATTTTGTTTCTGCGCGCCTCGAGGAGGCTTTACGGTGTAATTGGGAGCAAGTGCTCCTGGGCATGATTGGGGTCTTTTGCCCCTTTGTTGAATTGTGTATATTGTAAAGGTGGGCTTACAGCTCAAGAATTGTGTGTCTGGCTCTCGGAGCCCAAATCCTGTAATCATTGTAATTGTACATTTTCGAATTTTGGCTCGGCTACTGAGTACCTGTTCTTTTTGTTATTTCTTAATCTTTAAAAGAAAATATAACCTTGTAAAATGTTATCTTAACTTTAATTTCGTATTCTGAGACCTGTTCACCCCCGCACCTTCTTTCACCTCTGCTGTTCCACAGATACCTCGGAACAATTTCAATTAAATTAATTTTAGAATGTATTGCTTAAATTTTGCCACAAAAATGCAACTTCGTGAAACTCTAGATACCAACATAATAGACACATCAAGAAAAGGTTCCAGTGAAATTTACGTTTACCTAATGAAGAAAATAAGTGCCTAGTTTCAATAAAATTCTGTGAATAGTTCCCGAAGAAAATCGATATATATATATATATATATATATATATATATATATATATTGTAAAGCTTACGAAATATAGAAAGAAGACAAACAATGGAAGTGCAGAAAATCATGAAGACGAAGAATGCAGTTATGAGGTATATTCATATTTCTCTACCTACAAACTTTGAAGTGTTCAGTTTGCTTTTTATGTATTTATTTTATTAATTTATTTCTGACTTACATTTGTGGCGACGTTAGGGCTCACGGCCCTCTCTTACACTTAACCACTATAAACAATAAAATTCAAAAATGTAAACATAAAAGTAAGACATAGAAATTCTAAAAAGAAATAATACTGCGGACAGATAATTCTAAGACTAAGTTAGGCCTACATATCAGTACAGCAATTGGTGTGACAATACTAATACTAATAATAATAATAATAAATGAAGAAAACCCATTTACACAACATACACACAATGACTCACACAACTCAGTTTTATGTTCCCAAGAAAAACTTTCAGCAGGAAGATTTGAATTTATGAGACGAAATAAGGTGCCGAATATCCATTGGGAGTGTATTCCAGATTCCCGATGCAGTAACTAAAAAGGAATGATTGTAGGAATTCGTTTTGAAATATGGTGTAACATGTCGCAGTTGGAAGGCATATCGTATGAATGAGTTTTGTGCTCGCTGAAGTCTCAAAGCT
The DNA here is from genome assembly GCF_040414725.1 of Anabrus simplex. Lineage (NCBI taxonomy): Eukaryota > Metazoa > Arthropoda > Insecta > Orthoptera > Tettigoniidae > Anabrus > Anabrus simplex. The sequence goes on along the minus strand of NC_090275.1, from coordinate 70,729,233 downwards.
TGTTCAGCACTTAGATTGACTAATACCGTATCACAGTAGTCTAAAATTAGGAATGGAATTGGATTAATTTTAATTTAAGTTTTTGAGGAAACGAATTCTTGTGACGTTTCAGGGGATATAGAGCTGAATGAACCTTTCTACATACATTTGTTACGTGTTCATTCCAGGTCAGATTCTCATTGATGGAGATTCCAAGATTAGTTACATTTTTAAGGTTTTTTAAGGCTTTTGCATGTTTGGCAATCATGTTTTGATTTGTTCGATACTTCGATAGTCTAGAACCATATTTTCCAAGACCCGTTTACCCCAGTTTTCAGTATAAGCTATTTCATTTTAGGGCAGCCATTTTTTCTTCCCTATATGTGACTTAATCAGATTCCTTTTTGTACATAATATATATCAAGGAACAAAACATTCAAAATATATGGAATTAATGGGTTATAGCGTGACTGATAGTGAATGGACATAGAACAAAATGGCTGACAGAAATACATTAGATTTGTTTCAGATATGAAGGACGTAGAACATTATGATTCATATTAGTTACACTATTTATTTTAACAAATAATTATAATACACTGCCATTCTCTGTTTCTGACATCACTGATACGAGTTTCAGTTTAGAAAAGAGTTCGATACCCGTTTGTCTTCTAATGAGCGATACTTGTAAAGTGACTTAATGTACTTTACGTCTTTTGCATCAATTTTACGACTTGCAGTGCTAATTATTTTTTGTTCCATTAAACTTATAGTAGTATTAGATCTGGTCTCAGTGTGCACAAGTATCTTTCCTTCCTTAAAATCACTATACGAAGATGAGCATTTGTATTTCACTCAACTACTTCCTTTTGATACTGCATATGCTTTAATTTTCAGCATGGCACTTAGTTTAGGTGATTTAATGCCAAAAGAATATTTTGGAACCATTTGGTTAACCTGAATTTTCTTATTTGACCTATAGATTAGAATACCCCTGAACACAGGCAACGGAGTATAGAGTTCCATATTTCTAATGTGTCTTTCTATAACTGCATGCACTGAATCGACCTCTTGAACAGCATTATGGCCAGATTATTGGTATTTATGCTCCACAAATTTGATGTTATGGTTGTTTCTTTGTAAGAATATAATTAAGGCAGTGGGCATATGGGCATTTTAGTTCCGTAGAATACATGGGGTTTTTAATATTTGGTTTGTCATTCAAAAGTAACTCTAAGGATCTTTTTACTGTACTTGCGACATTATTGGCTGATCTGCCTGAAATGCGGTCATGCCACAATAAACAATACCCTTGCTTGTTACTATTACTAATGTCATAGCTTGTTAAATTGTACTGTACGTAGGCCTATACTGCAAACTTTGATTTATACAAGAACATAGAAGTATTTTATTGTGGGCAGCTAAGTACTCGCCGAACATCAAAACTTAAGAATGGTAGAATCATCCACATTACTTCTTCCCTCATAAGTAAGTTTTTCTCAAGTCTTACAAATCTTAAACAATTATCGCGATGTGGTGCAATGCAGAGTCGCTGACGCTTGCTCATTTTGCAATCAGTCCCTGCTTGATACGCAGCGCACGTTTTACACTCATCCTTCTCAGGTTACAATTAGCACAAAACATAAGCACGTAAACAGTTAAAATCGCGGGTAGAAAACATAAAATACAATTTCTCAGAATGTTTGGGTCTTCATAGATTTTCCAATCTCTATTTTGGCGATATCCTTGAAGCTGGTGAGATGAACCAATCAGATTCACTATCTATCTTATATATATATAAATGAATGTATGTATGTCTCGAAAGGACTCAGAAATTACTCTACCGATTTCGCTGAAAATTTCACATTCTTATTACCCCTGGGAGGGTTTAGGAAGTGGTTTGAACGATGGATAGTTCGGCATAGGGGGTGAGAAGGGTGAAAAAAAATAGGGGAAGGTAAGTAAACCGCATGACAAGTCTGATCAGCGGGTTGCCTAACAAACAGGATGTAAATATTATATGTTTCTAAAGTTATCTTCCTCTTATTATTATTCTTCTATAAACGGTATATAAAAATGAGAAGTCCAAGTTCAGTCCCCATGGCATAGGGGTGAGAAAGAGTGGAAAAAAGAAAATGTTGAAAATTACAGAGATTACGGGTGAATGTGTGTGTGTATGTTTCAGCATAGCTCTCAACCAAACTAGATACGCATGCAAATATTTGCAACAATTACCGCAGCGGCAAGAAACCCCTAGCACCCCTAAAGGCAGGGGTGAAATATAAAAATCCGAAAAATGACCGATATTAGTAGCGAGTCCATAGTCTTTGGGGAAGCAAAGACGAACCGTGACACTCCGGATGCCGTTTGAACCAAAGTTCATTCCCAATCGTTATGGGGGTTAGGAGGGGTGAAAGGAATGTCAAAATGACCTAGATCGTGGATGTAGGCTACGTGTGCATACTCCAGCATAGCTCTCAACCAAACATGATACTCACATGACTTTCTGTTTGGGAAAGAAAACTGTAGGGTAAAACACCCCTGCGGGCGGGGTTGAAAGGTGGTGAAAGATTAAAATAATAGAAAACGACTAATATTAAAAGTGAAAACGATGTATTTTAATAAACATAGTTTTTCTTTTGTATTTAATTAAACTGTTTAGTAAAATCTAACGCGGCTGAATTAATAAACGCGGGCGAAGCCGCGGCCCCCTGCTAATCTGAAATATTATTAACACATCTGGATCTTTAATACTGTCGTCTGAATCAAAATCCACCTTAATGATGTTAAAAGACCTTCATAAAGCACAATGTTGCACAATGTGGCACAATGTGGCACAATGTAAACACTGCCATAAAAATTCGCGCATCGCAAAACCAGGTGAGACATATTCACAGAAACAAAAGGATTTCCCTCTCTATACTAAATTGGTCGGAAATATCGTTCTTGATTTACCACTAACGTGAGTTTGGCCTATTGAACTGAAAGTATAACAAGAAAAGCGATGTTGTGTCTGAGCTTACGTTGGTAGTTTGATTTTTGGACAAGAAACAAGACGGTTCTGTTGATATTGGATGTTTGAAGCGCATCTCCATCCTTGCTGTGACAGCATAGCCCTGGACATGGAACATTCGCTGAGATTCACAACGAATATTCTTAAAGAAATGGACTTAGAACGGTATGCTTATACCCCATCGATTTACACGCTTTTACTAATGTTATTTGTTCATACTTATTCGTTTAACAATCAAATAAGTAAAAACTCGAGTTCCAGATTCTGTCTAGATAAATTCTAGAGTTCTCGTTATACAGTATTACTACAGAAAAGTGTAGTCATTTGCGTTCACAGCTATAATGTAAGTTTTTTAAAGCGTTAGCGACAGCGCATGGGACTATTAGTAGAAAATTTCAGTCTTATAATTGAAGACCTCCCCGGAATAAGAATGTCACCAACAAGTCAGTAAATTTTCAGGAGAGAGGAAAATTATTTTTGGGGTTTATTTTTCATGGTATTCACTACTTGAATCAATTGCATAATACGCAAGTGAGCAAATGGGTTCATCTATTAATTTTATCATTATAACTTAAGGTTTTAAAAACAATGATTGAACAACGAAGTGATACATTGGGAAATAATCTGCAAGCATGTCATACATCAATAATTGTATAAAACAGAAGATAAATCGTGTGCATGCACTTGGAACACAAATGATAGCAAATAATATTACAGTAGTGTAATAATAAAAATAACAATCTCTTCATATTCAGACAACACACTACAATACCAACCACCACAGAAACACGCAATAGTAATTATATCCATCCATATAGGGTTGGCGTCAGGAAGGGCAAATCCACCTGTGCGACACAGTTTGCACCCGCGACCCCACAACCGTGGGAAAAGCTGTGGAAGAGGAAGACGAAGAAATATAAATAACAACAATAACGATAAGTCAAGAAAATATTTCAAAATATAGATGATCCAGATCGATAGCTGCAGTCGCTTAAGTACGGCCGGTTTTCCGTGGTTTCCCATTTTCACACCCGGCAAATGCTGGGGCTGTACCCTAATTAAGGCCACAGCCGCCTTCTTCCCATTCCTAGGCCTTTCCTATCTTATCTGTGTCGGTGCGACGTAAAGCAAATAGCAAAATATAGATGTGATTTCGTCTGTGGCCTTTATTTCAATTATGTCCGGCTCCATGGCTAAATGGTTAGCGTGCTGGCCTTTGGTCGCCGGGGTCCCGGGTTCGATTCCAGGCAGAGCCGGGAATTTTAACCACAATTAGTTAATTCCGCTAGCACGGGGACTGGGTGTATCTGTCGTCTTCATTATCATTTCATCCTCATCACGACGCGCAGATCGACCACGCGCGTCAAATCAAAAGACCTGCACCAGGCCTCTCCAGAGGCCACACGCCATTATTATTATTATTATTATTATTATTATTATTATTATTATTATTATTATTATTATTATTATTTGATTGATCTCTTACACCTGATGATGAACCAACAAAACACTGTCCATCATTTTGACTGATAGTGAAAGCGTGTAAATCGATGGGCTATAAGTTCTGGTGGCTGTAAAGCAGTTTGAAATTCAAATGTAAGACGCAAGATGGCACCACAGCATAGAGACGTGATGATACATACTGCTTCCACTGAAATCTCACTTTTCAAAAAATTGTTGGTTACAACCTTATTCCGCGGAGGTCTTCAGTAGAAGAGAAATAGAGAATCTCGAAGCGTTTTTAAAACTAGCGAAAATGTGTTATTGTTCTAATATCTTATCGACCATTTGCGCGCTCACGTTCTGCGACGATTAAGATTACATAACATTGTGACACATGCATTACACTACGCAGAATTTGGTCTAATTACTTCATACTTAAGTTTACATTACTTTAAAATACATCTCTGACGACATATCGTATCTCACCATGTCTGTAATTTAAAATTGCATAACACTGTGATATACATACTCTTCTTCAGACTCGATATCCTCATAGCTGAAAAACCGCGCCTTTTGGCTCAGTTTCATCTCCAGACTATGCCTCTCCATTTCAGCCAAACTTCTGTTTCTCTGATAAAGACCTCTAGAGGTATTCTGGTGAAGCATCTAATCTGATCCAACCGACTAATTGCTGTTGAAAATCAGATCCACTTTCCCGTCTACCTTTCCTTGGACAACTAGTTCTCAAGACTAGTTCCATCACAAGCGCCAAGTACTCTAAAATGCGACGTCGGCAAGTTGTGGATATCATGTGCTGAATATCTAGTTCATTTAAAATAGAAATCTTAGTTCTTCTGGATGTCAAAGGAATATGTAGCATTCGCAGTCAGCACTACATTTCAGTGACGTCTCTTCGATTTATATACGATGCCTTCGTTGTCCATGATTCAACACAATACAGAAAATACTGAACACCAGCGTTTCTATAAGTTGTTTCTCTGTGTGTTTTGCTGTCTGTTTATCAGACCGTATCTTCAGAAGGCTGAGCACTAGGCTATACGGCGCTTTACCTTTGCCTGACAGCACATCTAAGGTCCCATATTGACATGATAAAGTAATTCACATCGCCAGGTTCGGTGAAAAGTTTTCTCTGATGACTAATACTATACTTCTTAAGGGAGATTAATGGAATACACATTGTGCACTCTTTTGTTATAATTGAGAGAATCCCTTTTAAAATACTCCCACACTTTCTGGAACTCCTTCGGGAATTTTCAGTCACTAAGTAGTCCTGTACACTTGCAGGTTAGGGGCTTCCTGCATACAAGTTTTCGTCCGGTACAGTCTCTATTCAGACTAGCATTTTAGCTCTGAACGCAAACGACTAAACGTTTTTGTTGTAATACTGTTTAATGAGAACTCCAGACTAGAATGTATAAGAGGACGAATAAAAAGAAGGTGCTAGGTAAACGAAATTCGGGAAGCTTGTTTGTACATCTGAAAGATGATGCCTATTCAAATTTGCGCGCTGGTCGACGAAGAGTGGTGCTAGTAACGCCACTAAGAACTTGCAAAGCAAGTTTGCTTTAAATACGCGCTGTACACTTCGTGAGCGTTAGACATCGACCGGTGTTGAAGTTGTGAGGTTTATGTGAGTCAAACATGCCTTTAATGAATCGAAGAAGGCAGCATCAGCAGTTTACTGAGTTTCAAAAAGGCCGTGTAATAGAGTTACGAGAAGGTGGATGTTGTTTCCACAATATTGCAGAAAGACTTCGCAGGGAAGTATCCACAGTGCAATGGTCACAGGAAGGCACTGTCACAAGAAGACGGGGAAGACCATCATATTCGCCGCATGGCTGTGGTGGATCGTACTGCATCCACAGCAGCCATTACAGCTTCAGTTGGCACCAAAACGACACAGCGAACTGTAAAAAATCGATTACTTGATGGACAGCTCCGAGCCAGATGTCCTGTAGTGTTCATGCCACTAACTCCGAATCACTGCCATCTGCGACTTCAGTGGGTTCAAGCTAGAAATAATTGGAGGGCGGAGTGGAGATCTGTTGTGTTCTCTAATAAGAGCCGTTTGTGTCTTGGTGCCAGTGATGGCCATAGGTTGGTAAGAAGAAGGCCAGGTGAGCGCTTGGAACCAAGCTTTCTGCGGCTTCGACACACCGGCCCTACACCAGGAATTATGGTCTGAGGAGCATTTCCTTTGACAGTAGGAACACACTCATGGTTATCCCAAGAACCATTACAACGGATTTGTCCGTCCGACTGGTGACTGAACCGGTTGTGCTGCCATTCATTCGTAGTAATCAAAGGGGTGTTTTCCAACAGGATAACACTCGTCCTCATACCACAGCTGTCACCCACCTTGCTCTACGGAGTGTCGACCAGTTACCTTGGCCAGCGAGATTACCAGACCTTTCGTCTATTGAGCACGAATGGGGCATTATGGAACGACAAATAAAGCGTCAGAAATACCAGAAATAACCGTTGCTAATTTGTCTGACCAAGTGCAACTCCATCCCTAGAAAATAGCATACGGCATCTTTACGACACAATGCATGCAAGTTTGCATGATTAAATTCAAAACCATTGCGACTACAGCGGTTATTAATGTACCACCATGTCACATGTCCTCTCGCTCTTGCTTGAACCTGTGACCCGGAAACATTAATCAAACAAATATGTTACTTAGACAATTGCTTAGCATAAATTGCATTCCCTTAAACTGATATTTTCTTGGTGCTGGGATTTCATTTTCCGCGAGTGTAATTTTGCCCGGACCCGGGCTACAGGAACTGGTTGTTCCTATGATATATTCATCTTCAAAAATTCTTCAAAATAAGAAACAAACGTGGCACATGGACCCTATGTTTGAGCCCTTGTGAGCAAGGAGACGAGCTGCTCGACTAAGTGCTATGTTCCGAGCTGTCAGCGAAGAGATGCCGTGGGATGACGTTAGTAGATGAATAACCTTGAGTAGAATTTTTAAAAGTGGTCAAGATTATAATATGGAGAAAAATTTCAAATTCAAGTTGACAATTTGGAGGCAAATATTTGTTCGTAGGAAGAGGAATTAGGGACTGGAAAAATGTATCAAGGGAAATGTTCGACAAATTTCCAACTTACTTGAAATCATTTAAGGAAAGACTAAGCAAACAATGGATAAGGAAGCAGTGGTAAATGAAAAGGCGATTGCTGTTCTGCAGATGTTGGCGTTCCACGTGGTCAACGTGATGCCATCTTTTCGTGGGCGGGTCAGTAGTTTCTCAGTCGGTCTTATGAGCCTGAGAGAACCTCATTCCAACCCTCAGCTCATAATAAGTATCCCTAGAATGGCCGGGAATCGAACCTGGGGCCTCCAGGTCAGGAGATAGGTACACTGCTCTAACACCACAGAGCTGGCACATTTCAAAATAGAAGGAAAAGCCAAGCCATTTCCATGTGGGCCTTGAAGGCCTTTGGAGAAGTCGAAGGTAGAGTCTTCCACTATCCATAACCTCGGCACTAAGTGAAGTAGAACGGTTAGCTCTATAATAGGCTACGTTTGCTCGCCACGCCTCCGCTGCCCCCGCGCAGGAATTAACTTGGTACTCTTTTCTAATGTAGGCTCAGGGAACCTCAGGGGTGTGTGCCTCTAGACAAGTGGAAAGTTTGTTTCTAAATTTTCGACTTTCTGAGGGGGAATCGAACCTAGGTCCTTTCAGGCAGACGACGCCTTCACCTCTTCAAAACAAAGCAGCCTCCTCCCCCTCCTTAAAATAGTGCCAACTATAAATAATAATCAACTCTGTTTCGCCCAGTAACTCAATAATAATAAGAAGAAGCATAAACAGAAAAATATTTTCAGCCGACTGGAGTGAATTATTTGGGCAACCTTCCTCACATTATATTGTAATCAGCGTAAACGGAAGTGGACTCGGCCGTGTTTGTTCTACGTTTATAAGCACAGCAGTGTATTACCACTCTGCGGCAGTGATTTCCCTCGGCCGCAGACTGTCAGAGGTATCGATCTATGCTGGAGGTTGGCAGCCCTGAAGATCCTTGCCACAACACAGTCTGCCCTGAGCGTTACCATGGAAACATCCTCCTCCTCCTCGCCCCTCTGTCGGCAGTCTGCTATGACGTAGTGTAGGAAGAGGAGGGAGAATGTCAAGGGGTCACGCCAACACAGAGCTACCCTCCCACTTGGGGAATTGCAGGCAACCCTTTTAACCAAGGAACATGTAACCCTTTCACCACCGTGTCAATGGCGTATAGAGTGCAATTCAGATTAACTTGCCTAGGGACATCCCATTCACATCCTCCCTAAATGAATCCTACACAAACGACTGCTTTAAGAGCAGCTTTCTACACACAGAAAGCTAAGATAAGCTACGCTAAGCTACGCTGTACTAAGCAATGCCAGGCTATGTTCTGCTATGACACGAATAAAAAGCTAAGTTAAGCTATGCTAGGCAGCTGTTTAAATATGGCTGGATTAATAAAATTGAAGTCCGGCCCCATGGCTAAATGATTGGCTACTGTCGTGGAAAATGAAGAATGAAAAAGAAAGAAGAGATGATTCTGAATACCGTACGTGAAATTGGAAGAAAGAAGAGTACATTGTGAATTCCAACATTTGATTCAAGCATTGAAGAAAATATTGAAGAATTTAAAAGTTACTTTCGCCTAGATCAGGAACAGTTTCATGAACTTTTCTCTGTTATTGAGGATGATATTAATTTTAAAAAATTAATATGAAGTACCCAAATTATTGAATATAGGGTAAAAATGTATGTGACAGAAATAAATGATACCTTAATTAGCTAGTAGGGGCTGCCTCGCCGAGGCGGTAAAGGCGTGCTCGGCTCGCCCGGAAGGACGTGGGTTCGAATCCACGTCAGGAAGTTGTAAAATTTAAGAAACGAGATTTCCACCTCCGGACGTGCACATTGGCCTGAGGTTCACTCAGCCTACACCAACAATGAGTACCAGGTTAATTCCTGAGGGCAAAGGCGGCCGGGCGTAGAGATAACCACTCTACCCCATCAAGTGCCGAGGTTAACAATGGTGGAAGCCTTTATCTTCCACCACTCCAAGGGCCTTCATGGCCTGTACGGAGATGACTTTGTTTTGCTTTGCTTTAATTGCCTAGCATTTGCTTCTGACATTGTTATCCTGTCCAACAACAGACAGGAAGCAATCCAGTCTGTAGAAAAACTCCACGAAATAGCAGCCAAAACAGGACTCCAACTTTCTTATGAAAAGAAAAATTATATGGAAGGGACTTCATCCAGTTTAATCATCAAGTATGGGAATATCACCCAAATAGACAAATTTAACTATCTAGGTGAAATTTTTAAACCAGCAAGGTTAAATCAGCAAGATAACAAAGAAAGAACTGCAAAATTTTAGACTGCATACAAAATTGATACTGTACAGGCTTTTGGGCTTATGCCGTGTCAAGAAAATAAGGCGAAATTCTTTACGTTTCGCAGAGAACTGATTGTGCGCATGCGCGAAGCCAGCAGCAGCTACGTAAATCGCCTCCTTGGCCAGCACACACAGAGAGCTAAGCTAAGCTAAGCTACACTATGACGCAGAGCACAGTTCTCTGCGAAACGTAAAGAATTTCACCTTATTTTCTTGACACGGCATAAGCCCAAAAGCTTACACAGTATCATGTCTATAAGTACGGGCCGTGAAAGCATCATTGGCAGCGTACAAGATTACTTGGAACAGATACAATAAAGGAACTATAGAAGAAAAAAGCAAAATTGCCACATTATAACACAATCGTTAAAACAGAAGGACTTTATTCATCTGGAACTATTACAATTGGTGGCAAATCTGAAATAAAGATGATCGAAAAACCAGAAAGGAAAATTCCTCAGAAAAACCTTAGGGCCAAAATGCGAAAATGGAATTTCGATGAAGAAAGAAATCACATGAAATCTATCAACTTAAAGAAAAACTCATAGTACCGTACTATCAGAGAATGGCGATTACAAGTTTATGGTCACTTACATAGAATGGATAATAACACGCTCACAAATAACATTTTAAACTTAGCCTTATCAATGAGAAATCATAATAATTGGCTAAAAGAAATCAGTGAAGACCTAAATGAAATTGGCATTAATGAAGAAATCATTCGAGATAGAATAACATTCAGAACCTTAATTCACAAAATCTAATTTTCTGTAAAGCCCACCCGACTAAATACAGGATGGGCTGAACAACGTAAAAATGAACACAACGAGAGGATGAAGAGAGATTGGGAAGAGAAGAAGGTGTGATAGTACATATATCACACCCCCGAATTATATGTAGAAGTTATAGATATTATTGTCAGTATTCGATTTATTATTATTATTATTATTATTATTATTATTATTATTATTATTATTTCATTTATATATTTTGCCATTTATATTGGTAAGCTGGAAGATATCCACATATGTAGGTATGAGTAATTTGTTTTGCACGAGTGTGAAAACATTGCTTTAATAACTCTGGTAATTTGAATGAGTCATCTGGCTACCCCAGTGTGTGTTGTGATGTACTTGTGTCAGGAAATTCCATTAGTCATGTATATATCCCAGCCTGATGAGATGAGCTTGTTGTTGTACCAGGGAAGTTTGGTGATTCATGTAAAATTCCCGAGAGTTTGTTATTGTCTTGGGAGGAAGAAGTAGTTCAGGGCTTGGTCTTGACTAGAGATCACTCATGATTGGCGGGCAAGCACCAATCCAGACGTATCATCTGAGAGGAGGGGGATGTTGATGTCTATAAAGGTTGATCATACGGCGGCAACCAAAGACATTGTGAAAAAGACATTATGTGGGACATTGTAAGGGTGCTTGTAGAGGTGATTGTAAAGGAACGAGAAGGAAGATAACTACAACTACAACTACAACTGACGCACTGTACGGGAAGGAAGTGGTGCTGATACACGGTACTGGAATGACACGGCTGCAATGGACTGGACTTAAAACGTTCGTGGAGCGTAGTCTTGTTATGTTCGTGGAAAGTGGCTGATTGTGGAGAGTGCTTGCGCATTAAGTATTGTAGCACTTGTGGCGGCCTAGCATTATATGTTGGTGAAAGCTATCTCAGACTTTCCATAATTGATGTTGAGGATCGACAGACGTGTGTATATATCTTTACAAGTGTTAAAATATGTGAACACAGTAGTACAAGGTACAGTATCTGTGTGATGTGATAACTGCCGATTATGAGAATCGGTAAGTCGAATTGATATAGAGACAGTGAAGGGTATTTATCTTCATACATGTACATTGTTCATCGGACCATCTACAAATGGTAGCTTAGTTCTCGCTTTCGTTTTCCCACGATTTTCATTATTATTATTATTATTATTATTATTATTATTATTATTATTATTATTATTATTATTGTTGTTGTTGTTGTTGTTGTTGTAAATATGGAGTCTTCCAGCAATATTTTATGTGTGTATTATATGCATAATGTTGTATGTTGATGAGGTGCTCATGCACGGAATTTGTTCAGAATATAGTTAGCTATTTTAGAATCAGTGTTATTGATGAACCTAGGTGCAGTTCCTACCTAATTAGTCGTTTTCAGGAGGTTAGGTAAGGCCTGCAGCAGATGTACCAGTACGCAGCATTATGTACACGCCCTGGGATATAAAGTTTATGATGCTCTTATCTAAATTCGAGGGATCCATTCTGGTGAACTCTGGCGCCCATACTACGGACATTTCGGTTAATTATGCTTATTAATTTTATTAAGTTTTTGAGTAATGTTAGTTATATATTTTATTTATTTATTATTATTATCATCAAAAAAGGTTACAAAGGGCATAACAAATTTAAAAAAAATACGTACAATCAATTTCCAAAGTCTCACTTATTCCTTGCCAAGAGTTGTCTTTCATGGTAATGTCTCTATAACAATTTGACTATCGTACAGACAAGCATATTTCTGTGCGTTTTCAATCAATCTTTCTTCCTTTCGTCTACCTTCCATTGTAATTAACAAAGGCAGAAACAATTGAAGTCATTCACGAAATGTACACACATGACACGTCTGTTTGCGCTAGATGGCGGGAAAACAATAAAACTGATTGTGCGCATGCGCGAAGCCAGCAGCAGGTACGTATAAATCGTCTCCTTGGCCAGCACACACAGAGAGCTAAGCTAAGCTACACTACGTTACGCCGCCTAAGAAAAAAAAAAAAAAACTGCTCCAATGAAGTTATATGGAATGGCACACAGACTGCTATGCTAAGTTACACTAATCTAAGCAACACGAAGCTAATTTTTACAGATCGCCAAGGAGGCTATTTTCATAGCATGTGCACAATCGTTTTCCGGGCATCTAGCAAACAGTCGTGTCCTGTGTGTGAATTTCTTGAATTACAGTAAGAAGAAAGACTGATTGAAGAGAGACAACAATATCTTTGTCACCCACGGCATCCCCTGCCTGTCATAGGAGGCGATTAATAGGGGTTCCAGGGGCTCTGAACTTGAGAGCGTGGGTTGGCATCCACGGGACACTTAGCTGAGTCCTGGCATTGCGTCCACTTACTTGTGCCAGGCTCCTCACTATCTTCTATTCTATCTGACTTTCCTCGGATATTAAAGTGGCCATTTTTGTTCTGTACTTACAATGCGGTCGTGAAAATTCAATATTCATTGACTTGGCCCTCAAAGGGTGACTTAAACGAACTCTACAGCATGATGGCAGTAGTGCCAGACCTGTAGCTTAGATCCTTTCCAACAGAACAAAGATGGCCTAGGCTACCATACCTCAATTTGGTAGAGCAACCGACGCGCAATCGGGAGGTTGTGGGTTCTGATCCCACTGGTGTCCGATTGGCCATTTTTATTCTGTACTTATAATCTCTTCAACACGTACTAAATGTACGTAATAGACCTATTATGTTGAAAGTCGGTTTCGATTAAAAATGTCACTCTTATTCAGCCATCCTCTGCCTATAATTCATTCACGGAGGCTTGCAGAGTGAACACTGGAAGATGCTCAAGAAAGTGAATGTATACCGCATAGGCCTATGTCCGGAGTTGATGGTTGTCATTTTAAGGGACTACTCAACGAAATTTTTCAGCCCCTCATAACTGCGATTACTTAGAAGAAAGAGGTACACATAACCACGCTCCGTTTCATGGGAGAAGGAGATTTATTTTTCTTAGGAAGAAAGCGGTTCGATGGAACAATGCACCATAAAGTCTTCGACCTGAATTTTTGTGCATTTAAGACCTACAAATTCTGTTTGCCGCTTTGAGACGCTTAACATGACCTATATCCGGTCCTTCATAGATTACATAAGAAAATTTATACTTTGACTTCCCCTAAACTCCTACCCCCACTTTCCTGCGTGTTTAATAAAACAAAATATATCAAATTTTATGTTGGTCTAACAGGAGTTCAGGTGCGGAAATTCATGTAAATGGGATTGGTAAATTTCCCGTGACAAATTCACAAAAAATTTAAAAAGCATACAAACGGCAAGACAAACATTTAGATTGATTCCAATCGTCATGAAATGAAAAATGTCCAGTGAAAATAACCAATCGACGGACAAACACTTCGCTTCCATTCGTATAGATGATAAAAATAATAATATTATTATTATTATTATTATTATTATTATTATTATTATTATTTACGCTTTCCAAAAACGCCATGGTGCTGGAATTTTCTCATGTGTGTGGCATTTTACGAGACAATATATTTACCAACACGAAGCTATCTACTTCAGCACTTTCAAATACCACTTGACTGATCCAAGATCGAACCCAATGGCCTGGGCTCAGAAAGCCAGCATTCTACCGTCTACATCACTCAGCCTGGGTATTTATATGTATGTATAATACTCGCCACGTAAGGCTATACACTAAAAGGCAAAAATCGCCACGCTATTCTCTTTTTTTTTAATGGCTGATCATTGCTGCCAACTTGAGTTACATATTGAAATTACAAGACATATCCATCAACAAACTAATCTCAATTAAAGTATCAATAACGGAGTTTCCCTTACCCAAGTAAATGAAAATGAATGATCGATGAAGATATTCATAATTAAGTCGGTTTTCAAGCTTAAGGAACACACACACTCACCTTCACACTCAATTTAAAGTTATGTATTTCTGCCTTTATTCTGTTATACGCATTACTATAACCATATTCTTCGGTGTTGGACTTGTGTAAATAATTCGGCTTCCTTTTTGAAATTTGCTGCTACTTGTCGGACTGAAGTGAAACCACGCTGTAATAACACACACGAGCAAATATATCACGTGAACATATGCCAAAAGTCGATAAGAATACACAAAGGCTAAGTCTACAAACCGTACCTAAGTCGTGACAAGACAAGGTTAGGTTAAGTTAGGTTAGGTTAGGTTAGGTTAGGTTGATAACGAGATTTCCTTCCATTTGAACTGAACTGATGTTTATAGAGGAAGTAATGTTGCTTTCCTTTTCGGGAGTCCTTGCAGATTTTTCTTGCTTCTTAGACATCCTAACTGAGTTCTATACGTAAGTATTGGACGAAATAAGATCGCAGTACATAAAATACTGTGTTCATCATTTCATACCAACTACGTTATGAAATGCATTATTCAAATTTGCCACTATTCTATCCGAACAGATTTACAGTCAAACAGAAAATTATAATTGCAAATGTAACACTAGTGATTTTAACACTACGGCAGTGGCAATACGTAATTCTCGCAAATCACGAAATAAACCACGACTGTTATAGTGCCAACGTGCCAGATTAAACAGTACCTGTAAGACGTTGTATCGGTAAGTAGGGTCCCTAAACTGTATGGTTAGTGACACTGAATCGAACCCAGCAGTTAGAAAATAACTATAAATCACTACCTTCAGTATTAACAGGGGAGAAAGAAGTAAGGTTGTGCCCTTAGTGCAGGCCTATAGGTTTACGTGCCAGGGAGTGTATGTATGTATGTATGTAATATAGTATATTTGTAGATTTGATAGAGATTGGGTTTTCATCGTGTGAAGGAGACAAGCTGCGGAGAAACTTAACGTTTCGCGAAGACTTTACAAGGTGTCCTCAGGAGAGAAACTCGATAGACCACGACTGTAAAGTTTCTCCTCGGTTTTTCTCTTTCACGTGACGGACACCCAAAAATTAAGTCTACTTATATCCGCCGTGAGAGCATCAATCTAAAACGTATTTATTTATTTATTTTTATTTATTTATTTATTTATTTATTTATTTATTTATTTATTTATTTATTTATGAATCCCTTATACTAATTCTAAAAGTACTTTTTCCTCAATATCGACCACCTCTAATCAGGAAGTCTGGCAGAATTTACGCAATTTCTGTAGAGACTGTCAAAGGGAAGTGGCAGCGGAAAGAGATGTGAGGTATGAGGAAGAAATAGCGCCAGGACCGTGAGAAAGGAAGGTCAAGTTGCTGGTGGAAGATTCAAAAGACAAGGTGATGTCCTCGCTAGTGGGCTATTTATTTGCAGACGGCCACCCAGGCAGGTTTCAGCTGAAAAGAAGTCGACATTTGAAGGGAAGAATAATGGGTGTGCCAGCTGTTGCTAATGGACAGGAATACACACGTGTTGTCCTCTTATGAGTGAACTTGTAACTCAGTCAAACGTACGATAACACATCAAGATGCTATTTTTGTAGACATAGGAGTACAGAAGCCTTATTAGAACACTATAATGAGTCCCTGACTCCCGTATGATCATTCCACGTGCAGTCAGGCAATACAAAATATTACAATGTGTTTACTTTCATCTCTACTGTATGTATCAATACAGTGGGCCACTAATCCCTTACTTCTTGAGGATACACTGCCCTTCTATAATATCATATTATAATACTCTCTTTCAGAACACTGAATACGTCGTATTGAATCCCGGATGTGCTGATGCATCCCTCAGTGGCGGCTAGTGGTATCTGAAGCTGGAGTTTGCACCAAAATTGTCAATGTAACATTGTTATATGAGAAGCTTACAAAAATAACAAGAAACTCTAGTATCGTTAAGTAATTCTCTATTAAAACTTAAATATATCCAGCAATTGCTGTTCGTTTCCAACATCTTCTAACTGTTGTTTTCAGTTTCAAACCTACTTATTGCTGCATAGTTTAAGTTTAATAGAACACTCTGTGCGTAGCCTCTGTGGCTCAGGCGGCAGCGCGCCGGCCTCTCACCGCTGAGTTCCGTGGTTCAAATCCCGGTCACTCCATGTGAGATTTGTGCAGGACAAAGCGGAGGTGGGACAGGTTTTTCTCCAATATAATTTCATTCATCTGTCAGTTACTAATCATTGCCCCAGTGGAGTGTGACAGGCTTCGGCAGCCGGCACAATTCCTATCCTTGCCGCTAGATGGGAGCTTCACTCATTCCACTCCTGACCCGGTCGAAGGACTGGAAATAGGCTGTGGATTTTCATTTCATTCAGAACACTCTGTACCTGTTGTTTTATATAATGGTTCACTGATAATTACATGTGGAGGGTCCTTCTCTTCGCTGGCTCTAGATGTGGTTGGTTCTACTTGAAGTTCAATTTTCTTGTAGAGTTTAGCTTCATTTTCCACTTCTCTAGCCTTCTTCTTATGTGGTCTTCCTGAATGTGATTGCTTTTGTTTGTTTCCAGGAAAAACTTGAAATACAGATTGAATAACATTCGAAAGTAGGATTTATAGTGCTGTGTTTACACTAATCTTAGTCCTTAAAATGTCTACTGCAAACAGCGGAATGCACACAAGGTTTCCACCATTTAGTTTTAAAGAGCCTCGTCTTTCGGAAGTCTGTGAAATGAATTACTACATCCTTAATAATAATAATAATAATGTCATTGGCTTTACGTCCCACTAACTACTTTTACGGTTTTCGGAGACGCCGAGGTGCCGGAATTTAGTCCCACTCAGCCCGGGACTACATCCTTTTGAGGTCTGTGTCAAACTGTTACAACACCAAATTCAGCTGATTAAACAGTGCACTCCCACCTTTCGGCTACCCTGGGCAGCAATGCTGTTAAAAGGAAACCTATGATCATATTATACAGTTCTTTGGATAGTAGGGCTAAAACATTTTTGAAGCAGAATATCTTGTTTGTTCTATTCCGTTCCGAAAAGTTCTGAAGCAGCCACTGTTCTGCTTTAACGTATCTTACCCTTCATTACTTACTTTAGCGCTCACAGTGTTATTTTATTTTCCTTTCTCACATATTTTCATAGTACAAAATGCAATACCTAGTCGGTTTTTGCCATTTTACGTTGCTGGCAAACAGGTAGCAGGCAAAACAATATCGATCAGAAAGACTAAGTGTACAGTGCGTATACACAGTATTCAGTTAATCTCGTCATTAGCCTTGCCATAGTTTCTTAACCCTTAACTACGCGGTCCGATCTTTCCACCATGCCCGCATCTTAAATGCTTCCCATCTCCTTTCATCCTCCTTTCTCAGCGTTCCATGTCTCTGCTCCGTATAGTGCCACACTTCAGACAAAGCAATTGACAAGTCTATTCCTTAGTCCTTTATCCAGCTGCCCACACAAGAGTCTACTTTTCCTGTTGTAGTAACAGGCACAAGTACTGTAATAATAATAATAATAATAATAATAATAATAATAATAATAATAATAATAATAATAATAATTGAAAACTTCAAAGTCCGCCTCTGTGGTGTAGTGGTTAGTGTGATTAGCTGCCACCCCCGGAGGCCCGGGCTCGATTCCCGGCTCTGTCCCGAAATTTGAAAAGTGGTACGAGGGCTGGAACGGGGTCCACTCAGCCTCGGAAGGTCAACAGAGTAGAGGTGGGTTCGATTCCAACCTCAGCCATCCTGGGAGTGGTTTTCCGTGGTTTCCCACTTCTCCTCCAGGCAAATGCCGGGATGGTCCCTAACTTAAGGTCACGGCTGTTTCCTTCCCTCTTTCTTGTCTATCCCTTCCAATCTTCCCATCCCCCCCCGCAAAGCCCCTGTTCAGCATAGCAGGTGAGGCCGCCTTGGCGAGGTACTGGTCATTCTCTCCAGTTGTATCCCTGACCCAGAGTCTGAAGCTCCAGGACACTGCCCTTCAGGCGGTAGAGTTGGGATCCCTCACTGAGTCCGAGGGAAAAACTGACCCTGGAGGGTAAACAGATAAAGAATAAGAATAAGTGAAATCTATCAAGTTACAGAAAAAAATCACAGATACAATCAGGAAACGACGATTACAATTTTACGGTCACGTATACAGAATGTATAATAACACGCTCCCAAAGAAAATTTTAAACTTAGTCTTATCAATGAAAAATCACAATAGCTGGCTAAAAGAAATGAGTGAAGACCTAAGTGAAATTGGCATTAATGAAGAAGCCATTCAAGATAGAATAAAATTCAGAATCATAATTCACAAACACAGATTTTCTGTAAAGCCCACACGACTAAACACAGGATGGACTGAACAACGTAAAAAGGAGCAGAGCGAGAGGATGAAGAGATAGAGAAGAAAAACCAAAAAAGTGTTAATAAGTTCAAGCGCGCTCCTTACTTGGGCAGAACGAATCAAGAAAAATAAGGATTTTATTATAAAAATGCATATATCAATCTGGATATTATCAACTACCGGGCGAGTTGGTGGTGCGGTTAGGGGCGCGCAGCTGTGAGCTTGCATTCGGAAGATAGTGGGTTCCAACCCCACTGTCGGCAGCCCTGAAGATGGTTTTTCGTGGTGTCCCATTTTCACAGCAGTAAAATGTTGGGGCTGTACCATAACTAAGGCCATGGCCACTTCCTTTCCATTCCTAGCCCTTTCCTATCCCATCGTCGCCATAAGACCTAACTTGTGTCGGCGCGACGTAAAGCGAATTGTAAAAAAATAACAAATAAAAAAACATTCCTCAGTTTCTGGTGAACCGGAAATGGAGGAAGGGACTATTCTAACCTGCTATTCTTATAACTTCGACACTCAAAAAGTAGCTAAACGAACTTCTAAATAGCTGCAAATAGCTTTCTATGTTCCCACAGGCTGATCAGCGAGTGCCCCATTATTTACTCACAATCGTGTGAAGAGAGAAATAAAATACTTCTCCATAGGAAATCTTACGCCAGAAGATAAACCAACAGCACTAGAATACTTCTTGTACCGGATCCGGGAGCCTTCCGTTCAGGGGGAGGTATACTTAATAATCAGGGGGACTGTTGTCCAAACCGTCTCAAGGCCCTAAATGAAAGCAACAGTTACAGCAGAAAAGCCACACGAAGCCAACCACAGCGAATGGCGACGCATTAAAATTGCCAGTATAAAGATACCTGTAGTTAAAGATATCGTAACATAAAACGCATTACGATGCATTGTACGGTTACAACAAAAGACAGCATCATAATAATTTAATCGTTCTTTTATCGCTGTGTGTATAATAAATGTGCGGGTTGATGTTTACATCCCTCAATGTGGACGCTTTCGTGGAACAAATTATATCATTGCATACATCAGGGGTCCTCAAACAGCCTGTCAATTCACAGTGGCCAGCAAAATGTTTCCTTTGGAGTTACAAATTAGCATTGAAAATCCACAACCTGTTTCCAGTCATTCGACCAGGTCAGGAGTGGAATGAATGAAGCCCCATCTACCGGCGAGGATAGGAATTGTGCCAGCTGCCGAAGCGTGTCGCACTCCAATGGCGCAATGATTAATGAATGACAGATGAAATTAAATGATATTGGAGAGTGTTGCTGGAATGATATATGACAGGGAAAACCGGAGTACCCGGAGAAAAACCTGTGCCACCTACGCTTTGTCCAGCATAAATCTCACATGGAGTGACCGGAATTTGAACCACGGAACCCAGCGGTGAGAGGCCGGCGTGCTGCCGCCTGAGCCACGGAGGCTTTACAAATTAGCATTACTCCTACATTTTTATTCTCGTCCGGCTTTACCACTTTCTTCTTATAGTTATTATCCTCAGTCCTAAGACTGGTGGGGAAAATGCATGTCTTCCAAACATTTCCGTTCTTTGCCCAACACCTTCATATGGTAACAGGTGTGCTTACTTACCTTTAATGTTGTCTGTACATTGAACCCTAGGTCTTCTTTTGGTCCTCCTACTTTCCATTTTCCCTTCAAATAGGGTGGTACACCAGACAGAATGACGAAGCAAATGGCAAACGAAGCTATTTATCCTTCTTTTTTTTTCAGGTTTCAACTAAGGTCTTCTTCTTTTTCTTCTTCTTAATCTGTTTTCCCTCCAGGGTCGGTTTTTCCCTCGGACTCAGCGAGGGATCCCACCTCTACTGCCTCAAGGGCAGTGTCCTGGAGCTTCAGAGTCTGGGTCGGGGATACAACTGGGGAGGATGACCAGTATCTCGCCCAGGCGACCTCACCTGCTATGCGGAACAGGGGCCTTGTGGAGGGATGGGAAGATTGGATGGGACAGACAAGGAAGAGGGAAGGAAGCGGCCGTGGCCTTAAGTTAGGTACCATCCCGGCATTTGCTTGGAGGTGAAGTGGGGAAACCACAGAAAACCACTTCCAGGATGGCTGAGGTGTGAATCGAACCCACCTCTACTCAGTTGACCTCCCGAGGCTGAGTGGCCTGGAGTTTGAACATTTCCGCTTTTCGCAGGGTCTACGTTTCTGACCCACAACTCACAACACTCCATACAAAACTTTTCACGGAGTGTTTTCTTACTTCCATGCAGATTGTCTTAGATGTTAGTAAAGACTTCTTTTTTGAGAAAGCTCCCTTCGCCTGTGCAATCCAGGCATTTACTTCTCTCATATATTTTCCATCACATGTGATCAGACTTCCTAGATATCTGTATTCCTTTACTTGATCTAGTTTTTCTCCATCCATCAGCACATTGGCAATTTGATAATTATCCCTTGTACAGGTTCTTGGGTCCGCCTCTGTGGTGTAGTGGTTAGTGTGATTAGCTGCCACCCCTAGAGGCTCGGGTTCGATTCCCGGCTCTGCCACAAAATTTGAAAAGTGGTACGAGGGCTGGAACGGGGTCCACTCAGCCTCGGGAGGTCAAATGAGTAGAGGGGGGTTCGATTCCCTCCTCAGCCATCCTGGAAGTGGTTTTCCGTGGTTTCCCACTTCTCCTCCAGGCAAATGCCGGGATGGTACCTAACTTAAGGCCACGGCCGCTTCCTTCCCTCTTCCTTGTCTATCCCTTCCAAACTTCCCATCCCCCCCCCCTACTAGGCCCCTGTTCAGCATAGCAGGTGAGGCCGCCTGGGCGAGGTACTGGTCATCCTCCCCAGTTGTATCCCAGACCCAGAGTCTGAAGCTCCAGGACACTACCTTTGAGGCGGTAGAGGTGGGATCCCTCGCTGAGTCCGAAGGAAAAACCGACCATGGAGGGTAAACAGATTACAAACGAACGAACGAACGAACGAACAGGTTCATGGTCTTTTTTAAAAAAATGCTCATGCCGGACCTCTCTTAGCAATTCGTTTATGTGATTTAGTGTCTTTTCCATATCTTTTACATTTTTAGTTATCAGTGCTATATCATGTGCCACTTCATGAGGTCTGAAAGCAAGCAGAGAGACAATGCAAAACTCAGCCAGAGGTGGTAGTGATGATGGTGGCATTGGCGGCGGTGATCGTGATTATTGTTTTAAGAGAACATAGACTAGGCAACCATCCTCTCTTAAGACTATCCATCATCAACCAGTTCTCTGTGCCTAAATGGTTAGCGTGCTGGTCTTTGGTCACAGGACCCCGGGTTCGATTCCCGGCAGGGTCGGGAATTTTAACCATGATTGGTTAATTTTGCTGCCACGAGGACTGGGTGCATAAGTCGTCTTCATCATCATTTCATCATCACGACGCTTAGGTCGCCTACAGGCGTCAAATCAAAAGACCTGCATCTGGCGAGTCGAACTTATCCTCGGACACTCCCGGCACTAAAAGCCATACGCCATTTCACCTGCCAGTTCTATTAAAACAATGGCGGCTCTTAAATTCCAAGTAATGCTTCCCAAGTTCTTTCCAAGTGGAATGGTTTGGAGCAGTTCGCTGCCAGTGAACTCCACCATCTTCCGAATGTCTTCATCCCATTGGTCCGATAATTTTTCTCTTGAACTCCACTCCTTACCAGTTCCCAATATTAGTCGTCTCCCTAAAGACAGTTCTAAAGGTTGCCGGACAATTCCGGTCACGGACATTTGCGGTCGCCGGACATTTGCGGTCACTGAGATAAACTTGTGCCCACGCACAGAAATTCCCTAGTTGTCACAGGACATTTGCGGTCACTGAAGCAGGGGGTGGGCCTCATTAGCTTAAGCTCGGGGTATCCCCGCTAACCTACCTGAGCACCTGCTCACTCCTTGCAGATCAACATCATTTTCTTTATCTATATCTATCTAGGTATTCTGCCTTATGGCAGGTCTTGTCATGGGATGAACCTCTTCGACTTTGCCTGTGCTGCGCCAAGTTTTTCATGTCCGAATATTTATTTCCTTGGATATTGTCCAACATTTGATATTTTTTCCTTCCTCTTCCTCGTTTGCCTTTCACCATTCCTTCTATTCCTTCTTTCAGTAAACAGTCCCTCCTCAAACAATGTCCGATCCAGTTCATTTTTCTCCTTCTAATGATTTGTAACATACTTCGTTCTTCTCCAACTCTTCGTAAAACCTCCTCATTCCTTACCCGGTCTTCCCATTTCACTCGTTCTATTCTCCTCCATACCCACATCTCTAGTGCCTCCAATCTTCTATCATCTTTCTTTCTCAATGTCCAAGTCTCTGCGCCATACAGCCCTATGCTCCAAATGTAACACTTAGCAAGTCTTTTCCTCAAATCTTTGTTTAGTGGTCCACAAAATAATTTTGATTTTTTCCTAAAGCCTTCTTTTGCTATGGCATTATTTAGAGATTAATACCTTCAGCCACAAACACTATTCTATACCGAAACTTCCTGGTGTGACCACTGCATTTACTATAGTGCGCTGTAATGGAGTTGACAGTTTCTAATCAGGCAAATCGTTGTACACTTTACAAACGTTATATGTACAGAAAGAATTGACGTCCGAAACGGGGGAGGAGCTTACGGTCAGCTGTTTCCAATATGGCGGCGAGATAGTGACGATAAGTAAACAAGCCAGTAATCGGGTGTGCATCTGTTGGATTTATTAAATGTTCAAAATGTCTTTGGAGTCGTATGCGCAACTGTTGAGAGTTGTCGGTGATTTCACGCGTCCATTAGTGGAAAGGGAAGAAATATTCAAGCGTAATCACTTGATATGTGTAGGAAAAAGTTTGAAACAGAATATGTAATTGGTGTTGTAGCGTTGTGTTTACAATCATCCCACATCGATTCAAAACCCCACGAAGTTAATGTTGTCTTGAGCAAAGTAGGTGATAATAATGTGAAGTGCAACTGTACATGTACACCGGGTTTGTCAGAGAAATGTAAACACACCGTAGCCACGCTAATTCACCTTAACTGGTAAGCTACCTACTGTAAATTTTCACTATTAGAGGTTATGGAGTAATTTCTTGTTGATTTGGTCCATGCCAAAGCCTTAGCCAGGAGTGGGGGGAGTTACCTGGTTTGTAAGCCCCTCCCTGATATCTTGAGGAAGAAATAAAATAATAATTCTACTTTGTAAATGTTGCAAAGCAAATAAATCCTAGGCTTTATACAGGCTTGTGGTGGAATAGCCCACATATTGTTAATGTTCTCCTTCCATTTTTACCATCAGCACAAAAGTTAGAACTTAGAACCGACAATAATACGCTGTGGAAAGAAGTCGTCTTCACGAAAATGCAGACTACACACTGTCATGTAACGCGTAACACGTTTTCCAATTGACAGCGCGGAAGCCCATCTTTCTCTCTGAACTTTTTGTAACAGGAAAGTAGTGAAGAGATTTAGCACCCGTTTTATACGATTTGCAACCGTATACAGAGCAGTACCTTCTCGAATTTGACAATTTCCTTTCTGTTTCCATCACGACGTCAATGTAAATAAACCTCACCAGTCACTATGTTACAGCTTCAACATTCTACCGCGTGGCTGCGCCATCCAACTTTTCTGACGTCAATAGGGAGAGTCAACCTATTATCGTCACCTGGGTGTGTCTGAAACAGAAGAACAAGTGTAAAGGACGGCTGAGGACAAGAGGCGAAGAAATGCTTCATACCGTCGTTCATCAGCGTGGACCACCTGAATAAGCGGCCTTTGCAGTGAAAAAGCAAGTTCAAGATTGAAAGAAGAGAACAAGAGAAGAAGTGGCTCCACTATCACAGATTTACGTGCAGGAGTTGGGTGATGCATAACAGTGGCTACGACTTAGTCACTGACATGCCAGCTCAAGAAACTTTAAAAAGAACAATGCGTCGGCAACGAAATCATACACGCGGACTTCAAGTAGAGCCAAAAACAAGTGCTCAGATAATTCTTAATGAAGAGGCGTTAAGGATGAATAATGACAGCCCGTTTTGTTTAGCTGACGACAGCATAGGAGAAAGAATTATAATTTTTAGTGCCGGAAAAGGTAGAGAAAATCTTAGGCATTCTGCACATTTTTTTTATGGAATCCTAAGAAAATCACTATTGACTTTGAAGCAGCTACGCCAGCCATACGAGAAGTATTTCCATCAGCAGAGTTAAGTGGCTGTGTTTTTTTTTTTTTCACATGAAGCAATGTTTTTTTTTCACATGAAGCAATGTCTGTGGAGGAAAGTACAGGAACTTGGCCTGACATGCGACTACAAGGAGAAAAGATATAATTCTCCACATCCGAATGTGCACTGCTCTGGCATTTTTGAAGCCAGATGACGTCAGTGAGGGATGGTTGGCGATACATTCTTATGCTCCTTCTAAAGAAAAACTTACTGGCTTCTTCGACTATTTTTGTACGCGTATGGCTTGAAAACGGCGAGAAACCAATCACTATGTGGAGCTGTTACAAAAAGCCACATCGAACAACAAATGCTGTAGAGGGATGGCATCACAAGACCAACTCTTTAGTTGGAAATCCACATCCTCGATTCGACGATTTGGTGGTTTGTTTAAAGAACGAAGCAGAAGCGACGAACTGTATGTACCTGAAACTGGAGCTCAATCTTGAAGGTAAGAGGAGGAAGACGAAATATGTGAAGAAAGATGACAGGATTGAAAGAACTCTTAAGAAATATGAAGAAACTAGCGACATCAGGTCCTGCTTAAAGGCAATTTCTTACATAGAAAATCTTGCGTAATCTTCTTGCTGCTTTAGGTATTCCTAATGTAAATAGGTATGTACAAAGGAACAAAATTATAATGACGCTTACCTAAAGCCGACAAAAAGAATTGACTAAGCTTAGTTACAGCTGATTTTAAACACGCCAAAATGATTTTAATACAATCATTATACCAGTCCAAAGTCTGGATAAAGTGTGATGCTAATCAGCATTTTAAAACATGTAATTTACTGTTGACCAAGTTATTGTATGTACTCGAGTTTTGAGGTTTTGACCCCCCCCCCCCCATGTGGATGGGAGACACAGACGAAGAATACATTCACGGTATCCCCTGTCTGTCGTAAGAGGTGACTAAATGGGTCTCCGGAGGCTCATAACTTGGAAGCGTGAGTTGGCAGGATCGTCCAGCGCCTCAACCGTGTGAGCCACTGAGTCCGGCATTTCTAATTCTTTCCCATCCCATTTTCTTAGAAAAATATGTGAAAGTGACGTTAGACTACCATGAATAAATAAATAAATAAATAAATAAATAAATAAATAAATAAATAAATAAATAAATAAATAAATAAATAAATAAATAAATAAATTTCAATTAATTAACGATGGATTAATTTAAGTTTTTCTAAAAATGAAGGACTGGAGCGGAATAAAAAAGTGTCCTTTACCCTGGCCTACCTTTAATTATTCCACGATAAATAAATAGGAAACGTATTTTTTGAATTAGCCTCTGATGTTTGTATATAAAAATTCACTTTGTATTGCATTAGAGTTTAAATATAACATATACGAGCTTGTATATCTGCGGGAATGTTTATATCGTGGTAGCCACGGGACCTTTTCGTGATGGTGGTGATTACTGTTTTTGTGAGAAAGTAGAACGGTGCCACTACCCTCCTTTAAAACTAACCAGAAAAAAAGTCTAATAAATCCGCCTCTCTTTTAGGGAAAAAGCCACGAAGGACGTGAAAATATAAGACTGCCTGAGCTTGGCAAACATCGTACCGTGGGGATCGGAAGAGAACAAGAGTTGACCAAAAGAGGCCGGATAGGAAATAGAATATAATACATTTATTTATCATCTACAGAATTGTATGTTACCAAAAACATGACATGACTTGTTCTTCTCCTTCAGACACACGCAGGTGACAATTTCACGTTGACTTTCAGTATACTTTCTGTACATATAACCATTTGCCTTATTAGTAACTGTCAAATCCACTACAGCACACAGCAGTAAATAATTACACCAGGAAGTTTAGATATAGAATTGTGTTTGTGTCTGAAGGTATCAGTCTCTAAATAATGCCCGCGAGAGAAAAATGCTGATCTGCAAGGAGCGAGCAGGAGATCAGGCAGGTTAGCTGGGATATTCCGAGATTATGCTAATGAGGCCCACCCCCTGTTGCAGTGACCGCAAATGTTCTGTGACAATTGGGGAATTTCTGTGACTGGGCACAAGTTTATCTCATTGACCGCAAATGTCCGTGATTTTGTGATGACCGCAAATGTCCGGACACCGTTCTAAAAGTGTTTCAGCTGAAGGTAACACTCGTTGTAGCATTCGGCCTGGAGATCGTCTGACCATATTTGAAGAAGAAACACTTAACGCTATTAGAAAAAGTTAAAGCGACTTTCTTGAAGAAGGTTTTGTGTGTTTCAAAGTACACTCATTCACGACTGGTTTACGAATTGACGAGGGAACTATTCCACATAGAGGAAGTTCGTCTCCAAATGCTTCTCCAGTCCACTCCAGGATACAACCAACTCTTGCAAGAATTACAATTTAATTCTGTTCTGACGAGTGTTTCATTTTGTAATTTAATATTGTATCATTCCCTGTTAAATTGTAATTGTAATATTGTGTGTAATTCTCTAATTATAATGAGCTGCAATAAATGTTTCATTTATAAGTCATCTTTCTTGTGAGCGTTATGGACGGCTCACTGTGTTTTCAATGTAGCTGCTTTCTTCAGGACGTCATTGACCGGTGTCACCAATTTGATGTCTTCTGCACCTTTCCTGCCTTTCTACGTAAGACTTAGAATTGATATTTTCATATCTTTTTGGGCCGAGATTCCCTGCTTCCCTTTTGTTTGTGCAGCCTAGTGAGGGAGTCCGCGTCCTAACTCAACCTTCTGCATTTTATTTGGTCGTGGGCCATGTGTGAGCGTAGATTTACGCTTTTCATTTCGTTGTGTTTTGTATTGACTCAGCTATGATTAGTTACCTACACATGGCCGATGCCGCCTACCCTCATCGGAGGGTCTGCCTTACAAGGGCTGTCGTCCAGGTGGCAGAATCCCTATCAGTTGTTTACCTACTCATTTCTTAAATGTTGTCAAGGAAGTTGGGTAAATTAAACTAATTCCAAATTTCTGTTTCTATAAATAAATAGACCTATGTGTCCTTTTCAATTCCAACTTCTTCGCATTATGATCTTCCCTACGTTTAAAATCTCCACCTAAGCTTATTCGTCTACCAATGTCATTCCACGCCTCTGCTGACAGCTCGGAGCGTACCGCTTAGTCAAGCAGCTCGTCTCCTCACTGCCAAGTCTTCCCAGTTCAAAGTTTGCAACAGTTTCGTAACACTACTTTTTTGTTTTTGTCGGAAATCACCCAAAACAGAATGCGCTGCTTTCTTTTGGATTTTCTCCAGTTCCCGAATAAAGCAGTACTCATGAGCGTCCCATACACTGGAACCAGACTCTAATACGAATCTCACCAGAGACTTATAATACGCCCTCTCCTTCACATCCTTACTACAACCCCTAAATACCCTCATGCTATGAAAACCCACAGCCTGTTTCCAGTCATTCGACCGGGTCAGGAATGGAATGAATGAAGCCCCCATCTGGCAGCGAGGATAGGAATTGTGCCAGCTGCCGAAGCCTGTCGCACTCCTCTGGGGCAATGATTAATGAATGACAGATGAAATGAAATGATATTGGAGAGTGTTGCTGGAATGAAATATGACAGGGAAAACCGGAGTACCCGGAGACAAACCTGGTCCGCCTTCACTTCGTCCAGCACAAATCTCATATGGAGTGACCGGGAGTTGAACCACGGTACCCAGCGGTGAGAGGCCGGCGTGCTGCCGCCTGAGTAACGGAGGCTCCCTCATAACTATATGAAGATATAACCTTTATTTACACCTTCGTTAATATAATTACCCCAATAACAATAATAAAAATGGCGTGTGGCCTCCGGAGAGGCCTGGTGCGGGTCGTTTGATTTGACGGCCGTAGGAGACCTGCGCGTTGTGATGAGGATGAAATGATGATGAAGATGGCGCATACACCCAGTCCCCGTGCCAGGGAATTAACCAATTACGATTAAAATTCCCGAGCCTGCCGGGAATCGAACCCGGAACCCCTGAGAACAAAGACCAGCACGCTAACCATTTAGCCATGGAGCCGGACATTACTCCAATGAAGATATTTCTTTATTGTGAGCTTGCATCCGGGAGATAGTTGGTTCGAATCCCACTTTCGGCAGCCCTGAAGATGGTTTTCCGTGGTTTACCATTTTCACACCAGGCAAAATGCTGGGACTGTACCTTAATTAAGGCCACGGCCGCTTCCTTCCCACTCCTAGGCCTTCCCTATCCCACTGCCGCCATAAGACCTATCTGTTCGGTGGGACGTAAAGAAAAAAAAAACCTGGAAGGACCTTTCCTCTGGATGAAGCTTACAACCTGACTTTCCATCCCGTTCACCATCATACCACTGTCCGCTGTCCATCTCACAACATTATTGTGCTATGGTCTTCTTGCAGCCGCTCACAAACCTGTAACTTGTTTATTACTCTATACAGTAAAAGATAATCCCAATTTTGCTCTCAGAAGATTTCCAAACCATCGTATTTCCTGTATTTTATACAAAACTGGCACGATGCCAAATAGTTTCCTTGTGACTAGGTTCGAAACATAACCGAACCTACTGATACCGACTGATCATCTGCGTATCCTTGTATTGACGACGCCAAATCGACGTTATACTCATAGCCCATCACCATTCTCGACAGAACTGACGACAGTGCGTTCGATCTTCGATTTGTGATGGTTTCCATCGTTTTGATGCCTGCTATCGTTCGTTTCTTCAATGAGGCTGTATTAATCCTTGCATTCACCTTTCGGTATGTTGGCCGCTGTGACCAATCGTACACCCAAGATATTTAAACTTCGTCACTCGCAGCAAGTCTGTGTCATCAACTTAGATTGTTCTAATTGCTTGTGAGTCTGCGGTTTTATACGGTATTTCATTTTTTAAATGTTTATTTGATGAGTCTAGGCCCATTTATTTTCTCCATATTCATCAGTTCATTCCTGAGTTTGGCGTCGGAGATCAACAGTTATTTTGGCTGCAAGCATGACATTGTTAGCATAGAACAGGGTTTAGGATATTGGTTGTTGCAAATCTTCCACAACACTCTCCTTCACAAGGACGAACAGAAGGACCGAATCCTGCTGAACTACGTCTGCAATGAAAAAGTTGTTAGGCGCTTCTGCAGCAGTTTAGATGACGCTTCTTGGCACTGTATAAAGCAGCTGCACTCAACTGACAAGAACGATATAATGTGAGATAATTTTATTGTTGTTCAACTTTACGTACTGGCACAAATAAAATTCGTTCGAGCCAACAGTTTTCGTAATACTGTACGAATTGTTAAAGATTATATAAATCTTCTTTCTTGAAAGTTATTGCTCCATTCAAAAAATGCACCCATATCTTCAATAGGGAATAATGTATTTTATTGCCTCCTAATGGTTCAACTTGTACATTAAAAGCATTTCTTTAAGGAATCACACGGTGAATTTTCTGGTATGTTGCAGAACTTACGAAACTCCCCTGCACAATTTAGATTATAACGCTGGAAATATTGTAAATATGAGATTTTATCGCCCTGGTTTCAAGAAAAAGGTAGATCTCCTATAAATAAGTGAATTTTAAACATGGAGCAACTTTTATTTTTCCTTTGTTTCGATACTACGCTTCCTTTAGCTGTCCCTGCACTGATAAATAGTAAATATTTACTATGGTACAAAGAAAATTGCTTTGAGCCAACTGCTTTCGTAATACGAAGTATCAGAGCCAATATTTTAATACTTCTTTCTCGGGAGTTACTGATCCAATCAAAAACGTCTCCATACTTTTCTGAAAGGAATAACATTTTTATTAATGAATTTCTGTATTTCTGTATTTGTATTTATTTAATTTGATATAAAGTAAGTGTGCAAAAGCACTACGGAATAACTAATAATATACTTGTTTTACAAAATAATGTTCGTAAGAGTACTAATACAAAATGAACGATTGCCATGCAATCTACACAATGATTTCTTAGTGTGACTACAGAATATTTTATATTCGTGTTCACAATATTGTCTTGAACACTTTTTTCTAATGTTTAGGTAGCTCTTTAATTTACTAAAATATAACGTAATTGTTCCCCTCGAACCTGAAATTAGATCAATCGCCTTTTTGATCACTTAAAGGTTCTAAATTTACATCAGTTCACCTTGTATATTAACCCTTTTAGCACAGGCCATATTTAAGAAGAGTGCACCTAAAAAAAACCAGCTGTTTAACACAGTTGGTCTGGTGAAAGACAGCAAGAGATTTTGAAATTCTCCTTTCATCAACTAAGTTACCGATATGATTTTCTTCTATAATGTGAGAAAACAATCCTTTATTCGCAGGAAATGGCAAATGGATATATCGACAGCTGGTCTTTTTAACTAGTGCAGCCATTGTGATATATCGTCAGTAGATCTTTTTAGCAAGAATGGGTATGACGATAATATATCATCAATTGTTTCTTTAAGAGTCAGAAATAGACATTTGATAAATCACATGGCAAACTTTCTGATGTGTTTCAAAACTTTTCTAAGTTCTCTGTATAATTTAGGTCACAACGTTGGAAGTATAGAAATATTTAAAAAAAACAATCCTGCACTGCTTTTGAAGGGAAAATGTTTATCTTCAATAAATAAGTGTATTTGAAGCATGACTTATTTTACACCGAAAGAAAAGTTTAGTGATGACTCTTTGCTATATGCATAAAACAATAATATTTCTTTTTGGTTGATTTCTGTGTTCCGTTTTCTTTAGCTTTCCCTGTACTGAGAAACAGTTTAGTAAAAAATTGCTAATTCATTGTTTATTCAAGCTTTATATAATTAGCTTAATGTAAATTAGTTTGAGCCAACTGTCTTAGTAATATTAAGTTGCAAAGGTAATATAAATTCCTTATTTCTCAATATTAATTTCTCCAGTCAAATATTTCCCCATAATTTTCAATATGGAATGAATGGTGTGTTTCATTGTCTCCTAAATCTTCTGAATTTATATTATATTCAGCCTATGTATAAAAAGGAGACATATGAAAAATCACACGATGATCTTGCAGCTGATGTGTTGAAGAACCTATAAACCTCCGTGCACAATTGAGGGCATAATGTTGGAAATATTGTCAATATCAAATGAATTCTTAGACTAGTTTAAAGAGAAATGACCGGGCGAGTTGGCCGTGCGGTTACGGGCGCGCAGCTGTGAGCTCGCATCCGGGAGATAGTGGGTTCGAACCCCACTGTCGGCAGCCCTGAAGATGGTTTTCCGTGGTTTCCAATTTCCACACCACGCAAATTCTGGGGCTGTACCTTAATTAAGGCCACGGCCGCTTCCTTCCCATTCCTAGGCCTTTCCTGTCCCATCATCACCATAAGACCTATCTGTGTCGATGCGACGTAAAGCACATACCGGTAGCAAAAAAAAAAAATGTTCAAATATTTACAAGAAATAAGTGAATTTGAGAAATGACTTATCTCATGCGGAACAAAGTATGTTAATAAACCTTTGTTAGATAATTTTAGACACTACTTTAAGATTTCCGTGTACTGATAAATGGTTTAGTGAACACTTACTAATTCAAATAAATATAATGAATTAGTTTTACTACCAGAAGTATTTGGCAAGGGTAAGGTTCATAATTCTCTGATGCAAGTGAACCCTTTCTGAATTAGATAACTCTGACTCAGTCTTACCCAATTTCGTGTAAACATAACTAAAAAGAATTCAGAATATTGAACAGCACATTCTGATTGCAAGAAGTCGGGAAAAATTGTGTAAATAAGTTTAAAAAAATAGAAATGGCCGAAAACAAAATATGCTGGGATGCTGAACCACTCAAGCAGTCTCGTGATATGACTTACAATAAAACCTAATGGAGCAGAAGACCCGGCGACACAGATGATAAGCCATAGTATGTTACTAAGACGGAAGTAAATTACTAGCCAAAATCTCGGAGAAAAATTTAGAAAAATTAAGAAAGCTTAGTCACCAAACAAAAAAATCACTTTTCACTTTGCAAAAATCAAATGACCATAAATATGTCTCCCGGTCATGGCCATCTATCAACGGCTGCTGATTTCAGATGGCAACAAGCCTGCACGGTTGCCGGGTAACATTGTCTGACCATCCATTCATGCCTTACATCACCGCCTGCACGGTTGCTAGGTAACACTGTCTGACCCTCCATTCATACCTTACATCACTGCCTGCACGGTTGCTGGGTAACATTGTCTGACCCTCCATTCATACCTTACATCACTGCCTGCACGGTTGCTGGGTAACATTGCCTGGCCATCCATTCATACCATACATCACTGCCTGCACGGTTGCTAGGTAACGTTGTCTGGCCATCCATTCATACCTTACATCACTGCCTGCACGGTTGCTAGGTAACGTTGTCTGGCCATCCATTCATACCTTACATCACCGCCTGCACGGTTGCTAGGTAACACTGTCTGACCCTCCATTCATACCTTACATCACCGCCTGCACGGTTGCTAGGTAACACTGTCTGACCCTCCATTCATACCTTACATCACTGCCTGCACGGTTGCTAGGTAACGTTGTCTGACCATCCATTCATACCTTACATCACTGCCTGCACGGTTGCTAGGTAACATTGTCTGACCCTCCATTCATACCTTACATCACTGCCTGCACGGTTGCTAGGTAACGTTGTCTGGCCATCCATTCATACCTTACATCACTGCCTGCACGGTTGCTAGGTAACGTTATCTGGCCATCCATTCATACCTTACATCACCGCCTGCACGGTTGCTAGGTAACACTGTCTGACCCTCCATTCATACCTTACATCACCGCCTGCACGGTTGCTAGGTAACACTGTCTGACCCTCCATTCATACCTTACATCACCGCCTGCACGGTTGCTAGGTAACGTTGTCTGACCATTCATTCATACCTTACATCACTGCCTGCACGGTTGCTAGGTAACATTGTCTGACCCTCCATTCATACCTTACATCACTGCCTGCACGGTTGCTAGGTAACGTTGTCTGGCCATCCATTCATACCTTACATCACTGCCTGCACGGTTGCTAGATAACGTTATCTGGCCATCCATTCATACCTTACATCACCGCCTGCACGGTTGCTAGGTAACACTGTCTGACCCTCCATTCATACCTTACATCACCGCCTGCACGGTTGCTAGGTAACACTGTCTGACCCTCCATTCATACCTTACATCACTGCCTGCACGGTTGCTAGGTAACATTGTCTGACCCTCCATTCATACCTTACATCACTGCCTGCACGGTTGCTAGGTAACGTTGTCTGGCCATCCATTCATACCTTACATCACTGCCTGCACGGTTGCTAGGTAACGTTGTCTGACCATCCATTCATACCTTACATCACTGCCTGCACGGTTGCTGTAGTTACACCGTCACATTTGTCGCGTTACGTTACACAAATTTTCGGACGACCCCCAGCTATATTATATATTTATGTCAAAATCTGTTGTTTTTGTTGCTGTGGTTGACCATCAGTTGCTAGGCCTAGAATCTGTCGATGTAAAAGTAGAACTAAAGCACATTGTGTAAAGTGCGATGTCTACTTATGTCCCTCCTAGAAAACCAACTGTTTCTTAAAATGCTCCACACAGGTGTGTTATGTTGAGAACGGACCTGCTAGACGCAAACATACGACTGAATCTTTTTCAAATATACTCATGAGCAACTGAGTTAGAGATGGCTGCCGTAGTGGGGAAATAGCACTGTGCTCGGCCTGGCAAATGTAACAGGAGGACGTGACATGTAACAGTGAGGTGAGACCTCGAACGGTTGTATGAGTAACAGTTGATCACAAGATAGATAAGACACGGGACCGCAGCGCATTCGATTGCGGCTAGATTGTCTGCACCAAACGTATGGGCCACTCAATCTCTGAAGTCGTGCAGGCAGTGGGCTTTCCAAGGGCCATCGTATCAAGTGTGTACCGTGAAAATATGGATTCTGGTAAAACTACCACCGCCGGGATCAACTGTCGCATTGATGCCAGGGGTCGCCGTCGACTAGTTCGGATAGCAAGAGCAGATAGGCGGGCCACAGTGCAGCATACAACTTGTCCAATTAAATGCTGGACAACAATGACGTATGAACAGTCATACCATCCAGAACCATCTCCCCGCTATGGGATACAGAAGCAAGCGTCCCACAAGGGTACCTCTGATCAAAACCCGTCACAAGACACGACTAACATGGGCGAAGGAACACCACCATTGGACGCTCGAAGCGTGGAAGAAGGTCGCCTGGACACATGAATCAAGGTATACCAGTTGGTATACGTCGATGCCCGGATACGAGTGCGTCGTCAACCACATGAGGGAATGGATCCCTCTTGCCAGAAGTTCACGAGGGTGGTGGCATCCTCGGTTAGGGACTATTCAGGTGAGATGAAATGGGACCCTGGTATATCTGATACTATTCCTCATCGGCGAACGTTACAGGAACCTGCTGGCAAATCATGCTCACCTTTTTTATTGCCTCCAGCACCCTCCAAGATGATCTGTACCTACAGCAAGTCAATGCTCTAGCCCGTCGCTCCCGAATTGTGGCTGCATGGTTCGATGAGCACTCCACCGATATGAAGGTGCTCCCCAACGCTTCCGGTGTCTTGTGTCGTCCATACAACTCCGCATTGCCGCCGTCATCAAGGTAAAAGCGGGTGCTATACGTTACTTCCCAGGTATCTCTAGGAGTGTACATTGCTCCATTTATGTTCAATGTCAACAGTATATTTCAGCACGATGTCATGATTTGTCATCCCCTTCTCAAAGAATTACATCGGATGTCAACCTGTACGATAACTATGGGGGCATACGATAATTCTGAGGAGGAAGCCTCCGTGGCTCAGACGGCAGCGCGTCGGCCTCTCACAGCTGGATACCGTGGTTCAAATCCCGGTCACTCCATGTAAGATTTGTGCTGGATAAAGCGAGAGCGGGACAGGTTTTTCTCCAGGTACTCCGGTTTTCCTTGTCATCTTTCATTCCAGCAACACACTCCATTATCATTTCACCCAATCCCTTGTATTTATTCTCATTCTCTCTCTATCTCTCTCTCTCTCTTAGTTCTTCATAAGAGAGAAGATCCTTAATACACATACAGTACTGATGCTGCGAGCAAACACAATATCGACGGTCTAGTTCTAACACCACGTATCTGATAATGCTGTTCCAATCCATTATTTTCCTTAAGACTGATCACACCTCCTAGCCACCATATGGATATGCAGTCCATCAGAACAATTTTAATTGTGCTCATTTTCCTATGCTAAAGTGTAAAGGAAAATGAACCTTACATACATTATTCTGTAGGAGTGTGTAAATAAGTCATGCAAACACACATTCCCACGGTACGGCACGGTGACCTGTCTTAAGGAAAATAACGGATAGGAGGAGCATTGTAAGATACGTGGTATTAAAACTAGGCCGCCGATTTGTATTCCACAATTTTGAGGAGATTTTGAGTATTAACATCACAGTCTTCCAGGAATCTGAAAAGCCTGATCCATTTCCGTGAAAAGAATTTCACTTGATCCGATTTGTCAGGTTTTGAATTAATAATCGTTTTTGACGGAAGATCTTTATCGGTTTTAAAATTAGAATAATTATATTTTATTGATGTTATTTACTACTACTACTACTACTACTACTACTACTACTAATAATAATAATAATAATAATAATAATAATAATAATAATCGTATGAGGCCATCTGGCTGCTAGATCGTCAATTTCGACGTTCAGTTTAACTCTAGACCTACTAGACAACAGAGTAAACAGAATCTCTTCTGAGCGTCTCTGGCTGAGTTTAATGAATTTTGTCGGATAAACACCAAATGTGTCACCAGAGATCGTTTACATGCCGACATCGTACGACATATCGCCATT
The DNA here is from genome assembly GCF_040414725.1 of Anabrus simplex. NCBI lineage: Eukaryota > Metazoa > Arthropoda > Insecta > Orthoptera > Tettigoniidae > Anabrus > Anabrus simplex. Next base: position 70,692,349 of record NC_090275.1, on the reverse strand, counting down.
CCTAGGCCTTTCCTCTCCCATTGTCGCTATAAGACCTATCTGTGTCGGTGCGACGTAAAAACAACTAGCAAAATAAATAAATAAATAAATAAATAAATAAATAAATAAATAAATAAATAAATAAATAAATAAATATTACGTTCCAGAAGTGGGGTGTGGACCGCTGATCTCGAGCATAGATGTAAACCGAATAATCCAGCTCATCTGACAAAACATTTACAATGATCACATTAAAGCAGGTGACAAAAGAGAAAGTGTACTGTACTCATATCACAAAGATCAATGAAGCAACATACTTTAGCAGTCATGAACCTAACGTCCTTGACCATCAGCTGAGAAAAATAACTCTACGTGGGCCGTTATTGTCCGTGACGTGGTTTGTTTTGAGTAAGTTCTTTTGAGTTTACTGTACCTAGTCAACCCACGCGATACCTGTTCTGTTGACGTGTGAAGTACCGGTCACAATTGCACAATGATACCATCTAGCGGAACAAGGATCAACTGTTCGGCCGGCTTCGGCTGTTCCGTGAACCCGAGGTGCTATCGATTGTGTTGGGACCGGAGTTCTAGAATCTTCCAACGGTTCATGTCCTGCGCATTCTCGCGGGAAAGTTTGATTTGAATAATGCTACAACACCAGGGATTACAGGCTATTAGAGATACGAAAAAATGCATATATTATACCGAGCGAGTTGCCATGCGGTTAGGAGCGCGCAGCCCCACTGTCGGCAACCCTGATGATGGGTTTTCGTGGTTTCCCAGTTTCACACCAATCTGTATCTTAATTAAGGCCACGGCCGCTTCCTTCCCACTTCTAGACCTTTCCTATCTCATCGACGTGTAATATAAAGCAAATTGTAAAATAATAATAATAATAATAATAATAATAATAATAATAATAATAATAATAATAATCTGTTTACCCTCCAGGTTCGGCTTTTCCCTCGGACTCAGCGAGGGATTCCACCCCTACCGCCTCAAGGGCAGTGTCCTGGAGCTTCAGACTCTTGGTCGGGGGATACAACTGGGGAGAATGACCAGTACCTCGCCCAGGCGGCCTCACCTGCTATGCTGAACAGGGGCCTTGTGGAGGGATGGGAAGATTGGAAGAGATAGACAAGGAAGAAGGAAGGAAGCGACCGTGACCTTAAGTTCGTACCATCCCGGCATTCGCCTGGAAGAGAAGTAGGAAACCACGGAAAACCACTTCGAGGATGGCTGAGATGGGAATCAAACCCACCTCTACTCAGTTGACCTCCCGAGGCTGAGTGGACCCCGTTTCAGCCCTCGTACCACTTTTCACATTTTCGTGGCAGAGAAGGGGAATCGAACCCGGACCTCCGGGGTTGGCAGCTAATCACGCTAACCACTACACCACAGAGGCGGACATAATAATAATAATAATAATAATAATAATAATAATAATAATAATACCGAGCTTGATGGCTGCAGTCCCTTAAGTGTGGGCAGTATCCAGTATTCGGGAGATAGTGGGTTTGAACCCCACTGTCGGCAGCCCTGAAGATGGTTTTCCATGTTTTCCCATTTTCACATCAGGCAAATGTTGGGGCTGTACTTTAATTAAGGCCTCGGCCGCTTCCTAGCCCATTCCTATCCTATTGTCGCTATAAGATCTATCTGTGTCGGTACAATATGAAGCAAATTGTAATATATAATAATAATAATAATAATAATAATAATAATAATAATAATAATAATAATAATAATAATAATAATAATAATAATAATAATAATAATAATAATAATAATAATAATAATAATAATAATTGTCAAGTCCACTGACATAAGATTCACTTCTTAAAGTCCAAAAATGTTTCGTCCATTTTAATGTACACGAATATTTCCGACAGTGTTATGCGTCCGCTTTACTACATACCCGCAAAATTTAATATCCGAAGGCATTTTGTCGACTGTTTACTGTCCACAAAATATTCCTGCAATTTAATAAAATGTTTGTTATAATAATGTTGTGATGCATTTGAGAGTTATAATTATTTGGTTACGCAACATCCATCTATATATTTTAAGTTTATGGAAAAACCGAACACAGCTGGCTTGTGGCCATATCATTATAAGGTACGTCATTAAAAAGTTATATCCTAAAACAACATTAAATTGAAAGTATTGTGGACAGCCAAAACGAATGCCGTACGAATAACGAAACAGATATCTACAGTATCTTAGAGCCCTTAGTTACGAAATCAAATTACACTCAATTCTCGATTAACCAGGATAATGTACGGTTAACGCTGTCCGGCCCCGTGGTGTAGGAGGCAACGCGTCCGCCTATCACCCGGTGGCCCCGGGTTCGATTCCGGGCGGGTCAGGGGTTTTCAATTGTAAATTATTAATATCCCTGGCCTGGGGAATGGGTCTTTGTGTCGTCCTTAGTTTTCCTTTCCTCACATTCAACACTTTACACTTCCGCAATTTCCAAATACACGCAGGTTCAAAACATATGGTGCAAAGTATGGGCAAAGGATCTTCTTAGGTCGCCGCCCCGAATAAATCATTATATTTTTTAAAAAGGTGTTAAGGTTTCCTGCAAAAAGTTAAAAATAGAACAGGCGTACTAAAAGTACAGTTAAAATGATAATAAATGATACTACTGTACTGTTTTTTATTAACTCACCAATACGTTGCAGTAAAAGTAGCACTTAGCACAATTTATAAATGGAAAAATAAACAGCACTTTTCGTTGAAACTAATAAGGCAAAGAAAAATATTCAGGCTACCTAACTTTACTGTTTCTGAAAATAATCAGTCGTGGTTTACTGCTTTTGTGCCGAGAAACACTTTTTTCTTTATTTTGCTTCTCAAGTTTCTCAAAACAAGATTTTCGGTGATGAGGGTATCATCCTGACAATATTATCCCGACTCTTTGTAATTCTGTATTACTATAACTCGAAACACTCGAACATTTTTAGTGTTTTAGATATCGCGGTTAAGCCGCAACGCGGTTGATCCGATTACGGTAAATCGACAGTTGAGTGTATATAATAAATAAGTACCTGTAGAACATCATGAGTAACTAACACATTCATGTTGTACGTGTTTTCATCTTCCTCTTCCTTGCTTTTCCCAATTTCCTACGATCGGTTCAGAGTTCGATTCCCGGCCGGGTCGGGAATTTTAACTGCGTATGATTCATTCCTCTAGCTCGGGTGCATCAGCGGACCGTCTCATTGGTGCAGGCCCCCACCGTGAGGATTGTAGCCCATCAGCCTATTTAGGCTTTGAGTGCTGTTTCTTGAAGATTCTTCTTTTCAGACGTTGACGTATTATTGTGTGGTGGCCGGTCTTCTATCTTCCATCGGGACTGGACAGGATATGCCCGCTCGGGTGTTCGGCTTTTGTGTTTGTCTTAATATACATCTTCAATTGCACAGGCCGCCTGGTGGCCGTGATCGATAAGGCGCCAAGTCTATAAATGATCTGGCACCGTGATTAGCCGGTTGGAGTCCCGTTGGTGGAAAAACAAGTTACCATCAGAATGTTTGCGGTCATGGTAGAATAGAATAGAATAGAATAGAATAGAATAGAATAGAATAGAATAGAATAGAATAGAATAGAATAGAAAAACCTACAACCTCTTCTTCGGTCATTGACCGGGTTAGGGACGGAATTAATGAAGTCCCCATCTTGCGGCGAGGATAAGAATTGTGCCGGCTGCAGAGGCCTGTCGCAATGATAAATGAATGACAGATTAAATGAAATGATAGTGGACAGTGTTGCGGGAATGAAAGATGACAGGGAAAACCGGAGTACCCGGAGAAAAACCTGTCCCGCCTCCGCTTTGTCCAGCACAAATCTCACATGGAGCGACCGGAATTTGAACCACGGAACCGAGCGGTGTGAGGCCGACGCGATGCCGCCTGAGGCACGGAGGCTTGTACCTACATACAGTGCAACCATCCATTGATGAATTCTACACTATTTTCAACAGATGGCAGCTTAATCAATTCCAGAATTCGACATTCTGTATCTTAGAGATTAGTTCGATAGTCGAAGTTTCTCATTACCATGAAGTTTGCAGATTCTGCCCAAGTTGTTGCCAATTGTATAGAGTTTCTTTTTAAGTTTCTTATTATGTCTATCTGTTGTTATTCACTAAAGTCAACATTGAACTCGATAAGCATTATAATTACTTTATGATTTAAATATTTTCCTACAATTATTTAAGTAAAATATCGATACTACGTATATTATAACCAAATACTTTAATATGACAATACGGGACAGCTTGCTGTTTTCAGCGAGAAAGTCGATAGTGCTGCTACCTACACAGCTTGGTGTGACCAACTCTTCAATAACATATTGCTATCTCTATGATTCTTGGCGCACTGCCGTGTTGTTTATAATGTATCAGTGTTTGTCACTAAGTAATCTTACATTACAGTTATATTCCAAGAAAAATGTTATGCGCTGAACAAATTACCCAGCAAGATAATGGGCATGGGAACTGATAAGGACCGCAAGTGTTAAAAAAGTAATGACCTCGCATCTGTGTTGAGGTTACATTCTATGCTCCTTATATTAAGAAAATCAAATACTCTACTGAAATGTTAGTGGGACCTAAAACCAATAATATTAACAAATATGGAACTCTATTATACTCAAACTTGAGGGTCCACATTGTTAAACAGTACCATAAATTTCACAATCGGAAACTTGTGGGCCTGTAGCGTAATGGTTATCGTGGTAGTCTTGAAATTGAAAATTGAAGGACATGAGTTTCGAATCCAGTCACCTTTTTTTACTGTAAGTAAATAATAATATATTTTTTACGTCCCACTAAGTACTTTTATGGAGACGCCGAGGTGCCGGAATATAGTCCCGCAGGAATTCTGTGTTGGACCTCTTCCATTTCCCTTCTGATTAGTGTTAATAGAGGATGGCTGGCCAGTTGTACTTCCTCTTAAAATAATCATCACCACGGAATGGTCAGCGTACTGGCCTTCGGTTCAGAAGGCGCTGGTACAATTCCCGGCTGAGTCGGAGATTTTAATCGCGTCTATTAATTCCTGTAGATCGAGGGCTACGGATTTGTGTTCGTATTCATACGCATCTTCAGGTATATACAACACATCATACAGAAAACAACCACAAAAATACGCGATAGTGAGTACGGTATATATCCCTCCACATATGATTGCTGTTAGGAAAGGCATCCGGCCGGAGAACTAGGCTAAGTCCATACAAAATTCTGCACTAGGTAATCGAGAAAAGGCTGAAAAGAAGAGGAGGGAGTAGTTGTTAAATATTTCCCCCAGAGGCTGAGTGGATCCTCAAACAAATTCTGCTTTATAATTTTTAAGACAGCGAAAGGCACGGCTAACATAATGCTCACTTGGAGGTTTGTGAAGGAGGCATTTCATATATTAAAATTTCATTATTATTATTATTATTATTATTATTATTATTATTATTATTATTATTATTATTATTATTATTACTATTATTATTATTATTATTATTATTATTATTATTCAATTATTTTAACAAAAATATTTCCAATGAGTGTAGTGTATTCCTCTTCCGTTGGTCTTGACTGTAGCATAGACAAGTATGCAGTTCACACCAACACGCTAGATGTCACCACCGTCGCTGTTCGCACTCCACTCAATGCTGTTGAGATAGAGCTGTCCGGTATTGGTGTATTAAAGTATTTGTTATAACCATGGCCTTCGTGCTGTAGTCAGGAATTTTCATTAGTGTATGCTCAACACAGAATACCAACACAGGATAGACATGTTACAGTTGCAACGGGGCGCGTCACTCAAAATCAACCATGCTCTTGGATTCGTTGATCAAATCAATGCAGTGTCCGGCTCCATGGTTAAATGGTTAGCATACTGGCCTTTCGGGTGGGGGTTCTTGGGTTCGATTCCCGTCCGGGTTGGGGATTTTAACCTTCACTATTTAATTCCAATCGCTTGAGAGATAGGTGTGTGTGCCGTCTTTATTATAATACATCACAGTCGAGCAGGTCGCCTATACGGCGATAATTCGAAAGACCTGTATCAGGCCTGTGGTATATCGATGCAATAAAAAGAAACAAGGCCCCTGTTCAGCATAGCTGTCGATGTCACCTGGGAGAGGTACTCGTCCTCCTTCGAATTGTATTCCCCGGAATCAAAGTCTCACGCCCTTGAGGTGGCAGAGGTGGGATTCCTTTCTGAGGGAAAAAGAAAGATTAATGAAACATCTATAAGATAGAATGAGCGAGATAATGAAAGAAAAGGCAGCTTACCTGCAAGAAAATTCAGAGATTTTAGCCTCAACAGCCTTGCTTTTACGATTAACATAACCTACTCCTCTAAGACGAGCAACTTTAATAAGGTTTATTTTATACGAAGAAGGACCGAGCGAAGTGGTTGCCCGTATTAACGCACTACGGCAATGGAACCAAGCTCTGCATTCGGAAGACACGTGGGTTCGAATCCCACTGTTGGCTGTTCTTAGAACGGTTTTCTGTGGTTTCCCATTTTCACTTCCAGGCAAATGCCGGGACAACTCCTATTCATACCCGATTCCTTCCACTTCCTTACCCAATTTCATTCACCACCATTCATTTCATCTGCATTAGCTCCTCAACTGAGTCTGGTGTCAGGAAGGGCATCCGGCCGTGAAACTTTCCATTTACATTCAATTCACCACATCCCCGAACACGTATGAAGAAACGAGTAGAAGCAAGGCTGTTGAGACTAAAACCTCTGAATTTTCTTTCATTATCTCGCTCATTCTATCTTATAGATGTTTCATTAATCTTTCTTTTTCCCTCAGAAAGGCCATGAGACTTTGGTTTGGGGAATACAATTGGGAAGGAGGGCGAATACCTCTCCCAGGTGACCTCGACTGGTATGCTGAACAGGAGCCTTGTGAGGGGATGGGAAGATCGGAAGGGATAGACAAGGAAGAGGGAAGGAAGCGGCCGTGGCCTTAAGTTAGATACCCCGCCCCTTCCGGCATTTGCCCGAGGAGAAGGGCGAAACGACGGAAAACCACTTCGAGGATGGCTGAGGTAGGAATCGAACGCCCCTCTACTCAGTTGACCTCCCGAGGCTGAGTGGACCCCGTTCCAGCACTCGTACCACTTTCAAATTTCGTTGCAGAGCTGAGAATCGAACCCAGGCCTCCGGGGATGCCAGCTATTCACACTAACCACTACACTACAGAGGTGGACTGACTGATATAACATCACGTTATAACTTACCAAACAGATAAAAATATGAAAATGCACACACAGTGGAAAAAAATCATTGGAGTAGGCCTCTTAACAGTTTTTTCTCTCAAAAGTCTAGTCAATATGACAAATGCCCCTTAAAAATCGTTTCTTTTTATTGCATCGATATAACACAGGCCTGATACAGGTCTTTCGAGTTAATGCCGTATAGGCGACCTGCGCGACTGTAATGTATTATAATAAAGACGGCACGCACACACATCCCCCACGCGATCGGAATCAAACAATGAAGGTTAAAATCCCCAACCTGGTCGGGAATCGAACCCAAGAACCTCCACCCGAAAGGCCAGTATGCTAACCATTTAATCATGGAGCCGGACACGCATTGATATGATCAACGAATCCAAGAGCATGGTTGATTTGAGTGACACGCCCCGTTACAACTGTAACCTGTCTATCCTGTGTTGGTGTTCTGTGATGAGCATACACTAATAAAAACTCCAGACTGCGGCACTAAGGCCATGGTTATAATATACGTAGTATCGATACTTTACTTAAATCATTGTGGAGAAATGTTTTAAAGCATAACTTAATTATAATGCTTGACGAGTCCAATGTTGACTGTAGTGAATAACAACAGATACAAATCAAATGAAACTTAAAACGAAACCCTATACAATCGGTAACAACTTGGGCAGAATCCGGGAACTTCATGGCAATGAGAAACTTCCACTATCGAACTAATCTCTAAGATATAGAATAACGAGTCGTGGAATTGATTATGCTGCCATCTGTTGAAAATAGTATAGAATTCATCAATGGATGTATGTATTGAATGTTCAACCTTTATCTGTTTCCCTACGGGGTCGGATATGAATCGAAATGAATGTTCGTAGCGATTTTTTACCACCGCATGCCCTTCCTGACGTCAAACCCATCAGAGGAGTTGATGAGATGAAATGAATGATGTGATACATCACATTAGGAAGGGAGAAACCCGATGTCAGTACATAGTCTACGCCTGCCGAATAGCAGCAAGGCGTCTGCTCAAGGCTTTACGTCACCATCCGACGAATAAATCACCGTCAACAGTGTCATATGCCCTCACTCCATATGAACAATGCGGAGAGGTTTGGAATTGAATCCAGGCTTTTGGCACACAATCTAGTGATTATAAATTGTATACCACCACCACCACTCCTACCCTGCCGGCCGACATTCTGATGGCGACATTTTACCGACCAACGGGACTCGAACCGGCTAACCACGGTGTCAGACCTTATAGCCTTCACGCCTTAACGATCATGGCCACCAAGTAGGCTTTTTATAGAATACACCGATACTTTATATATGATTAAACTATCTTCAAAAAGGGAATAATACGGGATTCAATTTGAGAAAATTAAAGAGAAAGTTTTGTGATATGATATAAAGAAACGAGACGCTATTTATTCTTTTAAACGGAGGATTTGACGTCCGAGCTCCCTATTCTCGTTCATTCCCAAGTACTATTACACGCATACAAACGCTGAATAATAATTTAAATTCCTTTTCAGTGAGACTGGAAACCATCGTTTTATTCACCGAGTTCTTTGAGCACTTAAGGTTCCTTTACATCCCCGTCCGGCTCTTATCGGAAGGTCGACAAAATGTCAAGGACTAAACAAATCTTGTGAAGAGCAGTAATTGAATTTTCCCTAGGTAGACGTAAATCCAATAGGCCAGAGATGTGTAGGAACAGTAAATTGGTTTTAGGACGAAAGATGTAGCGTGAGCGGGCGAGAAAAGAATTGCTGCTAAGTGGAGGATTACATTAAATAGAGAGAGATGTAGAGCTCAAGAGAAAGATAACGTGAACGCTACAGCTAAAGCATAGCATTTTATGAACAGCTGTATTTGTTACAAATTGCTCTACATCGCACCGACACAGACAGGCCTTATGGTGACGATGAGATAGGAAAGGACTAGGAATGGAAGAAAGGCTACTTTTTTTTTTTTTTTTTTTTTTGCTATTTACTTTACGTCGCACCGACACAGATATGCCTTACGGTGACGATGGGATAGGAAAGGCCTAGGAACTGGAAGGAAGCGGCCGTGGCCTTAATTAAGGTACAGTCCCGGCATTTGCCTGGTGTGAAAATGGGAAACCACGGAAAACCGTCTTCAGGGCTGCCGACAGTGGAGCTCGAACCCACTATCTCCCGATTACTGGATACTGGCCGCACTTAAGCGACTGTAGCTATCGAGCTCGGTATGGAAGAAAGGGACCGTGGCCTTAATTAAGGTACAGCCCCAGCATTTGCCTGGTGTGAAAATGGTAAACCACGGAAAGCCACCTTCAGAGCTGCCGACAGTGGAGTTCTTTTTTCTTTCTAGTGGCTTTACGTCGTACCGACACAGATAGGTCTTATGGCGACGATGGGATAGGAAAGGCCTAGGAGTTGGAAAGAAGCGGCCGTGGCCTTAATTAAGGTACAGCCCCCACCATTTGCCAGGTGTGAAAATGGGAAACCACGGAAAATCATCTTCAGGGCTGCCGACAGTGGGATTCGAAACCACTATCTCCCGGATGCAAGCTAACAGCCGCGCGCCAACTCGCCCAGTACAGTGGAGTTCGAACCCACTATCTCCTGAATGCCAGCTGATAGCTACGTGACCTAAACTGCGCGGCCAACTCGCTCGGTAAACGCTGTATTTATTTATGGTTTAGAACAGGGTAGCACAATACAATAACAGCAAACCCACAATGAGGTATTACTCTTTTTTTTTTCCATTTGTTTCACGTCGAACCGACACAGATAGGCCTAGGTCTTATGGCCACGATGGGATAGAAAAGGCTTAGGAGTGGGAAGCGGTCGTTGCCGTAATTAAGGTATAGCCCCAACATATGCCTGGTGTGAAAATGGTAAACCACGGAAAACCATCTTCAGGGCTGCCGAGAAGGGATTCGAACACACTACAGTATCTCCCGGATGCAAGCTCACAGCTGCGCGCCCTTAACCGCACGGCCAACTCGCCCGGTGATGAATTACAATACAATAGCTATCTTAGTTACAGTCTAATTACTAGTGTAAATTCAAGCTATCTAAGACATATTAACATATTAATTTAAAAAGTAATAGAAATGGTGGTGATTATTGTTTTAAGAGAAAGTAGGCCTACAACTAGGCAACCATCCTGTGTTAATACTAATCAGAGAGAAAGAATGGAAGGAAATAAAGGTTTCGGCCAAAGAAAGACAAGCGCTACAAAGGGCGCGAAAATGGAAGACTCCCTAGCCCTCGGAACCTAAAAGCTTCGGGTTCGGAAAAGAACAAGAGTTGAACAAGGGAGGTCAGATAGGATAGATGAAAGTGAGGAGCCTGACGCAAGTAAGTGGAAGCAATGCCAAGGCTCAGCTGCAGGGCCCCGTGGTCGCTAACCCATGCTCCCAAGTTGAGAGTCCCTGGGGCTCTTTTTAGTCACCTCGTATGACAGGTAGAGGATACCGTGAGTGTTGTATTTACTGCCTCCACGAACACAGGGGGTTTTAAAAGTTGTAGTTGTGTTTTGATTTTACTTTCTGTCACAATATTTTTATCTTCACAGAATAATTTTCCCTGCATTAACATCTCTTCAATATATGTACTGAAAACGACCAAATACGTTGAAAATTTTATTGAAACTATTTCACATTCACATATATTTTTATACAATTTTTCAAACTAAATTATATTCATAGTTTCTAATACAGTCATTGAAAATACGCGATCATATGGGGATAAATGTAATGTAGATATATGACAACATGTTTCTGAACTTTTTCTTAATATGATGCATATTTTACTCCGGGGATTCCATATCACACTTAGCATATTCCGATATTCTAATGTTGCTCTTATACATAAACTGTAAAGTTTCAATACTGTCTTGGTCTTACTACAGGGTTTTACGCTCCTAACTATGAATCCTAGCTCAGAATGCCCAATTGACATGCGCAGTGTCCGGCTGCAGAGAGCGCTGACAGCTGCACGTTACGTGGGCATTATTTCAGTCTTTCAGACCATCTGCATCCCTTTCTGGCCCTAGAGTACCCTAATGGAGATGCCATGTTTCAATAGGACAATGCGCCATATCACCGCTCTGTGGTGGCACGCAGGTGGTTGGAGGAGCACTGCAGTGAAGTTACGACCATGGATTGGCCTTTCAGATCCTCCGATCTTATTCCAATCGACCATTTATGAGATGCTGTCGATGCTGGTGTACGCTCCATGAACCCCGCACCAACTAATCGCCACGTAAGGCAATACCCCAGAAGGTAAATATCGCCACTCGATGCTCTTCTTTTCTCTTTCTTGTAATGGCTGATCACTGCTGCCAACCTGCCTGGTTACATATTAAAATCACCAGACATAACCATAACAAACTAACCTCAATGTAAACACCGATAATGAATATTTCCCTACCCTAGTAAATGATAAAAGTTAAGATGAAATAAATCAAGATATTCATAACTAAGTCGATTTCCACGCTCAATGAGGAATTAAGGAAATAAACACACTTTCTCACTCAAATTAATGTTACATATATCTGTCTTTATTTTGATATACAGTAGGCGTACTATAACCGTATTCTTGAAAAGAGGGGCGTGTTAAACGATGCAATTTATTTAATAAGTCTTTGCAGTGTGATTTTCGAAAGTTCTAGACATCCAATAACTTCCCTTTCTTTTGCGCGAACATGTCCTTCTCTCTTCTATACCGGTAACCAGTAAGGAGAGAGATTATTGGGCATATTTTCAGCCTGCAGGCTGGTTATATCTTCAAGCTTAATCACGAAACTTATAGGAATACTAATGTGCCAAGCTCCGTGAACGGAAATTAGGTCAGCTTTCAAGTTCACTGCGGATTTGAAAATAATAATGTCATAAGTTCTACTGCCAAAATTTCGTCCCGCAAGAGTTATTTCATGTACCGGAAGATCTAGACATGAGACTGGCGTATTTGAGCACTTTCATCATTTCACACAAACTATGTTATTAAATGCATTATCCGAACATGCCACAATTCTACTTACCTGGTATTAGCCAAATAGATTTACAATCCCACAGAAAAAGAAAATATGCTTTAAATATTCTCGCAAATGTATCACTACCGGTAGTGACTTTAACGGCAATGCGGTGGCAACACGCAATTCACGCTAGAACAGTGATTGAACGTTGCCAACGTGCCAGATTAACGGTAAATGTAAGACGTCGTATCGGCAAATAGGGTCCCTAAACTGTATGGTTACCGACACTGAAAAAGACCTGCAAAATACCCAACAGCAAGAAAAGTAACTAAAAATCAATACCTTAATATTACAGGAGAGAAAGGGTAAGGTTGCACCCTTAGGGTACGTCCTTACACGGAGAGGACTTACACAAGACCAATTGTGGGTAGCGGTGCAAGATGCATGAGTCCAGATCCCTCCAGAACGATTCCAACACCTTGCAGAGTCGGTGCCTCGCCGCATTGCTGCTGTTTTGAAGGCTCGCGGAGGAGCAACTCGTTATTAACATCACATCTTAGATGCACAAACCAACTTTGTTTTAACAATCTGCTTTACGTCGCACCGACACAGATAGTTTTATGGCGACGATGGGATAGGAAAGGGCTAGGAGTGGGACGGAAGCGACTGTGGCCTTAATTAAGGTACAGTCCCAGCATTTGCCTGGTGTGAAAATGGGAAACCACGGAAAACCATATTTAGGGCTGCTGACAGTGGGATTAGTACCCACTATCTCCCGAATACAAGCTGATAGCTACGTGGTCCAAACCGCACAGCCACTTGTTCGGTGCATAAACCAACGGTGTGAATCATGATGAGTAAATGATTGGGAGTGTGTGTGTAATTTAGTTAATTTTCATTTAGTAGTTTGACTAATGATATGTGCACATTAGTTTAGTTATTATGTTACGTTTATTTTGTATTTATATCACAAATTAGTTTCTTTTTAACTACCGTATGTAATATTCTCCATATTTTTTTCTGTACAATGATGTGGTTAAGTGTAAGAGAGGACGATGAGTTCTAACTTCGACGCTACTAAAGACAAATAAAAAAGTAAGTTTAAAATACAGGACTTAATTGCGAGAAATATCAGGTACCAATGCAAAGTAGTCCATGAGATTCGATACTCGCATCGAGTGACCGACTTGAAAGAAAAATAGTGTCATCGCCCTTGGAGGAGTGGAAGCTAAAGGTTTCCACCATCTACAACATCGGAGATAAATGGTTAGCCATTTGACCCACAGAATTAACCAGCTACTCATTTTTGGCGTAGGACCACTGACCTCAGGGCCGTATGCCTCCCCAGAAATAAAAAATCACTGTCACTCACAGAGATCCTAAATCAAACCGTCATTTACTTCCATACAGTGAAGTTGCTCTGAACTGAGAACTATCTTCTTTCTCCCAAAATACAATGATTAAAAAAAATTGAGAACTCATTGCATTGTCTTAGCAACACCTTGATTCGGAAATTTGAATCATGTTAAATTCCTTCGATTAGATTATACCGTACTCACGGAAATAAGATACATAATCTACATTTCTTGTTTTTCAATATATTGATAATCACCTGTGTTGAGGAAGTGCTTTTCCTCGAAAATTGTCTGTTATCGATTGTTCTTGAGTGTCTCCCGAATGAATTATTTATTACGGCTATCTGGGGAATTCTTAATCGAACATTTCCTGGAGACAATCACGTGAGAACAATGAGAACGATTCCAGTTGGGAAAGCTAAAATACTAACTTCGTAATTTTCATTAGAATATTTTGCCTACATGGAACTCAAAGATATGAATATAAGCAAAAATACAGAAATATGGCTATACTGGTCTTTATCCATATTAAAATTATAAAGAGAGAAACCGTGTCTTTGTGTCGTATTATTATTATTATTATTATTATTACTAGAGCACCCGTGTTGTAGGAAAGGGCTAGGAGTGGGAAGGAATCGGCCGTGGTCTTAGTTGAGGTACAGCCCCAGCATTTGCCTGGTGTGAAAATGGGAAACCACGGAAAACCATTTTCAGGGCTGCCGACAGTGGGGTTAGAACCTACTATCTCCCGAATACTGGATACTTGCCGCAATGCAGCTATCGAGCTCGGTTTTCAATGTTTTAATGAACATTTAATAAGAAGCACGTTATGGTATGCCGCAGTTCGTAGCCGCTTTTCTGGTAAAAACTTATCCACATATTAACTTTTTTTAAATCCTGCAGTTCTTGATGTAAAGCTTGGTATTGTGTCGTAGAAGGCAATGGGTCCGCCTCTATGCTGTAGTGGTTAGTGTGATTAGCTGCCACCCCTGGAGGCCCGGGTTCCATTCCCGGCCCTGACACGAAATTTGAAAAGTGGTACGTGGGCTGGAACAGGGTCCATTCAGCCTCGGGAGGTTAACTGAGTAGAGGTAGGTTCGATTCCCACCTCAGCCATCCTCAAAGTGGTTTTCCGTGGTTTCCCACTTCTCCTCCAGGCATATGCCAGGATGGTACCTAACTTAAGGCCACGGCCGCTTCCTTCCTTCTTCCTTGTCTATCCCTTCCAATCTTCCCATCCCCTCGCAAGGCATCTGTTCAGCATAGCAGGTGAGGCCACCTGGGCGAAGTACTGGTAATCCTCCCCAGTTGTATCCCCGACCCAGAGTCTGACGCTCCAGAACACTGCCCTTGAGGTGGTAGAGGTGGGATTCCTCGCTGATTCCGAGGGAAATACCGACCCTGGAGGGTAAACAGATAAAGAAGAAGGCAATGGTATTTTTAATCGCAGTTCTTCCATATAGAACGGTTGTCTTGTTACCTCATAGGTTAGTCTCGAAGGAGCGTTTTTGCCAAGCAGAGAACTTTTCTAAGATACATGGCCCCTTGGCCCTCTTTATCGTCACACTGTTGACCCACAGACGATATGCCCCTTCCTCACAATAATTTATTTGGCCTTCTTAGTCCAAGGTTTTCACATGCCTCCATTGCTTTCGACAACATCTACTGCAGGTTCTTCACACTGTCGGTTATAAGGACAGTGCCATTAGCATTCTATTCACTTTGATGAATTTGTATGTATGTAGATGGAAGGTAATCTCAGGAAGCGACTCAGCCAATTTAATTCATTCTTTCTCCATTAGAAAGCTCACTCCTTACATACTACAGAGTGCACCATATGTCTCCATACATAGGGAAAACGATTTGATGTATGTCTTATGGCAGGGGTTCATTTGAAAATTTACGTCACGATATTAGCGATACAAAATGTATGACGCAATGTTACCTAGCAACCGTGCAGGCTGTGATGTGAAGTACTGTTGGATGGCCGTGACTGAGAAACAAATAGAAGGCTCTTTTATCAAAAAGATCTCATCTCATCATACTCTAGATAACTGATTATTCCACTCATAGTAGTTTCATAGGCCCTGAGTCACTTTCCTCCTCTCGATGCACTGAATCCTACACAACAAATTCCATACACATGTTTCTCAAAAACAATTCATTAGATGCAAAAGAAAAAAAAAAAATATTGTTACCAATTAGAGTTTCATTTATTGAAAGATATATTTGATTTTCCCATATTTTATTTCTATTTTATTTATTTATTTATTTATTTATTTATTTATTTATTTATTTATTTATTTATTTATTTATTTATTTATTCTTCCTTTCTTAATCTGTTTACCTTCTGGGGTTGGTCTCGCTCAAAGGGATTAAGAGAAATGACAACATCAATGAAGAAGAAAAGCTATACATCAGGAGACATAGCACGAGCTGTTAAGATCAAGGAGCAAACAGGGATAGTACCAACCAGGACTACAATAAAAAGAAGCAAGTTTTCCTTCCTTACGTGGGAGGTATAACTAACAGAATAGGGCGCATTCTTAGGAAGCACAATATAATTCCAGTTTTCACCACAGACCGGAAGCTCAAATCCCTGTTTCGACCATTCAAAGAAAAACCACATCTTGAAACACCGAGCATGTACAAAGTTCCTTGTGGTTGTGGTTGCTCATATATTGGCATGACGAAAAGTTTTGTCAGCACCAGGGTGAAAGAACACATTAGGTCGGTAAAGAACGTCGCTCTTTAATCCTCCCCATAGAATGCCATAAGCCAGTCTGCCATAGCAGAACATTTCTACAGTACAGGCCATAAAATCCTCTTTGACCAGGCAAAGGTCATCATGCCTGTAAAAGACTTCTATGCTCGACTGGTAAGAGAAGCCATAGAGATAGAGCTGTGCCCAAATAACATCAACAGGGAAGACAGCTTCAAGTTATCAAATACATGGAGACCTGTACTGCAGAAATACATGCATAACACCACCATGGAACAGCGAGGCGCACTCACGAAACCATCGACAGAGGGCGGTGAATCACAGCACGATGATCCTTGAGTCCAATTAGTGGGGTAGGCCATGGATAGTACAGTCATGACTTCCACATTTCTTTGAATTTCTTTGCTCACTGTCGGAAGCAGAACTTAACATGCCCTGATGAAGGCCGATGCAATTCGGCTGAAAGCTTGGCTTCATTAAATAAATATAGTGGCTTTAATCCAGTATTTATTTACGTTAATACTATGAGCCATGAAAACCTACGTTCATTATCAAGTAAAACTATTTTAAATAGTTCTGTAATAGATTCAGACAAGTCAATACGGATCAAACAACCATATTAACCTATCATGGTTAAGTTTATCAACAGTCATCAAGAGGCACTCAAGAGGCGTTGTGGCTACTCTGACCACTACTCTTATACTTTCATCTCTTCCACACAATATAAATAACATTTGTTTGAGCGCCAGTTGCTTTTTTAAGAAAAACAACAAAATTCGGTAGAGCATACCTCTTATATCAATTATCTCAAGGCGTGAGGTGATAAACTCACATATCTGGCAATATACAGGGATATGGATCAGGACAATATTAAATTACTGTTGCATTTCCACAATTGAGGATTGTACATGGAACTGGAATCACTTATTATAATTAAAAATAAAACTGAGTTTATGACTAAATTTACGTCACAATGAACAATCATTTACGTCTTTTAATTTAACAAAAGAAATATATCGTGAGATTTGCGGTACAAAGAAAAGGAACATTTAATCTAAACAAAAAAAGCTATTGGCATGAACTTGAAGTGAGATGTGATATCGCCGCTGATTACTCTCTTCTTCATGTTATGAATGCATAACATGTCTGATGCTTTAATTACCTGTTGTCTGCATACACCGCTGTTGAACTTGAAATTCTTGGGAAAACCTGTGAGCTGAAGTCGGGAGCCGTCTGTTGTAATCTTCTTATATAACAAGGAGTTGGCCTACATACCATGTACGCGTGTAGGGAGCTCCAATGTAATTACGTCCACTCAATATATTATAAGAGATTTGAAAATATTATGGAGACATCTTGTGAAGTCCATCCTCACAAGAAGATGATGTTTCTTTATCGGCATAGTACCCGTCTCTGCTCGGATACAAGCACCACTTGTAGACCTCCTCGATTATTACCGGACCTCTTGAAAACACAACTCTTAGCTCTTACCATCACACTAAGACCACTTCTTCCATTTGATACCTCTGACTGTAACATATGATCTGCACGATATCAACTGCTTATGAACTGAGTAAGAACAGAATAATTAACTGAATACCTCTCCCCACCGTCGCCTCGACTTTATATCACCTCGCGATGACGACTCATCTCCCCACTCACTGTTCATCCCTTCCACTTCCACATACAGTAGCTGGCGAATACTGACACTTGGTCGCAATCACGTGTCCACGCACTGATGTCATCAGTCATGTGTCGTCTAAGCGTACCCAAGCGGTCCAAGAATGACTATACCGAATGCGTCACCGGGAAATCTCCTTGTACAGCTAAACATAGCCTCGATTGCAAAATACTATGCCAGCTCATCTAGCCAAAGTTACAAGCCACAGCATGACAATATGAAACCAACAAATCTCACTTACTACAATACAGAATAATTACAAACATATTCACTTAACCTATGATGAAATACAATAATATACGCGATACCTAATTATTACAGTCTAAATGATGAGAAACAGAATATATAAAATCCAATGAATCAGGTTAATAATAATAATAATAATAATAATAATAATAATAATAATAATAATAATAATAATAATAAATACAGAATGGAGTCTGTAACCCTGTTGTACGGTTACAGCGTAGAGTACAGAGGATCTTACTACTGAGTTGTAGTGTTTCAGCTTTATGTTCTTGGAGAGGTACTTCGAGGTGTAGACGCTTTTACTGGAATGATGGAGCTTCTCTAACTTGGTGCACCTGGTGTCTATGGCCAAAGTTTCACTCTAGCTTGCTGAGATCCATTCCCCTAAGTACTTGACTACAGGAACTTTATTCATGGAGTTCCTTCTTAGTGGATTTGTAGAAGGAGCTTGTTTTATATTAGTGATAAACTTCATCTTCTGTAGTTTGACTCTCAAGCCAGTTTTTGATGCAATTCTGTAGAGGCTCTGTAGTTGGTGAATAGCGTCCTCCATGCTGTTTGCCAGCAGGGTGAGATCATCAGCAAAGGCTAGACAGGGTACACTGCTGTTGTCTTTCTTGTACCCAAGCTTCAGTCCTGCTTCTGATGACAATCTGGCATTCCGTTGCTTGATGTTCTTGTCTAGTACACAGTTGAAGGGGATTCAAGAGAGACCATCTCCCTGTCTGACTCCTGTCTGGATGGGAAAGCTCTCAGAGAGCTCACACACCCCCTGAACTTGACTTTGGAGGCGGTAGTGATCGTCAAGGTAGCTTGGACCAGTCTGATGGTCTTCTCATCTAGGCCTAGTTCCTACAGGGTAAAGAAGAGGCTCTGTCTGTTTATTTAGTTATATGCCATTTGGAAATCTGCCATAATGGCTACCCAGGAGTGTCCTCATCAGCTCCTATGTGTGAGGATGATCTTGAGGTTTTGTATCTGCTCTGTGCAGGACCTACTGACATGGAAACCAGCCTGGTATTCACCTAGTTGGGATTCCAGCTGTTCGGTGACTCTAGTTAGCAGGGCTGTAGAGAAGATCTTGTAGGTTACAAGCAACAGGAAGATGCCTCTGAAGTTCTTGAGGTCAGTCTTACTTCCCTTCTTGTGTAGTGGATGGATCGCGGCTGAGGTCCATCCCTCTGGCAAGACCTCTGTTCTCTACATGTGTTGGATGATCTGGGTGATACTCTGAAAGGACCGTTCCAAAATCTCTACAACTATACTATCTTCACCCGGGGCGTTGTTGTTCT
The DNA here is from genome assembly GCF_040414725.1 of Anabrus simplex. Classification (NCBI taxonomy): domain Eukaryota; kingdom Metazoa; phylum Arthropoda; class Insecta; order Orthoptera; family Tettigoniidae; genus Anabrus; species Anabrus simplex. Next base: position 70,672,854 of record NC_090275.1, on the reverse strand, counting down.
TGAGGCCTTTGATGATCTTCTTTATTTCTTCCCTGTTAGGTGGTATGGAGTTCTGGTTGCTGATAGTGGGCTCGGTGAGTCAGTCTCTCATTAGGTTCTTCTGCATTGAGGAGTTACTGGAAGTACTTGGCAAAGGTGTTGGTGTAGTCTCTGTTGTTCATTTGGAGTTTCCCATCGGGCTCTCAGAGATGTAGGATGGGCTGTGTATGAGGTAGACTGTTTCTTGAGTCCCTTGTAGAAGTCTCTTGAAGTGTTTCTCTTGAAGTCTTCTTCAGCCTGTTCTATTTGAGACCTGTTGTAGTTCCTCTTAGCTTTGCGGATGATTCTCACTGTTGTGTTTCTTTGCACAATGAAAATCTGATGGTTGGGCTCATCCTTATGCTGGTCCCACTTATCCAGGCCCTGTGCCTGTACTCTGTGGTCCATGAGGGGTGCTTGCCTTTGTTGGATGAAGCAAGTAGAAAGTTGAAAACTAGAAAAGCAGCTAGAATTGATAAGATTTCTGGGGATATACTAAAGACAATGGGTTGGGAAAGAGTACCATATCTGAAGTACCAGTACTTATTTGATTATTGTTTGGTCGGAGGAGCTATACCAGATGAATGGAGAGTCGCTATAGTAGCCCCTGTGTATAAAGGAAAGGGTGATAGACATAAAGCTGAAAATTACAGGCCAGTGAGTTTGACATGCATTGTATGTATGCTTTGGGAAGGCATTCTTTCTGATTATATTAGACATGTTTGTGAAATTAATAACTGGTTTGATAGAAGGCAATTCGGTTTTAGGAAAGGTTACTCCACTGAAGCTCAACTTGTAGGATTCCAGCAAGATATAGCAGATATCTTGGATTCAGGAGGTCAAATGGACTGTATCGCATTTGACCTGTCTAAAGCATTTGATAGGGTGGATCATGGGAGACTACTGGCAAATATGAGTGCAATTGGACTGGACAAAAGAGTGACTGAATGGGTTGCTATATTTCTAGAAAATAGATCTCAGAGAATTAGAGTAGGTGAAGCTTTATCTGACCCTGTAATAATTAAGAGGGGAATTTGTCAAGGCAGTATTATTGGACTTTTATGTTTTCTTGTATGGTTCCAATGTTTGGGACTCTCACCAGGATTACCTGATTCAAGAACTGGAAAAATTCCAAAGAAAAGCAGCTCGATTCGTTCTGGGTGATTTCCGACAAAAGAGTAGCGTTACAAAAATGTTGCAAAGTTTGGGCTGAGTAGAATTGAGAGAAAGAAGGAGAGCTGCTCGACTAAGTGGTATGTTCCGAGCTGTCAGCGGAGAGATGGCGTGGAATGACATTAGTAGACGAATAAGTTTGAGTGGCGTTAATAAAAGTAGGAAAGATCACAATATGAAGATAAAGTTGGAATTCAAGAGGACAAACTGGGGCAAATATTCATTTATAGGAAGGGGAGTTAGGGATTGGAATAACTTACCAAGGGAGATGTTCATTTAGGAAAAGGCTAGGAAAACAACAGATAGGGAATCTGCTGCCTTTGCGACTGCCCTAAATGCAGATCAGTATTGATTGATTGATTGATTGATTGATTGATTGATTGATTGATTGATACAATATACTGTTGTTTATTGCCGTTAGACAACATACAGTTGCCATAGACAAAGTCAGATACAATATATAAGTTACAGTTTAAAAAATATAAATACACCTAATTGTCATTAAATAGAGCACTACATATAAAGTGTTTATATACACTGAAAAGTAAAATGAAAGCTTATCATGAAATTTTGGGCTATCAGTCTAGTGAATAGTAACCGTGGAGCTGATCATAACTACCAGTGTTACCGATCCATTAGGAAGGTGCTAACTTTCAAATTCGCCCCTTGTCAATAGCATTACTTTTTTTTCAAATTCCGATAGTGTTTAATATCAGCCAGTTTTTTAGATATGTTTTGAAGTTACTTAAGGGCATATCTTTCCACTGGGTAGGTTGCTCATTGAATAATTTAATCCTATTATATCTATAATTTTATTGTGTCTTTTTCAATCTAACATGTGTTAAATCTAAAACATTCCTTCTCCGTGTACCGTATCGTATGAATTACAACAGCATTGTAAATGTACAGTTTGGTTCCCATACTGATATCATGATTGTCAAACACTCTTCTTAGGAGATGATCGAAAGCCGCACTAGCGCATCTTAAACGATATTGGATTTCTGCATCAATGTTTGCACATGTCGAGAGATGGTTTCCAAGGTAAGGAAAATGATTTACGTTTTGCAGAGACTGGCCATTGATTGTAACAGTCGGAGTTCTCTTATTGGAATTAGGCACCGGCTGGTAAAGGATCTTACAGTTAGTCTTATCAATATTAATTTCCAGTCCGATACTTTCATATGCTTGATTAAAAGCACTGAGGATTGATTGCAGATCTTCCACTGTGTTGGCTAAGATAACATTGTCATCTGCGTTCTGAAGCTCTATAACCGACACTGAGGACACCTTGGTCTTAGCTTGCAGTCTGTTAATATTAAACAGATTTCCATCAGTTCTATACAGAAGTTCTACTCCTGATGGCAGTTTATCATCCACAAGGTGTAGTATAGTTCCAACAAATAGTGAGAACAATGTTGGAGCAATTACGCAACCTTGCTTGACTCCAGTAGAAATACAGAAAGGGTCTCCTGGTTTTGTATTAGAAAGAACAGTAGCAAACATGCCGTCATGTAGCAGTCTGAGTATCTGTATGTATTTGTTTGGACATCCAATCAGAGCTAGAATTCTCCATAGAGCTTCTCGATTAACAGAATCAAACGCCTTGAAAGATTGATAAAAGCCATGTACAAGGGTTGGTTTTGCTCTCTAGACTTTTCCTGCACTTGCCTTGCACTGAAAATCATATCAATTGTACTTCTGTTTGGCCTGAAACCACACTGAGTTTCTGGTAGGCACATTTCAGTCAATGGTAGTAGACGATTAGACAATACTCTAGCAAGAATTTTTCCTGCAACAGAGAGTAATGATATTCCTCCAGTTGTTACACAGAGTCTTATCCCCTTTCTTGAAGATAATGATGATGGAAGCATCCCGTAGATCAGCAGGGATTGTTCCCATGTTCCATATTTTCACAATCAACATGTGTGTATGCTGAATTAGCAAAGGACCACCCTCCTTGAAGAGCTCAGCTGGAATTCCATCTTGTCCGGGTGCCTTTTTATTCTTCAGCTGATGAATGGCCTTCTCAATTTTTTGAATAGAAGGGACTTCACCTAAGTGATCTTGAATTGGCTGTTGTGGAATATCAGCAAACACATCTTCCTCGACATGTGAGTTTCTGTTCAGGAGGTCTTGAAAATGTTCTTTCCAACGGGAAGCTATCGAGTCAGGGTCTTTAAGAACTTCGGTACCGTCTTTGGATTTTAGACAATTAAGACCTTTGGTAGAGGGACTATAAATTGCTTTGGTAGCACTGAAGAAGACCACTAGTGTTGTTGGAGGTGATTAAATTTTCCTTTGATTTACCTATCCACCATTCATTCTTGATCATCCTGCATCTCTTCTGCACTTCCGTTTTGAGTTGTTGATATCTATGTTTCTTGGGAAATGAATTTGGATCATTTCGCCACGCGTTGTAGGCTTTCCGCTTTTCATCAATTAGGTCACATATTTCTTTGTCATTCTCGTCAAACCAATTCTGATGTTTCATCTTATTAACACCAACTGCTTCTTTGCCAGCTGCTATAATAGCTGATTTTAATAACGACCAGTGCTGCTCAATATCTTCTGGGTATTCATTTGGAAGTTTATCAGCCAATAGTTCTTAATAGGCAGATTTGATACTGTTGTTCCTAAGTTGTTCAGTATTTAGTTTGTGTTTTATCGCCTTCCCCTGAATCCCCGTTTTGGAGGAACCTGTATAGCCATCACAGATCGAACTAAGCGGTGGTCGGTCCAGCAATCATCAGCACCGGTCATAACTTTGGTTATATGAACATCGCGCTTATCTCTGGCGTGGACAATAATGTAGTCGATTAAGTGCCAATGCTTTGATCTGGGATGTTGCCATGTTGTTTTAAATCTATCCTTCTGACGGAAGAGTGTATTTGTAATGACAAGATCATATTCAGAACACTTCGTGAGTAGAAGGGTTCCATTGGCGTTGATTTTGCCTACACCCTCTTTACCAATAGTTCCAGGCCAAAGTGATGATTCAAGCCAACCCGAGCATTAAAGTTTCCCAGCAGAATAAGCTTATCTGACTTGGGTACATTCGACAGGAGTTCATCAAGTTGGTTATAGAATGCTTCTTTTTGATCTGACTTCAGTGTTGGGGCATATGCACTAATTATCGTAGCTCTTTGGTTGTTCTTGAGTTTCACACGGAGTGTCATGAGTCTTTCATTAATTCCAGATGGGAACTCATCAAGATTGTGAATGAGCTCTTTCTTTATTGCAAAACCTACTCCATGAATTCTTAATTCGTTTTCATCTTTTCCTTTCCAGAAAAATGTATAGCCACCGCCATGTTCCTTGAGTTGTCCTTCTCCAGCGCGCCTAGTTTCACTAAGAGCAGTGATATCAATGTTGTATTTCTTCAACTCACGACTTATTATTGCTGTACGTCGCTCTGGACGGTTATCTGCATCAGTGTCCATCAGAGTACGAATATTCCAGGTAGCTATATTCATGTTGCAAATCTTTCTTTTGTTTCTACCGCGAATTGGTGTACCCACTGAACAAATTTGACCTTGGGTCTCTAGAGGTTATGGTAGTAACACTAATTTACAAGTCTTTGAATTCAGTATTTATGACATTAGAAATTACAGACCTGTTTCAATTAATAGCCTTCTTTCTTCTTTTCCCTGGCTGAGTATGTGCCTGCAATATGGGTACTGACAGACAGACAGACAGACAGACAGACAGACAGACAGACAGACAGACAGACAGACAGACAGACAGACAGACAGACAGACAGACAGACAGACAGACAGACAGACAGACAGACAGACAGACAGACAGACAGACAGAAATTACGGAAAATGAAAAAGTGCATTTCCTTGTTATTGTGGACATGACCGAGACAGGAATACCATTGATTTTAAATTCTGAGCAATGTACAGACAAAACTCTTATTTTATATATGAACACGGTAATCCAGTCAGGTGAGAAGTTAGACTGCCTATGTTTAGGGCACCTTTTACAGCCCCCTCCCCATTCAGGGTGAGCAGAGGGGATCCTAAATAGGACTGCTCAGTCACGGGTGTAGCACACGAGTTGCTCTACAGTCTGTCCTTGAGCAAAACGGCGATCACACACTCGCTGCCTACGTGCCGACTCATCAATAGGAGCTCCCAGATTACACTATCCTGCCCCCGTCGCAACTTGCCGATCGCCGCAGGACTTTAATATTGCGCAGATGATGTTGCTCTCCAAATGACACCTGTGCGTGAAATCTTTTTACGTGGGAATGCTGGTGCACATCAACAGTCACACGGCCCTTAACAGTTTTGGGACGCTGGCCCCGTGGCGTAGAGTCTATGATGACTGGAGATCCAAAAACTGCTGAGGTTGTTAGACCTCATGGACATAATCAGGTATAGTTGGAGTTGTACCTTATTCGACATTTGGAGATTAAGATGGTATCCTCCAGGAGCGTCTTTCTAGTTGCCGACTATCTCTGATTGCGCTCCTATGGCTACAAGCAGTACAGCATGCCATATATGCCATAGTAATCACAACACCTTAGTGGATGATAGAGTGGTGATCCTCCCGCACTGATCTGCTCACTGACCCAGTTTCCCACTGGGGTTGGATACCCAACCTTCCTCTGGGTTGCTCAGTTTAACAAGGGCTCCTCTTGTAGGTTACGTGCTTGGAGTTGGAGTAAGAGAAGCTAGAGAACTCAAACTTGCCGAGTTCTTATATTATTGTTGCTACATGGACTGCAACGACGCATCTTACTCCCATTATTGTATTATCGCAGTCCACCAAGATGGCTCCCAGCAGTAGGCAAAGATCTGTTGCCTTAGAAACGCCTCAATGGAAGAGTGGAGTTATATATCTAGTTGGTAGTATCTATGCTTGACTCCCTATTGGCCTTGCCTTTTATACATCTTATTGCCAATTTTCTTTTTTGCCACTTAAACACATCTTGTGCGCCTGTCGAATTCTCCCGTAATATGGTACTGTACCATATGATAAATGAGAATGGAAGAAAGCATAGTATGCACACAACATCTGATTACTAGTAACTGACTTTGAAGTAAAAATAACCCTCTAGACAGTATTTTTACATAACTTTTGTGTGTGAGCATACCAGGTATTCCCAATAATTTGACAGAACTATGTTCATTCTCATTTTCAGCTTTTGTGTTTTACTCTAAATGTCTTTGTTTTCATAGGTAAGTTTCATTAGGTTACTTTGTTAGTATTAGTCACCTCCACTCAGCAGGGTAGCCAGTATTGACCAAAGAATGATGATAGGACATAATGAAGGTCCTTGTGCATGTGTGGTGTGGACATTCATGAGTGTCATTATAAGGACATCGATACAAGTGAATTATGTTGACATGCAGATTGCAGTACCGGTACACTACAAAATCGTACATTAAAGTACAGAACGAGGACAATATGATCAAGGTCAACAGTTTTACAGTGAATGGTATGTTCAGATTACAATCTAAAATCCAACATTTGGGGCTTCTTAGTAAATAGATTCAAGAGATCTGTTGGTTTTACAATAATGTACCTATACACAACCTTCCATTTTGACATAAATATGTGTAACATGACAAAATGTGTGACAGAAGTGATGTCACATTAGTCCATTAGTCGCTACTGTAGAATCAGATTATAAAATAAGCTTCCAAATAAGATTAAATATATTAGGTGGTCCCATCAGTGCATTTATCACAGCTAAAAAATCTCTTGCTGAGTAGCTGCTTCTATACAACAGAAGAATACATGATGAAGTGCTGGTAATGATGCTATTATAATACGCGAACCTTTTCTTGAGCCCTAGTTCCCATTCAGAACTATGGAGCTCAGGGCTCAAGAAAAGTTTCGCGTACTATACTTACTAACTTGTAAACCTTAAAAATATGTTAATGTCACACTGGTTATGTACGTATTGTTAACACCACACTCATAGATTTTTATTTTGTCTTGTAAATATTGATTATTAATATTAGGTATTTATTATTTTTAAAAATTAGGATGTGCTGTCCTAACATTGAGATATTTGGTGTTCTTGTTTTTCTCTTTTTCTTCTTTTTCAAAATTCATTATTGTGTATATATTATTGTCAGTATTAAGAAATCACTCAACAACTCCTATACTGTTGGCATACCAGTATTTCAAAATATGTAATTGTTTAGTCTATGGAAGCTAAATAAATGAATGAAAAAGACCTTGGTCACCGAAGATGCTGTGGTTATGAATTTGTATAAATAGAGCGTGTACTGTCAGTGACGTCACATTAATCGTTACCGTAAGCCTTGGTCGCATAAGATGCTGTGGCTCTCTCATTATCAATATTTGAGTTTCATTTATTGAAAGACACATTTATGATCCTTAGCTTTCTGCAAAGGGAAAATATTTTTCTCCTGAAATATTCAGTGGAGCTTTCTGAACAAAACGGTGTGTGGATAACAGAAATATGTCAACTAAAACCTTTACAAATTTTAATTGATAGGGTAGTTGTAGTTTACATTTCATTCATATTTTTTTTAACTTGAGTTTTGCATAAACATTTATACAGAGAAAATTATTTTGAGTAAAATCCGGTAAGCTGTTCTTTCTTCAAAACACTTTATTCCCTGTAGAAAGTACCATTTTCAATGTCATTAAGTTTTATTTGTACCTTTGTCAGTTCTTCTTGCTTCTCTTGTCTCAGTCAAGCCACTTCCACACATCCAGTTTATAGTTCTTCTCATTTTCTCAATAACTGAGACATCATATGGATCTTGATATAAATACGTCTTATGGCTGGGGGTCATCCAAAAATTTGTGTAACATAACGCAACAAAAAGTGTGATGAAAGTGTAACCATAGCAACTGTGCAAGCAGTTAAGTTAGGTATAGATGGATGGTCAAACAATGTTACCTAGCAACCATGCAGGCTATGTCTTATTGCTGGTTGCTATCTGAAATTAGCAACTATTGATGGATGGCTATGACTGGGAGACATATTTATGACCATTTGATTTTTGCAAAGGGAAAAGTGGTTTCTCTTTTTGTCTCCATTTAATTTTGTTCAGAGAGGATGATTGCCTAGTTGTACTTCCTCCTAAAACAAAAATTACCACCAGCACCTGTTCAGTCATTTACTCGTGATGCACGTACAGACAGGCAGACAGAGATGACGGAAAATTAAAAATTGCATTTCCTTCTTGAAGCCTCTGTGGCTCAGGAGGCAGAGCGCCGGACTCTCACTGCTGGGATCCATGGTTCAAATCCCAGTCACTACATGTGAGATTTATGCTGGACAAAGCAGAGGCAGAACAGGTTTTTCTCCAGGTACTCCGGTTTTCCCTGTCATCTTTCATTCCAGTAACACTCTCCAATATCATTTCATTTCATCTGTCGGTCATTAATCATTGCCCCAGAGGAGTGCAACAGGCTTCGGCAGCTGGCACAATTCCTACTCTTGCCGCTAGATAGGGGGTTCATTCAATCCATTTCAGACCCGGTCAAATGACTGAAAACAAGCTGTGGATTTTAATTTTCATTTCCCTCTTACTGTGGGCAGGAATGATACAGAAATTAAATTCCTTTTCGACCACGCCCACTTCCGGATTGCAGCACTTGAAGAATTAAAAAAAACAACTAATTGAACAATAACGCTTAATCTCAAGATCATGACTTTCCGAACACAAAACTTATTGAACGATACCCTTGTGATAAGTTATTCAATGTATTGAATACTATGGATAATAAAAGTGATTGCATTCATTACTCACATTTAAAGAATGTCAACTGCTCTGCTCTAACACTTAGCAGTTTTACAGATTTTGGCACATATCACCGAACGTAGCCGTGATGACCGGTAAAACAATATTAATGTATGTCCATGCCTCTAAATTATTATGAATAGGCAATCAAAGGCAAAACCTTTTCAATAGACATATTTTCATTTTTACCGCTCAATCTTAGGTTTCCAGAATCACATGTTGATCAATGAAAGTGAAACTTCTCTGATAGTCCGATCAGTGCGTGAACACGTTTGTCAAAAAGATAAACAGTGGGTTTGTGGCTTGGACAAGATTCTCGAATCATTTACGCTGATTAAGGAATAAAAGACGTGTTTTATAGGTGGAAGAAATGTCGATCAGTATAAGAATATAACTTGGTAAATATTTTATTAGAAGGGAGGTGCTAAAGCGATTTGTTTTCCTTACGTTGCCCACACTGAAACAATGTCACCTCACCGTCTGATAATTCCAATATGGCGACTGGCGAGCATTATGTTTTACGAGTCGCGGTTAAAACTCCCTTTGGTTCCTCTTTATATCCTGGTTCGTTAGAATCGACTTAGTGAAGTTGTAAAATATCTGCTTCTTGAGAAAAGTTTTAGTGTTGAATTCCTTCGACGAAAATCGGCTCCATAATGTCTGATTTTGAAAGAGGAAGGGACATAAAACATAAGAAGTTTTACGGTCCTAACAAGGTATCACATAACCTCTTTATTCTTGTTCAGGATGCATTTAGGAGAGTGTATTTGTATCACTTAAACGCACCGTGGCTTGTTAGTAGTTTCTTTGTTTGGAACTTTTTATTTTGTTTCGAATTTTGTGTCCTGTGAAAACGGATTTCTCCGAAAGTAAGTTATATTAGCACAAAAGAACGGTTTATATTACTGTACGTTTCAGACCGAAATCTGAACCCGTCTCAAGACTTCTTTTTATATTCAATGAATTTGATGTTACATGTTCTTATTTCGGTTACTCAAATGAATGAAGTTTTGTTCAAGTTAGCTTTTAGACTTTCAGACTAGTAATGTTGCACTGAAATGTATTTTTACCGAGCTCGATAGCTGCAGTCGCTTAAGTACGCCCAGTATCCAGTAATCGGGACATAGTGGGTTCGAGCCCCACTGTTGGCAGCCCTGAAGATGGTTTTCCGTGGTTTCCCATTTTCACACCAGGCAAATGCCGGGGCTGTATCGTAATTAAGGCCACGGCCGCTTCCTTCCACTTCCTAGGCCTTTTCTATCCCATCGTCGCCATAAGACCTATCTGTGTCGGTGCGACGTAAAGCAAATAGCAAAAAAAAAAAAAAATAGAAATGCATTTTTGTCTTGGATAGTGTTTGAAAATCCTTTGTACATCATTACTTTTGGGGCCTTTCTTTTGAGCGTGGCAGTGACAGTTCTTTTCTAGCACTGTTTTGTCTCCAACCTTCAAAATTGCTCTCAGACTTCGTAGTGAAAGAGTGAGAATTCTTTGAGTTGACATTTATTATAGATTTCTGTCCTAATAGAATGACTTGGCCTTCATAACTTAATTGCGCAGATGACATTATATCAACATTTTGAACCTTATCCCCATCACGTATGTAAGGTTTTAAAGCCCTTCTTCATTTTAACATCTAGGAAATAAAACCAATCATATGAAACTTTATATTTATGTAGAATAGTTTCAGAGAAATGGATATATCTTTGAAGAAAAGATGGAAGAAAACTGAGCAAGTGGCTATGCGTATTGGGTCATGTAGCTGTCTGCTTGCATTCAGGAGATTGTGGGTTTGAACCCCACTCTCAGGAGCCCTGAATATGGTTTTCTATGGTTTCCCACTTTTACACCAGGCTAACGTTGATTCTGTACTTTAATTAAGGCCACAGTCACTTTGTTCCCACTCCTAGCCCTTCCCTATCCCATTGTCGCCATAAGGCCTATCTGTATCAGCGAGAGGTAAAGCAAATTGTACAAGATGGGGGGAAAAAATTACTTCACAACAATGCGAGTAGAGTGTTAACATTTAAGACATCCATTTTACCCGCCAGTGGTCGCTACGATGAAAGTAACACGAGTGGTCGCACGTTGAGCAAAAGCTCAGGGTATGATATGCCATGTTTACATAATAATTACCAACCGATTTCAAGCGTAAATGTATTAACACATTAAATGAACATAAAAATAAATCTCAAATGGTTATAAAGAACATTAAAAATTACAAATACTAATAAATCTCAAATGGTATCTGGAAAAAAACAATTCCCAACTTTCTAAAATAGTGTGTGAGTCTTTTTGCAATGCGCTCTACACAAGGAGATTGAGTCACTATATTTTCAGCACAAGTGCACGAGCATGGTTTTCTTCTTGGTGATTGTCTGCCCCACTTTGTCAAGTTATCTTTCACTTTATAAACATTGTCACTAAACGTGAAATTCTCATTTGCCTCCAACATATGTTGTACGCCAGCTACAGATTGCTCTTCGGGTGCGGGTTCCATCAGCACGTTCTTCTGGCTCGGACTGTTCAGTATACGTAGACCTATTATGATCACTGTGTTCACTTTCACAATCCGAGTCGCTGTTTTTGCCCTCGAGTTGATCACTAGGAATTTCATCAAACCAAGCTAAAATGTCATGACTTGAAGCCATCGTTACGCACTTATTACATAACACATTAATACAATAAGTTCCAAAGAACTGTTTCAACTATGAAACAACATACAGCAATAGCAAAACTATAACACACACAGAATTTAGCGCCAGAATGAGTGGTCGCGCATGAAGCAAAATTCTCACTGTTGACGGTCGCTGATAATTCCTCCCTCCCTGTCCCTTCTCAAGGTCACAGATGTGTGTTTCAATGTATCCGGCCTTCTCTCAAAACTGCAGTGCAAAGGTACATCAGGGCTCAAGTTCGAAACTACATGCCATATAAAAGAGCAGATGATTTTCAATGACCGTGAGCATTTTGCGGCGGTTTAAACATTTAGAAGAATCAAGTGTGATGTCTCAGGAGAAGGAACCAAAATTCTTAAAGAAATAAAACATAATTATTTGGCTTTCAGGAAAATGAATGCTACCAATTTTCGTACAGATTTTCATCAATTCCTCTTCTTTGTGCCTGATCTATAATTTTTGTTCAGAAAGACACGACTTAGATTTTAGAAGACTAATGGGTTCATTTTCACCTTTTGCAGCCCATCTTTCCCTGAGTTGTAATTTCATGCCACCTCTTGTTAGTTGGTCATATGGTAAAGGTTAAATTATTAAACCATAACACTGTCATTCAAAGTTCTTAATGTTACATCTGTTTATAGGACAGAAGAGATTATGGTCCTGGAGGATCGAGGCGAATGCCCATCCTGTTAACAAAGCCAGACCGTGATCGTGATGGAGACAAGGATAGATCTGATGCACGTAGTCCTGCCAAACCAGTTCCACAGCCAACGATCATGGTGCGTGTCAGAGATGGTGACTCTCGGCCGTCGTCTTCTGCTTCACGACCTCCAAGTGTGTTACGGTTAGAGCTATTCAATCCCTTAGTACTTAATACAAGAAAATTAACTTGCTCGGTATGTGTGCTGACCTCAAGTATTTGGTCAGAGGTTAGGAAGAACAGTTTAATCAGTATGAGTTTTATTTTAAATGGCCAGACAGCAAGGTCATCAGCTAAACTGTTTAGAACTTAGCGCTAACTAACATCCTGAATTTTGCAAATAGTCCATGACTCTGAGTTAAAATCAACAAGTGTATCATGAATAACAATGTTTCTTCCATCGTTTATACTTACTCATCGGGCTCCAAGCCATAACTTATATAGATATAGCTCGTCGGAGGGTGGTAGACCTAATTCATATAAAAGAACTGGAATTGATGAGCTATGTGAAGATGGTGGTGTTTACAGATGTAGAGGGAAAAACTTAACAATCACATTATTTGCAAAGGTAAATCATATAAATGTTACCTCATAAGATTTAATGAAGAGAGTAATGTGTTCATTGCCAAGGGTAGGGACCCTCCACTCCACCCCCAGAAATCAATCAATCAATCAATCAATACTGATCTGCATTTAGGGCAGTCGCCCAGGTGGCAGATTCCCTATCTGTTGCTTTCCTAGCCTTTTCCTAAATGATTTCAAAGAAATTGGAAATTTATTGAACATCTCCCTTGGTAAGTTATTCCAATCCCTAACTCCCCTTCCTATAAATGAATATTACCCCCAGTTTGTCCTCTTGAATTCCAACTTTATCTTCATATTGTGATCTTTCCTACTTTTATAAATGCCATTCAAACTTATTTGTCTACTAATGTCATTCCACGCCATCTCTCCGCTGACAGCTCGGAACATACCACTTATGATAGATATACTAACAATTTGTTGGTTATTTTGATCCACCTTTTCAATACAAATTACAGTTTGTGTTGCTAAGTACATACGTACAACACAAGAAGTAGAGCCACAACAGACAATAGTCACAGTAACGCAATAAAGCCCACAAGATTCTGTAGCAGCAGACAAAGGGATACTTCTTCCATTCCATAAATCGAAAGAAACATAATCAGATACCAGTACTCAAAATTTGGATTGAAGCGCCTTTTAACCATAACTTACATCAAAACAATCAACTTCCAACGGAGAGTCTGGTCGCTACAAACAAGAATTAAATATGTCAATACTTCCTCTGATCAAATTGCCAAACTGCAGCAGCAAGCCTCATCAAATCTAGAAGCCATTTTCCAACGAACTCAAGACTTCAATTCTAGATTATCATCATGACTAATCATGCATAATGCAAAACTACAGTCTTTTTAAATAACATTATTTAGCACAATTCTTAACTATAATTTGCAATACTGAAATGTTACTGTATTCTAGAAACCAACACACTTCAGAAACTATGGCTCCTATATATTAACATCCAATATTTATATTTATGACTCAAATTTTAATGCCAAATTATAGTTGAATCAATTTTATTTTAACATTGCAAACAATTTTTAGCCAAATCAAAAAACTGTGTTTTGGACGTCAGTGTGTTTTAGAATTAAGAGTTAATCCATTTTAACATTGCAGATCATATTGTCATAATGTGTATATTATTCTTGTTTTAAATATTGTTATCACTGAAATTAGATTTACATTCAATGTAATGAAATTTGTAACAACAAACCAAAAATGACAAACCTTGAGGCAATTGTATAGGCTGATGATGCTTGTGAATAAAAGCGAAACATGTCCCGGTAAATTAGTGTTGTAACATTACAACTTAGCAACACAAACTGTAATTTGTATTGAAAAGGTGGATCAAAATAACCAACAAATTGTTAGTATATCATAGCATAGTTCAATACGGGTCTAATAATGAGATTAGTTACATGTAACATTCCACTTAGTCGAGCAGCTCTTCTTGTTTCTCTCAATTCTTCCCAACCCAAACATTGCAACATTTTTGTAACGCTACTCTTTTGTCGGAAATCACCCAGAACAAATCGAGCTGCTTTTCTTTGGATTTTTTCCAGTTCTTGAATCAGGTAATCCTGGTGAGGGTCCCATACACTGGAACCATACTCTAGTTGGGGTCTTACCAGAGACTTATATGCACTCTCCTTTACATCCTTACTACAACCCCTAAACACCCTCATAACCATGTGCAGAGATCTGTACCCTTTATTTACAATCCCATTTATGTGATTACCCCAATGAAGATCTTTCCTCCGGGCTGAGTGGCTCAGACGGTTAAGGCGCTGGCCTTCTAACCCCAACTTGGCAGGTTCGATCCTGGCTCAGTCCGGTGGTATTTGAAGGTGCTCAAATACGACAGCCCCGTGTCGGTAGATTTACTGGCACGTAAAAGAACTCCTGCGGGACTAAATTCCGGCACCTCGGCGTCTCCGAAAACCTTAAATAGTAGTTAGTGGGACGTAAAGCAAATAACATTATTATTATTATTAAAAAAAGATCTTTCCTTATATTAACACCTAGATACTTACAATGATCCCCAAAAGGAACTTTCACCCCATCAACGCAGTAATTAAAACTGAGAGGACTTTTCCTATTTGTGAAACTCACAACCAGACTTTTAACCCCGTTTATCAACATACCATTGCCTGCTTTCCATCTCACAACATTTTCGAGGTCACGTTGTAGTTGCTCACAATCTTGTAACTTATTTATCACTCTATAGAGAATAACATCATCCGCAAAAAGCCTTACCTCCGATTCCACTCCTTTACTCTTATCATTTATATATATAAGAAAACATAAAGGTCCAATAATACTGCCTTGAGGAATTCCCCTCTTAATTACCTTCACCTACTCTAATTCTCTGAGATCTATTTTCTAGAAATATAGCAACCCATTCAGTCACTCTTTTGTCTAGTCCAATTGCACTCATTTTTGCCAGTAGTCTCTCATGATCCACCCTATCAAATGCTTTAGACAGGTCAATCTCGATACAGTCCATTTGACCTCCAGAATCCAAGATATCTGCTATATCTTGCTGGAATCCTACAAGTTGAGCTTCAGTGGAATAACCTTTCCTAAAACCGAATTGCCTTCTATCGACCCAGTTATTAATTTCACTAACATGTCTAATATAATCAGAAAGAATGCCTTCCCAAAGCTTACATACAATGCATGTCAAACTTACTGGCCTGTAATTTTCAGCTTTATGTCTATCACCCTTTCCTTTATACACAGGGGCTACTATAGCAACTCTCCATTCATCTGGTGTAGCTCCTCCGACCAAACAATAATCAAATAAGTACTGGTACTTCAGATATGGTACTCTTTCCCAACCCATTGTCTTTAGTATATCCCCAGAAATCTGATCAATTCCAGCCGCTTTTCTAGTTTTCAACTTTTGTATCTTATTGTAAATGTCATTGTTATCATATGTAAATTTTATTACTTCTTTGGCCTTAGTCTCCTCCTCTATCTCGACATTATCCTTGTAACCAACAATCTTTACATACTGCTGACTGAATGCTTCTGCCTTTTGTAGATCCTCGCATACACACTCCCCTTGTTCATTAATTATTCCTGGAATGTCCTTCTTGGAACCTGTTTCTGCCTTAAAATACCTATACATACCCTTCCATTTTTCACTAAAATTCATATGACTGCCAATTATGCTTGCCATCATGTTATCCTTAGCTGCCTTCTTTGCTAGATTCAATTTTCCAGTAAGTTCCTTCAATTTCTCCTTACTTTTATAACCTAATATCTTAAATCGTAAGACATTTTCAATATTACTGGTATCAATAACCACTGCCATTGATTGAAATTAGGCCTCTGGTGGCCGTGATCGTTCAGGCGTCTAGTTTGTATAGTCTGACACCGTGGTTAGATGGTGCGAGTCCTGGTGGTGGAAAAAATTTTCACCATCAGAGTGTTGGCCAGCAGGGTAAGAGAGGTGGTGGTGTACATTTTCTAATCACTGGATTCCATGCCACAAGCGTAGGTTCAATTCCAAACCTCTCCACAGAGGTCATAGGGCATGAGGGCAAATGACACTGTTGATAGCAATTCGTCCATCGAATGGAGACATTGAGCCTTGAGCAGTCCCCTTGGTGTTATTCAACAGGATTAGGGTATGTGCCTCATCATGCACCCACCCAGACATGCAGGTTGCCCATGGCCTTTAGCTGTAGAGACCTGCACCAGGCCTCTCCGAAGTCCAAAATTTATACAATATGACATAGCTCCTCAGAATTGAATACAGATAGCTGTCAATACCAAATGTGGCACAATAAAAGCTCCTAAGCCATCATCATCATCATTGTATAGTTCCAGTTTCCCGGGTACTGTTAATGATCCTCTTCCACTTCTTCTTGTTCATATACAACTTGTCATGGAGAACATAATCCACTGTCCATCATCTGGCAACTAGATCAACCTTGATCATGTCCATCCATCAGGTTTTAGGTCTTCCTGCAGGTCTTTTCCCCTCCACATATCTTTACAAATTTATTCTGGCTGTTCTTGCAGGCTCCATGCTCATTACATGCCCGTGCCACCGTGGTTTGGATGTGTCAATTCTGTGTAATAAAGATGTCTTTATTCCGGCTTCATTCCTCATATCCTCATTCCCTTAACTTGTCCATCTTCGTCTTCTGGATGGTGGATTTAAGAAATTTCATCTCTGATGCTTGCAGTCTTGATGAATCTCTTTTTGTGAGGGTGCACGCTTCAATATTGGTATTGGTATGAAATAGCTGTTAAACATGATTACCTGTTTCTTCATTTCCATTACTTATACATGAAGGCAGCAGTAACTGAGTCCACTCCCATTTGACAGGCGAGGGACTCCTTGGAAACAACTTGGCGAACGAAATGAAATTTGATGGGGAGCTATCAATATTAATGGGCCTTATGGAAGAAAGTAGAACTGGCTGAGTCAGCAAAGAGGATGAATCACCGAGCTCGATAGCTGCAGTCGCTTAAGTGCGGCCAGTATCCAGTATTCGGGAGATAGTGGGTTCGAACCCCACTGTCGACAGCCCTGAAGATGGTTTTCCGTGGTTTCCCATTTTCACACCAGGCAAATCTTGCGGCCGTACCTTAATTAAGGCCACGGCCGCTTCCTTCCCACTCCTAGCCCTTCCCTGTCCCTTCGTCACCATAAGATCTATCTGTGTCGATGTGACGTAAAGTAACTAGCAAAAAAGAGGATGAATCTGGATGTGTTAGGAGTAAGTGGTATTCGGGTAAAGGAGATTATAAAGTGTACTTGACAGGTGTTAAAAAGGGAAGGGCAGAGTATGGGGTAGAGCTGTTTATCAGGAGTACCATTGCACGCAACATAGTTTCTGTTAGGCACGTAAATGAGCGAATGATGCGGGTAGATTTGGCATTTGAAGGAATTAGGACGAGAATTGTCAGTGTATTCACCATGTGAGGGTGCAGATGAGGACGAAGTTGACAAGTTTTATGAAACATTGAGTGACATCGTAGTCAGGGTCAACAGCAAGGATAGGATAGTGCTAATGGGCGATTTCAATGCAAGAGTTGGAAATAGAACTGAAGGATACGAAAGGGTGATTGGTAAATGTAGGGAAGATATGGAAGCTAATGGGAATGGGAAGCGTTTGCTGGATTTCTGTGCTAGTATGGGTTTTATCAGTTATGAACACATGGGAGGCTAGAGATACCAGATCCAGAATAGACTATATCTTAACCAACTTCAAATTCAGGAAATCTGTTAGGAATGTACTAGTTTTCCGGGGATTTTTCGATGATACAGACCACTATCTGATCTGTACTGAACTAAGTATCTCTAGACATAGGATAGAGAAAGTGAAATCTGTATGCAAACGAATATGGGTAGAAAATCCCCAGGATGAGGAAATTAGACAGAAGTACATGGATGTGATTAGTGAGAAGTTTCAAACAGTAGACAGTACACAGGTTCAAGATATAGAAAGAGAATGGGTGGCATACATGGATGGTGTAGTAGAAACAGCAAGGGAATGCCTAGAAACAACTGTGTGTAAAGATAGGCAAAAGCGAACATTTTGGTGGAATGATGAAGTGAGAGCAGCTTGTAAATGTAAAAAGAAGGCTTACCAGAAATGGCTCCAAACAAGGGTTGATGCAGACAGGGAATTGTACATAGATGAAAGAAACAGAACGAAACAAATAGCCTAGTTGTTGAATCCATTAGAAGTCGTGGGAAGTTTTAGGTAATAATCTGGAAAGGCTAGGTCAAGCAGCAGGGTAACCTTTCTGGACAGTAATAAAGAATCTTCGGAAGGGAGGGAAAAAGGAAATGAACAGCCTTTTAGGTAATTCAGGTGAACTCATAATAGATCCCAGGGAATCACAGGAGAGGTGGAGGGAATATTTTGAACATCTTCTCAGCGTAAAAGGAAATCTTCCTGGTGGTGTTGCAAACAGCCAAGTTCATGGAGAGGAGGAAAATGATGTTGGTGAAATTACGCTTGAGGAAGTGGAAAGGATGGTAAATAAACTCCATTGTCATAAAGCAGCAGAAATAGATGAAATTAGACCTCAAATGGTGAAGTGTAGTGGGAAGGCAGGGATGAAATGGCTTTGTAGATTAGTAAGATTAGCATGGAGTGTTGGTAAGGTACCTTCAGATTGGACAAAAGCAGTAATTGCATCTATGTATAAGCAAGAGAACAGGAAGGATTACAACAACTATCGAGGTATCTCATTGATCAGTATACCAGGCAAAGTATTCACTGGCATCATGAAAAGGAGGGTGCGATCAGTGGTTGAGAAGAAGTTGGATGAAAACCAGTGTGGTTTCAGTCCACAGAGGGGCTGTCAGGATCAGATTTTCAATATGCCCCAGGTAATTGAAAAATGTTACAAGAAGATTAGACAGCTGTGCGTATGTTTTGTAGATCTAGAGAAAGCATATGATAGGGTACCGAGGGAAAAGATGTTTACCATACTGGGGGACTATGGAATTAAAGGTAGATTGTTAAAATCAGTCAAAGGCATTTATGTTGACAATTGGGCTTCAGTGAGAATGGATGGTAGAATGAGTTCTTGGTTCAGGGTACTTACAGGGGTTAGACAAGGCTGTAATCTTTCACCTTTGCTGTTCGTAGTTTACATGGATCATCTGCTGAAAGGTATAAAGTGGCAGGGAGGGATTCAGTTAGGTGGAAATGTAGTAAGCAGCCTGGCCTATGCCGATGACTTGGTCTTAATTGCAGATTGTGCCGAAAGCCTGCAGTCTAATGTCATGGAACTTGAAAATAGGTGGAATGAGTATGGTATGAAAATTAGTCTTTCGAAAACTAAATTGATGTCAGTAGGTAAGAAATTCGACAGAATTGAATGTCAGATTGGTGATACATAGCTGGAACAGGTAGATAATTTCAAGTATTTAGGTTGTGTGTTCTCCCAGGATGGTAATATAGTAAGTGAGATTGAATCAAGGTGTAGTAAAGCTAATGCAGTGAGTTCGCAGTTGCGATCAACAGTATTCTGTAAGAAGGAAGTCAGTTCCCAGATGAAACTATCTTTACATCAGTCTGTTTTCAGACCAACATTGCTTTATAGGAGCGAAAGCTGGGTGGACCCAGGATACCTTATTCATAAGTTAGAAGTTACAGACATGAAAGTAGCGAGAATGATTGTTGGTACAAACAGGTGGGAACAATGGCAGGAGGGCACTAGGAATGGGGAGATAAAAGCTAAGTTAGGAATGAACTCGTTGGATGAAGCTGTACGCATAAACCGGCTTCGGTGTTGGGGTCATGTGAGGCGCATGGAGGAGAATAGGTTACCTAGGAGAATAATGGACTCTGTTATGGAGGGTAAGAGAAGTAGAGGAAGATAAGATAAGAGGTTTAGAACTAAATGAGGCCACAGTACTAGTTGCAAAGAGAGGATTGTGGTGACAGAGGCTTGCAGACTGAACGCTGAATTGCATAGTGGTCTATAATGATAATGTATGTATGTCATCATCATCATCTAGGTAGTCTGCCTTATGGCAGGTCTTGTCATGGGATGAACCTCTTCCACTGTTGCCTGTCCTGCGCCAAGTTTTTCATGTCCGAATATTTGTTTCCTTGGATATTGTCCAACATTTGATATTTTTTCCTTCCTCTTCCTCGTTTGCCTTTCACCATTCCTTCTATTCCTTCTTTCAGTAAACAGTCCCTCCTCAAACAATGTCCGATCCAGTTCATTTTTCTCCTTCTAATGATTTGTAACATACTTCGTTCTTCTCCAACTCTTCGTAATACCTCCTCATTCCTTACCCGGTCTTCCCATTTCACTTGTTCTATTCTCCTCTATACCCACATCTGTAGTGCCTCCAATCTGCTCTCATCTTTCTTTCTCAATGTTCAAGTCTCTGCGCCATACAGCGCTATGTTCCAAATGTAACACTTAGCAAGTCTTTTCCTCAAATCTTTGTTTAGTGGTCCACAAAGTAATTTTGATTTTTTCTTAAAGCCTTCTTTTGCTATGGCAATTCTTTTCTTAATTTCTGTCGTGCAATACATATCATCTCTGATCATACTTCCCAAATACTTGAAGTTACTGACTTGCTGTATTTCTTCTCCCCTTATACTAATATGATAACTTCTACATTTTCCTCCAATTATCATACTTTTGGTCTTCTTTTTATTAATTCTCATTCCATATTCTTCTAGTTTCATGTTGAGTTCATCTAACATTTGTATCATTTCACGTTTGCTTTGTCCCATCACAACCATATCATCTGCAAATCTTATACATTCTACTCTCCTACCTCCAACACAAACTCCACTTTTTCCATTAAAACTTTCATTGATTATTTCTTCGAGATAGATGTTGAACAGTGTCGGTGATAAAGAGCAGCCCTGTCTTACACCTCTTCCTAATTCAATTTCTTCGCTCAACTCATCTCCTATTCTCACTCTTGCTCTCTGGTTTAAATACAAATTCTTTATTAGCCTTCTGTCCCTCCAATCAACTCCATGTTTCTTCAAGATTGTCATCAATTTGTCCCATCTGACACAGTCAAAAGCCTTCTCAAGGTCAATAAATACAGCATAAACCTTCCTGTTTTTCTCTATGTACCTCTCTCCTATCACCCTCAGAAGTCCAGTGGCGTCTCTTGTTCCAACTCCTCTCCTGAAACCAAACTGTTCTTCACCTATAAAGTTATTCAGCTTTCCATATATCCTTCTGTTGAGCATCCGCAGTAAGACTTTGACTGTTTGTGAAATTAGACTCAATGTCCTATATTCTTCACATTTTTTGCTGTTCTTTTTCTTTTCCATAGGGATTAAGATGATTTCACTAAAGTCCTTTGGCCATTTTCCTGTCATGTATATTTGATTACATAATCCAATCAACTCCTTTCTTCCGTCGTTATTTAACGCTTTTAACGGTTCAACAGGAATCTCATCTATTCACATTGCTTTTCTATTTTTCATCTCGTTCAGTGATGCTTCGATCTCTTTTCTCAGTATGGTTTCCCCTATATCATCCCCTTTAACCATATCTTCCTCTTCTAATTCCAGTTCTTCTTCATTTGGTCAATTGTCCCGATCATATAGCCATTCTATGTATTCTTCCCATCTTTTCATTATTTCTTGGGGTTCATATATCATTGTGCCATCTGTAGCCTCTATTTCCTTATTGCTGTTGTTCCTTCTCTTTTCTCTGAATACTATATTTGTTGCTTCTTTGTACATCAAGTCATATTTCCCTTCTTTCTCCAGTTGCTCTATCTCATCACACTTTTCTGTCCAACCATTTCTTCTTTGCTTTTTCTGTTTCTCTTCTTAATTCATTATTTAACTTCCTGTAGTTATGCTTTCCTTCTTCTGTATTTACTGTTTTCCATTTCCTGCATTCCTCCACTTTACTTATCATTTTTGATGTCATCCATTCCTTCTTTGTCCTTTTCCTCTCCTTGACTCCAAGCATTTTCTTAGCTGCTTTTATCCCATTTTTAAAAGTTTCCCATCTCCTTTCTACATTTTCTGTTTCATTTCCTAATGTATTATTGTTACAATACTCATCCTCTAGTTCTCCACACGTGCTTGTCTTTGTCTTTCAGTTTCTCAATATTAATTTCTTCTCTCTTCTTTCTTTCCATACTATTTTCAATTTAATTAGTACCTCTTCTACAACTAATATATGGTCAGAATAAATGTCTGCTCGTGGCTAGCATTTAGCATTCTTTAGGCAGTTTCTGTACCGTTGTTGTATCATTATATAATCAGTTTGATATTTCTTGTCATATAATCGAGATATCCAAGTATACCTTCTCTTTTTGTGGTTGTCAAACAAAGTGTTTCCAACCACCATGCAATTTTCATTACAGAATTCAATCAACCTTTCTCCCCTCTCATTTCTGTCTTCCAATCCAAATTTACCAATGGTCTTACCATCTGATCCTTCACCAACAACCGCATTCCAATCACCCTTTACAACAATACATGCATTTGTTTCCTCTTTCTCAATGAGTTGATCTATCTTCTCATAACACTCTTCTACCTCTTCATCAGAATGATTACAGGTTGGCATATAAGCTTGAATGATCACTAAGTCTTTTCTTTTCCCTTTCAGTCTTATCATCATAATCCTTCCATTAATATCATCACTTTGTTCTTCAGTCGTTTTCCAATCAGTATTTCAACTCCATACAATCCATTTTTTATCTTCACCCGAATAGTACATTTGGAAGTCACCGCTTTCTAGTTCTCCACATCCACCCCATCTCACTTCACACATTCCAAGTACATCCAAATTATTCCTCTTCATCTCATATTTAGCATTTTCTAATTTTCCTTCCTGTAAAAGGGTTAGAACATTCCACGTCCCTATCCGAATAATTCTTCTTTCTTCTTCTCCTTCCTTCCATATTTCAAAAGCCTTGTTGTATGTAGATACAATAATGACACTAATCACACACTGATAAGTACTACTTCATCAGCACTAATACAAATCTGTTTTTGCTTAAAACTTTCTCACAGTGCACAGTAGTAGAGTACATACACTTATTTAATACACATTACATGTTTTTTAAGAAATAACATCAATACTGATACTGTACAGTAATGTCCTTTACTTTTTCCAGTAATCCAGAATTGTACACTGGACACAACTATACTTGGTAGCGAGGTTCTCAATTAAATAATGGAAAATAATGTTGAACAATTCTGCATCATCTTTCACTAGCAAAATAGACTGACTGTCCTTTATGGCTTATATGACATTTTGCTTGGACTTCACATTACATAAACCATATTCCCCATCGTCTTCATTCTTGTCGTCACCGCCAGCCATTTCTGTTTCCTTTTCTTCGATGTTTCAACTTCTAGATCAATGGCCATGTAATCTTCTGCATTGACATTACCACACTTACACTGTTTGAGAGTTTATTATAGCAAATCAGTATTTTCGTTTATTATGGTCCCTTTGTCAGGGTGCGAGACAAACTTGGCTTTGTGAAAGCATTAACGTACCATATTTGGTGACACTCCTTTCGCTGCTTCTGCGATACGAATTACAGCATCAAGCACAGAGACAGACATTTCCTGGCCGAATGCTATCTCGGCCATCTTTGGTCTATTCAGAATACACATGAACTGAAATGGGTTAGGAAGGAAATATACATACTTTTACTGCATGGTAGGAAAATTTCCTTCTGTTTCCACATCAGACAGGTCCTGCTGAATACAGGTAAACTTAAATGAATATTAAACCTTAATTCACGGGATTGGGAAAATTTTCCAATGTGGGCAGTTTTCCAATTCATAAAGGTTCCACTAAAGGCAGGTTTTACTGTGTAGAAACAGGGTAACATTGAGAGGAACACGCGATAGGAAAAACATATGACAGATCAGTGTGGGAAGAGGGAGAAATAGAAAGAAAAAAGGACAGAGACAATCTTTACACCTTCACGTACTGCCATCGTCAAATAGATTGGCTCTCTCATAATCAGTCTTAGTTCTTCTACATCCATTTCTTCTCTGCCCATGATAAGCTCATTTCTGTTTCCCAGCCTCATCAGGAGAGTAGACCTCAACACTCATAAAGGGGCAATCTTGACTTATCTCCACAAGTATCTAGGGCCATGCTGTTTGCAGTGGGTCCTACAACAGTTGGATGTATGGCAGAGGAGACAGTCGGCGAACATAACTATCTGGTTGGTCCCACAAATGTTCACTCGGATTGATATCGGGGCTGTTTGAGGGCCAGAGAAGAACTCTTGAAGTCTTGATTGTTCAGGGCACATTATCATGCTGGAAGATCCCATCCTCCCAGGGAAAGACAGTCATCCTGTATGAATGGATGTGATTGCCAAGGATGGATTTATATCTAAATTGATCATGAGTACCTTCCACAGGGATGGTAGGATGTAGATAATACTGTGAGATTATTCCTCAGACCATAACACTGCCCCCACCACCTTGTGTTCGTCCAGCAGTGGCTGCAGAATGTTGCTTCTCTCACATTTCTCACCGGACACGCTGATGTCCATCCGTTCTATGCAGCTAAAAACATGACTCATAGGAGGAAGCTACCTATCGCCAACCTTCAGCGGTCCTGTTGTTATACTGTCAAGCAAATTCTGGTTGTTTTTGTCGATGCACCTGTGTTAGCATGGATGCAGTCACCCTTTTGCAGAAGGATTTGCTGAACTGTTGCAGTAGAAACGTGTCCGGATGACCCATGGTTCATTTGGATGGTGAGCTGTTCCACTTTAGCCTGTCAGTTGGCCTTCGCGCACTGTCATAGTTGATGTTCACCTTGGACAAAAATGGTGTGTGGAATTATGCATTATCCATTATGGTTATTTCCAGTGGTGCCATTTGTCCACTCACGATACACCTTTACCAAAGATGTACGTGAACAGTTCACAAACATCACTGTTTATAAAATGCTGCCCCTCTTGGCCAAAATCCACTGATCATCCCTTTTTGCTACTTGGTTAAATCGTCTTGGTAACCCATGACAGCAGAAAGTGCAATGTGTACAGCAAGCGTATCGGTTGCATTCATTATATACCTGTTTCACCAGCTCACGTTATGGGGCATACGTCATGGGGTACGCTTCAGATGGTACTTATAGCATGCAGCCATAATAATGTGATTACATGTGATGAATTTCGTCTTGGTTCAAGCCCCACTGCCGACAGCCCTGAAGATGGTTTTCCGTGGTTTCCCATTTTCACACCAGGCAAATGCTGGGGCTTTATCATAATTAAGGTCATGGCTGCTTTGCAAAACAAATAATAATTCATCTTTGGCTCTGTATTGACTTTAATATAGTTAAAAATTAAAAAATATAGTTTAAATTAAAAATAGAGTTAAAAAATCTTATCAAGAATTTTCATATATTTGTCCACCTATTCCATACAATAAATTGTGTTAAATATGTAGAAAAATTGTCTTCTACATTCAGTTCCTGTTACGTGTTCCTTTCCTTTTTATGCATGATTCGACCTGTGATTATGATTATTCCATAGATTTGATGCTATTTTCATTGTTAGCTATCTGTAATCTTTCAGTTCTATTCATTCGTTTTCTTCCTCTTCCATATTATTGTATCGTGTGAGTTAAATATCTGTTAATCCTTTGTCTTGTATTCTTATTTTCTTAAGTTACCTCATTGTTACATAGTTTGCTAACCTGTAGGCTTTTCTATTGCAGGAAGGAGAATGAAACAGCACAACCATTGTATCATCTGGCTGGCAAGCATGTTCCTGCAGAAAGTGAGTATGAACATTTTTAATGGAGCAACTGAGCGATCCTACCTTAAGGGCACATGGCCACTTGCCTCTCCAGCAAAGTTCGTTATTGCTGTGGAAAAAATATAGCATGTCACCTGTTTCAAGTAGTTCCTTGTTTTTCTAAATTGGTGCCAAGTTTCATTTGATTTAGTGATTTGTACGTCTTGCCAACTTTGTAACATAGCCATAGATACACAAAGCGATATGGACTTGCTGATGCATTCCTTAACATCATCCCATACATTTAATTGAGGGACGTGACAGGGTGTGTATGACAAATTCCCTTCATCTCAGGCACAGTAATTCTATGGCTTCTCACTGGAGTGCTGTCACACCTTATAAAGTGCTTATAGTTACTGCTGCAGTCACTAGATGGTGATAAGCTTTCTTGCTGTACCTCTGTCAGTTCTACCCAGTACGGTATACTCACCAGCACAAAAAAAGTAACAATAAATGCTGAAGAAATCATGTGTAATTATCTATTTAATCAAAGTGCAAAATATTTTTAGACGGGTAAAATTGTTGGCTTTGTTTTGTGAGCAAACAATGAAGTGTGGATTGTGTATTGGACTAACTTTAATTTGTTTCTGTCATTATTATAATCAGTTGTTTGGAGTAAACATGTCGCTAAGTCCTGAAGACGCTGCAAAAGCTGTTGCTTTGGTGAAAGATTGTTGCAGCATGCATTACATTGCAAAAGTGATGAGAACTACACCTTCTACAATTTCTAGAACTGTAAAAAGGTACAGGGGAACTGGAGGCTATTCAAGGAGACCTGGATCAGGTCCATGAAGAGCAACATCGACAGAGACTGTTAGTTTTTATGGCTTCAAGTTCTCCGCAACTGCCACACCGCCGCTGTTGAAGCACGAAATCTACACCACACCTTATAAAGCGTTTATAGTTACTGCTACAGTCACTAGATGGTAATAAGCTTTCTTGCTGTACCACTGTCATAATTCAATACGGTATACTCACCAGTACAAAAAAAGCAACACGTAATAAATGCTGAAGAAATCATGTGTAATGTCCAATGTATGTCCAACAGTTTGTAGATTCATGTTATGGTTTGGCGTTCTTGAAGCCCCAAGTTGAATCTTATTTGAATATCTATGGGACCAGGTAGAGAGTCTGTCAGCACTATCCAGACACCCTACAGGACATATGGGAGGCCCTTCTAGAAGACCAGAAGATGATTCCTCAAGAGGATATTGCAGTGATAATCAGAAGCATGCCTAAAAGGTTGGATGTTATGATTGGTGCAAGAACAGGTAATACAGTATATGCTTCTGAGGATGAGAAAATAACTCTATGAAGTGTAAATCCATATGTGTTACTTATGTATTTCTCACTTAACACATTGGTGATGAGCCCCGAGAATTCTCGTAGTTTCTTGGCCGACCGTATGTGATGGGCTACGAGAAT
Source organism: Anabrus simplex (assembly GCF_040414725.1). NCBI lineage: Eukaryota > Metazoa > Arthropoda > Insecta > Orthoptera > Tettigoniidae > Anabrus > Anabrus simplex. The sequence goes on along the minus strand of NC_090275.1, from coordinate 70,645,284 downwards.
TCTCGTTTTTATGGACCTTGTGTTTCTGTGATCGCTGCTACAATCTGGTGGCAAAATTATACGTTTTAAACAATGTAGTCATGGAATAAATAGTATAAGGCAGCTATTGCTCATCTTTTCTTTAAACCTTCATCTAGTTAACAAAATAATATTGGAAATGTTGAGCTATTCTTGGGGCTTCAGGGCAGCTGTTAACATGACGCGGTGCATGCAGTTGCTAACAGATATGGATATTTGTGATGAATTATGTGCAGAGCAGTTATCAGATGTACTTAGAGACAGTGAATTAGATATTTCTAATTATGTGAGTGATTCTTACAATGATTTTGGTCTTTCTTTGTCACATTGTAGGCAACCATCTCATGTTTTGGAATACCGGTACGGCAGTGACTCACTTGTCAGATATACACTAGTCGAGTATAGATAGTGCTTGTAGTAGGTATAGATACAGTTGGGGGCTTTTCAAAAGATAATCTAGTTCATAATATAAAAGTTTGAGCTCATTATCTAGAATATGTTTCGTGTTACATTAGTTTCAGTGCAGCAATGTAGTTTTGTTCTTGCACACTTGAACTATCTGGTCAACAGGCGGTATCAGCCTCTGTTCTGACTCGGTCACCAATGTGTTAATTTGATCAAATTGTTTATAAGAAGTTGTTCTTTTTCGTTTTCCAGACACCTAAAGGAATTCATACCATAATATTTTATTATAAAATAGATTAATGTTACAAGAGTGACTGGAATTGAACCCTTTCAAGGTCAGGTTTTCTAAACGCTCACATACCGCATAATTTAGGTTTTTACAGGCACATAAATTAATCACTCTATAAATAGCAAAACACACTCATTGGACATTATATTCACAAAAATGGATACAATACAGATGAATGAAATGAAAAACAACAATATCACACAATTTACCTGCTTAAAAGTTTTTTGTATGATATTCCTCAAAGCAAGGGGCTGGGCACAAACCAATATTCTTCTAACCTATGTTTGTTTACATGACCCATTAATACATATTGCTAAAAATAAATACATTTCTTCGACAGTAACATCAGTCCATTTTGACACTCGGGATGTGGGAGAAATTACCTAATTATTCTCTATGTATTGCGAGTGATACAAGTTCGTTTCTAAGACTATTTTTTCACTAAGGTATGCGTAAAAATTATTTAGAAAATGTCTAGTTCTGGAGAGTTTTCAGTCAAAGGTTCGTCCTGGATTCCGGCAAGATCAGGCTTTTAGCCTAAATCAGTAGGTAAAAATTGATTATTACCCGTTTCTTTTTCCCAGACCCGGTGATCAGTTGATACATTTCGTTTTTGCCTCTTCGCGGTTGCTGGTTATAATTCTTCATCATTGTCACTTACACCTTCATCGTCAACAGTTGAAACTTCGGGTACAATATCATCAGCACTCTCTAAATCACTTTCACACAAATCTGAACCCTCACTTTCATCATTCATTAAGATTTCAAACACTTTTTCATCACCTTTCAAAACTTCCTCATGCGTGCGAGCAGCCATGTTTATCAGATCGCATTGACTCGCAAGTGTGGTAGATATTCACATGAAAAATTTAAGTTAACAGTGCTCCCAAAGAGAATACAAATTAGCGCGAGCTTCCGTAATACAGCCGATAGATGGCAGATATAACCAATTCTTCAGTCATTGCTGAAAGTCAAAGAGAAGTGAAGACATGATGCTCGGACGTTCGACACGCAATATATTGCGCCGTAACTGCTGGGGCACTTCCCGTGAGATGCAATATATTGCGCCGTGACCCGGAAAGGGTTAAAATAAATCTCTCTGTTTTTAAGGAATTGAAGTGTTGCAATTTTTTTGCCGATAGTGTAGTTACTTGTGAAGTAGCTGTCCGGCTCCATGGCTAAATGGTTAGTAAGCTGGCCTTTGGTCACAAGGGTCCCGGGTTCGATTCCCGGGAGGTTTGGGAATTTTAACCATGATTGGTTAATTCCTCTGTCACTACTTTACTGTTACTACTTTTGAACAATTGTAATTGGAGTTGACAGAAAACTGTGGTACTATTCTCAATTATATTGTACAAGATGATCCATGTAAATCTTAACCATTTTAGTGACATAACTTCTGAACCATTAAGAGTAATATCATCTTCTTCATAATTTCATCTTCATCACGAAGCGCAGGTCGCCTACGGGAGTCCAATCAAAAGACCGGCATCTGGCGAGCCGAACTTGTCCTCGGACACTCCCGGCACTAAATGCCATACTCCATTTGATTTGATTTTTGTGAAGTAGCTAGATGGTGATATTTCTTTCTGTCTTTCGAATGTCTTCATGCCTTTGTTTTATGGGTCTGAAAGAAAATTAAGTATTCAATTTATGAAAAAAAATAACCTTGCATGCAGGTTGTTCATTTATTTAAGGGTACCTTCATTAACGGAAAAGGGAAATTTTCCTACCAGCAAGCGTAATGTCCTGCTTAGCTTCAGTTTCATGCGAGTGAGTTAAACGTGTGCATGTTGTGTCAGTATTGTAATTCATGATTTTTCTCAATTTAAGAAATTTTTTTCAGATGTCCCTTCTTAACATCAGAAGTTACTACTTGTGAACAAGTGTAAGTGTAATTTGAGTTGACAGAAAACTGTGGTACTATTCTCAGTTATATTGTACAAGATGATCCATGTAAATTAACCATTTTAGTGACATAACTTCTGAACCAATAAGCGTAAATATGTTCAATCAGTTCTCAATTTCAGAGTAACTGTGGGAGAATAAAATCAGGAAAATCAGTTTGGTTTCAGAAGTGGAAGGTCAAAAATAGAGCCCACTTTCATTATGAGACAACTAATGGAAAAGCAATGGGACTATGGGAATGATATGGTGATGACATTCATTGACATTGAAAAGGCATATGACAGTGTCCCCAGGACTAAAGTTTGGGACAGTCTGGTGCAAAAAGGAATTGGACAGGGATTAATAAAAATTATCTTGGCAATGTACAAGGAATGTTGCAGAACAAGTTGGTTCAGAATCACTAGTGGGCTGAGACAGGGAAGTGTTCTATCAGCAATCCTCTTTACAGTAGTAATGGATGACATCATGAGAACAGCAAAAGCAACATATGGAGGAAGAGAAATGAACATCATGTTATTTGCAGATGATACTGTGATTTGGAGAAAACATGAAGGTTCAAAACAGTTGGATGTGGTGAATGGGAAGATCGAAGTATGTTGATTGAAAATAAGTGTAGAAAAGAGTAAAACTTTTGTTATGACTAGAGGGGAGAAAGACGGGAAAGGTCAGATTAGACTTGCAGACAAGCCCCTGGAAGTAGTGGAGACATTCAAATACCTGGGGAGTGACTTAATGGAGAATGCTCGACTGGGTGCTGAGATTAGTAAGAGGATTCAAGCTGGAAGCTGTTTCTATCATAGTTTAAGAAACATGTTATGGGACAAAGATGTGCCAATGGAAGCAAAGGAAACTATGTACAAGATGTATTATGTACCCATAACTTACAGAGCAGAAACTTGGACAGTGACAAAGAGGGATGAGAGTCTTAATACAGGCAGCCGAAATGTTCTTGAATGGTATGATACAGAAGAGTAGAAGAGACAAAATAAGGAATGAGAAAATCTGGGAAGAAATTGGAGTGGGAAAAAAAAAGATAGAATAGAGAAGAGCCGACTAAGATGGTTTGGGCAAATAAAGTGAATGAGTGACGAAAGAATGCCAAATAAGGTGATGGAAATGCAAATGCAAGGAAGGAGAGGCCGTGGACGACCACGATTGAGATGGACACAATCCAACGCAGTATTATAGAAAGAAACCTGGACTGGGACACAGTGTTGGAGGAGGAGTGGTGGAAAGACCGAAGAAGGTGGAGAGGAACCATATTTGCCCCTATCCGGCGACAGCTGGATAAAGGGAAATGATGATGATGATGAAAAATTGAAAATGTCTTCCACCTATATGCAAACACAACTGAACTTGTTTATGACATTCTTTGAGGTGTATCCTCATCAGTGTCATCGATTTCATTCCTGAAGGTCTCCTGGTGTTCAGAAAGTGTCTGTTCTTGTACTCTGTTTTTAATGTATCTCCATAAGACGAAGAGATTGAATCAGGTGATATTGGGGAGGCACTTTTTTTTTAGATTAGTTTGCCACTGAACACCTATCATGAGTAAGTATGATGTTTAACCACTTGCAAAAACAATTCCCAAGGGCAAAGGTGGCTGGGCTTAGAATTAACCACCTTCTCCCTCAGTATTGAAGTTATGGATATTGAAAACCACTCCTCCAGGAGATTTCATGGCTTGTATGGAGATACATAGTACTCTCCATTCAAAGCAGTTCTTGAAAAATGTATTAGTGCATCAACGTTTTGCATCCCTAAAATCTCCCCTTCATCAATGTTTGATAGTGTTCCCTTTCTCCATGATATTTTCAGACTTCAACTACCATGCCTATCCTACTAACCCCTCTTCTGTGAAATGGCTAATAGTACTCTTAGCACAGTTTCTGATAAATAAGTCTCATTCACTTTTGGAGGATCTTTTACAATTCAGGAAACCGTGTATACAGTACAACCTCATTAATTCAAAGTCGTTGGGGTGCAAAAATCGGACTTCGAATTAACCGCCAACACGCACATTTGGAAATGCCAACCCTTGCGGCCTCACATTATATTCTGAGACCCGTTACTGCATGCATTCACAGTTTAAAGCTTTCAAATGTCATGGAAAAAACTATTTCCAAAATGTATCCAACAAGGTGCATTTACAGTATTCAAGCACTTGGATAACTCACCGACAAACATAACCTCACGCAATGAAACCAAAAGAAAACATGATTCAAAGACGAGGAGAAATCTATACTGACTTCCCTGTGCAGGTGCTTTATTCATTGGATTACTGTACTGTATGCATTTTAGATACCTTGTGCTTGCACAGAATGTACCCGATGCTCTTAAAACATCGCGGCTTATCAAACTTTCCTATGACGAGGGGAGAAAGTCTCTCCCTTCCGTCCACAATACAACAAAAGTACTGCAGTGACTATACTTGTACGATTTCCTGCCATGGCACTTCTAAGACCCATGAATGCATGCAATCACCTTCATTCTCAGTTTAAACTTTTCAAATGCCATGGAAAACACTATTTCAGAAATTTATCCAACAAGGTGCATTTACATTATTCAAATAATGCTCTTGTATAAAACAATGACAAACATAACCTCACTCAACAAACGGAAGAAAAACACGATTCAAAGACGAGGAAAAATTATGCTCGGTCCCCTGTGCAAATGCTTTATCTTTTGGATTGCTGTACTGTCTGCATTTTTAGATGCCTTAAACTGGCATGGAAAGTGCCCAACGCCCTAAAACATCGTGGCTTTTCGAACTTTCCTATGGCAGGGGAAGGAAGTCTCTCGCTTCCGTTTGCAGTGTGCACTGCATAGCAACATAGTACATTTGCTGGCTGGCAATTCTCTCCTTTAAAGCCATAAGTCCGTTTGGCCTCAGCATTTAAAAAAATAAAACAAACAAACAATGCAGTTTCATCGGCATTGACAATATTGTTTGGTATGTACGAATTGATTATAGGCTATAAGCCACGCTTTTTCGCCAACTGTCTGCATTGCCAGTGTTCACGGATTCTACCTCTCCTTTCATGACGCGGAGAAATTTTGAATTTAAATTACTCTGTAATCAAAATGTAAAGGCAGTTTCAAATTAAAAGTCTGAATTTCGGTAACATTATTCTTCGACGTACGAATTATCCATATTTCGATTAAACGATTTAAATAACATGCAAAACCGTACCTCATGTTTGCGGGAACGAGAGCTGCTTCGAGTTAGGCGAGATTTTGAATTAACCAATTTCGAATTATCGAGGTTCTACTGTATTTTGATTATCATTACAGATTTATTCTCTCATGGAAATTCACTCAGGAAATGTTTTACAAACAGTTCTTTTTGTTGTTTCAGACATTAATCCCTTGGCTCCTCCCCCAGAGATGAAGGGTCCTATCAAATTACTAGATGAATCATTCCAGTTTGTGGATGGTGCTCTGGAGTATCTACTAGAACAGAGCGACTTCCTTGTTGTTGGTATCCTTGGTCTGCAGGGGGCTGGAAAGTCAACAGTCCTCAACTTGGTGGCGGAAGGCTCAGTGGAGAAATGTGCTAGGTATGTTAAATTCTTAAATAATTTCTCCAATCGTACACTTGTATTCTTGCAAAGTTCTTTCAAATCACAGACGGGTTGTTTGGGAATTTTTGTTTCTTTTCTCATCAATATGTGGAGGAATCTATGGTAATTAACAGGAACTAGAAAAATTAACATCTATTTTTATGAAAATTAGCATACATTTTCTGAAAATTAGGTTTTTTTAATGGGATAAAACACGCCCACAGTCAACATTGTTTGTTAGGGTCCACAACAAATCAAAATGCTCAAATATGGAAGAAAAATAGTTTTGTTACATGTTTTTCACTGTTAACATGTTTTAGAATACTGTTCTTTACCCACGTACCTTTGCACTTACAAAATTTGTGAAACACTGTCAATGAATCTGTGGCATCTAAACCTTCATTTGAATATTGCCGAGCCCTCTCGCAGGCATTTATAGCCGTGTGTCCCATAACCTCAAAATTTTTCAGTCCCTAGTAATTAGCATGTCCTTAGCGAATATACCTGGTTAGTACATGTATGTTATTGAGTTCTGGCTCTATCCTTTTAAATTGTATTTAAAAGAATTAGATTTCATGATTATCTCCCTTTTGAATTCACCAGACTGAGTGGCTCAGACATTAGGAGCACTGACCTTCTGAGCTCAAGTTACCAGATTCAATCTCAGCTCAGTCCGGTGGTATTTGAAGGCGCCCAACCACTCCAGCCTCATGTTAGTTGATTTACTGGCACATAAAGGAACTTGGTGTCTCTGAAAACCATAAAAGTAGCTTGTGGAACAAAAATTCAGTAACATCATTGTTTAGTGTGTTCACAGTTCTTCCTACTGAAATTTTAAATTCATGTTACTAGTCCCAGACTGAGCATACTGCATCTGTATTTACTTCTAGCTGCTGTACTCATAATTGACATGTTAGTTTTTGTACAATTGTAAACTGTGTGTTTTCATAATTCCTTCTGCAGTGTGCGTCGTTACTGGGCGAGTTGGCCGTGCGGTTAGGAGCGCGCAGCTGTGAGTTCGCATCCGGGAGATAGTGGGTTCGAACCTCTTTGTCGGCAGCCCTGAAGGTGGTTTTCCATGGTTTCCCATTTTCACACCAGGCCTTAATTAAGGCCACGGCCGCTTCCTTCCCATTCCTAGGCCTTTTCCGTCCCATCGTCGCCATAAGACCTATCTGTGTCGGTGCATCGTAAAACAAATAGCAAAAAAAGTGTGCGTTGTAGAAGTTTACTACAGCATGTTGTAATTTAAAGATAAAAATTTCATTGTTCCGTATTGAAAGTATTAACGTTAAAAATTAAATAATTGAAAAAGAGGTTCAACCTATTCAATACATAAAAGAAAGAAATGTAGTGATTACATTCTTATTTAATAGTAACTATAAATGGGACCGGTTTCGACCCTAGTCCAGGTCATCGTCAGCCATAAAAACATGTAAAACAATGCATATGAAAAAGAAAAAGATTAAGTGAATTCTGGATCGGTATAAGATGAAACATAAATTAACGATGGGGGTAGAAATTGTGAGTCGCTTAGAAGAAAACAGTACGTAATATTAAGAATGGTAGTATGGCACACGCAATGATAGGCGAAGTCTCACAATGTTTATGAATATTGGAGAACGGTCAAATGGGTCAGTTTCCACACTCTGTCAGGCACAAAGTCACAACACTATCAAATAATATATGAAGATCATAATTAACTTGAAGTCGCAGACGAATAGATTTGTAGAAGCAAACTGCAAGCTCCCGGTGATCAGCGCGGCACATTCAAGGTCATGCGCTGCGGTCTCAAACGCCAAAGTAAAATGGAGAATATCCTGAAGGTCCAGTATTTGTCTCGGTAGCGGGAAGTTAAGTACGTATATATAGAAATATACAACGCAAATCAGTATAATTGAATGAGTACTTCTGCTCCTGCTAAGTTCTTGGAAAACAGTTGACTTGAAAAAACAATTGTAAAGAGAAAAAAATATAGTAAAAAGCGCAATATCGGAAAACAAATGAAAACTTATATGCACAGTGCGCTATTTTTTAAATTGAAAAAATTTTAGGTCATGATTGAAGTAGTCGAAGTTGGCGCAAGACAAGAGTTAAAATTTGAAAGAGGAGAACCGAAATGAAGGTAGATTTTTTTTTTTTTTTAAATAGAGAAGGTAGAATAAATTAACTACCCCTCCTTCATTTCCCTATCTTATCCTTCCTCAATACCATCTAACTTCAATTTCTTTTATTCTTTCTCTTATTTCACTATCACTCTTCCTCTGTTAATTTATTCTACCTTCTCTATTAAAAAAAAAAAAAAAAATCGACCTTCATTTCGGTTCTCCTCTTTCAAATTTTAACTCTTGTCTTGCGCCAACTTCGACTACTTCAATCATGACCTAAAATTTTTTCAATTTAAAAAATAGCGCACTGTGCATATAAGTTTTCATTTGTTTTCCGATATTGCGCTTTTTACTATATTTTTTTCTCTTTACAATTGTTTTTTCAAGTCAACTGTTTTCCAAGAACTTAGCAGGAGCAGAAGTACTCATTCAATTATACTGATTTGCGTTGTATATTTCTATGTATACGTACTTAACTTCCCGCTACCGAGACAAATACTGGACCTTCAGGATATTCTCCATTCTACTTTGGCGTTCGAGACCGCAGCGCATGACCTTGAATGTGCCGCGCTGATCACCGGGAGCTTGCAGTTTGCTTCTACAAATCTATTCGTCTGCGACTTCAAGTTAATTATGATCTTCATATATTATTTGATAGTGTTGTGACTTTGTGCCTGACAGAGTGTGGAAACTGACCCATTTGACCGTTCTCCAATATTCATAAACATTGTGAGACTTCGCCTATCATTGCGTGTGCCATACTACCATTCTTAATATTACGTACTGTTTTCTTCTAAGTGACTCACAATTTCTACCCCCATCGTTAATTTATGTTTCATCTTATACCGATCCAGAATTCACTTAATCTTTTTCTTTTTCATATGCATTGTTTTACATGTTTTTATGGCTGACGATGACCTGGACTAGGGTCGAAACCGGTCCCATTTATAGTTACTATTAAATAAGAATGTAATCACTACATTTCTTTCTTTTATGTATTGAATAGGTTGAACCTCTTTTTCAGTTATTTAATTTTTAACGTTTAGCAAGTTGTAATGACGTTGTTTTCATGCCCCTTGAAAAAATATATTTTAAACTGTGTAATATCCTTTGGTTACAATGAGAAGAACCCTTTTACTGATTCATCTGTTATTACGAGTGGTTTAGAGTGCATTATTTTTTCCATCCTCAATATTTATGCACTCTGGTAATTATGTTGAATGTGATCCATCATCTTCGGTATCCATTTCTCACTGCGTGCACCAGCGAGCTCTCTCATCGTTCTCATCGTCATTCGAAGGCGCTGTCAGAGTTGATTAGTACTACCACGGCCATTTTGATATAGAAGCTTGCTACCAAGAGCTTTGCTGTCACACAGATTTCTATACTACTGATACCATACTTTAAAAAATATATATAATGGTTAGGTTCTGGAAGGTGTCAGTGATGATTTTTTTTATTAGGAAGAGGAGTTCGGGTTTGGAACCTTTCACCAAGGGAGATGTTTGATAAATTTCCAAACTTTTTGAAATTATTTAAAAGACTAGGTAAACACCTGATAGGAAATCTGCCACTTGTGCATTTGCCCTAAATATAAATAACTGATGATTGATTGATTGATTGATTGATTGATTGATTGATTGATTGATTGATTGATTGATTGATTGATTGATTGATTGATTGATTGATTGATTGATTGATTTAGCTCATCACCCCTAAAAAAGTGATTCTTGTATTCTAGATGTTTGATAAGGAGTCTTTGTTCCAGAGCTCCGCTATTCAAGCCTCAAGGTCCTGAACAGTTGGAGCTTGGCAGTCACTGCACTTCTGGTGTAGACTTGCTTGTTACTCCTAACAGAGTGATCTTGCTGGATACACAGCCCATGTTGTCAGCATCTGTCATGGACCGCCTCGTACAACTGGAGAGCAGTAAGAAGTTTGTTGCTCCCGAGTTTACCTCCACAGAGAATGCTCTGGAGATCCAGTCTTTACAACTTGCAGCATTCCTCTTGTCTGTATGTCACGTGGTCATTGTTGTGCAAGACTGGTTCTTTGATCCGAATATTCTCAGGTATGTGCTTCTGCTTATCAATCATTTCATCTCTTCATTTTAACTGCCCGTTGATATTTAATTTCATCCTGTCTATAAATTTTAATGTATGTCCTCTCTTACCAATTCATGTTTCTTCCCTTAACACGTGACAGACTGTCACCTTTCACTTAACCCAGGTGCAGAACTGAATCACACAGCAACTCTTGGTTTATGCAAGCCCTAAGATCTCTGAATGAAATTAGCAGGATGGTGGAAGTATTCCACTCATCAGCTAGTGAAATTCATAGCTTCTTTTATCTGTCGGTCATTTCAAATGTATAAACACTTTTCTGTTTTCATGTTGTCTTCTTCCTTTTTTAAAAAATATGTGTATATTGTATATTGTTTAATTACAGTAGAGCCCCTATTATTACATTTTTTAGGGACCTGATTTTTTTAAAACCTTAAATGGGGGTTTACCTTAAATCGAGGTTTCAGTAAAAAGCACACCTTTTCCAGAGATTTTGCCTTATTAACATAAATTGTACCATCATAATTATTTACACAGTGACACCAATAAAACAAGGAGATATCTACCCTACACACTGTACTGTAGTCCGACTCGTTGGCTGAACGGTCAGCGTACTGGCCTTCGGATCAGAGGGTCCCGGGTTTGATTCCCGGCCGGGTCGGGGATTTTAACCTTAATTGGTTAATTCCAATGGCACGGGGGCTGGGTGTATGTGTTGTCTTCATCATCATGTCATCCTCATCACAACGCGCAGGTCACCTACCGGTGTCAAATAGAAAGACCTGCACCTGGCGAGCCGAACCCTTCCTGGGATATCCTGGCACTAAAAGCCATACAACATTTCATTTTCACATTTCACTGTACTGTAGTTAGGCCTACGGTTTATGCTTCATTTTGACAGATTTTTGTCGGTAAATGCAAAACTGCTTCGGTTTAAAGTTCTTATAACTTTATACATGATTTTTCCATAAAAGTTGGGAAAGATACCAAACTCGCACAAACACACATTAAAATCGGTAAGAAACAGCAATTGGTTTGTTTAAACATTTTCGTGGATGTTTTCCAAGCAGCGGCTTACTCATTAGCATGTATTTTCTAATTCCAATAGTCTAAACACGCGTATTCAGTTTCATTCTTAAAAATTGTAATAGCATCACTGTAGAGGCTTGTGGCAGAGGTCACACCATGCGTCTTGGTAGATGTATTTACCAACTGATGAGCCCAACGTAGCACACTCAGGCAAAATGCTGGCAACCAGGAATGAGTTAGCTGGAAAATTTATAATGTCCAATAACCTAAGTTTACTGCACACATATTATGAAAACATATTTCAAGCTCCACGTAGAATAATGATAACATTTTCACTATAAATTTACATGGGAACAGCCTTTCTGAAATTTAACAAGACGCGAAAGTACATAACCTAACCTCTGAAATTAGTTATGCACACTGCTGTATTTTGAGAAGGAGAAGTATCACATTCTTATTTTATTTCAGTACATAGTATTAAAATTAAGCAATTGTTCCCTTCAGCCTTTATTTCTAAGGAGTTAACAACTGTTGTCATTGCACTTATTGCGAAAACATGTTATTGCGATGTTTGTTTACACCAGTTGGAGTTGTGAGCCGTCTCACTCAAGATTGACTCTCGCATAGCGAGGAATCGATACTGAAGATGATCGCATTCAATATCAACGCTGGAGTAGAGTTTATGAATATTGATAATGGATAAAAACTAACACGCCCAAATTTGACCATAATATTGGAGGAATCAGTAAAAGGGTTCTCATTGTAACCGAAGGATATTGCACAGATCAATATAGGAATTTTTGAAGGTTATAGAACATTGTCATTAAAATGGAGGTTCTCTTCTACTACAACAGCCGCTGTCAGATGTGTATCGTAGTCCAACACCTCACTGTAGCTCTAAGTGCCCCAGTATCCAGTATTCGGGAGATAGTAGGTTCGAATCCCACTGTCGGCAGCCCTGAAAATGGTTTTCCGTGGTTTCCCATTTTCACACCAGGCAAATGCTGGGGCTGTACCTTAATTAAGGCCACGGCTGCTTCCTTCCCACTCCTAGCCCTTTCCTGTCCCATCGTCGCCGTAAGACCTATCTGTGTCGGTGCGACGTAAAACAGCTAGCAAAAAAAAAAAAAAAAAAAAGCCCTAAGTGCGCACGCTCTAGATTCGTCTTCTGCCTTCAGTCATTCTTAGCAAACTTATGACATCTTTTTCATAGGTTTTAATGTCACATAACCAAAACAAATAGAAATAAATATTTGAGAATTGTAACATTTCCTTAAAACTAAATGTGTGTTTTGCCCATGTTGCATGACGTTAAATCGAATATAAAATTGCTTTGCTTTTATGGAATAATTTTCGGGACTGGAAATTTCTTCCATTAGATGCGGGTTTATACAAAATCGGTGTTGTTCTGCATTATTAGTAATAGTAGTTATTATTATTATTATTATTATTATTATTATTATTATTATTATTATTATTATTATTATTATTATTATTATTATTATTTGAATTTATCATCTGTAATTGGAGAAGTAATGACTCTGCTGATGATAAATAAGCAAATCAAATGAAACCTCACACAACACTATCCTCCGCTACAAAAATACACAGTTCCCATACACAGCAGATGCTGCCTGCCCTCGTTGAAAGGTTTCCCTTACAAGGGCTGCACCAGGCAAACTGAACATGTCCTCAGACACTTCCGTCACTAAGAGCCATACGATAAAAATTTAAGAAAATGAGAAACAATAAATAAAATAAGATTTCACAGTACAAAGAGTGCTTGGCTTTTCGTTCTCTCGTAGCACATCACACGACTGCTAAGAGGGTGTTGCGGTTTGAATGCTGCAGGTTTGTACTATAGTCAGGAATGGTTAAAGTCAGCAATTCATAAATCATTGACCACTTTATCCTACATGTGTAATGTGATTGTTAAGTGTGTAATTGATTGGTTTCATTGTGTTATTGCCTCCATTGTAGGTTCCTACACTCAGCAGAGATGTTGAAGCCCTCTACTCCAACAACAACACCTGATGAGGAGATCATTGAATACTTTCCTCATGTCTTGTTTTTACAGAACCGGGCACGACCGTCTGACTTTGCTCCTCGACAGATAAAACTCATGCAGGTAAAACATCATTTACAATCATGAACTGAAATTGGTGTCAGCCACAGAATTACTAGCATGATTGTGTTCTTCCTAACTGAATAACAGCTGCCTTAAATTCTGTCGTGGCAATCATATTTCAGTTTATCATAGTGGAATATTTAAGGCAGCTAATGCTATTGGGATTGTATCAGCATAGCCTCAGATTTTTTTTTTTTTTTTTTACTAATGACTAAATTTCACATAAAATTTTAAAATAGTGAAATGTTATTAACTCTCATCTGTTATCCTGTATTTTTGTTACTGTAACTGATATGATGGTGTGTGTCAGATGTCTGTTATGTCCTGTTAAATTGAACAGTGCTTTCTTGTGTATTGAACTTGCTTCCTTTAAAAATGTTTTCATATGTTTTCAAAACATAAAAGGAAAAACACAAACCCAGAAGAAAATACTAAAATGGTGTTCTGAAAACATGTACCTTTCTATTTTTCTCTAAATTCTAGGGAAAATATGATTACTTCCGTGCTGTGTCAGCTTTCTATAAAGAACTTGGAATTGGTAAAAGAAGCAAAATTACTGGAACATTCAAAACATAAATTTATATTTTGATGTCCAAAATCCATATCGGTTAGAGTGCCCTTTATTTTATATCAGGGTACATACACAAGTTTTTTTTCATGTAAATAACTATAAATTCAATAGGACCCCAGAAGGAGATGGGGATAGCTGTGAAAAAGTTTGGCAGCCATCTCACAGGCTTGATGGTTAAAATGAACTTGCAGGGACAAATTGAAATATCATTAAATTTGATTAAAATTGCCTTTTAGGCATCGTTTAATCTATCTGGTATTTATCTGTATCGAGCACCTTGGATCTAACTTTATATCGGTATACGCGGTCACTGGGCTGAGTGAGTCAGATAGTAGAGTGCACAAATTTTGTTTCCCACCCCTTCTGCAAGGTTCATCCAATAAAGAGAATCATTTCAAGCTAGGAGAAGTGACCTTTTTTGTTCTAGAGGTGTATTTGAAATGGTAATATTGAAATCTGGGCAAGCAGTTCTAGAGGCAGGTCATGCAAGCAATTTACTTTTATTAGTATTGATGGTCAGTCTTAAAATACTCAACAGAAGAAGCACTGTCATTTGCAAATTGCATTTCTGTTATCAGGGTGATGTTGATTAGTCTTTTCGAATGTAGTCTGGTCAGATTAAAAAGTCCTCCCATCATATAATATAAATATTTATAATATGTTCATAATTTAAAATATAACAGTTATTCATTATAACGATGTGTTCTAGGATATTTACAACCGGACTTTCCTCCGGTCTCGTCTTCTAATACAGAGCGGCATGGGGATTGCTACTGGCGATGTTGCTAATGTCTTGAATCCTTCCTTGTGTGGCGAGCCCATTAATCTTTTCCTGATTCCAGACTTGTTTGAGCCTGGTAAGTAGAACTGAATCATCTGTAGTTTAATTACATACAATGTAGATGATTTGCAAGACAACCTTGAAGCTGATGTTTGAATCAGCTAAAGAGTTACACACTCATATACAATATATTACATAGTGGCTTAGCTGCAGGCTTTCTACTTGGGATGTCAGGGTTCAATTTCTGGTTGATCTTGGGTTGAAATATTCACCTGGAAAATTACAGGGTGTCGGAAATGACATATTGCCTTATATTCCTAGCCAAAACTGAAAACAAACCAGGGTGGCACCAGCAACCTCGGATAGGCTGAAGAAAGAAAATTTTAGAACTTGGTGGACTAAACAGCAATAGGATTAGAATTCACACTTTTTTAACTGCAGATGTTATGTCAAGTTCTTAGTATTCATCATAACTTTCCCTTTCCCAGTCACTCGCTGAGGATTTTATCGTGCAATTCCATCAAATTGTGGGGATGCTGATGCCAACACAGGTGATTTTCCAGGCCAATCAAGATGAAATAGGATGCGGGATGTTCATAAAACCAGTCACATATGCATCCAGCCCGATGAACTTTGATGTTGTCATCTAGAAAATCGGGGTATCAAATAGCATACTCATCATGCAGATGTTGACTGAAAGGTGACACCTGATCATCCAGAATGTTTAAATAAACATGCTCATTCATGTTAGTGGTCACCTCAGTAAGCAGGCCCAATCCATGATATGATAAACACCCCCAAAACATCACAGACCCACCTCCGGCTTGAATCTGACCTTGCACACATCCAGGATGAAGTGCTTCATTTGGCCTTTGGTGCACTCGATGACATCCTTCATTGGAATGCAGGCAAAAACGTGGTTCATCAGACCACATTACGTTCCACCATTCAGCTACTGTCCGAGTTAGATGATTTCTAGCCCATTGAAGACTCGCAGCTTTATGTGCCGGTGTGAGCAATGGCCTCTTGTGAGGTGACTGATTCAAAATGTTCATTGCATGCAGTTCCCGTCGCAGTGTTCTTTTGCTAACAGGTTGGGATGCACCCTCATTCCCTGACTGCAGCAATTCCTGTTGGGTTTGGAAGCAATTTTATTCACAAACTGTGGAACGCGTCTCCGGTCCATTTCAGCCTGGGTCATTTTCCGACCACAATTCTGACGTCTTGTTTCTTGGCCACATGTAGGACACCACTGCTTGTAGGCATATTGAATGGTCCTCTGCAAAACATCAACAAATCCAGCAACTTTTCACGCACTGTATGGCCATGGGCATGGCCAAACATGATTGCCCCCTTTTGCCAGTCTGTCACATCTTTACATCAACCCATGTTGGCGTACACTGTCCGCTTGAAACATTAATGCCTCTCTGATCGCTACTACCTCATGCTCACGTTGAGGCAGTGCATGTGCGGTTGATCATGGGACTCGTTCGCTGTGCCATCTGTACAGGCTAAACAATTCCTCTGTGCGTGTGCACTAGGATGACATTTTTTGTCCAGTGAACTTAGTTGGCTTCTGATAGTACATTATCGAAGTGACTATGAGTGGGTGCGCTTTTACAAAGGGCACTAGGAAAGTTATGCAATACGCAAAAATGTTTGGCTGGACACCCGTGTTATGGTGAGGTGTGAAAAGAGGGGTGAAAACCGGTCTAGAAGATAGCAAGCTGCGACCTTCACACCAGTAGTTACCAAGCAGTGGGATTGAAAGCAAGTTAATACAGTAGAAGTCCACTATAGCGAGTACGGCATATAACGAGAACTCTGCTATAGTGACGATTGTTTTCTGTCCCTTAAAAATTCCTATATAAAACTGTGTATCGTACTTCCGGTTACAGCGAGAGCCCTATCACTGACGTATCCGTTATTACGAGCGATTAAGTGCGCACAATTTTTTCTGCTACCGATATTTATGCACCCCAGCGATGATATTGCACGTGATCGATTACCTTCGGTATCGTTTCCTCGCTGTGTGCACTAGCGAGTTCTCTCATCGACATTCAAAGGCGATATCGTAATCTATAATCTTCATTTCCGTATTGACAATTGCACAATTAAAAATAGGAGAGGATTTCCACCAATCAATACTTATTTATTGTATATATTGAACTACAGGACCGGTTTCGACCTCATATTCAAGGTCATCTTCAGCTGAACCATACATACATATTTATATAATGAAGCTTTGATTAAGATTGTGGTGTTGAAGGAATGCCATATGATGATGATGTACATTTAGTTACATACAAATGGGGCACGTCTTAGCGTGAACTGGCGTGTATGTCATTCTGTACAATATTGCAACTGTATGTCTAAAACGTTGAAGGTCTTAAAACTAGTGTATAAAACACGTCTTTTCCTAAACTAATTTATATATATGTACAAGATAAAAACAATATATAAAAACACTTCATGCATATGAACATTCGTTCTTGCTTGGTGGTCAATACATCGACTAACTTCCGTATTTAAGTCCTTATTCACAGTTGTACACTTCAGCTGCTATTCTTGGAGTTTGTAAAATTGCATGGATAAAAGTTTTGTCTTCCTGTGCGTATGTGAGATAAAACACTTTCAATTTAAAAAAAAAAAAAAAGTTGCCAAATGTATGGATGAAATTCAAGTAAAATATGTTCAGCTCTGCTGTGTGTGTTGCCCCTTTTTATTAGAACCAATTCATGTTGTCTTTTTGGCGTCTGTAAATTTGGATGACATTGGTTTCAAAGTAGTGGCTCCTTTCCCATTTGTAGCTGTGCAATGATGTTATGTTTATCTGTGGAAGATAAGAGACAACATGAATTGGTTCTAATAAAAAGGGGCAACACACACAGCAGAGCTGAACATATTTTACTTGAATTTCATCCATACATTTGGCAACTTTTTTTTTTTTTTTTAATTGAAAGTGTTTTATCTCACATACGCACAGGAAGACAAAACTTTTATCCATGCAATTTTACAAACTCCAAGAATAGCAGCTGAAGTGTACAACTGTGAATAAGGACTTAAATACGGAAGTTAGTCAATGTATTGACCACCAAGCAAGAACGAATGTTCATATGCATGAAGTGTTTTTATATATTGTTTTTATCTTGTACATATATATAAATTAGTTGAGGAAAAGACGTGTTTTATACACTAGATTTAAGACCTTCAACATTTTAGACATACAGTTGCAATATTGTACAGAATGACATACACGCCAGTTCACACTAAGACGTGCCCCATTTGTATGTAACTAAATGTACATCATCATCATATGGCATTCCTTCAACACCACAATCTTAATCAAAGCTTCATTATATAAATATGTATGTATGGTTCAGCTGAAGATGACCTTGAATATGAGGTCGAAACCGGTCCTGTAGTTCAATATATACAATAAATAAGTATTGATTGGTGGAAATCCTCTCCTATTTTTAATTCGAAGGCGATGTCGGAGTCGATTAGTAATACCCGTCGACTGCTGTTCCGTAAAGAAAATTTGAAATGAAAGAGAACATATTTTCGTAGTAAATGCGTAAATAATGTGTCCGATAACGGTTGCTAACTCGTTAAAAATTAAGGCTGACTAAACTACCGCTTAATTTTGAGGCTGAATACTGCAATTAAGTAAGAATGGGATACACCTCGAAATATAGCAAAGTGCTTAATTGATTTCAGACGTTAGTTTATATTTTCCCGCGTCTGGTTAAATTACAGAAAGGCTATTATGAAAATGTATAGCGAGAAGGTTATCATTTCTCTACTGGTGCTTGATGTGTGTTTTCATCATACGTATAGTACGGTTAAGTTTGGATAGGTGACGCCGTTTGAATAAGAAAACTGAAACGTTTGCAACAAAATGCGATCGATCATCTTCGGTACGGTATAGTTTTCTAACTTTGTGCATTTGCGAGCTCTCTCGTCGACATTCAAAGGCGATGTTGGAATTGATTACTAATACCCGTCAACTGCTGTTCTCTAAAGAAGATTCAAAATGAAAGAGGATAACACGTTTTCGTAATAAATGCGTAAATAACGTGGCCGATAGCAGTTGTTAACTCGTTAAAAATAATGACTGAATTAAACGATATCTTGATTTGAATGTTATATTCGGAAGTTAAGTAAGAATGTGATACACCTCAAGATATGGCAGAGTACATCACTGATTTCAGTGGATATTTCATATCTTCTCGCGTCTAGTTAAATTTTGGAAAGGCTATTTACATGTAAATTTTTCGCGAGTAGGTTATCATTTCTCTACATGCGTTTCAAATATGTTTTCATGATACATATACAGTTACATTAGGTGACGCCGTTTGAAGAAAACTGAAGTGTTTGCCACAGAAACCTCTGGAGTGATACTGTATTTCTCCGAATCCAAGACTTTTTTTCTCAGAATCTCTCAAGTGTTGTCTTGCATTCGCGGCCTAACAGTACGGTAAGTTAATGGATACCACTGGCAACTACCGTGGTAAGCACGCTGCTTCTTTTCACACGCGCACAAAACTTGTTGACAATAAACGACCGGCTCTTTACTATAGCCTGCATCGTTATCCGCGACAACCGGTCGTACATTGCTTGTGTGTAACGTCACTGGATCTCAGGAAATAGTGAAGAGAGTATGATGTTCTATTAGCTTCTACAAAAACGTTTCTCAAATGTGCAGAATGGCATTAAAACATGTGAGCCTTTGAATTCTTAGAAACTCAGTGACAGAGTTATAACGCGTGTATTGTACTTGACGCTTAGTAAAATTAAGTTTTATAGACAGCAGGAATATTTTCGTGATGTATAGTCATATTGTAAAGATACGTGGAAAAGGTATTGCCGGCAAATTTTCAACGGGTTCTAGTCGATATTATGATGCCAATTTTACTGTAGGTTAATGGTTATTAAACACTCGTAAATGTAGAATAATTGTGCAGCCACAAGAAAATACGGCATAGGCCTAACTAAAGCAAATATTTGGCGTTAGCGTGAAGACAAAGTACTAAATAAAATGCATTCAGTGGTCCGCAACAAGGACGCTTTAAAGAAGTCGAAGATGAAATTGTGAGGTATGTGCATGAAAAACGCAAGGGCGGAATGGCCATACCGTGACGCAATAAACTCGTTCGTTGACTTTCAACATCTGCAATTAGGCCTATACTTCGCCAGCTGCTGAATTTGGCTGAATCCGGCAAGCGGGACGTGTGTGTAGCGGTAGCCGGTTATATCTGATGCTGAGTAAAAGTAACAGTTTTATAGATCGTCGTATTGTAGAGACTCGTGGAATAGGTATTGCCGGCAAATTTTCAACGGGTTCTCTTCGGTATTATGATGGCAATTTTAAGTTAATGGTCCTTAAACCCGCGGAAATAAAGAAAAATTTTGCAGCCGCAAAAAAAACCCGGCATGACGAAAGTTAATGTTCAGCGTCTAAAAATAGTTTAAAATGCGGTAGGCCTACTCTACAACAAAGGCATTCATATGATTTTACAAAGTACTTTTTGAGCCTGATTCAAATTTTTTGAAGGAAAATGTGGGGTTCATCTTGGTTTCGGAGAAGTACGGTACTATCTTTCTTCAGAATAAAATTAAACATACACTTTCACGTAGTATCGGATTTCGAAAAATAACAAACAAGTAAGCTGGTGTGGATATCATCTGCGGAAACGCAGGTTTTGAACAAATGTATTGCCGTTTCATACCGATTTTAATGTATATGGGGGGTTTCCCGACTTTTATACAAAAATCGGATATAACGACAATCCATTATAGCGAGTAAATTTTTTGCTGTTATGAATTCTCTCTATAACGGACTTCTACTGTATGTCAGTGTGGTCTAAAGGTGAATATCGTGCAATTATTCACTACAGTTTTGTTCGTGGATTAATTGTTGACCAGTCCCTGGAAGAAATGACTCCTATGCTGGGGAAGATTGTCCACATCGGACAACAATTTTCCGCTGGTACAAAGAGTTCCAGAGGGGAAATTTTGAAGTTGAAGATGATCCTTGTTCTGGGCAACCGTCTGAATCAGTGACTAAGAAAAACATTGAAGGTGTGAGGAAAATGTTGCAGCAAGAGAGGCGGTTGACATATCGGCAGGTAGAAGAGACCCTCCACATCCCTGCACCAGCTATTCATTCAGTTCTACACGACCATCTCCATGTCAGGAAAGCTTGTTTCCATTCACTTTCAGAGGAACAAAGGGCACGTAGAGTGAAATGTTGCTGAGAAATGCTAAAACAGTTTGAAAATGTGACTTCGCGTAATGTCAATAGCATCGTTACAGGTGATGAAACTTGGCTTTATTATTACGATGTCCCAGCAAAATCCCAGAACAAGGTGTGGCTGTTTGAAGATAAGGGTACTCCTGTAACTGTGCGAAAGTCAAGGTCAGTGAAGAAAAGGATGATTGCATTATTCTTCACTAAACGGTGCATCCTGACTCAGGTTGTGCTAGAAACACAAAGGACAGGTACTGCGAAGTGGTACCATGAGACTTTTCTGCCTCAGGCCATCCAGGCTCTCAAGCAGCTCCGTCCAAGGTGACGGCTCAACACTTGGCTCTTGCATCACGACAATGCTCTAGCATATCGTGCTAATGTAACAATGGATTTTCTTACCAGATCAGGGTTGACTGTGCTTGATCACCCTCCGTACAGTACTGATCTTGCCTCATGTGACTTCGCACTCTTCCCAGAAGTGAAGATGAAGCTGAAAGGGCGGCGTTTTGCATCCGACGAGAAGCTTCTGGCAGCATGGGATCAAGAGTGTGAAAATGTAACCGAAGAAAAGTGGCAGAGTTGGTTCAGTGACTTGTTTCGATGCATGGAGAAGTGTATTGAGTGTGGTGGTAATTATTTTGAAAAGGTCTAAAGCGTTCACTCACATTGCAAAACTTTCCTAGTGCCCTTTGTACTGTTAATGGTACATACCATAGTATGATCTTGTTTTCATTAATACTTAATACAATGTATTATATATTACTAATCTTTATACACTGGTAGGCTATTATTTAAAAAAAACTCTATATTTTAGCCACAAATTCAAGGTATCTTCTGAGGAAACGAGAAAGAAAAAATTGAAGTATGTTGCAAAATACAACCAACAATGGGGGAAAAAACTTTCGTTTCATGGGTGGGTAGAAAAAAAATGCACCATATGTTGTAGTGCTTGCGATACTCGTTTCTCCCTAATGTTGCTAAAAGTTATTTGAGGAAGCATGTTGCAGGGAAAATAACATGAAGAAAACTGCAGTGGTCTTCCCAAATAAAGTAAAGAGACTGAATTACCATCTTTTTCAGGGAAGTTGAAATTGATATAAAACAAAAACTAAAATGTTACCACTTATTCAATACTATTTATTGTAACCTAAAGAATGTTACATATATTTGATGAAACTAGTTTCGGTCTTGCTAGAGACCATCAGTCAAAATCATTAAAGTTAAAGTAAGACATGAATTTTAGATAACATTCATGAAACAAGCGTGTATTGTTGATATTTGGTGCAAGACAAGTGAAGAGTTGAATGTGTTACACTTGTTTCAGCTGACTTGAATTCAAGAAAATTCTTCAAGTGCTAGTATTTTAAGTGTTTCACCTTGTCTTTTGTGAAGTGCATTCTTCAAATGGGAAGAAAACTTTTGAGAACTTACACAAGACGTGTGATCATGATGAGTGTTTAACATTCAACTCTTTACTTGTTTTGCACTGAATATCAACAACACACACTTGCTTCATAAATTTTATGTACCTACAATTCATATCTTGCCTTAACTTTAATGATTGACTCTAGCAAGACCAAAACTAGTTTTGTCAAATATATGTAACTCTTTTTAGGATACAATAAATAGTATTGAATAGGTGGAAACCTTTTAGTTTTTGTTTTATATTATATTGCTCTTCAGTACAGAATATTATGAAACATATTACCTATGAAGTTGAAATTTGGTGATCAAGTAAAAATAAAGTGAAATAAGACTTTGCGAGCTTTTTGTCTGGGCATGACTTATCTATATATCCGATAGAACATACACCTAAACTTTTACAAGCCGTGTATGCTGCTTCAGAAATAGCAAAACACACTCAGTGTGATAGAAGTAAATTGAATGCTATCATAAACAATGTTATTGATAAAGAGAGTTCATAGTAGTTACATGAACTTCTAAAAGTAAACCACCAGGCGCCCGTGGGGCTTTTCTTACCTGTTCCCCTATCAAGCGCATCCCAGGTGGCGGATAGGAGGGCCCTCCGGACTTGTCTGGAGGGTCTGAGGGAAATAAAATACCCTCTTGCGGACCAAAAATAGGTATTGCCAGGAAACGTCTTGAGGCATTGTGATTGTTACTAGCCCAAGTCAAGGCTTGGAAGCCGAGACCTCGCCCACACGTGCTAGAGAGGCATCCATGGTTCTTCCACGTGGGTGATACAGTGGTTGAGGTGAAGTTGGGCTTGTGATTGAGGTGAAGGCTCACTGCGGGGTGCTGGAACCAACACATCACTTTGCTCTACGTAGCCTGAATGAGCCGCAGGTTGGGAAAGGGGCGATCCCAACCTAGGGGAAAATCATGGCTGCGAACTCAGTCGTGATAATGCCAAGTGGAGACCACGTGAGTAGGCCTACTGAAGGGGAAACAAACCTGGCTAGGTTCGGGCCAGGAGCGGACCACTGGATGGATGACTGAGGGGCGTGGTCTCTGCTACGGAGAGCCTGAGTTGCTGGAGGACAATGTCTGGCCTCACCACGGGTGGTGAGAACGATGCTCAGGACCCTAGAAGGGTCCCGCAAGGGTCCTGATTGAAATATGGATGCTTATAAAGAACCAATTTCAAAAACCTCGACATTAAGGGAAGCCGTGGAAGCTCCAGTAGAGCAGATCTGGGGGCAACCCCAAGATGGAAAAATGGAGACAGAAGTCCCAATTGGACTGGCTGTCGCCGACTCAAAACAAGCAAACCAGGAACGTCCGTAGAGACAGAACTGAATATTTCTGCATTGAAAATCAAAAGATTTCATATCGACAGACCACCTCGCAACAGTGCATATTACAAGGAAAGGAAGAGAGCGAGGAAGGAAGCCAAAATAGCGGCTGGAACTTGGATGGAGAAGAAGCCAACGAACAGGGATCGGCAAAAAGCTATACCTCCGACAACACCCGAAAGACCACGACCGCTTCCTTTTCACTCCTAGCCTTTCCTATTCCATCGTCACCATAAGACCTATCTGTGCCAGTGTGACGTAAAGCAAAATTGGAAGGGAAAAAAAACACATTTCTTTCTTTGCTAAGTGATGAATTGACATATAAAAGGCTGGGTAAAACATTTATGCATGATAGACTGGTAGTGTGTTTTTCGTCACAGTGGTGAGGTAATTGATGCATTCTTTGGCCTTTACCTGTGTTCAGTGGCAACAGTGATGCTTTCTATGCAGCTGTTACAGAGTTATTTAAAGATCAGTTTCTTCTATCTGTGGTGTAGATAATCTTCATCCGATGGTCATCATACCTCAGCACATCAGAGATACATCCATCGAACTTTGCTGATACAATAGTACAAATGCCACTGGTTATATATCAGTTTGTACCCACATCCGATGTCATACGACTTCTGTCCACTGCATTGTGTTTCCTGCGCCGAACAGGCATCGATCTGTCTCTTTTCGAGAGCCTTTGATAGTTACCTGTACCACCCAGACATAGTGCCGACATTGAGTGAAGCAAGACTGGTCGTATGAGCTAGCTTGTTTAGCCGTCACAGTCATGCGACGGTAACCCTCGCATACTTCTCAAGTTGATTGAGCCTTGCCAATGCTCGTCACCTACAGGAGATGCCCTAGGCATGGTACTAAATCCGAAAGACATTATTCCACGAGATTGTGATAGAGCACTTTTACGGCCAGCTTGTCACATTGCCTGTCACCAAGCATTTCAGAGCTGCTTTTAGCATCTCCCTAGGTGTTCAGAATCAATGGCAGGTTTTTTCTCCTTTGTGAAATGGGTATGGTTATCCCGCCAATACTCGGGTGGCCAATTGCAGTGGTTTCCCACACGACGATGGAGGGTATGCCATAATACACATATAACACTAATTAATATACAGGGTGAACTTTAATAAAACCGACAAACTGCAGGGATTGGTTCCTGACTGGAAATGGATGAAAAAAATGTCCTACGAACATGTGTCCGGAAATGGACTGTGTGCGTGCAACGACAACAAGTAGTTCCGGAACACAGTACATAGCTGAATCGCATCCATGTCACAGCAGATGTTCAAAGTGGCTTCCATGGGCTGCAGTGCACGCGTTCAGACATCGTATCATGGATTCCCTCACTCTTTCGCACGTTCCGGCCTCTCGCCGAATAGCGTCACAGACGTCGTGAACACGCTGTTGAAGGGTCTGCACATCAGGAACTGGTTCAGCATATACAACACTTTTCAGATGTCCCCAGAGGTAAAAATCCCAGGGGTTTAAGTCCGATGATCTAGGAGGCCATGCAACATAGAAATTTTGGGAAATTTTTAATCTGTGGCCCTGACAAAAGGAAATATTCCACATGTCCACAGTCGAAAATCACTGGTCTCTTTCATCAGAATTCCAGGGTTCCATACATGAAAGTCTTTTGTAACAAGCTCGGGTTTGGGTGGATATACTCTTGCCCAGTTCCGATGTACAGGATCGGTTTCTGGATCTTCACTATTTCCCTTGTTTTCAACATCAGTTTCATAATCAGAGTAATTTTGATCCCTAACCTCGTCATCATCACAAGACAAATCCTCTACTGAAATACTGCTATCGCTGCTGGAAAACACTTCATCTTTTAAGCACTCACGAATGTCACTAGATCTACAAGGATCCATCATTTACTAGAAAATACCATAAGACAACAATATATCTAATACAAATAACCAGCAACCTTGACAAGACCTTGCCCGTAAAGCGCGGCTACCGAGATCTACGAAATGAAAAGAATGCCTCATTTGTTTTTACAATCAGCGCTCAGAATAGCCCACTACGGAAACCAAAACTGCAATAGATACTCTGCCTGGATTGCTTGAGGATGTGCCTTTGGCAATAAGACAGGTTATGTGGTTTCTTTATGATGGAGCACCACCCCACTTCCGCATTACAGTTCGCCGACACCTCAACATCATCTTCCCCAGGCACTGGATAGGACACACACACAGACACATACCATATATACTGGTATATATATATATATATTCAAGGTAAAATTTTGCACATTTTGTATATTTTGACATTTCAATACTGTTATTTTTTCAATGATTTCAAAAATGATTATCATTTTTTCACTTTTTAAGTTTTGTTTGAGTCTTGCTTACTGAAACACAATCGAGAAACTATTTTTGTCAAGTAAGTACGATGCTGCTGATTTTTTGAGTAAAATTGTAGGAAATATGTAATGATTATTACCTGTTTTTCGTGTCTTAATTGTTTTTTCAATACATGACTGTAACATAGCGAGAAATTGCCGATCACTTACGAGAAAAATGCTTATCAGTTCTAGGGTTAATATTTTCTGGTACCACAAGACGTAAAGATTTATTATACCCATATAGCTAGGTTCTCTTTCAAAAAGTATAAACCTGTTATTCATGAGTGCCAGCAAGTCTTTTTCCTCTTACATAGTAGCAATGTATATCTGAGTTTTGCTGCATTAAAAGCCTATAGACAACAACATAAAGAATTGCCCTGAAGATGTATATGCCATGCAGGGTGATATTCCTCCATAATTATTACATACCTTATCTCCTCTCTTCTAGGGCTTCTTTCTCTATCCATACGTTCTTGATCAACCTGCATATCCATCTGTTCCCTGACTTAATTGTTTTACTAAAATGTAATGTTAATAGCACATGCAATGAAATTTCAACATGAATAAGACAAGGAGATTAGACCAGATGTAGGATGCAGCGGTTACATAGAAATGAAAAGGTTAGCACAGGATAAGGTTGCATGGAGCGCTGCATCAGACCACTCTATGGACTAATGATTTTTAAAAATGTGACTCATGAATTCAAGCCATGTCAAATCTCTTGAAATTTTTGCTATTTATTTGGATTATATTTTCTTTTTCCTGTGTCATAGCTTTATTTATAAGCGACCCACATGTGAAGATTGATAGACTTACATTTTTGTTACAGAAGAGAAAGGCCAGTATCGAGGACATCCTGGTGTGAGCATTCTGATCTCCAAGTTGCGTAACCAACTTCATGGTGTGACTCGCAACCCACTCACACACACTACTCTAACCGAGAAGAACTGGTATGAATTATGTTATCCTTTGTAGTTAGTATTGTGATTATTCAGTACCCAAAGCCATAGCCCAGCATTATGCAGCATTTTGATTTTCTGATTAGGCAGGGGTTAAAACTAAATTTTACAAACTGGAACGGTTATTCACTCACCATATTTGAAAGGAATATGCATAGTGAGAAGGTGGGAAGGTTCTGAACTGTAGAAATATATTAACTGTTTCCCTCTAAATTCCTAGTTCTTACATGTTCCACCCTGATTTCTTAGTAGAGGGAGGGTACTTCCTATACCATTGTCATTATTGTACAGTGAAATAAGCTCACTGGACAAAAAATTATTCACCCCCTGGAGAAATCATTACAAGCATAATTTAATACCTCTGAAGAAGCTCATGCAAGGAATAACATGTTACAGCAATTCTTAACCTTTCAAGCGGTAATGATGGAATAAATCGTCATAGACGCATGGCTTCCTAAGTTGCCATGATGGAATATTTTGTCATCACATTGTAAATGTCTTCCAGTGATGGGTATGACGACTTATTCCGTCATAGGATCCGAGATCACTTTCCTTTGTGTGTGTATGTTAGTTTCAAGCTTTCCCTACAGCAGCACACTCCTAAAACCACGTGACCAGATGAAATGCTTTCGTTCCACGCCCAGCTGGCAGTCTGCCAGTACCGGCCGCTGGGCTGCTGAGAGTGGTAGATAGTACATTATGGCAAGTGCAAGCGGAGCTCAGAATCGTCTACGAGAAAAAGAACTGTTTGATTTATTACACTGTGACAATTCGGAGAGTGATATGTCATCTGATAGCGAGACTAATGTTGAAATGTCAGAAGATAGCAAGTGTAATGGTGAAAGCAACTCAAGTGAACGTTACGGTAGTACTAGCACTGATATTCAGCTCGGTGTGTGGACAAAGGTAGGATCTGAACGGCCGAGATTTACATTTACAGCTCAACCTGGACTAAATGTACAAATTGAAGACGTAAATAATCCGCTAGAATATTTTCAATTGTTTATCACTCCTGAATTAGCGGAACTAATAAGTAAGGAAACAAACCGGTACGCACAACAGTTTTTAGAAAGCATACTAACCTTGAAACTGTATTCGAGAGTGAATCAGTGGACTGATACGAATAAAGATGAAATTATGCCTTTACTTGCATTCTTTCTCTTGCAAGGCATTCATCAGCTACCTGACAAGAAGAGCTACTTTTCTCGTAGACAGATATTAAGAGACCCCAATGTTTTTGGAGCTGTTCTCTGAAAGAAGATTTCATCTCTTTCTCAAATTCTTACACTTTGTCGATAACGAAGCATACGATGAAGCCACACGTGGCCTGAAGAAACTCTACAAATTGAAACCCATTCTGGACCACTTGAACAGCAGATTCCGAAGTGTGTACGCACCCGAAAGCGATGTGTCTGTAGATGAGTCTGTTATGTTGTGTAAGGGACGTTTGTCGTGGAAAGTTTTCATACCGTCTAAGCCCTCAAGATTCGGTATCAAATCATTTGAGGTGTGTGAATCTAAGTCTGGTTACGTGTGGAATTTCTTGGTGTAAATTATATAGGAAAAGACATCCAGTTTTATGACTTTGCAAAATGAACCGTATGGTTTGAAAGTTGTTTTGCAACTCATGGCACCACTTCTAAACAAAGGATATCGCGTAACAAGGGATAACTGCTTCTCGACCCCAGATTTGTACAACAAACTGTGTGACAAGGAGACAGATGCAGTGGGTACATTGCGTCAAAATCGACAGGGCATTCCGTTGGAAATCAAGAACAGCACGCTCAGGAAGGGAGAAAATGCGTCAGTTATTAACGGGAAACTCATGATAATGAAGTGGAAGGATAAAAAGGGATGTGTGCCTCATAAGCACTATGCATGATGATACCATGGTGTCGTGTAGCGAGAGAGGGAAAGAAACCACAAAACCAAAGTTAGCCATTGACTACAACTGTCAGATGGGCGGAGTTGACCGGAGTGATGTGTATCTCGTGACCTATCGAAGTACTTGTAAAAAAAACTGAAGTACTTCCAGAAGCACTTCCACCATATGCTGAACATATGCTGCCTAAATGCCTACTTGTTGTACAAGAAGTTAGGAGGTCAGGATACCTGATTAGAATTCCAGATGAGACTTATTGAGAACATCATAATGAAGTACAATAAACATGAAAGACCACAGCCAGGCAGACCTTTGAAGATTCCTCCCCCAACAAGAATCAGTGCCCCTCACTATCCCCTCATACATTGTTGCAACAGCATGCAAGGAAAACCCTACTCAGCAGTGTGTTGTGTGTTACCAAATGGGGCAGGGACGAGAATCTAGGTATGAGTGTGAAGATTGCAAAGTAGCCCTGTGCGCCGCACCTTGCTTCCAGCGCTACCACACAATTGTGGACTTCTGAAGACTACTTTTACAGAAGTGGAAGCAATGCTTCAAGATTGATGAATACAAATAAAATATTGTGAAAGTATAGAATAAGTGTTGTGATCATAATAACTAAGACAATTTCTTTTATCCTGTAAGTAAATATGTTATTTGAAGAGGAGTTAGTAATGTAATGCCCTGACTGAACTTTACTACAGAGGCTTCCTGGGAACTGTAATCATTTTTGATAAGCTGATAATGAATGTGTATTTTTGGAATCTGGTAAATTATTTGACTACACAAGAGTATGTTATTGTGGGTTTCCCATTGCTTTCCTCACTGAGCCAGATTCTATTTCCTTGCCCTTAGCATTGTAATCATTTTAATAACTTGAAACTGAGACTTTGTTTCTTAAACCTGATGAAAATACCTGACCAGTTACAAGTATCTCACCGTAAGTTCCCGTTGCTTTCCTCAGCAAGCCAGACGCCTTGCCCTTCGTCCTATGATCATTTTTGATAGCTTGATACATATTCTGTACTTTTTGAACCTGATAAAAGTACTATACTACACAAGAGTATCTCACTATATGTTACTTCCCAGTACCTTATGGAAAATGTGCCACTGTGTTAGTAGCTACTCAAAAGAAATGTACCACTTGGAAGGTTAATAAACGTATGTTCTTTTGTATTGACTTTTGTTTTATTTTTGACTCAATTTTTAACTCTTATGATATGCATATCATTTCATATTATGTTGCAGGTACCATTATGCATCCAAAGTGTGGGAAGGAATAAAGAAGAGTTCTTTCTTCATGGAATACAGCAGACTGCTGCCTTAAAACTGTTGTAGCATGTACCATTGGAATCAAGCTACTTTACTCCTGTCCCTCAGTTACTGAGGGTGAAATTAGTTGGTTGTGATGTCCAACTGATAACTGCTGTAAGCTGGTCGGTAAGAGGTTTCCAGAGGATACTGATCATATTGGTAATATGCAGCAATGAAGGCTTCACTCTTTCATGTGCAGTCTTGAACCTAAACAGTCTGTCAGTTCAGACAGTTTTCTGTGGCTGGTTTTGAGGAGTTTGGGTAGAACATGATAGTAATGATTTATGTGATTTAAAATTGAATTGAGAGTTTCTGAGTAGTAAGGGTGAATTCTGTCAAGGCTTGTTTCAAACGAAACACAGTTTAAAAGATTTCTATTTTAATCAAACTTAACAGCAGATCACTGTTGACTTTCACCTTTGTTTTACCCCATCCTCTACCAGGAGCTGCAAGGTCAGTCCTCTCGCCACTCCATTGATAAGATAGCAGAGGTGATCAGTTTCAGTTTCATTCACTAAAGAGAATTATTATTATTATTATTATTATTATTATTATTATTATTATTATTATTATTATTATTATTATTATAATAATAACTTAGTTGCTTTTTAAGTAGTCATAAACCAGAAGTAATTAGTAGGTATGTAGCAAGTACGGGCCGTGAAAGAATCAATGTTAACACGAGTAGGTATGTATTTCTGTATTTCAGTTTCTCTCACTAAAGAGAATAGTTTATTATTATTATTATTATTATTATTATTATTATTATTATTATTATTATTATTATTAGTTAAAATACAGTGTATACTCAATTATATAAAATACTAGCTTATGTCTTTATCCCATTATTGTACAATTGCATTTCATTATCATCCTCCTCCTTTCTCCAGTCTAGCCCCTGCTTGGTCGGGGTATTTATGGCACTTCTCTACCTTCTCCTCCCTCCTTCGACCATTCCTCTTCCATCATTTTGTCCCAGTCCACGTTTCTTCTTCTTGCAAACTCTTTAGTGAATCGATCCACCTTTTTCTATATTTCCCTCCCGCTGTCTTTCCCTCGAACTTCACCTCCGTCATCTGTTGTGGTATTCTTTCGTCCTCCATCCTCTTTACATATTCAAACCATCTTAGTTTATTCCTATCAATTCTCTCATTTAGGTTTTCTATTGTGACTTCCTTTCTAACATCTTTGTTTCTCACTCTGTCTTTTCTCATCTTTCCTATAAATACAACTTAGGTATTTCATTTTGCTGGCTTGAATTCTGCTCTCCTCCCTATTTGTCATTGTCCAGGTCTCAGCTGCATACGTTAATATGGGTGCATAATACATTTTTTTACATTATCTCTTTACACTTCCTTAGTACTTCTTATCCCAGACAAAGTTTCTTACACTGTGGTAAAATGCATTGCGCTGTAGAAAGCGTATTATGGCTTGTGCATATTCAGTGGCTCAATATGTCTTTATGCATGATTCAGTATGCTATAACACAGCTGATGAAATTCAAAAGTGGTTTGAAGAAAGATCCAGTCCATTATCTTTATAATACCGTATTTTCATGCCATTAATTTTGGGTCCAAAGTGGAGAAAAAAGAAATGTTCACCTATTTGACGCACCCACTTTTTCGAGCATCCATCACGCAGCTCTGGATGCGTTCCGAAATAAAGGTGTCAAATACTCAAGTTGCAACCTTCCTATTGTTAAAGCAAGGATTTCAAATACATGGCAACGTGCTGTTATTAGCCGGCAGGAAATCCCACTGCACTAGTTCATTGTGAGAATCAGCCCAGTAGTGAGTAGTGTCGCTCTATTCCAGTCTGGTACAAACATATTTTACAAGTGTTTCGGGTATGGGACATTCTGTGATCTCAAAATTGTTCGTTAGTCCACAGTGAGCAAGTATTCAAGTAATACTTGCGGTGATCAGTTACGCTGCAACATACGGGAATAGGGCAGCGGGCCACAAATATTCAGTGTCCAAACCGCAGTAACAGAGAAGTGCACTTCAAGCGACCAACTAGTCTCGCAAAGCATTTCGCGGACCAAAAAGCGGCAAGTTTCCACAAGTAGAGGAGGATCTGCTTAAGTATTTGATTTTGTTACGTTACGTTGGATAAGCCGTTTCTAAAGAAATGCTGTATTTTAAAGAACTAGAAATAGCCGCTGCACATGGAATCAGTGTCCCAGATTTGAAGGTTAGCCAGGACTGCATGATTAATTTTATGAAGAGAAATTAACTTTCTCTTCGATGAAGAACACCATTATGCCAAAAAATAAAAAATGACTAATGATTTCAACCAAAAAGTAATTGATTTTCATCGCTTTGTGATTGAGAAGCGTAAAGTGAAGGAATATTTGATCTCCCAAATAGGAACCGCAGGTCAGACACCAATCAGTCCCAATATGGCACAAAGTTGAACAGTCGATAAGAAAGGGACATTGGGTGTTACCGTACGTGCTACCGGAAGTGAAAAACAATAATATACTGCAATGCTGCTGTAACAGCTGATGGCTATGCATAAAGTAAGGTTTCCGCAAGGGATCCACGTTCATATCCAAGATAGGGTAGTGGGTAAATGAGTTGAATCAATTGTGTTTACATTATATTTGATGTATCTTTTAAATGTAAATGAATCGTAAATAATTTTTAAATATCTGAATTCCTTGAATAATTGATGCATCCAAAGTTTTCGCCTGTATTTTCGACAAAAAATGCGTTAAGTATCCAACGAATTACGGTAAATTTCAGGAAATTGGAATTATCCAGCCTAAAAAACTAAAAAAGATCAGCATAAGTTTCTTACCAAAGAAAAATTAGATGACCTTAGTCATCATCTGAAAAATTTTCCTAAAAAGTCACTTTGTCGTCTTGCACAATATTTGGGGATTTCAAATGGGTCTGTGCAAAAGGTTACTAAATTATTACACTTGGCATGTGCTCTTCAACCAGATGATCCTGTATGTAGATGTACATTGAGAATATAATTGATTGTGTTGCTTATGTGAATGCCATTGATGAATCCCCTTTTCCAGAGTCATAAGCGTGATTATGCATTTTTTTAGCTGGGCTCTGCCACTGCTCACAATGCAAATAATTCCATGGGAGAAATTCACTGTATCTCCAGAACAGAGTCATTGGTAGAGATTTCATTCTCAGGGGCGTGTACTCCATGAGGTACTTAAGGAAAGGACTTCCGGGGAGTATGGTTTACAATTCCCGATTTTAAGATTTTGTTTGAAAAGTATTTTGAGTATACACTGTTCAAGATAATGAAAACTATTTGGCAAATGTTTTAGTTTCTCTAATAAATTAAAAGATTAAAAATAGGAATATAGGCAAATATAGGTTTTAACATGAATTTAGGCATATTATAGGACCATTGTTTCTAACCTTATAAATACATGAAACGTGCAAATACGATTTCATTTTAAGTTGTCTCTCCAGGAACAAAATAGGTTTTTTTTTTTTTAATACCTAAAATCCAAGGTGTACTGATAAGGGCAGTATGACAGAGTAGGGGGTGTTTGAAATTTTGTTTACATTGTTTGAAACCTTCCTCTTGTTCTTCCTAGTTTGAAACCTTTCCTCTCTGGGGAAAATTAGAAGAGGAAACCACTGCCTTGTGGGGAAGAAGGATCTTCAAAGGCTAAGGGAGTAAATCCCAAAAGAAAATCCTCAAATAAGGCTTAGCAGGTCAGCAGATGAGTATATTTGTTCTTGCTTTCAGCTGTAATACAAGTCTCGGATGGAAGTTTAAAAATGGAAATGGAATTGACAAGTCTCTGACTACAGTTGCACAGTATGTTGGTAATGCTGATGTTCGTGCAAGTGTTAGAACTGAGAACAAAACCCGATTTAGAACAAAAAATATTTTAACATTGAATTGTAAGAAATTAGTTCACAGCTGTAGGAATATACTAGAAGAAGAAGTCTTATAATGTTCTTCGTAGTATTTAAGAACTTGGATACAATTCAAATTTCACAGTCTTGATGAGACACAACAAATGTGTTTTCAGGAAATTCTATAAACAATTTTTCATAGTGTCAACCTTCTATGCTTTAAGACCATCTTTAAAACAACTCTGCTTCAAATACTTTGTACTACACGTGATATGGCTGAAGATGACCTTTAAATAGGTTGAAACTAGTCCCATTA
This sequence comes from Anabrus simplex, assembly GCF_040414725.1. Classification (NCBI taxonomy): domain Eukaryota; kingdom Metazoa; phylum Arthropoda; class Insecta; order Orthoptera; family Tettigoniidae; genus Anabrus; species Anabrus simplex. The sequence goes on along the minus strand of NC_090275.1, from coordinate 70,610,749 downwards.
AATGTTTATTTAATAAACACTATTTAATTTGTATTGAAAAGGTGGAATAAATCATTTATTATTTTATTTGGTTTAATCAAAGTTCAATACGGATCCATAAAATAAAATTCATTTCTCTAGAAATGGATAAGGAAAAGCAAAAAACGTATCAGAGCATGGGCGCGCGCAGGATCTTTTCCACATTAACAATTTTCTTGAATATAAATACCAATATAACGTCAGCAACATTAAATTTTTTACAGAAATTTGCGAATATAACAGATGCTAGATGACTGTCAGTAAGTTCAGTTTATGAAATAATCTGGTATGATATTAAACAATTGAACATCAACTTTTTAGAATTCCAGGGGGGGGGGGGGCAAGTGCCCCCCCTTGCGGGCGCCCATGTATCAGAGGGAGGTGAATAAGATAGAAAGGTTACATGTGTAATACAAAAGATTGAAACTACAAGTAAAGAGGAGTATCAAGGAAGAAAAGGAGAAATGTTGGGGAGAGTTTACCAAAAAATTGAGCAAGATAGTCGAGGAAATCAGAAACTATTATACAGAGTAATAAAATCGAAAAGAAAAAATCAAGGCATTAGAGAGAGAAGATAGACCCGTAGTACATGAAGAAAAGGGTCTTCAGAAGGTGATGGCAAAGTGTTTTGAAAAACTTTATAATGAGGATAACTGCTCGGAAGAAGGAGGAGATAAGAAAATGGAAATAATAGATGGAGGAAAAAAAAAAAAGAGAACCCAATAACATGGTTGGAACTTGAAAGGGCAGTGAAAGCAATGACCAAAGGTAAAGCAAGTGGAAAAGATGAATTCAATGCTGATATGATTTAAGGCAGCAGAAAGCATTGGACTACAGTGGCTATACAGAGCCCTCAATTCCATATGGAAGGATGAAAGGATAACTGAAGATTGGCAACAAGGAAGCATTGTACCTCTGTTCAAAAAAGGAAATAGGAAGAAATATGAAAATTATAGAGGTATAACCCTATTATCACATGGGCTAAAAATAATGGAGAAAGTCATAGACAAAAGACTGAGGTATATAATAGAAGCACAGTTAGAGGAAGAAAAATATGGCTTTAGACCAAATAGATCAACAATAGACTTGATATTTACAGTGCAAACGATAATAGAAAAACATCTGGAAAGGAACAAGGAAATAATCTTTGCATTTTTGGATTTGGTAAAAGCTTATGATACAGTTAAGAGATAATATGTATGGGAATGTCTACTGAAAAGGAATGTACCAAAATCATTAATTAACAAGATAAAAATGTTGTATCATGAGAGTAAAAGCAGTGTACAAGTGGGGAGTGGTAACTCTGAAACATTTTATACAAAAAAAGGTCTCAAGCAAGGAAGTGCACTGTCGCCATTATTGTGTATTATATTGATGGATGAAATCATAAAATGTGTAAAACAGAGTATCAGTAATGATTAAGCGAATGCTTTGGTATTTCCAGATGAGGTGGTGATTTGGGGAAAGGGAGAAAAGGAAGTAGAAAGGAGACTGGACATTTGGAATGAAAATCTGAAGGAGTTTGGAATGGTAATTAGTAAAAAGAAAACTGTAGTCATGCACTGTGGAAAAGAGAAAAAAAGAAGCCAAGTAAACATAGACGGAGAACGGTTAGAGAATGTAGAACAGTTTACATATCTGGATAGCATTATTAATGGAGGTAATGAAATCAACCCTGAAATTAATAACAGATTAAGTAAAGGTACAGCATTTTATCATCAAGTCAGAGAACTTTTATGGGATGACAAAATACCCAAGAGAATGAAATTAACATTATATAAACAGCATTTCATACCAATTGTAACATACGGACTAGAAATGCTGGTAACTAACAAGTGACAAGATAGTAAGATCCAATCAGTAGAAATGAAATTTTTAAGAACATCAGTTAAAAGGACAAGAAGAGATAGAATTCAAAATATTAAAATCAGAGAAGAGCTAAATATAGAACCGTTAGTACAGAACATAACAAATTAAGACTGAGATGGTTCGGACTTGTTTAAAGAATGGAAAAGGAACGGGTAGCAAGAAGGGAATTGGAAAGAGAAGTTAAGGGAAAGAGACCGGTTGGAAGACCGAGAAGAAGGTGGATGGATCAGATTTGGAAAGACATTAGAGAAGCTGGATTGGATGTGGCAGAAATAATGGAGCAGGAAAAGTGGAAGGACAGAAAGAGGCTTGTTAACCACACGCGGGCGACTGGAGTGGGACATTGATGATGATAGATCAAGACAGACTGCAGGAAAACTTAACACTTTACAAATTTGTGATTTCACTTCTTGACTAGGTTGAATAATTAAGGTTTTTGTGAAACATCGAGTTTTCAAGTAGTTTTTTTCGACAAAGAATAAACCTAAAAGATTTTGAAAGATTTTCATGTTTAGATTCCTGAACCAGGTATGGAAATCAATAAGCCTCCTCCATAAACTTTATCTTGCCACCACTTCTCTTCCAGTATTTTCTCCCATTTTGAGCTGTTCCTGACCAGATCTTTTTCTGTCTGCTTAATCCAGATATCTCTAGGTTTGTCATGGTCTTTCTCCATTAACTCATTGGGCCCAAGCCACGGAACCATTCTTTGCCGGACCACGGAACTGTTCCTTTGTCTCACTTTACTACGTAAGTCAACTTTCCCTCAAGAGATGGCAGATTAGATCGCATGTGTAATGTGTGCAGAATCTCTTTGCCTTCAATGTTATATGTTCTTTGCTAACATATATCGATAGTGTGTTTGGTAATATTAAATTGGAGTGGGCTATCTTTCAACTTTGAGCTTCATATGTAATCAACATGGCTACGAGTAAACAACTCAAAGATACTGACTTACAATCCCTTTTAGAAAGTGATGGTGATCAAGAATGTAGCTCTTTCAGTGATATTAGTAGTAGTGTTAATAACAGTTCTGATGAACAAAGAGACGTGGAAATTGAGGAGGAAGCTGAAAAAGATGACCGTGCTTAGCAGGCAGACTGTGTATGGACCCTTGATGGTAACAAAATAAAATACCTATATTCCCTGTTCCGCCGTTCGTGGTGTGAATGCCCTTGTATCAAGGCTAGGCAATAATCCTTCAGTTTTACAAAATATTTGTTGAGTGATCTGAAACGAAAGAGACTACAGTCCGAGTTGGCATGGCGAGAATGTACTGTGGATGAATTGAAATCATATATTGCCTTGTATATTCTTATGGACCAAATGAAAAAGTCAAAAATAAAGTCATACTGGGGTAAAAGGAAGGTGACTGAAACTCCTATATAGCACCATAATGAGCTATGAACGGTTTATGCTGATAAGCAGGTTTCTTCTTTCTGACGACAGTTCCACTGTTGTAATTGATAAGCTCCAAAAGACAAGGCCTGTCAAATTATTTAGAAACTAAATTCATGCAAATTTACGAAATGGGATGTGACGAAGCTGTTGATGAGAGCCTTATCAAGTTCCGTGGTCATCTGAGTTATGTTCAATTCAATCCTTCCAAACGGGCCAGGTTTCGGATAAAAATGTACAAACTTTGGGAGAGTAGGACAGGCTACTGCTATGCATTTAGGATTTGCACAGGGGATGACATGGCCCTGAACCCTGATCTTCCAGTTAGTGAATCTGTTGTATTGGACTTAGTACAGCCCATTATGAACGCAGGTCATGTAATGTACTTGGATAACTGGTACTCATCACCCCAGCTGTTTCATAAGCTACTAGAAGTAGGTTTGCATGCTGTTGGCACTGTTAGGATAAACAGAAAGAACATGCCACCAAATTTCAGGACAGTTCAACAATAAACAGGGGAGGCAGTGACTCAGAGTAGTAGGAACATTCTGGTAGTGAAATGGAAGGACCGTAGAGATGTATGTCTTCTGTCTACAATGCATACCGACATTTCTATGCAAGAGACCAGGAAGAGGAAGAAACGTAGGGTTGGTGGTGAGCAGGTGATTGAGAAGCCTCTTCCGATCATAGACTACGACAAGGGAATGCCTGGAGTGGACAGGCAAGATCAAGGACTTGCTAGCTTTCCTGTAATGCGTCGTACAGTAATGGGTTACCAGAAACTATTCTTCTGTATGTTGGAGATGACCTTATTCAACTCATATGTTGTGTACCAGAAAATTGTTGTGAAAAAGATGCACTACTCTGATTTTAGAGTAGATGTAGCTGAAAGAATTATCAGCAGTGTTATTCTTCCAGAATGGAGAATTTCAGGACACTGGCTGATGACCCCATTAGGTTGCAATCCAGGAACTGGGCTCATTTCCCTATTCCTATTCCACCCACTGCAACAAAGCAGTTCCCCTCCAGAGCCTGTAAAGTTTGCACAAAACACAAGAAGAGAGCTGAAGTTAGGTGGTTGTGCCAAAAATGCCAGTTTCCACTACTTTTGGAAGTGTGTTTTCAGGCTTACCACACACTTGTGAACTACTGAGGAAAATTTTAGGAGTGATATAGGGTTTCTTAACTCATACTATGTTGTATTCTTGTATAATTAACTCCTTAATGCTCACGTAAATAATAAATTTCTCATCAAGTGAAGCATCACTGTACTTCCATCAAAATAATCCCAGCCCCAATGCACTTTTAAACCAAAATATATGCAGGGCTGAATGGGTTAACTTTTCCTTCAAAATAGGCCTGGAGAGTCTTATTACATTTTTCTCATAATGTGGCCTGATTATTTCAGCCATGGTTCTTCTAGAGTATCAAGCACACTGCCATAGCCCTAGTTTGAAGTACACTGATTCGTTTCTAATTTTGTCCTTTCATGTTCTTTTGAATGTTTTACTTAAGGGACTTAATTTCTCTAGCTTGTTGTTGTCCTTTGTCTCTATCGGTGAGGGTTACAGGTTCCAGTCTGTAGATCAGAATGTGTAGCAAGAAGGTCTTATAAAGGGACACTTTGAGGAAAGCTTTTGTTCCATAATTGATGGGGAAATAGAACTGTAAAATTTTCCTGGGCTTACAGAGAATAAAGCAAAAGTACTTTTATTTACATAATAATATTGATATTTTGATCCGTGTCAGAAGGGCTAAGAACACAGTTTTGTTATCTGGATAATATGTGTCATTTTTGTTGAAAATAAGTACACATTTTCTTTCTACTACTGTTTAAAATCTTTTAAAAATATTCTGAGTGTATAGCTTCTCAGTGAAATTTGTCCCAATTTAAATGGGAATAATTATGTAAAAACCCACACAAAAAATTTGTTTGGTATGAGGTATCTACTAAAAATGAATATAGATTGACCTGCCTGCTACCGAATTCAATATTTACATGTTAATTCCAACGCTAGTGAAGATTATTGCAACGAAATTTGAACACAAATGTGTTTGATGAGGGAGAAGTGCCTCATTAGAATAAGAATATATTCTAGCACCTAATTGATATGACAGTGATTAGATGCCAGCCTTCCTGCCTGTTGGTCTCTTATGTCATTTGGCTGAAATGCTTACGCAATTCCATACAGTTGGTTGTTGTTTGTGAGTGTTAGTGCAGAGCATTGTGTGTAAGTTGACACAGAATAGTTGAAAATGAATTTGTATACTCCGAAGGAGCAAGTGTTTATTGGAAAACAGTCATTAGTTATGTCAACAGCAATTTCTGGGAAACTTTAGAGTCCGACATGTGCTTACCAAGTCCAACATTTGGGCCTTGTCGAAACTGGGAACCAAGGGGAATGTATTGGGGAACCATGAACATATAGAAGAAATTCAAGCAGTGACAGTGGATGTACTGGCAAGCACTTTTCATAATATTCATGCAAGGCTCAATCCTGTCTGGACAAAAATGGTGGCTACTTCCAGCATATTTTATGATTTCGTCACATTCCTTACAAAATGAGAAGTCTTGTTCAAATTTCATTCCAATATCTTCATTGGTTGCGGAATTATTGCGGGAATACTTGGTTTAGTAGCGAGTGGGGACACTGTATCTAATTAAAGAATCCTTTCAACTAATGAATGCTTGTTACAAACTTGAATTCATTGACTGCAAAATCAAATATAATATGTGAAAATGTACAGTTTAGGTTTATATCTATATATTCTTTTCCCTTGAAATTTCCTTAAATCCAGTAAACATTATTTGGAATATGTTTACATATGATTATCCACACCTTTCTAACCTGGTATTTATACCATCTGCATATTTTTTTTCCTTTTCTTTATGTATATTTGTCATTTTTCTTATACAATTCCCACATCAAGACCGAAGGTCTGTTGAGAAAATGATTGTGGATGCCTTTTCCCTTCTCTCATGAAATTGGGTTGCAGAAACAAGCTTGCGGAGGCTAAGAAACGAATGTAGGGCTGAGATTGATTAAAGGAGAAATGTGAAAACAACAGCGTATTAAATTTGTTCTTCCCTTTCTTCCCCCTTGCCCCTGCTATTAAACTCCTGATTTTCAGTGTGATGAGATTAAGCCTCTTTCCACTCGCGAGACAGTTCAGTATGATGCTGTACCCAAGAGTTTGCTGGTTTATATTCTTTATAAAGTTGTTCCACTAATGCGCCCAAAATTATTCAATTCATACTTGATCTATTAAAATATCGAACTGCAAAACATAGCATTGCTGTCTGAATGAAAAATTTATGAGAAGAAAGTGTGAAAGGAAGATAAAGTACAGAAAATAGACCTGGCTCACATGGTCATTAATTAAGTAGGTCATTCCACATTGTTAATGGAATCGTACTGTGAAATTAATTTTTTAACAAGATTTGATATACATGTAGTTTTATTATGAGGAGGGGTTGTATAGAGTATACAAGATACTTATTAATAATAAAGAAGAGACTTTTTTTTTTTTTTAAATTGTAAAATTGGACAGCAGTTCTTATTTATATCTAGCAGTTCAAGTTTGCTCCAATTATCTTCTTCAGAAGCACATCCTGTCTATGGATACCACCCAGCCACACAGAGGCTAAAATCTAGAAAAAGTTTTCTCCACACATCAGTTAACCTTGAGTGGAAAGCAGAGAATGCTGGGGTCAAAATGTGGAAAGAATCAGCCACCTTTCCAACTGGATAGAGCCGAAGGAAAGTCTTCCATGTGGATACCAGGAGAAGTGGACATTATGGATATCCCTTAACAGACTCTGTACAGAAGTCAGCAGAACAAAAGTAAATTTGCGGAAGTGGGGTTTCGCAAGTGATTCCTCACTTTGTGATGGCGGAGAGTAGCAGACGATCCAACATCTATGTCAGTGTGTTTGATGTCCTTCAATGTGTACTATGAGAGACTTGATTGCAGCCTCCCCCAACGCTATTGACGTCACCCAATACTGGGCAAGAATCATCTAGCTCTCGAATTGTTGCTTTATCTGTGATTGTATAATAGATCTGTATATTTGTATAGTAGGAATGTAGATATGGTTTTTTTTTTTTTTAAATATCTGTAAGTAAAGTTGATACTTCTGACATGAATAAAGAAGTTCAAGTTTTATTTGTAATCCTGTAATGAGACTGAGACAGACAGTTTTTATTAGAGGAAGAATTAGTCATAACAGTCTTAATTGTGAGTTTTTAATTATAATGTAATGTGTGATTTTAATCAAGTCATCAATGTTTTTTAGGCTATTATTTTCGCTGAGGAAGATAATGGACTATTTTCTCAAAACATGTATCAGTAGATAAATGTTATAAACAAAATTTTTTAAGAGTGTATAGTCTTGAGAAGGTGGACTCCTATTAAACTCCTAATTTTTACTGTAATGAGATTAATAGTACAAGTCAATACGGACCAAAAGAGACTGTAAAAATGGTCAGATTAAACAGTTTTGGAAAGAGGCTGTCAAGATGAATGCTAATGTTTCTCCACTGACTTAGCAAATGTCATGGGATAGTCACCTAATAGCATGTGGGGCTTCCTCTGGCCCTGCAAACTGCAGTGAGACGCCGTGGAAGTGAGTCGACAAGTCCCTGGTAGTTCTCTGGACGCAGCTGACACCAAATCATTTGCAGAGTGCCCGCCAATGCTGGTCTGGATCCATTGCACGGAGCCTGCGTTCCAGGACATCCCAGATATGCTCAGTAGGGTTCATATTGGGGCTCCTGGGTGGCCATGGCAATCGTTGGACCTCCACTGCATGTTCCTGGAACCATTCCCGGGCGACGTGGGAGCGATGTGGCGGCACGTTATCATCTTGAAACACCGCAGAACCGTCTGGGCGCTGGAAGGCCAAAAATGGGTGGAGATGGTCTCCGAGCAGCTCAACATACCACGTACCATTCAAAGTCTCTTCCAGAACAACTAGGGGGCCCATTCCATACCAGAAAAATGCACCCCAGACCATAACAGAGACACCAGCGCTGTGGACCACACCTTCGAGGCAGGCTGGATCCATCGCTTCATGTGGTCTGCACCATACACGGTGCCTCCCATCGGCATGGTACAGTTAAAATCGTGATTCGTCCGACCATATCACATTACGCCATTGTTCCAGTGTCCATCCCTGGTGACTGGCGACAAATGCACGTCGTTGTGGCCGATGACGTTGGGTTAACAGTGGCACCCTTGTGCGGCGCCAGCTCTCATACCCCACAGAACCCATGTTCCTACAGATTGTCCACTGGGAGACGTGTCTGGCACGGCCTGTGTTGAATTGAGCCGTGATTTGTTGCACGGTTGCCCATCTGTCACTATTGACAAGCCGTCTCAGATGTTTCTGGTCACGGTCATTGAGGGTGGCCATACGGCCGGTTGTTCGTCTGTTGTGGACGGTGATACCCGCATTCAGCTATTCACGATACACCCTGGACACAGTTGATCGTGTAAAGCCGAATTCCCGCACCACTTCCGAAATCGCACTTCCCATCCGTCGGGCACCGACCACCCTACCCCATTCGAACGGTGTCAGCTCACGATGACGTTCCATGTTACACCTGTCCCATGCACAGCCACTGCTCACAAGGTCTCCTATACAACTGCCGCTGGCACAGGGGGCGTGTGGTGCGCAGACAACACACCTGCACATCAGTGCCCCACTATCCCATGACATTTGCTCAGTCAGTGTATGTGGTACTTTGTGATCCCTAGTCAACAGTCTCTGTCGGCATTGCCACGGAGAGAAAGAAACTCTTGGTCATGTCGTGAGATTTTGCAGACATGGAGAATTCCTAAGGAATTCACTGCATCATAAAATCTGATCCGGCATTGCCAATGAACTGGGAGAGATGGGATACAGTTCGATATGTATTACCTTGTTTTAATGGCAGCCTACAAATACAAGAGGTTAGTTCCTTTAATAAACAGAAATGATTATTTTAATTTTTTAGCCAACATGGGACTATTTTAGCCAGGTTTATGGAGTTTTTTCTTCTTTTTGTCAGCCCAATACTGTTTCATCCTTTCTGAACGTAATTTTCTTTCTGCTTATGGAATCACTCTTCCTATTCCCTGCTTGTTGATAATAAACAGAAATATATACATTTATTTATATTTTTCAGTTTGTTGAAACTAAAGCAAAATGGAAAAGAAAACAGTAACAGAATCCACTAGAAATTGCCTGGAAAAGAAAATGTTTCATTGTAATGCAGTGACATTTTTGTTCTGAAAGAACATCATTAGATTTTATCAAATAACTTTCATCATGTGTATGTAATTTCAATGTTGTTTACATTGTGTAAATAGTACCAATGAAGAATATTGAAATTATTCCTCTAGTAACTGTTACCGTGTTTTAGCGGTAGGTAGAGGCGTAAGAAGGTGCGGGCGTGAATGGGTTTCAAACTACGGAATCAAAGTTAATGTAAAAGTAATTTAAAATTTAACTAGGTTATATTTTCTTTTCAAAAACAAAGCAATAACAGACATGGCAGGTACAATGTAGCAAAACAAGGGGAGATACAATATTTACAGGTTTTGGGCTTCACGCCCTGACTTCTGCGATCAGCTCAGTTTTACCACAAACACAAGTTTTAACAGAGGGGCAGAAAACCCCATTCATCCCTAGGAGCCCCTGGCTCCGAATTACACAGAAAAGCCTCCACGAGGCATATGACACTCCATTTTCAAAAGAGCGATCCGCTCTTAAAATTTAAGCCTCTCAAAGGCCAAACCAAACTCTACCTTCAAGCTGTCCTCTAAGGACGTATTCACAGGGGTAAAATACCCAACCTACAGAGGTCTATTACATGAAAAGAAGGTTGATTACATGACCTCTAAAATAACAATTTGAGAGGAGGCGATCTTGCACTCCTAATACACTTTGTTTTTTTTTTTTTAAAACCTAATCTGGCTCTGGGCCGCTAACGCAAGGGCTAATCCCATACTACAGAGGTGACTTAGAGAAGAACACTTTACATTACATAAACGAAGAATAGTTTGAGAAAATAAGTTCACCTCAAAACAAATGTGAGTGGGAGCTCGAGAGGGTTAGCACTCTCTATCCCAATATGTAGCCTTACAAAAAAGATGAAAAGAGTAATTACATTTTAGGAAAAGGTTACATGATGGAAATGCTTCGAACCCGCCGCGAGTGTTAAACTGCCGACCTAGCAAGAAAAGAAGTTATTAATAGGCCATTACCTGGTGTTGAACGGCTGAAGAAGAAAGAGGCGCTTCCCGCCTCCTGCTATGTACTTAATACACTGAAAGATGGAACAGAAGTGGCCTGGAGACCCTAAAATCAGCAGTTTATATCCTCTCGCGGAAGATTCTAGGCGTTAGGGGAAATAAAACACCCTCCCACAAAAAATTTTATTGGCTAGGGAAAAGAAACCCCTACATAGAGGAAGAAGAAACACATTATTGGTGGAAAATTAATTAAAGAAATTCGGGATTGGCTAGATCCAAAATAAGGGGAAAAAGAGGGGTATACAGCCAACTTAAACCATGACAGAAAGAAATTTAACAAAGAACAAACTCTTGAAATAAAAATTTCTCCAACAAAATAGTTCTTTGATTTCGCACTAGGTTGCACTATTGTAATTCTTCAGTAGTGTCCTCTAGAAGAGAAAGTTCACACTTCTTACTTCAAGCGAGACAAAAACACATCAAAAGTGACACAGTTCAAAAACTCAAAATTTTCCACGTGGTGACATCTTCTGAGAAAGTAGAGAATTAATAGAATAGATAAAGTTCAACCTTCCTCCAGAAGAGGAGTTTCAACTGGCGCAACTTTTAAATAAACGGTGTAGAGGTGTACCGCCCGGTACAGACCTCCCCCCCCCAAAAGTTCCCCCAGGGGTGACACATGAAATCAGTTTGAAACAAAGTCCAAGTAATGATGTTGATACGAAGATAGATAGCAGAAGCATTTACAAGATTTCTTAATTCAGTTTCAAAATATTGTTGTTGCAGGTGAATGAAAGTCTTTATGTTTGTAAAATTTGAATTTCTGAAGATAAACTTTTAATACTTGAAAGTGATGAAAAATTTGGCAATGTCCACCAATTATTGTTGTTGAATTCCCAAGTGTAGTTATTGCTTATGGTGACTGTCCATGTAGTTGATGTAGATTGAGTCGGATGGCCAGACCGGCCGTTGCAGCTTGCGTCCAACGGAGGCCGCTCGGACCCCTCAAGTACCCTGAGATACCGCTCGCCCGCACTATGAGGGGAGCAGAGGAGTTGAAGTACGCCGCGCCCGCGGTGAACAGATACAGGCTGCGGGCCTGTAGCAGGTCGTGCGCCGCACATCAGCCTTGGCCGGGAGGAGAGCTCCGGCTCGCCGTGCACATGTCGTCCTCGCTGGAGAGGAGGGGGCCCATCCCCCTCCCCAGTCGCTGCACGGCGCTGCGCGGCTGCGGGGGCGCTGAAACATTAAAGCTAGGCGGCAGAATTGTGTTGGACTATCATCTTCTTTGAGGGTACAGGCTTGTGGAGAGGTTGAGGGGCCAGCGGCGTGTAGATATCCATGGCATTTACTATTATGAAGCCACAGTGTAAGGTGGAGCAGGAGACGGGAGCGTGGTAATGGCCGTGGCAAAGACAGGATGGCAGTTTAATGGGTCGGGGCAGGTTTCACAAACATGCTTACATAAGAAACAAAATCCTATAGAAGGGGCAGAATGCCTTAAAAGTGAAACTCAAAAAAAAATATAACCTTCATATCCTTTCAAAATAATATGAAGCAAGTTAACACAGAAATTACACCGGTTTCACCTGGGACAGGTGAACCCTAAATATCCTCTCGGTGGCTGGATTGCTTAGCAATAAGGTAACCGGCGTAAGAAAATCGAGAATGATACAAGGCCCATGAAATCTGGGGGCAAGCTTGCCCGCGGGAACAAAATTTTTGACCATAACCTGGTCACCTACCTTCAAGGTGGTGGGTCTCCGTCCACGATCATACCTTTCCCTAACCTTTTCATGAGATACTTTAAGATTAGCTTTAGCCTTCTTCCAAAGATCTTTAATGTTGTCCGGATCTATTGTCTCGGGCAGAATGTCATTCAGAGACCAGAGGTTAGAGAGCGGCGTGTTGGGAACGAACTTAAACATCAAAGAAGCTGGAGTAAATTTGTGAGATTCATGAACCGCCGAATTCAAAGCAAAAGCTAACCAATGCAGGGACGTGTCCCACCTAGAATGATCTTCATGATGATAGGCAATAAGTGCGGACCTGAGATTACGGTTAACCCGTTCAGCCAGAGATGGTTGAGGGTAATAAGCAGATGTAGTTACATGAGAGATGGACAAGTCAAAACAGAATTTACGAAACAGATTTGATGTAAAAGCTTTAGCATTATCAGATACAATGTATTGGCACGGACCAAAAGAAGCAAAAATAGAATTTAGGCAAGTAATGGTGGACTGAGCGGTAGCCAGCTTAGTCGGAAATAACCAGGAAAATCTTGTAAAACCATCTACACACACAAAGATGAACTTGTTGGCATTACCCTTTGACTGGGGGAAGGGTCCCACATAATCGATATACAGGCGTTCCATGGGGCGCGACGCTTGATGAGAAGACAAAAGGCCTACTTTAGTGGACATGGTGGGTTTACTGATCAAACAAGATTTACAAGCTTTTACAAGTTCCCGAATTTCACCGTCCATACCTTTCCAGATGAACATTTCACGAATCTTTTCACGAGTTTTAAAGATACCCAGGTGCCCCCCCAATGGGGTCTCATGATAGTATTTGAAGATCATAGGTACAAGAACCGCTGGAACAACAACTTTCATCAACTTATCATGCCTCGAAGGGCAACATAGAACACCATTCCTCAGAACATAAGGGACAGCATGTTCCCCAGAAGAAAGGGTTTCCATTATCGGAGCCAGCGTCGGATCTTCACGTTGGTATTTCTCAATATCCCTAAAAAGCATGGGAGCATCTGTTAAGATGGGATTAACACCAGATAGTATGGACTCGGAAGGTGATGAACTGTCGACCGGTTCGTGGGTCTCTACGTCGTTATGAAACATACGGCTGAGTCCATCGGCAACAACATTTTCAGTACCTCTGATATGCCGTACATCGAATTGGAAGGCAGAAATACGGATGGCCCAACGGGCTATACGACCTGTACGACGCGGCCTACCTAAGACCCAGCTTAAGGCTTGATTATCTGTCTCCAGATCGAATTTGACGTGTTCCAGATAGAGACGGAACTTTTCTAAGGCGAATAAGACTGCCAAACCTTCAAGCTCATATATGGAGTACTTTGCTTCTTGAGCTGACAATGTCCTAGACGCATAGGCGATGGGTCGCCTCCCTAGTTCAGTCTCTTGAAGAAGGACTGCAGCTACCGCCGACGACGACGCGTCGGTTTGGACGATGAATTTCTTCGAGAAATCCGGCATAGCAAGTACAGGGGCATTACAGAGAGCTAATTTAAGGTCTTCGAAAGCGGCTTGTTGAGAAGGTCCCCACTCGAATTTGATGCCTTTCCTACGAAGAAGGTTTAAGGGCGCCGCTCTATTAGCAAAATTAGGAATGAACTTCCTGAAGAAATTCACCATGCCAATGAACCTGGCGATACCTTTAATGTCCTTGGGAGGTTTAAAATCACGGATGGCCTGTGTTCTAGAATGATCGACTGCTACACCATCAGGTGACACAATATGCCCTAGGAATGACATAGAGGGCTTAGCAAAGGCAACCTTGGACAACTTAACAGTTAACCCAGCCTTACGAAGGCGATTGAGAACTTCTCGCAAATGATCTAGATGTTCTTCAAAGGTTTCGGAAAATACGACGACATCATCCAAGTAGTGATATAAGTACTCAAATTTGATGTCGGAAAAGACCCTATCTAGTAGCCTAGTGAGCACAGCTGCCCCCGTGGGGAGCCCGAAAGGCACGCGGTTGTATTCATATAAATTCCAGTCCGTGGCAAACGCTGTAAGATGTTTAGACTCTTCGGCAAGGGGAATTTGATTATAGGCCTGATTCAAGTCCAAGATGGTGAAGAACTTGGCCTTACGAAACCATGAAAAGCAAGAATGAAAGTCGGGAAGGGGCACAGATTGCAACACCACCTTCCGATTGAGAGCCCTGTAATCAATGACAGGCCTGAAGCCTCCTTGGGGTTTCGGGACTAGAAAAATAGGCGAAGAATACGCTGACTTAGAGGGCCTAATAATACCATCCTTCAACATCTGATCGATGATTTCTTTCAGAGCCTTCATTTTAGGTGGAGATAGCCTATACGGTGGAAAACGGACAGGAATTGAATCCGTGACCTCAATTTTGTATTCAATAAGGTCAGTAACACCAAGAGTATCAGAGAACACCTCGGGAAACGACTGACACAGTTTCCGAATACTATCAGCCTGCTCCTCAGGTAGATGTCTAAGGTCTAACAACATCTCATCCTGGGTAGGCGAAATAGATGAACATGATCCAGAATTACACTTTAACAAGGGAATTCTACAATTGGACGCAAATTTGAATGTGCACGACCTACTCTGGAGATCGAGCACAAGACCAGTGTGAGAAATGAAGTCCGCTCCCAATATGATGGGGCAAGACAAACGCTTGGCCACAAACAATTTGATCTTCCATGTAAATTTAAAAACCCGAATTTTGACATGTAAGGAACCTAGAATTTCTAATGGCGATGAATTAGCCGAAACATATTGAATAAGAGCTGAGACATGATCAGGTAGTTTACAAACAGATTTCAATTTAGAATACCATTCAGCCGAAATAATCGAACAAACACTGCCTGAATCTAAGAGAGCTGTTATAGGCTCGCTATTTAACTCAATCTTAAGAAAAGGAACAGGTGCGGGGGTATCCGCCGCAATCCTAAGACATTCTTTAGGGCATTCAAAAGATGAATTTGAAGGCTGACTGTTCTCTGCATTTACAACCTGTTTACTAGGGGCTGAGTCTCGGGAAGATGGATTAGTCGGCTCAGCCGACGCCACTAGTCACTTTTTATTATTGGAATAGCTGGAATTTGCACCAGACGTTGAGCAGGAGGGGGTGCTATTTGAGTTTGGGCAATTCTTGGCGATATGTGAGAAGGCCCCACACTTAAAACAGCCTTGTGATGACCCTGCTCCATTCCTTGTCCCACTTGACTTGATCAGAGGACACTTATTCCGCAGATGTTCAGGCGACCCGCAAGCATAACATTTACGGGGATTGACTGGTCGGCGAGGTGGAGGCCGAGTGTTACTAAAGGAAGGCGGGGGTTCTTTCGCGACACGCAAAGAATCGGCGTATCTAACTCCTTCCGCTGAGACGGCCAATGCTTCAAGTTCAGAGAAGGTTTGCGGACACGCCGCGAAACACAAATATGACCTGTAGGATGGCGAAATACCTTCTACAATAGCCTGCACAATCTGATCTTCAGGAAAGTGCAGAGCAAACACCCTAGTGTAGAATTTGATATCTTGAATGAAATCAGCCAAGTTTTCATCCAAGCGCTGTACACGGTAATAGTACTTCTGAATCAGGGAGGACCTGGCCCTAGCCGGGATGAAGTTAGCTAGCAAATGGGCATGGAAATCCTCAATAGATGATTGCTCGGCAATGGCTCTTACGATTTTATCAGAGAGAATACCAATAGCATACGGATAGATAATCTGCAAAATTTGACATGGCGAAAGAGAAAAAACCAGAGCATGATCCTGAAATTCCACTAGAAATCTTAAAAATGAAATTACATCACTGGTGGTGTTGACGGAAAACTTAGAGATACCTCTAAGCAACATTGCCAATGGATGAGGCAAGCTACTGAACCCAGGTGACATAGTCGTTAAAGGTTTCAATGGCAAAGAAGTTAATTCAGAGCGGATGTTACCCAATGACGCACGGCGTTCAGATTCGTTGTTCGATGGGGCAGAGATAGTTTGAGCAGCAACGGTTATCCTATTGACTTCTCCCTGAGGAGGCTCTTCATCACTACCTACGTTCACTGTGGCGGGTTGATCAGTTTTAGGAGGAACTTCGCCGGTTAGCAATTGAGTGACCTTATTAGACAATTCAGAAATAGTTTCAAGGAGCGTATTAGCGTCCTTCCTCTGAACGTCATTCACCTTTAGAGACAACAGATCATTAACTCTATTTGCAAAGTGATACAGCCTGCCTTGCACACGCTTAATTTGATTAGGAGACGGATCGTTTTCATCAAAAAAGCTGACTACAGATGCTAGCCCAGTAATATTCTCGACGATCGTGGAAAGAGAGTCATCAATTTCTTTCTCTCCCAAATTGGGGATGGAAATGGGCAAATCAAGGGACTCTCTAAGCTTGTTGGTGTCGATTGCAACCGTGCCTCCAGATTGCACATTTCTGATAGTTAACTCGTATATCAACTCCTCTTTGCGCAAATAGTTAAGGAGGAGAACATCGCGAGGGCCGGGCATGATGACAGAACAATTTTGAAAAACTCAAAAAATTCCAGCAACTGAGACAATTGTTAGAGTTCGAATCAAAGCAATGTTTAGCCGTAAAAAGGGGCTAAATTGAGACCCATTCAACCACGCTCTGCTACCACTTGTTACCGTGTTTTAGCGGTAGGTAGAGGCGTAAGAAGGTGCGGGCGTGAATGGGTTTCAAACTACGGAATCAAAGTTAATGTAAAAGTAATTTAAAATTTAACTAGGTTATATTTTCTTTTCAAAAACAAAGCAATAACAGACATGGCAGGTACAATGTAGCAAAACAAGGGGAGATACAATATTTACAGGTTTTGGGCTTCACGCCCTGACTTCTGCGATCAGCTCAGTTTTACCACAAACACAAGTTTTAACAGAGGGGCAGAAAACCCCATTCATCCCTAGGAGCCCCTGGCTCCGAATTACACAGAAAAGCCTCCACGAGGCATATGACACTCCATTTTCAAAAGAGCGATCCGCTCTTAAAATTTAAGCCTCTCAAAGGCCAAACCAAACTCTACCTTCAAGCTGTCCTCTAAGGACGTATTCACAGGGGTAAAATACCCAACCTACAGAGGTCTATTACATGAAAAGAAGGTTGATTACATGACCTCTAAAATAACAATTTGAGAGGAGGCGATCTTGCACTCCTAATACACTTTGTTTTTTTTTTTAAAACCTAATCTGGCTCTGGGCCGCTAACGCAAGGGCTAATCCCATACTACAGAGGTGACTTAGAGAAGAACACTTTACATTACATAAACGAAGAATAGTTTGAGAAAATAAGTTCACCTCAAAACAAATGTGAGTGGGAGCTCGAGAGGGTTAGCACTCTCTATCCCAATATGTAGCCTTACAAAAAAGATGAAAAGAGTAATTACATTTTAGGAAAAGGTTACATGATGGAAATGCTTCGAACCCGCCGCGAGTGTTAAACTGCCGACCTAGCAAGAAAAGAAGTTATTAATAGGCCATTACCTGGTGTTGAACGGCTGAAGAAGAAAGAGGCGCTTCCCGCCTCCTGCTATGTACTTAATACACTGAAAGATGGAACAGAAGTGGCCTGGAGACCCTAAAATCAGCAGTTTATATCCTCTCGCGGAAGATTCTAGGCGTTAGGGGAAATAAAACACCCTCCCACAAAAAATTTTATTGGCTAGGGAAAAGAAACCCCTACATAGAGGAAGAAGAAACACATTATTGGTGGAAAATTAATTAAAGAAATTCGGGATTGGCTAGATCCAAAATAAGGGGAAAAAGAGGGGTATACAGCCAACTTAAACCATGACAGAAAGAAATTTAACAAAGAACAAACTCTTGAAATAAAAATTTCTCCAACAAAATAGTTCTTTGATTTCGCACTAGGTTGCACTATTGTAATTCTTCAGTAGTGTCCTCTAGAAGAGAAAGTTCACACTTCTTACTTCAAGCGAGACAAAAACACATCAAAAGTGACACAGTTCAAAAACTCAAAATTTTCCACGTGGTGACATCTTCTGAGAAAGTAGAGAATTAATAGAATAGATAAAGTTCAACCTTCCTCCAGAAGAGGAGTTTCAACTGGCGCAACTTTTAAATAAACGGTGTAGAGGTGTACCGCCCGGTACAGTAACCATCTTCATACTCAGTATAGTTTATGGCCTTTTGATGAATAAATAGGCCAGTTTTTACATGAAATCAGCATCCACGTAAGTTGCACTGAATGGATATTGCAGACATCAGTTCAGTTTGTAGTTTAGCCTGTTCATGTCTGCAGCGTTCTTCTTCGTATGTACTAATGGCAGTAGGGAAAGAATGGCACCGAAGTGAACGATTTTCATCAAATGCATCCCAGGATTTTGGGTCGATACCTGTCAACTTCATGTTATGTTTAAGTAGGTCTTTTTAGTAATTCAAAGGGGCTCCTTTAGGCCTCACACTACAGCAAACTTGACTGTAAAAGATTTTTGTTATAGTGGAAGCTATTTCTCTTTCCTTTCGACTTAGCTTCTTCTTGAGGTTCTTCAGTCTCTCCAGACTAATTTAGTAGGATAAATAAAATCGGAAAATACCTGAAAAAATATTATTTAAGTGACAGGTATAATCTGTTATGTTTTCTGAAGACTAAAGATCTGGCAAGATGTGGCCCCTCAGCGGGTGTTGATGCCCGCCCTCCTCATGAAACTGGGAAGTAAAAACGAGCTTGTCGCAGGCTGAGAAGTGATGGGTGTAGAAGAACTGGGATTGATGAGGAGAGAATCTGTTTGTTGACAGCAGTATAGAAAGATACGGGATTGTCTGTTCTTTTGTGTTTCATGTCTGTCCTCGTCTCCTCTTTCTGTTGCTCCTTCTTCACCTACTGACCTGCCTTTATGTTCATTCTATTGTGTGTTTCTTTTCTTGTTCCTCCTATCTATGCGTAGTGGTTGGAAACAACGTGAACCGAAGATATGAGCATTAGAGTATTGGTCATTCAGATAAATAATTGGGGAAAAAAACAGATATCTCGCGCAGTTGTCATTTTAGCAGCTGCTGAATTTAGCCAATCAGATCGCTTCACGAGCAACTTCAGATGAGCTTTGCGAGGCAGTGTTGCTACATCTGCACGTGGCTTATGACCGCCTGAGAGCACCAGTAGAACAGATAAACTTCTCCTGGGGAGGGACTTGAACAAGGACCTCCCTGCCGATAGGCTCAGCCCATAGCAAGCACGCTACAGTGGCGTTGGCTGAAACCCACGGTGTGTTAGTGTTTGATGCTCGTTTCTTGGCATGGCCCTCACGCCCGACCAAACCACGTGCAGATTTAGCAACCCCGCCTCGTAAAGCCCACTTGAATTCGCCCGCGAAGTGATCTGATTGGCTAACTTCAGCAGCTGTTCGATGACAACAGCGAGAGATATTGATGTAATTTTTTCATATTACATATCAGTATGACCAACGCTCATATACTTTGGTTCACGTTGTTTCCAACCACCCTGTATACGACTTGAATTGATACTTGTTTGTTCCATTCCGATACCTAACCACTAGGAGAGTATGTGACATAACTTATAACTAAAACCAAACCCCATGGCACTACAGCCTTTGAAGGGCCTTGGCCTACCAAGCGACCGCTGCTCAGCCCTAAGGCCTGCAGATTACAAGGTGTCGTGTGGTCAGCACGACGAATGCTCTCGGCCGTTATTCTTGGCTTTCTAGACTGTGGCTGCTATGTCACCGTCAGATAGCTCCTCAGTTCTAATCATGTAGGCCGAGTGAACCTCAAACTAGCCCTCAGGTCCAGGTAAAAATCCCTGACCTGGCCGGGAATCTAACCCAGGACCTCCGGGTAAGAGGCAGGCATGCTACCCCTACACCACAGGGCTGGCATTACTTATAACTACAGATTCAAAAAACACAAATAATATTAATAGCAATAATAATAGTAATAATGTTGTTAATAATAATTGTAGAATCTATAATTTTAAAGTACCGTAACTAAAGTACTATTAAATTATGTAAATACAGTAATTCATTCATTAATTCTTTCAACAATTATCCAGCAAGTTCTCACAACAAGCCACTTAAAACTTGCGATAAGAGGTAACGTCCCTAATGTTTACAGATAGAGCATTCCATGACCATACATGTGACATGTTAACAAGAAATGTGGAAATTAAGCTAGACAGGATGCAAAAGCTAAATGAAAGCTAAGAAAGAGGAATTAAATATATTTAATGCCTTTGTATCTCCTATCAGTCAAATAAATAATTCTCCAACACAATTGAAGTTTTTGAATATATTTAATTAAATGAGATTGGTCAAATTAAGATAAAATAAGAGAATAAATAAGGCAAATATTACAAGAATAAAATACAAATTTATTCGGTGAACAGAAGGTTCATAAAATTTTAAGTTGGGAATCTTCACACTAGAATTAATATTACTCAACATTAGAAGATCAATGAAGTTTTACATTGTGTATTAATAAAATTAGTAATCTTACCATAGCTAATCTCAGATAGATTTATATTAAAATATGAAGCTAAATTAAAACGTTGATAGAACCAATTCAACCTATTTCTCACTTGCAAGGCAAAATCCAACTCAATACAATAAATAAGGGATGGATATCCAGAAAGGATTTTAAAATGATCAATAAAAAACAGCTAAACATGGTTAATTCCCAAAATTACTAGCATGATAAATACTCCACTGGTAATGTGTCAACACGCAAACTGAAGATAGAGAAAATCAATATTTTTGTGTAAAACATTATAGCCAAAGGAAGCCAAGCCTGGAGATAACAATGACAATCCACATTGTTCAAAACAAGAAGATTCAATCAGAACCAAAGGATAAGCGGAGAACAACAAATTATGTAACATTTAGCAGATGTCACATAATATTTAGATTCAATGATCCTATCACATTTTTAAAGGAAAGAATAATGATACTTAACCCTCATAAGTTTAAAAGTAAATGTTATTGTTTAGTATAAAATACAAGAGGTCATCATACCCATACCAGATCTGCGGCATTACTGGTATACAAAATATGTAGGCATTACTCTTGATCGCCCACTTTCTTTTAAGTGTCAACTTCAAACCTGTCTAAAAAGCTTAAGACATGGAACAAGATCCTTCAGAAATTATGTGACTCAAGTTGGGAACATCTGCAATCACTTTAAGATCATCTACTTTGGGACTGGTTTTCTCTTATGCAGCAGAATGGTTGAATAGTCCTTACACACGACTCATCAACACTCAACTAAATGCTAGTATGCGTTTAATATCTGGTACCATCCACACTCCCCATATTGGCTTCCAATTCTGTCAGGTATAATGCCATCTGATACAAATATATATATATATATATATGCTCTAATTAGAGAGTACAACCATAAGCATAAGGGTTACTACCAACTCTGACCCTTTGGAGGAATGGAGAGATCGCTGGACAGCCACCACAGATGTTTCTCTGCACAGTATCTTTTCTGGTGATCACCTTCCCAGTGGACTTTATCTACCGCGTAAGATGTGGACTACACTGAATCAAGTGTGGACAAAACATGGAAGATGCAAGGACTCTCTTTACTGGTAGAATTATTACTTGTAATTATACTATAAAGCCAGAATGTGATTGTGGTGCCCCACAGTAAACCGTTCTCCATATTGTGAATGAGTGCAAGTTGTAGTGACTTTCTGCAACCAAAATCTGAAGTTCAAAAATGGATCAAGGAATTGGACATTCAAATTTGATACAGTGCCCTAAAATTCCTATTTCTTGTTTGTGTACATATGTATATAATTTTAAATACATATGCAACTTATCGCCATATGATAAATAAATAACCCGTACATTTATTTTACAAAACCATATTCATTAAACAATATGTTACGGTGGGATAGACGTGTATTCCACTGCCACTTTCTGACAGCTGTCTGCTGTTCATTGGGGTAATAATTTGCCACCTAGTAAAATATAAAGTATTTCCCACAAATAGCCTGTCACTTGTCGTACAAGTTAATAACTACAATAAAATATAAATGCAATAGCTAATCCATGTAGCTAAAATAAAGTGTAGCCCAAATCGATCTCTGGTATGCACTGATGTAAAAAATCTGCATACATTACTTCAAGTTGGTATTGTATAACAACTTGGCCAAGATAGCAAATAACAAGATATTGCATATCAAGCAACTAATCATGTAATACTTTTTTTTTCTTTCTGTGTGGTCTCTGAAGAGGTCTGCTGCACGTCTTCCAATTTGACATCGTATAGACAACCTGCACATCTGTGAGGATGGGACTCTACCTATGATGAATTCTAATGCTGAAGATGGTACACACACCTAGCCCCCGAGCCAGCAGAATAAACCAACAAAGGTTAAATTCGCTGACCAAGCCGGGAATCAAACCCGGGAGCCTCTGGACCAAAAGCCAGCATGCTAACCATGTAGTCCTGGAGCCAGACATGTAAAATACAGTCATAAATTTGTGATCTGTGACACTTGAACATACTAATGAAACGTCGAATTTTGTAAACAAAGACGTAACATAATAAATCTGTATTTGACAATTAACAGTGACTGAATGAGTCGCTATGTTTCTAGAAAATAGATCTCAGAGAATTAGAGTAGACAAAGCTTTATCTGATGCTGTAATAAATAAGAGCGGAATTCCTCAAGGCAGTATTATTGAAACTTTATGTTTTCTCATATGTATAAATGATAAGAGTAAAGAAGTGGAATTGGAGATAATGCTTTTTGCGGATGATGTTATTCTGTATAGAGTAATAAATATGTTGCAAGATTGTGAGCCACTGCAAAATGACCTCGATCTGCATATGGTTATGAGGGTGTTTAGGGGTTGTAGTAAAGATGTAAAGGAGAGGGCGTATAAGTCTCTGGTAAGGCCCCAAATAGAGTATGGTTCCAAGGTTACTTGATTCAAGAACTGAAAAAATCCAAAGAAAAGCAGCTTGATTTGGGCTGGGAAGACTTGGATGAAAGGAGGCGAGCTGCTCGATTAAGTAGTATGTCTTTATATAATGACAATAAGTTATTTTATCCACCTAATCAATACATGAGATGTATTGATACATATCAAATATCATCAATACGGTACTGATCCAAAATGATTTATATCATATGGTATGTTTCAAGCTGTCAGTGGAGACACGGTGTGGAATGACGTTTAGTAGATTAATAAGTTTGAGTGCTGTTTTTAAAAGAACAAAAGATCACAATATGAAGATAAAGTTGGAATTCAAAAGGACAAATTGGTAGTGATGGCCAGTCTGAGACGAGGTCTCGAGATTTCTCGAGACTAGCGCAGGCACTATTTCGAGAGATCTCGAGAGCGTTTTCCCCGCATTGTGTACCCAGAAGCGTGTCGTAGGCCTACAGGTGCACGGAACTGAATGTTTATGTCGAGTATGCGAATAGCAAACCATGCGCCTTCTCCATCCCGTAAATACGTGTCAACAAGCGACTAGGCCGTTCGTTTCTACCGGTGTCCATTTTGACGCAATATAACATAATTATAAAGGATACGCGTTCTGGCATTGTGTGCAGCGGAAAGTACACGAATGATTAGGCTAAGTACAGAAACTGATGGCTTCTGTAGGTACACCTACCCCCATTGGATACTAAAGGTGTGCATTACCGGTAGGGCCTACTCCAGACGACACGAGATGCGCCTTGCTGCGTATGCAACTACCATTATGCATGAGTGGAACGTGTAATTTACAATGCCTGAGTTTGTCCAAATTATTTCGACAGGTAGGTGTACATCGTTATCAGACCCTACATTCAATATCATATTACCACTGCTTGTCTTTACCAATATTTTGGTGACAGGAAGTAATTCCTTAATATGTTATAGAATATTCACGTCGTAATTATATAAGTACTTCGGTATATGATGGTACAATTGTGTCTGATTGTACGCGACAATTTTAAGACTATGTCCGAAACACAACGTAAGTCGCGGATGTAGGGTATTTTGAAGAGATGCTGTCGTAGGTTCACAAGTAGACGGAGCTGGATGCTGCGTGTGCGGAGTAGGCGAGTAGCCAACCACGAGCGTTCTCGATTCCGTAAATGCCTGTCAGCAAGCGACTAGGCCATTCATTTCTACCGAGGTCTGTTATAAAGGATACACATTCTGGCATTGTATGCAGCGGTAAGTTCACGAATGAGTGGGCTAAATCAGAAACTGACGGCTACTGTACGTCCTGCATCGCTAAATTTATCAGATCTCACATTCATTACCCCACCCATTTTCCAGTGCTTGTATGTACCGACATGACGGCGACGAAGGAAAGAATCCCTTACAATATTATAGAGTATTCGCGTCATAATAAGATACTTCGGCATACGAGTGTGCAATATGCAATTGGTCTAATTGTACGCGATACCTTTCAGACGATGTCCGAAACGCAACGTAAGTCGTGGACTTGGGATTATTTTGAAGAGACGCTACATAGCACAGTTCGCTGTCTTGTTTGTTCCAAAGAACTGAAATACGTCTGTTATGATCCGGCACTTAAAAACACATAACATCTCAGCGAACAGGTAGAGAAACATGTTCGTAATGAAGTAGCTGCCGCAGCGCATGTTTCCTTGACCACCGATATGTGGACATAGATGAACTGTGAAACGTACATGACCCTAACAAGTCTCGACAACGAATGGGGCATGCAGAGTATACCGCTCAAAACATTTCGATTTCCTCAGAGACACACGCCGTTGGATATTAGTGGAGCATTGGATACGGTAAATAAAGACTCGGGGATAGGTGGAAGAGTAATATCAGTTGTGTCGGATAATGCTGCCAACATTACAGCTGCTATGCAATTGGTCCTTAGCGGAGGTGAGGATGCGCAACATGGATCATGCATGGGGTACACGCTTAACGTAGCTATAAAGAAAGTTCTTGTGAGCAATGAAGAGTTATCAGCCGTACGGGAAAAAGCGAGAAAAATAGTCTCATACTTCAAGTCCAGCTGCACTGCTAAGGAGAAACTAACGGAAGCACAAAAACAACTTGAAAACCCTGAACACAAGCTCATTCACAAGGTGGAAACGCGTTGGAATAGTACGTTTCACATGTTTAGGAGGCTGAAGGAACAAAAAGAGTGTATTGCAGCCTGTCTGACAGCTCTCCGTGTAGGCATTGAATGTCTGCCGCACGAAGAGTGGCATCTTCTAAATGAAACCTTTCAAATATTGCAGCCATTTGAACACATTACCACAGAGATGTCAACAGGACAGCATATTTCGATATCTAAAGTTATACCTACCAACAGGCAACTTCCCCTGTCAAGGGGAGGTGGGAAAACAGAGTCAGCGTGGCACTTCGAGAATGACTTGCGGGAATCCGTAAATATAAAACTAGGTGAACGTGAAACATATCTCCTATTCGCCACCGCGACCCTCGTTTCAAAACGTTGCCATTCACGAACGAACATCATGCGACAAGCGCAGTGGAGTATTTGCCGACACACTGTACGGCTTTACTGACCAATACATCGAGTCATCAATCAGATACCTCAACCAGTGAGCAATGCACACCATCATCATCCGACGTATTTTCAGTATGGGCATCATAAGATGCAGTAGCAGCAGCAGCAAGAAACAGAAGCCATAACGCTACAGCCGATGCTGCTGTAGAGATGCAGCGTTAATTTGGTGAAGCCTGTGTTCAGCGCACAGACAATCCTCTACAATACTGGCGCTGCAACGAGAGCCGATATCGAACATCGAGTATTTTATCCAGGAAACACCTCTCCATACCGGCTACATCAGTTCCGAGTGAAGGGATTTTTCCAAGACTGGTTTTCTGATTAATAAACACAGAAATAGGTTGCATGGGAATCTCATAGATGAACTTATATTTTTGAATAAGAATTATGTGGCTGAGACGGTGTAATCAAGCTGCATTGTGATGAAGAAGCCCACGTTACTGTTATTAATTAATTATTCATTCCAAAGAGCAGTTTGGTCAGACAATGTATTGTAGATGTTTGGAGCATATACAGTATAATTTCATAAGTAGTTATAAATTAAGTTAATGAGAAGGTTATTCACATTAGGAGCTATATTGTACAGTAAATGTGTTTAACTCGTACTTACTGGGACGTCGCATTGATCTCAGCACACGACAATCGGTCTCGGGAGCAACCCTGTCAAAAGAACTGGAGTAAAATCGGTCATTTTAGATTACACGTTCGACTCATGGGTAATGATGGTTGCATATGCAGCAAAACACATCTTGCCCCGCCTAAAGTTCGAGTAATGCACGCCTCTAGTTTGTTTACTCGGCTGGGTTCTTGGACCATATCACAAACAGATTTGACTGCAAACCAGTATCTTAAACTGTTCACGACTCACTTGACTTGCTGTGACATCTTAGCAAAATAATCATGCACAATTTATGAATAACTGTACAGTAGACGGGATCAATCAATCAGTCACTACTGATCTGCATTTAGGGCAGTCGCTCAGGTGGCAGATACCCTATCTGTTGTTTTCCTAGCCTTTTCTCAAATGATCGCAAGGAAATTGGAAAATTATTGAACATTTCCCTTGGTAAGTTATTCCAATCCCTAACTCCCCTTCCTATAAACGAATATTTGCCCCAATTTGTCCCCTAGAATTCCAACTTTATCTTCATATTGTGATCTTTCCTACTTTTAAAGACATCACTCAAACTTATTCGTCTACTGATGTCCTCCCACGCCATCTCTCCACTGACAGCTCGGAACATACCACTTAATCGAGCAGCTCGTCTCCTTTCTCCCAAGTCTTCCCAGCCCAAACTTTGCAACCATTTTTGTAACACTACTCTTTTGTCAGAAATCACCCAGAACAAATCGAGCTGCAGTAAATGGGTTCATAGTTCAACATGCACGGCTTTTTCAGGTTTTTGACGAAATTTATTGGCACACACGTTTCCATAAATGAGAACCTTATTCCAGGCAATAACTGCTTATGATATACTATCGAGCTTACACTCGTACTTACTGGGACGTCGCACAAATCGCAGCACAGAGAACCGGTCACGAGATTCTCGCGAGAGCTCATACAAACTGGGGCAAATAATTGTTTATAGGAACGGGAGTTAGGGATTGGAATAACTTACTAAGGGAGATGTTCAATAAATTTCCAATTACTTTTAAATAATTTAAGAAAAGGCTAGGAAAATAACAGATAGGGTATCTGCCTCCTGGGCGACTGCCCTAAATCCAGATCAGTAGTGATATTGTAATTGTATAACTATAAATCAGCGATTCAAGACGCAAACCCGAATATTGATACCAGTGCGGCATCTGTACGACACACTGCATGCATGTTTACATGTTTGCATTGAACATTGTGGCGACTACAGCGGTTATTAGTGTACCACCATGCCTTATGTCTTCTCGTGCATACTTGAACCTGTGACCTGGAAACTTTAATCAAATCGATATCTTACTTAGACAATTCCTTAACTTAAATTGGTTACCTTTTTAACTAAACTAATGTCTTCTTGGTGTTGGAATTTCATTTTCTGCCAGTGTATATACCTGTCATTTTGAGGGATTGAGTTCCACGCCTTTTGCACTTTGTCAGTCAAATCAGCAATGTTTAATGCTTTCATGCAACTTTCATGTTATGTAAATGTAAATACAGTCAGAAATAATTCTCTGTAATCCTCATATCGATGATGTACATATTTTATATATTGTATGTGTTTATATGTTCAACCGTTTACTAATTATCTTATATACACAAACTATATTTTGATGTGTAAGTGCCCGCCAGTATGTAATGTCCTGTACAATTCCTATGTATGAGCCTGCAGGCTCGTTGGAATTAATTGAAATAAATGAATGAATGAATGAATGCTGTTATTGGATGACACTTGATTTGTCGTCCCTATAATGTCCCAAACGCGCTCAAAGGGTGAAAGGTCTGGTGATCCCGCATGTTAAGGCAACTGGTTCACATTTCATAGAGCACGATGTGTGACAGCAGCGGTATGAGGACAAGCACTGTCCTGATAAAAAGTACTCCCTTGAATACTGCGAATGAATGACAGCACAACCGGTTCAATCACCAGTCTAACGTACAAATCCACTCTCAAGTTTCTTGGGATAACAAGAGTGCTCCTCTGGCAAAGGAAAATTGCTCCTCGCACTGTAACTCCTTGTGTAGGTCCAGTGTGTCGATGCCACAGACAGCATGGTTCCAAGCACTCACCTGGATGGTTGCCCAGTTGTACTTCCTCTTCAAACACTAATCACCACCACTACCTCCTTACCAACCTACAGCCATCAGTGGCACCAAGACAGAAACGGTTTTCATCTAAGAACACAACAGTTCTCCAGTGACCTCTAGCTTGATGCCACTGAAGTCGAAGATGGCAGCGATTTGGAGTTAGTGGCATGAATGCCACAGACGCCTAGCTCGGAGCTGTCCCTTAAATAATCGATTTGTTACAGTTCTTTGTCTCACTCTGGTGCCAACTGAAGATCTAAAAGCTGCTGCTGATGCAATACGATCCACCACAGCCATGCGGCGATTACGGCGGTCTTCCTTCTCAGTAGTGGCCCGTGTACGGCCGGACCCCGACCATCTTGAGACAGTGCCTTTTCGTGACCTTTGTATCCAACACCGATGAACTGTCCATACATCCCTGCCGAGTCTTTCAACAATATCGCAGAAAGAACATCCGCCTTCTCATAGCCCTATTTGACACGGCCTTGTTCAAACTCAGTAAGCTGCTGATACTGCCTTCTTTGTCTCATTAAAGGCATGTCTGACTCACACCTAGCTCACAATGTCAACACCGGACAATGACTAACGCTCACGAACTACTACTATATTAAATATTTTCATTCCTCCCCTGAATTGGGAGGAGGGCCTCTTAGACAGTAACGCCGTCTCTCAGGCCAGGAGATTTGTTACGGTGAATGAGATGCTCGGAGAAGGTGAGGGTGTTTGGTGGTGATCTTAGTGCAGGAGAATGGAAATCCACCGGAAAATCATTCTCAGTACCCACATTCAGAGGCATAAAGCCACAGAAGAGCTGTCGGACCAATTGTAGCCGAAGCGTACATTGCAACAGCCGACGAATCACAAAGTGCACAGAGCGTGTTTAAAGCGAACTTCCTTTGCAAGGCCATAGTGGTGCTACCAGCACCACTTTTCGTCAACTAGGGCAAACGTGAATAGGCGTCATAATTCAAATGAGCAAACGCCTCCCCAAGTTCATTTATCTAAAGTTGGGCCCACGAGATTTGAAGTCTGACATTTGAGCGGCGAAAGCAGTAACTAAAAAGTACGCTGCGTGTCATAGTTACCTCAATCTGCGGCATATTACCCTTTCATACAGCCTGATTATTTAATCAATTATGTTGGCCTAATGCAATTCAATAGACTTTGACCCGTTCCTAAGCTCGTGCTAATAATCCCGGCATTTAAGGCAGAACACGTCATTGCCGATAAATATGAGATTTCTTATTCACTAAACTGGTGATAACCTCAACAAGTGCACGTGTTAAATAGAAAATAGAACTGAACAACTAGCCACTGATTAACTTACAAAAAATAAACTAACAACAAATATAAAATTCAGGAAACAAATATTTAAATTATTACACAAACCAGCAACAACTAACACAGTACTACGAATAATATCACAAAAGCAACTGAGAGCAAGCCAACCCACGTGGCGATAGCATCGTTAAAGTGGTGGTGATGATGATTGTTTTAAGAGGAAGTACAACTAGGCAACCATCCTCTATATAACACTAATCAGAGAGAAGAAATGAAAGATCGGCAAAAGAAAGACAAGGGCCACGAAGGGCGTGAAAATAAAAGACTCCCTAGCCGTCAGAAACCTAATAGCGTCCGAGTCGGAAAAGAACAAAAGTCGACCAAGGGAGGTCAGGTAGGATAGATAGGAGTCTAGCACAAGTAAGTGGAAGCAATTCCAGGACTTAGCTAAGGGCCCCATGGTCACCAACCCACGCTCCCAAGCTAGGGGCCCCTTTCAGTCGCCTCTTACGACAGGCAGGGGATACCGTGGGTGTTATCCTACCGCCCCCATCCACAGTGGGATAGCATCCTTAAATGTGGCATCTCTGTTATCGTTGCTATAACAACAGGCCATTTTTGAGCAGCGTTAGTCAACTTTTTCTCGCGGATGGTGCTAAACGTCAGATTTTAACTCTCGTGGGCCCAACTATAGCACAACTCCTTCTTGGTGTTGGGATTTCATTTTCTGCCAATGTATGTTGCACAAATCTAATCTTAGTGATTAGGCTTCAGCCTTGCCTCCGGTTTACAATAAATTATTGTTTCTAGCTCGCCGACTAGAACAGTACACATTCTGCAAAAAACTTCAAGCGCCAAAGATCAAGGGGAGTAAATACATGACTTATGCACTCCCAGTGTCCAGCACAACAAACTACAATACCTGGTATGTTAGGAACTACAGAATGGGTGAGAAGTCCCCCCCCCCGTACCCCTGTAATTATTTAGTATCAAATGTTATTTAGGTGAAGTTACTTAAGTATTAAGTGCGCAATATATCTGTATGTTTCCCATCATGTTTTAAACCCAGTTCTGTACGCCCCCGTGTTATTCATCACATATTTCTGAGCACGTCCGGTGTTATAGTGCGAAATGCATCCTCAACAAAATTGCATAGTTCTTCGTTTGTAGCATAACGACAATGCAGATACCGGTACATGCGCCGTGATGACTCCCCATAACGAGTTGTCAGGTGTTGTGAGGTCAGGACTTCTTGGTGGCCATTTCTAGGGAGATGATGTTGCTGGTGAATCAGAACCTATCCACCGTCCTGAAAAAAGTGTTCGTTTAGGAACTCGCACACTGCAAGAGCATAGTGAGCAGGTGCTCGTCTTGCTGCAACCATACGCGTTCTGTGAGGCCCCTTTCCTCAAGCTGGAGTATTAACCACGTTTGTAACATATGTAAATAATTTGCATCATTCACAGTCCTTTCAAAAATGTTCGGTCCAGACAGATGTTGTGATGTCACCGCTACCCACATCATTACGTGAGGCGGGTTCCTTTCCAACTCAACACTGCAATGAGGATTCTCCTTGGCCCACGCGACATTTCTAGAACGCGAGCTGCGATAAATAGCACATTAATCCGAAAACATAACCTTGGCACGGCTCAATGCGTTATTGGGAATGTACTTAACAAAGCACAGCATGCTAAAACACGCCCATTCCGATCTCTATCCGATAGCTCATTTACGAATATCGGATGAAAGGTCTATACTTAAGGTATTTTTCAATGTAATCTCTCATTGTTGTCCTCGGTATACCGAGTTCAGAAGCACGTTTACGAGTCGACTTCACAGGAGATTGTTCAATCGAAGCACAGACTCCAGCAAATATGTTTTCTCTTATCTTCTTCCTTCCACTTCGCGGCCTGTCTTTAACACTGTCCGAGGCCAAAGCACGTCTGTCCCAATCGATAAGTTTAGCTTTATGCGGTGGAGCCTCATTAAATCTTGCCTGGAATGCTCCCAAAATCTGTCTCATTGTCTGCCCTGTGTTTTGTTCGTGCACCCACACACTTGCCACTAACCGCTCCTCTATAGAGCAACTTACCACTCGCATCTGTCATGGCTTCACATTAACACTCGACTGTGACAATATGTACTCCAACACTTGATTCCAACAATGAATAAGAAGTAATATAGCTACCAACCTGCATAAATAAGTTACAGGGGTACGGAGATTTCTCGCTCATCCTGTGCATACCCCTCTGGAGCACTAACGAAACCTAAATCACAAACGAATTAAAGTAGTTATTATAAGAAAATACTCACGAAAAATAATTTAAAATGAGAATACCCAGCCTGTATTAACGAGTGAAGCTTAACCAACCGTCATTTTCAAGTAAAAACATTAAAAACAAGCTAAGGAAGAACCCAAAGTTGTCACCGAAGAACCGAACCGAAAATAAAATATAAAATCTATTTTATAATACCTTAAAACGACCGAAAGAATAAAATACTCATTGCCTTAATTTAAACCTCTTTTATGAGCATGGGTCTGTCACAATGTTGGAAGCGGACTGTGAAGTTAACAACTGGAAGCAAGCAGCTTCTCAATTCATCAAGCCCGCTGGAACTTGGCAAAGTTCAATAGTACAGAGAGGCTTTTGCTCACTCGTTTTGCTTTGGGAATTAACACACTAGTGATTGAAAAACCATACTATTTTACGGATATTGGAATGTCCAAATCTGTAGTCAAAAAGCTAAACACCTGGCTGACCTGAGCGTTACTCCGGTACCATGAAGGGTGGGCGTGAATCCTGCAAAGCTTAGGGATATCAACAGACTACTGACAGCACATTTTGGTCAATCTTGGAGAACAACAGATTAAGGCATAGACGTGTACAGACAACTACTTGATGTCGTAGCCGAACAAGATAATGAGTCCCCAGAATTATTAGAAGGGGAAAATACTAGTGGAACTTCAGACGCCATATGGAGTATGATTGATTTTAACAACGAGCTTCCAGATTGGACTGTCTAAAATTATAATGTTCTGTAAAATTATAGTGTTCTGTGAAAACTTGTATAAAGTCCTCTTTAAGTGTTGGATTTTAAGCTTTTATTCAATAAGCACTAACTCAATGGTACAATATGATGATGTGAATAATTTAAGTTAAAACTCATTTAACTTTTCCACCTCTATTCTTATAACCATTTATTACATTCCTGTGTTATTCCTAAACATTGTTCTTCAATGTCCACCCTCTCTTATCAGCATTTTAATACAATTCCCAAAACTTCCGTCATCCCGAAACATGCTATGTCACAAGTAGTATTCTTCCAAAACTGGTTTATTCATGCTGTTTTTCCAAAACTGTCTGTGTACACAATTAAACACTAAATACCTTTAAAATTACAAAATCGTTACGTGAGGTATCTTTCTGAAATAATTCTAAATTAGCAGAATATTTTTTATATAAATATCTCCTTTTTATCTGAAGTAGTTTCAAAACCAGATGTTTTTCCTTTTCTTTAAAATGTATAAAATGTCAAATAGGCAGTTTTGGAACGGACCGCCTCAATTAAATATTTAATTGCGCACAATGTGCATGAATACAAGTATACAAAATATTACACTGTCTCACAAAAGTTTCTCAGAGATTCTGTTCTCAATTTGCACTTTAGTACATGGTATCTCTCACAGAGTTCACCACATCTTCTGCACTTACAGTCATGGCAGGGGTCATGAAATTGCTTGGATTCACACAACTTTATGGTGAAATGCATGCACGGCGAGCCTTGTTGATATATGCCTTAATTTATAACCACCTTTCATCCACTCTAAGTTAATCATTGCGTCACTGAGGTAAAAATCGTCCGATATGGTGTTCCTCTTTTGAAGAAGTTCCTCCAGTAGTGCCTTAGACGCCGTGATGGTGATGAGCAGGAACTTCAGACGCAGCTCTTGGATAGACAAAGTACCCTTTTAAGAAATGCTAATTTTACATTCTCTAAACTTTGCAATTGTTTTCTACCCAGTAGGACGCAACTGGACTGACTTTGAGATGTAACAACTTTGTGGCCGTTGTCAGCGACAAGCTGCTGAGAATTTTGATGTCACTTATTGCTTTAATGGCCGTGTTTAGATCTTTCTTCGACATGAAGGGAAAATTGTTTTCCAGCTGATTGAAATGTTATTCCCAAGTACCGGAAACTTGCTACTGATCTTAACTGCCGGTCCGCATAGTAGAATGTTCCCTTCTTGCCTCCTCTCCTAAAAGTCATCGAGACGGTCTTATCCTCATTCAGTCTCAGCTTAGTATCTTCTGCCCAGTTACTCACTTTGTTAAAATTACTTTGTAGGTCAGACTCTGAGATGGACGTTAAGGCCATGTCATCTGCATTTGACATTGCTAGACGTTATCGATTTTGTAATGTCTGTCGTTGCAATAATGAAGAGCAAAGGACTCAACGGGTCACCTTGGAGTACACCAATAGTTTGTAAAATAGGACCTGATCTGGTAATGCCGTCACTGATTTCTATCCAATAGCTGGTGAGCAGATCTTTGATTAGTGGAAGAAGATAGAAACTATGGTCGGTGATATTTTGCAATTTCTCTAAAAGAATAGTTCTGTCAATCGTGTCAAAAGCCTTTGAATAATCAATGAAGATGCATGAAGTTTTCCTCTAGGTTGATCCAAGGCTTCCTCTATGTCCTGTTGAAGGCATTGAACTGCCTGAAGTGTTGACCTACCACTCCTGAAACCAAATTGGGTATCTGGGAGTTTGTCCGCAATGAACTCTGTAATGCGTTTATGAACTAAAGCAGCCAGGGTTTTTAAGAGAATACACTCCAGTGCAATTGTCGATCGTTTCCAACTTTCTGGTACTCTACCTTGACGCAAACATTCGTTTAGCAGTAGTGATGTCGAGTTCTGTAACACTGGGAAAGTAGCTTTCAAATGTTCGTTGAATAAAAGATCAGGGCCACATGCTTTCTTGTCTTTCAGGTTATAGATGGTATCTGATATTTCATCAAGTATGAATTCCTAATATGTTTCAAAATTTGAATGGTAAAATTTCAAAATATTTTTCGACATATTTTGATGGGCTCTTTTAAGAAATATCTGTGAATAATTCCTTGAACTTGGACCTTCAGTTTATTCAAACCAAGGATCACATCATTCAAGGCCGATTTTACTCTGTTTACAAGACTTTTAACTTTTCTAAAAATACCGCAACCAGCCAGATAATATTCTGCCAAGTACGGTAAGTCGCTTAACTTAGTAAGCTCCATACACTGAAATGTCATAATGGTTGACTGCCTGACAGGCCATAGCTGTTATCACCGTTTATTTTTTCCTTCCCTTTGAAGGATAGGCTCACGTAGATGGGTAACTCTAGCCTACACAGTACCTACTGTATTGAGTTGATGGCTCCTGCTTTACTTTGGTTAGTACCGAGCTCGATAGCTGCAGTCGCTTAAGCGCGGCCAGTATCCAGTATTCGGGAGATAGTAGGTTCGAACCCCACTGTCGGCAGCCCTGAAAATGGTTTTCCGTTATTTTTCATTTTCACACCAGGCAAATGCTGGGGCTGTACCTTAATTAAGGCCACGGCCGCTTCCTTCCCCTTTCCTGTCCCATCGCCGTCATAAGACGTATCTGTGTCGGTGCGACGTAAAGCAACTAGCTAGAATTTTGGTTAGCGTGCGATTCACACCGAACCATAGGATCAATAATATATCCATTGTTGTTATTTTTGAAGACTATCATATCAATCCTACGGGTACTGCCTTTCTTCGACAATCCATGGACCTCTTCGTGCACTGCCAATGCTGTCTTTCAGACCTTGCGTTTCCAAGCGAACTGTACATTCGCAAGTGAATCATTCATTTGATGTGGCTGACTTTTTGTTGATATTGCGCGGAAACAAAGTTCACCGTCATTTGTTTTAAATTGGACAACATCCATCGAAACGTCAAGTAAAAACTAGATCTGGATAAAGGTACAGTGATTTTCTTAAATTATGAATTAGGAATCTCACCTGTATCTCTTCCCATTCGGTACAATCTCTGACCCGTGACAGACTCTTTGCGGAGCAAAATTCAATATGATTTTCGTTTTGACATTTATTATTCTTTGTTGTAGATTATTTTCGTTAAATACTCCTTGTGGTGAGTTATCATTGAAGGACTGCTTCCGGTAACATGGCTTCCGGTAGGAGAGTTCAGATCTTGTCTTTTTAAATTTTCGTGTTGATTTTTGGTTATACCTGAGATGAATTATGATGTATAGTAGTATTTACGAAGAAACAAGTGTTTTGCAGTGTACAAAGTGGAAGTGGGGAGTATATGTAGAGCTACGTTTATTGTTGAAGAGTTGTAATATGGCGTAAAGGTACGTCATGCATTATGTACTTATAATTTGTCCATCATTTACATGATCGGAAGAATTAATCTGATATAGTGTGTCAGAAAGCCCATGTTAAGCTGAGGTGGGCTGTGAGAGCTTTACTCCTTCTCATTGTGAATTCGTGGACTTCGATCGCAACGAAGTACCTAACCTATCCCAACGATATTTTACGTTAGAAGACGCACGAACCGGGCGGTTCGAAGGATATTTTTGTCACTCAGATTGCAAAAAAAACTTGTATCTCGTTGGTGAACCGCGATTCCTATGTGTTGAAGGACTATAGTGCTCACTGATCTCCAGTCAATCATGATAGTGTAGTGACGAAGTGTTTATTTAGAAGCATATATGCGACTTATTTGCGGAATTATTGTATTTGAATAATTTTTTACGTGTTACTATATTAATGAATAACATACCAATGCTGAAGGAGTTGCAAATGGGCCTTCGTGCGTTCTTATTACTGGCATCTAAAGTCTGGACATGCGTCTGTTTTATATTGAAGAAGCGAATAATACAACACCAAGCAGTAAAATACGAGATATTTCCTCTATCTCCATTGTCAAGACACAGGCTCAGCTTAGTCAAACAAAAGGTCTTGGTTTTAGATTTGGACGAGACCTTGATCCACTCC
Source organism: Anabrus simplex (assembly GCF_040414725.1). Lineage (NCBI taxonomy): Eukaryota > Metazoa > Arthropoda > Insecta > Orthoptera > Tettigoniidae > Anabrus > Anabrus simplex. The sequence continues at coordinate 70,573,920 of NC_090275.1, read as the reverse complement.
CACCATGATGGTGTAGTGAGACAGACAGTAAAGCCAGGTACACCTCCAGATTTTGTGTTGAAGGTTATGATAGATAGGCATCCTGTGCGGTTTTTTGTTCACAAGAGACCCCATGTCGACTTCTTCCTTGATATTGTTTCCCAGTGGTATGAGCTGGTAGTGTTCACAGCGAGCATGGAAATCTATGGTGCTGCTGTAGCAGATAAACTAGACAACAACCGTGGCATCCTACGGAGAAGATACTATCGTCAACACTGCACACCAGATCTTGGTAGCTATACTAAAGATCTATCTGCCATCTGTCCTGATCTCTCCAGCATATTTATTCTTGACAACTCTCCTGGAGCATACAGGGGTTATCCTGATAATGCTATTCCCATCAAGTCATGGTTCTGTGATCCCATGGATACAGCCTTACTCAGCCTGTTGCCCATGTTGGATGCCCTGCGCTTCACCCATGATGTGCGGAGTGTTCTTAGCCGTAACCTGCATCTACATCGTCTCTGGTAGCACAATGTAAGTATGCTTAGTTAAAAAAAGCACAAACAGAAATCGTATTCTGTGACTTAGACAGCTGAGCATTTTAAGTATATTGAATTTGATCTTCAAATTTAGATAATATAAAGCTTTATATATTTACTAATGTCTCTGAGCCACAAATAACAGTTTCCTAATCAAGGAGGAAAATGCATGTACATCTAGGAAATGAGTAATGGTTGGTTTGTCTATGCCATATGTTTGATTGGTCCTTCTGTGAGTATTGCTCTTTTTTCTCATTGAAGTTTTTTGTTTGTAGAACAAGTTGTTAGCCAATTTATTCCAAGGTGAAATCAACTGATAAGAGAATTGGAGAGCTTATATTGGTCATGCAGTGGCATGAGATAGGTTTTACCATAAGGTAGCCAATTGTGAACTAGGTGCTCTGTACTGGCGAATGTATCTACACAAACACGAACATATTTCCTAATCTTAGAAATGTGAGTTAGTTGCACATGCAGTTCTAATCGAAAACTGATCCTGGCATTTTAATTGACGTCATGAATGTTATTTATGCCAATCTTGGGTACACAGCTGCAAAGCTCGGGTATCACATGTTTTGAACAGTTTCTACACTCACAAATAGGCTACATGGAGCTGCTGATCAAAGCTGCCTGAAGCTCGTATTATATATCTGCATGAGCAGTTGTTCCTTAACTAAATTAGAAACTTGAATCCTGATAGCTAAAGATGCTGAAATGCATATCACACCATCTGGGCTAGTAATATACAATTTGTGTGATGTGTTTGGTGACCATAAGCTGAATTATAGAATTGTTTTGAATTACCTTACATTAGACTATTGTCTTCTGGTTACGTAGACTGAGTGTATCCCTGGAATTTTGTAGTTATTTGTCTTAAATAGAAGATCATAATGGGTTTAGGGTAAATCAAGAGTAAAATTTGGTGACACTTGATAAGTATTATTTATATTAAAACGAAAGTATATATGTACATACCCAGAACTTTATTTAGTTCGTCACTGTGCTTTGTCTTTTTTCTGTAAGAAACACAGTGTCTTATCTCGTATGAAGTTCTTTGCTTTAATTTTTTTAATTGATTCTTAAAATAACGTCATGAAAGACTTAATATGATATGGCCATAATTTAATTACTCAAACTGTATAGCCATAATTTGTTAAATTGCTCGAATTATATAGCCATAATTTGTTAATTGGTCGTGTTATTGGTCCAGGGCTAGCTGATGGCTGGGGTTATGTAACATTAGAAGATCGCAAGTTGGAAGCTAAAACAAGAGTAAGGACAGAGAGAGGTATTCAGACTTCGTAGGCTAGTATACATAGGATATAAACTTCATGGTTTTGATCCGTACTGAATTGTGATTACAAGGTTAGTATGAGGCACACGACAATAGGCCATGCACTACAGGCCGCAAGAAAAGGTTAACTTCATGCACACCGCATTGAATTGCGAATCTCTATCAGCTGTGATCTAAGAATGTGCTAGCTTTTTAATCATATCTTCGTGTGCTGTCCTTGACTCGACCATTGTCAGTTTCTGAGAGAGGAACTTTTCAGCGTTTTTCAAGATATTTTAACAGGAAGCACTAATGAAACATTTTAACATGATGCAACACTTCTAAGGATTTTTGAGCCTTATTTTAATTTCATCATATATTTTACGTGTTGTGCACATAGTTCATCCCAGATGCTTTTAATACCTTTTAATGTAATTTGTGTATGTTTATACATTTGTTTTAGTCATTAAATATGCTTGTACTGTTTTGTATTATGGCTGATGATGGCCAGCCAAGGCTGAAACTAGTTCCTAGATTAAAAATGTAATGTAAACATTGCATAATATAGTTTTGAAAAGGTGGACCAATGTAGTTAGTTTAGTTATTATTGTGACAGACATAGTACTCGACATTCTTTGGACCAACAGGTAACAAAAGATGACATGTTCGAGCAAAGTGCCAAAATATTGAGACTTCGCAGACATAATATCGGGTGTCTCAAAATAATGTAGGCCTACTAACACTTAGAAGGACTGTAAAGTCGTTATATGTGGACATGGAGACAAGTTTGAGGGCTTGAATTACAGAAGAAACATGTCATTACAGAATCATGTTCACAAATGTCCCGAAGCAGTACATTTGGAATTTCGTGAAATGGTCTTTCAATTTCCAATTTCAATGCATCAGTTATTCTTGGTTTTGTGCGGTAAACCCTGTCCTTGAGGTATCCCCATAAAAACAAGTCCATTGGCATGAGGTGGTGGTGGTGGTGATTATTGTTTTAAGAGGAAGTACAACTAGGCAACCATCCTCTATATAACACTAATTAGAGAGAAAAATTTAAGGGTCCGACACTTCGAAAAATGAAGGTATCGGCCAAAGGAAGACAAGGGCTACGAAGGCCATGAAAATGAAAGACTCCCTAGGCCTCCATATGTAATAATGTCGCTGTCTGAAAAGAACAAGAGTTGACCAAGGGAGGTCAGATAGGATAGATGAAAGTGAGGAGCCTGGCACAAGTAAGTGGAAGCAATGCCAGGACTCAGCTGAGGGCCCCGTGGTCACCAACCCACGCTCCAAAGTTCAGAGCCCCTGAGCCCCTTTTAGTCGCCTCTTACGACAGGCAGGAGATGCCATGGGTGTTATTCTACCACCCCCACCCACAGGGGGACATTGGCGTGAGGTCTGGGAATGCGGAGGGTATTCAATGCTACCCTTTCATCCAATCCATGTGGTTGGTCATTTAAGGGCAATCTCTTCAAAGCTGAGTTGGTCTCCTGCCATGCTGTCATGTTATACCTGAAAACAAAACAAAAAACATCAGCATGACTTTCTGGTCATTCGGAGTGTTAGTACATTATTTCGAGACATCCTGTACTTTGTATGAGCCCTGAACCTGAACAGGTAGACTAAACAAAAGACAACATGTTTAAGCGCAATGCCTCTGAAGAAAGTCGTGTGCTGCGAAATAGGTGTTTTAATAATATTACTAATGATGATCAAATTTTACTGTTAATTTACCTTCAACCCATTATGATCTTCTATTTAAGGTAAAAATAAGTATGAAATTCCAGTGATATTCTCGATTTTTTTAACCATCTATGATGCAATTTGGGTCACATAGCTGCTAGCTTGTATTTGGGAGATGATGAGTTCAAAACCCCTTTGTTGGAAGCCTTTGGGATGGTTTTTACATGGTTTTCCCATTTTTACACCAGGCAAAAGCTGGGGTTATACCTTAATTAAGCCTATGGTAACTACCTTCCCAATTCTAGCCCTCTTCCATCCTTCAATTGCCAAAAAACCTTTTGTGTGTTTTTACGATGTTAAACCACCAGCAAAAACTAAAAGGAGTCTTGTTCATCTTTGACAATCCTTCTCTTTCTGTATCCTCTCACCCTTATTATTGAGGAGTCAAAACACTTCCGTCCTCATTGAAATTGCTGATACAAATAATACAGTAATAGTAGAATTGCGCAGAAAGTTGCGTCCTATAGATGTTTCACAATTAAGTATTTATTTATTTTCCACCTAGTCGATACAATGATTGCTTAAGGCAATTTTTAATGGTCAAAAGTGGTACATGTTTCGTATATTATCAACATCTTCAGCCACATAACACTGTTTAGATGAAAAATATATAAAATTGACAAAGTAATGCTTTAGAGGAAGTGTCCTTAATTTTAAGGATTACTTTGTCAATTTTATATATTTTTCATCTAAACAGTGTTATGTGGCTGAAGATGTTGATAATATACGAAACATATACCACTTTTGACCATTAAAAATTGCCTTAAGCAATCATTGTATCGACTAGGTGGAAAATAAATAAATACTTAATTGTGAATCTATTGAAGTGCGATACGGACCATGAAGCTGATTTTATGTAATCTATAGATGTTTGTCATTTGGGTGTTTGCTGTCTGTGTACAATGTGCAGGACTGAATCTGAGGACTGACAGGCAACATTTAAATGTATTATATTGCGAAAAACTAATGTCAGTAGTTTTACCAGTAATATTTATATGTATGGAAAATAGAGAGCAGTGACTCACCATGTAAGCACACATGACTCAAGTGCATATAACTTTTTTAACTGCCTCCATCAGTGGTGAATTGTAAAGAATATAGAGTTAGTCGGTGAGAGATGGCGCACATTTTGTAATGATCGTGCAGCAAGTCTTCGCCAGCATTTCAATTCGCTTATTTTTATGCTAGACGTCCTTCCTTATATCTCTCCTCACTGTGTTTTGAAGGAAATGGTCTTAATGTAAGTAGATTACGGAAAGAGAGAATTTATTTGAAAGTGTGTCACCTGCACCATCCCTCCCGTAGTATCCGGGTCAGATGGTGTTATGTAGTTGATATGCTAAGGAGGGAAGAAATTAAGAAGTAAACTATGGTTACATGTTTAATACATTTAATTACGTTATTTATATTCACTTGTCCATTATTCCTTGGTCATTAATGAATCAATTATTTAAACTTTCAAGATTTATCCCTCACTCCTTTTAGGATATGTTTTTCCTTACTCTCTCTCGTCCACAATCATTACACAAGTTCTTATACACTGAACACAATTCATGCAGCCAGGTGCACTTAATCCAATCGTCATTCTTTTTTTGTCAAATAAGAGTTCTCCCAGCACTCCACACACGTGTTACAATCATCAGATATTGCATTATTTTGCCCATCTTGAATCATTTTAGCTGCTTCAGTGGAATGAGGTTTTTCTCCTTTCCTACTCTTTCCCGTCGTGGCAGTGGTTGCAATTTTTCTTTGAACTTTGTTCTTTTTGTTCACTGAGATTTCTCTTTTGTTGGAGATATTACGCTTTAAAGTTGCATTACAGGCATGTACCACAAACTTCGATTAGGCTGTAGCTGCTTCCTCTTCTCCATAATTCGTATAATTTGATACAGAATTAAACAAAAAACATATAGGCTATATATATTTTTATTAACAAACTGATTGGAGAATGGAAACACATTTTACACACAAATGGAAATCCAAAGAATACTGCGCCATCTCTCCCGGAAATGTAGCACGCCATCTGACCCGACATTTGGGGTTAAGTGAGCCAGCCAGTCGCTGGGAGCGACTCGTCTTCGACTTCCACACAATTTTGGGACTTCATATTCATTAAATTGTGTTGTGACTTCGCGCCTGATAGTATATGCAGGCTGGCTCACTGAACTGTTCACCTCTTCTCGTAAACATTTTGAGACAGTACCGAACTTTGCGTGTGTTGTGCTATTATTCAGAAGATTGAGCCTTACGTCATATAAGTGACTGACCTACTTCTTCTAAATTTTATGATTTAAAATTGCGCAGTGCTAATCCCCATTATCTTTTATTGCTTCTTCAACTGTTTTGGTGAAAGACTCATCCTTTAATTTCTTATATACCTATGCATTGTTTTTGCATTTTTATTCGGCTGATGACCCAGAGTGGGGTCGAAACCGGTACCACTTCCGCTTATAATTAAATAAGAATATAACACTACATTTCTTATTTACTTGTATTGAATAGGTTGAACTACATTATTTGTTATTTCAATTTAATTGTGATACAGTTCAATACGGAACATCATGAAATTTTTATCTTTAAACACCAGCATAGTCATTGACTATCCTAGTCAGCTGCCTGTGGCAATGAAATGTTAATTTAGCTACAACAACCCAGTCACTGGGCTTTTATATCATGCCGTAGAGAAACTTTGAAGGTAGAGAAGACGTACTTACCAGAAATATCCAGGTTTTCAGGCGAAATCACTTGCACTATGTGACAGCCAATAGATAGCTTTTGTTCTCACGTCACTGTCGGCAGCCCTGAAAATGGTTTTCCGTGGTTTCCCATTTTCACACCAGGCAAATGCTGGGGCTGTACCTTAATTAAGGCCACGGCCGCTTCCTTCCCCTTTCCTGTCCCATCGCCGCCATAAGATGTATCTGTGTTGGTGCGACGTAAAGCAACTAGCAAAAAAAAAAAATCTCACATACACACTGTACACACAAACAATCTAGCAGGCGATTGCTGCACTGGCCTAGCCTGCGCCGTCTCACCCGGTATGCCATCTCTCCCGCATTGACTATATGTATTTCTTTTATGGGTAAAACTTTATTAATGGGGTTTGCAAAAGAAAGATTAGGAATCCAACGTGGCACTGCTCACACGACATCTGCACTACACAAGGCTGCCAATTTAGGAAATTAGATTTTTTATTATGTGTACTTGAGTTTAGACTTCAGTTTAAAAAATGAACCAATATGCCTATAGCAAAATGTGTTATACCAATATTTTGCTTGTTTAATTCTGTGTTTGTTCAATAATTATTTTTTATTTGTGGCTGTAGTAAAAATTGTGTAGGGTTTTTGGCTACTTCTCTAGGAACTGCTCAATGTTTTATATCTTGAGTAATAGAACAAGAATGCAGTATTTTTTTTTTCCACTTTATCTTGTCTTAATGAATATACAGTATCTAATAACATTTAAGAGCACCTGGAAGTGAATTGGCAATGGTCCACTTCTTTACTGTAACCTGTTTTTCTCAGCCCAGGATAAACATACAGCAGGAAACCTGGGCTCATTTTGAAGCTCTCTGTTGTGGTTATCAGAAACTACAACCACAGCAACAGTACAGTGTGATACGAAACTTACAAAGAGTAATATTCAAGGGGGGTTGTGTGAATGCTGGACTGTATGATTAGCAGTGGACGCATTTCCAAAAGCAGGTGCAATGTTGCTGCATTCAGGAGTTATTAAACACGGCTTGCAACAAACACAGCCTTTTTTTTCCCCCATACAAATTCTGTTTACCATTACTTTTTCTCATTTGGGCTTTGGCCCTTCAGTGTATGTCTACCCCATAGTCCCATTTCCTGTTTCTAACAGAGGTTTTTAATTGCAGAGAATACCGTATTACATGAAATAAACTTCATTGTAAAACCAGTATTGTCGTAAGTAACTACTTGTGCAATTGTTGATCATATACTCAACTTTCACAATACAAATTGTCTTTCTTTATTAAGTCAGCATTAAAATTTGATACATGTTTTGTCCTTTATCAGGACATCTTCAGTCAAAAAATAAATGTACAGACCTTAAAATTGTAACAAGGATATTGAACATATTAAGTATAAAAATTCAGTGACGATTGCGTCCATCTAAAATGTGATGTATGAAACGTCATGTCATAACAATACTAAAATATCAGAATTTAAAATGGCACATGTCCTGATAAAGGACGAAACTTGTATCGAATCTTAATATTGTCTTAATAAAAGCAGGCAATTTGTATTGTAAAGGTGAAGTATATGACCAAGAATTGCACAATTAGAGGGAATACCTTAGTTGTGTAAAAATTGTGTTTATTTTTGTCTTTGTATTGTGCCCAAAGTTAAATCATAGACTTTGATTTTCAGATGGCCTGGCCTGCTTATCTTAATCTGGTTGACGTATTTCCATCATTCTCTTTTGAAGCGGCTCCTACTCTCATCACTGACAACAATAATCCAAGACAGTCTACCACTCTGGTACTCAGGAAACCTCTTGTCCCCTACTCCCCCCCACACACACACACATATGCGCGCGCGCACTTTGAAAGAAACAAATAGTACTCATAACCATTGCAAGTTCACCCTCTGACAATGGCGGTCTCTGAAGCACCTTGAAGTTATGTGGCCAACTGCTTGATACAGGCAGACTGAAAATAACATGTGGACAAAGTGAGGTCACTGTCATTCCATTGTACAGTACAACAGCCCAAGGTGTGTGTCTGTGGTAACATTGCACATGCTGCTAATTGCATGGTCCAACGCACGCACAACCTCCCATCAGTATTACTTTTCATAAATTTGGTATCACACTAAGACCTTCCGTGGCTCAGGCGGCAGCGCTTCAGCCTCTCGCCGCTGGGTTCCGTGGTTCAAATCCTGGTCGCTCCATATGAGATTTGTGCTGTACAAAGCGGAGGTGGGACAGGTTTTTCTCCAGGTACTCCAGTTTTCCCTGTTATCTTTCATTTCAGCAACACTCTCCAATATTATTTCATATTCCAACAGTAGGTCTGGCTAGTGACAAGACCACTGGTCTGATTTGGTTAGGTCTGGCTAACAACAAGACCATTGGGCTGGATAGGTTAGGTCTGGCAAGTGACAAGACCATTAGGCTGGGGATTAGCAAAGGGAGTCTGGGATTATTTAACCCCTAGGTTAGAGCCCCAAAGCAGTCCACAGGCCTCTTCTTTGTGGCGGTATTAGCTAGTGACAAAAAAGAGAGAACATGAGATCAGCGCATTCCATATTTGACTGGACAAAACTTCAGTTACCATAATGAAAACATTGACTTACCTTCTATGGTGGAGGATGCAATACAATGTGCTGGTTGCTAGTAGATATTCATGAATCTGCTCTTTGCTTGGGTGGCTGTGTTTGAACAAATGTTCCCCACACTTTAACTTCAAGATCTCTGCCACAAACTCCACAATGATTTCATCACTTCATTAACCCATGATTAAGTAATCTGTGATTTTCACTCATTGTGGATACTGCAGTTACATCCAGTATGCACCATGATGCATCACTTTCACACTGCACGGTTTGATTATTCTTCATGGAATGTGGTTGCTGTGGGCCACACGTGATGCAAGCTTTATTGGAGACACTAGCAAATTTCTCCCCAGCCAATAGGTACACAGAAAATAGTTGCATTTCAAAGATAATTTAGTCTCCTATAATTTTCTATATAAGTAAGATACTTCTGTGGGTGGGTTGGTGGGTCCCTGGCAAGCTACTTTGTGTTGTTTTATATCATTTTGACATAAAAATCTCTTATAGCTGAGGGTCATCTTGAAATCAGCAATACAAAATGTGTGACGCTATGTTACCTTGCAGGCTGTGATGTGAAGTATTGATGGATGGCCATGACTGCAGTATGCTCTTTGAACCAAAGGAAACAAGACTAGCGAACTCAAGCTAGATGAAACCAAACATACATAAAACAATAAATCCAAATATAGATTCACTGAGCAACTTACAGTGTGATTCATCTGTAATGTAGTGTTCCAACTGTACAGACCTGAGTGTTAGTGTAGGTTATTTATTTTTCATTGAATTACATATCTATTGCAATTAACATTATTAACTGGACTATGAATAATCTACCCGATACGGGGCAGGTTATTAATTCTGCCCTACAGACATTCTATGCAGATCCAGCTATAACACCTGTATGACTGAATCCTCTCGATGTCCCTTCGGATCTTCAAAATCAGCAGCAAGAGGCTCTCACAATGGAACATTGCTCCTTATTTACTGGACATCATGAAATGAGCAGTGCCAACATCGTCAACTTGGCAGTGGAACGAGAATCGAGTACAGGTATTCATAGTAATAACCGTTCTAACGTGAATGCTTATTTAGACCCTAAAACAAACTTAAGCGTTTACGTGCTGATCCGAATTTATATATGGAATATTCAGTAGATATGGGGACTGGGAATGATGCAACAAACAACAGATCATGCTACTTATGCTACTGATCAGCAACGTCTGAGAGGACATGGCACATGAAGAAGAAGAAGAATGATACAACCAGTGACACAAATGCATTTAACCAACTTCTTGTAAAAACTGCTAAGCGGGAGCTGATGAGAACATTAAGCTCCAAGGAAGAAAAGTTGTTGGCAAGCATATCATCTTATCTCAAGGGGCATTTCTTTAGCCTCTACCAGCAGTGCATTAGTAGGTCTTAAATTCCTGACTCTGAGACATATTCTGAGCGTGTGGAACTGTAGGACATAAGTTTTCGAAGAACGTACTACGATGTGTTGCCAAAAAATATGCAACCATAATCTAGTGCAGATCGTATAAATGATATGTATAATAGTAGTAGAACAGATGGTTAATCTCCCCACCTTAATCGACATACCGCTCTGATGTATGAACGTTCGGCCCACTCAAGTTGCCAGGTACTCAACATGTGCTCTCCATGTTAGTTTACTGTTGAGATATAAGACCAGTAGCTTGGCTGTAGGAGCTTAATGTTGTCGTCAGCTCCCACTTGGAGCGCTGTGCCAGCATACAGCGAGCCACCTGGTGACGAACGAGCGTACCACTACCGGTACAGCTTCAACGGTAAAACCATCTTAAATTCAAACCCTCATTATTGTAGAAGACTTCATCGAGAACAGTCAAGATTTTCGTCTGAAGACGCGGAGCAAAGTTCTCTGCGAAACGAAAAGGGTTTCACCTTGTTTTCTGGACACTGCATAAGTCCAAAAGCCCAGATCATGTCTGCAAGTACGGGCTGTGAAAGCATCAATGTTAACATTAGAAATCCTCTGTTATTGTCACGGCTTGGAAGAAGCTCCCCTACACATCACTGCCTGTACATCTTGGGCTTTATTCCTTCCCCTTACAGACATCAGAGCGGTATGTTGAGTAGGGCTTGGAGATTAACCATCTGTTTTACTACTATTATATAGATAATTTATACGATCTGTACTAGATTATAGTTGCATGCTTTTTGGCAACACATCTTAGCACATGTTTTGAAAACTAATGTCCTACAGTTTCGTGCACTCAGACTATGTCTCAGAGTCATGAATTTAAGTCCTACTAATGCACTCCTGGTGGAGGCTAAAGAAATACTCCTTGAAATAAGATGAAATCTGCTTGCCAACAACTTTCTTCTGTTACCATTAATGATTAATGCTTTCACAGCCCGTTCTTATAGAAAATAAGCTGAAAATCTTCACATTTAGCAGAGAACTTTGCTCTGTATCTTCAGAAGAAAATCGCTACTGTTCACGAGGAAGACTTCTCCAAGAATGAAGTTTGAATTTAGATGTTAATAATAGAAGTGGAAGTAGTACATTCATTCTTCACCAGGTGGCTCACCGTACGTGGTACAGCACTAGCATTCGAAGCAGAAGCTGACGGAACCATCAGAATCAGTCTGAGAGGAAACGCTCGACCATAACTATCCAACAAGTGATTAATATTATTTTTTATCCGTATTTAAGTTTCAGTATACTATAAAATACAATTTGTTTGAATAGGTGGTTGTCAATAAACATATTGTATTTTATAGCATAAATAGCCATCTTCTAAACTGTGCTATCTTCTTCCGATGTGTGAAAGAGGAATAAAGAGAAGACTGCGGACACCGTCATTGGTCGAAAGCATCAAGGAATTACAGTACATTATACCCATTGCTTCCAGTATTATGGAGGTATGAACTTTCAATGTCTCAACCATCCACCTGTCACCTACTGGAATTTATAATCTACAATACCAACATCAACAAAAACTAACAAATTTCATTGATATATATATTGGGCCAGTTATACTCAAATATACACAGACAGGTCTGAGACCGAACGTGGAGTCGTTTATGTGTGCTATTGCCCTGCTCTCAAAAACTTCTAGGGTATTCTCTTTTCCCAACGAAGCCTCAGTGTTCACAGTTGAAATACTTGCCATTGAATCAGCCGCCGGGCTGAGTGGCTCAGATGGTTGAGGCGCTGGCCTTCTGACCCCAACGTGGCAGGTTTGATCCTGGCTCAGTCCGGTGGTATTTGAAGGTGCTCAAATACGCCAGCCTCGTGTCGGTAGATTTACTGGCACATAAAAGAACTGCGGGACTAAATTCCGGCACCTCGGTGTCTCCGAAAACCGTAGAAGAGTTGTTAGTCGGACGTGAAGCAAATAGTATTATTATTATTATTATTATTATTATTATTATTATTGAATCAGCCATTGCATACGGCATCCAGCACTTCTGTAGAATATTAATTCTCACGGACTCTAGAAGTGTACTTTAAAAATTAGAACAACTGTCCAGAAACAAGCATTTGAATAAATACATCATGGACATAGTGATTAGTATATATTAAGCTATTGAAAATGGAAAAGAAGTTCATCTTATGCGGATCAAGGGCAATGCCAGAAATCTATGCACTGAAACAGTAGACCAACTGGTGAAGAAGAGCATCACAGAAGGCCAGTTCCAAGCAATACCCCTATCATATTGGGGATTTTCGCTTTCTATTACTCTTAGACGAAACATTAAAAGCATAGCTTTCAGTACAGTACATCAGCAGCGGCTCATTCAGTTGGTACTGTATTTGAAGTTTATAGGATTCATGGTAATGATCAGCTTTACAATCAGATACCTCACATGTTTTTAAAGACGTGAATTCTTCAAAATCTTTCTCCTGTAATTGTTTTTTGAACTGATAGTTTCATCTTAAAGGCATGATTTCTCCCCCATTTTCACCGATGAACACATTTTTGCCTTGCAAAGAAACATTTAAATCACTCACACTTTTTTGTAAAGTGGGCTAAAAAGTCAAGGTCAGCAACCCAGCACACTACATCTGCAAGGATAGAAAGTGAGGGGGTCAGCACTGGGTAGCATCAGCGCTCCCTACCCTTCAAACACTGAGTTTGAATAGCCTGGTCTGCTTCATTGCCGTAGTGTGAAAAGACGGCAGGCAAGCCGCTGTCATATTATGAAATGTATCCTATTACACGAGAAAGAGTGATCATGACTAGGAGAGTGCTTGATTTAGTATTACAATGCAAATATGAATGCTGTTTCCATAATCATTCTGTGTATGTAATTGCTTATCTAGACAGAGATAATTTGAAGGTGAAATTTGTACCTGGTAATCTCCTTTGAATGATAGTCTACAATCACTAAGTTATCTGTAAGATATCTGCAAGACTTATCTTAATGGAGTACATTAAAATCCCACTGGTGGTCATCCCAGAGGTTTTCCTTTTTTAAGATTTCTTGATTCGATTCAAAGCGGGATGATACCTAATGTACAAGCCTCCCCAGTATCATCCCAGTTAATTACTAATGCACTTGCCTGTGTAGTAAACTCCCAGTTACTTAGGCCAATAAAGAGGAGAACACGCACAAAAAAATCAAAGATTGTATCCCCTGTGGGTGGGGGACGCAAGCGAATAATACACCCACGGTATCCCCTGCCTGTCAAAAGAGGTGACCAAGGGATGATTGAATTAGAACCATGAGACTACTTGTAATTAGTACCACCACGAGGGAACACCATGGGTCGCCTTTACTTGCGTGTAGTACTACTATGTTAGGTACACAGTAGTTTTGTGATTAGTAGCGACAGTGTGTGAATTACGGTGGGTTTTACAGTACCTGTGATTACTATCACTATATGAGCGACATCATGGGTCTGCCTTGCCTATGATTAGTACCCACTATGTGAGGAACACCACGGGATAGTAAGAGTCCCTGCGATTTGTACACCTAGCCTATGTGAGGAACACCATAGGTTTGCATTGCCTGTAAATGGCGTTGCTGTGTGAGAAACACCATAGGTCTGTGTTACATGTGCATATTACATCACCTTAGAGTAATACCATAATGTGTGGAAGACCGCGAGTCTACGCTACTTTTGATTAATACCGCAACATGACAACTACCATGGTTCTACTTTCCTAGCAATAAGTACCATTATGAGGGGCCGATGACCTGAATTTTGAAACCCTTTAGACTACAAGCATCATCAATTCAGTATTGTACTTTAGAAGCAGTCCCTTGGTCAGTTATACTGTTGTTTAACGCTAGTTTCTTGGAATGTGGGACATTGCGGGTCGGATCCACCGATTGTTTTAAATTCATATCCATAACGTTTTGAATTCTGATCAGTGGATGATTTTGGACTTTTAAATTGTCATTACATTTCGTCTCAGTTCATACCATTAGGGGCTGCATCTATCATCAAAGATTGCAGATAGACCAATTCACTGAAATTCTGACTTCTTGGCTGAATGGTCAGCGTAGCGGCCTTCAGTTCAAAGGGCCCCATGTTCAATTTTCAGCCAGGATTTTAGTTACGTTTGGTTCACTCTTCTAGATTGGGGACTGGGTGTTTGTGATCATCTTAATACACAGCTTCACTACCTACCATCACAGAAAAATGAAATGGTGAATACATCCCTCCACATATTGACATAGGGAAGCCCATTGGCTGTAAAACTGGCTTCAGTCCAAATTTGTGCCGATCCCAGATAATGGGGGGAAAGGCTATGAAAAAAGAATACAATGAAAATTCATGGGATAACTTGACTTTCTCTGTAAATAGTGTACTGGTAATAACTTCTATCGCCCCCACCTTTTTTTCTTTTTTTTTTTTTTTTTTTGGTTGAACCATTTAACTCTTCACATGTAAAATCTTTTTATTTTAACTTTTATATTTTGAAGGTTCACTCAACACATAAAAACCTCCCAGCTTTATATTCTTAAAATTGTACTCTTATAACATGATCTGCTGCCAACTTAGCAGCTTGCTCTCCTTTCTAGAATTGCCCCCCCCCCCCCCCCGTATAAGTTAACTTCTAATTTAACAAATATACCGGGCGAGTTGGCCGTGCGCGTAGAGGCGCGCGGCTGTGAGCTTGCATCCGGGATCGAATCCCACTATCGGCAGCCCTGAACATGGTTTTCCGTGGTTTCCCATTTTCACACCAGGCAAATGCTGGGGCTGTACCTTAATTAAGGCCACGGCCGCTTCCTTCCAACTCCTAGGCCTTTCCTATCCCATCGTCGCCATAAGACCTATCTGTGTCGGTGCGACGTAAAGCCCCCAGCAAAAAAAAAAATTTAACAAATAAATTAGTCAACTATTAACAGATAAGTAACAATTGCCGTGAACATCGTAACTGGGACACGTGAGCGTTTTCTGACCCTTATTGTTTTATCTATTTTCATATTTATGGTGAACATAGCAGGCCAAGAATAAAAAGCTCTTTTATTTAGTGTTAATGTACCACTCATGAAACTGGGAAGCAGAAATGAGCTCAGACCTCGAGAAGACTGACTACAAGTAATGTAAGAAAATGCAAATTGGTGAACATATATTTATGAAGACCAGTGGTTAATATGGAGATCATCCTTTTATGTGTTTATATTTGTCTTTATCTCTATTTTCTGTTGCATTTTGAACCTGTACTGACCTATTGTTGCTTTTTAGCAGCAATAGATGAATCCGGCTCGACTTTGCTCTCAAAAGCTTACTAAGATTTCTTCTGTTACGGAATTGCAGTATGCTCTCAATGAGCTACAGCAGTTCGTCGGTTGTTCCAAGAGTGCTTGCGATCATTTTGGTCTCTGCATTAATGTTCAGAAAACCAAAGTACTCGCACAGCCTGCACCTGGGTCAAACCTCCCAGCTTTCAATATCTCCATTATGGATACTCCACTGAAGAGGGGTCATGACCTTTCTGGACCTTGGAAACTCTCTCACCAGCTTCCCGAGAACTTGCCGCAATTACCACTGTTTATATCTAGGAAGTATCCTCTCAACAAATGCTAACTGTTCACAAGGTGGGAGAATTCGCGCTGCCCACTCAGCATTTCGATGTTTATCCCGAATAAGGACCTTACACGGCATACCAAGATCATGGTTTACCATTCTGTTGTCATATCAACACTGCTTTACGGTTGTGAAACTTGGACCCTCTACCATCAGGATATCAAAAAGCTAGAGCGCTTCCATCTGCAAAAACTTAGAACCGTCTTTAACATCAAATGGGAGGACCTTGTCACCGACCTTGCAGTTCTTGAGAAAGCATATGCTATAAGCATTGAGGCTACCATCATTGGCTACTGTCTGAGATGAATAGGGCACGAATGTCACATGAGTGAAACCAGGCTTCCTCGTCAACTCCTGTATGGTGAACTCTGTTCTGTTACAAGACTTCATGGAGCCCCTTTGAGGTGTTTCAAGCATCAGCTAAAACATACTATGAAAAGAGCTGGAATTAACACTCAGTCCTGGGATATGCTTGCTGAGAATTGTGCACTTTGATGCCACACTGTTTCTACTACAGTTACCGTGTTTGAAGGGCGACGACGTGAAGAGGATAAACGACAAGCACAGCCCGGCCCTCTCCCCCAGCCATCCTATGTGATCTGCATGGACGTATGTTTCATGCCAAGATTGGGCTAAGTTTAGTAAGTCATATGAGCGTGTGATTGTAAACTGCTGAAGAATATGTATACTCGGATACTAGTTGCCACCGACGACGTGATGATCATCATCAGATTGTACATTTCACTCCTCTTTCAACTTGAAATTGTGATTTCTGAATTTTTTGTACTGAAAAACTTGAATAGACAAGAGCAACTGAGCAGGACTTTCCTAGAAGCCAAAGCTATCTATACCTGTGTGTTCGATCAGGGTTCCAATAGAGACGATTTTTGGTTTGTCAACATGCAACATGAAAACAGTGCTATTACATAAGGGAAATACGTACCTGTTAGTACTCCATTCTTCTTGGTAACATACTGGAAATCTGTGCAAATATATGGTCATGCTGAGTTGCACAGATAGAAGAATCTGAGCCCAAGTTGGCAGATTTTAGCTTAAATGAAAAACCTCAGTCTGTTTCCAGTCATTTGACCTGGTCAAGAATGGAATAAATGAAGCCCCATCTGGCGGCGAGGATAGGAATTGTGCAGGTTTCCGAAGCCTGTCACGCTCCTGATTAATGACTGACAGATGAAGTGAAATGAGATGTTCAACTATGCCAATCCCATGTCAGTAGAATTATTGGCTTGCAAAAGAACTTCTGTGGTACTAGATTTCTAGCTTTGGCATTGTTGAAGACTATATTATTTATTTATTATTTACATATTTTACACCCACATTGGAGCACTCAAATCAATACATTTGAGTTAATTTCTTCTTTTTCTTCTCCCAGAACTTTCTCATCCTCTCCGACCTGGAAGCCCTTTGTGTGTCCGATATAGTATATTGTTTCCGTTCAACTGTTTTTAGTTTGAGACTTATGCTTTTGTTCTTCAAACTCCTCTTCTCTTTTCTTTCTTTGATTTGTTGCCGTGGTTTCCCATTTTCACACCAGGCAAATGCTGGGGCAGTACCTTAATTAAGGCCACGGCTGCTTCCTTCCAACTCCTAGGCCTTTCCTATCCCATCGTCGCCATAAGACCTATCTGTGTCGGTGCGACGTAAAACCCCTAGCAGAAAAAAAATAAAAAATAGATTTGTTGCCGAGTTATACCCAATTCTTCCAAATCATCCTGAACTTCTTTGAACCAATTATTATTGATTTTATTTTTCAAAGAATAATCAAATAGTTGTTTCAATATCCTGGTGTCTGGTAATCTTGATATGTGACAGAAAAAGGAAATTCTTCTTTTACGCATTGTAGATATTATTGATTCACATTCACGATAGACAGTGTTGTTAGGCAACAATCTCTACTGTCCATCAACTTGGTGTTTTTTTATTAATAATTGTTCTAAGAATTCTTCTATCAGTTTTCTGTAATTTATCTGTTGTAGATTTTACATTTAATTTGAATAAAGTTTCACTAGCGTACGTTGGCTCTGGTTTAACAACGGAATTATAGTGTTTCAGCTTAGGGTTTATCGAAAGAGATTTTTTTTTTTTATAGGTTGGCCAGGTAAGTCTTTGTGCTTGTTTAAATTTAGTTGTTCTGTGTTCTATTGCTTCTTTTTCATTTGTGTTCCATGTTATTATTTCCCCAAGATATTTGAATTTCTGAACAATTTTAATCTCTTTATTACTGTTCAGTTGAATAACTGGTAAATCAGCTTTAAAAGTTCCCATTTCTGTTTTTTCAAATGAAATTTTTAATTCCATTTTTGTTGCTATAATTTCTAGTTGTTCAATTTGAAATTTAGCCTCTTCTGTTGTATTTGCAAGTAATGCTAAATCATCCGCAAAAGCAAGGCAGTTGAGTTTAATATTTCTACAGATCTTGATAGTTGGTTGGCATTTCTTGTTCCATTCACACATAACCTTCTCCAATGCATAATATATATATTTTTTAAACCTAGTTATTGGGATGTGATCATCTGGGTATTTATCTTGAAGTTTTATGGAGACTTATAGTCTCTTAAAGTGGTAGATTTAATTTAGGAAATGCAGTTGAGTTGTGCCAAATTCTATTGTTTTTTCTCTGAATGGGACAACTGTGGAGGAATAATAGGTTTGGTTAGTTTTGTGAAAGCTTTAGACTAAGTTTTGAGTATTCAAGGACATTTTCTAAACTTTCTGATAATGCAGTAAAAGATGATAAATTAGGCCTCAGTTTTGCAGGATCATCTACCGTGTTTCTTTTGTGAGACAACAACAGAAATAGACAAATATTGCATGTCTAGTTTTTGTATGTGTGTGCACAAATTTCATATTCTTATGAAAACTGAAACAAATCTTTTTGGGGACTTTTTAAGAAGACATACTAGCTTTTTAGCTGATGGGATACATATATCTCTAAAAATTTACATTATATGTACAACCCCCATTGGGACTTTTTTCGTTCTAATCTGGGCGCTATGATTGATGAGCTTGGAGAATGGTTCAGTCAGAATATTTCTATGATGGGAGAAAGATACACCAGAAGGTTACTGCTGAACGTATTAGCTGAACATCATGCAAAATGATTCTGGATTTCTGGATGCAGTTACAAATGAAAAAGATCCAGAAAGAAAAGTGAGTAAACAAGTTTTTTTTATGTTCTCTTATAAGTATGTGCTGCAACTTTTTGGAGGATTTTTTATATTACATTAATACTTGAAGCTAGTTTCATTACAAAAGTATTTTTAAATCAAGGTTTCATTGCATCGTTAAAATAGGCTACCTACATTGAAAGAAAATCGTTTAAACCTTTCGACATTTGCAACCAACTCCTGAGACAGGAATGTTTGTTATCTTGTGTCTAATACCTACATTGTGATTATAGTTTTCATCATTCCATGATCACTAGCCCTGAAGACCACAAGTTGCCTCCATCTCTGCTGATGTAGTGCTTCTTTTCCGTGACACCCCACTCAGCTCACCCCACCATTGCAGGCTTGGTTTTTGGTCTACCAAGGGAGAAGAGCTTTTCTTGCTATTTCTTCCATCATATCTCTTGAGTATTGCTATTTTTGGCATACTTGCCACATGACTATGGTTGATGGTGTGGGTTACTGTAGTTGCATCCTAGTTTATGAACCGTGGGCAACAGCTGAGTGGCCTAGAAAGTGGTCCTGATAATCGGCATACCAGTTGTTATGGAATGGGAGTGGGCATCTCGGATATATTCTGAGTCATGGCCCTCTTTGTGCTCATGCGGCTAGGACTATGCAATCCACCGGTGATCCCTAATTCATTAGAAGAAAGATCCTCACTTGGACTCTGTGTAAGTAAGGGTAGCATCCTGCTTCACAGAATTTTCACTGAGCACACCCAGAACGTTTTAAGCAAGCGTCGAACCTATGGAAGTAACGGAATCCCACTCCCATTTGACAGGTGAGGGACACCTTCGAAACAACTTGGCGAATGAAATGGAATTCGATGGGGAGCTATCTGTATTGATGAGGCTTACGGAAGGAAGCTGTATGCTTTGATGGTGGGGTCATGTGAGGCAAATGAAGGAGGATAGGTTACTTGGGAGAATAATAGATCTGTTTTGTCGGGTAAGAGAAGTAGAGGGAGACCAACATGACGATGGTTAGACTCAGTTTCTAATGACTTAAAGATAAAAAAGTATAGAACTAAACGAGGCCTTAGTTACAAATAGAGGATTGTGGTGGCATTTAGTAAATTCACAGAGGCTTACAGACTGAACACTGAAAGGCATAATGGTCTATAATGAAGATGTATGCATGCCACATGACTAGCCCACTGGATCTATCCAATATCTGCTTGTCAAACTGTGCTTTCTCTTGATCTGTCCTCTGCTTCCAATCTGTTCCATCATTGATTGGCCTGAGAATTTCTTGCATCACACTCCTTTCACAAGGCAGTTTTAAATGTGATCATAATTGTAGTGCTTGTGAATTAATTGTTTCTATTCAGCGAGAACGTTATGGCTATGACGTGTAGTGTGTACATATGTGATTTTTCGAGAGTTTTGTAAGGTACCTATGTTCTTACGGGTGTGTACGGAGAATTTCCATGCTCACTTTATGGCTTGTGTAGCCTATAAGTAAATGGTTGGCAAATATAGATTCTCGATTATAGTTTACTGCTCTGATGTGTTTGATGTACCTTGTTTTAAAATATTGGCCTGTTTGCCCAGTTAGAATTCGAGGCATTCTCTATATTTGAGTTTGTAAACATTAGGTAATTAATCTGTACTATATCTTGTTTCTGAAATGAATTCTATGAAGAGTTCTGTTTTTTGTTCTGAAAGCCATCTTGTATCTAAATTTTTGGCTAGATTTTGTGTGTGTGGCATGTCTGTTAAATCTGATATTTCTTTCTCATACCACTCAGAAGTTGGCAGGAACAGACATGAAGATAATGAAGATGATTACTAGTACAAAAGGGTGGGAACGATGGCAGGAGGGTACTTGGAAGCAGGAGATAAATGTTAATTAAGAATGAATTCAACAAACAGTTTGCTGATATCTAGTGATTTATTTTATTGATGCTTTGGATGGGGCCAGTCAGATTATCTGCAAAACTTGTAAATTGTAGAATGTCCTTGTCCACTTTAGACTGTTGCCTTTGGGTGTCTACCAGGAGGAAGTAACAAATAAGATAAGGTATTGCCTGCAAGGTATACCTGTTTGTGTGTTATCATTGTGATAATGCAGTGCATTAGCTGGCAGTTAACTCAGCAGAAAGACAGCCCACAGAATATTATAGCCACTGCTGAAAATAAACATGCATTATCCATCTTCAAAATATAAGAGTAATAATATGTAATCTCAGACAATTGTAACTTTTAGGAGGGTGATAAAATTGGTGGCACCGGGCGAGTTGGCCGTGCGCGTAGAGGCGCGCGGCTGTGAGCTTGCATCCGGGAGATAGTAGGTTCGAATCCCACTATCGGCAGCCCTGAAGATGGTTTTCCGTGGTTTCCCATTTTCACACCAGGCAAATGCTGGCGCTGTACCACTCAGAAGTTGGCAGGAACAGACATGAAGATAATGAAGATGATTACTAGTACAAAAGGGTGGGAACGATGGCAGGAGGGTACTTGGAAGCAGGAGATAAATGTTAATTAAGAATGAATTCAACAAACAGTTTGCTGATATCTAGTGATTTATTTTATTGATGCTTTGGATGGGGCCAGTCAGATTATCTGCAAAACTTGTAAATTGTAGAATGTCCTTGTCCACTTTAGACTGTTGCCTTTGGGTGTCTACCAGGAGGAAGTAACAAATAAGATAAGGTATTGCCTGCAAGGTATACCTGTTTGTGTGTTATCATTGTGATAATGCAGTGCATTAGCTGGCAGTTAACTCAGCAGAAAGACAGCCCACAGAATATTATAGCCACTGCTGAAAATAAACATGCATTATCCATCTTCAAAATATAAGAGTAATAATATGTAATCTCAGACAATTGTAACTTTTAGGAGGGTGATAAAATTGGTGGCACCGGGCGAGTTGGCCGTGCGCATAGAGGCGCGCGGCTGTGAGCTTGCATCCGGGAGATAGTAGGTTCGAATCCCACTATCGGCAGCCCTGAAGATGGTTTTCCGTGGTTTCCCATTTTCACACCACGCAAATGCTGGCGCTGTACCTTAATTAAAGCACCGCCGCTTCCTTCCAACTCCTAGGCCTTTCCTATCCCATCGTCGCCATAAGACCTATCTGTGTCGGTGCGACGTAAAGCCCCTAGCAAAAAAAAATAAAATAAAATTGGTGGCCAATGACCTAGCTGTCAGGCTTCTTTAAACAACAACAATCATCATCATCATCAGAAGCATAATCATCAGAAAATTGATTTTCTGTCTTTGTTTTCCTTTATATTCTCAATTAAGTGCACATCTTGCTAAAGCCCAGTGACTCCCAACACAGGGACTTGCAGAATGTGAGACTTGTGCAACATACATCGGCCTGTACCACTAGGATATGCAGCATTGGCAAGCGAATGGCATGGAGGATTATGCTGTGTTGCTGTTAGCTCCCTATTTTATTGCTCACACAATGCCATCAACTGTTAACAAATCAGTTCATCTTCGTTAGCCTTTGAACGTTCTAGTTAGGGATGAAACCCATAGGTCTAAGACATTAGGGGTGCCTGGTGTAGAACCTCTCGAAAGAAAGTTTTGCGTCACGTCAGACCATTGGCCTAACAGCAAAGAAATTGTTTAGGAATTTTTGTTTGGTTGTGGGTAATGACACCTGCTGGTAGTGTCTCCTGAGAGTAATGTATCTCTATAACCGGGGTTTCCAATTTGTAAGAGCTTGAGGGCCACATTGGAAAGCTTAGGCATGATCACGGGCCGCACTTTAATAATAGACAAATTTTCGTAAAATTCTGCAAATAGAACAGAAGCACCAGTATGGAATGTGCATAGTTCAATTGAAACAAAGGTTTAATAATTTTAACTGTTTAAAACACTATTTTACAAGTGCATAAAAGAGTGAAATTTAAAATAAAGACTGTTATACCCAGGACAATTGAATTTGGAAGAATAGCACCTGACAATGTCAGTTCATTTGAATTAATATTTGACAAATTACAAAAAGGGGGTGGGGGGGAAATACCTAAAGACAAACTGAAATTAATAATGTAATCAAAACAAAACTTACAGGACAATTTAGTGGGAGTAGTATAAAAGGGAACGATGATATACAGTTGTAAGAGCCTAAAATTCCAGCAATGTACTTCAAGGAGTACATACCTAAACATTTCTTCAAGTTTGCAGTGCTGTGTACCAGCCAATACTACCAATGAGAGATGAACAAAGAATTGAAACCGCTTCTCACACCAATGGCAATTAAAGTATTTCTTGGTATTCATTGCATGTTACGCTGCATACAATATCTATCCACAGTAAGGCATCATGGAGTTGAGATTTGATGTGGATCCCCTAGTCATTTTTTAAGACCCAGTGAGGGCTCATTTTCTGGCAAAGCTTGGGTTCTAACTTTTAAAATAAAAATTAATCTATTTAGACCATGTGAATACTTAAAAGCAGGAAATAATATTAAAGAATTAATTAGTTCTGACTTGGGTCCAGAAAGGGTATAAAAATTAATATAGTTTTGAACGAACTATGAAATATGTTTTGTAAATTTTCTTCACACTTTTAAAAATATTTCTTTTAAAAGCACTTGCAGGCCGCAAAATTTGGCTTTGCGGGCCACTATTTGGAAACCCGTGGTCTATAACATATTAAAATGAAATTGAAAACTCACAAACCATCTTTCAGTTATTCACAAAAGAGTTTGTGACAGTATGTATGGCTAGACTAGGTAGGCTATATACAGCCACTCAAAAAGAACTACATTTTGATGAAAATTGAAAGGAAAAAAAAAAAAAAGAAAATTAATTCTGATAGTAAATGCGAGGAATAGACAATACGAAGTGCTCATTCTTTTTTGTGTTGAATGACTATACATCTGAGTTGTTTGTTCATTCACTAACTGAAACGTTGAAGCCAAATACCTAGATAAGTGTTTTTTTTTTTGTTAAGGGCATTTTATGATGCCATTTTGATGCAAATGGATGTTAGAACCTGGAAAGAAATCTTTATTGAATTGTGCCTACAGTCATAATAACAATAATCATCATCATCAACATCAGTTCTGCACTCCAGAAAGCCTGTAGTGAGAGAGAGAATTATTGAACTGTTAATTTCAAATTCATGTGTTGATAAGCCTTTCTTTTTTTAAAAATTCTGTAATGAGTTTGATCTTTTGCTTTCAGATGGAAGTCCTATGTCTCAGCTTCCAAACCTACTTCCTTATTTCGTTGTACCCATCTTGCGACTTGTCATCACATCTACTCACACACATCTACCATGCTCACATCACAGCCGATATCTGGAGAATTGCTACATCGGAATTCCTTGGTAGAAGGTTTGTATTTTTTATTTTCCAAGGTATTATAATGTGAATGTTCTTGCTTTACTCTTCACTTCATAGTTTCATATGGTTCGCCACGTTTTCAAAGCCTAATGGTTCTAATATTCATTTAAATCCTAAAATATCTGTAGTAAATCTTTCACCACAGTGATCACCATCGTCCAGAGGACCGGGTATGGCACATGGAGATTATTTACTATTACAAGCCAGAAAATGCTCTGACAGGCTTTATGCTGTTTTTGCATTCAACAAGTTAGTTTAATATCAATATTCACAAAAGCAAAGGGTTGCCTGCAAACTTCTAAATTAGAATCATGTCTGATTGACTTGCTTGCAATGAACATTGTGCGCTATTATTGTCTCTGTATTAAAATAGTTTACTAAGAACAGCTTTGGCAGATCCGTCCGTCCATTCTAGTGGACCGATTTGCTTCATTTCTGTTTTATTCTCTCCGGAATTACCTGCCAGTGAGTCATAAGACTTTGATGGGTCTCTAAGTTCAGCAAACTTTGAGTAATCATACAATCAAATCATTAAATGATCATTCCAATAATTGAGGCGCTCTAGGCTAGATAATGGTAAGCCACGTTGAGGAAATTTTACAGGAGAGACATATGAAGGTTCAAAAAATTCCATAAATCAGGTGATGGACATAAGAGGTATGTTTATTGAATGATAAGGTTCTACATCCATTAAGGTATTCTTGTAACATGATAGAACCTTTTTTTAACTAATGTACGTAGTAGAAAAAACATATAATTTTGTGGCATGTCATTGTCTATCATGAAAGTTTATGTCAACATTTGGCTTTACTGATCACCGATCACGACACACTCTCCGTCATCGAAGAAACTGCCATCAATTAATTCAGGTTCCTCAACCTGCTCTGCGGTTTTGTACTGAGTCAGAGATAAATAATATCCATGATGCACCGCAGGTATGTAGGGAAGCTGGTCCATGACATCAGTTTCTTATGCCGTATAGGAATGGGCCTACGATTTTTTGATGTTAAGGTCGCAATCTACGATGTTTGTGTAAGACGACCACGCTTCTTGACATTAATTTTGCGGAAGTCTCCGTGAACAGTGTTTTCTTCACCCTTAAAAATAAAAAAATAATGTCTATCTTACAACATGTTTATGAAACATATCGTATTACTAATTTAATATTAATTCAATATTCTCTGCCGGCTTTCCTAAATAATATTATTATTTAATTACAGTAATTATTTTTCTAATATTTTTTAAAATTCTGGTTAATAGCTATGTTTAAGTACATACCCGATTACACCGGTGTTTACGTTTAGCCCTTTTACTCAACTCTGGTGTTTGCTGCCGCCATCGATGCCTTCCATTCTTAGCAGGTGAGATGGGCACCTCTCTAACAATGGGAGCTAAGTCTTCATCCTTGCGGAAGAAAAAAGAATAAAAAACTAATAGCATGAACCTATGAAACTACACTGAACAATACAGCAATTTAAGAGCTATATAATGGCAAGCCACAATAACCCCTATAGCAGTCACCTAGTGATGCCCATCTTAGTTTAACAGTCGTTTATGGTTACTTGGCTCCATATAAATATCTTATACATAGTCCTGTAGTTCATACTTCCATTAAATATTAGCGTTATCTTACAGTACTACATCTACTGCATTGTCATGATAAGCCACATTGTCACATGTTATAATATGGCATGCCACATAATATTTTGTTGATGCTTACCTCTGATGTTGATGAGATATCACATGGATTTGGCTGGTAATCCACATCTACAACACTGTCATTGCACGAGGATTCACTCTCAAGACAATCGGCTTCCGTCTCCGTTCCAAAATGCATTTTTTCATCAAAACAACAGCTCACACCGTTTCCTCTGCAAGACGCCATCTTGCTGCGGCTTACCCTACTAAAGCAAAAAAATTATGTGCTGTGTCTTGGTGCAATACATAACAACAGAGCGTGTGCTGCCGTTTCTTGGTTTCTTCAAATACCATTTCTCCAGTGGCTCGCCATCCTCTAGCAGATACAAAATGCGTACAAATCTCAATATTGCTCACTGTGCGACTTACCGTTATCTAGCCCCGAGCGCCTCAATTGCAGGCAAAGAATTATACTAACCCGCAATAGATTCTGTACTTAGCAGGTTGCTGAGAGAGAGAAATGCATTTATTTCTGCTTCCCCCATTTGGAGGCTGCCAAAAAGACAAAGCTTACAGGAAAATTTGGTTAATAATTACAATGGTTGTTTAAAATATTTCCATAAATGATAGGTATACTGTAGTAAAGCCTACTTAATAATTTTTAAAATATGTGTATCAGTCAATAATTTTGCAATCTATGAGGAATTCCTCATAGGACAAAGATATAGCTAAGAGTATAGATGATTTTTTACTATTGCTAATGATTAGAGTTTGTGGTTTATAGCATTTAAAAATCAGATTTAGCATTTTGATTTTCAAATTTAGCATTTTGTAGCATCTAAATTTCTCAAATTTAGCGTTTTGTAGCAAATTGGTTAAAAATAGGCATAATTTGCTAATCGAAACCGACTTTCAACCTATTAGGTCGTGTTACGTACATTTAGTACGTGTTGAAGAGATGTTAAGTACAGAACAAAAATTGCCAACCGGACACCAGTGGGATCCGAGCTTGCAACCTTTAAATTCACTATAGAAAATAAGACAAACATCAACATAAGACTTCAAGAAGTATTAACACACACACACGGATATGCCTATTTACAAATTTACGAACACAATTTCAAAGTGAAAAATACTATTCTGAACGTATTTATTTATCACAATACAACACACTTACAAGGAACAGGAATTTCACTGATGATTGAAGTACAACATCCAATTGTTTAAACGGTGTCCTCCTTCATTCGAGACGGCCTATCAGTTATAATTATTTTGTACTTGCTAAAATAATTCTACATCGACACCGTTCGTGGAGGCCCAAATGCACATCAGTGCTGCTGAGGCAAAGGAAGGACTGCAAAATATTTTTTGTTCCTTCAAGTCTTTGATTGCAAAGTCAGCACATCAATATAGACCTATTTGTATCGCTTACATAAAAATGTCCCGATCTGTGACTCTCGGCATGCTGTTTGATCGTCACTTCGCTTCTACCCATGGCTACCAGACATTAAAATAAATCGCCACCGTACTTTAAAACAGGAACTACTGCTCAATAACCGACTATGATCAAGCGTCAACACAAAGAGAATGAATGTGTGTCCTTGAAAGTGCATTTGCTGTTTGATTGATTGTTCTTTGCAGTGCTCTTTGGCCAGTGAAAGATATTCCACACATTGAATGATTTAACCCTTTGGCCCATCATTACTTGTGAAAGGAAATATTCCCTTGCATACCATTTATGTATTTCTGTCACTTGAACGTAAATTTGACTAATCACATACATAAGAATACACAGAGCAAAGTGAGCTTTTAAATTGTCTATAGTAACAGGAAACTAATGTTTTTGTTCGTAAGTATTACTGGTTTCAAGGGAAGCAGATAAATTAGCAAGAAATATAGAGGCATAGGCATTGTTTCCTTAGTAACGTGGTCCCAGAGGTGTGGGGTTAGAAATTCATTCCCTACGTCCATTTCTTTCGGATAATTTCCCAACCCCTCCTCACTGTAGAGTGAATTTCAGAAACTGGTGGTTTGCATGTTACAGAAACAGGCTTATTGTCAACAAGATCATAATTCCAAGTATCATTTTACTAGACTTTTCACCTGCTCTTGTTGCATTCTGGTTTTGTCAAGTAGTTTCAGTTGACACTATCATCTAGGAACTGAAATCAGAATCACTTTCATCACTGTCAGTTGAAGAATAAGAAGTATTTTCACTCTCCAGAGAATCATTTCTACTTTCAACATCACTATTTTCAAGCCAGTTATGAATAACCTCATCCATGCCGCGCTTGGATGCCACCATGATTGTTTACAACGAGCGGCTAACTGAGGTGCTTTTTATTTTCCGTACTTCAGCTCAGAGTTACTATGTACAAAGAGAAAATAGCTTCAGCTTCTGACATCAATCGGGTAAGCTGCAAAACCACTGAACTATAGGTAATACCTACAGTTCAATGTGAAAAACAAACAGAATAAATCTCTCTGACCAGCTAACTGTAATAGTGAACTTATAAATGTTCCGTGCACTGTCCGTCAAAGTATGTTACCGCCTTACGATCACAATGGGCGCCGTAATAATTCTTTCTCCTGAAATAAATAACAACATATATCTTATTTTTAGGAAGAATGCATCGTTTAAAAAAAGATATATGTTTATTTCGTATAAAACCAAGAGTTTTGCATCTATTTTGCATAAATTGCATAACTTCGCATTTTGAACAAATTTCGCATTTTATCGCTAATTCAAAATCGCTAAAAACCACTCATACGGGTCATATAAGATGAAGGCACATACACTGATAAAGTTTCGACGTATTTCGCATTTATCGCAAATGCTAAAAATCACAAACTCTACTAATGATCCTTTCAGAGCTGCTAATCCAGTGTCCATAATAAATTCGTTATGCAAATTAAATTTCTTACAAAAGTTCTGCAATGTGTGAGTAATGGTGCCTCATGCTCTTATAATCAATCCTAAAACATCTGTGGAGTCCAGATGATATTTCTCGGCATAGTATGGAATTGTAGGTTCGTATATATCACATTTCTCCTTGTATACATCATGTGGTTGAGAGGATAATGCTTCGGTTCTAATTGTGGGGTCTGTTATGAACCCTTGAGCCCGGTGGTATAGCTATCATGTCAGTCCGCTGGCTTGACCCCATCTGAGGCAATCCATGTACCTCTTCGTAGAATGTATAATGCTTTTCTGTCAGGGCTTCAGCAATCATAGATCGTATACACTTCTATTAATGTTCTGATATATGTGATTTTCATCCTTAGCAATGTCGTTGCATGCAGCCATGTTTGATTACTATATGTGAACCCAGAGAGTATACACGTCCTTTGACGATGGAAGAATACCATTCTGTACTAGATTCTCTGATTCTTTCCCAAGCTTCTGAATATACTCAAAAGATGGCAGAACCTTCCTAATAACTTACAAGCTGCTAAGACAAAACAGTCTACGTACATACAGATGGGGAGTTATCAATTCGACTAGCCTTCTGTATGACCGTATATAAAGCGCAGGGACAAACTCTTGAAAAATTGGGTAGTTTACTTACCCGAACCAGTATTCAGTCATGGCCAAGATTGTTTGAAAATGTTAAGATCCAGCCAACAATGCTGCGGAGCAGCACAGGTCCACTAATTATTATTATAGCCCGCCTGATGGTCATGCTCGTTACGGTGTGAAGTCTATAGGGTCTGACACCGTGGATAGCCAGTTCGAGTCCTATTGGTTGAAAAACTTTTTACCATCAGAATGTTGGGTGGCAGGGCAGGAGAGGTGGTGATGCACAATTTGTAATCACTAGATTGGGTGCCATACTGGCTGTCTTGATGAAGAGAGGGAAATTTTGGAACAGCCTCATATCACACATCCATTAATAAAATAGTTTATTCTTTTAAATGGAATAGTATTTTTGTATATAGGTCTATTTGGATCAGAGAAATAATCCGATTTTAAATCTAAATGAAATCTCAGAAATCATTCGATGTACTATACAATGTAATAATAAATACTAATAGCAAGCAACATATCAACATTTTACCTAAAGCATATAATACTCCTATTATATTTTCCCCTCCAGATCCTCTTCCTCCTCCCTTGCCATCCCTTTCCCTGAACAGAAGTAGCATTACGTAGCAATCAGCTGTCCTTAAAATTTTAGTGTCAGCTTGGCTGACGGGCAGTGAGTAACAGAGCGAGGTCAATGGGGAATGAATACACAAATTTTTATTTCCGAACCCAAATTGTTCCTTTAATTCCCTTCTGCTTTTCTCATTTTTCCTTTTTTCTTTCTAAACATAATCTTCAAGATTCAGATAAATAACATTTATTGCACTTCCATTTTCAAGTTAATGTAACTAACGATACGTGTTGACATTAGGCCTACATTACATTTTCTGAATAAGATTTTATTAATGCATAATAAAATATTTTTTGTGATGTTCCCTTGCTATATATACATTTTTTAAAGGAACATTTTATTCTGGACTTAATCTACATATGAATGAGAGGATATTTTTATTTGTAGAAAAATGGATTTGAACTTTCATAAACGTATTGTGAAGTATTGTTTACTAAAAATGATCGGCATACTTTATTATTATTATTATTATTATTATTATTATTATTATTATTATTATTATTATTATTATTATTATTATTATTATTATTATTAATCTACTACATAGCAGAAGATGATCCATTTGGATTGAAACATGTCCTGCATGAAATATGTTTTTGAGAACATTGAATTTTAGTTAAATCGGACTTTGTATTAGTATTGACTGGGTGGACCTTCAACATCTGGCTGCAAGATACTATAATATATATAAAAAAGGGCAAGAAATCAATGATTCACGTATTCTCAAAGCTCTAACCGGTGCATAGGTCAAAAAGAGAAGAAACAACAGAAATACACTTGTGAAATAGGCCAATATAATTACAACTACAAAGGGAAATGGGTTGTGAAGCATGTCATGAACAGTGGTTTGCCTCCCCAGTGCCCTTTATCATCAAATGAAATTGAAGACTATTCCACTCAAATATTTGGACATGAAAATGACATGACCCTTTTAGGTCCTATGTCCTTTGTTCTGTAATACAGTATTAGCCCAATTACATCATTCAATAATCACCTAATTGGTAATGAATCTTACCCTGGTGAGTCCCCATTCCAGATGCTGGTGCACGGTGTGAAACAAGGAGCTGGGGCAGGTTATGAAGTTTAGTGACAGAGTGCAGATGTGTTCCTTGTTGGTCTTGGCTTTTGAGTATTTTAAGCTCAAAAATTCAATATGACTGGTAGAAAACTGTGATATTGTTTGGTCTTCTTTTGATGAAGTTGAAAAGAAATCGAGAATGGGTGTGAGACCCAAATATATGTGGGGAGTGGGAAGAATAGGAAAATTTCCGTTTGGGAAAATCAAATTATCGTACATATGTCTTATGCCTCTCAGTCATGTCCATCTATCATTACTTCACGTCGCAGCCTGCACTGTAGCTTGGTAATATCGCGTCACACATTTTGTTACATGACACTGTTTTGTCACACAAGTTTTTTCGAATGACATCCAGCTCTTACGACGTATTTTGTCATTTTGTGGTAGAGGGCCAAGTTGTCAGAATGAAAAATCATTTAGCAGAAATTCCACACATGGAAGTTGAAGACAGTGAAGATGATGGCAGGTAAGTTATTTAATGAATTTTCATTTTTTGTTTAACGGTATCAATGCTAAACTCATAAATATGTGTTATGTGATGACAAGCCATCTGTGCTAAACCCGTAAATTTAAGTTTTCATACAGCGCTTGCTTTGATAAGCCCATAAAAATATATGCAACATCCCATCAGTTCACATGGCATGCCAGAAGTTCAAGGAAGTTCTAAAGGACGGATAGTTAACTTTTTCCTTGTATTTATGTCAGGATTTTGTTTCCTAGCAAGGTTGAAATATATATCTTCTGTGCTTCCGACCACAACAACAACAAAAAATGGCGTGTCGCGAAAGATGAAATGTCTTGGCAATGATGAATTTGGACAGTTTTCAGATGATAGTGACTTGGATAATAATTTTCATTGCCATGAGACCCATCTGTGTCGGTGCGACGTAAAGCAAATTGCAAAAAGAAAAATATATATAATTTTCTGGACATTGAAAGTGATGGTGAATATGAAATTGAAAATGTGATACAAAGTAATGGTGAAGATGTGGACAATGATGGTGACATCACTGAGAAAGATGAAGGTGAAGAGTCTACCTCCACTAGTGAAATAGAAAGATAAAGATAGTCATCATTTTCCTAGATTGCTGGGTCAGTTTACTCCAATATTTCACACTTCCTGTTCACACAATTCAGGTGTTACAGACAATATATTACGTGGTGGTTCTCCGGAAATAGATGTCTTTATTTGTTCAGTTCTGCACTGGTTTCAGGTTATTGTGGAAGCTATCAATGAATATTACAAGAAGGTTTTAACTCTTTACCCAGTTTCTCCAAATACTGGACTTCAGAAGTGGAGTGATACGAATGTGAATGAAATGTACATGTTTTTTGCACTTGCAATACTTAAGACTGAAAAAACTTTATATGTTTCAACTACTCATGACAAGACTGAAAAAACTTCATGTATCCACCATGTGATGTAGGTTTGTATACTGTGCCTTTCTTTGCACATTACTACAGTAATGTCTGTTTTGAGACTTTTATCATCATTGTAAATTTATACTTAATTTCAGTTTGTAATCTTAAAATTTCAGTTAAATAACTAGTAAAGCTATTTTTTCAATAATTGCATATTCTTTGGAGGAAGAAACAGCATGGAGTGTGTATGTATACATAAAAAATACTAGCACTGAAGGGGTTAAGAATGTACAGAAATAGTTCAAAGAATCAAAAATACTTTTTAAAAACGTGCTTATGTAGAGACTCCAAATGTGGGTTTTTCCGTTATTTCTACGGTTTTGTCACAGTATATTATGGTAGTACGGAAGTAATGCTGATTATTGCAAATTTCATAAAATTGAATTGAAGTTCTTAAATTCTCAAGTCAGTTGACATCATTCACCACTGATCTGCATTTAGGGCTTTTCCCCCACGAATATAAGAAACAAAGAAAAAAGAAAGTAGTTTTGAATGTTGGAGTTCTTGAAGAAATGATGAAATAGTGACACTTGTCTACAACCTTTAACAGCGAGTGTAACATTCGTTGATGAATGCAAATTCCCAGTGTATATACCCAGTTTCTGTCCTAATACCTGTGATTTAGTAATGAGTTGCCTAGTCAGATTATTACTTCCATTGCATCCTTTTGTTGTAATTTTTATCTCGTGTAGTACAAGCATTTATTTCATTGAAGTGAAAAACAACATAAAATAAGAATGTTGTGTAAACCTAAAAAGCAATGAAAAGCAGAGTGACTGTAGACATGAATGATCGCAGCGCATCAGTATTACCAAATGCAGTATACAGAAGAGTTTTTGTTTTTACGACCATCAAAAAGTTCACCAAAGTAATTGTACTGTATGTGACATGCAAGTGTGGTTTTTCAGTTAAACATGGAGGTCACTATGACTGTCCACATAGTGGTGTAGTCTTCATTTTAGCTACAAAAAGTTACAATAATATAGCTATATGGGCTGAACGTTATTTCACTTTTTTTTTTTTTTGGTTGAATATTCCCTTGTCTGCAGCAGACATGCCACTATGGACCACTTTTGAAGGTTGGCTTTTATGTAAATTCTGGTAATGTATTCAATTTAGCATTATTAGTAATTGACATAAAAGAAGCAAAAACCCAGATATCAGAACTTCAAAACATTGTAAATTAAATTGGCCTCAGAATATCATTTTAAAAAAAACATAAATTAGGCCCCCTAAACCAACACAGCTCAAAGAAGTTACCATTTATAGTAATAAAACCAAAATCGTAACTAAATTTAAATATCTTGGAGAAGTAATAATACATAACCTAAATGAAAAATTCTCAGTCCAAACAAGAACAGATTACATAGCTACAGCACAAAAATTAACATGGGACATCTACAAAAAGAAATGTCTACCAATAAATGCAAAAATAAAACACTACAGCACAGTTATAAAACTGGAAACTACATATGCAGCAGAAACAATTTTTCACCTGAATAAACAATCAAAGACTGACAGACTTCAGAAAATTGGAAGGAGGATTGGAAAAACCTGCATCAACAAGAAATACCAGAAAGATGAACAGTGGTGGATAATACCTAACAAAGTTGTCTACAAAGAGTTAGAACCCTTTACAGATACTATGCGTAAGAGGAGACTGGAATTCTTTGGACATATTATGAGAATGCAGGATTCAGGACTTCTGAAACAACTAGTACAATTACATAAAATCAGCTTCATGGTCTGTATCGCACTTCAATAGATTCATAACTAAATATTTATTTATTTTCCACCTAGTCGATACAATGATTGCCTAAGACAACTTAATGGTTAAAAGTGGTACATGTTTTGTATATTATCAACATCTTCAGGCTCATAACATTGTTTAGATGAAAAATACATAAATTGAAAAATTAATGCTTTAGAGGAAGTGTCCTTAAAATTAACATAAGATTGACAACATTAATCTCGTCGCAAAAAATCCCACAACAGGATGTAAATGGATCAAGAAGTAAGAGGGTATCTGAAGGAAATAGGCCTTACAACAGAAGACATCACAAATAAGATATTCAATACAAAACTCAAGAATAAAAACCTCTGCTTTACCCTTACGCGATACAAACTCATAGCACGCACATTTTCAACCAAGGAAAGGGCAGGAAGATCGGAGCGTCTGAAGAAGAACTGGGAGGACCGCAAAGGCCGAACCATCCCTTCAAAGAGACCTGAACGATGGACTAACTAAAGTGATCCTATGCTGTTATAAAACAAAAAGAATTGTATACAAATATATTCAGTAATAATGTTATCTCTTGCATAATTTTTAAACTAGGAAAATTAATATAATAAAGACCTAAATTTAAAAACAGAATACCGCTATTATACTGTATCAGTGCCAGCGTCACCTTTGTTTGGGGAATTTGAGTGTTTGTTGACTTCTGCTGATGGACTGATCGGAATTATTCAGTCTTGGGTCGGGTTTTGGAGTGTGTTAATTTTATGAGAGCGGGATGTAATAAGAAGCACGTACAATGCATTAACATGTACTGCATACGTCTTCTGGTTCTATTGTAAGAACAAATAAGAAATAAATTGCTGCTAATCCATCTGGAAAATATGTTATTAACATTAACTTGATTTTTTTCTTTCAGGTACCATTTCAACCACAACTTTAACAGCTACACCTAACCTTAGTACATCCAGTGCTTTTGCCACTCCCACTTCTGGTATTGTAGCATAATCTTCTAATCAGAGAAGTGAAAATACATCACAGTATTTTCAGAGAAAAGCTGGATCATTTGATTCTTATGTGTTTTGATCAACATCAGTGCAGAAATCTTCGGATGAGCAAGTAGCTTATTTTATGTTTGCAACAATTGCTGCTTTTTGTAGTGTTGATCATGCTCAGTTTGTTCGACTTATGGATCAACTTCACCCAGATTACACCGCTCCAAACAAAAGGAAAATTAGTGAGTCATTGGAAACTGTTTATAAAGAGGAACCGAAAACTTGTTCTTTTATACTGAAAAATCAGTGAGTGTGTCTAATGTTTGATGATTGGTCAAATATTCTCAGTGAACCTCTGTTATGCCTTACCAGAATGGGTGATGTTTATTTAGTGGACATTATTGACACATCTGATCATGCTCACATTGCAAACTGGCAAAAGAGTCTGTTAACAGCATTCAAAAATGTGAGGACTTTAAAAGTGCAAAATTTGTTCTGTGGTTACAGATAATGCTGTCAACATCTCAAAAATGCGTCTTTTGCTTGAAAATTATGACGATTTGGATATTATCACTTACGAATGTTCAGCACGTACTAAATCTGGTAGCAAATGGCATTTTCCAAATGAGGGAGAGAGAGCATTTCATAAATATAATGAAGTACTTCAGAAACAACCACTTTACTACTGCCTATTACCGAAAATATGGTGCCACAAAACTCGTTCTCCCAAATGAAGTGTGTTGGAAAACCATGGTAGATTGCCTGGAGACATATTATAAAAGGCTGGCAGAATGTAGAGCATATGCTTCAGAAAAACAGCTTTATGATTTCAGAGTCGGTACATGTGTGGAAGAATTTTCAAGTGGAATTGGAAACTACAAAGGACAAACATGTCGCACAAAAGTTCATAAACCGATAAAACGGCTTTAGCAGAAGCTTATTTCTTAGTTTACATGCTGGATCCAAAAGAAAACAGTTCAGCACTGAATTAAACTGAAGAAGAAAAGAAAGCAGCATTTGGATTTGCAGAGTAAAAATATTTGTAATTAACTTTTTCCATTGTCATTTTCTGTCCAGAACTTTGCCTTTTCAAGAGTTACTTTTTGAGAAAGAAGTTACATCACGGGTTACAATCTACAGGAGGTAAGAATGACACTGATAAATTTAATGACAAAGTTTTTCACCTTTGTTGAACAGTTACTTGCAGCAAAGGCGTCTTCAGCAAGTGTTGAAAAGGTAAAGCTTTGGTACCCATCCTACGAAAGATAAGTTAGAGATCCAACATCATCCCGCTCCGATGACCTCACAATGCACTCAACAGGATTGTCAACATTAGTGCATTATACGTAGCTACAGAATTACATTTTTCCCCTTGCTGTGTGGACAGTATGTACTGCAACCATAGAAAAGAGCCATAGAAAGCTTCTGTGATAAGATTTGACTTACCTTCATTAGTGTGGGGGATTCATTGGCGTGTGCTGCGAGTAGAAACTGGTAGATCTGTTCCTCCTGGTGGGGTGGCAGTATTTGAACTAATGTTTTGCAAAGTAGCCATTCCTTCTTCTGCACCGATATAGGTAGTTATTTCCGAATATTCTGCCACTTCTTCTCAGTTGTGTTCCTGTGCACTGCGACATCATCTCCCGCTAG
The DNA here is from genome assembly GCF_040414725.1 of Anabrus simplex. Lineage (NCBI taxonomy): Eukaryota > Metazoa > Arthropoda > Insecta > Orthoptera > Tettigoniidae > Anabrus > Anabrus simplex. Next base: position 70,536,880 of record NC_090275.1, on the reverse strand, counting down.
ACAATCTTGGTTCACTTCATGTACTTTTCCTCTCCTAGCCATGCAGAGACATTGAAGTGCCTCAAATGCCTCCTGGAGGCAGTCATAAGCCTTCCAGCAGTCCAATATTATTATAGTTTTGAGCAATGTATATTCCTTAATAAGATTCAATAACGTAGCACTGTGGTGAGATTCCACAGGCACGATAAAGAACTTATTGTTCACTTGTTCAGCACCGCCAAAATACAGTTGACTTTCTGCTCTGTGGTACTCCTGCAGTATGTGGCTGAATCACATTCAGCCCAATCCTCCCGAACTTCCCTGCAATAACTGGACCAATCACACACTGCTTCAGAACCGATTTTCAGTTCTTGCTGGATTACCAGGTAATGGGGCCTTTTTCCCATTAACCAGTAGACTACACAATGTATTTTTCGATGGGTGAAAGGCGAGTCTCGAAAAAAATATTCCATCTTGGCTGACCGTCTGAAATCACAGGCATGTTTCCAGCACTTTCTTTTTCAGATCTCTACGACGCACCCTACAAGAAATAAATCCCTTAATTAGCTGTGGCTGAGTAGAAAGTTAGTACATTTCTATTTATCAGTACACAATACACTTTCATCAGATATCGCAAAATTACAACCGTCTTTTGTTTCCTTAGTAGAAAGCCAGCATTCTGCACCATACAGATCACCTGAACGCAGATCAGTAAACTTTGGACTTTGGCCGGTCTGGAATCTTATCATGTAGAACACCAGCCACTGAATGTCACTTCAGCCATGCGCTGCTCATGCGATTAGATATTTCAGAATTGAGGATTCAATATGCAGTAGTTGTTGAGCCAAGATATTTAAATGACATTGTTTTTGGAAGGTCAACACCATTAATCTGAATCGTATTCAGATCATTTAGATCTGTTTTCAAATATTCAGTCTTCTTAATGTTGAGCCATAGTCCAAATTCTGCGAGGCGGTTGACCCATGCCTGAACTTGTAGGCCAAAAGCATGTCAGCATAGAACAAAGTCCAAGGTACAGATTTCTGAGATCTCTAATGGACACCACCATCACCACCAGAAACAGGAAAATCACCAGATAATCCACCCACTGATTGTACTTGCCTTTTTGGGTTGTGGCAGAGCAGTTTGGCTCAATCTATCAACTCTTCAGGGACACCATGACCATGGAGTGCATGCCAGATCCAGTCATGTGGCACAAGGTCAAACGCCTTTTTGAGATTGAGGAAAGCAAGGTGTAGGCGCCTTGATTTCTCGATGAGCAAGCGAGCAGCCTGGATAGCATCTATTGTATCATATTTTTTGACCAAACGGCACTGGTTGATGATGAGGTGGACAATTTATCTGATTTTCTGACCAAAAAATACGCTCGAAAACCTTCATTGTGGGAGACAGAAGTTCTACTAGACGATACTTGGAACGTTCAGCTGGACTACCCTTCTGCTTCCAAATTGGGACTGTTGTACTGGACATGCACTCAGCTGGTATCTGTCTACCTTCAATTATCTTACCAAAGAAACGTGACTCATTGAGCCAAATCTCACTGCTTTGTTTTTCCGAGTTCTGTAGGAATATCATCTGGTCCAGTTGCCTTCCCAGACTTCATTTTACCAATCGCTTCAACGACTTCTGTGGCTTGGAACTTCATGATCCATGTCAGGAACAATGAGGTTCGTTAGCAATGTGGAGTGGCACCAATTACTGAAAAGATGAGGGAAAGCCATCTCTGTTGGTGTGCACATACACTTCAGGTTGCTGAAATAACAGTTGCAAAGATTGGATTGCCCTATGAATCATAACAGGTGCAATAACAACCACGCCTGTAACCGCCTTACAGTTGTATGCCCACAACTTGCCAATAGAAGACGAGATGAAACAACAATCAGCGTATCTCAGCTTACAAAGACTACTCCAAACGACCTGGGCCAAAAAACCAATTACGAAGCGTGTTTTTTAAGTAAGGTCTGTTTTGTTGTAGACACATCGCAACGAGCGTGTGCGTCATGTACCGGCATGCCTCGGGAACAGCTATGCTCAGTTTCAACTCTGTAGCCAATCTGTACGGTTTTGTTCTGTACTTTCAAAATGTTTAAGACTATCAACTCACCCGCTATTTGTGAGATTCGGTCAGTGATACGGTTTTTGTCAGCAAGGAACCTGTCTGCTGCAGTATTTCATCGACAGATTTGCGAAGTGTACGGTGATACTGTTATGAGTGAAAGCAAAGTGCGTAAGTGGGTACGACAGTTCAAAGATGGCCGTGACAACGTCCATGGTGAGGACCGCTCCGGTTGCCCTTCATTGATTACAGACAATTTGGTGGCTTCAGTTGAAGCGAAGATTCATGAGAACAGGTGCTTCACAATAACAGGTCTCTCAAAACAAATTTCCTGACGTGTCGACATCAGTGCTTTACAACATTGTTTCTGAACACCTAAAGTTTAGGAAACTGCTCCCGCTGTGTCCTGAAACTCCTAACAGAGGACCACAAAAACCAAAGATTTGAGTGTGCGATGAAGTTATTGACTCGTTATGACGAAGAAGGTGACGACTTCTTGAGTCAAATCGTAACTGGAGACGAAACATGGGTTTCGCTTATCATGCCCGAATCGAAGCAACAGAGCATGGAATGGAGAGACACACACTCGCCTGTGAAGGTGAAGGCCAAACAGACTCTGTCCCAGCGTAAAATCATGGCGTCGGTGTTTTGGGATAGGCATGGTGTTTTGTTGGTCGACTTCATGCAACGAGGAACCACTATCAATGCAGAAGCATACTGCCAACCCTGAGAAAGCTACGCAGAGCGATTCAAAACAAAAGACGCGGCATGCTGACAAAGGGAATTGTCCTTCTCCATGACAATGCAAGACCTCACACTGCAGGTCAGACCCGCAATTTATTGGACAGTTTTGGCTGGGAAGTTTTAGACCACCCACCCTACAATCCTGATCTTGCGTTCAGTGATTACCATCTGTTCCTCCACCTCAAACATCACCTCAGTGGCAACCATTGCAATGATGACGATGTGAAAACGGCAGTGAACACTTGGTTATTGGAGCAGGCGGCAAGTTTCTATGAAGAGGCTATTTTAAAATTGGTTACGAGGTATGATAAGTGTTTGGCAACTATGTCGAAAAATAGAGTGAAAATAAATTCTGAAAATAAATTTACTTTTTTGAAAAAACCTTTCGTTGTGTACTTCTTTTCAAATGGACCTTAAAAAACACACCTCGTACTCGCCCCAATCTTAAAACCCAAAAAGATCCTTTGAGTCTCGCCAAAGAATATATTAATAAGTGCAATCTGCAAATAAAACTTGAACCACTCCGTATGCCAGTCAACCCCATTGAATATATGCAAGTGACTGCAGATCTTACTTTGCGAGAAGAGGCCTGCAAGAAATGCTGTTCACCATATGATCTAAAACAGCTGGAATCTTATCATGTAGAACATCAGCTACTGAATGTCACTTCAGCTATGCGCTGCTCATGCAGTTTGGTATTTCAAGATTGAGAGTTCAATATGCAGTAATTGTCGAGCCAAGATATTTAAATAACATTGTATAATAGAAGAAAGATATCCGTCTAATCAGTGGCTAAAAATATATACAGATGGCTCACAGGACAAGGAAAACAGAACAGGGGCAGGAATACATTCATCTCTCTTCTCACTGCACTTCCCAATAGGCCAAAACAAATTTTGATGCAGAGATAAAAGCAATTTTCCATGCACTACAACAGTTATTAGGCAGAAACAGTGATTACCAAAAACTTGTTATCCTTACAAATTCAAAAGCAGCCATCCAAGCCGTCTTGTCCAATAAGTCTCAAAATAAAGACCTGAAAGAAATTCTATGTATGATATAAATCCTCCAAAGACTCTACAAACAGATCTCATTTCAGTGGATTCCTTCTCATGTTGGAATAACAGGTAATGAAAAGGCAGACAGATTAGCCAAAAAAGGTATCACACTGCAACAACCTGCCAGTCAGACTAATTTATGTCAGCAAAAAGGATTCTGAAAAATAAATATTAGAAACAGGTATGAAGAAATGGCAAAGAAAACAGCAGAACCAAATTATGGAAGGATATTGATGCTAAATGGGATCTGTATAAAATAAAACCAATAAGAGGAGCTGTATCCGTATCCTCCTTCAGACTTAACACTGGCCACGACTGTCTTGCATCTCATCTGAAACGAATCAACATTCTGAGATCCAAGAAATGCATACTTTGCCATGACCCTGAAAGCAAAATGGATAAGGAACACCTGTTACAATGCAACAAACTTGATGTGACAGCCAGAACTTCAGGAAATCTCAGTCATCTATACTGGAATACAAGAAAGCTGATGGATTGGAATCCGGGTTAGCCATAAGATACAACAAATTGGATTGACATTGCTGAATGATGGGAAAAGGCCAGTAGGATGACTGTGGCAGAGTTGGCTTGAAACCATAAAGCCATACATGAAGATGTAAAAATTGCATGCCTTCATCCTGACTTGGCATACGCTTGTGTAAAGTGGCGGCTGAGAGCCAAACATGGATTTTCCACTAGTACGTGGGACAGAGTATAATTTCTGTTTGAGTTGAGAATGGGCACATATATACTTAATAAGAAACTACAATTGTTTTAAATTAATTAAAACTAAATATTTGAAGTTAAACCTGGTTTAACCCCTTGAAGGTCATGGCGCAATATATTGTGTGTCGAAATTTGAAGTGATATATCTTTGTAACTGTATGTCTTTGGACAAAGATTGATAAACGGATAGCTTCCGACATCTGTTGGCTATTTTCTGAAGTCGTTAGGTTATTGTTATCACCACAGGGAGCACTGGAAATGAAATGTTTTTAAGTGGATGTCTTCAGCTTTAGCGAGTCAATTGCAAACGGTTGAAAATGGCTGTGCCAAGTCGAGCTGACTTGCTTACAAGTGACAATGCAGTTTGTGAAATTCTTATGAATGATGAAAGTGAGTGTTCAGTATTTGAAGACAGTGATAAAGACAATGTACGAGGTATATCTGAAAATACTTCAATTGGTGAAGATTTAAATGAAAGTGAGGATGAGGTCTTACAGCTGCCACGTCCAAAGGAAACTAAGGTAAATAAATTCTTATGAATGATGAAAGTGATTGTTCAGTATTTGAAGACAGTGATGAAGACGATGTAGGAGGTATATCTGTAAATAATTCAAGAGCTGAAGACTTAAAATGAAAGTGAGGATGAGGTCTTACAGCTGCCATGTCCGAAGCTAATGAAGGTAAATGAAGCACGTTATTCCCGCAAATGAACCAGGAAGAAGACCACCTTCAAGAGTGTGCCATGTGTGTGCTCACATCAAGAAGGGAGAAAAGGAACACAAGGGCTATCTACCATTGTAAGGAGTGCAACAATACTCTTTGCTCTGTACCTTGTTTTGAGGATTATCATACTAAAAATGTTTCACAATTTTTGTGCTTAAACTAGTTGTGTGATGTCTTGTTAACATACTGTAGTAAATTCATTCATTTCATTAAAATAGAATGCCTCTTGAGGGTTGTTTTACAAACATGTGCAAAAACCTAAATTTTGGGGTGTGCAGTGGGCTAAGAAACCTGACTCTCAAAGGGTTAAACAAAATAAACTGGTTTTTAATTTATTTATTTTCCAAAAAATCTGGTTCTCAACCCTGATCAATAGTGCTTGGTTGTTTGCATGTAGTTTTTTTTTTTTCCAGTCTTTTCTGTACTGTGATTCTCAATTCTGTGATAACACATGTTTATTGTGACACCTAGTAGTTCATCAATAACTGTTAGGTTCTTTAGTTAGTTTCCACAGACTGATGAACCTAGAGTTATAAATTAACTCAGGTGGAATTGAAAAGTTGGCTTTCAGTATAACAAACCTAGTAGTGTAGCAATATCAACTCCGGGGGGTTGGGGTTTGTTTTGAGCATTGAACCTTGATCTTCTTTGACAAGATGTAATGTTTAGTCTCTTAAAACCCTTACACCAAATGATTGGTAATACACCACAGTCCCGTTAATCCGAAAGTCCAGTTAATCCAAATTGAAATATTCAAATTAAAAACTAATACTCCTTATTGAAGTGAAAGAACATATTATAGAATGAAGATTTACTTGCATTTCATTAGTCATATTTTACTAGAATAACGGAATGTAAACATAATTGCACATTATAAACCATCAATCACTGGTCGTTTATCTTTACAAAGTCTGTTAGTTTCTTTTGCCGTAGTGATTGGAACCTACTCGAAGACGCAGTGTTAAACCAGCGTCTCATAAACATTACATCAGTGGCCGTAGTAGCAGAGTGTTGCTTGACGTAGTGTACGGCAAGTTGTAAGGCGGCCGCGGCATCTGAATGTGACACTATTTGTTCATTGTGGTCTTCGTCATCAATCTGTTCCTCATCAACTCCAGATTCTTTCTCCACCATAGGTACAATTTCTTGGTCTGTTTGTAAATGATGACAGTCAGCTTCCATCCACTCGCTAATGTCATTTTCATTGTCGTTTTCTCTTCTACGGGTTCTTAACTACCCTACTGTAATTTTATATGTTATTAATGTAACTGCTAAAGAATGGACATTTCAAATTACAGTATGTACTGTCTTGTAGAAACTATTTTCCTCAGATGGTTGAGGCGCTGGCCTTCTGACCCTAACTTGGCAGGTTCGATCCTGACTCAGTCCGGTGGTATTTGAAGGTGCTCAAATACGTCAGCCTCGTGTAAGCAGATTTACTGGCACGTAAAAGAACTCCTGCGGGAGAAAATCCCGGCACCTAGGGGTCTCCGGAAACCGTAAAAGTAGTTAACGGGGCGTAAAAAGAATAACATTGTTATTAGAAAATATTTTCCGGTTAATCTGAAAATATACAGTAATAAAGTTTTATTATGAATCCACCTGTTCAATACATTATAATGTTGTCACATTTAAAATATCTTCATTAGTTAGAAAGTTATATATGGGACATGTTTCGCTCCCTTACAGAGCATCACCAGCCAAATCTGAATCTCGAATAATTGTTATATACGTAAATAATTACTTAAGAACTATTAGAACATTTTTGACAAACTTAAAACTTACTCTATTAGAATATCATAAAATATAAAATCTTTGTATACATGGCTTAATTACATGTGCTTAATAGGAAGATACATTAAAATTGTGGAAGAAAGAGTACTAAAATATTAAATAAAATAATATATATATATATATATATATATATATTATTTTATCATGTCTGAAATCTTAGAAAGACGTGAAATTCAATCTTAGGAGCTAAATTTGAGGATTTTCTTGGCAATGAGATCTGGTAAAAAAGTTGTTTATCCCTTGTGGATAAGAGTCTATAAAGATTCAAATTTATTGTCAATTTGATGATTGAACTTGTAACAGGATAAATGTTGTTCTTCAAGGAATTTAAATGCTTGTTGTCATTTGACCTCGGTGAATGCTGTTGAAAAGATATGTTCAACGAACGGTCATTGACATCTATAAGAACATATCTTTTCAACAGCATTCACCGAGGTCAAATGACAACAAGCATTTAAATTCCTTGGAGAACAACATTTATCCTGTTACAAGTTCAATCATCAGATTGACGATAAATTTGAATCTTTATAGACTCTTATCCACAAGGGATAAATAACTTTTTTTACCAGATCTCATTGCCAAGAAAATCCTCAAATTTAGCTCCTAAGATTGATTTTCACGTCTTTCTAAGATTTCAGACATATATATATATATATATATATATATTATGTAATTTAATATTTTAGTACTCTTTCTTCCACAATTTTAATGTATCTTCCTATTAAGCACATGTAATTAAGCCATGTATACAAAGATTTTATATTTTATGGTATTCTAATAGAGTAAGTTTTAAGTTTGTCAAAAATGTTCTAATAGTTCTTAAGTAATTATTTACGTATATAACAATTATTCGAGATTCATATTTGGCTGATGATGCTCTGTAAGGGAGCGAAACATGTCCCATATATAACTTTTTAACTAATGAAGATATTTTAAATGTGACAACATTATAATGTATTGAACAGGTGGATTCATAATAAAACTTTATTATTGTATATCAACAGATTTCAATACGGATTAAAACATGAGATTAGTCACTTGCAATAATCTGAAAATTTCGTAATCCGAACAGACTCCGGTCCCAATTACTTCGGATTAATGAGACTCTACTGTAGTTTTGAACACTTCATCATCAAAAAACTAAGAAGAAAATTCAGTAGGCTCAGTTTCTATGTAAAAGTGGGGAGATAAGTTGAATGAATTTGTTGATTTGTGAATGGGAATTTCTTTGGTCCTAGGTAGTGATTTGTAGTCATCAGTCTCACTGTCAGTTTTAGGGAATATTCTCCTCATTCATTGATTCATTTATTTAGCTTCCATAGACTGTACAATTACATATTTTGAAATATGCCAACAGTATAGGAGTTTACTGGGTTCAGATTCTTACACAGATAATACACTGTCTCTTTATCACCACTTTTCTTGCTTTCCCTAGTTAATTCTTCTGGTTCTGGAGCTTTGTGTTTGTACAGTCTTCAGCATTAGAATTCATCTTAGATAGTGCGCAGTTCACCTATATGATGTCAACTCAAAAGAGCTTTCCCTACCAACATTATTGACTTTAAAGACTGTTATGATTGTATCATAATTCTTTACTGTGTTTCATTTTCATTATGAAAATATTTAAATGACAAAAACTGAAGAAAAATTTTCGTCACGAATGACCTACATAATTACAGTCGCAAATAAGCAGTACTTTACTATACACTAAAACATGACTGATAGTCCAAGCCCCAGCTGCTTGACCAAAACAATAAACGCAAACCAAATGCTGCGGATACGAATGTGAAATTTCAAATAAACATTTTCAACTTTCTCCGCAGAGCTGTAGCGATGTATACACGTATAATACTCAGCCCGGGTTAATCTGACTTTACATTCAGTCGTTACTTGATTGCCAAATAACTTCATTGCTGGGTACTCACCTTGATGGCTGCGATTGAGATCATGGCCATTACATGTGAGATTTTTGAACTGAAGTGTTACATTCCTTGTGGTCCTCTGGCTATGATCACAATATCTATAGCCATGTAAAACTACAAGTTTGCTTGCTTTTTGCTGTGTATTCTCTTGTTAATCTCATTCACTCTCTCTGTAGAAAGCTGAGTTGAGTAGCTCAGATGGTATAAATGCTTATCTTGTGAGCTCAAGTTGGTAGGTTCTATCCCTGCTCAGTCCAGTGGTATTCGAAGATGTTAAAAGTACACCAGCCTCATGCTGGTAGATTTACTGGCATATAAAAGAATTCCTGCAGTACAAAATTCCAGCACCTCACCACTTCAGAAAACATCACAAGATATTAGAAAACTGTTAAAATTAGTGAGTGGGACATTAAACCAATATTATTACTATTATTATTCTCTGCAAAAGAAATTGCAGGTAAATTCTGTTTTGCATCTGGGTTGGTGACTGTGTCGAAGCTCTATTCTTATTCTTCTTTTTTTTCTTTTGCTGGTGGTTTAACATTGCACTAACACATGGGTTTTTGGCGACTCAAGGATGGGAAAGGGCTAGGAGTGGGAAGGTAATGGTCATGGCCATAATTAAGGTACTGAACCAGCATATGCCTGGTGTGTAAATGGGAAGCCATGGGCATCCATCTTCAGGCCTGCAGGCAGTGGGATTTGTTCATACCGTCTCTCGAATGCAAGCTCACAGCTGCGTGAACCTAATCTCACGGCCAACTCGCTCTGTATTCTTATTCGTCTTTGGTAGATACTAATGTATGTTACATAGTTAACGTCCGTTGAAATGAACCACGTGTTCTAGATGATTGCAGGTAGTTTTTACTATTGGTCATTTACAGGTAAAGAGAAGTTTTGTTACAGAGGTTGCTGGGTAAATTGTTGATGATGCTGGTGGAAAAGTAAGTTGTATCTGGGCGAGAGCTGCATAAATGATTGGTGGTACATTTTGAACAAACTCCAATCATTGACATGTTTTGAATCAGTTTTCCCATGTGGAGGTGGTTGATGATCTGTCTCCATTGAGAATCTAATGCTTTATTAAAGGGTGTTGTGGATGTTCTTAATATGTCTATTTACCTTCAAAACAATCACCACTCCTACCATTTTTGAACGTTTGTACAGTGCTCCCTCCAGCATAACCATCATCTGCAGCAGTTTGCAACCACAGGCTGGGTCTGCTTCGAACATTAGCATCTCCGTAGTTTTCTGTCCATCCACCACTTTTCTTCTTTCACTGTCATCCAGTTCCCTACTCTTGCCTTGATGCTCTTCTTTACACATTTCAGGCATCTGTCCCTCAGTCTTTATCTAGGTCTCCTTTCCTTCAACTCCATTCCTAACATCTTTCTTGGTATCCTCTCTTCTCCCATTCTCTTAACATGTCCATACCACTGCAGTCTTGATTTTTCTTTTTCTGTAGGAGTACCTCATTTACCATTTCCTGAACTCTCTCATTTTGTACTCTATCCATTCTTGTTAAACCTACTTGATACCTCTGAAACTTCCATTTCCTCTGCTTGTATTCTGCTTTTATCCCTCTCCTTCATCACCTACGTTTCTGATCCAAACAGTACTAATTAATGACTCGATCCACTCATGAATCTTTTTAGCACTTTTCCTGCCTTCTTGCAAGGTCTGCTGTTTTACACACCAGTCTCCATTTCTGGCAGTGAAGGGAATTGTCAGGAGAGACATTGGTGTGTTGCATGTATCTAGCATTATTAATTGATGTGGCAAAGGAAATTTTCCAACTGATGTGTGCGCTTCACTTGTTGGAAATACGATAGAAGGCCATCTTGGATATGGAGAACAGATACTTTTGACAGCTGCTCCTAATCTCGAGTACAGACGCTGCCTTGTAGTCTTTTAAAGCTTTTGGCTCCTGTAAGGTGTCTGGTTATGTACTGCTGCCAGACCCTCAACATCGAAGAACTGGCCATGTGGTCTGCTATATTGCTGTGGTAGTAAAACATGGCCAAGAATTGTGAGTTATGAAATAAATACTAGAGGGGTATTTAACAGAGTATATTTTTGTAACCTGTCAATGCTTCCTGAAGAAAAATAATTTAGTACATAGTAGACTGTAGAATGCAAATTCTGCTGTAAATGCATAGTACCTAATATCATGAAATAACAATCTATCTGTGCATGGGTTATGAAGTTCGATCATTTTATTAAGGCAAAATACAGGCAGTAAAATGTTAAAATGGATAGGAATGGAAAGGGATGACTTGATTAAGCAGTGATGCTTCTAGCAGATCAGAAGGGCTCAAATAGAACTATATACTGTAGATTGCTTGTTGCTGTCCCTTATTTCCATCTCCCACAGAGTGCTTGTCAGTAGATGTAATGTATTGATTTGTCCTGTAGAATTTCAAAATGTTCCTACATTTAGAGGTATACAGCCAAGATATGTCTAAATTAATTTCTTAGTTACCATATAGTGATTTTTCTCTTTGGGTTTGTGTGTTCCAGGCTGTGCGGACAGCGCGTACAAAGGCTGCATGGACGGACTGATGTGCTTCATGTTTAGTATTCTGTGTTGACTTGTATATTGCTGTGTACTTTGTTAATATCTTGTACAATAAAGGGTGGTTCTTTACCATGAGAAATGGAGCCTAGCCTACCAGCAGCCTGTAGATTGTGTGTGTGTGTCCAGTATTGTACAATGGAGTGAATGAGATGAAAATTAGCAAATGAATTTGATTTTCAGTCAGATGATTGGTCTTCACTTTATTGTTTGAATTGTTCTTTCCAATTTTTCCAATAATTTGTAAGAGTGGTGTTTATTTTTTCCTCCATCATGTTTGCTATGATACCTTGCAAGAGATACTGTTTTTGCCTTGAATGTTCCTGCTGACATTTGAAACTGTGCTATTTAAACATTTGTTTGCTAGTCATCAAAGCTTTCCTCTCTCCCTTACTTTTCTCAATTCCTGCTTTCTCCTTTTATTTTGTAAACTTAGCAAATTTTGGAAATCCATGAAGTGGATTAATTAAAAGTACAAAATGACTTGTTTAAGTTTTGTTTTGGGTTGAGTTGCAGACTACAAAATTCCCCAGATGTTGAACTGAATGCTTCATGACTGATAATACTGCATGTTTTAATGCCCCTTCAAGTACTGCCAATTGTGAGAGCTTTTATTGACAATTTTTTGGATTGAACACGTTAACAATCTATTCAATGCTAGCATTTACCTGTGGCTTCACATTCGTGGAATTTTTTCCAGTTTGATATGAATCCCAACCAGAAGTAGCTCACACCTGCTTTCCCATCACACAACAGCAGAGCTTTAGTGCTCCATGCGAACAGTATAAGAAGCTTTTCAGTGCGAGCATAGCGGTGGAAGCGACACTATGGACAATTCCTCAACCCCGTTCAAAGAAACTCAAAGAAGTCCAGACCTTGCAGTAACAGGTTTCCTTTTCTCACTCTTTGCCTTGCCGGACTGAGTGGTTCAGACGGTTGAGGCACTGGCCTTCTGACTCCAACGTGGCAGGTTCAATCCTGGCTCAGTCTGGTGGTATTTGAAGGTGCTCAAATACGTCAGCCTCATGTCGATAGGTTTATTGGTATGTAAAAGAACTCCTGCGGGACTAAATTCTGGCACCTCAGCGTTTCTGAAAACCGTAAAAGTAGATAATGGGACTAAAGCAATTAACATTATTATTATTATTATTATTATTATTATTATTATTATTATTATTATTATTATTATTATTATTATTATTATTATTATTATTATTATTACTCTTTGCCTTCATCATCTTACAAGTAGGAGGGGTGATCCTTCTGTCTCATGTCCTTACCTGCATGCAAGCAAGCTGAATCTGCCATAGAAGTGGATTTAAACACTGCCTAAAATGATGGTACTGATAAAAAAAAAATACATATTGTTTATTGTTAAATTTTGTACCTTACTACAGATGAACTTCGTAATAACGACATTGGTTTCAGTGACAACTCTTCTATAATGTCATGTTTTCTGTGGTACAGACATATTCCTTTTAAGAAATGTGTTTTTCTGCTTAATTTGACAAACTTATATGCTTCTACCTCGCGTATGTCATTTTCATCTTCAGTTTGGAATAAGATTTTCTAAGAACTAAAGTATTTTAAGGAATATTTTGTTGAAATCTGGCAACCTGGCAAATTCTTTCCTGTCTTCTTTTATCATAGACCTCAGGGCAGATTCCCCACCCCATTTCGGTATTAACGGTTCCTGCGTGTGGTCTGTTTCGACTGGAAGTTTCCTCTAAGTGCACGCATTTTAACACAGTAATAAGACTACTAAAAGAAAAGTTTTATAATAATATGTTATTGGCTTTACGTCCCACTAACTACTCTTTTGCGGTTTTCGGAGACGCTGAGGTGCCGGAATTTTGTCCCGCAGGAGTTCTTTTACGTGCCAGTAAATCTACCGACACAAGGCTGACGTATTTGAGCACCTTCAAACACCACCGGACTGAGCCAGGATCGAACCTGCCAAGTTGAGGCCAGAAAGCCAGCGCCTCAACCGTCTAAGCCACTCAGCCCGGCAGAAAAGTTTTAATGTTAGAAGAAAAAGAAAAGGTTAGTGGTTCACCAAATTGAGAATGGAATTTAAAAAAAAAAAAAAAGCTGACATATGTTGTGAGTTTGGCCTTGTCAATTCCACAGTCCAAACGATTTGGAAAAGCAAGGATAATATTGTTGCTGCATTTGAACAGAATGGTTCAAAAATGAAGTGAATACGAAAACTCGAATGGAGCGACATGGATGAAGCCTAATTAAGTTTACTGTATTTTTAATTTTCCATCTCGCTAGAGTGATAACACGAATCTCGGTTACTATGACACCTGTTTATAACAGCACAATTTTTCAGGTACCTTGGATGTCGTTATAACCAAGTTCTATTGCATATAGTTTATCAGAAGATCTTATTATAGCAGTTCTTACAACATTGATCCATGCATTTTACATACAGTTTTTCCACTTCCTCGCTGGATGTGAGAGTACCGGTACTCTTGGCTGGATGCTGAAATTGCTCCTTTAAGCCATATAAAAGGGTAACTGTGTGGCATATAGTTGGTTACAGATAAAATGCATATGAGCATTTGTGTAGGAAATTTTATTCTAAATCCTGCATCTATACTTCTTTTGTATGTTTACCAGTTATTTTGGTTTGCATTGGATAATGCATGCGGCAAAATGCAGAAAAACATTTTTGCATGGAAAACAGGATCGGGAAAAAAATGCTTACAACTTCTTTCTATGAAATTGGATTTTAAGTTCACCTGGCAGACTCCATTTTTAATAGGACTAACCATTTAGACAGCGCATTCAGTTTTAAGGGTCCCGAGCAAGTGGCTGCGTGGTTTGAGTCACGTAGCTATCAGCTTGCATACGGGGATAGAGTTTGAACCCCACTGTTGGTAGCCCTGATGATGGTTTTCCATAGTTTCCCATTTTTACAGCAGGCAAATGCTGGGGCTGTACCTCTTTTAAGGTCATGGTCACATCCCATTCCTAGCCTTTTCCTATCACATTGATGCCATAAGACCTCTCTGTTTTGGTGCCATGTAAAACAAATATAAAATAAAATGAACACTCTAGCGTGATAGAAGTCACACAAGAACTAAAGCAATCTTTAGTCTCCTTGAACAATACATTGTGTAAATTTTTGAGAAAATTCGAAGTGTAGCCGACTGTCGTAATCCTAATGTATAATCTTGACAAGAGAGCTCTGACTATTTCTAGAGCAATAGGGGTTTAGTTTCCTCATTTTGATTATGTATATAATTTAACAAAGTACAGAGTGTTTTTGAATTTATGAATAAAGGCAAATTCTGGGGCTGTACCTTAATTAAGGCCACGGTCGCTTCCTTCCCACTCCTAGGACTCTATCCCATTGTCGCCATAAGACCTATCTGTGTCAGTGCATTATACAGCAGATATGTATATCGTATGGTTGTACAAGTAAACAAAAGTTTACAAATCAAATGAAAATATCCAAATTTAACAACCATTCCAGGGCACATGGTGTCACTTGGTGTAGAGTCTTCAGACCACCGTCAAATGCACGAAGTGGGCACTCCTGAACTATGTGTTGTATGGTCTATGGTTTGGTCCTCCACTCCACAGTCACAGGCAGCAGATGTATGGAAACCCCATTTCTTTAAGGTGTGACCACACCTCCCTTGATCCGTTCTAATGCGGTTCAGCTTCGACCAGGTTTGGCGTGGTAGTTTGAATCCCTCTACCATTTTTGTAGGATCTTCAACCAGATGAGTATTGTTGGGTGGATATTTGTTCCAACGTTGTTGCCACTTGGAGGTCATGTCGAAAGAATTGATATCTTCTAAATCAACCCAGGGTGGCTTGCGTGATTTCAAACGTGTTGTTCGTGGATTTTGCTGGGCATCATACAACGCAGAGTTCTTATGAGAGGTGATCTTGAGCAAGCTTACCTTAGCTGCTTTCCTCCTTAGATCTTGTGGAGCGATATTAGCTAGGACTGGTAGCCGCTGTATGGGAGTAGATCTAACGGTACCAGTGATAACTTTTATGGTCTCATTGAGTTGCACATCAACCTTAGTGGTAAGAGCGCTGTTTTCCCAAACAGGGATAAAGCAGATTATAAAAATTTATGGGTCCCAGGCATTCACTTTCCTCTGACTTGCTTTTTTTTTTTGGCTGTATGGCCCCATTAAGAGTAGCCTTTATGTTAACCGAAGGTACAAGCTACAAACCTGCCAAATTTGAGCTCAGTCAGTAATTTTTATATGAAAGGCAAACAGAAGAGAGACCAATATTCAGATACGCATATTAGTAAGAATTAGCTGAACGTAATCATTCTGGATGATGCAAAGCTGGGATTGTCCATTATCTGTACAAGTCACCTGAGGAGTACAAAAAGGAGCATTGTTTTGAAATTCGGTGAGAAAGATCCTCTGCATTAATCAAGTCCTTTTAAGATCAAAATTAATACTCTGCAAGAACTTCTGTCAGCCAGTGACCACGAACATCCAACAGAGATATCAACAGTGTGGAAATCAATTTTGAAAGAACTCTAGTTAAAAAAAAAAAAAAAAAAAAAAAAAGAGCCAGGCTAAGATTGTCATCTCAAGAAAATTGAATTGCCAGAGTGTAAGTGGAGAAAGTCCAAGTGGTCAGTTACGGAACAACGAGGTAAAACAAGATCTACAGGAACTAGGGTTAGAATAGCACCAGTTTGAAAATGAAGATATCTACCTGAATAGACGGACACACAACGAATTCTATCTGTAGCATATAAATGTGTATTCTAATACCCAGGCACTTGGTGTGTCCATTGACTGTTATAAGTTGTTTGCAATCTTAATATATATCTGTGTGTTCTCCTTCCTTTTGTGATAGGGATTGGCAGTGATCTTGCTCAAAACTCTTGAGACTGACATTATGGGTCTTGAGAAGTTCTCAAAACCAATTCTCCTACGCTACAGTCTGTGCATTTCCCTGTAACTACGAGCATAGTCACTGCCCAAAGGCTGGTCATTGGTGTGTCTTTGGCGGTGAACGTGTGAAATAACATCCTTGATGTTGAAGCACAATCATAACATGTGTGCCGAAAAATGTTGACAAAAGCACACTGCTTGAGTTCTAAATTGTTATTCAATGATATATCGTGATAGGCAGTGCTCTCTCTCGAAACTGACATCACAGATCTCGACACTCGCGAGAATCTCAAGACTGATTCTCCAGTGCCGCGATATATGCGATGTCCCAGTAACTACGAGTGTAAGCTTGATAGTATATCATAAGCAGTTACTGCCTGAAATAACATTCTCATATGGAAACATATGTGCCAATAAATTTTGTCGAAAGCCTGCAAAAGTACTGCATGTTCAACTATGAACCCCTTAATACCATAAACAAAAGTGAAAACAGAATGTCAGTTTTACTGTTCACGACTTATTTGAGGTGAGCATCTCAGCTGAATAACCCTGTGTAATTTGTTGATAACTATAGATAGGATATACACCTACCTGGATACCTCGCAGTTGTTGTCGACAGGGTAGCTTCAATAAGAATAAATTGACAAGAGGGTTCACCTTTTCAATATAATATATCAAGTAAATGATATTACATAAGTCTTGGGACTAGTTTCAGCCACTTAGTGGCCATCTTCAGCCAAATAAAAATTAAACAGAGTATGTGATAAGTAAAACATACGCATAATAGACAATGTTTTTTTTTTTTAGACAATGTTGCAGGAATAATGAAAAATTACTTAAAATAACAAAATTTATGGTTATGACCAATGCACGGGTTGGGTCTGTGAGACCCGTGCTCTGATATTTCCAAGATTTTCTGATAGACGGTGGGAGCTGCATTTTTCCGACTTCTGCTACCTTCCTACTTTCACCAGTGTAGTATTCCTGCAGACGAACATGGAAGTGATTGCTTTAGTACGTGAGCAGTGTTAAGTTATAGTGCTCTGTGGGCCTCTGAGACCCAACCCGTGCAGTCATGTAAGTTTTTTAATCATAAGCATTTTAGTCTTTCAATTTTAACCGTGTACATAAAGAAGATTATAGGGTGATTATATCTTAGCGTCTTGTCGAAATCCGTGGTTTAGCTAGCCTGGTTGTCTTTCACCTTAGTTCCTTGGGTCTTTAGTACAGAGGTGAGACTGAAAATGAGTTGACCTGGGCTAATGAGTTTGTTTCTTCGTAGGTCTAAGAGAAAGGAGTGTTACAATGCCAGCAATCCACGTTATATGGAATGAGTTGCCGCATTATTGGAGGAACCATTATCAGATGATGAAATTTACTGTGGTAAGCAACCTGAAGGTCCGTATCAAGATGTGACTTTCAGACCTGCTGATGTTGTAGAGAGAACATGCATCCCTGTGTCCGAAAGTGGACGTAATTTGACAGTTGACAACTGGTTTACCTCGTACCCTATTGTCAAAAAAATGAAGCATAAACATAATATTACCATGGTCGGTACTGTTAGAAAAAATAAGAGAGAGTTGCCCACAAGTTTTGTTGTAGCTGCAAAATGAAAACTTCACAGCAGTTTATTTGGCTTCCAAGAGGATATGACGTTGGTTTCCTATGTTCCAAATAAAGGAGGAATGTTGTTTTCCTTTCGTCGATGCACAGCGATGATAAAACTGACGAAAGTACCCTATAGGAGGAAAGAGTAAGCCTGAAATAGTCACATTCTATAATTCAACTAAGGGTGGTGTAGACGAGAGGATGGCATTCTACGACGTGGCTCGAAACACCAGACATTGGACAATGGTGGTCTTCTATGCGTTGCTGAATACTGCAGGCTTTAATGCATATTTAATATTCAGAGCCAACAACCCTAACTCTCCAGACACAAGGAATAGAATAAGTTTTTTTGAAGAAACTCTTGTTTCTTCTAACTGAAGAACAAATAAGAGAAAGAGCTGTCTCAAGATATCTTCCCAGGAGCATTCGCGATACAGCAAGAAGGATATCTGGGGTGACAGAAGAAGCAGGACATGAAAACACAGAAAAAGAAAAAAAAAAAAAAAGAGGACGTCGTGCATACTGTAGAGACAGAAAGACCCGCTACTCATGCTGTTTGTGCAGAAAGATTCTGTGTCGTGAACACTCCGTATTTGTGTGCAGTGAATGTAAAGCTGAAATGTGAACTTTCTGGATAGTGAAGATTAGGTTATGACGATTTCATAAATTTTGACGTGATAAGATTTGAATTTTCTGATCAAATAAAATATTGTTTGTAAATTTGCAGTGGTTAGAGAATTGCTTTGTAAAAATGTTAAGTTAGTGTTAATCATCAAAGGTTTTGTGACAGCAATGTGTTTATAATGTTATCGGAATAGGAGAGAATGAATACTGAAAATAAAAGTATATTAGCATACTATAAAAAATAAATGTGATGATGGGTCTGAGAGACCCAACCCGTTTACTCATGTAACTTTTTGTGACTCGTGCACTGGCGGGTTAAGTTCACTTAGGATATCAGGCAAAGAAGTAAATCTGGAAATGATAACCAGAATTAGGATTCTGACCATTCCCCTTCATTGATATTGTGTGTTTTTAAGTGCCGGATCATCCCAGAAGTATTTATGCTGACATATTTTACTTCTTTTGAACGAACAGTACAGCGGGCTGTGCAATTTGGCGTCTCTTCAAAATAACCAACATCCACGACTTACAGTACATTGCATTTCGGACATTGTCTTAAAGTTGTCGCGTACAATTACACACAATAACACATTGCTTTGTCATATACCGAAGTACCTAATTATGATGGGAATACTCTATAACATGTAAGGAATTATTTCCTTGCATACATATATACATACATACATACATTATCATTATAGACTGTTATGCCTTTCAGCGTTCAGTCTGCAAGCCTCTGAGAATTTACTAAACGTCGCCACAATCCTCGATTTGCAACTAGTGTTGTGGCCTCATTTAGTTCTATACCTCTTATCTTTAAATCGTTAGAAACCGAGTCTAACCATCGTCGTCTTGGTCTCCCTCTACTTCTCTTACCCTCCATAGCAAAGTCCATTACTCCTAGGTAACCTATCCTCCATTCGCCTCACATGACCCCACCACCAAAACCGGTTTATGCGTACAGCCTCATCCATCGAGTTCGTTCCTAAATTAGCCTCTTATCTCCTCATTCCGAGTACCCTCCTGCCATTGTTCCCACCTGTTTGTACCAGCAAACATTCTTGCTACTTTCATGTCTGTTACTTATGCATAAGATATCCTGAGTCCACCCAACGTTCGCTCCCGTAAAGCAAAGTTGGTCAGAAAACAGACCGATGTAAAGATAGTTTCGTCTGGGAGCTGACTTCCTTCTTACAGAATACTGTTGATCGCAACTGCGAGCTCACTGCATTAGCTTTACTACACCTTGATTCAATCTCACTTACTATATTACCATCCTGGGAGAACACACAACCTAAATACTTGAAATTATCAACCTGTTTTAGCTTTGTATCACCAATCTGACATTCAGTTCTGTTGAATTTCTTACCTACTGACATCAATTTAGTCTTCGAGAGGCTAATTTTCATACCATACTCATTGCACCTATTTTCAAGTTCCAAGATATTAGACTGCAGGCTTTTGGCACAGTCTGCCATTAAGACCAAGTCATCAGCATAGGCCAAACTGCTTACTACATTTCCACTTAATTGAATCCCTCCCTGCCATTTTATACCTTTCAGCAGATGATCCATGTAAACTATGAACAGCAAAGGTGAAAGATTACAGCCTTGTCTAACCCCTGTAAGTACCCTGAACCAAGAACTCATTCTACCATCCATTCTCACTGAAGTCAAATTTTCAACATAAATGCCTTTGATTGATTTTAATAATCTACCTTTAATTCCATAGTCCCCCAGTATAGCGAACATCTTTTCCCTCGGTACCCTGTCATATGCTTTCTCTAGATCTACGAAACATAAACACAACTGCCTATTCCTCGTAGCATTTTTCAATTACCTGGCGCATACTGAAAATCTGATCCTGACAGCCTCTCTGTGGTCTGAAACCACACTGGTTTTCATCCAACTTCCTCTCAACGACTTATCGCACCCTCCCTTCCACGATGCCAGTGAATACTTTGCCTGGTATACTAATCATTGAGATACCTCGATAGTTGTTGCAATCCTTCCTGTTCCCTTGCTTATAGATAGTTGCAATTACTGCTTTTGTCCAATCTGAAGGTACCTTACCAACACTCCACGCTAATTTTACTACCCTATGAAGCCATTTCATCCCTGCCTTCCCACTATACTTCACCATTTCAGGTCTAATTTCATCTATTCCTGCTGCCTTATGACAATGGAGTTTATTTACCATCCTTTCCACTTCCTCAATCATAATTTCACCAACATCATTTTCCTCCTCCCCATGAGCTTGGCTGTTTGCAACACCACCAGGATGATTTCCTTTTACATTGAAAAGATATTCAAAATAATCCCTCCACCTCTCCAGTGATTACCTGGAATCTATTATGAGTTCACCTGAATTACTCAAAACACTGTTCATTTCCTTTTTCCCTCCTTTCCTAAGATTCTTTATTACTGTCCAGAAAGGTTTCCTTGCTGCTTGACCTAGCCTTTCCAGGTTATTACCAAAATCTTCCCTTGACTTCTTTTTGGATTCAACAACTATTTGTTTTGCTCTGTTTCTTTCGTCTACGTACAATTCCCTGTCTGCCTCGGCCCTTGTTTGGAGCCATTTCGAATAAGTCTTCTTTTTACGTTTACAGGCTGCTCTCACTTCATCATTCCACCAAGATGTTCACCTTTTCCCGTCTTTACACACAGTTATTCCTAGGCATTCCCTTGCTGTTTCTACTACAGCATCCCTATATGCCAGCCATTCACTTTCTATATCCTGAACCTGCTTACTGTCTACTGTTCAAAACTTCTCACTAATCATATCCATGTACTTCTATCTAATATCCTCGTCCTGGAGATTTTCTACCCTTATTCGTTTGCAGACAGATTTCACTTTCTCTACCCTAGGCCTAGAGATACTTAGTTCACTACAGATCAGATAGTGGTCTGTATCATCGAAAAATCCGCTAAAAACTCGTACATTCCTCAACAGATATCCTGAATTGGGAACATGCATCATTTTCAAAAATATTTTTTTTGAAAAGTACACCAATGAAATAGTACGTAAACGTATTACATTGTGGTATGTTGCCTTGTTTTCTACCATTAAAAAAATATTTAATAGTGCCTTTCCGCAAGGCGAGTGAAACGGCCTCTGACGTAAGCGGCGCGCTGTGACGTCACGATCCAGTACCGCATGGAGCTCTACCAGCCGTTGTGCATCAGCCGTTGCTAAAAGCCGATTGTTTATTATTCATGATCGCGAATAACTTCAAAATGACAGAAGAAAGGTTCAAAACAGCACAATCAGACAATCTATCATGTGTAAATGTCATCATTCTTGAAAAATAGTGACTTTTGTGGCCGCAGAAATTCGCGGATAACAAGCAAGTTTGTAAGTGGCGTCTTTTATATACGTGCAATGTACTGTAACCCATAGTATTAGGATAACAACGAACCTGGATAGATATCACATCACTTTCAACATTTCCTTCTACACTGATTCCCCTATTAAAGAATAACATTACATTTTCAGGCTTTCAGCATTAGTAAAGTAAGAAATCGGATTTCAGCACTAACATAAACATATAGGTAGCATTATAGTACTAGTCCGCTTCTGTGGTGTAGTGGTTAATGTGTGCCACTCCCGGAGGCCCGGTTTCGATTCCCGGCTCTGCCATGAAAGTTGAAAACAAATAGTACGA
Organism: Anabrus simplex; assembly: GCF_040414725.1. Classification (NCBI taxonomy): domain Eukaryota; kingdom Metazoa; phylum Arthropoda; class Insecta; order Orthoptera; family Tettigoniidae; genus Anabrus; species Anabrus simplex. The sequence continues at coordinate 70,514,497 of NC_090275.1, read as the reverse complement.
GGGCTGGAACGGGGTCTACTCAGCCTCGGGAGGTCAACTGAGTAGAAGGGTTTCGAATCCCACCTCAGCCATCCTCGAAGTGGTTTTTCGTATTTTCCTACTTCTCCTCCAGGCACCTAAGGCCACGGCCGTTTCCTTCCCTCTTCCTTGTCTATCCCTTCCGATCCTCCCATCCTCAAACAAGGCCCCTGTTGAGCATAACAGGTGAGGCCGCCTGGGCGAGGTAATGGCCCTCCTCACCAGTTTCATCACCATACTCAAAGTCTCACGTTCCAGGACACTGCCCTTGAAGTGGTAGAGGTGAAATCTCTCGCTGAGTCGGAGAGAAAACCAACCCTGAAGGATAAACTGATTAAAAAGAAAGAAAGAAGGAAACCAAGATATATTGGTAGAATTAGAGCTGTCAAAATGGTTCATAACCCCTTTGATTTATTATCTTGACATGGATCACACAAACCATAGGTTAGGTTTGGAGAATACTTTAATAATCAGCATTATTTAATGCACTGTTTATTACTTTTTTTTTTGCTACGGGCTTTACGTCGCATCGACACAGATAGGTCTTATGGCGACGATGGGATAGGAAAGGCCTAGGAGTTGGAAGGAAGCGGCCGTGGCCTTAATTAAGGTACAGCCCCAGCATTTGCCTGGCGTGAAAATGGGAAACCACGGAAAACCATCTTCAGGGCTGCCGATAGTGGGATTCGAACCTACTATCTCCCGGATGCAAGCTCACAGCCGCGCGCCTCTACACGCACGGCCAACTCGCCCGGTGTTTATTACTTTCATATTCCAAGATGTAATTGAAGCATTTAAATAAAGCATCATACATTAAAATTTAAAGTTTTACCACTAGAACAGCTGACATGGAAAAGTGATTTGAAAATTCAAACAAATTCATCTTACGTTAAAATCTTCAAAAAAATAAACTGTAGACTTTTCCGATATATTACCAGCATTTCTCCAGCTCGCCAAAATCCATTTCTCCCTAGTTTTAGCGTCTTTCGAACGTTTATAAGCAATTTGTTTGGTATGGTATGCGATGTGCTATTGCACATCGGAACTCTACACCATTTATAAGTTTTCTGCCTCACTGTCTGCGCAGGATTCATTTTAAGTCTAAAATATACCACTCAGATTATTATCCAATGTATAGACCTCGAATTTAACCATACTAGACACTAACGTAAAGTAGAAATACGCGAAGTGTATCGTGCTTCTCACAGCACACTATGTGTTATTTCGTGTGCTAATTCAGTCAACCTGTACGATGACGTCAGGCCAATGAGATCGCGTACTTGCGTGACGTGACATTTTCGTAGATTTTTATCATGTTTGGAGTTATTATTTGTACATTCTGATCACATTTTTGAATTCTGCATGCAATTTTGAATCAGATTAGCATATTTTTAATTAAAACCCCGGATCATGCATGTTCCCTATTCAAAGTCGGTTAAGATAGAGTCTATTATGGATCAGGTCTCCCTAGCTTCCCATGTGTAGCGGTGAATAGCCTTATGCTTGAAGAATGTATTCGTAACGGCTAAACCCATATTAGCACAGAAGTCCAGCAAAGGCTTCCCATTCCCATTAGCTTCCATATCTTCCCCACATTTACCAATCATCCTTTTGTATCCTTCAGTTCTGTTCCCAACTCTCGCATTGAAATCGTGCATTAGCACTATTCTATCCTTGCTGTTGACCCTGACCACGATCTGCGGACTTGACAAACTACTCTCTCAGGTTTCCTTTGGATACCACAGAGCTCTCATTGGTGTGATTTGAGTCGAAAAATAATGCTCTCTAAAAATCATGGAAATAGAACCAGTTTTTGGATGGTTAGGCCGTGTGTGTTTGCAGAGTTTTGCCGAGATGTGCCATTTGGGCTCACCAGTTGAATTGGCACGCCCCTCCAAGTCTCTGCTTAGCAGTGGCAGACCAACTGCTTGGTCCTGCCATGTTAGCAAACAGGGATTGCTAACCTGCTAAAGGAAAAGTGAATTTTCCGTTTTTAAAAATATTTACTCCGCATGGAGATACAATTCCAAAAATAGCTTTTACACTGGCAGATCTAAAAATCAAAGCAGATTCTTGGAGGGACGTGCCAATCCAACTGATGAGCCTAAATGGCACATCTGGGCGAAACTCTGCAAACGCACATGGCCTTACCACCCTAAAACTGGTTCTATTCCCGTGATTTATAGATCTGCAGCCGTGAAAGCCATTTTTGGTATTTCTCTCTAGTCTACTGAAGATGTCACTGGCACAGCACAAGGCAATGAATATCAAAGCCTCACTGCTTGGTAACATTTAGAGGGGTCCATTAATACTGTAAGCTGTATTCAGTCAAAGGGAAATGAAATGGCGTATGGCTTTTAGTGCCGGGAGTGTCCGAGGACATGTTTGGCTCGCCAGAGGCAGGTCTTTCGATTTGACACCCGTAGGTGACCTGCGTGTCGTGATGAGGGTGAAATGATGATGAAGACGACACATACACCCAGTCCCCGTGCGAAGGAAATTAACCAATTAAGGTTAAAATTCCCGACCCTGCCGGGAATCGAACCTGGGACCCCTGTGACCAAAGGCCAGCACGCTAACCATTTAGCCATGGAGGCGGACAGTCAAAGGGAAGAAATCCTTCATGGGAGAACATATGCAGTTTAAAGAATGGTCTTCTCTTATTGCTGTATTGTGATGTTGAACCAGTGTCTGAGGTTTGCATCCAGGATAATCTTCTTTGCTTACATCCAGATTTCCTTTTTATCTTGCCTTCTATGGTCAGTTTTATGACATTGTATTTGTCATTTTGGAAGATGTGACTGAAATAGGCTACAGTTTTAATTGTTTAGACATTACATGATTTCTCGGCACAACAGAGTACCTTCTCGGTGATGTGGTCTACCGTGGGATCTTCAACATTCTGTGGTACATCCACTCCAGTTTTTAAAAGCATGCAGTCGGTTCATTGACAAAGTCCTCATTGTCCATCCTTCAACACTGTAAAGCAGTTTTGGATTGCATGTAAAACTGGAGGTCCTGTGGCTTTGATCTTGCTATCAACAGTTCTGTAAAACTCCAAGCTTGCTTTCTCTTTAACTCAACTCAGCTTATTTTAAAGTTAATTATGTGATCATTCTACAGAGCGAGTTGGCTGCGCAGTTTGGATCAAGTAACTGCTAGCTTGTGTTCAGGAGGTGGTGGGTTCGAACCCCACTGTCAGCGGCCCTGAAGATGGTGTTTTGTGGTTTCTCCATTTTCACATCTTGAAAAGTGGAGGCTGACATTAGTTAAGGTCATGGTCACTTCCTTCTGAGTAGTAGCTCTATCCTCTTCCATCATTGCTAGATGGTCTTGCTGCTGTATATTGATTTGAAAGATTTTTGGAGTGTTCTTCAAGTGCATCTTTTTAATATTCTAAGTATAATTATATATATATAGGCATATTTTGTTTATAAATAAATAATGTTAATTTTATTCCCAAATAATTTATTTTTTAAATGGTTTATGCTGAAAAGGGAACTGTAGTTGTTGCTAAGCTAAGAAAAATTTAAGCTCTTGGCCACGTGAGGAAATGTTCCTTGAATAGTCTTCTAGGTAGCAAACTTTTGAGTTTCGGTAACCGAGAAAATGCACTCTTGAAATCTAAACCCAGAACTCAATGTGGAGTTGATTGACAGCTATCAGTAGATGAAAAAAGACATTTCACTGGCTATTGAAGGCTTGGAAGATGGGGCATGAGAACACTTACTAAAATATCTGTTGTTATACCGCTTTTCACAAAAGTTTAATCCTGATGTAAACAAATAGGCGGAGCACCTTGCCTATGCACGTGGATATAGATGTAGTTAATTGGAGAAGCAACCGTCGCACTCACTCAACTGTACGTAAGCCGAAGAAAAGTTGTACGTCGCATTAATTTTATTTTATTTTAGGTTATTACTTTTAGATATGCCTTTGCTGGCGAGATGTAGTGTTTACAGTACACTATGTCTTCTGGTATGGGCTATATCAAATTTGTTACTTTCATTGACCTGTCTCAGTCTCATCCTTGGCTTTGACAATATGAAAGTGACTGAGGTATGAGGGATGCTAGTAATACCATTCCTTATGCAGCCAGTCCCTATTATGAATAGTGTGAAAATATTGCTCATAGGGTCAGTTGGTGCACACATTTCAGTGGGCTTGGCAGACTGATATATAATAGCAACAGCTGGCTCGGCGTGGAAAGCAACGGGAAACTATCTCACTCCTCATTTCCCTAGTACGCCACTTCAGTGACGCCTAGGCTATTTATGACAGCTGTTGGCGGAGCTGCAGAGGATCAAACCAGCCTTCGGGTTGAATACCCAACATACATACATTTAGAGAGTTTTGAAGAGTACGTAATCAAATTAAAATGTGGTTGTCATATATACTGGTATATATATGGTTTTGTTTTAATAAAATAGTGATTAAATAACGAGAAATGAAGGCACAAGGCGTGGTGTAATACAGGAAGTCTTCTCGTAGTGGATGAAAGTCCCAAGCTGAACAGTGTGGAGATAAGGTGTTGCATCTTGCAGCAGTGGTCGGTATCAGTATTCATAGTGAGAGAAATGGAGCAAGAGGTAGGACCATTGCATGTAGTGAAGCACAAAAGAAGAAAACTGCTCAGAAGTGACCATAGGCAGTGCATTGTGAATGTGTTTAATAAACTAAGTGAACAGAATCCAGGTTTAGTCGTTTATTCAGAAGTTTAGATCTTCGCACTGTTGTCGTATGTGATGCGCAGCCCTGTACGTCCGAACACGAGACGTTGACAGGTTGGAGGTCAGTACTACACGCTCAGCGAATCACAACTCTTTCTTTGGCAGAGGCGTGGGCATACCATGTTTATATCAGGATTAAACTCTCGTGAAAAGACATATAATTGCAAATATATTAAATATCAACAACCCTGAGGAACAAAATGGAAGTGATTATCTGTTTCAATCAAAATATTACTTACGAAGTTTGCATTTTACATGCAAATAAATTCAAAGAAACAAAGCAAAATTACCATCATTTTTAAACAAGTTATTCTTCCTCCCTGTTACCCATGTTGAGGGAGTTCCTAGGTTGGGCATTGGATCATTGACCTCATTTTGCCCTTTCATTGTCCTGATCCACTTTGACACTTAATTACGATGGCCTTGCCACACCCAAAGGAATTTTATACCTAACTGCCAGGTTTGAATGAGGCTGCCCGTAACCTGGAGAACGGACACGGCCTTCTGGATTTCAGTGGCGTTCCTCCACTGGGAAACAAACACCCATCTAAAGGAGCTCCTCCACCCAAAGCCATTTGCCTCTTGAAAGAGTTGAGCTGTTCACCACCCCCAATGCTTAGCATTGTGTTGCTAGCTGTATGGTCTACTGTAACCTATAGCAGGTAACCCTGGTGAAACAGTTGTGAAGGATTAATGTGTTTGTAGTGTCATGATTGGAGTCTTTTTTTTATTTTTTAACCATTTTGTATTAATGTTATGCACAGTTTAATGATCTGTTACTATTTTGCCATATTCTACTGAATTGTTACTCAAAGAAAGCCGGGAAACGTATAGAATCATTCTGAATCAAGATTCGGATACATACCTTGTGTAATATTGTTTAATTCGAATTCGTAGTTTGATTTTTAAATTTTTTTTAAAAAAAAATTTTAATTAAAAAAAAAATTAATTTTTTTTTGACACCCTTCAGATTTGGCTTGACCAGTTCTACTGTATGTGCATATGTACTGTGTTATATTATTCCTGATTATGATGTGGAATATTGAATTACAACATTGTGTCACTCCAAAATACCTGGGAGTTACCTTTGACAGAGTTCTCACTTTCAAGAAACACTGTATGTATTGCGAGCTGAAAGTTTGCACCAGGAATAATTTGCTATGAAAATTGGTTGGATCACAGTGGGGTAGTCAACCACAAACTGTTCAATCTTCAGCATTAGCCTCTTGGCACTGAGTATGCCTCTCCAGCTCTCATTTTGTGCCAACAAAAGCTTGCTTGTTCAATTTAAGCTATACTGGTATCAATTCGACATGGTTAAAATAATTGTTGCCAACGTGTATCAATATGAAAGACCATCCTGGATCTATTGTTTTGGGAAACCAGGCTTTGCCTGTCACAAGTCAGGAAAGAGGGTGAGTTATAGAGAAGTAACACCTCTTTAAAAACCTTGGTCCAGCTGGCCTGGCTGGTAGCATCTTGTAAGTGCCTTTTGCCAGGATTATAGGCAAAATCTAGTCGACGATCTTAAAGGCAGAAGAGAAATTTCATTCCCAATGCAGAGAGGGCAGAAGAACCTAGTGGAGTAAACCATGAAAATCAATCCTTGTAGCGTCTGTTCTCCAGGTTAGCGGTGGCTACAGAGAGTGTCTGTTCCTCAGGTTATGGGCAGCCTCAATAAAGTGCAGAAGGCAATGGAAACCACTGCACTACTTCATCTCAAGTTAAGCAACCATCATTTTGTCACAGCAAGATGTATTGTTTACTGATCATGAGGCACTGAACGCAAGATCCAGCAGGGGAAGGGATGAGGCTTCCCAGATCATCATTAAATGAAATCCTCACAAAAACAAGTCACTGATAATTGGAAAGTGAGAATGCCAGTGGAAGCGGGGAAAAAATGGAAGTAAGTAAAATTGTCATGAATGAAAGAGAACTGGATATTCTGGGGCTGTGTGAAATAAGATAGCCAGAGATTGGCGATTTCTACAGTGATGACTTAAGAATGATCTATAGTCGTAGTACAAGTGAAGGAAGCAATGGAGTATGACTGCTAATTAGACATAACTGGGCAAGAAATGTGATGAACGCCAGACACATTAATGAAAGGATTCTAGTATGATAATCGAAACAAATCCGAGGTATCTGGTTATTGTTCAAGTGTACTTTCCCTGATCAAACAGCTTGCATGAAAATATAAAACAAATGCATGAGAACAGTGACTAAATATGGAATCAGATAATGTAATATACCGGGTGAGTTGGCCGTGCGGTTAGGGGCGCGCAGCTGTGAGCTTACATCCGGGAGATAGTGGGTTCGAACCACACTGTCGGCAGCCCTGAAGATGGTTTTCCACGGTTTCCCACTTTAATTAAGGCCACAGCCGGTTCCTTCCCATTCCTAAACCTTTCCCCTCCCATTGTCGCCATAAGACCTATCTGTGTTGGTGCGACGTAAAAGAAATAGCAAAAAAAAAAAAAAAAAAAAAAAGATAATGTAATAATCATTGGTAATTTCAATGCTATTGTCAGAATGCAACCAGACTGAGAAGGAATTGGGAAGTTGTGTCTACGTGTCAGGAAAAACCAAGGGGAAAGATTGCTAGACTTCTGTGATCAGTACTGTATGATTGTGATAAATACCTTATTTGATGTTCCATTACACAAGAGATACTCCTAGAAAGCCCCAGGTGACACTGCCCATTATCAAAATTAATATATCCTTAAGTAATAATAATAATAATAACTTAAATGTTTCCACCTTTTCAATACAATATATTCACAAAATTACAAAATTATACGGTACTAGTTTCGACCCATCTAGGGGTCATCATCAGCCGTATTGGAGCAAAGATCATTTGTGGCGAAATCCTAAGACAATATTATTTTAAAGAATAACAAGTGAAATGAGATGTTATGGTAATAGTTAATAATACAAGGAATATACATAATCAGAGGTTTTTAACAAAGAATAAAGTATAAATGGGGTGTTGTAAAAATTATAATCATGGAAATCAGTAAGTTCTTGTATTGAAATGAAATATGGCTTAGGAAGAGGGCTTAAGGTGGGGCTGAAGGGTGCGGGAGAAAGTGTAATTGTCTTGGAAAAGTACTTTTGATTAAATTTAGGATTGAGTTTAGGTTGGCTGCATTATTGTTTCTGAGGAAAGTGATAAATAGATCGAAGAGTATGTTGGGTTTCTCAGAGATTTCATTGAGATTGTGACTGGCATTAAAGTATTGGTCTAGGTGTATGTAGTAATTTTCCATTATGTTCAGTAAAGGGCCCTTGTTTGCTAATACGAGGATGTCCATGTCTTGTTCAATATTGGTGAAATTATGGCTATAATCTTGCATGTGTTGGCCGATGGCTGAAAACTTGTTGTATTTTATTGCGTTAGTGTGCTCGTGGTATCTGATAATGAAGTTTCTCCCGGTTTGCCCGATGTAGGTTTTTTTACAGGTGGTACATTTGATCCTATAAACTCCTGATTTTAAAAAACTGCTGGTCTTGTTGATGTGTGAAGTATTGTATAAAACATTCATGTTCTTATTGTTGGTTTTGAAGGCTATTTTAACGCCTTGTTTCTTAAAGATGTTGGTTAACTTGTAGATATCATTGTTGAACGTGAAGGTGGAAAATGTTAGAGGTTTGGTTATTTCTTTTTTGAGGGTAGTTTTTGGGCGATGTTTGTGTTTATTGATTATCCTTTCTATAAAATGATTGCTGAAGCCGTTGAATTTTGCGATTCCGCGGATTGTGTTGAGTTCGTTTTTTAGATCTTTATTGGACATAGGTATGCTGAAGGCTCGGTGAACTAGGCTGTTGTATGTGGCTCGTTTGTGGGACTGGGGGTGCACTGAATCTTGGCGAATGGTGGAGGCTGTTTGAGTGGGTTTTCTGAAAATTTTATAACTGAAAGAATCTGAGTTTCTAGTGATGGTTAAATCTAGAAAGTTGATTTTTTGATTTGATTCGGATTCTAGTGTGAATTTGATATGAGGATCAATATTGTTGAGTCTTAAGAGGGTGGTGGGTGCGTTAATTGATTTCTCATTCATGATTACAAAGACATCGTCGACGTATCTGGCCCAAAAGAGAATGTTTTCGAATTCGTTGTCAATTTTGGTGTATTCGAGGAAGTCCAGGTATATTTCTGCTAAGATACCTGAGGCCGGTGACCCCATTGCCAAACCATTTTGTTGATATATGACATTGTCAAAAGTGAAGAAGTTATTGTCGATGATAAGTTTTAATATTGTGATAAAGTCTTGCATCTCTAGTTTGCTTAAGTGGCTGTTTTTGTTTAAATTGTTTATAATTATCGGAATTAATTTTGATACTTGTATGCTTGGGTACATGTTTACAATATCGAAAGAGTGGATGGAGTGATCCGGTTGCAAATTGAACTTGTTTAGTTTTTCTACTAGCTCAGATGTGTTTTTAATAGACTTTTTGGATAAGAATTGATAATTTTTTCTTAAGAAACATTGGATGAATTGTGATATTCTGTATAAGGGGCTCGGTCTATAGTTGATAATTGGCCGGATGGGAATTCCGGTTTTGTGAATTTTGGGAAGAGCTTTAGCAGTGGGGAGTCCTGGGTTCATATGTATGAGTTTGGATTTTTCCTGTTCGGTAAATAAAAATGAAGTGTTTTTAAGAGTTTGTTTAAGTAGTTTTTGAATTTTTTGGGTGGGGTCTTTTTTGATTATGGAAAATGAGCTGTCTGTGAAAAAGTTTTTTGTTTTTTCAATATATACTTTTTTATCCATGATAACTGTTGCATTGCCTTTGTCAGCTTTGGTTATGATGAGTTCGTTGTCTTTAATTTTCTTCTTGAGGGCGTATATGCGCTTTTGTTCAGCAATTTTTTCTTTATTATTGAGGTTATTTGCGGGGTTGGTTAAATTGTGGAGGATATCAGTCAGTTTCCTTTTAACATCGGTTCTAACCTCATTTTGCGTGTCTTCCGGCATTTTGCTGATGGCTAGCTCTGATTCTGTGATCATAGTAGCGGCTATGTTGAGGCTGTTCAAGTTTGGCCAGTTGTGTTTCGGTCCTTTGGATAAAGTTAAGTGTTCACTTTCACTTAAGGGCGTGTTAGATAGATTTACAACAGCTGGATGAAACTGCGTACGAAATTCATAACCATCAATAATATATCCTTGTCGAGAGAAGATGAAAATCTACAACCTGTTTTACAGTCTTTGACTGGGTCAGGGATGTAATGAACCATATATAGGCTATTTGACCGGGTCAGGGATGTAATGAATGAAGCATATATAGGCTATTAGTACGATGGAGTCGCCACTCCCAAAGTGATTTATTAATGACTGATAGATGCTATGAAATGATAATGGAGAGTGTTGCTGGAATGAAAGATGACAGGGAAAACCGGAGTAGGCCCTACCCGGAGAAAAGCCTGTCTCGCCTCCACTTTGTCGAGATAAGATATCACATTGAAATCAAAACAAGTTGCAGCTACCCTGGGGCAGAGATTGACAGTGACCATTGACTAGTCATGGCCAAATGAAAAGAAATGAATATCAGAAAGCAAATCCTTTAGATTTAGCCAAGCTAAAAAAAAAAAAAAAAAAAAAAAAAAAAAAAAAAAAAAAAAAAAATAGCCAAAGGAAATTAAGAACAGAAATGGGGTACAATAAAAGAAGGCTTGCTAGGTGTAGTTCAGGGAACATTGGGATCAAAGAGACTGGAACCAAGAAAACAATGGATCACCAGGGAAATATTGGGTCTGATAGTAAAAAGAAACCAGTACAGAATAGGGAATATAACAGAAAGCTAAGAAAAATACAGACAAATCAAAACTCAAATTACAACTCTGTGTAGAGGAGCGAAAGAAGCGCGTGTGGTGGAGGTAACTGAGAATATCAGAAAAGACATTCCTGAAGGAAGAACAGACAGAGCATATCAGAGTATTAAAATATTAAGCCAGAAACTTAAAGCGAAAAGCTCCATAGTAAGAGATAAAAATGGGAAAATACCAGTGCGTGGTGAAATACATTGAAAAACTGTTTGATGGAGGAAATGTGCTGAGTGAACTAAAGTGTACTGAACATGAAGTAGAGGAAGATGATAAAGGTCATACAAATACAAAGAGGGAGTTTGAATCAGCACTTTAGTGAATGAACCTACTGGTCCAGATAACAGGAGAACTGCTAAAGGATATGGAAGAGAAATTGAAACAACTTCTATATGCCATACACAGATACTGCAATGATGGTGAAATTCCAGAAGACCTCATCAAAAGGAAATGGTTATGATACCAAAGAAAGGAAGTAGAACCTTAATTCTCTTCTCTCATATATCCAAAACGCTACTATCAGTAATAAAGAAAAAGGATAAATAGCAAATTAAACTTACAAATTGATCAGGGCCAGTTCAGATTTAGAACGGATGGAAACAAGAGAAGCAGTCTTGGCTCTCTGAACAATTTTAGAAAGGAGGTTGTATCGTTAGTAGATAGTGAAGAGGCTTTCAGTAATGTGAGTTGGGGCAAACTATCAAAAATGCTTAAAACTACAGGTTTGGACTGGAAGGACAGGAAGGTAGTACTGCGACTCTATGGACAGAAATTGATGGTAGATATCAGAGGAAGTATCCAGACAAGAAAAATCAGATTAGGGCTGCTCTCTCTCAGTGTACTTCTTTAATATACTCATTGAATAAGGCAAATACAAAATGAATGAAAATAAATGGGCACCATATCTAGTGCATTCAATTTGCAGAGGACATAGCAATTGTAGCAGTCCTTGAGAAGATGTCCAAGATGCTGAATATATGGTCATCAGCATTGTCAGATTCACACTTAAACAATTAATGTTAACAAGACCAAGGTATTAGTTGTGAGTAAACATTCTGAACAAATTCACATCAAGCATACTGACAAGGTCATCCTCAGCCTTACTTTGCTGTGATTTACCCTGCTAGCAGATTAGTTAGGAAGGTATTATGTCACAAGGTGTAGCAAGTGAATTTAGCTCCTCTTCTCTGTATTGTTAGTATCAGTTTTCTCTTTTCTTGAATTTCTTACAGGAAGCTTTTGTTTGTTCTCTTTTCAGTGCATTTAATCTACAGCATTTGTCTCCAGACCCACATCTCAAATGATTCAGGTATGTTCCAATCCTGATTATCCAAGATTCACATCCATACAAGAGACACACTCCATACATAAAACATCATACGTTTCTTCCTAATTCCAAAATTTAAATATGCACTGATTAAAAGAATTCTCTTATTACTAAAATGCCTGTTTGGCAAGTGCTATTCATCTTCTGATCTCTTTGCTGCACCTGTCGTCATTGGTGATTAGACTTCCTAGATAAGGGAGACCCTCGGATGAGGGTGGGTGGCATGTGTAGGTAACTGCGTGTTAGTGTGGTAGAGGATAGTGTTATGTATGGTGTGTGAGTTGCAGGAATGTTGGGGACAGCACAAACACCTGGCCCCCGAACCATTGGAATTAACCAATGAAGGTTAAAATCCCCAAACCGGCCCGGAATCGAACCTGGGACCCTCTGAACCGAAGGCCAGTACACTGACCATTCACCCAACGAGTTGGACGAAATTGATGATGAAGATTTAATTTACCATGAGGGCTTCAGTAACACTGTACACTAATTATAATAAATCATTGCGCAAGTCTCTTCTTGCATGAAGCGAGAAATCATACATGTGGATGGATTACTCTAGCTAACTTCTGGCAGTCAAATCTAATAATGCTAGAAATGTTTTAATGTCATTATTTCTGTTAATTTGGGTTCTTTTCCAATCCTGATGGTATTAGACTTGCAAGGTCTATAGAGTCTTCCTACTTTTCGTGACACTTGTCTCGCTTTAGCCAGTACACTCCTTCTTTGAGGAGATGAACTCAAAAAGCAGGTCGATTTATTCTGAGTGATTTCCAACAAAAGAGTAGCATTACAAAAATGTTGTGAAGTTTGGGCTGGGAAGACTTGGGAGAAATGAGGGAAGCTGCTTGACTAAGTGGTATGTTAAAATGTTTTACGATTAATTTATTTAAAACCACCTATTCAATACTTTACAAACTTTAAGACTTATATAATCATTCTAAGGTTGTAATGGTAATGGTAATAAAGACTCTCATTTCAATAAAGAAAAGATTTTAATCTATAGAAGATGTTAAATAATTCACAAATCATTTTAAGCTAAACATATTGATTTCTTGTATATACTGAAAAATTCTGTGTAAATATTTTGATATTATCACCATAGATGAGAACATAAATATGATATCCCATTAGAACTTTAAAACAGGATTAACTAATTCAATCCAAATATGACTATAATGTCCTTATACATCAATGTAAATTATTGTAAACAATTAGTTTTTAAAAATAGCTTTAATATAACATCCACTTCAGAACTCTGACTTAGAGTATAGAATTTATGGCTGATGATGCCTGCGATGACAGGTGAAACATGTACCATTACAACCTTAGAATGATTATACTCGATAGCTGCAGTCGTTTAAGTGCGGCCAGTTAATTCACAAACGTATCAGTATACCTGAAATAGAAAACTTCATTACTATCTTGGAATTCGTTTTGAACCACAATTTCATCTCTTTTAATAATAAAATATATCAGCAAGATGGACTTCCAATGGGAGCGCCGGCTTCTGGAATTTTAGCTAACATTTACCTCGACTTTTTGGAACACACTCAGATAGTAGGTCACATTAAAGGACTCGATCTCTGGCTTCGATATGTTGATGATACCTATGCCATAATTAACAAGAAAATAAATGATAGTCACAGTATCCTTAATACTTTGAATAATTTAGACCCAAACATAAAATTTACAGCTGAAGAAGAAGAGAAAGGCATACTCAATTTTCTGCATATCCAAACAATTCGTAAAGACAACCATTTCCAATTTAAAATATACAGGAAACCCACTTTTACCCTGACTACAATCAAAAATGATTCTTTACATCCCATCTCGCAAAAGAAATCAGCTTATTATAGTTTCGTCAACAGAGCCTTTGAAATTCCGCTAACAGAAACAGACAGAAAAAAGGAACTTTCTTTCATTCGTCAACAGGCTCTACATAATGGTTTCAGTTTGAAATTCATCAATAAAATCATCACTAAATGCAAATACCAACAACAAATTAAACTTAAACAGCATTCAAAAGAAAAAGGATATGTAAAATTCACCTTTAATAACCCGAAGATTTACGAAATCACCAACTTATTCAAGAAACACAATACCAAGGTAGCCTTCTCTACAAACAACAACACTAAACATAGATTCTTTAGTCATAATAAAGCTAATAAACTTAAAGATGACGAATTCCAGGAATCGGGTATTTATAAGTTGACTTGTGCTCAATGTAAAAAAACTTACGTGGGACAATCTGGAAGGAACTTCTCAATTAGATATCAAGAACACGTCAATGCTGAAAGATACAAAAGATTCTCTGCCATGGGATCCCATATGAAGGAGTCCAACCACAAATTCACCAATATAAAACAGGACCTTCAAATTATCTGTATGATTAATAAAGGTAATCTTATGAACAACCTAGAAAACATCCACATCGTTCTTGATAAATTGGAAAACGGTGAAGAGAATCTCAACGAAAACAACGAGCATAAAAACATCTTATATGAGAATATTAGCAAATACTTAGAATGGGTAGACATGAAACAGACTAGACGAACAAGAGATATAATCAAACACGACATCGCAGAAGCACAGCCCAATCTCCCTCCTCCCTCACATGTTATTTTAGATGACGATAAAACTCTACTTCCCTTCTCTCCAGAGCTTTCCATGAACTGTCAAACTGTATCACATCGTTACTTCACCAGGTCACGCTCAAAGTCAGACCCTCTAGACAGCGCAGAATAAACATCTTTTCCAAACAAGAACGAGAGGCAAGATGACCTATTCTGATGACCTCCATTTTTATCAAAGGAGTCTCCAAAGAACTTTTATTTGTGCTTATTGTCATAATGTTTTTCTTTCCAGTTCTTTATTTATACAGCTGAAGAGGACCACTAAGTGGTCGAAACATGTCCTGTAAGTTTTAATTTTATTCAATTTGCCTGAGGCATTAATAAAGTATCGATTAGGTGGTTATTTATACTTACTTCTTGATTAAACATCGATACGGTCATGAAATGGACAACTTGTAATCCAGAGAAGTACTCGCTCACATGCAGTGAACAACTAAACAGCAGCAGCTAAACAGCAGGACAGTGCTTACAAAACGACCATTAGCGTTGTTCCAATTACACTCACGATAGCTGCTTCCTTCACTGATTCGCGGTGACCCTAAGTCCACAGAAATACACAAACACATAGTACTCTCAGGTAGTACACAGTCTTCCGTTCCATATGCTGTCTTCAGTCCAGCTACTTACTGGACACTCCAACACAACAGCCACAACTCTTCGTTCAGACCACGGTGGGACACTAGCAACAGCCAACACCTGTGTCGCCCTCAGCCCAGCCACCGAACTCCAACACTGAGTCCCACAGCGACTCTAACACTAACTATACAGGGCCAGCCTCCCTTTTTATAGCATGGGTGATGTGTACCAGAATATCCGCGACGTGGCTATAGATGGAACATTCTTGTTGCATTTTCTGGAAACTCACAGGGAAACCAGATGACGAGAACAGTACACGGAAAGGCCGGCTGAGAGATCCCCGATTGTCTGACTCACTAGGCCCTTCTTGGGAATATCGAAAGGGGCTACCACAGTACCGGTGTTTGAAAGTTAGTGTCTCTTGATACAAACAAGCAAGCATGCTTATTCTCATGATTGGGCTTTTCATCTTATAAACAATCTTGCAAGTATCCTTCGGTCACTGCTACTCCTATCACCTCTTTCCAGTTCCACTAGTCAACCTGAATCTGGCTATTTACATATCAGTTCTTATCTGAAGTTTTGAAGGATTGGGTTGGACAGGTAAGAGTTTGAGAGTAAAATCAAAAAAGATGAGTAATATCAAATCATTTTATTGTATAAAAGTTATAAAATACATATATCGCAAATAATGGAATTCACTTTATATCCTTAGTTGTGAAGTACAGAGTTTAGTACACTTTCAGGTGATGTGGTGAATCCTGTGGAGAAAAGAAATATATATCATGTCCAGAAAAATGATTGAACATTGTTTCTTTTCTAACATAGCTTGCACAATAACTTTCTACTCATGATTTGTTTTTTTAAACAATCTGCACAGTTGCCTGTAGGATGACTAACTGTTGAACTAAGGAATGAGGGACAAGTCAGCCAAAAAAATGGGGTCATTTCACAATTTTGTGGGACAGCTACATTTTTAGCTCTAATTTAGTAACAACTAATATTTTAACATTTTCAAAAGCATTGTGTTGCCATTTTCTCTTTTTTTTTGACCAAGAGTACTGTTACTGAAGTAAGAACATAGAAAAAAAGCATTTCACTCATCGTTATTGTACTATTTCTTTTCCATTCTTTGGATTGAAGACCTGTCATCTAAATGAAAACATATAAAAGTCAACAAATTCTGAAATAATAAAATAAATATTGGACCTTTTATAGTCTGAATGTTATCACTTGTTTTAAAAAAATTGGAAGTAGAGGAAAAATACACTTTCATGGCACTTCTTAGTTTTACCCAGGGGTGGATCTACTATAAGGGCCAGAGAGGCCGGGCCCCACCTTTGTAATCCTTTGTAATTTATTATTTATAGTTGTTATTGCAAACACTATGAAGCGAGCATGGTATTCAACGCCAGTAGTCCGTCAGTGGCCTTGGTTCCATGTGAGCGGGCCAGACTCTGCTGGCCCCAACACTTCACCTCCCCTCGTATTCTCAGCGGCACACATCCCCCCTCGGCTGCCTGGCAGAGTGGCAGTGTTGATGGGTGTTGCTGGCGAGTGATCCCGTCGTTTGAGGCCAGTGGCTGTGTGCGGAGGTGTGATTATTGCGGTACAGGTATACTCAATTGTTTGGTGGAAAAGCGAGTGTCTAATTTAAGATGAACAGAGTGGATTGTTTATTAAAAATTACTTTCAGTTCATTAAGTCTAGAAGAAAAGAGTCAAATTAAACATTTAGGTGCTTACCAACCAAATGATTTCAGGTTGTCTCAACTTAATGGCAAGGAAAAGAGAACTTTCTGTAATACATGGTTCAGTAAAAAGTCATGGGTAACAGTGAGTGAAGAGAAACAAAGTCTGTTTTGTTTTCACTGTGTGTTATTTCATAGTGAAGGATTATGGTCAACAACTGGGTGTAAGGATCTAAAACATTTAAGTGAATGAATTAAAACATATGAGGAAAGTGCACTACACTTAGAAAATGCCTGTACATACAAAATATTTGGGACTGTTTAACATTGGTGCACAAATTGACTCTGCATATAAAATTTCAATCCAGAAACATAATGGTCACAAAAAATAGACACATACTAAATAGAGTAGTAGAGTGTTTAAAATTTTGTGGAACTCACGAGTTAGCACAGAGGGGTGATAATGAAATACAGGACTCAGCAAACTGTGCTAATTTCTTAGATTTATTATATCTTCTTGGTAATCTCGACAGTGTGTTAGATGACCATCTGAACAGCACTCGCACATCAGTTTCCAAATACACGTCGTACATTATACAAAACAAACTATTAGATTGTATGTATCAAGTGTACATTGAAGACTTGGTCAAAGATGTCAACGCTGCAACTTTTGTTTCTGTGCAGGCAGCTGAATCAACAGCCATTGCTTGCCAAAGTCAATTTGTTATCATATTGTGGTACATTAAGCACAATAAGCCTGTTGAAAGATTCTGTTGAAAATGTTACAGGTAGGACAGCCTATGGTCTAAGTGAGGTACTGTGGAAACGGCTAGAACCATTCAATGGAAGGGCAAAATTTACAAGACTGTGGTACGCCCAGCAGCTACTTATGGGGCAGAATGTCATCCAATGAAGGGGGAAAAAAAAAAAAAAAAAAGAAAAGCACGAGCAGACTCTTTATACAATGGAAATGAAGATGCTTCGATGGACTCTTGGACTGACACGATATGACCACATAAGAAATGAAGATGTTCGACAAAGGCTTGGCGTCGCTCCAATTGTGGAGAAAGTGAGGTAAGCGCGTCTCCGCTGGTATGGTCACGTTATGAGAAGGCAGGACGGCTCAGTTGCTAAAACAGCTCTCCAAGTTGATCCGGGAGGAATACGACCGCGTGGAAGGCCTTTAAAGTGGTGGACTGACAATGTCAAGGCCGACATGCACAACATTGGTTTAAAACCTGAAGATGTCAGCAATAGGACGAAATGGAGGAGATGTAGCAAAACAGCGGATCCCATACTTTGCGATAAACGCTAGGAAAAAGAGAGAGAGAGAGAGAATTTATAGAAACCCCAGCAAGAATGGCCTACCTGTAGCTGTGAAATCAAATTGAGATTTAAACAATGATGTTGCAACAGTTTAAACTAAGTTCAGTTAGTACTGGCATTAATTTAACCAGTAGCGGCGACTGGGAGTTAAAAGTGCGGGGGCAAAATAATATACAGTAAACAAACAGTACCCGGGTTTGTGGAATATAGCGGTAGATGGGGGAGAGAGGGGAAGGTATATACATTAAAACTAATAAAGGACACAAAATGGTAAGCTTTCTATGCTCTCTCAGCGAATTTCGACAGAGGCGAAGATTGACAGTTTACCAACTTAAATACGGTAATAATAGTTTTTTGAGATTTTGATTCAACACTGTACAATAAAACTTTTGCCAAAGGAACAATATTACACATTTATTACAATTTTAAAAAGGCGTGATTATACAATTAAAAACCATTCAGTATTTGACTATACACTAAAAGACTAACAGACACTAAAGAGACCACCAGAGTGATGAATGCACGCGACAAGGTGGTGAATCGTACCTCAGTGTCTATGTCTTACCAAAAAAAAATTAGCCCTGGTACCCTTGCTCATGCACAGGCAAAGTCTCCACTATTTGCTGTGGTGCTAATACAAATCGGTTAGCCGGAACGAAGAACATTTTGTGCGTATTTTTTCTAAAAATTTTGGTAATGATTAAAGAAAATAAAGAAAAGAATTATCTGATAAGCCAACATGGCTTGTACAAATGGCCTTTTTTAATAAATCCTATAATTCCGAGTTTTAGCTGGTTAAAATGGAATAAAAATGTAATATTTTCCCCAAAATGTTGATGATGATGCTTGTTGTTTAAAGGGGCCTAACATCTTAGGTCATCAGCCCTCTCCAAAAAGTGGGTGGGGGGGGGGGACGACTGCCCCCCCAAGTCGCCGCTACTGAATTTAACGGTTCCACCCATCGACTGTGTACTCTCTTATCGGCCGTGTTAATGTTCTACCTACCAAACCCTGTCCAACACAAACTCATCTTGAAGATTAGGAAGAAGAAGAAGTGGTGATTCAAAGTTTGGAAGAAACTGATGGATTTGCTAAAGACAAATTTGAATTACATTTGAAGAACAGTCCAAAAGTAGAAACCACCGGGCGAGTTGGCTGTGAGGTTGGGAGCGCACAGCTCTGAGCTCGCATCCTGAAGATAGTGGGTTCGAACCCCACTGTCGGCAGCCCTGAAGATAGTTTTCCATGGTTTCCCATTTTCACACCAGGCAATTAATTAATTAAGGCCACAGCTGCTTCCGTCCCATTCCTAGGCCTTTCCTATCCCATCGTCGCCATAAGACCTATCTGTGTCGGTGCGACGTAAAGCAACTAGCAGGTGTAGAAAACTTTGCAACTTTGACTGAACTCCCTTTGTGAGTGCTGACAAGGTATGATCCATTGGTTTCTGTAGATGTCGAGCAGAGATTCTTTATATATATCTATTGAACTCAAATCACCAGCGACTTACTGTCAAGAACATTGATATGTGTGTAATCCAATATAACAAAGTATATTAATTATTAGAACCCATTAAAGAGGATAAGGGAAGTTTGCGTGACTGGTTTAAACCTTTTCTGCATTTTTTAATATGTATTTTCAGAACCCCCTTTTCCCCCCTTTTCTGACCTTACTTTCCATCTTAAAGTCCTTTCCCTAGTGATAATGACTCAGAGAATTATGAAAACGTGAACACAAATATTGTGTGAAGACCGAGGGACAGGTTTACAGATACATTTTTCTTCAATGTCGAGAGTTTATTTTAATGAACTGGAAATATGGGAAAGAAATGCTGATTCAAATCATGATTTACCTTCCGGGAGTTCAGAATATTTTTGTTCCAATTATTTGTGGGATGGGAATTTTATGAGCTTAGACGAATATTCATGTCGAATATTTACAAAGAAAATCTGGTACTGTTGATACCACCTTGCAAAACATTATGCTAATGATATAAGGGCATACGTGGTGTCCTAAATTATATGGGTTTGATTATTTTACCTGAAATTGGCTACCGGTACAATAGAAATCGGTTATAATGACTACGAAGGGACCGCCAATCAACGGTCGTTATATTATAGTCGATGGTTGCACAAACTGGATTTTTGTTTAGTTGCTAAAAATGTAATAGGTATCTGAAAGGTTCAGGCTGCACACTTACATGGTTAATTAACATAATTAAGTTCAAGCTTCAAAAAACGTAATTGAAAGAAGTAGATACTTTATGTACAGTTCAGTATTTGTGGAGTGGGATTGCGAGGAATTTAATTGGCTTTTGCTTGAAGAATAGATCCATTGATCGGCACATTTTTTGTTCTTTGCTGCTTAAACTGTCTGAGTAAAGATTCTTCATATATCTTTCTTACTCAGATATTGTGGCACGCTTGATTTTTTAGGAATTTGTTTCGTAAAGAGAGTGTATTTTCTCTATGTCCTTCCAAATTGTAGAAATCATTCAGTGTGACACAGAGAAATCCTTCGCGATACTGACGTTTGTTTTCCCATTTTCTAATCGCCATATTGTGTGTGACTTTTGTGCAATATTAAACACTGTCCTTTTACTTCGCGGCCTCTCCACAGTGATGTTTGCCTTGACTATTTAACAGAGAGAGTGATTTGAAATCTACAGTAATAAGCGTTGTTTTGTTGTCAGCAATCCCCAAATACGTAACAAACAAAAATCACCATTGGACGTTATAGCCGATATATTTTTCCGAATATGTGATCAAAATACGTCGTTTTATATGATATGTCGTAATAAGCGACGTCTTATTAAGCGAGTTTTTAAATACAGTGTTTATATACGATTTGGATGGGACTGTTGGATTTCGCTGTTATATCCAATGAGTCGTTAACAGCGATGTCGCAATAAACTGTTTCGAATGTATTACTTCCTAGGAGACTTTTGCGTGTGCCCGTTAGTAAGGCAGGCAATGACACTGGAATGGTTTAGGAAACTTGGGCAATATTTTGATTGAAAATTAGTGTGAGTACAAATATATACGCACTGATCATTTAGAAACGAAATGCAAAATATATTACATCCATGATATCTTTATTCATTTGACTTCTATGTTGTTTGCTTTAAAGGGTGATATTTCTGCTGCGGCTATTGAGATTAAAATGCTCTTATCGAAAAACACGGTAATTCCAGCCGGGCAGCCGCCCGTAAATGGGGAACGGCAAAGTGTTTTAATACATAATAACTCGAGAAAATTTCGCCATATATGATGTAAAACTTGTTTTGATGATGTTTGTATGAATATTTACATATAAAATTTGCACCTTTTCTACTAAATTATATCACGTGTTTTACATCTTTTAAAGCAAAATTTCGCATCTAAAATTCCTAGCTCTAGTTATATCCACTAAATATAGAAATACTGTAAACCTCAACATAAGTAAGACTATTGCATCATTTATCATGCTTGAAACTATTTATCGCTACTTCTTGCACAAGCCGAAATTTCATTTAGTAGATCCGGAACATTTCTCCAAAGATACTATAACCCGCTTCTTTGCACTTTCAAAGACCATAATTTTGGCAACGGTTACGTTATTTTTAGTTCAAACTAGATGGTAGGGGAGCTGCGTATTGTGAAAATTCGTACCGATGGCAATAACATAAAAATGCGTTCTGTTAGAAAACGAAACAATTGCGGGGGGGGGGGGGGGAGGGGGGGTGATCTCCCGCGCGAGATATTTACAGAATACCGGTACCTTGAAATGTGGGATGCCCCGCAGAAGACGTAATAGTTTGACATATTGTGAATTCGGTTTTGTATTGATTTCTCAAATTGTGGTTCTCGCAACTGAGGAGAAGGTGTTTATTGTGGAACATTATTTCCGGTCGTACGGAGTAGGCGTGAGAATGGGTCGAGTTTGCTTCTCATTAGAGGAAGGCACGAGGAGCGATTTGACAATGGTGTAGTTTGTCAACGCTTCGGATATGTTGATGGTTGCTTTCCATATTTTGTCAAGAAACCTCCACCAACCAAGAGTATTACAAAAGGGTGTTCGAATTGTCAACCTGCAACTTGTTTGCAGAGTCTACATCGGCGGTGCAGCGATTGGCGCATATTATCAAAAAACATGTGGTTGTGTGATCAATATCCCAGTAGCATCCTGGATTTGTGATGTTAGCGGAGTCTTGAACATCATGGCCACCTAAAACTGCAATCAGCACCACCACCACCATCCTTGATAGTACCCAAAACATAGAAGTCGAGAGGTGTAAGAGCTGATGACCGTGGTGGAATTGAACAGGCCAACCTCTATCGATTTGGAAATGTGGCATCCAAGTAGGTCAACGCATTTTCTTTAAAGTGCGCTGGAGGTATTGCAGCCACATTACAAATGACCGAATTAGGATGTTTAATCATGGACTGTGGAGAGATGTCGCTCATGCGCTGTCGGTTGTAGTTAGCCTATCCGGCTTGCGCTGATGGCTGATAGGTTGCATAACTATCAGGTGGCCAAAACGATCTAAAGAAAGTTTGATGTCCTACAGCACCTAAAACATGTATTTTCGAACAAGGGTCCCCTCTTCAAAAATTATCAGTTGATCAGTTTTCCGTTCCAAACAACATTACAGAGTTTTTTCGGTGTTATTTTGAATCACTCTATATAAACAAGAGATATATTGTAAAGACTGCTTACCTGTGAGTCCGTTGAGTTCATTAGTGCTTCCCCACAGAGATAGAGCTGTAACTGTGCCCACCGCTATGGCCTCCTCCAAAACCTCCTCCATGACCGCCTCCAAAGCCGCTTCCAAACCCTCCTGCATTGTTACTGACGATGGGCTGTGGAACCGAAACCACGACTGTTTGCGGTACGGGCACTGGGACAGGGTTAGGTATTTCTACTGGGACGGGGTGAGGAACTTGTACGGGGTATGGCTGTGGGTCAGAGACGGGCACGGCGTGAGGTACAGCTACAGGAACGGGTCTGTTCACAGTCACTGGGTAAGGTCTGGGTACGGACACGGGGACTGGCTGGGGTACGGGCACTGGAACAGCACGAGGAACGTTAACCGGATAGGGAGCAGGAACTGGAACCGCGACTGGTCTGGTAACAGGAACAGCTACAGGCTGAGGAACGGCTACAGGTCTCGAAACTGTGATCACGGACACAGTTCCCCCACTTCCTCCAGTTCCTCCTCCAACATCTCCGCCAATGCTGCCTCCAAATCCTCCTCCAAGGCCACTTCCATGTCCGAGACCAAATCCATGTCCTAGACTTCCATAACCCAGGCCAATATTACCGCGCTTCTCCTGTTTCTTCTCCTGTTTTACATCACCTGCAGCTGAAGCTGCTAGCACCAGTCCTAAAATCTGAAAATATACAAGCATCAAGGAATTTAACGTATTGTAATATACAGAAGAAGATTGACGCTTGTTAGAAATCGGTCTTGTAAATAGCGAAGCACTTTGGTGCTATTCACAATCATTATGCTGATAAAGAATACAAACAATAAGTATCTCGGCAGATTGTTAGTTTAAAATCTTTAAACAGAATCTCTCCTTCGCCTTGCTTACACTCACGCACTTGCCTATTCCAACACCAGGCCTGTATTCTATCTAGAACCCTTGAACTGATGTTGCCATGGTTGCGGCAAGTCATTTCTTCATCCGATTCCTACAGGGGAGAGGATGGCGCTAGTATTTAAAAAACGGTTGGTTTTAGGGCCTTAAATCCTACCGAGTTTTGTTCTTCGTGTCACGATATTTCGCCTCTATTAACGTATACTGATATGCCAAAGGGCCCAAATTATGGTTCTCACTGGAACCACTCCCCGCGTGGGCGGGGGCGGTAGAATAACGCCCACAGTATTCACTGTCTGTCGTAAGAGGCGACTGAAAGGGGCCCCAAGGTCTCTTACCTTGAGAGCGTCGATTGGCGACCACGGGGCTCTTGTCTGAGTCCTGGCATTGCTTCCACTTGCACCAGGCTCCTCACTTTCATCTGTCCTATCCGACCTCCCTTGACAACTGTTGTTTTTTCCGACCCCGATGGTATTAGAGCACTCGAGGCCTAGGAAGTCTTTCATTTTCACGCCCTTCGTGGCCATTGTCTTTCTTTGGCCAATACCTTCATTTTTCGAAGTGTCGGATCCCTTCCATTTTTTCTGTTTGATTAGTGTTATAGAGGATGGTTGCCTAGTTGTATTTCCTCTTAAAACAATGATCACTGGGCGAGTTAGCCGTGTGGTTAGGGGCGCGAGGTTGTGAGCTTGCATCGGGGAGATAGTGGATTCAAATCCCACTGTCGGCAGCCCCGAAGATGGTTTCCCGTAGTTTCCCATTTTCACACCAGGCAAATGCTGGGGCTGTACCTTAATTAAGGCCACGACCGCTTCCTTCCAACTCCTAGGCCTTTCCTATCCTGTCGTCGCCATAAGACCTATCTATGTCGGTGTTACTTAAAGCCACTTGAAAAAAAGACCATCACCACCACCACCCACGGGGACCCTGTCATATTCCGGGATGTTACCGGAATTATATTTTCTTTCAAATGGTGAGAGAAATTTAAAAATCGACCCAGTAGTTCTAAGATCATCCATTACATATATACAAACTCGCAATCTCTCTTTATATATTAGTATAGATTGGCAAACAGAAAGACTGCAGTCGGAAAACTCAGAAATTAAGCATTTCTGGACATTTATATTTCTCTGCATATGAGGACTGCATTTTTTTTAAATTTTGCCCTGTATTTTTGTTACATTTTATATATTTCAAACATTTTTGTCTGTAATGCTATGTTTAAAACGCTTCCTTTTCGTTCTTTATTCTCTAGAGTGAGTTACTGACCGATTTCAAAATTCCTGCTTGGTGCAGCCATTTTAATTTGACGTTGTTACTTGTAATTACTTGTCATCTGACTGCCTATTTGTCAATTTAGTTGTTCCGTTCTACAAACTAGATGACAGAGTAAACAGAATCTCTCTTAGGCGTCTATGGCTGAGTTAAAAAAAAGGGTAGGGTATACACCAAGTGTGTCACCAAATATATTTTACATGGCGACTTTTTTTCCGTCCTTCAAAAATCCGACTACTTCTACCGGGTTTGAACTCGTGTTCTTGGGATCCGGAGACCGAAACTCTACCATTGATCCGCAGAATAAGCTGAGGAACAGTTGGTAAATGGAGGAGGAATACAAATGAAGCTTATATAAAAACACAATACGCAAGACTGAAGTTTTGCGGATAGCGTCCGCCTCTGTGGTGTAGTGGTTGGTGCGATTAGCTCCCACCCCCGGATGCTTGGGTTCGATTTCCGGCTCTGCTACGCTACGACATTTGAAAAGTGGTACGAGGACTGGAACGGGTTTCACTCAGCCTCGGGAAGTCAACTGAGTAGACGGGGTTCGATTCCCGCCTCAGTCATCTTCGAAGTGTTTACCGCGGTTTCCCACTTCTTCTGTAGGGAAATGCCGGGATGGTACCTAACTTAAGACCACGACCACTTCCTTGCTTATCCCTTATAAAAAATATGGACAGTTATTTAGAATTAGCGAATCTAGTTTGACAAAGGAAGATATCTTTAATTCCATTACCAAATCAGAATGCAACCTCAAAATGGATTGAGGAAACAAGAAAGAAAAGTCATTGAGTAAGTTGGGATCAATCCAAAGAATAGAGAGGTACTTCGAATGAAGATTGACAAATTGGAAACACAAAGTACAATAACCTAGAGCATCTAGTCAGAAGAAAAAAGAAGAAACCACAATGAAAGACTGAAGAAATTCTTGGGAGAGAAGAAAAGGACTAACCAGCAAATATATTGTTTCTCGTGGTCCCTGGTGCTATCGACCACGAAGAGCCTTTGGCCCACCAAGCGACCGCTGCTCAGCCAGAGACCTGCAGATTATTGGGTGTCGTGTGGTCGGCATGACGAATCCTCTCGGTCGGTGGTTTTCTTGGCTTTCTAGACCGCGGCCGCTATCTCACCCCCAGATAGCTCCTCAATTGTAATCACGTATTCTGAGTGGACCTCGAACCAGCCCTTCAGATCCAGGTAAAAATCCCTATCCTGTCCGGGAATCGAACCCGGGGTCTCCTGGTAAGAGACAGGCGCGCTACCTCTACACCACGGAGCTGGCAGTAATAATAATCAAGCCCCATGGCGCAACAGCCCCAGAGGGTCATGGCATACCAAGCAACCGATGCTCAGCCAAAGACCTGCAGAATATGGGGTGTCGTGAGGTCAGCACGACAAATCTTCTCCGCCGTTATTCTTGGCTTTCTAGACCGGGGCCGCTATTTCATCGCCAGATAGCTCCTCAATTACAATCACGTAGACTGAGTGGACCTCGAACCAGCCCTCAGATCCAGGGAAGAGTCCGTGACCTGGACGGGAAGCGAGCTCGGGGTCTTCAGGTAAAAGGCAGGCACGCTACCCCTACATCGAGAGGCCGATATTATTATTATTATTATTATTATTATTATTATTATTATTATTATTAATAATAATAATAATAATAATAATGATAATATCGAGCTCGATAGCTGCAGTCGCTTAAGTGCGGCCAGTATCCAGTATTCGGGAGATAGTGGGTTCGAACCCCACTGTCGGCAGCCCTAAAGATGGTTTTCCTTGGTTTCCCATTTTCACACCATGCAAATGCTGGGGCTGTACCTTAATTAAGGCCACGGACGCTTCCTTCCCCACTCTAGGCCTATACTATACCATCGTCGCCATAAGACATATCTGTGTCGGTGCGACGTAAAGCAACTTGCATAATAATAATAATAATAATAATAATAATAATAATAATAATAATAATAATAATAATAATAATAATACCGAGCTCGATAGCTGCAGTCGCTTAAGTGCGGCCAGTATCCAGTATTCGGGAGATAGTGGGTTCGAACCCCACTGTCGGCAGCCCTGAAGATGGTTTTCCGTGGTTTCCCATTTTCACACCAGGCACATGCTGGGGCTGTACCATAATTAAGGCCACGGACGCTTCCTTCCCACTCCTAGCCCTATACTGTACCATCGTCGCCATAAGACATATCTGTATCGGTGCGATGTAAAGCAACTTGCAAAATAATAATAATATTAATAATAATAATAGTAATAACTCTTAAATACAAAGCATTGAGGAACAAACCGGCCATCTGCATTTTTGTTGACTTCAGGAAAGCGTACGACTCGGTTGATCGACATTCTCTCTTCGTTATTCTTGAGGAACTGGGGCTTGATTCCAAGACCCTCAACCTCATCAAGGCAACACTCACTGACACTATCTCCAAAGTTAAATTCATGGGGGAGATCTCTGAACCATTCCCGATTAAAACTGGCGTCCGACAAGGTGACGGCTTATCTCCGCTTCTTTTCAACCTCGTTTTAGACAAGTTATCCGCGAGTGGGAGAAGGCATTGAAAGACATGGGATACTGGCGCCCCATACGACTAGGACGACCCAAAGACGGTATTGAGATATCATGCCTCGCTTTTGCAGATGACCTTGCCATACTGACAGATGTAGTAGTCACAACCGTTAAACAAATTGAAACCCTTAGTGAATGTGCTGGAAAGGTTGGTCTACAAATTTCCTTCGAAAAGACCAAGTTCTTCTGTTCAAAACTTGACATCCAAAATTTGAACACGACATATGGGCAAATCAGCCGAGTACCACACTTCAAGTACTTGGGAGAAATACTTGAACCAACGGGAGGCGAGAAGGCTGCCCAGAAAACTCGCCTACAAAAATTTCGGAAAGCCTACGGTAGGGTTCACAACATATACAATAAAAAGTGCTTGTCCCGCCATGCAAAGATCAGACACTATAATACAGTAATCAAGCCCGAAGTCTTATATGCCAGTGAGACCCTTACACTAAATGGGAAAGGTGACCTAGAAAACATTTTAAAAGAAGAAAGAAGAATCCTGAGGAAAATTCTCGGCTCCCGAAAAACAGAAGATGGATATAGACTGAGGTCACGCAAAGCGACAGAAGAGCTTTCCAACATTGCAGCAGACATCCGCAAAAGACGTCTGAAATTTTATGGGCACGTTCGCAGACTGCCGGCAAGTAGACTGACACACAAGATTCTCACCTACATAGAACATCTAAAAAATATTCCATGGGTACTGGAAGTGAAGAAGGATCTGGAAAAAGCTCATATGGACTCAACTGACACCGCGGACAGAAACCTCTACAGGAAAAAAAAATTAATGGATGGAAAGTGCAACCAGAGAACGAAGTGAAAACGAAGACTGGAGCAAAGTGGACAGAAGAACGAAAAAGGATCCACGGAGAAAGGATGAGAGCTGTTTGGCAACTCAGAAAACAGAATCGTTAGAGCTTTGCGTGATCCATTGGGTCCATACGCACATAATAATAATAATAATAATAATAATAATAATAATAATAATAATAATAATAATAATAATAATAATAATAAAGTTGTCAGAGTTCTTTACTCACCAGATATCCCCTCATTGTTATCTCGATCCTAGCAGTGCACTGTGCCAACGAACCATCTTTCTACCCTTTTATACTTTTCAAGTCTAATAGACGACACTTTCACTATAATCATATTCGTGAGATGAGCTGCACGCAAATCTCGTGATATTTCCGCAGTTACCGGCAGGTTCCTTGAAACAACAGATGGTACCGTACTTTCAACGAAGAAAGAAAAATATATGTATTTTTTCAGACTGGGTCTGTGGGAGGTATTGTTCATGATACGATGATCAAGCGTCTTAATACAATCATTGTCCCAAGGCTACTCGTGAAGTCTGGTGATGGGGCTTCATATATGTTTTTATTTTTTAAATTTATTTAATTCGTTTACCCTCCAGGGTTGGTTTTCCCCCGGACTCAGTGAGGGATCCCACCTCTACCGCCTGAAAGGCGGAGCTTGTGACATTTGGTCGGGGATACAGCTGGGAAGGAGGACCAGTACATAACCCAGACATTCTCACTTGCCTTGTGGGGGATGGGACGATTTGAAAGGAAAGAGAGGAAGCGGCCGTGGTCTTAAGTTAGATAACATCTCGACATTTGCCTGGACAAGAAATGGGAAGCCACGGAAAACCACTTCGAGGATGGCTGAGGTGGGAGTCGAACCCCCTTCTACTCAGTTGATCTCCCGAAGCTGAGTGGACCCCGTTCCAGCCCTCGTACCACCTTTCAAATTTCATGGCAGAGCCGGGAATCGAGCCAGGGCCTCCGGGGTGGGCAGCAAATCACACTAACCATTGCACCAACGAGATGCACTTCATGTATTAAAAAAAAAAACACGTTAACGTAGCAATCTTTCACTTTGATATTGACACGTTCCGAGATAAAATAAACACAAAATCACTCGCCTAAGCCCAAAGTGTGGAAGTCATTGGTGCTGAAGATGAAGGTTTGATACGAATAATTTTAGGCTTGAATAGTTTTACAAAACTATTTCCTTTGCAATATTGGTTCTGTGAAATGTCAGAAGTGGAAGCGGCCTTCCCAAAGCCTTGATATCAGATTTTTCCCTAATGGAAGACTTGAGAAGTTAGCTTCCTCTGGAACATTAGCGCCGTTTCCCGCATTTATAAAACATACAGTTTAGACTGTTACTGTTACAAACATACATAAATACATATTAGCAATAATACCTGTTTTCTCGAGCAAACAGAAATCTGCACCACAGGAAAACAACTTTATAATTACAGTTCGAGCCTTAGTGCAGTTGCCAGTCGTTCTTTGTGCATATCTGGGCGAGTGGACGATGCAGTAGCCGCCTTACTCATGATGATGCCATGGTCTCAGCTAGTGTGCGATAAGCTTCCGTACAGCGAGAATGCTTCTTGTACAGCAGTAATTGATCGGTTTAGTGCTTTTCAAGAATTAATTATTGAACAGCGTATTTTCGTGTGCTGTATATTTTTAAATGAAATTCGCGTCGAAATTTTGAATTCCTGAGGCTGAATTGCAGAGAGTGAACCGGAATATCATCACACGCTACAGCACTTGTCTACTGGCTGAGGAAAAACATTTTAATCTGTACATTGCTCAGAATTCAAAAAGGATGGTATTTCTGTATCAGCCGTGTCCACAACAACAAAGAAATGCACTTTTTCATTTTCCGTAATTTCTGTCTGTCTGTCTGTTTGTATGTATGTACACATATCACGAGAAAAATGCTGAAGAGAATTTAATGAAAATCGGTAGGCAAAGTCGGGGAATAAGTCGCTACAATCTAGGCTGTAAGTGATTGTATTCACTCGTAGAAAAATTGTAGTTTAGGAAAGACCTAAAATTTAATTCTCAAATATTTATGTTATTAGTGGCCCTATCTTAATGAAAATTGGTATGCAAATTCGGGGAATAAGTCGCTATAATCCAGGTCATAAATAATTTTATTCACACTGAGTGAAATGGTAGTTTAGAGGAAGGCCTACAATTTAATTCTCAAATATCTATGTTATTAGTGGTCGTATCGATGAATGCTACACAACTAAAGTTATATAGTATTCAATTTCCGATCATTTATGTCTTAAACATTGTTACCGTACCGGATGTGATCACATAGATATTCATGAATTTGGATTTTTGTTACGAAGTCCATATCAGCGCCGAATCACGAGAAAATAGGTAAACAGAATTTAATGAAAATGGGTATGTAAAGTCGGAGAATAAAGAACTACAGTGTACGCTAACTTATAAATAATTTAATAAGATGCCTTAATATCGCAGAGTCGAAAGAAAACTAAATGTGAATGGCTATCATACAGAAAGTTCATAAAATTGATCATCAATAATAACATTACATTGACCATTATTTGATGTGATGTGCTTTGTACCTATCTTCTGTTGCCTCTCATCTCCGATAGAAAGGATTACTGCTGCTTACCGAATACTTATTTAAAAATTTGCTTTACGTCCCACCGAAACGGGTACGGTAGGTCTTATGGCGACGATGGGATTGGAAAGGGCTAGGAGTGTGAAGGAAGCGGCCTAGGCCTTAATTAAGGCACAGCCCCAGCATTTGCCTGGTGTGAGAATGGGAATCCGTGGAATACTATCTTCAGAGATGCCAGCAGTGAGGTTCGAATCCACTTCTGGTATCTCCCGGATGCAAGCTCACAGTTGCGCGCCCCTTACCACACGGTCAACTCGCCCGGTCGTACCGAGTGTAACAGCCTGCCTGAATATTGGCGGGAAGTAGCTGGGGAGTTAGATAACCTTTTCCTTCTGCATGCCATTCCTTTGGTTCATACATTTTCTGACACTACTGGTACGTAACACACTGGTTCATCATAGCATTCCAACTATTCAATCCCTACTTTGAGGCACTGATTAGAATGAGCAGTGTGCACATTTAACGGAATAATGGCAGAGGAGTGTTCCCGGGTGTTTGCGGCCTGCTCATTCCAGCACTGGAACTTTGGGCTGTTAGATCGGCACCGTAGTACTGTTCGTTAAAAGTGAGAAAATGTGCAGTTTTTCGTTTGATCGAGTATATGATAACATTGCTTTAAATCGCTACATTCCTACCGACGTTTTTGTAATGACGTATGTTGACTTCAGTTAGAAAAACCACAAAGTCAGTCTTTCTGAGAATCTCGTAGCGAAACATAGGTACATCAGCTAGTGTAAATATATGTTCGTTTTTTCATTAGCTGAAGTGAACATTTCGTTATATATTTACGAATTAAGATATTTTGGAGTGGTAAGATACATTTGATTTTCCACATTTGTTCATATTTTGGGCAATAGTACAAGCTTTTACATATTTTAGAAAGAAATGTGTATCTACATAAATGAAAGTTTTATTTTAAATATGTTCCATATTTTAAGATTGGAACTTACTCTTATCCAGGGGCGCCGAATCCGGGGGTGCTATGGTGCTCGAGTACCCCCAAATTTTGTGTGAGGTTGTTCAGCATCCCTTGCCAAGAAACAGGGAGGATAAAGATAAAAAGTAGATAATAACAGAAGAAAGAAGGAAAAATGGGGGAATCTAATTTTTTTCGTTGTAGTTCTTAATCCTAGCCATACCAAGGTATTTTGTCCCGTGTATTACCAACGGCAAGGCCAAGAAGCTCACTAAAATCTCAAATGCATTTTATTTTATTAATGAATCTGATTCATCCAAAACTTCATCAAGGTTAATTGATTCCAGACGTAGTTAAGTTCTTTAATTTTTCGCACCGGACAAATGCTGAAGCTGTACCTTCCAACTCCTAGGCCAATCATATCCCATCGTCGCCATAAGGCCTATCTGCTTCGGTGCGACATATAGCAACTAGCAAAAAAAAAAAAAAAAAAAAAAGAAGAAGAAAAGTTGTTTAAGATCGCTTCAACCATCCCCGCTTGCACATCAGAACGTTCTTTTTCCACCCTGAGAAGTTTAAAACTTATCTACGCTGTACCATGACTCAAAGAAAATTGAATAACGCAAGAAAAATAAATAAATTGAACCTCAAAACTGTGGCGAACATGTTCATTAAACGATCGACTGTTCGTAGGAATTACAAATTCCGCAAAGATTTTAAATTTAAATGTATAAATTAAAGGCTTAAGATTTTCAGTTTCTCTATTATTCTTATACTAACAATAAGCGCCAAATTTGACGCAGTTTGCTTTTTTAAAAACTCAATTTGGTATCATCTAAGAGAAAACTAGGCTGTTATATTTTTTACCCTAAGATTTTAGAGACGAAATTCGTATTTCTTAAGTTTCCATTCTTTTAATTCACATATATTTACAATGTAAAATCTCTTATTTTTTCATGAAAAAACGCACCTTTACTTATGTGGATTTTCTGTGGATTTTTGTTTGTACTCATTCATTTTTTTTTTTGCTATTTGCTTTACGTCGCACCGACACAGATATGTCTTATGGCGACGATGGGATAGGAAAGGCCTAGGAATTGGAAGGAAGCGGCCGTGGCATTAATTAAGGTACAACCCCGGCATTTGCCTGGTGTGAAAATGGGAAACCACGAAAAACCATCTTCAGGGCTGCCGACAGTGGGGCTCGAACCCACTATCTCCCGATTACTGGATACTGCCGCACTTAAGCGACTGCAGCTATCGAGTTCGGTTTCATTATTGTTGACAAAGCGCCTAATAAAACAATAGTTTTTGTTTTCCAACAAGTATTGCTCATTCAAAAACACATAAAACTACATTTTCATGAGGGTTAATGTGATATTATCCGGGGCATATCTCCCCCCACCCCCACCCCGCCCCCTTTGTACTATGAGTTAGATGGGGTGAAAGTTCCTCATGGAGTTCACTGTAAGTACCTAGGTAATGAAATGGCGTATGGCTTTTAGTGCCGGGAGTGCCCGAGGACACGTTTAGCTCACCAAATGCAGGTCTTTTGATTTGACTCCCGTAGGCGACCTGCATGTCATGATGAGGATGAAATGATGATCAAGACAACACATACACCCAGCCCTCGTGCGAACGGAATTAACTAATTATGGTAAAAATTCCCCTGCCGGGAATCGAAGCTGGGATCCCTGTGAACAAAAGACAGCACGCTAACCATTTAGCCATGAAGCCGGACAATACCTAAGTATTAATATAATCACTTAAATGGAATTGAAAAAAAAAAAAAAAAAAAAGGGGTACAGATCTCTGCACATGGTTAAGAGGATGTTTAGGGGTTGTAGTAAGGATGTAAAGAAGAGGGCATATAAATCTCTGATAAGAGCCCAACTAGAGTATGGTTCCAATGTTTGGGACCCTCAACCAGGATTTTTTAAAAAAATGCTGTTTGTTCGGGGCGTCGACCTATGAAGATCTTTTGCCCCTTCACCCAGGATTACTTGATTCGAGAACTGGAATAAATCCAAAGAAAAGCAGCTCGATTTTTTCTGGTGATTTTCGACAAAAGAGTAGCGTTACAAAAATGTTGCAAACTTTGGACTGGGAAGACTTGGGAGAAAGAAGACGACTGCTCGACTAAGCGGTATGTTACGAGCTGTCAGTACAGAGATGGTGTAGAAGGACATTAGTCGACGAATAAGTTTGAGTGGTGTCTTTAAAAGTGGGAAAGATCACAACATGAAGATAAAGTTGGAACTCAGGAGGACAAATTGGGGCGAATATCCGTTTATAGGAAGGGGAATTAGGGATTGGAATAACTTATCAAGGGAGAGGTTCAATAAATTTCCAATTTCTTTGAAATCGTTTAAGAAAAGGCTAGGAAAAGAACAGATAGGGAATCTGCCACCTGGGCGACTGCCCTAAATGCAGATCAGTATTGATTGATTGAGAGCACCCTCACTAATTTTCGAAACTTTGCGCCCCTGTTCTTATAAGATAATCACTTAAAATTTATTTTACTATCATCGTATTTCAGAGCTGTGTTCTTGGATTTCTGTAGAATGTTGAGAACTAGTTGTGAGGTATGCACATCTTTCTTTCTTTCTTCCTTACTTTCTTAATCTGCTTACCCTCCAGGGTCGGTTTTTCCCTCAGACTCAGCGAGGGATCCCACCTCTACCGCCGCAAGGGCAGTGTCCTGGAGCTTCAGACTTCAGGTCGGGGATACAACTGGGGAGGATGACCAGTACCTCGCCCAGGCGGCCTCACCTCCTAAGCTGAACAGGGGTCTTCGGGGGGATGGGAAGATTGGAAGGGATAGACAAGGAAGAGGGAAGGAAGCGACCGTGGCCTTAACTTAGGTACCATCCCGGCATTTGCCTGGAGGAGAAGTGGGAAACTACGGAAAACCACTTCCAGGATGGCTGAGGTGGGAATCGAACCCACCTCTAGTGAGTTGACCTCCCGAGGCTGAGTGGACCCCGTTCCAGCCCTCGTGCCACTTTTCAAATTTCGTGGCAGAGCCGGGAATCGAACCCGGGCCTCCGGGCGTGGCAGCTAATCACACTAACCACTACACCACAGAGGCGGACTGGTATGCATATTCTTTGGTTTATTGCTGGGCCTCGGCTTTGGCTTTATCAGTCAACCCCCGTGACAATACGCGTAGAATGACCACAGCATGTCTAGTCCAAGCAATTAGCAGCGCATTAACACCAGTTAGGTTAACCTGTTCTTTTCAGTACTTCACGAACCATCAACAGTTGCGTATGGACTTTGAGTGCATCTTCAATGTAGTTTATATATATGCTCATTCAGTGTATTCAATAGTTAAAATGCCATCAGACTGTAAGTTCTCAACTATAAAATTACGGTTGTATGCAAGTGATTTTCTGAACGAAGGACTATCAACAGATGGTAAACTACTGTTTTGTAATGTCTGCCAGGAAACACAGTGCTAGCCACGAATCCAGGATATAGCGATATGTGAAAAATCAGTGTCCGCCTCTGTGGCGTAGTGGCTAGTGTGATTAGCTGCCACCCCTGGAGGCCCGCGTTCGATTCCCGGCTCTGCCACGAAATTTGAAACGTGGTACGAGGGCTGAAACGGGGTCCACACAGCCTCGGGAGGTCAACTGAGTAGAGGTGGGTTCGATTCCCACCTCAGCCATCGTGGAAGTGGTTTTCCGTGGTTTCCCACTTTTCTTCCAGGCAAATGCCGGGATGATACCTAAGTTAAGGCCATGGCCGCTTCCTTCCCTCTTCCTTGTCTATCCCTTCCAATCTTCCCATCCCCCAGCAAGGCCCCTGTTTAGCATAGCAGGTGAGGCCGCCTGGACGAGGTACTGGTCATCCTCCCCAGTTGTATCCCCCAGCCCAGAGTCTGAAGCTCCAGGACACAGCCCTCGAGCCGGTAGAGGTAGGATCCCTCGCTGAGTCCGAGGGAAAAACCAACCCTGGAGGGTAAGCAGATTAAGAAGAAGAAGAAGAATGCCTGCCAGGAAACACAGTGCTAACCAAGAATCCAGGATATAGCGATATGTGGTAAATTAGTGCAACTTAATTGGTGAATCAAGTCTGGAACTGGATCTGGATTTAACTCCTGAAGATGTTGCAAGGTTTAGAATGGTCCCTAAGAGACATGCAGTTTCACTTTTGAAAATTTCCACCCATTGATTCTCACGTGTTTTGCAAACTGTCAATTTATAAGTGAAGCCGCGCGGAGCAAACCTACTATTGGTGCGTTGGTATTACGACTCCGTGATCTAGACCAGTAGATCTTCGGATACAGTCCAGATACTGTAATTTATTTTGCTGACAAGCCTCCGTGGCTCAGGGGGCAGCGCGCCGGCCTCTCACCGCTGGGTTCCGTGGTTCATATCCCGGTCACTCTATGTGAGGTTTGTGCTGGACAAAGCGGATGTGGGACAGGTTTTTCTCCGGGTACTCCGGTTTACCGATCAGTCATTAATCATTGCCCCACAGGAGTGCGACAGGTTTCGGCAACCGGCACAATTCCTATTCTCGCCGCTAGATGGGGTTTCATTCCTGGGAACAGACTGTGGATTTTTCACTATACTAACAGTACATGAGCCAAAGAGAACAGAATGAACCAGCACCAAATGGGGGGATTGGAGTGTTATGAAATGGTCAGCCAAAATGGCAGACAGTTTTTTGTTGTGAGCATGTGCAAGTTCTACTTAAAGCACGAAGTCGAACGTGGTCAGTGTTGGTGGTGTTTTATGAACCATAGTTGCCGCAGTAACGTGTATATAAATAGTGGTCAGTCACAAAATTGACTTACAGAAATCAATTTTAGACCATTTGTGATGATTCAATAAACTGTCAAATTGTAGGTAACAGTGTGAAAAGGAAAGTAATATGTGACAGTGGGTCGGTTAGCGAAAAACCTATGAACGTTACAATGAGGGAACTGCGTCAAGATTTGACTACGATAGATATTCAACTATCATCAATGCTACCTAAATTTATTGATGATGTCCTCCACAGTGGTATTAAATTCTAAATCTGAAGACCAGTCTTTATGAGGAGTTTCTGTTAATCAATGACAGCGAGAATAACATTATACTGTTTTCTTGTCTAACCAATTTTGAATTTTTGTAAAATTGTGTGAAAATACATGTAGACAGCACTTTCCCGAAATGTACAGCATTCTTTTACCAGTTGTTAACAATGCATGGCTCTAAAAGTAGCCGGTATATTCCTGTAGTTTACGTTCTTTAACTTGATACACACGGTGAAAGCTATGCACATGTCTTTGGAAAGCTTAAAGAAGTTTGCAACTCCGAAGGACCTAATTTTGAGCCAAGAGTTTTGGTTTGGTCCGCCTCTGTGGTGTAGTGGTTAGCGTGATTAGCTGGAACCCCCGAGGCCCGGGTTCGATTCCCGGCTTTGCTACGAAATTTGAAAAGTGGTACGAGGGTTGGAACGGGGTCCACTCAGCCTCGGGAGGTCAACTGAGTAGAGGTGGGTTTCCCACTTCTCCTCCAGGCAAATGTCGAGATGGTACCTAACTTAAGGCCACGGCGGCTTCATTGTCTATCCCTTCCAAACGTCCCATCCCCCCGTAAGACCCCTGGTGTAGAATAATAATAATAATAAGAAGAAGAGTTTTGGTTTGTGATTTTGAAATGATTATTCCATAAAGGTATAGCGAACGTTTTCCCGAATTCAAGAATTCTTTGGTGTACATTTCACTTTTCCCAAAATTGGAACCATAAGATCGCTGAATTTGGTTTGGAAAAACGTTATTCTGAAACAGACACTGAATTTGGAAAATAGGGTATTTCTTTGATGTACCTC
Organism: Anabrus simplex; assembly: GCF_040414725.1. NCBI lineage: Eukaryota > Metazoa > Arthropoda > Insecta > Orthoptera > Tettigoniidae > Anabrus > Anabrus simplex. The sequence goes on along the minus strand of NC_090275.1, from coordinate 70,476,734 downwards.
TTTTCAGCAATCAGCGAAATAGAGGACTGCTTGGCAGACGATTTTATGGCCGACAAATCTTAAGAAGACGAGAAGAAAATTACAATTTCGATAGCTATATTTCACCAAATGTAAAGTTTTCCACCATTAATATGGGATCTCGATAGCTTTGGTGAGGTTCTAGAAATTAAGTACAAACACACCTGTATCCTTACATTCCTGACTAAAACTCTTTATTCTACCATACACCCCCCCCCATGGCACTACAGCCCTTGAAGGGCCTTGGCCTACCAAGCGACCGCTGCTCAGCCCGAAGGCCTGCAGATTACGAGGTGTCGTGTGGTCAGCACGACGAATCCTCTCGGCCGTTATTCTTGGCTTTCTAGACCGGGGCCGCTATCTCACCGTCAGATAGCTCCCCAATTCTAATCACGTAGGCTGAGTGGACGTCGAACCAGCCCTCAGGTCCAGGTAAAAGTCTCTGACCTGGCCGGGAATCGAACCCGGGGCCTCCGGGTGAGAGGCAGGCACGCTACCCCTTTTATTCTACCATAGCCAGCCAAATATTTTCTTACTTATCACCACTCTGCTTGATTTCCAAACACACACTTAAGCTACATCAAAATTCGTAGCTGCCGCAAAAATTCAATCAAAAATATTCGTGCGTTGCAATATTGCAGTAAAGAAATAACCAGGTATGGTTTCGTAAAGAAGACATCATCTGAAAGTTATTGACAGTAGACTTATTTAAGACTAATTTGCAATCATTTGCTACAGATAACCAATAGTTTCTAATCACATTTACGAAATTCTGAGTTTTGAATTTCTTTTCCTTGAAAAATATACATTTTACTCATTACAGTTTAATATAAGAAATTTGGGTGGTACTTTGATAAGTGGTTCGTATGTTGGAATCATAGAAAAATAATATTTTACGATACTTGGAGTAGCAGAGAGATTGTCAGGGATTCACCAACTTGTCCCAAACAATATTGTTTGCTTATATAGAGTAATTAAAACGGAACATCCCGAAACTACGAAATGTGACCATTTTCATAATTAATGTCATTTGTTTTATGTCCCACTAAGTACTCTTACGGTTTCCGGAGATGCCGAGATCCCGGAATTTAGTCCCGCAGGAGTTCTTTTACGTGCCAGTAAATCTACCGACACGAGGCTGACGTATTTGAGCACCTTCAAATACCACCGGACTGAGCCAGGATCGAACCTGTCAAGTCGGGGTCAGAAGGCCAGCGCCTCATCCGTCTGAGCCACTCAGCCCGGCGTGACCATCTTCGTTGTTGCTCTTGGCTGAGTTCCTGAAAGGGATCGAATCCGTGTCCTTCTGTGGGTACTGATTACGCTTTCACTATCCCACCTAAGCTGCTCTTACAGGGAACAACATGCTGTGATGAAATATACGTTAAGAGGACGGAAGCACGGTGGACAGGATAGAGAATCTGGTAGGATGTGGTTGTGGTCTGTGGTGAAGGTCATAATTCTAGCATGACACTATGCAAAACCGTTTTGGGTTGGTTGGAGACAATTCATCTCCAGTCATGGTGTGTAAATGTTATTTATCACCGAGGAAAGGAAATTCCTCCCCGAGTTAGCGAAGTGTGTTCGTTGATTACTTGGTTGAGAAGTCCGGCTCCATGGCTAAATGGTTAGCGTGCTGGCCTCTGGTCACAGGAGTCCCGCGTTCGATTCTCGGCAGTTTCGGGTATTTTAACCATCTTTGGTTAATATCTTTGGCACGGGGGCTGAGTGTATGTGTCGTCTTCATCATCATTTCATCCTCATCACGACGCCCAGGTTGCCCACGGGAGTCAAATCAAAAGACCAGCAACTGGCGAGCCGAACATGTCTTCGGATACTCCCGGCACTAAAAGCCATACACCATTTCATTTTTGGTTGAGAACTGGTCGGAGAACCCGGACTTTCCAATAGAAATATGGATCTGTCACCAAAGGCGTCATAGGACAAACAATTCTGTCGAGGGCTGGAACAACTTAGGAAGACCAAATCCTAGTATAAAAGACGTGGTAACGTCTTGGAAAAGAGAAAACCAACTGCGCCTATATGAAGTACGAACTGAGCATTGTTCAAAGTTCAAAGAATAATAATAATAATAATAATAATAATAATAATAATAATAATAATAATAATAATAATAACAACAACAACTAGAGGACCCGTACTCTGCAGCATTCGGTTCAAATAAGTCGGATAACTCGTCTTGATATGTCTGTTGTAGTCATATTGTTTTGCCTGCCTTTTTCAGTGGTTTTATGAACATTTAATAAGAAGCGCAGTTCGTAGTCAGAATTCATCCGTCAGTTTGGTAAAAAATCTATCGATGTATTCGCTCTTTTTATCCTGAAGTTCTTGATGTAAAGCTTGGTGTTGTGTCGTAGAAGGCAATGGTATTTTTAATCACAGTTCTTATATATAGAACTGTTGTCTTGTGAGCTCATAGATTAGTTTCGAAGGTACGGTTTTTTTGCCAGCAGAGAACCTTTTTAAGATACATGCCCTTCATTATTTCTGGTGTAGCTAGGTTATCCTTCGACAGGTGTTCCCAGATAATGTCTAAGGCGTATGTCATGATGGGGTCTGCTTGTACGTGGACTTTTTCTCTCATGAGTTTGTAAGTGTAGTAGGAACGCTGTACCATGTAATGCATATATTTGGAAGCTGGGGAAGGTTAGAGAATCGAATATATAGCAAGGAATAGTATTCTTCCGTGATCAGAGGAGGTGTATAGTCTCTGGCTTGGCAGGTAGTAATCAAACATAGCTGCAATGAAGTCACATTACTAATGTTGAAAATCACATTATGTCAGAATATTAACCCTCGACTGGCGTTATGGGGTCTTTAAAGATACCATTGACTTTGTACAACCCTGGCGCTCTCTCCGTATTCCGTTCTGGCTATCGCCGTTCCGTTCACTGTAGCTGTTACTTAGTGCAAGGTCAACTTCTATCTGGAGTTGTAGCGTTTAGTAAATTTTGGTTTTTCTCAGGAACTTGATTTAAATATTGTGTGGTGCCGTTTACGACCCCACAACGGCGTTTGTGTTACGAAGTTTGTCGTGACTTAAAATTTTGTAAGTGTTCATATTTCATTCGAAGTGCGTATGTGGTACTTTTTTGTTCGTGTAAGCCTTGCTATGGCTTCCACATCTCGCCCTGGCATGTCAGTGTGTGATCCTAGGATGGCAGTGTTTTAGAGGAAGATGACGGTGGAAGGGACAACAGCGATCTCTCAGATGAAAATGATCCAGATTACAATTCCCAGCATGACACGGACTCGGAACAAGAAGAAGGTGAGGAAGACGAAGAGGAGTTTCACGGACAACCTAGACGTCCATAACCAGCCATCATCTTTCTCTGGTAGGAATATATAGAAGTTGTCAGCTACCGATCCCAACAGGCAAATGATACGTCAAAGTCAGAACATTATTGTGAAACTTCCAACCCTAAAGTGGTTGTGAAAATGACGTTAATGACTATGAAATTCAAAAGTTTTCTGAGTTTTGTGTACTATAATATTTAAATGTACCTTTGAATTTGCTTTGGAGCAACGAACATTTAAAAGATGTTTTCATTGAAGTTTAATTCATGGGAGTGCGATTTTCTTTTAAAATTAATGACGGTAAAACAATTGTGCATTATCTCACAATCTATAATCAGTAAAGATATTAACCTCTCATTGTAGGTAATGCAAAAGGTATAAGAAAATATAATTTACATGCATTTATTTTTGAAACTTAAATAAAGGGTGTATGAGGTCATCCATTCTATGGTATCATTTTCGATCCCACAACGCCATTTACGTACCAAAGTTTTCACAACACCAGCCGAGGGTTAAAAGTGTTAGTCGCTTAGCAACCTGCTAAATTCATCATTATTGTGGGTTAGATTAAGCTTTCGCCTGCAATTGTTGGAGTGATCATTTAATGATTTGATTTCTGATTACTCGAAGTTGGCTGGACTTAGAGACCTATCAATGTCTCATGATTCACAGGCAGGTGGTTCCGGAGAGAATAAAATAAAAATGAAGCAAATACGTTCGGCCGAATCGACGGACAGAGGACGGATTTGCGAAAGCTGTTTTTATTAAACTCTTTTAATATTATAGATCATTGTTTTTATGTCCTACTAACTACTTTTACGGTTTTCGGAGACGCTGAGATGCCGGAATTTAGTCCCGCATAAGTTATTTTAAGTGCCAGTAAATCTACCGACAAGAAGCTGACGTTTTTGAGCACCTTCAAATACCATCGGACTGAGCTACGATCGAACTAGCCAAGTTGGGGTCAGGAAGCCAGCGCCTCAACCGTCTGAGCCACGCAGCCCGGCTCAAACAGTAATAAATACATGGAGTATGACGAACGGCTTGACGGAATAATGAAGCGGAATGAAGAAAATGTAAACCTGAGATCCTGCCTGAGAGCTCTGTAATACATCCGGGCAGATTACTGTATCAATTACACTTCCTCCCTGCTCTGGAACATACGTCAGCTTCCAATTCCTGTCGCCCTCGTACCACCAGTTCAGAATATATAACTTTCCCACGACCACGTGCTTGGCCACCTCACTTTTAACGACAACAAAGCATTGCTAACCTCAGTGCTGGCACCTTGACGGCACCAAACGTCATTGCTGTCACCTTATGCACGTGGTGGCGCGGAATTTAAAATCGATATCCTTTTTTTGTTACCTGTCAAGATGACAACTGCCATCTTTAACCACGCGGAATTTTAACCAACAGAACATCGCTAACCTCACTGCCGCCATCTTGACGGGGATAAACCTCACTGTTGCCACCTTATGCATGTGGTGGCGGGCAATTTAAAATCCACGTGCTTTTTAAGAAAATTCCGTTACTATGAAGGTAGTAGGGTCGTAGCCATAGTTAAGGTACATCCCAGAGTTTGCTTAGAAAACCGAGTGCGGGAGGGTGTACCTTAAACAGCAGTAAATATAGCAGCTTCCTCCTCCTCCATATTAGACCCAGTTTTACGGATAGGCAGGCAGTTGTTATTTGGCATTGTTGTTATTTGCCGGTTGAAGTGTAAAACTATACATCATATCTACCTGTAAAACATCTATTATGCTTATGTGTGATCTTTGTAGTGTGAGTTTTTCAAGACTTGACAATCTTCAACGACATAAAGCTGTAAAGCATAACTTCGAAATATATGCATGCAAACAATGTACTGATATATTCAACAGACGTGATAATCTCACACGACATGTACATTCTAAACACATTTGTTTAAGTAATTTACCAGTAGAACGATTAGAAACATTGACTAAATATCAAAAGCGCGATATAAAGAAGCGTGATCGAAACGATATAACGTCGTCTCAGTTTACTACAAGTTCTGTTACTAACCTCATACCACCAGATAAAGAGGAGATGCATAAGGAAGAAAAAGAAGAACACATTATTTTCCATCGAAGCTTTTTCATTCTACTTTATTTCCTAAGCCAACAAAATGTTCTGTAGCTGTACAAACATCTCAAGAAGAGAAGCAAGATGCAGCAGTAGAAGAAATAGAAGAAGATTTAACCGCTTCTTTTCAATCAAACCGTGTTAACTTTTTATCTGCTGATAACATTGCAGTAGCACATACCGCATCAAAACAAGTTCTTCCGTTTTCTACGCATCAACTGTCTTCACGAATTAGCAAAACTCTGTTACCCTATGCAGATGTAGAATACTGTAAAGACGTTAACTTACTCGTTGAAAGATTACAACTTCTAAGAGTTTATCAAGATGCTGGATACACAGTGTATGTATGAGATATTCAAGAAATAGAAGACGAATTATGTCGTAGGCGTATTATTGTGTAAAGACGCACATGAGTTACAACAATAATGTTATTGTGACATTACATATAGAAATAGGATAAAAAACAGTAAATAAATGTTCTACTTATTGCATTCCCTTTCCACCTCTCGTAGGCTTGAGATTACTAGAGGGTAACCTTGTTAACGAACATAACTAAATAAGTATAACTATGTTGACGTCATCGCTGCAGAGCAGGGAGTGTGCTGTTCTCTATCATGTTACGCTGTCGATACAGAACTGTAGGAGGAGGAGGAGGAGGAGGGGATTGAGCTGACCTCCATACCTGTAAGAAGGGCAAGGAAGAGGAGGAGGGATTGTGCTGTCCTCCGTATCGTCACGCTGTTAGAGATAGAAATGTCAACGACATTGTTTCTTCCTGACATCATTTTGAAGAGAGGATTAAGCAAGCGGCCCTTCTCGACATAATCCCTTCCCGACACTATTTTTGAAATTGTAGCAGCTGTTAACAACTGTTAAGATCATATCTTGCTCCTCCTCCTCCTTCTCCTCCGACCGGACATAGCCGTGTTCCTTCTCCTCCGCCTTACAGGTCAGCTACGTTCCTCCTCCTACTCCTCCTCCCCCTTCTCCTCCGACCGGACATAGCCGTGTTCCTTCTCCTCCGCCTTACAGGTCAGCTACGTTCCTCCTCCTCCTCCTCCTCCTCCTTACAGTTACCCTCCTCCTACGGAATAGTCCTTTATCATCAACATTAGTGTGTGCTTCGACATCGTACGCTATGGAACAGAAAGAAAAAAGTCTACACGGTTATGGACAATCGTCTTGATAACAAACAAAACTATCAATGTGCGTGCTGTACGTGTGCTAATACGCAACATCTTATTTATCTCACACCAGTAAGTAAGGCTATTAAGATGTTCTGTAAACATGGAACCTTATATCAGATGTCAAAACATCAGATTCAATGTTTACCACCAGGAGTTTTATCTACGTACGCTGTCTCTTCCGTAAAGGATTTTTTGGGACATCCTTCCTCTACACAGTAAGATGTCAATCGATGTAGCTTTGCGCAGTACCTACCAACGACATTACAAGCATCGAGGTAAAAATGGCGATGATGATTGGGATGGACCAAATCCGAGGATTGAACACTGTACACAGTGTATGGATGAACTTTTTCCATTCATTTCCGTACATAATCAGGATGATTCAGATGCACGTTTACACTTGTCGGATAGAGACATAAAGCTATAAGCTGACCCCTTACGTACCGTCAGGGGAGGAGGAGGACGGCTGTGTCCCGTCGGATGGGGAGGAGGCCATATGAGCCCGTGTATAGCCACAATCTTTCGTAGTAGCCCCTAGGCTAGCTTTCTCCATAAGAGCCTGTGTGCAGCCGCCATCTTGCGCAAGCGCCTCTAGGCCGTCTCCTTAAGTCCTAGGTCTCCCCTGAGCTATTTTTCTCCACAAGAGCCTATGTACAGTATAGCCGCCATCTTACACAGTAGCCTCTAGGCTAGTTTTCTCCATAAGAGTCTGTGTATAACCGCCATCTTGCGCAAGCGCCCCTAAGCCGTCTCCTAAGTCTCTCCTCGGTCAACTTCCTCCATAAAAGGCCACGTACAGCCGCTATGTTGCGCAATCACCCCTAGCCAAGTTTCTCCATAAGAGCCCGTGTATAGTCGCCATCTTGTAAATCGCCCATGGCTATCATCTTTCTCCATAAGAGCCCGTGTATAGCTGCCATCTTGTGCAATCGCCCATGGCCGTCATCTTTCTCCGTAAGAGTCTATGTATAGGTGCCATCTTGTGCAATCGCCCTTGGCCGTCATCTTTCTTCATAAGAGCCCGTGTATAGCCGCCATCTTGTGCAATCGCTCATTGATTGATTGATTGATTGATTGATTGATTGATTGATTGATAGCCATCATATATTTCTCTATAAGAGTCCCTGTATAGCCGCCATTTTGTGCAATCGCCCATTACCGTCATCTTTCTCCATAAGATTCCGTGTGTAGCCGCCATCTTGTGCAATCGCCCATGGCCGTCATCTTTCTCTATAAGAGCCTGTGTATAGCCGCCATCTTGTGCCATCGCCCATAGCCGTCATCTTTCTCCATAAGAGTCTATGTATAGCCGCCATCTTGTACAATCGCCCATAGCCGACATCTTTCTCCATAAGAGTCTATGTATAGCCGCCATCTTGTGCAATCGCCCATGGCCGTCATCTTTCTCTATAAGAGCCTGTGTATAGCCGCCATCTTGTGCCATCGCCCATAGCCGTCATCTTTCTCCATAAGAGTCTATGTATAGCCGCCATCTTGTACAATCGCCCATAGCCGACATCTTTCTCCATAAGAGCCCGTGTATAGCCGCCATCTTGTGCAATCGCCCATTATGGATAGCCGCCACTGCTTGGAAGTCAGTCTAAAATGCATGACAGAGCTGGGAATCGAAAATGGATGAAGACCAAGGCGACTTACTGTAAGGCATTAAAGTTGCTCACTGGATTATGAAACGGTCAGCAAGTATAGGTCAATAATCTCATTAGAATGTATGACATGGCTGTTGCAAATGTCGTGTTGAATTACTTAACATCTGTAGAGGAAAGTTAAGATGCTGAAAAGAAGTAAACTCGTCTCCTCATCCCGAGGTGGTACAGCTCTTTACAGTCACACCCCAAATGGAGGTGAGCTGTATGTACCATTTTAACCACATACCAGTCCTGCCATCGTTAAATTCCTGGCAGTACGAGGAATCGAACCCGATCCTCCGAGGACGGCAGCTAATAACACTAACCGTTACGCTACAGAGGCGAACAGCTAAGATGCTAAAAGGAGGAAATCCAATAAGTGAATAATCCTTGAAGACTAAACTTTGAACGTCCATAACTCTGTTGACAGTAATGAAAATTTCTCAAATTTTATACACGGTAATAGAACACTGTATCAAATGATTTCATGAAAATAAATGTTAATATTACGTGTAGTATTTGTTTAAAAGTAACATTTATTCTAAAATTTGTTCTTTCCTACTCTCTTAATCTGTTTTACCCTCCAGGGTTGGCTTTTCCCTCGGACTCAGCGAGGGATCCCACCTCTCCCGCCTCAAGGGCAGTGTCCTGGAGAGTGAGACTTTCGGTCAGGGGATAAAACTGGGGAGGAGGACCAGTACCTCCACCAGGCTGGCTCACCTGCTATTCTTAACAGGGAACTTGTGGGGGGATGGGAAGATCGGAAGGGATAGACAAAGAAGAGGGAAGGAAGCGGCCGTGCCTTAAGTTAGGTACCATCCCGGCATTTGCCTGGAGGAGAAGTGGGAGACCAGGGAAAACCACTTCGGGGATGGCTGAGGTGGGAATCGAACGCAACTCTACTCAGTTTCCCTCCTGAGGCTGAGTGGATCCCGTTCCAGCCCTCGTACCACTTTTCAAATTTCGTGGCGGAGCCGGGAACCGATCCCGGGCCTCTAGCAGTGGCAGCTAATCACACTAACCTCTACACCACAGAGCCGGACCTAAAATTTGTTATCGTGTAATTTGGACTATTAAATATAAACACTTATATATTATTTAATGTATTTATTGTGAAATACTAAGCAATACAATACAACACTATGAATTGTGGTCATCACTTTTGGCAGATAGGACAATGGTAAAAATAATTCATCCTGAATTTGGGTGCAGTTTTCATGAGCTCTGCATTCGGGAGACGCGTGGGTTCGAAAACCACAGTCAGCTATACTGAGAATGGTTTTCTGTGGTTTCCAATCAATCAATCAATCAATCAATCAATCAATCAGTCAATCAATCAATCAATCAATCAATCAATCAATCAATCAATCAATCAATCAATCAATCAATCAATCAATCAATCAATCAATCAATCAATCAATCAATCAATCAATCAATCAATCAATCAATCAATCAATCAATCAATCGATCAATCAATCAATCAATCAATCACCACTGATATGCATTTAGGGCAGTCGCCTAGGTGGCGGATTCCATATTTGTTGTTTACCTAGTCTTTTCTTAAATAATTGCAAAGAATTCAGAACTTTTATCGAACATCTCCCTTCGTAAATTATTCCAATCCCTAACTCCAATTTGTCCTCTTGAGTTCCAACGTTACCTGAAAATTGTGATCTTTCCTACTTTTAAAAACACCATTCAAACTTATTCGTCTACTAATGTCGTTTCACGCCATCTCTCCACTGACAGCTCAGAACATACCGCTAAGTTGAACAGCTCGTCTCCTTTCTCCCAGGTCTTCCCAGCCCAAACTTTGCAACATTTTCGTAATGCTAATATTTTGTCGGAAATCACCCAGAACAAATCGAGCTGCTTTTCTTTGGATTTTTTTTTCAGTTCTTGAATCAAGTAAACCTGGTGAGGGTCCTATAAACTGGAACCGTACTCTAGTTGGGGTATTACCAGAGACTTACATGCCCTCTCCTTTACATTCTTACTATAACCCCCTGAATACGCTCATAACCATGTGCAGAGAACTGTAACCTTTATTTAAAACACTGTTTATGTGATTACCCCGGTAAAGATATTTCCTTATAACATCTAGGTACTTACAATGATGCCCATAAGGAATTTTCACCCCATCAACACAGTAATTAAAAGTGAGAGGACTTTTCCTATCAGTGAAACTCATAACCTGACTTTTGCCCTGGTTATCGTCATACGATTGCCTGTTGACCATCTCACAACATTGTCGAGGTCTTTTTGCAGTTGCTCACAGTCTTGTAACTTATTTATTACTCTATACAACATCTGTGCAACATCATCCGCAAAAAGCCTTACCTCTGATTCCAGTCCTTTAGTCATATGATTTATATACTGTAAATAAGAAAACATAAAGGTCCAATAATACCGCCTTGTGGAATTCCCCGTTTAATGGTTACAGGATCAGATAATGCTTCACCTATTTTAATTCTCTGAGTTTTAGGCCTATTATCTAGGAATATAGCCACCCATTTAGTCACTCTTTTGTCTAATCCAATTGTACTCATTATTGCCATTAGTCTCGCATGATATACCCTGTCGAATGCCTTGGATAGGTCAATCGCGGCACAGTCAATTTGACCTCCCGAATCTAGGATATCTGCTACATCTTGCTGAAATCCTACAAATTGAGCTTCAGTGGAATGACCTTTCCTAAACCCGAACTGTCTTCTATCGAACACCGCTACAAGCAAAATACCACTACGCGTTTTAATGTACCGTGTCTGCTGTGTCATTGAGTTAAGCAGAATACTGTACGTACTTTGTTGTCTCAGTGCTTCTGCGTCCGCTTACAAAAACGGCTCGTCTTGCCAACCACTCACTTCGATACAAACATTGTACCTACAAGTCATATTCCAGCACACTCGCTCACAAACACCTGTTAGTGGAGATCCACCATTACCGCAACCCGCGGATGCAGATCTGCCTCTGACTCCAACGGTCTCTCGTACATCGGACTCTTCATATGGACCCACAGGCAATAGGCTCCGGCGTTAGATCCGGCGAACGTGCAGGTAAATCAATTGGTCCACCTTGATTGTTTAGCTTGTAGGGAAGAAACTGTACGTTTACGGACATGGGTTCCTGTTCAAAATGTTATCTCTTCGCCCCTCCCCTCTGCCACCTACAAGTTCTAAAAGTGTATAATAGGAACGTAGATACACATTGTAACTTTCTGTTTCACGATCACATTATCCCCGAATTAGGTCTCTTTTGATCGTGTCGAGTACATGTCTCTGTCTATCATATGATGATGACTTCAAATGTTCTACTAACATCAATCTAAAAGCGCTGACGTAGGTTGCGTTATGTATTAAGTTTAGGCTATGTGTATAATTTCTAAACAATTTTTTATATGTGTTTCTCGAGTATATTCAGGAGAATTCTGGGGCACTGACTTGCCATGGATGCCTGTTTCTTAATTTTAGAACTTTCTGCGCATCTTGTGGTAATAGGATTTTGTGATAAATCCAGAATTATCTGGCTACTTAGTCAGAATCAGAAATGTACATAAGCAGCGGTGCAGTAAGGGCTGTGGTCAAGTTGTTGTGAACGAGGTGAAGTTATGGCAAGGAAGTCATAATGTTTAAAGCAATTTATGATCATTAGCCGTTTTGCTCATTGCCGAGTGTCGTAAACTGGTAACTCTATCATTTCTGTGTAGCAGCCTTGACAAGATGCCTCCATCCAGAACGGTTTTCAACTTTCCTTAACATGATCTAGAGCGTTAGGCCTGATCTAACGATCCACTTGCTGTTCTTTCTCGTGGTCTACTGCCTTCAACTTTGCCTTGCAAAATGGTCTTTTACAAGTTCTCTTCTGAAAATGAGGCCAAGGAACTGGAGGTAACACTCGCTCACACGGGAAGATATACGTTTTTTGATGCTCATTTCGTTCAGAATGGAAACATTAGTTCTACTGTCCATCCAGGGTACACGCAGCATTCTCCACCAACACCACATCTCAAAGGCATCAATTAGATTTTTGTCTCTATCATTCACAGTCCAGGTCTCACAGCCGTACAAAAAGACTGAGAATAAAAGTGATTCCACTAAGCGCATCTTCGTAGCTTTTGACATTGCCCGGTTCTGCCAGATCTTAGTGAGTTTAACCATTCCAGCACGACCTAGAACAAAACGTATTTTGATCTCTTTTTCACAGCTTCCCGTGTCATTGATGTCTGGCCCAAGGTATACAAATTCCTTTACTATCTCCAGGTCTTTTAGACATCCTGCATGTTGGATTTGACCTTGCCGATCAACTGCCATTAGTTTGGTCTTTTTCACGTTTACTCTAGACTATAGTGGAGGCTAATATTTTTCACTCTTGTAAACAGGTCAGTAAGTTCCTCTTCACTTCCAATTATAAGGGAAGTGTCATCTGCAAAACGCAGGTTGCTAATTTTTCTGCCGCCAGTCGAGATTCTACCGTTCTAGCCATCGAGAGCTCTCTTGAAGACACACTGCATAGATGTTGTAGAGTTGAGATGATAATATAGAACCTTGCCTTACTCCATTGGTCACAGCGAAAATGTCTTTTTTGTTTTGTTTTGTTATTTGCTTTACGTCGCACCGACACATATAGGTCTTATGGCGACGATGGGACAGGAAAGGCCTAGGAATGGGAAGGAAGCGGCCGTGGCGTTAATTAAGGTACGTTTACGTGGTGTGAAAATGGGAAAACACGGAAGACTATCTTCAGAGCTGCCGACATTGGGATTCGAACCCACTATCTCCCGGATGCGAGTTCACAGCTGCGCGCCCCTAACCGCACGGCCAACTCGGCCGGTGAAAATGTCTGAGAGATCACCATCTAGCCTATCTCATGGTTTTTATAGTGAACATTCAATAAAGATATTAAATGCAGGGGAACCCCAAATTCCTTTGCACCTGCCACAACTTGCCTCACATAACACAAAAGCCCTTTTGTAGTCAAGGAAGCAATAATAATAATAATAATAATAATAATAATAATAATAATAATAATAATAATAATAATAATAATAATAATAAAAGCAGGGACAGAAAACTCACGACTTTTCTCGATTATCTGCCTCAGTTCAGGATTGACTCTCGGGTTCCTTTACCTACGACAAAGCCTGCTTATTTCGCGGATATCTGAAGTTGCAGGAATGGTTTTAGGCGTTGATTTATTATGAACAGGAATTATAACTGGATCATAATATGATGTTTTAAATAAAGATGCAGAAGCCAAAGGGGGGATACCGTGATTGACATCTATGATGATGTGACCGGATACGGTAACAGTTAAACCAGATGAGTAGAAATTTATTTTCTTTCTTCTTTCTTAATCTGTTTTTCCTCCAGGGTTGGGTTTTCCCTCGGACTCAGGGAGGGATCCCACCTCTACTGCCTCAAGGGCAGTGTCCTGGAGCTTCAGACTCTGGGTCAGGGTGTACAACTGGGGAGAATGACCAGTACCTTGCCCAGGTGGCCTCAACTGCTATGCTGAACAGGGGCCTGGTGGGAGGAGGGGAAGATTGGAAGGGACAGGCAAGAAAGAGGGAAGGAAGCAGCCGTGGCCTTAAGTTAGGTATTTGCCTGGAGGAGAAGTGGGAAACCACGGAAAACCACTTCGAGGATGGCTGAGGTGGGAATCGAACCCACCTCTACTGACATATTGTAAACTATGTAAATAGCATAGGACAATTGCATTTATATATATAGAAATGCATTTATTTCTGCTTCCCCCATTTGGAGGCTGCCAAAAAGACAAAGCTTACATAAAAATTTTGATCAGTAATTGCAAGGGCCGTTTAAAATGTGTCTATAAATAGGTATACTACAGTAAAGCCTAAATAATAAAAATTGTATCGGTCAAGAGTTATGAAATCCATGATAAATTCCTCATAGGACAAAGATATAGCTAGGAGTATAAATGATTTTTTACTATTGCTAATGATCCTTTCAGGGCTGCTAACCCAATGTCCTTAATGAATTGGTTATGCAAATTAAATTTCTTGCAAAAGTTGTGAAATGTGTGAGTAATGGTGCCTCTTGCTCCTATCATCAATCCTAAAACATTTATGGAGTCCAGTTAGTTCACTACAAGTTCCAATGTTTATAGTTTTAATTCTTGACCTTAAGATTAATTTAGGCTGAAGATGCCCATAACTAGGGCGAAACATGTCCGTAACCGGTGTGTTTAATTCATGTAGAATTTATCCACTAAAAATATATATTTGTGTTGAAAAGGTGGACACAATAATTTTAATCTTGAAAGAGTTTACTTATTGTACTTTCAATACGGAACAAAATGAGATTAGTTACTTGTAATTCAGGAAGTATCTGACGGGAATACAGGGGCCCTTGGTCTAGAACTGGGGTTTTCCAAATGGTGGCCCGCGAAGCCATATTTTGCCGTCCCCGAGGGCTTTAAAAAATTTCAAGAATGTGAAGAAAATATACAAAAAATATTTCATATCTCGTTCAAATATGTATTAATTTTATACTGTACCAGGAAAGCCTAGGTCCTGGTCCATAGTTATCAAAAGAAATGTTGTTCCAGCATGTAAAATCCGTCCGACGTATGAACATCTAAGTAAAAGAATGTTCCAGTATGTACCAGACTCCACGAGTGCGCTAGGCGGAGTCAAGTGGCGTCACCTATCGTTCAAAGCTCACCTCCCCTAGAGATATTTCTCGAAAATATCTTTCTTTTCGCAAGTTTTCAACGCCTGTACGAATTTTAATAGAACAAACGCTAAATTGTAGCGGACGTCATAAAAATTAATCCCTGTGAATTTCAAATTAATCCATCCCATGGTTGCTGAGTTATAATGATTTAAAATCTAACAGAAATTACGCACTCACGGTCACATGGCCGAGAGAAACTACCCCTCCCAGCGCCAGCTATATATGCCACTGGGTCAAGGTTAACAGGTGGTGGTGTTGAGTTGAGTTCAGTTCATTGCAAGCAGTCCCGTCTAGCAGTGTAGTATGTGTATGAGTAAGAGAGAGGGGAGACTGGCCCTCGCATAGTATGTTCGTGCAGTCTCGAAGACAGTACTTTCCGTCGTGTTTCGCGGAGACGAAATTACGGGATAGTAAATCGCCATCGTACTTGAAAAAGGACGTCGCACCGTAAGTAGTATATTGTGCCGCGACTACGATATAATTTACAGACATTTCGAAGTATAACACGTACGAAATCAGTGAAGTTCGAAGTTATATATTGGACATTCACAAACTAGAACATGACGTGTGGACTTAATTAATTTCACACAATATTCAATTACCAACAGAAACTGTCGTGTACAGTAACTCTTACTACTCTAGAACTTATTTTCTAACATAGCACATCCTTGGACTGTGTCTCTTTATTTATGTGCCATATTAGGACATGACGTGTTACAGTGATAAACTTAGTGAAAGTTAAGAACCTTTTCTAAAATAATATAATTCTATCAACATTAGAGAATCAGTGTTATCTGTCAGGATAACGATTCAAAGACTGTGGTCAGAGACGGTAATGAGAAATATTACGTATTTGCACTGTGTTGGATGTTCTCAGTGACGATTTAAAATAGTGTTTTTTTTTGCAACAAGGACTGTGATCATTCAATTGACGTCCTAAAATTAACATACGAATTGGACTGTGTTTAACAGTGAACGATAGCATCTGTCAATACTACTTGCATGTTCCGTGTGTTAAAATCATGTCCACGAGCAGCAGAAATCTTGAGAAAATTCTACAAGATCCAGCTACCTTCAACATCATTTCATCTATGACGTCAACGTGGTTTCTTCGTGGAACTTCAAGTTCGAGTCATCATCCGCACCCGCGGAATGTTCCAGATTCTCATCAGTATTTGTAAGCCAAATTTTCTTTAATAAGTGAGTAGTCACAAACTGACTGACTTTTTTTCTTACCAATCTTGAACAGTGGTTTACCCAGTGCTGCGTGTGACGATACTTCGTAGTTCTCCATCATTACTCAAAATTCATCTTTTAATGATAAATCTATTTTCAAAATCTATTTCACAGAAGAAAGACTTTAGGAGTTTCAAGTGTTCTATGTTTCAAGACTAACAAACTAAGAAACTCTCAACAGAAGTTCAAATTCTTATTTTCAATTATAAATGTGTTCATGTCATGTCATAATACTTAGAAAGACTTTAGGTGAAAAACTGACACTTTGTGTTTTCGCAAAAGACTATAGGATCTGTGAGATTTATTTATTTTCACTAATTGCACTCAAGAAGATTTACGTTAACCCTTTTTATTTCGACATATTATTTGAATCCTATATCAACATTGCAGGGTGCTGAATTAATTAACATTATTAATAAATTGTTTGAAAAAGGTATAACCATCTATTATTCGCCCTGCGAGTCTATCCTGCTCTGTACCGGCTCCAAAAACCAACTTCCACTACCTGAGATCCTTCTCATGTCTTACGCCCCGAACGTTTCCTGGTACAATACCCAAGTCAGAACTTATTCATTCTTTAATATTATTTTCTGTTTTTAAGTACTCACATGGTATGAAGAGATTATTTTTGATTTAAAGAACTAAAATTCAAACACTGTCAGAAAATGAGTTCTGACAAATGCCAGTGCTGAGTCTTAACCATATAAAAATGGCTATGGGATCCATACCAATTCTTAAACTCTATGCCAACCTCACTGTGGACATTTTAATGAAACGTAGCGTGCAACGAATACCAAGAAATACTTTAATTGCCACTCGTGTAAGAAGCGGTTTCAAATCTTCGTTCTTCTCTTACTGGTAGTACTGGTTGGTACAGACACTCGAAGAAATTTTCAAGGATGTACTCCTGGAAGTACATTGTTGGGATTCTAAGCTCTTACAACTGTATATCATTGTTCCCTTCACGCTACTGTGTGTCCTTTAAGTTTTGTTTTGAGTACATTATTAATTTCAGTTTGTCTTTAAGTACGTTTTTATCTTATGTCATTTGTTAAATAACTCAAATGAACTGACAATGCTGGGTGTTCTTGTTCCAAATTCGATTGTACTAAAATAGTAGTGTTTGTGTTTAATTTCACTCTTTTATGCAATTGTAAAATAGTGTTTTAAACAATTACAATGATTAAACCTTCATTTCAATTAAACTATGCATATTATTTCATACTGGTACCTCTGTTCATATGGCCCTGAGGTTCACTCAGCCTACACCAAAAATGAGTACCAGGTTAATTCCTGGGGACAAAGGCGGCCGGGCGGAGAGCTAACCACTTCACCCCATCACGTGCCGAGGTTAACAATGGTAAGGCCTTTGCCTTCCACTCCTCCAAGGGCCTTCATGGCCCGTACGGAGGTGACTTTGCTTTCTTTTGCTTTGGTTTTGGTACCTCTGTTCCATTTGCGGAATTTTACAAAAATTGGCGATCATGTCTAAGGTTTTCAATGTGGCCCTCGAGCCCTTACAGATACGAAACACTTGGTCTAGAAATCAAAGTGAATCAGCCAAGAGGCTGTCCATGCATCCTCTTGCGATTTGCTGACACCTCGGGATTAACAATGGTCACTTGGAAGGTCAAGGCCCACCATGGTTGTGACACAATTAATTTTGTTTTGTGAAACTTACCAGTAATAACATTTAGGTCACTCTTTTCGACAACATTATTGATAGTGACTGGTTAGGTCTCTTCGGGTAAAGCACTGTAAGTTACGAAACTCAAGATATGTATCCATTGGGGTGAATAAAGGTAGAAATTAAAGACAAAATGTTTTATTACTTATCGTATACAATGCTATATTATATAAATACAAAATATTAAGGAATTATAAAACTTACATGGACATATTCTCCATAAAAGTAAGTAATAAAATATTGTACATTTATAATCACATTCCATATTATTTATGTTTCAGAACACAACTTGTATTTTTAAGAAGTACGAAGATGCAATTCTGCAGATCACTTAAATAGATTCAAGGTATTATTTCTTCCATTCATTTTTTTTAATATTCACTACAAATCAGTGAAATGCGAATTTAACACAGGAATGAGTAAATGAAGAAGTCAATCATTTGCATCCCAGTTTCAATTTTTAAAACTAGGAACACCCCCTTCCTTCTTCCCCCCCCCCCGCCCCAGATTGTCTTTTCTCACACATTGATTGGCTTACTCATGACAACAATCTTGGAACGCATGCTCTTCACATGCTTACAACTCGTTCGTTCTCTCTTGGTCAACCCCGTTCGAGTCATTCACCAGGCACTGAAGTTTTGTTCACATCTGAATACAAATTAAAATATAAATTTGTTAAGAAATTAAAATGTCCGCCTCTGTGGTGTAGTGGTTAGCGTGATTAGCTGCCACCCCCGGAGGCCCGGGTTCGATTCCCGGCTCTGCCACGAAATTTGAAAAAGTGGTATGAGGGCTGGAACGGGGTCCACTCAGCCTCTGGAGGTCAACTGAGTAGAGGTGGGTTCGATTCCCACCTCAGCCATCCTGGAAGTGGTTTTCCGTGGTTTCCCACTTCTCCTCCAGGCGAATGCCGGGATGGTACCTAACATAAGGCCACGGCCGCTTCCTTCCCTCTTCCTTGCCTATCCCTTCCAATCTTCCCATCCCCCCACAAGGCCCCTGTTCAGCATAGCAGGTAAGGCCGCCTGGGCGAGGTACTGGTTATTCTCCCCAGTTGTATCCCCGACCAAGAGTCTGAAGCTCCAGGACACTGCCCTTGAGGCGGTAGAGGTGGGATCCCTCGCTGTGTCCGAGGGAAAAGCCGACCCTGGAGGGTAAACAGATACAGATGATGATGATGATGATGAAGAAGAAATTAAAATAAGTACATACAGCATACTCTCGGTTAACCAGGACAAATGAAAACACATACAATAGGACCGATATTTTTATTTTGAATAATATTTGTAAACACAATATATCAAACGTCTAATACATATGTTACAATAAAGCAACTTGAAATTATTATGAATTACGATATTCATTATTACCAAAAGTAAAGTACAGGGTCTCTCATATAAACTCAGACCGAACGCACAGTGTTTGCACTCTGCGCTACGACAGCTGCCTCAGCCGAGGTTACGTCGCGCGCGGCCGCCCTGCTTTAAGCGTGTATACAATCTTACCTTATAGAAGATGCTGGAAGTGTCGTACTTCCTGCGTTACACAGGCATTGTATCTGGTAACCACATTCTAGCTGACGCGAGTTATTTCTGCCACTATAATGTTTCTGATTTCACTTTCTTTTACTTCCTCCAATGTGTGAGAATTTGTTCGATACAGTTTTTTTTTCTTTCAGTTTACCCCACAATTAAAAATCACACACTCTTAGATGTGGAGAACGAGGGAGAAATAGACCAGTACTGATCACCCTGTCTGCAAACACTTCCGAGATTGTAAGAAGGGAATCTTCTGCTGTATGAGCTGCGGCTGAATCTTGTTGAAATCACCCACACGATTTTTCTTCTTCCGTTAACTGATGGATGAACGGCGTTAGAATGTCGTCTTGGTACCTCTCTGCATTTACTATCATCTCGAAAAAAAAAAGGCCCAGTTATTCGTTTTGCACTAACAACACGTCAAACACCAATATTCCTATCAAAATGAGGGACTTCATAAACACCATTAGGATTTCCTGCACACCAATGGCGAGAGTTATGACTGTTCACACGACCATTAAGATGAAACCAGAACTTTTTTCATACGAAAATACGGGTTTTCAATTAAAACTGTCTCACCATATTAACAGTTGTGATTCAGACTGGCGACTGATGCTTGCCAGGTTGAACAAGTGCAGGCTGCTTGCAAGATCACGAACTATGCGCGCATGTGGTACTCTCTTTCGTCACCAGATGGCTTACTGTACGCTAGCATTCCAAGTGGAAGTTAACGACACCATCTAAGCTCCAATTAAGAAGTTATTATAATCAGTAGGGTTCGAAAGTTTATGACCTAAAGAAGTACAAACTATGCCCTAAAAACTAGTTAAATATGACAGAAAAAAGGTGAAATATGGCGTATGGAATTTAGTGATAGACAGGAAATATGAGAGTATTACTAACCTTAAACATCTTAAGTACCAAAAATTGATTAGTGATAACACAGCAGACAGATTAAATCATGCAAATTGATAGAATTAACACATACAAAGCCTTTGTTCGACCTGTTATCCCGTACGCCTCATTATCCTGTATCTACGCCTCCCTTATGCAATACCTAGACATTAAAACTTGACCGCCACGCCATCCGACTAGCTTACCGACTCAGACCAGAAACTAGACTGGAAGTAATCAATAACGTTTATACATTCCCAACAATCCTTTCCCATCTACACACTATTCGCCTTCGCTAGTTTACAGAATGTTGTCTCCCGCAACTCACCTGAACCTTTAGAAGCACTTAACCTTTCCCCTCACGCCACCGCTGTTCTTACAAACCAACCAACACCTCTCATCAAATACCTCTTCCCACCCCCGACCTCATTCAACAGATGAATTTAAACGCAAAATGGAATTATGGACTACTGCAGATCGCTCAGCTCTGGGCGATGTTCTTCTTCTTGTTATTTTTCCTCTGCCACCTTACAAATTTAGAGGAATTGATGGCGATACCACCGCAATCTCTGATCAAACCTGTGTCAACTGTATGTGTGACCTTTCCCTCAGAAATTATGACGATTTGGCTAATAATTTTACTATTACAAGTAATAAATTTCGTCTTGATCCGTGCTGGCTGTACACTACTGTTTCATTTATTCATCAAAAATTTTAAGATCCCTTTACCTTAGAATAGTTTTTAAGTGGTATTTCATGAATAACCCATCTTTTACATCAAAGGTGTCAAGTAGTGACGTCGAAGAGAAAACCAAAGACTTTTTAGACATTTAGACATTTTAGCTAGTCAAGGACAAATTGTTTTAATACCGTGTTTTCTTCTTCTTCTTCTTCTTCTTCTTCTTTTATGACCACATAGGATCACTTTAGTCAGTCCGTCGTTCAGGTCTCTTTGAAGGGATTGTTCGGTCTTTGCGGTCCTCCCAGTACTTCTTCAGACGCTCCGATCTTCGTGCCCGTTCCTCAGTTGAAAATGTGCGTGTTGTTGGTTTGTTTTGTGTAAGGGTAAAGCGGAGGTTTGTATTCTTGAGTTTTGTATTCAATTTTATCTTATTTGTGGTGTCTTCTGTTGTAAGGCTTATTTCCTTCAGATCCTCTCTTACTTCTCTGATCCATTTACATCCTGTTGTGGTATTTTTTGAGACGAGATTGTGTTGTACTAGTTGTTTCAGAAGTCTCGAGTCCTGCATCCTCATGATATGTCCAAAGAATCCCAGTCTCCTCTTACGCATAGTATCTGTAATGGGTTCTAGTTCTTTGTACACGACTTTGTTAGGTATTAACCGCCACTGTCCATCTTTCTGGTATTTTTTGTTGATGCAGGTTCTTCCAATCCTCCTTTCAATTTTCTGAAGTCTGTCAGTCTTTGATTGTTTATTCAGGTAAAAGAGTGTTTCTGCTGCATATGTAGCTTCCGGTTTTATAACTGTGTTGTAGTGTTTTATTTTTGTATTTATTGAAAGACATTTCTTTTTGTAGATATGTGTTACTTATGTAACTTAAGTTTTTGTGTATATTTCAGCTGTGATTAAAAATCGTCCGCCTCTGTGGTGTAGTGGTTAGCGTGATTAGCTGCCACCCCCGGAGGCCCGGTTTCGATTCCCGGCTCTGCCACGAAATTTGAAAAGTGGTACGAGGGCTGGAACGGGGTCCACTCAGCCTCGGGAGGTCAACTGAGTAGAGGTGGGTTCGATTCCCACCTCAGCCATCCTGGAAGGGGTTTTCCGTGGTTTCCCCACTTCTCCTCCAGGCGAATGCCGGGATGGTACCTACCTTAAGGCCACGGCCGCTTCCTTCCCTCATCCTTGCCTATCCCTTCCAATCTTCCCATCCCTCCACAAGGCCCCTGTTCAGCATAGCAGGTGAGGCCGCCTGGGCGAGGTACTGGTCATACTCCCCAGTTGTATCCCCCGACCAAGAGTCTGAAGCTCCAGGACACTGCCCTTGGGGCGGTAGAGGTGGGATCCTTCGCTAAGTCCGAGGGAAAAACCGAACCTGGAGGGTAAACAGATGATGATGATGATGATGATGATGATGATTAAAAATCACGGCTGAAGATCTTTTCTATGAAAAACAAAACATGTACTGACTAATTTTAAAATAAATTACTGTTACTTTAATCTAAGAAAAACCTTAAGATTTTTCAAGTGGTGGAAAGGTGGAACTTCCCAAACAGCAAGTTGGAATTTGTTATATATAATAATTTTACGTCATCGATTGTATACTTACAACGGGGCATTCCCTACTCGTCACCACCGATTTCGCTCAAATTTATAGAACATGCAGGGCTTGGCTAGAAATGAAAGTACCTAAAGTGGGAACTCCAGATGGCCAAGCGTATAGAAAATTAAAATTAAAATACTGACGCGGCTCTCGCACCGTATAAGCCACTTACGTTAAAACCCACGCCGACCAGTAGTTGGCGTAGGGTAAGAGCTCGGACTAGTAATTCGATGGTCGTGGGTTCGGCTCCTCGTGTGGGGAATATTTTTCTCAATTTTATATTATTCTTGTATTTAAATTTATTTTATTTATTTGTATGCAAAAGGCATATAGGACGTCATTTTTTTAATGACCGGGCGAGTTGGCCGTGTGGTTAGGAGCGCACGGCTGTGAGCTTAAATCCTGGAGATAGTGGGTTCGAATCCCACTGTCGGCAGCCCTGAATATGGTTTTCCGCTGTTTTCCATTTTCACACCCGGCAAATGCTGGAACTGTACCTTAATTAAGGCCACGGCCGCTTCCTTCCGACTCCTAGGTCTTTCCTCTCCCACCGTTGCGAAGAGACCTATCTGTGTCGGTGCGACGTAAAGCCACTAGCAAAGAAAAAAAAATTAATGAGCGCACAATTGTACAAAATTTGGAGTTGCGAACTTTCCCGACGTGTTCAAACAGGAATTCTTCATTTTCTCCTTTATTGGATATCTGCCCTCCTTGGAGAATGTGCCATAAACGTGAATAGTCGTTTCGCTGTAAGATTCGTTTCCACCTGACAAGTGAAGGTTGCTCCTGGCGGATGTACACAAACAATAGATTCTTGGCGCAGGTAGAAAAAAGTCTAACAATGAAATCCCAATTTTACCTTTTCTATGCCTTTTGCGTATAAATAAATAAATAAATAAATAAAATGAATTATTCACCTCTTTGCGTAATTGGAAAATGAATAACATAAAAGTTGACAGAAAAAACCAGTCTCCACACGGGGAGTCGAACCCACGACCATCGACTTAGCAGTCCGAGCTCTTACCGCTACGCTAGCAACTGCTCGGCGTGTGCACTAACGTAAGTGGCTTAGACGGTGCGAGAGCCACGTAAACATTTGTGTTTTTATTTTTATATTCTATACACTTGGCCATCTGGAGTTCCCACTTTAGGTACTTTCATTTCTAGCCAAGCCCTGCGTGTTCTATAAATTTGAGCGAAATCGGCGGTGACGAGTAGGGAATGCCCCCTTGGTAAATTTAGAAATTGCTTATCATCTTATTTAATACTCTCACTTCAAGAAAAACATTGTTACTGTTCTTTTATTATGTTTGTAGTGATTCAATACTTCAAGAATAAGACTTCTGATGACGTGTTTTACAGAAGATTTTTCTCTTTTTTAAAAGCAGTTAAATGTACTTTCATAAAAGATGTGAAATTTGCACATTTTCAAAAATAAATATTTGTAAATGTAGTCGGCCAAAGAGCCCCTTTGTTGGACTAATGAAATAACTATTTGGGTAAAAAAAACCTGATAGAGATGCAGTGCATTAAAACTTTCAATATGCATTCACATTAAATCGATTTAACGTCGCTTCCATAACTTGAGATGCTTTACCAAAAATAATTGTTCCATCAATAAGCCTACTGAAGATCTCTTCACCTAACTCTTTCACTTTCTTGATTTTATATCGTAACTGCACTTCATGTTAGGTATGATAGGATTCACTGCTGTTCTAAATGTGTGACCAGTCTGTTGAAATTCCTTGGTGGTGAAATGGGAAGAGGGCTGTAACTGGACCCGTCAAGGATGAACTGGGGAGAGAAAACATGAGATTTCTTTGTTTGCTAATTGAGTCGCAGCTAAATACTGTTTATCTATGACATTCTCCTCAATGAGACGTTCGCACTCTCGGAATCAGGTCTTGTAAATCTGCTTGTTCTGAGAAAAGAAAGAAAAGTATGTCTACTATAGTATTTGGAAATCCTGTGTTCGAAATTCGACGTAATAACATGCCTACCTTGTTAAAAACGACGCCTCAATTTAATAAAATATGTTCCAAATACTGTGTATCCAAATATGACTTTATGTAACTGAAATAAGCAAAATATGACCAAAACAATTAAAAAGGCCGAAATACGCATTTATAAGCAACATAAAACTGCTTTAAAGGGGGACAGAAACCCATTATTCACACTTATGTTTCAGATTTTTGGTAAATTAAGCTCAGGAAAGAAATACGACTTTTCCAACCCTTTTGATGCCTGGCTCTAATTTAGTGGTTGCGCTAAGAATGTCAAGACAACTTTAATGAAAATGCACACACTAAGGTAAGACATTCTCCTACTTACATAATTATATGGCGGTAAATCCTCGTTCTTTTTTCATAGCACACAGGTGAATAGAGAACATGCGAGTGTGACTATAATTGCGATAGAGTTTTATTTTCTTCATTTAAAAGTGTACGATTTTAAAAATTATTTCTTGAAAACTTAAATTTCAAAAATTGACATTTTTACATGTATAGTGTATTTTATCATGGGTATAATACCTTTGTGAGAATATTAAGTTAATTTTCAATAAAATACTAATGTTTTACGCAAGTCTCGATATTCATTTTTGAGAATTATTAATTTTTACAAAATTATGAACACGCAGGTTCAATACACAATAACCTCTTCTTTACTTCAGCCAGTTGTCAGTCGGTATATTATTCCCTGATGAATCACTTAGTGTTAAAATATTGCGTATTTTAATCATCTTTCATATACTTATCCTTCTTTACACTATTGGAAGTAAATAAACACACAAACGTATAACTCGCGTAACTTTTAGTGATACCTGGGCTCCCTAGTGCGGAATCGAGATTATCTTCGAGATTCGTATTGGCAACCTTTGAAACACAAACTATGAATCGCTTATCTATCGTCGTGAGACATCTGGCATACACTTTACGTACTAGTACTGTCGTTGTTTACATAACAAAACCAAACTATATAATTCATGCTAGGAACAAGATTCGCATCGAGAAATGCTATATAATGTTGTACAATGTGTATGTGACTCAGTTGTTGGCTTAAGATAATAAAAGTTAAGAAAATTCATATCGATTGATCATATTATCGACTCAATTCAGATTTCATTTCCATTCAGTTGGCAGTATTACCGGAACTGGGAGAGCTCCCTCTTTACTCCTCACCCCAGTAACACCAGGTATCACCAGAAGTTTCGCGAGTAATATAAACAAGCGAGATTACAAACAAGTGACACGAAGCGGAGAGTGCAGGGCTACCACGCGCGAAACTTACAATGCGTCGAAAGAAAGCTTTTATAAAACTTCACTGATATCGATATCGCATGTTATCGATATTACCAGAGAGTAAAAGCTTCAATCTTTCCGGCGTTATTACTTATGCTGCCATCGTGCAGCAGGAATTGAAGATACGGACCAAAGAAAAACGTGGCCGACAGATCGGCTCCCGGCATTTTTAGCAGCAGCTTAATTATCAGCTTATTATCATGTCTGCCATATCAAGTGTTTAGTATCTTGAAACAAGCTTTTCAATGGAGCATGGATAATCCATTGATTGGATAATCGAGAGTTTGCTGTACTTACATTATTGGAATCATTATAGAATGGATTACAATGATAATGGTAAAATGAATAATCATGACGGTAATGAAGGTGATGATTATCATGATTACTTATCACAGGACACAGAACGTAAGCCTGGGTAGTAAAGAAATGCTAGGATGAATGCTACGCAAGCTGCATAACATGGTTGCTGGAGTCTGTAGCACAGACCAGCAGCTGGCGATAATAACTGTATACCACCAGGATGAAGTACCGGAACGCGTCTGAAACACAACAAGAAGGGTAATCATTAGTAGAATAGGTGAAAATTACATAACAACATTATGTACAACCCTTATTAGTAAAGCCCGGATTTTTATGCAGTAACAGGTTAGATTGCAAACTAATTGGTTTAGTAGGCAGTGTCAGCCACGCGCTCTTCCATAATGTAGCAACAGTAACATAAATTATAAGGGTTCTGATGGGCTGTACACCTAAAATTTATGCAATCCCCATAGCATAATCGTTGTGAAGGTAGACTATACTTGCTACTCTTTCAGTAAATTTGCATTCTAACCTATTAAAGTATAGAAATCCGGGCTAATCTTATTAGGCAAGAAAAAGTAATAGTATGGCTTTGGCCGTCTAGACTATCTGCGTGTCAATTTCGACATATTTTATTCTACCAGACGACAGAGTAAACCGGATCCTTCCCGGGCGTTATATACCTAAGGTGTAATTAATATTACCGGATAAATCCCGAATATGTCACCAGCTGCATCATACGACATGAAGTGTCGAAGGGATTTTTTTCCCGCCTTTCAAAATTCAGATTACTTTTGCCAGGTTTGAACCCGCATTTTTTGGATCTGGATGTCGACACTTAACCACTGATCTACAGAGGCAGTTAACCCCTGTTTGGCCATATGGGATTTATACCACCACTATTACCAACAGACAGCTGTGGATAAAGAGCGTCAAGAAGGGGGTAGAGGCTGAAAATCGAGATGAATGGGAAATGAAATCTACTCCTTTTAATTACTTTTCTTAAATAATTTGCTTTATGTTGCACCGACACAGCTAGGTCTAATAGTAACGATGGGATAGGAAAGGGATAGGAGTGGGAAGGAAGCGACCAGTGCCTTAATTAAGGTACGGACCCAGCATTTGCCTGGTGTTTCTGCTTATTGTTTCAAAAGATTTATCTGCTCTACGGCTACATCTGTGTTTGTAGAAAGGATCGCTATATCATCAGCAAAAGCTAGAATGTTACCCTCGATTATTATTTATTTATTATTCGCAAATCGACCAACTAGGGCCCATGATAAGTAAAGCCCGGATTTTTATGCAGTATCAGGTTAGATTGCAAACTAGTGTAATTTGTTTAGTAGGCAGTGTCGGCCGCCCGCTCCTCCATAATGTAGCAACAGGAACGTAAATTATAGGGGTTCTGATGGGACGTACCCCTAAAATTTATGCAAACCCCAAAGCATAATCGTTGTGAAGGTAGACTATACTTGCTACTCGTTTCATTAAGTTTCCATTCTAACCTATTAAATCATAAAAATCCGGGCTCTAATGATTATACATTCTAGCGTTTACTTAGTTTTCGATTGATCCAGAAGGTTTTCATCAGCTCGCTGTGTCGCTCATGGCGTTCCTCCGACCACTTTACACCAGCTGTCCACTTCACGCCCCGGAAAGTCCCAAAAGTCAGGATGCTTGTCCTTAAAATATTTCGTTTGTGCGCATCAGCTGGTCGTAGGCCCATTTGTTCGAGGTCTTCCATGACGTTGACATGCCAGAGAATTGTTGTTTTTGGTTTTGAGTCAACATTATTAGAACGGGTTTTGTCCATCGAGAGTCCTCCATCCGTCGCAGGTGATCATAGAAGAGAGTCCTGCGTTTGCGCATTGTGTCCGTGGTCTGTTCTAGAGAATCTTTCTCTCTTTTTGCTCTAACTTAGCGAGCACACATTCTGAGAGAGGATAAGTCATTCTGACGCACAGAGAGATGCCGGCTTGATGACAGTGTTGTAATGACGAATGTTGATATTTATATTAAAGCACCTTTTGTTACATATATTACGGGAGGTTTGGAAAGCTTCCTCCATTTTTTTTGTTGCTCTGGTCACTAAGGCCTCTGTATCTAGTCCGTCTGATTGGATCCACTCACCAAGGTATTTAAACTTAAGCACTCGGTTTATTGTTCGATATATTCAAAGGATACCCGCAAGTTTGTTTGTTCTGCTACCTCTTTCAGCACATTGATTTCTTCTATTGCAGTTTCAAAATTTTCTGTTATTATTGCTATATCATCCGCGAAAGGTAAGCAGTCGATTTCTACTCTGTTATTCTTCGTCCCAAACCTAAACGATCTTAACAAGTTTCCACTTTGTAATATCTGACGCCTCTCCTGCATTACTTTCTCCAGCACGCCGTTGAACAGGAGCGGTGGAAGTCTATCTCCCTGCCTAACACTCGCTTTAATTTCAAAGGGTGCAGGGTAGCATCCTTGGAATTTTACTTTGGAGATGGTATTAATTAGGGTTGCTCGTATTACCGCTAGCAGTTTCTTGTCGACTCCCATTTCTGCAATTACGTATTTGAAGCAACACATTGCGATCAGCGGAGTCGTATGTATTATTATTATTATTATTATTATTATTATTATTATTAATGGTTTGATAGAAATAAAACAGTGGTTACATATCCACGATACGGTAACTCTGATTAGAAAAACGTACAACAAGGGAAATTAATCCATGATGGTCACTATTCTCCTGTGAAGAGATGGCAGATCATTTACTGGAGAAGAAGCTATGGGTGTATTTCGAATGGAGTATGATTTGTCTTAACATGTGGGAGGTCCTTCAATACATTTGTGAATTAGCATCAATTAAGACGACCTAGCTCTGTAATAAGCCCGCTTGCAGGCGCACGGCGAGATCAGACGAGATGTAGACAGTTAATTGACCCGGGTCCTTCCGGTAACCTACATACAAAGTGACTCCTCACCGGGCTCAGAAGTGACCCGTTTTACGCTCGTTTCGATCAGGAACTTGCTTGAAAGTGTAACATTCAGAATCAACAGCAAGATGGCGAAGATTTTAAGAGCATAGAATTTTGCTAACAAGTGTGAAAACTACCACACCATTAGTTCAGTCACGCCTGCAAAATTTGAACACGTGTTATTTATAGGAGAATGGAAAAACAAGTTTAAAATGAGTTGGGAGAAGATCAATTGGTCTTCAGAAGAAAGGTAGGAACACGCGAAGCAATGCTCACTTTACGTCTGATCTTAGAGGATCAAATTAAGAAGTACAAGTCCACATACATGACATTCGTAGATCTAGAAAAGGCATTCGAAAATGTAGATTGACCAAGCTAAGTGAGATTCTGAAGATGATCGGGATCAGATATCGAGAAAGAAGAATTATTTATTTATTTATTTATTTATTTATTTATTTATTTATTTATTTATTTATTTATTTATTTATTTATTTATTTATTTATTTATTTATTTATTTATTTATTTATTTATTTATTTCATGCCTTCATTTGTGGCGAAGTTAAGGCTCACGGCCCTCTCTTACATTTAACCACATATCTAGTAAACTTTATAAAACAGAATAATGAAATAATTTAACAAAATATAAATCCTAACCTCATTCATTCTTCCATTCATACTGCCATTCATACAAGCTGGTTATACATTTAATAGGTAATCTCGGCAAGATCGCTTGAAAGAAGCTAAGGAAGTGCAATTCCTAACACTAACTGGAAGGGAATTCCATAGCCTTGCACCAGACACTTGAAAGGAGCGGTTAAATGAAGATGAGCGATGCACAGGAATTGAGAGTGTCGTAGTCGATCGTGTGTTGTGTTCATGAGAGGAGGAGAGTAAATTAAACTTTGAGGATAAATACTGGGGTTTAGATTCATTCAGCAGACGAAATACGAGAGTAGCAACGTGAAGATGTCGTAGTTTATCGATTTTTAACCAGGAGAGAAGTTGATAATAGGGGGAGATATGAGTTGAAAATTTAATTGAAAATATAAACCTAATGCATGAGTTCATTGCCCTCTGTAATTTTAGTGTCTGTTCCATGGTGGCATCTATCATTACAATCTGTATAAAAATCAGTCTGCAGTGAGAAGAATTGAGGGCTTTGAAAAAAAAAAAAAGCAGCAATCCAGAAGGGAGTGAGGCAAGGCTGCAGTTTATCCTCCCTCCTCTTCAATGTATGTATAGAACAGGCGATAAAGAGAATCAAAGAGGAATTTGGAAGGAGTATCACAATCGAAGGAGAGGAGATCAAAACTCTGAGATTTGCCGATTATATTGTTGCACAAGGTCTGGAGAAATTGTTTAATGGTATGGACAGAGTCTTGCGGGGAAGAAGTACAAGATGAAAATAAATAAGTCCAAAACAAAAGTAATGAAGACTGCAGTCGAACAAAGTCAGGTGATGCAGGAAATATTAGATTAGGAAATAGTCTTAAAGGCAGTAGATGAATATTGTTACCTGGATAGTAAAATAACTAACGATGGTAGAAGTAAGAAGGACATACAATATAGACTAGCACAAGCAAGGAAGACCTTTCTTAAGAAACGAGATTTGTTCACTCCGAACATTGATATAGGAATTAGAAAGATGTTTTTGAAGACTTTCGTCTGGAGTATGGAAGTGAACCATGGACAATAACTAGCTGAGAAAGAAGGAGAATTTAATCTTTTGAAATGTATTGTTACAGAAGAATGCTGACGGTGAGATGGATAGATCGAATCACGAATGAAGAGATTCTGAGTCGAATTGGTGAGAGGAGATCGACTTGGCTAAATTTGACGAGAAGAAGAGAAAGAGAAACAATGATAGGACACATCTTAAGACACCCAGGACTTGTTCAGTTGGTGTTTGAGGGAAGTGTAGACGGTAAGAATTGTAGGGGTTGACCAAGATATGAATATGACAAGCAGATTAGAGCAGATGTAGGATGTAGTAATGTAGAATTGAGAAGATTAGCACAGAATAGGGTAGCGTGGATAGCTGCATCAAACTATCATCAAACTAGTCTTTGGACTGATGATTCAACAACAGAATTATGCATTCTGCTCAGATCCATTTTTGGATGAGCTATAATCTATATTACTATAATATATAAAGAGGTAAGGTTTGTTTGCATGTAATGGCTAATCTCAGGAAAGGTTTGTTTGCATGTAATGGCTAATCTCAGGAACTACTGGACCAATCCTAAAAGTTATTTTACTAATGTAAATATTCATTATCGGGGGGGGGGGGGGGAGATATGAAAATACTAGGCTAATAGAGGCGAAATATCGAATTTGTCGTACAAGGACGAGACAAAGCTCAATTTGAGCCACTTGACGCAAATAACAAAACTTGGTAAGCCCTACGGGCCCGAAAACCATGTTTTAAGGCCCTAAAACCAACCGTTATCGAGGTATTGGCACCACACTACCCCTGCTCTAGGAGTCGGATAAAGAAATGAACTGCCGTAACCATGGCAACGTCAGCTCCAGTATTCTTACAGCAGCGAGATTATCTACAATATATAACAAAAATCTAACATGTTACAGATATGAAAATTGGTATTTGGAATCTCCTTTAAAAATAAAACAACACAAATTTTTGTTTTCAGAAAATTCACTTAAACGGTTACGGGAGGGGGGGGGGGGTGAAAAGAAGTGAGGAAGGAGTTGAATTCTTTATATGATGATACATATATATCTCAGAAACTGAAGATGTTACAGACGTTAAGACTGGTACTAGGAATCTCCTTTAAGCATAAATGAACACACTTTTTTTTAAAAAAATCCATTTAAGGGGATGACATAATAAAAAAGCGGGTGAATTTTTAAATTGAGTATCTTCTTCTTCTACCGCTTTTCCCACACCTCGAACTGTGTCTCGCATGCGGATTTTACCCTGTTTTACGGCTGGATGCCCTTCCTGAGGCCAACCCCGTGTGTAGGGATGTAATTACTATTGCGTGTTCCTGTTGTGGTTGGTAATGTGGTATGTTGAGTGAATATGTAGAGGCGAGTGTTGGGACAAACACAAACAACCTGTCCCCGAGCCAGATGAATAAATCACACGCGATTAATATCTTCGACCCAGCCCAGAATCCAACCCGGAACCCTGTGAACCGAAGACCTTAACGCTGACCACTCAGCCAATGAGTGGGACAGTTTTTAAAATGAGTATACCAACAGTATATCTCATAAACTTAACATGTTACAGACGTGAAAATTAGTATTTGTAATCCCCTTTAAAAATAAAGAAAACACGTACTTTTTGTTTTCGGAAAATCAACTTAAGCTGGAGATCGAAAATAAGTGAAGGAGTTGAATTATCTTTATGAGGATAATTATATCTCAAAAACTAAGATGTTACAGACGTGATAATTGGTATTTGGAATCTCATTTAGAAGTAAAGAAACCCCCCTTTTTTTTCGACTTATAGAGAACTGTTTCTCACATGTAGAGTTCCGTGTCGCATGTTCCAGATTTAGCTTTGCCAGTAGACCCAGTCCGGTTCCATGGCTAAATGGTTGGCGAGCTGGCCTTTGGTCCCGGGTCCCGAGTTCGATTCCTGGCAGGGTCGGGAAATTTAACCATAATTGGTTAATTTCGCTGGCACAGGGGCTTCATCATAATTTCATCCTCATCACGACGCGCAGGTTGCCTACGGGAGTCAAATCAAAAGACCTGCATCTGGCGAGCCGAACTTGTCCTTGGACACTCCCGGCACTAAAAGCCATGCGCCACTTCATTTCATTTGATCTTAGACCCAAAAGGCAATGCCACAAACGTGGTTTACAAAGAGGTTCTGGGGTAAATGAAATGCAATTTTTCGGTGA
This sequence comes from Anabrus simplex, assembly GCF_040414725.1. NCBI lineage: Eukaryota > Metazoa > Arthropoda > Insecta > Orthoptera > Tettigoniidae > Anabrus > Anabrus simplex. Next base: position 70,443,685 of record NC_090275.1, on the reverse strand, counting down.
GTTTTTATACTTAGGGATTTTCAGATAATGTCTTAGTGCAGTAGCGAGGAACAATTAATTTTTATCAACTTACCAAATCCTCGCGAGCGAAGCCGTGGGTAACAGGTAGTAAATATATAAAACTAATGGTGTATCAGACTGTAGTCATCTCAACACTTCTATGGGACTGTGAAACATGGACCTTATAAAGAAGTGACCGTAAAGCTGGAGCAAAAACTACGCTCAATCATGAACATCAAGTGGGAGAACTATATCTCAAATGTTGGGGTTCTCGAGAACTCATGCGCTTAAAGTGTAGAAGCAGTGGTCACTGGCCATTGGTCAGGGCACGTGAGCCGTATGAATGCCACAAGACTACCGCGTCAGATCCTCTATGGTGAACCTGGCTCCGGTTCGAGACTACGGGCTGCCCCACTGCGATGCTTCAAAGTCCAACTGTACCAAACTTTAGACAAAAATAAACCCATAAAGCCGGAAGCACTCGCCGAGGACCGTATATTTTGGCGGCAAACTATCTGCGCCTCAGTTCAACACTTTGAACAAGAACGGCTAAGACATGAAGAAATTAAGCGACAGGAACGCAAACTTCTCCAAACCCGGCAAAGATGTCCCCCGTCCCTAAGCTGCACAATGTGTGGACGTATGTTCTACTTAAAAAAAAAAAAAAAAAAAAGGCCTGAACAGATACCGGAAGTTTAAGCACAAACTGCTGTGAATTTGAAGTGAGCTTTTAGTCAGGAAAATTGTGCTCAGAAACGAGTAACTGCCGACGACGATGGCGACGATAAGAATATAATTAAAGGATTGGTATCTACATCATGTAAGCGAGTTCTTCTCCTTCTTCTTACACCACTGTGTCACACATGCAGATTTGGCCCGGTTTTACGGATGGATTTCCTTCCCTACACCGACCATATGTGGACGGATGTAATCACTATTGCGGGTTTCTGTGGCGGTTCGTAATGTGGTGTGTTGTATGTACTGTATATCAAGAAGACTGTGTTGGGATTAACACAAACCCTCAGTCCCCGATCCATGAGAATTAGATGCGATTAAAATCCCCGACCCGGCAAGGAATCGAATCCAGGGTCCTCTGAACCATCAACACTGACTATTCAGCCATGCAGTCGGATAATAATAATAATAATAATAATAATAATAATAATAATAATAATAATAATAATAATAATAATAAGCTACTGAGTGCAAGCACATTTTAAAATTGAAGCCATTTAAGCGGCCTCCGTATCAATTTCGACGTTCCGTTATTCTCTAGCAGATTGTAGAGAAAGGGATCTCTGTTTGCCGGATATGACTGAGTTTTTACCAAATCTGTCTGTAGCGATCTTTTACATGCCGACACGCATGGATTTTATCTTTTACGCCCTTCAACAATTGACTAGCTCTGTCGGGTGTGAACCCGCGATTTCGTGATCAGGAGACTGGTACTCCTCCACTCCTGCCTTTTTTTTAAAATTATTGGCAAGGAGTGCTAATATGCGAGTATTTGGAGGGTTTTCTTCAAGCTGGTCAATCTTTAGCCACTATAACTACAAAACGTTCTCATTTCTTCCCTGAAGGGGGAGGCGGGCCTCCTAGACGGTGACACCGTCTCTCAGGCCAGGAGGTCTATATCAGAGAAAGAAATGTGCGGAGAAGGTGAGAAGGTTGGTGTCGTGGCCTGTACTAGGATCTTTCACCTTAGTGCAGGAGAAGGGAAAACCACGGAAAACCATTCTCAGGACAGCCGACGGTGGGGACAAGCCCCTCTCCGTCTTCCGAATACAGAGGCGTAGAGCCATGGTAGAGCCATGACCACCTCTCCTCTGCTCAGCTGGCCGGTCGGAGTGCAGACCTGTCGGACCACGGACCAGCCGTGGCGACTTCTGGGCCGAGACCCACTCTACATCCGCGAAGCCTCGAATAAGGACTTTCCAACAAGGAATCAAAAGGAATCAATTCCGGGAGTCCATTGCACCGAAGATTGCGACGTTGATTATTCGGCTTAGGGTGGGGTTACGAAACAACTAGCGGCTACCCGCGCGAGCTGGCGTTACACTTTCTAAACCGTTGCCTACGCTATAATACAAGGCCTTGAAATGCACTAATGGAAACGGGTAGCATCCTAGTTCACCATTTAGCCGCTAGGATCGCGTTCTTGCAACCTTGTATTCGCATGGCCGTATATGTCAATAAGTAAATTATATCCTAAATAAAAAGAGCTGAATGTTTTTGCGAGTATTGACAGTACTTTATTTATAGAGCGGTGCTGCATTGGCTTGGATATGTCATTGAAGTTTCAAAACTTTCCTTTTGAGAGACTTCTTATCTAGTTTAAAACTTTCTCTCTTCTACTTGAGTGGCTCGAAGCAATGTTGTCCAATAGTGGTCTCAGAAATGTTCATAGTAGAAAAAGAGGTGGTTTGTCGTCTTTACACTTTCTACACTTAATTTAACTGTTGAACACGTCTTTGAAAAAAATGTACACCTTTTAGTAACTCTCTTCGGGGCAAGTACTGCTTAGCGGAGGTGACAAATTCCGTCGTTCACTGCAGAAGTGCCACAGACGATGGTTTTTGGTCCCTGAGGGCTCCTCGATCTTGAAAACGAATAAGACACTATGTTGGACTTTGAGTAGCTGGAGAAGAGATATGTTCTAAACAGCCTTTATAGTCTGTCTGTTCTTTTGCCACACGAACCATGTCATTTTATTCCGCTTGGCGTCTTAGGTAGCTGAAGAAGAGCTCGATGTCATCGCTTGTTAGGTTCTTCGTCAACGCATAATGCAAATGCAAATGTATTATGAGGTATTTTACGCAGGCCACAGTCGATTGGGTAGTCAAGATCTATGCCTGATACATTTCCCTCATGAATCTGTTTTTACTTTCTCTGGATGCATTTGAATTTTCTTAATATATGACAAGAAATCATTAATTAACCAACTGAGGCGTTCATCTTCAGTACTAAAAGATGCTCTTTTGTTCTGGAATATGTCCCATGTGAGGTGTTGCAGGCCGGCCCCGTGGTGTAGGGGTAGCGTTCCTGCCTCTCGCCCGGAAGCCCCGGGTTCGATTCCCGGTCAGGTCAGGGATTTTTCTCTCGACCTGAGGGCTGGTTCGAGGTCTACTCAGCCTACGTGATTAGAATTGAGGAGTTATCTGACGGTGAGATGGCGGCCCCGGTCTCGAAAGTCCAGAATAACGACCGAGAGGATGCGTCGTGCTGACCACACGGCCCTTCGTAATCTGCAGGCCTTCGCGCTGAGCAGCGGTCGCTGAGCAAGCCAAAGCCCTTTTAAGGGTGTTAAGTGCCGTGGGGTTTGGTTTGGTGTTGCAGACATCTTGCGCAATGTCATAAAATGCTCCATAAAGCAAATGGTTTATTTTAAACTGTATTTAATGCTTTCGGGACAACCCAGCTCCATACTTTTCAAACCAGAGATTGTTTCAGGGGGATATACAATATTTTTAGCACTTGCTGCATTCATTTTCTCCAAATTTGTTGGGCAAATTATTTTTCTGGTGGGTTTCCTAATTTAAGATTTCTGAGTTTGTAAAGACCTCTCAAATGTTCGCCGGTCACGGTAGCATTGTTTACAAAAAAGTTCAGTGACAAATTTTGGGATCGCCCGATTCTTATGACGTAATTTGGATCAAAACTTAGGAACAGAGACCTAATTTCGTCAGCTTGAAGTCGTACCTCATGCGTAATGCTTCCTCTGTATAATGTATAATGTTCCGAACATTGAACATTCACTGGAAACTTGTGAAACGAAATTCCACTACCTTTAACTTCTCGTGAATAAACCATGACTGGAACTGCGAATGCTTAACATCGGACGAATACATACATAATACATTCACAACCAACTCAGTTAATAAACACGTTTAAAGGCGCGAACCTGGTAGACAGGGGGCAAGAAAGCGATCCTAGCGGTCCGGCATTGAACTTCAGTGTGACCACTTTGATAGCGTTTTCCGGGCTCTATTTCCAGGCCTTGTATTATAACGTAGGCAACGTTCTAAACATTGCTCAGTGCTGAAGCATTTAAAATTATCATTTTATCACGCGCGAGCTAGCGCTATCTAGCGCCAGTAAAGCGAATGAAACGGTCCGCTGTCGGTTTTCTCGCGCCAGTTGAAGCTTGCCAGCAGAGTGGTGATCATGGATTGCGAAAACTGAATAAATACTGTAAAGGCAATTTGATTTCATTCCATTTCACTCCGATTATAGCATTTTAAAAGAATTTTGTATAAAATGAAAGGAAATATAGAAAATAAAATGTTCCAAAATATTTTAATTTCATGAATTCCCTTACCTCAGTGTTACTGCAAGTTTTTCTTCTGCTGAAACGGAATGTTTTTTCTGTACCTTGTAATAAAGTCCTTTATATGACCTACAATATAGTAAAATGTAACTGGCGTCATTAAAAAATCGAGAAAAGTTTGTTTGTCTTTAAGTATTCTATGCAAATGATGGAACTCGGGGAGTTCACGTCGATTTTCATAAATTGGGTGCACTGAATACCTTCTTTTTTGTAAATATCTAGATTTCAGAAAACTATTTTCGTATAAAAATAACTGTTCATAAACAGAAAACTCCGTCGCTTGTAAAGAACTAGCTCAGAATGGCATCCAGCAAACATCGAGAAAGAGCGTGAAGTGTCTACTTGGCATGTTAAAGCGAGATGTTCAGTAACCGCGACCTATATGAGCCGGATACACAGGGTGTAACATCATCACAGAAACACCCTGCATGAATAGCTACAATGTTGAGAATAATTAGGCAGCCTCCGTGGCTCAGGCGGCAGCGCGCCGGCCTCTCACCGCTGGGTTCCGTGTTTCAAATCCCGGGCACTCCATGTGAGATTTGTGGTGGACAAAGCGGAGGAGGGACAGGTTTTTCTCTGGGTACTCAGATTTTCTCTGTCACGATTCATTCCAGCAACACTCTCCAATATCATTTCATTTCATCTGGCATTCATTAATCACTGCCCCAGAGGAGTTCGACGGGCTTCGGCAGCCGGCACAATTCCTATCCTCGCCACTAGATGGGGGCTTCATTAATTCCATTTCTGACCTGGTCGAATGACTGGAAACAGGCTGTGGTTTTTCATTTTCACTGATAATAATTCAGACAGACGCTAAGAAAATTATGATTGATTCATTAATCTCTTTTAAACTTGTAACTACGATTATATAACATTATTACATAATACATTACACAATAGATTACGACATAATACCCAATCTTTTTTTGGTGTGTGTGTGAAAGATAACATGTTATATGTTACAGTGGACCTCTCTTTTATTGGTCGTTTCTGGTCACTGACAATCGTATTATACTTTGAAAAAAAAAACCCATCTCGTTCCATCATCACAAGTAAGGATCTGGAAAGATCAAGTCAATAGAAAAATATATTGCAGCCTGAAATAGATGACATTATCGAGTGAATTGGCCGTGCGGTTAGGTTCGCGTACGTGTGAGCTTGCATTCGGAAGATGGTGAATTCGAACGCCACTGTCGATAGCCCTGAAGATGGTTTTTCATTGTTTCTCATTTTCACACCAGGCATATGTACCTTAATTAAGGCCACGTCCGCTTCCTTCCCACTCCCAGCCCTTTCTTATCACATAGTCGCCATAAGACCTGTATGTGATGGGGACGATGTAAAACAAAATTGTAAAAAAATAAAATAGACGTTATTACTGATTTTCAAGAATCTTAAGGTTTACGTGAATGTAGAGCCATTCCAAGGACAGCGTAGTTCGAAAAAAAAAAAAGAAAAAAAAAAAAAGAAAGAGACTCAATGTACTTCAGTTCGCCATTATTATTATTATTATTATTATTATTATTATTATTATTATTATTATTATTATTATTATTATTATTATTATTATTATTATTATTATTGATAATTCTTACTAAGATTACTATTATTATTACGGAAATACGGTGGTTTAATTTAATTCTGAATTTACTATGTTAATAGGATTTTATTGTTTTCTTATATTTCTCGTTAGCAAAAGTATTATTGGAATTATCTTTAATATCAGTTTCATATAAGGGGTCATCATCACATCCAGAATCTTTTTTTTCTATTTGCTTTACGTCGCACCGACACAGATAGGTCTTATGGGGACGATGGAACAGGAAAGGCCTAGGAATGGGAAGGAAGCGGCGGTGGCCTTAATTAAGGTACAGTCCCAGCATTTGCCTTTTGTGAAAATGGAAAACCACGGAAAACCATCTTCAGGACTGCCGACAGTGGGGTTCGAACGCACTATTTCCCGGATGCGAGCTCACAGCTGCGCGCTCCTAACCGCACGGGCAACTCGCCCGGTCGTCCAGAATCAGTATAGTGTAGTTTATTCATTTCATTTTATTGTGATCGGGGGAGTTGGCCGTGCAGTTAGGGGCGCGCGGCTGTGAGCTTGCATCCGGGAGATAATGGGTTCGGACTCTACTGTCAGCAGCCATGAAGATGGTTTTCCGTGGTTTCCCATTTTCACACCAGGCAAATGCAAATGCTGCGGCTGTACTTTAAGGCCAATTCCTTGCGACGTAAAGTAAATACTATTTTATTGTGTACTTTTTAATATTGAAAATATTTCTTAGCAGACAAATTAGGGGTCCCCATACAACTAAAAACGTAAAATTAAGCAATTTCCTCAATTGTGCCGAAAGTTGAAGGGCTAAATGGCCCGGAAAGGTTTCAAATTGTCATTCTTGGATAGCTCTATCAAACTAAAATTTCCAAAATCACTTCCGCCCTAAATGTAGTTCCGGAAAAACATCCTAAAAACGCTTGTTTCCTTACTCGTTTTCTTTTTATTCAAATCCTAGCCAAATTAACTTATTTACATAATTACTTCTGTAATGTGTTCCTTGGTTCAATACCCAGGAGTTTTTTTATGATTTGTTGGAAAAAATGTCCACACCGAATGTAGTTATAAGGCATTAACTCACATTAGCGCTCGTAGCGGTAGAAAAAGGCAAACTGCTACTCTAATCGAGCGGATAACGATGATTAAGAAAAGGATTGTAATTTTTAGGAATAAATAAAGAATATCTGCAGAAGATCTCGAGAAGTTGCTGAATGGTATGGATGAAGTCTTGGGTAAGGAGTACAAGATGAAAATAAATAAGTCCAAAACAAAAGTAATGGAGTGCAGTCGAACGAAGGCAGGTGATATAGGAAATATTAGATTAGGAAATGAAGTCTTAAAGGAAGTAGGTGAATATTGTTACTTGGGTAGTAAAATAACTAACGATGGCAGAAGTAAGGAGGACATAAAATGCAGACTAGCACAAGCAAGGAAGAGCTTTCTTAAGAAAAGAAATTTGCTCACTTCAAACATTGATATAGGAATTAGAAAGATGTTTTTGAAGACTTTCGTGTGGAGCGTGGCATTGTATGGAAGTGAAACATGGACGATAACTAGCTCAGAAAGAAGGAGAATAGAAGCTTTTGAAATGTGGTACAGAAGAATGCTGAAGGTGAGATGGATAGATCGAATCACGAATGAAGAGATACTGAATCGAATTGGTGAGAGGAGATCGATTTGGCTAAATTTGACGAGAAGAAGAGATAGAATGATAGGACACATCTTAAGACACCCAGGACTTGTTCAGTTGGTTTTTGAAGGAAGTGTAGGTGGTAGGAACGGTAGGGGTAGACCAAGGTATGAATATGACAAGCAGATTAGAGCAGATGTAGGATGCAATAGTTACGTAGAAATGAAAAGATTAGCACAGGATTGGATGGCATGGAGAGCTGCATCAAACCAGTTTATGGACTGATGACTCAAACAACAATAACATATTCTCATAATTTATTATATTTTATTTACCTAAATTTCGTAGCTCGTATCCCTAGGATGTTTTCAACACTGAGTTGTTTGCCTCAACTGTGGGTTTATGTATTGCGTATTTTATGTTGGCACCAGTTCTAAGCCACTTGTAGCAGGAATAAATAATTACTCAATAGACTTCATAGCATCAAAAAATAAAAATAAAATCACCATAAAAGCATCTCCGACCTGAAGCTGTTCAAATGGCTGTACATTCCCCAACATGTCTCTAATAATGTATTTGTATGTTGGCAAGTTTCGTTGATTAGTCGGCCCGAAGGTTGATTGGATCCTCATCAGATCCTTCATCACCTAACATAGATGGCCTTGACATCACTGAAGAAGCATACATGGGAAATAAGACGTGAGGAAGTTTTCCGTTGCCAAGCCCACTGAAATGCATGCACTAACCGACCCTCTGAGCGACATTTTCACACCATATATAACAGACTGGCTGCATAAGGAATGTTGTTACTATAGCATGGCTTATACCTTAGTCATTTTATAATGTCCAAGCAGTGGCGTATGCTGGGATCAAGACGTGGGCTACCACTAGACTTAGCTTATCCCTTTTCGACAGTTGCTGCCTACGTGATTAAAATTAAGGAACTATCTGACGGTGAGATAGCGGCCCCGGTCTAAAAAGCCAAGAATAACAGCCGAGAGGATTCGTCGTGCTGACCACACGACACATCGTAATCTGCAGGCCTTCGGGATGAGCAGCGGTCACTTGGTAGGCCAAGACCGTTCAGGGTTGTAGTGCCATGGCGTCAGTATTTTTCGATAGTTAGTTTAGTGATCGTCAAGCCTCAAGTGAGTTTAGCTGCAGTCAATAGCCAACGGAGTAGCCTGCTGTGTTGTCAAGGCTGTTCCACAAGCGAATGCCCTGGTCTCTACTAGTGTCAATAATCAACACCTGGTCAGTGGAGATGGTATCCTACGATTTAGCAAGTTAAAGTCCGGCTTTGTGGCTAAATGGATAGAATGCTTGCCTTTGGTTCGACGGCCCCGGTTCAATTCTCAGATTCAACACCCTCGTACTGTTAATTCCCCTGGCTTGGAGACTGGGTGTTTATGACGTCTTCGCCATTCATTTCATCCTCATTCGGTCACCACCAAGCCTATACAGATGCCATGCACCATTTTTTTTTTTTTTTGCTAGGGGTTTTACGTCGCACCGACACAGATAGGTCTTATAGCGACGATGGGATAGGAATGGCTTAGGAGTTGGAAGGAAGCGGCCGTGGCCTTAATTGAGGTACAGCCCCAGCATTTGCCTGGTGTGAAAAAGGGAAACCACGGAAAACCATCTTCAGGGCTGCCGATAGTGGGATTCGAACCTACTATCTCCCGGATGCAAGCTCATAGCCGTGCGCCTCTACGCGCACGGCCAACTCGCCCGGTCCATGCACCATTATTATTATTATTATTATTATTATTATTATTATTATTATTATTAAAATTTTGAATTTTACAGCATTACCAGCGGTGGTACCCGCGTTCACTGGTTTATTAGCTTCCTAGAGAGATCAGTGGTTGGGTGCGACCCATGATCACGGGTTCTATTTCAACCAACAAAAGGGAGCACAAAATGTGAAAGATTGTATTTCATTTTAGCAGATCCACCTATAAAAATAAAACTATATTACTCCTATCACAGCAGCCCTGCAATGTCTTCCTACAAGGTATGTAGAAGTAAATGGAAGTGAAAAGCCAGAACTCTGTTATCTATATAATTACCGGTAAGTCAGAAGTATGAGGTGAGGAAGTATAGGCCTATACGATGAGTAACGCATGTTTGTAAATTATAGAAGTGGCGATCGGACGGATCGAAGCCTAGCACACCTATTCCCCGCCCCAGGTCCCCGCACCAATCAGCCATGCAGAAGCATGCCGCGCGAGGTGAGGCGAGGGGGAGAGACGCAGCGTTTGGACTGCAATATCAGTTTCTGATGATTTGCTCTCAGAAATACGTGCGACGTTTTTCTCATTGCTTTCAAGCTTTGTAAACGGAACAAAGTGTCAGATACGTACATTAGAATGAGCTTTAGATTTCCAGCGTTCTCATTTGAGGTTTGGGCTTCACCGATAGTCTTGGTAGCCCTCAGTAGGCCTATACGCCACTGTGTCAAACCCAAGGATGAGCCTGAGACAGAATCAATGTTCTAGCCCATACCAGAAGACATAGTGCACAGTAAACACTAGGTTTCACCAGCAAAGGCATAATTATAATGTACGTAGAAAGCAAATTATTATTTTTTTGTAAGTTTTTGCTCTATTAGATCATTATCTATATCTGTAACATCTTCAGTTTTTGAGATATACATAAGTATCCGCATAAAAATCATTCAACTCCTTGATCAGTCCTTCCCTCACCCCCATTTAAGTGTATTTTCCGAAAACAAAAATACTTGTTTCTTTATATATATATATTCATACAAATAATTCAACTAATTTTTCAATTTTTTCACCCCCACCCTCGTTAAGGGTTTTTTCGAAAACAAAAGAATACGAGTTTTCCTTATTTTTAAGGAGATTCCAAATACCAATTTTCATGTCTGTAACATCTTCAGTTTTTGAGGTGTAAGTCTCCTCATAAAAGGTGTTCAACCCCTTTTCCCTCATTTTCGCCTCCGTTAATGGGATTTTCCGAAAACAAAAAAATACATGTTTCTTTATTTTTAAAGGAGATTCCAAATACCAACTTTTACGTCTGTGAACTTTTAAGTTTTTGAGATATAGATATCCTCATTTTAAAAATTCACCCCCTTTTCACCCCCTTAGCGCCGGAATATCCCAAAATCCTCCCTTAGTGAGCACCTACACCCTAATATAAATGTATCCCCAAAATCTCATTTCTTTATGTCCAGTAGTTTTGGCTCGGCGATGATGAATCCGTCGGTCAGTCAGTTAGTACATGTTATTTTATATATATAGAAGATGTATATTCATCTGTAAAACGCATTCACAATCATATTATTAGTGTTAATATAATAATGTAACAAATTAATAAAATTCATTTTAAAGTGTCACATAATTAATACTAATAATATCTGATACTATAATAATCTAAACTCATAATACTAGCTATTAAACATTATGTTAATAATATACTAATAAGCCGTCCGGCTCCATGGCTAAATGTTTAGCGTGCTGGCATTTGGTCACTGGGGTCCCGGGTTCGATTCCCGGCAGGGTCGGGAATTTTAACCATCATTGGTTAATTTAGCTGGCACGGGGGCTGGGTGTATGTGTCGTCTTCATCATCATTTCATCCTCATCACGATGCGCAGGTCGCCTACGGGTGTCAAATCAAAAGACCTGCACCTGGCGAGTTGAACTTGTCCTCGGACATTCCCAGCACTAAAAGCCATACGCCATTTCATATTTTTCACTAATAAGCCGAACCAGATCAGCTGGGAGAACCTTAGGCTTAATATTTACAGTATTGTGCTAAACTAGTACTACTAATAAGATTAAACAAGTCTTCTAAAACATCTTTCTAATTCCTATATCAATGTTCGAAGTGAGTACATTTATTTTCTTAAGAAAAGCCTTCCTTGCTTGTGCTGGTCTGTTTTTTACGCATTCCTTGTTTCTACCATCGTTTCTACTACAAAAATAACAATATTCATCTACTTCCATTATGACTTCCTTTCTTAATCTAATATTTGCTGCATCACCTGACTTCGTTTGACTGTACTCCATTACTTTTGTTTTAGATTCGTTTCCATTCTGGAGACACAGATAAAATAACAATATCATCGGAAAATCTCAGAGTTTTGATTTCCTCTCCGTGGATTGTGATTTACTTTCCAAATTCCTCTTTGTTTCTTTTACCGCCTGTTCTAAATAAACATTTTTACCAATGGCCTGTGTTCTGTCACTTTCCTACGAGAATCTCCTGAAGTTAGAATTTGTCTTCAGGCACTATGCATAAGTACATATTTCCAAATGCATATCTTAGATTTTCCGTGTTGTCTCCAGTTCGCGAGAAAAATAGTTGCCATGACTTATGACTCATCCTCGTATATTTTTAAAGAGAGCAAGAAACTATAAATCCAATGATACGCGCAACATCTCTGTTGGTTAATTCTGTCAAAAGTTATTAAGTTGCGAACCTCATTTACGTTTGTATACGTCAGTTTATTGTGAATCATGTTGAAGTACACACATTTTAAATGCCTTGATAGCATCTTCATTTATCACAGACCTGTGTTAAATGAATATGTTAGTTACTTTATAATATTCGACTTTTATTTCTTCAGATTCGATTAATTCTTCGCTTAAACATTTGTGGCTATGATCCAAGTATATAGCCTCCCATATTCCCATATTTCTATTTATGTATTGTTTTGTTAGTTATTTTCTTGAAGTCGAGAGAAGTTGATTCGTTGACTCTTTAATATTTAATTCCCCATACGAAAATATCCCTTCGATCATAAAGAGCTACAAAATACTAAACGCTAACATTACTGCTTCTTACTGTACCATATCCTCATTGGATGTCGGCTGTCATCAGAGCGATCTGGTTCTTGTTCTCAGCAACTCGGAAAATAGTGGGGATACTAAGCCTATTCTATTCTCGTAGATTTCGTAGCCAAGATATTTTCTTTCTTTCCCTACTTCTCCTTTCTTCAATTTCACCTTGTAGGATAGGCTGAAGGAGTCTATATTTATTATTTCGAATGTTATGGAAAAAAGTACGGTACTCTAGTTTCTTGTTTCTTCTTTTTGATGTTGTTCATGACCTCTAGCTCTTTGTCCAGGCGTTGGAGTACTTCAGTGTTACCAGTGGCGGCTGGTAGAATCTGAAGCTGGGTGTTGCACCAAATTTTTCAGTGTCATATTTTTATAGCTTACAGAAATAACAAAGAGACTCTATTATAGTTAAGTAATGAACTACATTTCTAATATAACTGAAATATATCTTGTAATTTCAACCCAGGAAATAAGAGCCTAATTATACACTATAACTACAGTTACTCTCATTAAAAATATTTTTGGCTTTACATCCCACTAACGACATTTTTACGGTTTTTGGAGACGTCGAGGTGCCGGAATTTAGTCCCGCAGGAGTTCTTTTACATGCCAGTAAATCTACTGACACGAGGCTGACCACCGGACTGAGCCAGGATCGAACCTGCCACGTTGGGGTCAGAAGGCCAACGCCTCAACCGTCTGAGCCACTTAGCCTGGGACAGTTACTTTTGCCTCACTTGAATTGAAAATTTGACCTCCTGATTTTCATTGAAGCAAGATGTCAGTAATATTGTGGGTGGTCTGGTATGGCGTGGAAAAGAAGTTACCCAGCAAGTTGGTCGCGCGGTTAGCGTCGCCTTGCTATGAGCTTGCATTCGGGTGATAGTGGGTTCGAACACCACTGTCGGAAGCCCTGAAGATGGTTTTCCGCGGTTTCCCACTTTCACACCAGGCAAATGCTGTGGCTGTGCCTTAATTAAACGCACGGTCGCTTCCTTCCAACTCCCAGCTCTTTTCTATCTCATCGTCGTTGTAAGACCTACCTGCGTCGTTGCAACGTAAAGCAAAAATTGTAAATTAAAAAAAATGGAAAAGAAATATTACGTTCGCGAGAGGAGAGAAAGTAGGAATGAAGTAATGTCCGCAGAGTGGCGCAATCTAACGGGGACATTTGGAACTGTTTCTCGATAGAGGACTTGCTAGTCTCGTGCAACTCCCTGAGACCGATACTGGCGAGCCCGCCTCCTTCCACTGTGTGACAGAGGAACAAACAGAAGACTACGGACACCTCTATTGGACAAAAGTATCAAGAAATTGCAGCACATCTTACCTCTTACTCTTCAAGATACATCACTTCCAGTATTTCGACAGAGGTATGAACTTTCAGTATTTCAACCATCCACATTTCATCTTCCAGATTTTATAATCTGCAATACCAATATCAACGAAAAAGTAACAAATTTTATCGATGCATATTGGGGCAGTTATACTAAAATATATACAGATGGGTCTAAGACCAATGAAGGAGTCGGATATGCGTACTACTGCCCTGCACTCAACACTAGCAAAATGTTCTCACTTCCCCACGAAGCTTCAATATTCACAGCTGAAATACTTGCCATTAAATCAGCCATCACGTACGGCGTCCAGCACTTCAGCAGTATATTAATTCTCACGGACTCCAAGAGTGCACTTCAAAAACTAGAACAACCAGGCAGGAACACGCGTTCGAATAAATACATCATGGACATCCTAAGTTGCATATACCAAGCTAAGGAAAACGGAAAAGAAGTTCATCTTATGTGGATCAAAGGTCACACTGGAATTATACACAATGATACCGTAGACCAACTGGCAAAGCAGAGCATTACAGAAGGCCAGTTCCAAGCACTACGCCTACCATTCACGGACGTCCAAAGCCACATCAAGAAACAGGCTTACAAAGAATGGTCAAATTACTGGGCAACAACTCAACGCATCAAAGGCAAGCATTACGCCGCTATCCAGAGACACATCCCACAGAAATGGTTCAGTCTACTATCTCTCACTCGCCGCCATATGACATCAATTATCAGAATGCGACTTGGACACGCATCTTACCCCAGTCATCTGTTCAGACTCAAAGTCATAGACTCCCCAAATTGTCCCTCTGACCCCAATCAAGAAGCAGACCTCAACCATACAATTTTAGGATGCACTAGATACAAACCACAAGTGAGCAATTTATATCAAACGCTTATACTACTGAAAGTTCCACTTCCCACTTCCGTTTCGTCGTTGTTCAGCAGCTATGACATCCGTATATATCAAGCAATAGCCAAATTTTTAAGTGCAGCCAATTTAACACTGTGATATGTTTGTTCTGTAGTCTGTAGTTAAACTGTTCTCATCCAACCAAAGTTCCCGTACCGTGGCTTTCCATCACCAAATAGTCACAATGCCATGAACGGTCCATGTTGTAAAGATGTTGCCCTTTGACTTTCCTGTCTTCTAAATGTACAGAGCTGGCAGCATGGTCTTACGGACCAAATGCCAAAATGTAAATTAAAAAAAAAATACTGGCGAGCATGCTACCTGATGCTTAGCAGGCGTATGCTCGTCCCTGCTGAGGTACATTGCGCCGCGCTGTCCGCTAGGGAGTTGCCGTAGGAAAGCAAACCCCGTGAGTTTGATTCGAAGCCA
This sequence comes from Anabrus simplex, assembly GCF_040414725.1. NCBI lineage: Eukaryota > Metazoa > Arthropoda > Insecta > Orthoptera > Tettigoniidae > Anabrus > Anabrus simplex. The sequence goes on along the minus strand of NC_090275.1, from coordinate 70,428,668 downwards.
GCAGCGTTCATTGGTCCGTTACGACGCATTAGTACAGCGAACAACCGAAGGTGGTTGATTTTAACGCGTTTTCGAATATATGTTAGGTTTATTAAACTAAAACATTAGAAGAACAGACGACAAATGAAGTGTAAAATAATTGGGAGTTGTGCAACACTGCAACAATACCACGCACCGCCCCTGAGTGTTACGTATTCTGTCAACCCATGATATTCTGAGCAGGCGTCGGTAGCACCACATCTCAAAGGATCGAAGTTTTTTGGTGGTGTTCTCTGTTAGGGTCCAAGTCTCGGCACCAGAAAGTAAGACAGAAAATACTTAACACAGAAGTAAACGGAGACAGAGATTGATCTTAAAGTCCCTGTTACAGAGAAGTTTGATCATTCTCTTGAATGCAGTTCTTGCCTGTTCAACCCGGGACCTAGTTCCATCAACATTGTTCCAGCTGTGATCAAGTGCACTGCCGAGATACTTAAAGCGTTGGACTCGCTCCAGTAATGTGCCAGCTACTGTCAAGTTAACAGGTTGAATGACATGTTTGCTTATGACCATTACTTTAGTCTTTTCGTGTTTAATACGCAGATCTGCTGCGGCACTGTGTTCGACCACACAGTTTAATAATGTCTTCAGATCTTCAGCATTTTTTTTTTTTGCTAGTGGGTTTACGTCGCACCGACACAGAGAGGTCTTATGGCGACGATGGGATAGGAAAGGCCTAGGAGTTGGAAGGAAGGTTTTTGCTTTACGTCGCGTCGACACAGATATGTCTTACGGCGACGATGGGATAGGAAAGGCCTAGGAAGTGGAAGGAAGCGGCCGTGGCCTTAATTAAGGTACAGCCCCGGCATTTGCCTGGTGTGAAAATGGGAAACCACGGAAAACCATTTTCAGGGCTGCCGACAGTGGGGCTCGAACCCACTATCTCCCGATTACTGGATACTGGCCGCACTTGAACGACTGCAGCTATCGAGCTCGGTTGGAAGGAAGTGGCCGTGGCCTTAATTAAGGTACTGCTGCTGGTGTGAAAATGGGAAACCACGTAAAACCATCTTCAGGGGTGCCGACAGTGGGATTCGAACCCACTATCTCCCGGATGCAAGCTCACAGATACCCTCCTGTTTTCCCTCTACTCCTAGATGCTAGAAAAAGCTAAATTTAATTTTTAAAACGGAAAATTATACATTTTAAAATCTACCATCTCTACACATCACACACAGCTAGAAAGAATTAAATTAACTAAACTTTCCGGCTTGATTTCAAAAACTTACATTTTATTCTACAAAGCGTACTTTTTCCCAGGATCTACCCAATGGATTTGTTTCACATTTTTAGGGTATATGTTTGGTAATATCTTTTGCTTACTTTGACCCATCCATTTTAAAATAAATAATAATTATTGAAATTACTTATAAAAAGTATCAGAATTATGCCAAAAATATCATAATAATGTTATTTGCTTCACGTCCCACTAACTTCTCTTTACGGTTTTCGGAGACGCTGAGGTGCCGGAATTTAGTCCCGCAGGAGTTTTTTTACGTGCCAGTAAATCTACCGACACGAGGCTGACGTATTTGAGCACCTTCAAATATCACCGGACTGAGCCAGGATCGAACCTGCCAAGTTGGGGTCAGAAGGCCAGCGCCTTAACCGTCTGAGCCACTCAGCCCGGCACCTAAAATATCATAAAATGATTGAGATAGATTTTTTCTTAAATGCCATATTATAGCTAGGTCAAATCAAATAAAAATCATTTTATTTGGAAATGAAGTGTCTACCTCGGTGGCAAATGATACATAAATATATATTATCAAGCACTAAAGTTTAAATTGGAAATAAAAGAAGACATTTTCCTAAAATACAGTATTATTCAGTTTACACGAGCAATTCTTATTATTAAACACACAGCTCATCCTTAATAAATTTATATTATTTACAAAATTCTACTCATAATATCTTCTGTACTTACACTCATAATCAACTCATAAACAGTATGTGGAATCACTTCAAATATACAACTACTATAAGATTTAAATTCACATTGCTTTTTTTTTAAAACCCATTTTGGTACCTAGCATGCAAAACGACCTGCTGCATCTTAACCAGAGCTCCTTTTGCCACCGCTTTTCAGAATTCCTGAAGGGCCTTCACAGCTACCGTAGTCCCAGGGCCCTCGAAATCCCCACTGTACTTCACCCTTACAGGCAGTCCCCTACTTCGGCTGTCCAATCTCCATAGACAAGGCGATGGTCGAATGCCCTCTAACATTTCTTTTCTCTGCTGCCGTTCATCCTTTTTCTGAATATCTGTACAGATTTTGGAATAGGATAGAACACTTCCCCTGGTAAACTGTTCCACTCCTTCACGCACTTTCAAATGAATGAAAATTTGCCCCAATCACTTCTACTAAAATCCCATCTAATTTTAAAGTTGTGGTCATCCCTGCCGATATAATTGTTTTCCAACTGAAGCCTCTCACGAATTTCCCCCCAATGCTTCCTCTCCTATATAGGCTCTATATAATCCTTTAAGTCTAGGTTTGTCCCTTCTCTTGCTCATCTTCATGTACACCTGTAAAGATTTCTGTCCCCAACTCACAATACTTCCCGAACAAACGTGTACATTGCATTTGCATGTACTATTTTAACTTGGTCACGATACGATTTCCGAAACCCTCTCCGACTCCATTTCTCATTCTGAACGTGCCTAGTCAAGATACAGTAGCATTTCTAAATTGATGAGTACATCCACAGTAATTAATACAAGTGAATACATACGGCAGTAAGCTGTTGTGACGAGGAAGAGGATGATTCCAAGAGGAATGGGTTCGAAGTAGATAATACACCAGATGGAGAATAAGATCATAAGCACGAAGAGTGCAACCGTCTGCACACTATAGAAGATAACCCATGGCAGCATTAGTTTAGGAATTTCCTGAAAACAGAAACCAGAAATAGAATTAACCGGAATAAATCGTGTCGACACAGTTAAGGACCAAGATGGAAAAGGGTGAAAGGTCCAGAAACATGTTTTTGAGTAAACGCCAATAATAGAGTTCCGAGCACAATGGCACTTTCACCCTCCTCTACCACAGGAGACCAGGAAGTAATGATTACCTACGGCCTTTCAAGTTCAAGTATACTACAGTTTTGTATAATTACATAACACTATTTAGCTTCTATAAAGTTCATTTCTTTAGGCCCAATTAAGTGGCTCAGAAATTAGAAAATACACGAGTGATAGCACACTGACAGAATGGACAGCACAGAACTGCAGCGCGAGGCGCTGGCACATTCATCCTTCCCCACCAAACTGAGCTGGGCACATTGGACTGTGGCCCTACCTGTTGAACTTCCTACCAAGTAAATTAATGACCTCAGGCACATGCACAAGTTACCACCAAATGCGGCATGGCTAATACATCCTCTTTTTACAAAAAAACACTTTTTTCATATTTCGGCACTTTTACCTTTTTCCATCTTCGGTCCTCAGTTATTGATTGATTGATTGATTGATTGATTGATTGATTGATTGATTGACTGATTGATTGATTGAGTGATTGCTCTGGAAAGGTTAAGAACAGTTGACCTTTTCTACCACCTAACCAAACTCATTCAAAATTACATTTTATCTTTCAAAATCATGGCAACAAAACATACCTAGTATTATATGAAGGACATTCCTAATATTTTCTGCCCGGTGAATGCGTCACAAGTTCAAATGAAGTCATGGCAGACCATACCATGCACATACTCCATCATACAGTCTGGAATTCGACACCAGAGGAGTTGCGGAATACGACGTCAAGGTCATCATTTAAAAACAGATTAAAATATTTACTTCGAATTTTGCAAACGACCATTGTGACTAATATTATCGTTCCAAAAACTGAAAATTACACATTATGTATATATTGTGTGTGTTTGGGTCATCAGTCCATAGACTGGTTAGATGCAGCTCTCCGTGCTAGCCTATCCTGTGTTAATCTTATCATTCCTACATAACTGCTTCACCTTACATCTATTCTAATCCGTTCGTCATATTCATACCTTGGTCTACCCCTGCCGTTTATACAACCTACCAAACCAAACCAAACCCCATGGCGCCAACAGCCCCTAAGGCCGCGTGCACACCGAGTGCGCTTCGCATAGTGTGTCGCGTGAAGCGTGAAATGCAATGCATAGCGCAAGGCGTGCTTGCTGTTCACACCGAAAACTCTACGCCGTGCTCTCAGCTTAGTTTGGTGCGAGGCGTTTTAGGGTGGTCACAAACTAATGCCGTTATCCAAGTACACTAGAAACAGTTTACTGATGGATAACAGTTACCTAAAATTGAAAATTAGGAAAAAGAATCGAAAGTGGGTTCATGAATTTAATGAAGAACGAATTAGTTTCAGAGAATTCCATCGTTTGCACAGAGATGCAAGACTTTATCACGATACATTTTATGATTACTTAAGAATGACAAAGAATACCTTTGACCTTCCAAACCCTGCAACTGAAATGTGGCGTCAAGTGGCAGAGAAGTATTGGGAGAAATTCAATTTTCCGAATTATCTAGGAGCACCGTGTAGCAAACACGTGGAAATTAAATTTCCGGCTAAATCACGCTCTTTATATAATAATTATAAATAGTATTTTGCAATATTGTTACAATTAGCATACATAATTAATCATGCGTAACAAAAGTGGAGTAAATGTGTGACAAATATAATTAATAAACAGAAATATTTACTTCCAAGCCCACTACTAGCCTGCAGAGTGATATTCTTCATGTTACCACTCTCCATTGGCAAAATTATAAACCGATATGACAGAGTCTGGGAGATTCTATGCACTTTGTCACAAAGTGTCCGGCTACATGGCTAAATGGTTACCGCACTGGCCTTTGGTCACAGAGTCCCGGGTTCGATTCCCGGCAGAGTCGGGAATTGTAATCATAATTAGTAAATTGCATTGGCACGGGGGCTGGGTGTATGTGTGTATTTATAATCATTTCATCTTCATCATGATGCAGGTCATCTACGGGCGTCAATTCAAAAGACTTGCACCTGGCAAGCCGAACTTCTCCTCGGACACTTCCGACACTAAAATCCATACCCAATTTCATCCTGTCACAATGTTAAGCCCAGTAAAGTGTGACAGTAGAAGTAATATTACTGTATATGTTTACTGTAGGAATGCGATACAACTGTTGTAGATACTTAAGTCCAACTTATTTTGCAAAACAGTTACATTTTTATAGTTTTTGTGTCTTGGGTTCCATATTTCTTCTCTTTGAAACACTGCATGAATAATTTCTTCTTCCATAGATTCAGAACCAGCTAGGTAACGCTAAGCAATTAACCAACACTGCGCGTTGTCTGGCGCTTCGCTTAGCTGTAAGATAGGCGTTCAGCGCAGCAGAGCGCGGGCTGTGTGAACACCTGGATTACGAACAAAGCACTGGTTATGCTTAGCGTGACGCTTAGCGTTGAGCTACACGCGACACACTATGCGAAACGCGCTCGGTGTGCACGCGGCCTAAGGGCCATGGCCTACCAAGCGACCGCTGCTCAGCCCGAAGGCCTGCAGATTATGAGGTGTCGTGCGGTCAGCATGACGAATCCTTAGACCGCAGCCGCCATCTCACCGTCAGATGGCTCCTCAATTGTAAAAACGTAGGCTGAGTGGAGCTCGCACCAGCCCTCAGATCCAGGTAAAATTCCCTGACATGTCCGAGATTCGAACCCGGGGCCTCCGAATAAGAGTGTCTCAAGGTGTGTCCTATCATTATATCTCTTCTTCTGGTCAAACTTTGTCAAATCGATCTCCTGTCACCAATTCGATTATCTGTTCATTCGTGATTTGATCTACCCATTTCATCTTCAGCATTCTTCTGTAACACTAACAGCAGATTTCAAAAGCTTATATTTTTTTCTGAGCTAAAGTACAGGTCAAAAGTTTAGGACCACATTAAAATTCATGAAATGTTATTTACAACCTACAATTGTGCTACTAACATACATACATACATACATACATACATACATACATACATACATACATACATACATACATACATACATACATCATCATTATAGACTGTTATGCCTTTCAGCGTTCAGTCTGCAAGCCTCTGTGAATTTACTAAACGTCGCCAAAATCCTCGATTTGCAACTAGTGTTGAGGCCTCATTTAGTTCTATACCTCTTATCTTTAAATCGTTAGAAACCGAGTCTAACCATCGTCGTCTTGGTCTCCCTCTACTTCTCTTACCCTCCATAACATAGTCCATTATTCTCCTAGGTAACCTATCCTCCTCCATTCGCCTCACATGACCCCACCACCGAAACCGGTTTATGCCTACAGCTTCATCCATCGAGTTCATTCCTAAATTAGCCTTTGTCTCCTCATACCGAGTACCCTCCTGCCATTGTTCCCACTTGTTTGTACCAGCAATCATTCTTGCTACTTTCATGTCTGTTACTTCTAACTTATGAAGAAGATATCCTGAGTCCACCCAGCTTTCGCTCCCGTAAAGCAAAGTTGGTCTGAAAACAGACCGATGTAAAGATAGTTTCGTCTGGGAGCTGACTTCCTTCTTACAGAATACTGTTGATCGCAACTGCGAGCTCACTGCATTTGCTTTACGACATCTTGATTCAATCTCACTTACTATATTACCATCCTGGGAGAACACACAACCTAAATACTTGAAATTATCGACCAGTTCTAGTTTTGTATCACCAATCTGACATTCAATTCAGTTGAATTTCTTACCTACTGACATCAATTTAGTCTTCGGGAGACTAATTTTCATACCATACTCATTCCACCTATTTTCAAATTCCAAGATATTAGACTGCAGGCTTTCGGCACAATCTGCCATTAAGACCAAGTCGTCAGCATAGGCCAAACTGCTTACTACATTTCCACCTAACTGAATCCCTCCCTGCAATTTTATACCCTTCACCAGATGATCCATGTAAACTACGAACAACAAAGGTGAAAGATTACAGCCTTGTCTAACCCCTGTAAGTACCCTGAAACAAGAACTCATTCTACCATCAATTCTCACTGAAGCCCAATTGTCAACATAAATGCCTTTGATTGATTTTAATAATCTACCTTTAATTCCTTAGTCCCCCAGTATAGCGAACATTTTTTCCCTCGGTACCCTGTCATATGCTTTCTCTAGATCTACGAAACATAAACACAACTGCCTATTCCTCTCGTAGCATTTTTCAATTACCTGGCGCATACTGAAAATCTGATCCTGACAGCCTCTTGTGGTCTGAAACCACATTGGCTTTCGTCAAACTTCCTCTCAACAATTGATCGCACCCTCCCTTCCAAGATGCCAGTGAATACTTTGCCTGGTATACTAATCAATGAGATACCTCGATAGTTGTTGCAATCCTTCCTGTTCCCTTGCTTATAGATAGGTGCAATTACTGCTTTTGTCCAATCTAAAGGTACCTTACCAACACTCCATGCTAATTTTACTACTCTATGAAGCTATTTCAACCCTGCCTTCTCACTATACTTCACCATTTCAGGTCTAATTTCATCTATTCCTGCAGCTTTATGACAATGGAGTTTATTTACCATCCTTTCCACTTCCTCAAGCGTAATTTCACCAACATCGTTTTCCTCCTCCCCATGAGCTTGGCTGTTTGCAACACCACCATGATGATTTCCTTTTACACTGAGAAGGTGTTCAAAATATTCCCTCCACTTCTCCAGTGATTCCCTGGAATCTATTATGAGTTCACCTGAATTACTCAAAACACTCTTCATTTCCTTTTTCCCTCCCTTCCTAAGATTCTTTATTACTGTCCAGAAGGGTTTCCTTGCTGCTTGACCTAGCCTTTCCAGGTTATTACCAAAATCTTCCCACGACTTCTTTTTGGATTCAACAACTATTTGTTTTGCTCTGTTTCTTTCATCTACGTACAAATCCCTGTCTGCCTCGGTCCTTGTTTGGAGCCATTTCTGATAAGCCTCCTTTTTACGTTTACAAGCTGCTCTCACTTCATCATTCCACCAAGCTGTTCGCCTTTTCCCATCTTTACGCATAGTTGTTCCTAGGCATTCCCTTGCTGTTTCTACTACAACATGCCTGTATGCCACCCATTCACTTTCTATATCCTGAACCTGCTTACTGTCTACTGTTCGAAACTTCTCACTAATCATATCCATGTACTTCTGTCTAATTTCCTCGTCCTGGAGATTTCCTACCCTTATTCGTTTGCAGACAGATTTCACTTTCTCTACCCTAGGCCTAGAGATACTTAGTTCACTACAGATCAGATAGTGGTCTGTATCATCGAAAAACCTCTTTTTTTTTTCTTTCCCTGAGCTCTCGCACCTAATATGATATGTCTCACCTGATTTCATTGAGTTAAGCCAAGTATTGTAAAAGTTATACATTTTAACTGTTGGAAGGTCACATCAAAAAGTAAAAATTTTTGGAAATATTATGTAGCCTACTATGTACTCCAATTGGTTACAAGTATCACAACCAAGATTCCTTTGTAGACTTAACAATAGGTGGGGTCACTTAGTATAAATATACAAATTCCTGAAAAATGCGACACCGAATTTTTTGCGTTTATGTTTTCTTCAAACCAGCGCTAAGATGATCAGTTTTTCCTTGTTCTTGTCATAGTTCTCAGTGTGAGCTCTCGGCATCAGAAATGTGTTCTTTAATGCCATCTGCAGACTGCAAATGAAACTATCAGGGCTGAAAAGTCTGATGCTGTTAGCGAGCTCCGAGACCTTGGGCCATACATGACAAAGACAAAGAAAAATCAACCATTTTGGCGCTACTTCGAAAAAAGAAAACATGTAAAAAAAGATGCCGCATATTTTCGTGATTTTTATATTAATACTAAAATAGCTCCCACCTCTTGTTAAGTCTACCAACAAATCTTGGTGTTGATACTTACTACCAGTTAGAGTGTACAGTACATTTTATTACCAAATTTTTTGATTTTTTTTGGTATGAACTTACTACCAGTTAGAGTGTACAGTACATTTTATTATCAAATTTTTTGATTTTTTTTGGTATGAACTTCCAAAAGTTAAAAATTCATAACTTCTACAGTACTTGGACTAACTCAATAAAATCAGGCGACATATATCCTATAAGATGTGAGAGCTTAGAAAGAAAATTACAGAGGTCTAGTGGGACAATTTTTGGTTCTAGATGGCACTTTCTGATTTCTTTATCTGGTCCTAAACCGGCACTGTAGTTACCGTCCATGTTTCACTTCTATACAATGCCACGCTCAAGAGAAAGCCTTCAGAAACGTTTTTCTAATTCCTATATCAATGTTCGAAGTGAGCAAATTTCTTTTCTTAAGAAAGGCCTTCCTTGCTTGTGCTAGTCTGCATTTTATGTCCTCCTTAATTCTGTCATAGTTATTTTACTACCCAAGTAGCAATATTCGGTCTATTTCCTTTAAAACACTTCCTAATCTAATATTTCCTGCATCGCATAACTTCGTTCGACTGCAATCCATTACTTTTGTTTTGGACTTATTTATTTTCATGTCATACTACATCTCCAAGACTCTGACCATACCATTCAGTAATTTCTTTAGTTCTTCTGCAGACTCCGGTAAAATAACAACATTATCGGCAAATCTCAGAGTGTTGATTACTCATATCATTTATGTATAAGAAAATATAATGGTCCCAATAATACTGCCTTGAGGAATTCCCCTCGCGATCAGATAATGCTTCACCTACTCTAAATCTCTGAGTTCTTTTTTCTAGAAATATATCCACCCATTCAGTCACTCTTTTATCTCAATTGCACTCATTTTTGCCAAGAGTCTCCCATGATCTATCCCAGGGCCTCTCAAACGCCCAAATGCGTGCAAACAGCGGCGCAAAGTTCCTGTGCACAGTGCATCGGTTCCGCTCGGCTCGGCTCGGACCAAAGCTTCGTCTCTGGGCTACTCGGCTAAGCTCGGCTCGGATTTGGAGCGCTACGGCGTAAGTGAGGAAGAGGGAGACAGGGGGAGCGAGCGAGACAGGCATGGGTAAGGAGAGAGACAGCGCTATTGCTCCAAATCGAGGAGTGGGGGTCTGCACTCTGGTCAACCAAGCGGAGTCGTCTTTCGCACCGTGCACAGTGCATGCACCAGGCTCATGCACCCTGAGAGGCCCTGATCTATCCTATCACACGCCTTAGATAGGTTAATCGCGATACAGTCTATTTGACCTTTTGAGTCTATAATATCTGCTATGTCTTGCTGGAGTCTAAAATAATAAAAAGGAATGCTTTCCTAAAGCTTACAAACAACAACTTTCCCCTGTGGGTGGGGGCGGTAGAATAACACCCACGGTATCCCCTGCCTGTCTTAAAAGGCGACTAAAAGGGGCCCCAGGGGCTGTGAACTTTGGAGCGTGGGGTGGCGACCACGGGGCCCTCAGCTGAGTCCTGGCATTGCTTCCACTTACTTGTGCCAGGGTTCTCGCTTTCATCTATCCTATCCGACCTCACTTGATCAACTCTTGTTCTTTCCAACCCCGACGGTATTAGGTTTGCGAGGCCTAGGGAGTCTTTCATTTTCACGCCCTTCGTGGCCCTTATCTTTCTTTGGTCGATACCTTCATTTTTCGAAGTGTCGGATCCCTTCCAATTTTTCTGTCTGATTAGTGTTATATAGGGGATGGTTGCCTAGTTGTACCTCCTCTTAAAACAATAATCACCATCACCGTACAAACAACACATGCCAAGCTGACTGGCCTCTAATTATCGGTTTTATGTTTATCACCCATTCCTATATAGACAGGGGCTACTATTGCAACTCTGCATTAATGTGGAATAGCTCCTTCATGCTAATAGTAATCAAATAAAAGTTCAGATATGGTACTGTATCTAAATCCAAGGTTACTTACCTTGTAGGCTGCATATCCGAGCAGTGCACTAGTCATGGTCTGGAATATCCCGAGCACCAATCCTACCCCATGAAGAGATGCCGACACGATGCCTGTGAACATCAGAAGCATATTGTCACTTCATCTCAATCATTTAAACCATCTCTTTTCAAACTTATTTCCTTAGGTACCACCGAGCACGTTCTCTGGGATCAGAAGTACACGCATGCACAGAAATGGTGTCCCGATATAAACAAAACATGGCGTCCCCCCACCTCCTTGCTTAAAGCCAGGGCCACACTTGCACGTTTGCACGACGTGATTTAATTGGTGTGTTGTATATTGTAAAGTAGCAATGCATCGCCATTGCTCTGCACATGGAAGAAATTCCGTTAAATAATAACACCGTTGTTGCATTATGTGCTGATTTGGTAGTCGTCGTCAAAGAAAATATTGGATTCATCCTATAATAAGTGACAGGTCATCAAGTTGGCAATTTGTGCTCCTACACAATAGAGTAAAGACAACCAAGAGAAACGTTTGAGTATTACAGAATGTCCGTGAACTCATCTGAAGTGCTTTTCTGTTTGTTGAAAAATGCTATCTGCAAAAGGAACACAACGTCTCCCCCAACGCAGCGCCCGTTACTGATAACCGCGCACCTCTCTTCATACCTCTGTTTTTTGAATTCCTGCTCCTTTGTATCGTAAAGGTACTTTTGTACCTACAACATATTTTATTCACGGTTTAATTCCATTTAGCAAAGTGAAAGTAGAAAACGAACGCAGATGGACCACACGCAATACTCAAACAAGACCACAATACTGCAGAGTCGTCTCTCCGCAATTGTTTCCAGGCACTGAATGGGAAAACACGCAAACAGAATAGATCTCGGCGACCTTGAAGACTCGACTTGTCTCATGTCCCGCGGCGGGAAATCACACTGTGTGTGGCCGGTCCCGTCCAAATTAGTGTTGTGCATTTTTGACGTGAGATTTCACGCAGTAACGCAGCGTGAAATCACGCAATTGTGGTCTTAGCCTAATAAAATATCGCGCTGCAAGCACACAAGTGTGCCCACGCGGCCTGTCGTCCAGCTGCACGAAAAGCACACAGTAACGCAGCTTGAAATCACGCAAGTGTGGCCCTAGCCTAACGCACTGTTGCAGGTAGACAGCCTGCTACAAGACTGTTGTGACTGAAATGGACACAGTGGTGGGTGTATGGCAATACACACAATGTGCCTTCAGCACTACCCTTTCACTCCCTTCCATTCCTTTTTAGTACTGGAGTGGCCTTCAGCACTACCCCTTCACTCCTTTTCAGTACTGTAGTGGACTCAACACTATCCCTTCACTCCCTTCCCCTCCTTAACAGTACTAGAATGGCCTCAACACTACCCCTTCACTCCCTCCCCCTTCTTTACAGTACTAGAGTGGCCTCAACACTACCCCTTCAGTCCCTCCCCCTTCTTTACAGTACTAGAGTGGCCTCAACACTACCCCTTCACTCCCCCCTCATTTTCAATACTAGAGTGGCCTCAACACTGCCCCTTCACTCCTCCCCTCCTTTCCAGTACTAGAGTGGCCTCAACACTACCCCTTCACTCCCTCACCTTCCTTTCCAGTACTAGGTGGCCTCAACACTACCCCCTTCACTCCCTCCCCCTCCTTTGCAGTACTAGAGTGGCCTCAACACAACCCCTTCACTCCCTCCCCTCCTTTTCAGTACTGGAGTGGGGCAGTGTTGACAGTTTATGTCGGGACACCATTTCTGTGCATGCGTGTACCACCTCTCAGGAAAACAATTACTTAACCCCAAAATGAAAGCAAATACAAATATTTCAACTGACTAATTTTCAGTTTTTGACACCCTTAAACAGATTTATGACGAGCACTTGAAAAACTTTACATATTACAAAATTAAACACAAAAACAAAAAATCAATTAAGCTTAAGAGAAAGGCGCGGATTTTGATCACCAAATCAATGTCGAAAAATGACCTGTAAAATCACCGAAACTTCCCCCAAATATGACTTAAAATGAGGGCGAAAATGACCCAAGAATGGTAAATATGTGAATTTTCCACATTGCTCTTTATTCAAAATGAAATTAAGCAGTTAACTAATAATAATAATAATAATAATAATAATAATAATAATAATAATAATAATAATAATGTTATTTATTTTACGCCACACTTTTACGGTTTCCGGAGACGCCGAGGTACAGGAATATGTCCCGCAGAAGATCTTTAACGTGCCAGCAAATCTACTGACCCGATCCTGACGTATGTGACCATCTCCAAATACCGCCGGACTAAGCCAGGATTGAACCTGCCAAGTTGTGCTCAGAAGGCCAGCGCCCTCCCGTCTGAGCTACTCAGCCCAGCTACAATGAACTTGTCATCAAATAATAATAATAATAATAATAATAATAATAATAATAATAATAATAATAATAATAATAATAATAGAGTGATTTTGATATTTTGATTGATGTGTTTCAGTCTTACCTTTGGCTCCGACAATATGAAAGTGACTGAGGTATGAGCGATGCTAGTAAAGTCATTCCTTATGCAGCCAGTCCCTGTTGTGAATGGTGTGAAGATATTATAATAGCAACTTCTGGCTCGCCGAGGAAAGCAACGGGAAACTACTTCACTCCTCATTTCCCTAGTACGCCTCTTCAGTGATGCCTAGGCCATGTATAACAGCTAATGTTGAAGCTATTGAGGATTCAACCAGCCTTAGAGCTGAGGACTGAACTTACATGTATACAGTTACAGAAACACCTTAGAGAAAAATGTTTTAGTTCTTAAAAAACAGTTCTTGCAAACAAAATAACTGACCACCTATATGTCATCCACTGATATTCTAGATACCACTTTGTTTGTCGCGACCCACATATTGCTGAATAGTAAATCTTTTATCTGCTGCCACTTTCAGTTCACATATTTCTCAGAAAGATCTTTGACCATCTGTAGAACTCGTCGAATTGTGAAATAATTTTTCTTCAATGGACAGCTAAAGCTTTATCTATGGCATTCTAACATTTAAAGTGAATCACAACCTCACGAGCAATGTCACTTCTCGTATTGTTGTATAGATTTTCTGACATCACCGATATCCTCGCCCTCAGAGCCTACTATGTGTCTTGCATCCTACCCATTATTGAATTCGCGGCTCCCATTTGGTCTACCTCTTCACCCACTAATTTGAATCACATTGACCGCGTGCAGTCATTCTTCTGTGCCACTGTTAGAGTCAGAGTATCTGATTGTCGAAACTTGAGCAGCAATCAGATACTGGACAAGTTAAGCCTTCACTCGTTATCTACTCGCAGGAATGTAGCCGAACTTAGATTCCTATATAACGCTGTTAACGGTTTATTTCGTTCTCCTGAACCTGCATCCTCCTCTTCCCTAAATGTCTCAACTCGCAAAACCAGGATAAATCCACCCCTTCATATTCCATATTCCCGCCTCACTCTTGTTCAAAGAACATTATTTATCGGTATTCCAACCCTCCTTAACTCTTTATCTTCAGACAGGAACTTGGCCTTTTTTCTTCGTTTGCCTCCTTTAATTTATTCTTCCTTGACATAACCTAGATCATTTTCTTCATATTCATTTTTTTCTCTTCTCATTACTGTCCCCTATATTGTACATAATGTAATATTTATGTTTTATTGTAAGCTACTGTACCGTTACTTATGCGTCATATCTACATTTATCTTACTGCGCTTCGTTTCAATTTCAATCTTTAATTTTCCTCGTTCTTTTCTTTTGCCCTTATGTTTTATTGCCAACGGCCGTAGCCGTGTTGAAACACTGGATCCCGTGAGATCTCTGAAGTTAAGCAACATTGGGCGTGGTCAGGAGTTGGATGGGTTGCCACGCGCAATGGGAATGGAGGAGCGGAAAAGAACTGGCCACCCTACCGCACTTAAACTCCGGCTCAGGAACACCTCTGCGGAGGTTCGGATCTGCCTTCGGGCAGAATAACCCTTACCCTTACCTATATTTTATTGTTAACTGTTGTATCTCTACAGTTATTTTGTTAGTTTTCAATTTTCTTTCACTACTTTTGTCATTCGATGATTTTTCTTCATTGCTCTTTCAGTTTGCATTGTGCTACTCCATTGTAAATATACTTTTTTTTTTATCGCGGAACTCTGTAATTTGGCTTCTCCCTGTTTTGGTTTCCCACATAAATAAAAATAAGAATAAATAAAACTAGGACTGTGTACAACGAAACTAAAAGACACGTGTATCTATATTAGTATTCGGGCACTTCAGCAACCTTAGTTAAATGTGAATTTGTACCTACTAGAGTGTCCATACCTCCTGGGCCCATCCAGCATCTTTGGAAATCCACATCCGGCAACTCGGCATGTTGCGGCCATTGGCAGATGTGTGGAAGGCGCAGGATACAAGTGGCAGAGCCCCTTTTGCTGACATCCGCGACGGAGCGCTATACCGCTTGAAATATGTCGTCTCTGTACAGAAACGCTTCTCTTGGGTAATTCCTTTAGTTTGAGGAACAGATCGAAATCATAGGGACTATGTCCGGTGAATAGGGTGGATGTTTCAGGACCTCCACATTGCCAACAATTTCTTGTCAGGGGCAGCGTTGTGGCAGTGGGCATTGTCGTGCAAGACAATGGGCGGATGCCTTTTGGAAATGTTGCCGTTTCCTGCGCAGAGCAAGACGAAGATGGTGTTCCAGAAACCTTCTATGTGCCATCTTGATCTTTATCCCTGCTCTTTTCTTCCACCTTCATAAACATTACTTTAGGGCGGTCCGGTCTGACACCACCCGTTCGCCTGTAGGACTTGCACTAGCAAAACATATGCTGCCAACAACAGCGTACTTTATTGTTCCTACGCAATGTGGCGACACAGTATTGCCACCAATTATTTTCCAGCCCTACCACAACCAAAATGTCTCTCAGATCAGGAAATGTTTTGCAGTGATTTGAGGGCCGGAGAAGGTGAGAGAAGAGCGGCCTATAAAAGGAACTGTCCCGGTATTCGCCTTAGTGAAGTGAATGGAAAACCACTCTCAGTACAGCCGACAGTGGGACCAGCCCACTGCTAACCGAAGCAGCTCTGCTCGGTGCGAACTATACTGAAATTCAACTCAAGAGCTTAGGAAAAGTATCCTTCCGCATGTGAGCACGTCCCCTGCTCCCCCTTGCCGTCTCCGTTCACCATCTCAGCCACAACCAGCTTATCATTAACGCCGTGCGTCTGACAAGTACTTTATTCTGAAATAGTGAAGCATCAAACGGATTCACTTCCTTTCACATAGCTGTACTTTGATTACGTACCATACCTATTTATTCCTTTATTGACCCTGTAAAACCTACAGATTACTGACGAATACCGAGGCAAGAGAAGCAAGGTTTATTTTTATTTCATAATGCAATTTGTGTGAGGCACATGGAGACTTACAACATAGGTATACGATTCCGCTCTCGTGCAACGACTGTCAGTGGCAGTTTCTCACAGTTCAAAAAGCTGAAAAATCCACCAGCGAGTGGGATTGCAAAATACAATGTTTCCAGAAACGGTGTAAATATTGTAGTCTCGTCATTCGGAAGGTAAAAATGAACTCATGATCTCTTTGTGACAACATTTCTGCAGGTAGAGGGCGGTTACGAATATAAAGTACAAATTATTATTATTATTATCGAATACGCCAAAGATCCTATTCCCATACCGTGATAAGGCCCTTCCTGTTTTATTTACGGCGAGTGCATAGTTTGAACTGAGTCGACCTTTCGCTGGAGACTTGGATTTTCCGTATAGTTTAAATTCCAAGCGAGCGGCGTAAACACTGTACATAGAAACGCCGGTCAGCTGCGCGATATTTTTCACCACATCTTCCACAGTCCACAGTGGATTCTCATCTCGTAGGCTACTGTAAACGTTTAAAACAATTTGGTTTAGATTTCCTATTTAATTTTTCTCCACTTTTGCTAGCTTTAAAGTATTTCACAGGGGACTCAAGCGTCACAGCATCACACACGTCTTGCTCACAGCTGGCAGCCATTATGAACACTGAACATGCTGTTGTAGCCAGTATTGCCAACAGTTTTCTTGGATCCATCTTCAACGTCGCACATATTATGCGAACTTATCAGCAATGGAATGAACTCGAACAAAGCTTACTAAGTACACAGTGCAATAAGATATCAATATCATATTAAATAATTATTATTTTGCTACATACACCACTGAGAACAATAACTATTCATAGCCATCTACATATGAAATATAAGAGTTGGTAACGAACCGGAATAACATACAACGTGTGATATATTTTCCATATTTATACAGGGTAAAACATTTTAATTCCTGAAGTCAGTTCACCAGAATATCTAACCAAACTGAAGGAAGCTCCTGATTTCAGGAACAAGTAACAAACCTAGGGAACTATTTCGCGCTGCGGAAGCCTTTTCACCGACCAGAAATCTGACAAACATCAAGGGAACCGCTAAGGTCTTGAGTTGACTCTCAGTATAGGAATCATAATAGTCAAAAGTTGTCATTCCCCTCCCTGAAGAGGAGGGGCAGGCCAGTTGGAAGGTAACGCCCTCTCTCTGGTGAACAAGGAATCTCAGGGCATGGCCAACTAGATCTATGTTGTGCTAACTGGCCTAAAGTGGCGCATTAAGTCGGCCTTGCTCTGAGCTCTGTCGCCTCCGCAGAGATACTAAGAAAACGAGAATATTTAGAAGGTTAAAATTGGCAGCAGATATTTTTACAAGAACAATACAACGATGATAATCATTTTGAACAGTTCAGTAAAAAATACCTTTTATCAGTGAAGTGCATAAGTCTTCATCATTCTGGCGTATGCAACGACACCACCTCCGTCTGTCCGGCTCCATGGCTAATTGGTTGGCGTGCTGTCCAAGAGGTCCCGGGTTCGATTCCAGCGGGGATTTGTTATTTTTATTATAATTTTACGGCCTCACTGGACCAATTCAGTCAATCATTTTCTGGTCGTCTTCTTCGGCAAGTTTTCTTTCCGAAACGCGCAGTAGCTTTTCATTCGTTCTGATCTTTACTGTCATTCCTCGTCTTTAAACACCCTCTTCATTGTAATTTCGTTTGTCTATTTTTGGTTTAAATCTTGCATATTATGTTTTTCAGTTTCTTTAAATTTTCTGTTTTGTTTTGCAAAGCGTCCAGAGTTATTTCTAGTTCTTCCGTATCGTTTCTAATGTTCTTAATCCATTCTACTTGTTGCTTCAGACTGCAGAGTTTCTCTATAATTTTGCTTGGTAATCTGGTTTCTGGTGTCCTCATAATGTGACAAAAAAAAAAAGAAAGAAAGAGAGATCCTCTTCTTCTGTACAGTATCTCTGATGGGCTCCAGTTCTTTGTGCGCCACTTCGTTCGGGACTATACACCAATGGCAATTTCTGATACTTTTTCTTTATGCATGTTCTAGCTATTCTATTATTATTGTTACCTTCATCTATAACCATGAGGTAGAGTTCTTGCCACTGAATCTGTGGAGTGACATCTAACAAATTTTGATTATAGATGTTTTCGTTGCAGGTACTTCCATGACAGAGATGTGATTTGGGCAAGGTGGAATTACGCATGCTTGATTCTTTCTCAATAAAATGTCTGCCGTTCAGCGAGGTGACTGTCACTGTGGTGCAAGGAACAACATTAACATCATCTACTTCTGTCATTATGACTGTCTACCGTACGTAAGTTTTATTCATAAGTTACACTAACATGTTTATTTCAAATTTACCGAGCTCGATAGCTGCAGTCGCTTAAGTGCGGCCAGTATCCAGTATTCGGGAGATAGTAGGTTCGAACCCCACTGTCGGCAGTCCTGAAAATGGTTTTCCGTGGCCGCTTCTTTCCCTCTCCTAGCCCTTCCCTGTCCCATCGTCGCCATAAGACCTATCTGTGTCGGTGCGACGTAAAGCAACTAGCAAAAAAAATATTTCAAATTTTAAGTGACTTTTCTTAGAGTAATTTTGGCTGTCGAAGATGGGCTTACATAATAATTATAATATAAATCCTTAATAATGTCTTAAACGCCGGCTATGTATTTCAAAAATATGCGAAAAGATAATGGTTTATATGATTCTCTTTACGGCCTCTCGACTTGTGTCGCTTAGCTGAGTCCGGCATTGTTTCCAATTGTGTTAACCTTCTCATTTTCATTTGAATCGTTTATTATCAAAATGGGAACACCGCAAAAATGAAAAATAAAGTTTTTATTTGCTTTATATTCGTTGGAAATAGACAGCGGTTGGTGCTAAAAGAGGACGCCTCCATCACCTGTGTACGCACTACAATGTAGGCAACACAGTGTACACCTGTGTATGCACTACAGTCAATATGTTCGTGGACTGGCGCTAACGGTTCAAGGATCACATAGTCTTTTGATCTGCCTTTTCGCGCCCTTTTCCCATCGTGGTGATCCGGGCCATTTGTACTTGATCATCACAAACGTTTCGCTAGCGGATTTGCCTAATTTTTGGCAGCATTTAAAATTTGCCTGTTGCTCAAACCACGACATTCTCAAGTTCCGTCGCTGACATTCAGCTGCCCTTCACAACAGAGTTCTGCTTATACTGTAAGCACGCAACTGTCTCTTGCTGGGACGAGCGAAGAACTGTCACGGTAACACGCTGTGGTGCAAACTCTCTGCTGTAGTAGACCACAGCGACAATATACGGCCAGTCCACGAACTTTTTTTTTGCTACTTGCTTTACGTCGCACCGACACAGATAGGTCTTATGGTGACGATGGGACAGGAAAGGTCTAGGAATGGGAAGGAAGCGGCCGTGGCCTTAATTAAGGTACAGCCCCAGCATTTGGCTGGTGTGAAAATGGGAAACCACGGAAAACCATTTTCAGGGCTGCCGACAGTGGGGTTCGAACCTACTATCTCCCGAATACTGGATACTGGCCGCACTTAAGCGACTGCAGCTATCGAGCTCGGTAGTCCACGAACTTGATGACTCTACTGCGTGTGTCACTTATCACTGAATTTAGTCACCTTTGTCGCTTTAAGATTTACGCGGCGAAAACAAGTGAAATTTTAGATGCTAAGAACTGGTTGGTTTCTGTGTACCAAAAGTTTACCTTCGCTGAGATAATGGGAAAAGGCACTCGTAGAAGTGCAAAAGTGCCGCTTGATCCCCAGCAGTTTTTGCACTATGAACACGATACTGAGAGGAAAGGACAAGTGGTTGCTAGGCCCTTTATTACCCACACTTTTTATTTAACAGAAGATGGAAAATTTCCCATAGACGGCATTAAGCTTGTTACAAGAAGTGAGTGCATATGCTGGAAACGTTCCCATCAACAAGATACGGAAGGAGGATGTTTAGAAACTATTGATATACCTGTGTATAACTAAGGTTAAGTTATGAGTAGGTTCCCACCTGTGTATATCCCGGATAAACTAGATAAGTCATTTTTTCCCATTTTAAATTTTTTTAGGTAATCTACTAAGTTCAATGATCTGCCTTGGAAAGGAACAAGGTAAGTCATTTCTTCATAACATTGAAAAAATAGCCAATAAGAACACAAAACTGTCGTCAATAAAATTGGTTTAAACCAGATAAGTCAGTTTGTCTTGTGAGTAGTATTTTTTTCTGTTGTTACGGCCTTTGCTGGCAGGAGCTAGTGTTTACTGTGCACTATGTCTTCTGGTATGGGCTAGAGCAATTTTGTTACTTTCATTGACCTGTCTCAGTCTCATCCTTGGCTTTGACAAGATGAAAGTGACTGAGGTATGAGCGATGCTAGTAATGCCATTCCTTATGCAGCCAGTCCCTGCTATGAATGGTGTGAAAACGTTGCTCATAGGGTCGGTTGGTGCATGCATTTCAGTGGGCTTGGCACACTGATATGTCATAGCAACTTCTGGCTCGGTGAGGAAAGCAACGGGAAACTACTTCACTCCTTATTTCCCTAGTACGCCTCTTCAGTAATGCCTAGGCCATCTATGACAGCTAATGGCAGAGCTGTTGAGGATCCAACCAGCCTTAGGGCTGAAGAATGAACATACATACACTGTGAACGTGGATATCATTGTTTTTGCAAATGGATGGTTGGTAGCGAATTTTAAATCTTCCTTACAGTATACCAATGTGACTTACACCACGTCAGTTTTGACTGGTCCACATAAGGAAACACTGCCTAGTCATGACAGGCCAAGTCAGTTTCACTCACAATCCAAAGCACATAAATAATGTATGTTTGAAATTACAAAAAAAGAAAATCAAACCCCAACCATTATTAAAAAAACTGCTTTTTATAACGAAGAATGCTTTAACCATTAAATGCGCAATTTGTTATTTCTCTTAAATATGACGCTTTTTCATTCCAAAAGTAATGCATTATTATCACAAAATGTTATTTGAGAAAATACATATTTTAAAATTTATTTGGATCAGTCAAAATGTCAAAAGTGTTGAATGTTTTTACGTAGCGGTATATGCAAAGTTGTACACTTACTGTAGCTACCGCCACACTATCTTTGTACGTCCTTGCACACGATTTCTCTGAGGTAAACAACATTTTAATTGCTTTACCTTAACTGTCTAAAGCTAATATTCACTCCAGATGATCACCAAGAAAAAATCATAAAATAAAAGTGTCAATTTCTTAAACCACTAGCGACCTCTAGCGAGTTTGTCTGCAAGGTAGAAGTAAATGCACACTTGTAAATTCGTAAAGTAGATATAGAAAGCAAGTAAATTCTCCTTTGTACATGTGCAATGCTGTGCATTTAAAGGTTAACAACATTTGGTGACAATCAGTGATTTCGTATTGCTTAAAAAAAAAAAAATGCTTCCCCTGAAAACATAAATTTTTGACCTATCGTGTTACTCCTTGGGATGAGAGATATTAGAACTACAGTATGAAAAATTTACGATGAGTTCAAGACATGGTCTACCACAATGTACATTGAAGTGGACTGATAGGTAACTAGTGCCTAACCGAGCTCGATAGCTGCAGTCGCTTAATCGCGGCCAGTATCCGGTATTCGGGAGATAGTGGGTTCGAACCCCACTGTCGGCAGCCCTGAAGGCCATGGCCGCTTCCTTCCCACTCCTAGCTCCTTCCGGTCCCGTCGTTGCCATAAGACCTGTCTGTGTCGGCGCGACGTAAAGCAACTTGCAAACAATGAAACTAGTGCCTAGCCAATATTTCTTAGGTGTTTGTAAATAAAGCAAGTGTAAATCTGTTGGAATCATGTCTTTTATGACAAGTTTCTTTCTTTCTTTCTTAACATGCTTACCTTCCAGGATTGGTTTTCTCTCGGACTCAGCGAGGGATTCCACCTCTACCGCCTCAAGAGCAGTGTCCTCGAGCGTGAGACATTAGGTCGGGGGATACAACTGGGGAGGATGGCCAGTACCCCGCCCAGGTGGCCTCACGTGCTATGCTGAACAGGGGCCTTGGTAGGGGATCGAAATATTGAAAGGGATAGACAAGGAAGAGGGAAGGAAGCGGCCGTGGCCTTAAGTAAGGTACAATCCCGGCATTTGCCTGGAGGAGAAATGGGAAACCATGGAAAACCACTTCAAGGATGGCTGAGGTAGGAATCGAACTTACCTCTACTCAGCTCACCTCCCGGGGCTGAGTGGACCCTTTTCCAGCCCTCGTACTACTTTTCAAATTTCGTGGCAGAGCCGGGAATCGAACCCGGGCCTCCGGGGGTGGCAGCTAATCACACGAACCACTACACTGCAGAAGCGATTCGTATTGTTTAAAAATTTTAAAAATGCTTCCCCTGAAAACTTTCATTTTTGACCTATCTTGTTATTCCAGGGATGAGAGGTATTAGAACCACAGTATGAAAACGTTTACGATCAATTCAAGACATGGTATATCACAAAGGATATTGAAGTAGACTGATAGGTAACTATAATAGCGCCTAGCCAATGTTTGTTAAGTGTTTGGAAATCAACCAACTGTAAACTGTTGGAAAAATGTCTTTCATGACAAGTTGCCTTAGATAATACCGGGTACGCTTTAAACGCTGTTTTCTCTTATTTATTAACTCAATTTATTTACAATTTTCGACTCGTTGGCTGAATGGTCAGCGTACTGGCCTTCAGTTCGAAGGGTCCCGGGTTCGATTCCCGGCTGGGTTGGGGATTTTAATCTTCATTGGTTAATTCCAGTGGCTCGGGGGTTAGGTGTTTGTGCTGTCCCCAACATCCCTGCAATTCACACACCTCACATAACACTATCCTCCACCACAGTAACACGCAGTTACCTACACATGGCAGATGCCACCCACCCTCATCGGAGTATGTGCCTTACAAGGGCTGCACTCGGCTAGAAATAGCCACACGAATTCTTTTCTACTTATAATAAATAAACTTGCAATTCCTTGTTATTATCATGCATTGCGACAAGGCGACATGTAAACATCATAAAAATCATGGTATCAACCATATACCGGTCCATGGTGTAGGGGTAGTGTGCATTCCTCTTACCCGGAGGCCCCGGGTTCGATTCCCGGCCAGACCAGGGATCTTTACTTGTTCAAGGTCCACTCAGCCTACGTGATTAGAATTGAGGAGCCATCTGACGGTCTGATAACGGCTCCGATCTAGAAAGCCAAGAATAACGGCGGAGAGGATTCGTCGTGCTGACCACACACCTCGTAATCTGCATGCCTTCGGGCTGAGCAGCGGTCGCTTGGTAGGCCAAGGCTCTTCAGGGTTGTAGTGCCATGGGGTTAGTTTTTTCAGCAACCATATACAGTATATATGTCAAACAAGAAAATACCATCCACACATGTCCAATACGAAATTCTAAGCAATGATCCAAGAAAAATTGTTATTGCTTTAATACAAACAGCTGTAGGATATTTTTTCCTTCTTCTGCAAAAAACTGCAAAGTAGGGCATATCCCCTTTTAGAAATAAGCGATTAATTTTTCCTATTTTATTCTCTCGCGACTCCGAAGAGACCTAGTCAGGCTCGCGTGCTTTCATTTCGTCGCCCATTCCCTCCTTTTGTCGATGTATGTCCTTTTCTTTCCACTTTAGCTCGACCACAAGAGCTTGGTAGATTCAATATGCCTAGAATTCTAGAATTGGTTTCTTCATACACCTTAGAATGCATAATTGGCAAAATTAATGTACTCGGACGACTATCTTTATACTCACCAGCGAGTGAATTCCCTTGATAACGATGCTGTTGACAATAATAATAACTTGCTTGAAAAACTGTCAATTGAGGATGTACCGGGCGGTACACCTCCACACCGTTTATTTAAAAGTTGCGCCAGTTGAAACTCCTCTTCTGGAGGAAGTCTGAACTTTATCTACGGTCTTAATTTCCAAATTTCTCAGAAGATGTCACTACCTGGAAATTTTTGAGTTTGTGAACTGTGTCATTTTCGACGTACTTTTGTCTTGCTTGTATTAAGAAGTGTGAACTTTCTCTTCTAGAGGACACTACGGAAGATCAACAATAGTGCACCCTAGTGCGGAGTCAAAGAACTATTTTGTTGGAGAAAATTTAATTTCAGGAGTTTGTTCTTTGTTAAATTTCTTTCTGTCATTGTTTAAGTTGGCAATATTTACCCCTTTCTTCCCCTTGTTTTGAATGTATCCAATCACGAATTTTTTCAATTAATTTCTGACCAATCTGGTGTATCTTTCCCCAACTTGAATCTGTTGCGGGGTCCTACCCAATAAAATCTTTGTGGGAGGGTGTTTTCTTTCCCCTAACGCCTAGAACTTTCTGCGAGAGTATTTAAACTGCTGATTTTAGGGTCTCCGGGCCACTTCTGTTCCATCTTTCAGTGTATTAAGTACATAGCAGGAGGCGGGAAGCGCCTCTTTCCTCGGCAGCGGTCAACAATAAGGTAATGGCCGATTAATAAATTTTTTCTTTGCCAGCTCAGCAGTTTAACTTTCGGGGCAGGTTCTAAGCGTTCCCCTATGTAACCTTTTCCTAAAATGTAACTTCTCTTTTCTTCTATTCTCTTGTAAAGCGACATACTGGGATAGAGAGTGTTAACCCTCTCGAGCTCCCACTCACATTGTTTGAGGTGAACTTATTTTTCGCAACCTATTCTTCAGTAATGTAAGTTAGTAGTTTCTTAAGTCACCTCTGTAGTATGGGATTAGCCCTTGCATCAGTGGCCTTAGAGCCAAAATAGGTCTTAAAGACAAAGTGTATTAGGAGTGCAAGTTCGCCTCCTCTCAAATTGTGATTTTAGAGGTCATGTATTAACTTTCTTGTCATTTAACAGACCTCAGTAGATTGGGTATTTTGCCCCTGTGTATATGTCCTTTGAGGACGGCTTAAAGGTGGAGTTCGGAGTGGCCTATGATAGGCTTGTATTTTAAGGGGAAGTTGCCCTTTTGAAAATTGTGTTTCTGCCTCAAGGAGGCTTTTGGATGTAATTGGAAGCCGGTGTTTCTGGCATGTTTGGGGGTTTTCGGCCCCTTTGTTGTATGGTGTTCATTGTAAGGTTGGGCTCATGGCTCAAGAATTATGTTTCTGACCTTTTGAAGCCCCAAATGGGGTACCTATGTAAATGTATTTGTCAATCGTGTTTCGGCTACTAAGTACCTGTTCTATTTGTTGTTCCCTAATTTTGAAAAGAAAATATAACCTTGTTAAATTTTAAAATTAATTTCACTTTAGTAGCTTGAGACCCCTTCACCACCCAGCACCTTCTTTCATGCATAACTACCACCAAAACACGGTAACAAGTGGTAGCAGAGCGTGGTTGAATGGGTCTCAATTTAGCCCCTTTTGACGGCTAAACTCTGTTTTGATCCGAACTCTAACCATTTTCTCAGTTGCTGGAAATTTTTTATTGAGGTTTTTCAAAATTTTTCTGTTATCATGCCCGGCCCTCGCGATGTTCTCCTCCTTAACTACTTGCGCAAAGAGGAGTTGATCTACGAATTAACTATTAGAAACGTGCAATCTGGAGGCACGGTTGCTATCGACACTAACAAGCTTAGAGACTCCCTTGATTTGCCCATTTCCATCCCCAATTTGGGAGAGAAAGAAATTGATGACTCTCTTTCCACGATCGTCGAGAACATTACTGGGCTAGCATCGGTCGTTAGTTTTTTTGATGAAAATGATCCGTCTCCTAATCAAATTAAGCGTGTGCAAGGCAGGCTATATCATTTTTCAAATAGAGTTAATGATCTGTTGTCTCTAAAGGTGAATGACGTTCAGAGGAAGGAAGCTAATACGCTCCTTGAAACTATTTCTGAATTGTCTAGTAAAGTCACTCAATTGTTAACTGGGGAAATTCCTCCCAAATCTGATCAACCCACCATAGTGAATGTAGGTAGTGAGGAAGAGTCTCCTAAGGGAGAAGTAAATAGGAAAACCCCCACTGCTCAAACTATTTCTGCCCCATTGGACAACGAGTCTGAACGCCGTGCATCGTTGAGTAACATCCGTTCTGAATTAACTTCCTTGCCCCTGAAACCTCTACCTACTATGTCACCCGGGTTTAGCAGCTTGCCTCATCCATTGGCAATGTTGCTAAGAGGTATCTCTAAGTTTTCTGTCAACACCACCAGTGAAGTTATTTCAGTTTTAAGATTTTTAGTTGAATTTCAGGATCACGCCCTTGTGTTTTCTCTTTCCCCTTGTCAAATTTTACAAATAATCTATCCGTATGCTATTGGGGTTCTCTCAGATAAAATAGTAAGAGCTATTGCTGAACAGTCATCTATTGAAGATTTTCACGCACACTTGCTTGCAAATTTCATTCCTGCCCGCGCGAGGTCATCTCTGATTCAGAAATACTATTATCGGGTACAGCGCTTGGATGAAAACTTGGCTGATTTCATACAGGACATTAAGTTTTATACTAGGGTGTTTGCCCTTCATTTTCCTGAAGATCAGATTGTGCAGGCTATTGTAGAGGGAATTTCACCTCCCTATAGGTCATATTTGTGTTTCGCGGCGTGCCCGCAAACCTTCTCGGAACTTGAAGCGTTGGCCGTCTCGGCGGAAGGAGTTAGATACGCCGATTCTTTGCGTGTCGCGAAAGAACCCCCGCCTTCCTTTAGTAACACTCGGCCTCCACCTCGCCGACCAGTCAATCCCCGTAAATGTTATGCGTGCGGGGCGCCTGACCATCTGCGCAATAAGTGTCCTCTGATCAAGTCTAGTAGGGCAAATAATGGAGCTGGTTCATCACAAGGCTGTTTTAAATGTGGGGCTTTCTCACATATCGCCAAGAATTGTCCCAATTCGAATAGCACCCCCTCCTGCTCAACTTCTGGGGTAACTTCCAACAACAATCAAAAGTGACTAGTGGCTTCGGCTGAGTCAACTAATTCATCTTCCCGAGGCTCAGCCCCTGGTAAGCAGATCGAAAATCCTGGGAACGTTCAATCTGCTAATCTGTCCTTTGAATGCCCCAAAGAGTGTCTTAAGATTGCGGCGGATACCCCCGCACCTGTTCCTTTCCTTAAGATTGAGGTAAATAACGAACCTATAACAGCTCTATTAGATTCAGGCAGTGTTTGTTCCATTATTTCGGCTGAATGGTACTCGAAATTGAAGTCTGTTTGTAACCTACCTGTCTATGACTCTTCTCCTGTGAAATGTGTTTCAGCTAATACATCTCCATTAAAAATTCTAGGTTCCTTACTGGTCAAAATTCGTATTTTTAAATTTACATGGAAAATTAAATTGTTTGTGGCCAAGCAATTGTCTTGCCCCATTATATTGGGAGCTGACTTTATTTCTCATACTGGTCTTGTGCTCGATCTCCAGTCTAGGTCGTGCACATTTAAATTTGCTTCTAGTTGTAAAATCCCACTATTAAAGTGTAATTCTGTGTCATGTTCTTCTATTTCGCCTACCCAGGATGAGATGTTGTTAGACCTTAGACATCTACCTGAGGAGCAGGCTGATAGTATTCGCAAACTGTGTCAGTCGTTTCCCGAGGTATTCTCTGATACTCTTGGCGTTACTGACCTGATCGAATACAAAATTGAGGTCACGGATTCGATTCCTGTCCGTTTTCCACCGTATAGGCTATCTCCACCTAAAATGAAGGCTCTGAAAGAAATCATCGATCAGATGTTGAAGGATGGTATTATTAGGCCCTCTAAGTCAGCGTATTCTTCGCCTATTTTTCTAGTCCCGAAACCCCAAGGGGGCTTCAGGCCTGTAATTGACTACAGGGCTCTCAATCGGAAGGTGGTGTTACAATCTGTGCCCCTTCCCGACCTTCATTCTTGCTTTTCATGGTTTCGTAAGGCCAAGTTCTTTACTATCTTGGACTTGAATCAGGCCTATAATCAAATTCCCCTTGCTGAAGAGTCTAAACACCTTACAGCGTTTGCCACGGACTGGAATTTATACGAATACAACCGCGTGCCTTTCGGGCTCCCCACGGGGGCAGCTGTGCTCACTAGGCTACTAGATAGGGTCTTCTCCGGCATCAAATTCGAGTACTTATATCACTACTTGGATGATGTCGTCGTGTTTTCGCAGACCTTCGAAGAACATCTAGATCATCTGCGAGAAGTTCTGAATCGCCTTCGTAAGGCTGGGTTAACTGTCAAGTTGTCCAAGGTCGCTTTTGCTAAGCCCTCTATGTCATTCCTAGGGCATATTGTGTCACCTGACGGTGTAGCAGTCGATCATTCTAGAACACAGGCCATCCGTGATTTTAAACCTCCCAAGGACATTAAAGGTATCGCCAGGTTCATTGGTATGGTGAATTTCTTCAGAAAGTTCATTCCTAACTTTGCTAATAGAGCGGCGCCATTGAACCTTCTTCGTAGGAAAGGCATCAAATTCGTGTGGGGACCTTCTCAACAAGCCGCTTTTGAAGATCTGAAATTAGCTCTCTGTAATGCCTCTGTCCTTGCTATGCCTGATTTCTCAAAGAAATTCATCGTCCAAACGGACGCGTCGTCGTCGGCGGTAGCGGCAGTCCTTCTTCAAGAGACTGAACTAGGGAGGCGACCCATCGCCTATGCATCTAGGACTCTATCGGCTCAAGAAGCCAAGTATTCCATCTATGAGCTCGAAGGGTTGGCAGTCTTATTTGCCTTAGAAAAGTTCCGTCTCTATCTGGAACATGTCAAATTCGACCTGGAGACAGATAATCAAGCATTAAGCTGGGTCTTAGGTAGGCCGCGTCGTACTGGTCGTATAGCCCGTTGGGCCATCCGTATTTCTGCCTTCCAATTCAATGTCAGGCATATCCGAGGTACCGAAAATGTTGTCGCTGATGGACTCAGCCGTATGTTTTCAGACGACGTTGAGAACCATGAACAGGTCGACAGTCCATCACCTCCCGAGTCCATGCTATCTGAGGTTAATGCCATCCTAACAGATGTTCCCATGCTGTTTAGGGATATCGAGAAATACCAACGTGAAGATCCGACGCTGGCTCCGATAATGGAAACCCTTTCTTCTGGGGAACATGTTGTCCCTTATGTTCTGAGGAATGGAGTTCTATGTTGCCCTTCGAGGCATGATAAGATGATGAAAGTTGTTGTTCCAGCGGTTCTTGTACCTATGATCTTCAAGTATTATCATGAGACCCCATTAGGAGGGCATCTTGGTATCTTTAAAACTCGTGAAAAGATTCGTGATATGTTCATCTGGAAGGGTATGGACGGTGAAATCCGTGAATTAGTAAAGGCATGTAAATCCTGTTTGCTTAGTAAACCGACCATGTCCACTAAGGTAGGTCTTTTGTCTTCTCATCAAGCGTCGCACCCCATGGAGCGCCTGTATATTGATTATGTGGGACCCTTCCCCCAGTCAAAGGGGAATGCCAACAAGTTCATCTTTGTATGTGTAGATGGTTTTACTAGATTTTCCTGGTTATTTCCGACTAAGCTGGCTACCGCTCAGTCCACCATTTCTTGTCTTAATACTATCTTTGCTTCTTTTGGTCCTTGTCAATACATAGTTTCCGATAATGCTAAGGCTTTTACATCTAATTTATTTCGTAAATTCTGTTTTGACTTATCCATCTCTCATGTAACTACTTCTGCTTATTACCCTCAACCATCTCTGGCTGAACGGGTTAACCGTAATCTCAGGTCCGCACTCATTGCCTATCATCATGAAGATCCTTCCAGGTGGGACACGTCCCTGCATTGGATAGCTTTTGCTTTGAATTCGGCGGTTCATGAATCTCACAAGTTCACTCCAGCTTCTTTAATGTTCAAGTTTGTTCCCAACTCGCCGCTCTCTAACCTCTGGTCTCTGAATGACATTCTACCCGAGACAATAGATCCGGACAACATTAAAGATCTTTGGAAGAAGGCTAAAGCCAATCTTAAAGTGTCTCATGAAAAGGTTAGGGAAAGGTATGATCGTGGACGGAGGCCCACCCCTTTGAAGGTAGGTGACCAGGTTATGGTCAAGAATTTTGTTCCCGCGGGCAAGCTTGCCCCCAGATTTCATGGGCCTTGTATCATTCTCGATTTTCTTACGCCGGTTACCTTATTGTTAAGTAATCCAGCCACCGAGAGGATATTTAGGGTTCACCTGTCCCAGGTGAAACCGGTGTAATTTTGTGTTAACTTGCTTCATATTATTTTGAAAGGATATGAAGGTTATATATTTTTTTTTTGAGTTTCACTTTTATGGCATTCTGCCCCTTCTATAATATTTTGGTTTTAAATGTAAGCCTTTTGTAAAACCCGCCCCGATCCGTTAAACTGCCATTCTGTCCTTGCCTCGGCCATTACCACGCTCCCGTCTCCTGCTTCAATACACACTGTGGCTTGATAAGATTAAATGCCACGGATATCTACACGCCGCTGGCCCCTCAACCTCTCCATAATGCCTGTGCCTTCAAAAAGACGATGGTCCAACACAATTCTGCCGCCTAGCCTTAATGTTTCAGTGCCCCCGCAGCCGCGCAGCGCCGTGCAGCAACTGGGGAGGGGGATGGGCCCCCTCCTCTCCAGCGAGGACGACATGTGCACGGCGAGCCGGAGCTCTCCTCCCGGCCAAGGCTGATGTGCGGCGCACGACCTGCTACTGGCCCGCAACCTGTATATGTTCACCGCGGGCGCGGCGTGTTTCAACACTCTGCTCCCCTCATAGTGCGGGCGAGCGGTATCTCAGGGTACTTAAGGGGTCCGAGCGGCCTCCTTTTGGACGCAAGCTGCAACGGCCGGTCCGGCCATCCAACTTCATCAACATCAACTACATGGACAGTTACTATAAAAGATAACTACATTTGGGAATTCAACAGCAATATCTGATGGACATTGCAAATTTTTCCTTCACTTTTAAGTAGTAAAAGCTTATCTTCAGACATTCAACTTCTATAAACCTAAAGACTTCACTTCACCTCCAACAACAAAATTTTGGAACCGAATTAAGAAATTTCTCAAATACTTCTGGAAGTTATCTTAATATCAACATCAAAACTTGGAACTTATTTTCAAACAAAAGTTTATGTTCTTCTGTGTTACCCCGTGGAGGAACTTTTGGGGGGGGAGGTCTGTACCGGGCGGTACACCTCCACACCGTTTATTTAAAAGTTGCGCCAGTTGAAACTCCTCTTCTGGAGGAAGTCTGAACTTTATCTACGGTCTTAATTTCCAAATTTCTCAGAAGATGTCACTACCTGGAAATTTTTGAGTTTGTGAACTGTGTCATTTTCGACGTACTTTTGTCTTGCTTGTATTAAGAAGTGTGAACTTTCTCTTCTAGAGGACACTACGGAAGATCAACAATAGTGCACCCTAGTGCGGAGTCAAAGAACTATTTTGTTGGAGAAAATTTAATTTCAGGAGTTTGTTCTTTGTTAAATTTCTTTCTGTCATTGTTTAAGTTGGCAATATTTACCCCTTTCTTCCCCTTGTTTTGAATGTATCCAATCACGAATTTTTTCAATTAATTTCTGACCAATCTGGTGTATCTTTCCCCAACTTGAATCTGTTGCGGGGTCCTACCCAATAAAATCTTTGTGGGAGGGTGTTTTCTTTCCCCTAACGCCTAGAACTTTCTGCGAGAGTATTTAAACTGCTGATTTTAGGGTCTCCGGGCCACTTCTGTTCCATCTTTCAGTGTATTAAGTACATAGCAGGAGGCGGGAAGCGCCTCTTTCCTCGGCAGCGGTCAACAATAAGGTAATGGCCGATTAATAAATTTTTTCTTTGCCAGCTCAGCAGTTTAACTTTCGGGGCAGGTTCTAAGCGTTCCCCTATGTAACCTTTTCCTAAAATGTAACTTCTCTTTTCTTCTATTCTCTTGTAAAGCGACATACTGGGATAGAGAGTGTTAACCCTCTCGAGCTCCCACTCGCATTGTTTGAGGTGAACTTATTTTTCGCAACCTATTCTTCAGTAATGTAAGTTAGTAGTTTCTTAAGTCACCTCTGTAGTATGGGATTAGCCCTTGCATCAGTGGCCTTAGAGCCAAAATAGGTCTTAAAGACAAAGTGTATTAGGAGTGCAAGTTCGCTTCCTCTCAAATTGTGATTTTAGAGGTCATGTATTAACTTTCTTGTCATTTAACAGACCTCAGTAGATTGGGTATTTTGCCCCTGTGTATATGTCCTTTGAGGACGGCTTAAAGGTGGAGTTCGGAGTGGCCTATGATAGGCTTGTATTTTAAGGGGAAGTTGCCCTTTTGAAAATTGTGTTTCTGCCTCAAGGAGGCTTTTGGATGTAATTGGAAGCCGGTGTTTCTGGCATGTTTGGGGGTTTTCGGCCCCTTTGTTGTATGGTGTTCATTGTAAGGTTGGGCTCATGGCTCAAGAATTATGTTTCTGACCTTTTGAAGCCCCAAATGGGGTACCTATGTAAATGTATTTGTCAATCGTGTTTCGGCTACTAAGTACCTGTTCTATTTGTTGTTCCCTAATTTTGAAAAGAAAATATAACCTTGTTAAATTTTAAAATTAATTTCACTTTAGTAGCTTGAGACCCCTTCACCACCCAGCACCTTCTTTCATGCATAACTACCACCAAAACACGGTAACAGAGGAAAAGAGGATTATCCGAAAAATTCTTGGCTCAAAGTGGTGTTTACAGACTTCGGAGAAATTTTGAAATATACAACCACACCGAAATGATATCAAGCGTAATCTGTAAAAGAAGGATGATGATAATGATGCTTGTTGTTTTAAGGGGCCTAACATCTAGGTCATCGTCCCCTGATGGTACGAAATGAGACGAAATGTAATGACAAAATCAAAATCAAAAATCCTCCACTGACCAGAATTCAAGGCGTGAGGACGAAGAATGAACGGATGGATATGAAGTTAAAACAATCAGTGGAGCCGACCCGCAATGCCTCTGTCTCAGAAACTGACGGAGAACAATAGTAATACTGACCAAGGGACTGCTTCTATAGATCAATACTGAATCGATGAGGCTTGAAAGCTAAAGGGGTCCAAAATATAGGTCATCGGCCTTTCATAATGGTACTTATCGCTTGGAAAATAGAACGATGGTATTTGTCATGGCGCGGTACCAATCAAAAGTATCGTAGACTCGCGGTATTCCACACATTATGGTACTACACACAGGCAATGAAATTCGTACATGTAATACAGACCTATGGTGTTTCGCACATTTACAGGCAACGAAAACCTATGATTTTCATCACGTAAGTGTACTAACCACAGGGACTCGTACTATCCCGTGGTGTTCCTTATATAGTGGGTACTAGTCAGAGGCAAGCTAGAATCCTGGTGTCGCTCATAAAGTGTTACTAATCACAGGTACCGTAAAAGCCTGACCGCGCGGTGCTCCTGCGTGCTACTAATCACAAACCTATTTGGTACCTGACATAGTGGACTACGGGCAAGTAATTGCGACCCATGGTGTTCCCCGCGTGGTGGTACTAATCACAAGTAGTTTCATGGTTCTAATCCAATCATCCCTTGGTCGCCTCTTTCAGTCGCCTCTTACGACAGGCAGGGGATACCGTGGGTGTATTCTTCGTCTGCGTCCCCACCCACAGGGGGTTGTGTGTTTGGTCCGCGAGAGGTTTTTTATTTCCCTCAAGGCCGCCGGCAAGCCGGTTAGGACCCCCCTATCCGTCACCTGGGACGCGCCACGTGGGAGTATCACCTCTCCCCCTGCTCTGCCAGCGTAGTAGGTTCGTGGTAAAAAGGATACGCTCATCTCTTCAGAATACCAGTTAAAATAATCTGTGCCGGGCTGAGTGGCTCAGACGGTTAAGGCGCTGGCTTTCTAACCCCAACTTGGCAGGTTCGATCCTGGCTCAGTCCGGTGGTATTTGAAGGTGCTCAAATACGACAGCCCCGTGTCGGTAGATTTACTGGCACGTAAAAGAACTCCTGCGGGACTAAATTCCGGCACCTCGGCGTCTCCGAAGACCTTAAAAAGTAGTTAGTGGGACGTAAAACAAATAACATTATTATTAAAAAATAATCTGTAAACGTTTATCCTACTTCAGAAGTCTCAAAACGATTCATCCTTGGTTGGTGGAGATCGATAAGGATATTTTAAAGTATAGAATTCCAGAAACAGACATTCAACTCTGAGCACCACCCTTACCATTGAACTTACGATTGAAAACCCGCAATGATTGGAGTATTTGAATGTGTCCAACAATCAATTAAGTGACACGTTCAAGCATATGGTGAACATTTTGAGGACTTCTTGTATTACAATGCAGTATCCCGGCTGGTATACCAACATGGCACCCTCACCAGCATTAGACTACTTGATTCAAGAACTGGAAAAAGTCCAAAGAAAAGCAGCTCGATTTCTTATGGGTGATTTCCGACAAAAGAGTAGCGTCACAAAAATGTTTCAAAGTTTGGGCTGGGAAGACTTGGGAGGAAGGAGACGAGCTGCTCGACTAGTGATATGTACCGAGCTGTCAGTGGAGAGATGGCGTGGAATGACATTAGTAGACGAATAAGTTTGAGCGGTGTCTTTAAAAGTAGGAAAGATCACAATATGAAGATAAAGTTGGAATTCAAGAGGAAAAATTGGGGTAAATATTCGTTTATAGGATTAGTTATGGATTGGGATAACTTACCAAGGGAGATGTTCAATAAATTTACAATTTCTTTGAAATCATTTAAGAAAAGGCTAGGAAAACGAGAGATAGGGAATCTGCCACCTGGGCGACTGCCCTAAATGCAGATCAGTATTGATGGATTGATTG
The DNA here is from genome assembly GCF_040414725.1 of Anabrus simplex. Taxonomy (NCBI): domain Eukaryota; kingdom Metazoa; phylum Arthropoda; class Insecta; order Orthoptera; family Tettigoniidae; genus Anabrus; species Anabrus simplex. Next base: position 70,393,654 of record NC_090275.1, on the reverse strand, counting down.
GTTGAACATAATCTTAAACCGGTTCAGCAAGAAGTCCCAATTCGACTGAAGCATTTCCATTCTGATGCAAGGAAGAAAACACACTCCAAAAGGATGAAAATCTGGTGTGCCCCCAAGAAGACAAACAGTTCAGATCTCACGGTCCTTAGCGGCCCTACTGATGTAGAAGAAGAAGAAGAAGAAGAAGAAGAAGAAGAAGAAGAAGAAGAAGAAGAAGAAGAAGAAGAAGAAGAAACGGAATAATAATAATAAGACGACGACTTAGGGTTCGGGTGTTCAGGAAATGATATATTATTTTCCCGTCTTCCATTTTGGCTATTTGTTCGAAATGAGCACGAATTTGACTTTTCTGAGCATATTAAACCTTATTTCATAGGGAGAATGTAGGCGCATTCTTAATGTCGATAACTAATGCGATTTTCATTGGTTTGCAAGAGCAGTGAAGTGGTCTGTCACCACTGTGTAAGACTGCAACATTAATTAAAAACATATTTAATACTGACCACAGCTTAATGATTGAATGTGAATTTATGATAGAGACTAGTGGAATTAAGTTAAAACAACTAGTAAGGAAATTAATTTAAAAATAAGTAAGATTGCGTATATAAAAGAACTATAAGCTCATTCCTTGTTAAGAAAACAGTATTGCTCTTATGACAGCAGGGTTGCCATATCGAACGGCTCTGCTCAACACCATCATGAGAAAACAGCGGCACATAAATTAGTGACATTCAGTATTTAAGTTCAAGACAAAAAGCGGAAGAAACTAAGCTACACATTATTTTTATGGACTAAAGGGTACGGGGTTTGTATGGGTTATTTTTGGTTTGTACACGATCAGAGGTAAACTACGGCACGTAAAAAACCTCAGCATTGAAGTGTAAGATACATTGGGGGAGAAAATAGACAAATAATGTTATAGGTTTAATAAATTTCTCCAGGCAACAAAGGATAGAAAGCAGCACAACAAATAAATACTGTAGATGACTCTACAAACAATCACAGTGTTACTGTCTGTAGACTTATCGCATAACTCTCACTCAACATAAGACAAGTACGCACTGATTTAAAGCCTAAAAACACACACGCAACAAATAAATACTGTAGACGACTTCACTACATAAGTGAGCTGCACAGAGTGAGGGACTACACGAGGCTTGTAGCAGAGCAACACAGAAAATGGAAAATAAAGGAAGGCAACGAAGCGATGGCTGTTCCCGCCAGTGCGCTTCCTCCCTACAAATGAATTAAAAAAAAAAAGAAAATGTTATGTAGTTATTTTAATAACTCACGGGCAAAATTGCCTTATCCTTTTTATCTGTCTTTCATAATACATTATAAAGTACAGTATAATACCCCTTAATTACGAGGAATTATGGGTGTCTCAGAGGGGTGCGTTCACTCCTTGTAGGTCCATAAGAGCAATAATGTTTCCTTAACGTGGAATGAGTTATAGTGGTAACAGTTATCCATAGGAAGTACTCATATTTGGTCATATTTTCCATTTAGGTCATATTTAGCTTTTCTTAAGACCCTATTTGCCTGCATAAATGAGCAATTTTTTAGATCTTAAGCATCCGGAGCCAAATGGTAATGATCGATAAAGAGGGAATTGCTTTCTAACTGTATCCACTTCAAGCCACGGCAGTGCTTCATGTTCTCAATCATTTGAAATCTGCATTGTCAGTTCGAAAAGCGGACATGTCAAATATTTTTTCTTTAATCGTATTTAGAAAATTCAATGTTCGTGAAAAACAGGCTACCAAAGCTATAAAGCGATAATTTTATATTCTTCTTTGACGTTGTGTCAGATTGTAGGTAGCGACATCAGCATGCAGTGCGTTCTAACTTCGCTTTGTGTGGAGTTACAAGCAATGATGCAGCAGCAAAAGTGCAATGGAAGAAAGAACAAAAAGAGAAAACCACAACTGCACATTCTGAAGAGCTTAATAAAAAAAAATAATAAAAAAGCATTCCCCCCACCTTTTCAAGCGATGAGTTCATCGACTTCGGAGTCCGACTCCATGGCTACATGGTTAGCGTGTTGACCTTTGGTCACAGGGGTCCCGGGTTCGATTCCCGGCAGGGTCGGGAATTTTAACCAAAATTGGTTAATTTCGCTGGCATGGGGACTCATCACGACGCGCAGGTCGCCTACGGGTGTCAAATTAAAAGACCTGCATCTGGCGAGCCGAACTTGTCCTCGGACACTCCCGGCGCTAAAAGCCATATGCCATTCATTTCATCGACTTCGGAATGGATGAAAACAATGTTTAAACGAATAACGCAGCTACAAGCTTGCGGTTAATTAATGTTATGTGTTTTTAGTCCCTTCAGTTGCTACAATGGTTTTCCCTTGGTTTTCCATTTCTTCTTCAGGCAAATGCCGGGATAGCACCTTAGTTAAGGCTACGGCCGCTTTCTTCCCACTCCTATCCCTTTCCTATCTCATCGTCACCATACGACCTATCAGTGTCGGTGCCGTGTCGTCTCAAAACTCACGAGTCTCAAAACTCACGAATTCCAGGAAGAGGATTAGTAAGAACAGGTTTCTCTACCTGGACTAATCTCAAAACTCACGAGCAAGGCCAGTTCTTCTTTGAATGGATAAATGTCCACCCTGTTAGTCATGGGATAATGGATACTTTTAATAATCGAATAACTTCCATCCGGTTATTTAAATAATCGAATGAGTTTCAAATATCATTCAGTTATATCGCACAGAATAATCGGATGCGTCATGAGTAATTTTTTTCGGTTTAAGTGTGTCGGGTAGACAATCTATTGAAATAAGCGAATAGATGAACTCTTACGAAAAATAGAAATACGCCTTTTTTCCGAATAAATCTGCAAGTGTTGAAACTAAATGAGTGAATTAACTGTCTTGATCTTTAATATCTCTAAATAAAATTCCTTATTGAAGTAAATGCCGCCTTCTGGCCGCATAATGGAACTAAGCCTCAGTACTACCAACTGACTACCAATGGGCAATATACCTATTTTAATTTTATGTCGTCCGTCTGCATGCATAAATTGTTTGCTTGCTGGCCTTTGGTCCAAGGGGTCCAGGGGGTCCCGGGTTCGATTTGCGGTCGGGTCTGTGATTTTAACTTTCATTAGTTAATTCCTATGGCTCGGGGACTGGGTATTCGTGCCGTCTTCAGCATTAGCCTTCATCTTAGGAAGGGCGTCATTCTCACAGACGTACAGGTCACCTATATGGCGTCAACTCCAAAGACCTGCACCAGACCTCCCCGGAGGCAACACGTCATTATTATAAATTTATGTGAAAGTTAAATAATGCCTTATATTAGCTTTAAGACAACAGCAAAATATTTTGATGATGATGATGCTTGTTATTTTAAGGGGCCTAACATTGAAGGACATCGTCCCCGCAAAATATTTTAATAATAATAATAATAATAATAATAATAATAATAATAATAATAATAATAATAATAATAATAATAATAATAATAATAATAATACACCTCGGTCTCTTTTATTCACTAGGCATTATATTTCCCGTGTGGGTTGGGGTGGCAGAATAACATCCACAGTATTCCCTGCCTGTCGAAGAGAAGCGTGAGTCACCGCGCACGTCATCCCTTCTGCGGTCATCGCAAGCACCTGCTGTCCGGAGTCGTGAATTTTGAGACTCATTAGAATGTTTCCTTTAGCAACCAGTTTGTAGTCGTGCGTTTTGAAACTCGTGAGATTTGAGACGTAACCGTCGGTGCGATGTAAAGCAACTTGTAAAAAAATCGCTTGATAATTTATTCCAATCCCTTACTCCCCGTCCTGTACATGAATATTTGCCTCAATTTCTCCTCTTGAATTCCATTTTTCTCTTCACATCTTCTTTCCTACTTTTAAAAGCTCTACTGCACGGTAAACAAAAGTTTACGGCAAACTCAAGTGAGGCGTGCGTAACAACCTGACGGGAATGATAGGCTATATTCCCCCTCCCCCCAAAATAATTCATGTATTTGCTTACCATAATTGTTATACCAGTGCCAATGATATAGCACTTCGTCGATGGCGAAAGAACTGAAGATCACTAATACAACTCCCACCATCTGTAAAAATAAAATAAACAGTATAAATAATGTGTTAGGTAACAGAATGATTGATACTTAAATATATCATTGTCTCAAGAAAAGACAAAAGTAGCCAGCTAGACCAGGAACTCTCGAACTTTAAAAAAAATTGTACCCCTAAGACATGACTAGTTTTCCATTCTACCCCCACCATATATTTTTCAAAATTAAGGTTGAATGTTAATGAGTAATGGCATAACAATTAATAGTAATGCCTGTTGCTCACGGTAAAATTTTCTGTCAAATTTATTGTACAATAATTGAATTTTATAAAATTTCAAGTTTTATAAAACCTTTGATAAAACTTTTCATAAAATAGGACATGTTCTATTCCGTAAAATTAATTTTATGAAACGAACCAATCAGCGAAGCTGACATCACGATGATGTTGGCGCTACGTCGTGAGAAGATTGTGAAGCTCGATTGTAATCAAACACTTCTTCCTAAAATGGCAGGTTCCGGGTGGACTAACCTCAACTAATTTTCTCTTCTTTTGATCCAATCCCAAGTCCAGCATTTCCTGGCATTTCTTTTCTTCCTTTTTACCACTGTAAAGCATATAATTGCAATTAAAGCCGCAAGTTTTGCTTTGTTTGTTGGAGCCATATTCTCAAATACACTGCAAGTTAAACAGCTGATTCTTGGTTTAAAAGCTTATCGATAGATGGCACCACATACACATCTTAATTCAGAACTTAGTTCATAGATGACCATCCTGATGTTTCTACAGATTTTATAAAATCATTTTACCGTGAGCAACACAACTTGTTTTCACAAAAATTTTATAAAATTAATTGTACGACAAATTTTACGAAACATTTTACCGTGAGCAATAGGCTTAATATTAAAAATATGACAAAGCATTTAAATAATTCATATGTTGTAGTTTAACATAATGGGCCGATTGCAGAAACGGTGTTTAAACGATGCCTATGGTTAAACAATGCCTAAGTATGGCTGCCGCATTGCAGAGAAGTTATATATCACTTAGACACGGCCTAAAACCGATGTTCAACCGGTCATGTTTAAACACCGCCAAGAGCACTGTTCAACCTCACATGAGAGGAGTGAATCACAATCAGAGGTTATGTACCATGAAACATGTAATTTGTATTATCATGTTGAGATCCGGGAAAAAGGTTAGTCCGACGGCCTCTCTGTGGGTCGCCCGCTGCTAAATCGCACCAATTCATTTGACATGTACGGGGAGATAGATCTTAAAATAATATTTCGCTTTTCAAGAGACTAGTTTCTTGAGGCTGACAAAGGGACAGTTCGGTAACTGTCAACTTGAATACAATTCTTGGCAACCGATATATTTTGTTATATACATGGGGTAATTTCTATGGAATTATAGCTCACTTCGACTACATACATATCAGAATTACGTGTCGCGATCGTCAGAGGGCTGTCACATACATCAACTGGGAGGGATTCACTTATATTTACTGCCAAGTAAACACACATAATAGTGAAAACTAAAAAGTAGGTTGTATGTGGTTTTTAATATATAATCGTATAAGTTTTCGGCAACTATCAGATAGGAAAAGGCAACTTGTGGTGATGGTGGCGATTAATGTTTATAGAGGAGGACTGGGGAAGAAGGGCCATGGCCATAATAACAGCCCTAGTATTTATCTGGCGTAAAAATAGGGAAACTACGGAAAACAATCTTCAGGGCTGCCGATGATGCGTTTCGAACCTATGATCTCCAGAATGCAAGCTACATCTGTACGACCCGTACTTCACACTCGGTTACACATTACTGTTGCTTCATCTTCCCATCGTCGAAGCTACCGTATTTATGAGTAGAATACACTCACTGTAACAACGCTATAATCAAAGCTATATTTCCCCGAACGGTGGCGTGTCACTTTAGTGTCGATAATATTATGAGGTTTAATCTCCACCGAAAGTGATACTCTTATCTGTGGGCAAATCATGCTCATGCTGAGCCATTTTTGAGTAATGTGTAGGGAGACAAACAGCTGACTGGCTTTCGGCGCGCACACCGACGAATTTCATTGGTTGTGACAAGCAAAGTGTTGCATGAAAGATAATTCTATCTCCATTTTCAAACCAACATTGAAACTTTAAACTATGTCTAGTTAAATATCGGCTGAACATTGTTTATGCAATGGAAGATCGTACTCGATTTAGACGTTGTCTAAGGCTTAAAACTAGTCATCGTTTCTGCAATCAGCCCAATGTGTTTTAGTATCATTAAGATCAGTTTTAAAAAGTTTTATCATTTAAATTTCAATCAAACCTTTTAAACATGTTTAAAAAATGAAAAGATATTCGCATACACTCTCTTATCTCCAAATTTAACCCTTTATAGGTTGCTGGTAAATATATTTACCACTTGGGTTGCCATAGAAACTGTTCAGATGGCAATACCCTAAGTGGTCGTAACTGTCTGCTTTCTAGTCTAGTAACACTCTCTGGTAAGAATATTTACCACTTTTTTTCCAAACTCATGCTTCACGGCTATTTGAATCGTTTCACTTCCGAAAGTGGTACATATATTTACCAGAGAGCGCCACTTGAACTTTACTCATGTAGGCATTGTGTTGACAGCTCATTTTAAGCGAGATACTGAATTTTCCTAAATTATATAAGGATATTTTGATCATTTTGTTAACACATTACATATTTTGTAGTTAACTTTGAAAGATTTTATTAAAATTATCATTGGTCTACACATGAAGTACCAAGAAAGGCAAAATAATGTGGTTGTTTTACATATTGATAACGTGCTCATTTTCAATGCAATTGGTAATATAAATATCGGAAAACAGACTTCAGAGCTTCTAGTTACATTTTTTACGTATGCCTCTTCCTACAATATTGTGGCCAATATGCTATATTCACTAATATGAAAACATGCAGCAAGACTGTTAGGTCGTGGACGTAACGTTTTATCAGTCACAAGATGTATTAGCTTCCCAGATTATGAAAACTGGATTTATACCCAAACAACACTTCATGTGTATTTCAGAAAAACATAAATTTAGTCAATCCGTATGATATTCAGTTCCTCTGAGTTAAGGGGCGTATACAGAAAATAATAATAATAATAATAATAATAATAATAATAATAATAATAATAATAATAATAATAATAATAATAATAATAATAATTACATTTTCAGGGTAATTATGAATGTAAGAATAGACGGCCACATGTAGTGGCTAACACCAGGGCTTCCCATAGGGGAGGGGGTGACAAATCAGACATTTATTAGGGGAATATAACACAAAATTCCCCTCACTCCCTAGGCACTTACCTGCCTGAATGCATATTTATGCTATTTTGTAACATATTCTTATACGATATTAGAAATTAATTTTAGACGATGGCTTGTTTTGAATCGTATTTTTTGTAAGGAGAACTATGTGCCTTACTTCTATTAAAATAATAAATGGAAGATGTAAAACATTGATGAGCCTATGTTCTTAGGTCAGTTTTTTCTGCCCATGACCCCATGATTCTAGTGAAATTTCCAGAGCCAGTGTAACATTTATTATATATACTTCTCGTTCCATGCTTTCCATCTGCATTTTCCACCTATTATTTGCAAAACGCTGGAAAGTTGTCATATAAGCAAAGTGGTAAATATATTTACCAGTGCACACTCAGTGGGAAAGAAATCCTAAATGCCCTATAAAAGGTTAAATCCAAATATAAAGTTCAAACAGCTATTGCAAACAGATTGGAGCGATGTATAATTTGTTGCATTTATATCTACCGTAATTAAAATTGAAATTAATATTAAGTAATACTGAAAATAAATTATTAATGATAGAAAAGAAATAATACGTTATTTAAGTCGAACAAGAATGAATGTCGCATCATTACCAGTCACAAAAGTACAACCGTGTTCATAAAAAAACAGAAAACCTTGAAAGTCTAGAGATAGGAAGTTCATATTCACAGGACATGTTCATTAGTATGTTCTGCAGAAACGATTAGCATTTCTGTTACCTAGGTTCAGCATGTGTCCTGTTGCCCAGTAGGCACTGGGTCCTCCATGGGCACTGATAACTTGTTCTATGCGTGATGGCATCGACGCGTGAAAGGCGCGAATGGCGTCCTGGGGCATAGGCACCCAGGCTGCATTCACCTGGTTCTACAGTTCATCTTTCAATCAATCAATCAATCAATCAATCATTCAATCAATCAATCAATCAATCAATCAATCAATCAATCAATCAATCAATCAATCAATCAATCAATCAATCAATCAATCAATCAATACTGATCTGCTTTTAGGGCAGTCGCCCAGGTGGCAGATTGCCTATCTGTTGCTTTCCTAGCCTTTTCCTAAATGATTTCCAAGAAATTGGAAATTTATTGAACATCTCTCTTGGTAAGTTATTCCAATCCCTAACTCCCCTTCCTATAAATGAATATTTGCCCCAGTGTGTCCTCTTGAATTCCAACTTTATCTTCATATTGTGATCTTTCCTACTTTTATAAACGCCATTCAAACTTATTCGTCTACTAATGTCATTCGACGCCATCTCTCCGCTGACAGCTCGGAACATACCACTTAGTCGAGCAGCTCTTCTTCTTTCTCTCAATTCTTCCCAACCCAAACATTGCAACATTTTTGTAACGCTACTCTTTTGTCGGAAATCACCCAGAACAAATCGAGCTGCTTTTCTTTGGATTTTTTCCAGTTCTTGAATCAGGTAATCCTGGTGAGGGTCCCATATACTGGAACCATACTCTAGTTGGGGTCTTACCAGAGACTCATATGCACTCTCCTTTACATCCTTACTACAACCCCTAGGTGGTTGGCATTGGGTCACAGTGTCGCACCTGTCGTTTAACCATATCCCACACATTTTCGATTGGCGACAAGTCCGGTCCCGATTTGTGATTGTACCCAATAGCACCCAACACCATAAGGCCTTGAGTTGGCGCTGTGTGTCTTGTGCGAATGTATTCAATGTGATGCCTCTCCCCCTGTCTGCGGTGAACCAAAATGCGGCCATCATTTTCAAACAAATAGAACCTGGATTCGTCCGAATACACTAACTGCTGCCATTCCTGTCCCCAGTGACGTCATTCCATACACCATTGCAGTCTAGCATGTTTAAGCGGAGAAGTGGACGATGCGCCGGAAACCCAGACCGTAATAAACAGCGACGGATTGTCGCTCCTGATAGTGTACGGTGTGTCATACTGTTCCATTGTGGCGCCAGAGCCGAGGAAGACACAGATCTGTCCTGCAATGCCATTCGGATGACGTATTGATCTTCTCGGGAGGAGGGGGGGGGGGGTCTAGGTGGTGCGACCAGACCCATCTCATCGTGTTCTACGGCCTTCTGTCAACCATTCTGCACAACCCGTCTCATAGCAGTCCCACACATTTTTCCAAATCTTCCATTACACTTATCCTGAAACATAATATTAAAAAGATGTCCATATCAACGCCAATCTACTAAACCAGATGCTCCTACCACTCATGATTATTCCATACCGGACTCCTCTAATATTAGCTCTGTATGACCTCGTGCTGGTGATAACACAAAGTTAGTACTGATAATCACCAGGAATTAATCTTAAAAAAGATAATTAAGCATCTCCAGATGTTACTAGTGAGATTTATGATTAGGCTGAGCATCTTAACATACAATTTATGTAGTTATGTAAAAATTACATTTGTAGCTCATGGCATACGTATTTATAAGAATAATGTGGCAAGCCTGTAGAGGTTTCATATGTTTTCTGTGATACATTTCACAGCATGTACACGAAACAGTTGATATTCTTTTTTTTTTAAGGTTATAACTGATAACTGCTACAGAGTCTGATATGCAGCCATTTTCATGGCGAAATTACTGAAAGAACACTTAGCGCAACTAAGCACAAACGTTTGAGATATTTATTATATTACTGACGAATCAATTTCGGAAGTAATGTCCTTATGTCTTTATTAGGTCTAACTGTAAAATACTCCCTATGTATTTTTACGATTACTTTCAAAACATAAAACACTATATCTTAATTTGCATCAAACATATACAGCACATAAACACAATCATCAGTCAGTAAACACAATGCACAGTCTTGAAGCACCATAGTAAAGAATACACAGTTTCAAATAATTTATTTTAACTATAAATTCTGAAGTAAATCTCATCAATTCCCATTTAGAAACAGATGTTCAGAGATAGCTGGTCCCTTTCTATCCACACCAGCGCCGCGTAGTGAAGGAATATACCAACCAGCACAAATCGTCACACTATACATTTGTATTCGTCCTGGTGAAAGGGTTAAACAATCTTTATTGCAAAGCAGTCTTAATACTCTGCTAATATCAGTTCACAAACAGCAGAAAGCAGAAGCAGATACTGTTTCAAGCAAAGTCTCAACTGCCCTACCAACGAGGGAACGAGACTGCTTCATGAAGCTGCTATTTTGGAGATGCTTCAAGAAAAGAGCCGTTTATCCCATCCCTAACAGAATGACAACGAATAAACGTACCACTTGTGTTTTAATTCCACCACCTTCAGTTGGAATGCAACCTTATAGAAATGGGGAAAAAATGAAATGTCGTATGGCTTTTAGTGCCGGGATATCCCAGGAAGGGTTCGGCTCGCCAGGTGCAGGTCTTTCTATTTGACACCCGTAGGTGACCTGCGCGTCGTGATGAGGATGAAATGATGATGAAGACAACACATACACCCAGCCCCCGTGCCATTGAAATTAACCAATTAAGGTTAAAATCCCCGACCCGGCCGGGAATCGAACCCGGGACCCTCTGAACCGAAGGCCAGTACGCTGACCGTTCAGCCAACGAGTCGGACATAGAAATGGGGAGATTCTGAAGGAGTGATTCATGATGAACGAATCATTGCACTGAACGACTGAATCATGATTCAGTGTACGAAATGAATCGACTCGTTAGTGAATCGAAAGCCGAGTTGAGAGATGGCAGTCGAAACTCGTTCCTTCACCTTTGATTCGTTCGGATTCATATCGTCAAATTGTGTATCCACAATTTTTGAATCAATAACAACTTGTGAAGAACGACTGTGTTATTATTTATTAAACCTAAACTAAAAGTCCGGTTCACAAATAAAATTCTCCAAACCTTGCAGGAAAAAAAAAAAAAAAAAAAAAAAAAAAATCAACAAGAAGTGATCACTTCGTTTCAAGTTCCACACTTCACGGAACTGTAATATACACTCAACTTCCAGCTCATTCCGAAATGTTAGGTTAAGTTTACTTGAAGGTTCGCGTTCCCGAAAGTGATCCTGTTCATCGACGAACTGCTTTTCGAAATACATACAATAAAAAAAATTGTGATTTAAAAAAATGACAGATGCTTTAATGTGGTAACGCAATGACTTGGGCGGTAATGCATTATTTTGCGTTTTAAAGTGTGCGGGTATTTACTCTTTAAGAACCGTTATTCCCGCCCAAATTGACCATGATGCGTTTGAGGATGACATTACATCCATATTCTTATAAGTGGGCGCAAATTTGTTTCCTCACTGCCTACTACAGAGAGTGAGTGATCTGCCTAAGATTGATATCTAGTGAGTAGCATGTAAATTTAATGAAAATCGTAAGGAATGTTGTTAAGAACAATCGAAGTTCGAAAAACCGTAACGTAGCAGTTGCTTTGTCACATTCACATTCACATTCACATTTGGTTTCAGATATTATTTTAAACATATTTCTTCACTAAAAGAAATGAATCAAAAGTAAAGAACTGATTGTGAGCTGCTGACAATATTCACTTTCGAATTGCCACAAAAATGTATATACCGTATCTACTATAAACTTCAAATTCGATTGTCGTATAGTTTCGAACTGCAGCTTTGAAGAATGTACGTAATTCTCACAATCACAGTTAAGCATCGGCAGTTCCTAACCCGCTTGAGTTTGGACGTTGCCTAAATATACAAGGTCCGGAAGAACGGGCGATTTTCCACCAGAACGTCCGGCTCCATGGCTAAATGGTTAGCAAACCTGATTCCAGAACTGGAAAAAATCCAAAGAAAAGCAGCTCGATTTGTTCTGAGTGATTTCCGATAAAAGAGTAGCGTTACAAAAATGTTGCAATGTTTGGGTTGGGAAGAATTGAGAGAAAGAAGAAGAGCTGCTCGATTAAGTGGTATGTTCCGAGCTGTCAGCGGAGAGATGGCGTGGAATGACATTAGTAGACGAATAAGTTTGAATGGCGTTTATAAAAGTAGGAAAGATCACAATATGAAGATAAAGTTGGAATTCAAGAGGACAAACTGGGGCAAATATTCATTTATAGGAAGGGGAGTTAGGGATTGGAATAACTTACCAAGGGAGATGTTCAATAAATTTCCAATTTCTTTGAAATCATTTCGGAAAAGGCTAGGAAAGCAACAGATAGGGAATCTGCCAACTGGGCGACTGCCCTAAATGCAGATCAGTATTGATTGATTGATTGATTGATTGATTGATTGATTGATTGATTGATTGATTGATTGATTGATTGATTGATGCTGGCCTTTGGTCACAGGGGTCACGGGTTCGATTCCCGGCAGGGTCGGGAATTTTAACCATCATTGGTTAATTTCGCTGGCACTGGGGCTGGGTGTATGTGTCGTCTTCATCATCATCACGACGCGCAGGTCGTCTACGAACGTCAAATCAAAAGACCTGCACTTGGCGAGCCGAACATGTCCTCGGACACTCCCGGCTCAAAAAGCCATACGCCATTTCATTTTCTTTCCGCCAGAACAACGCGACACTATGATTGTAGTCGTCTCGGTAGATGTCAGGGTTATGGGCTGCTGTCAGCAAGGTCTGTATACAGACCGTGGTTGTCAGTGAATTAGAGCCGTAACTCCGTGCAAGATCCGCATTACATGTGTGATATGTTTGCAGTTTATTAATGGTTTTCGTGGTATCTATTGGTGTCCTGTATCTGTACGAATTATACAACTCTTATAGATGCATCCTGTTATAGATTTTCTTTCATTAAATACAACTTTAATAATGTTACATCTTATTCCGCCAAAAAATTAGTTTCGATCCGTTTGGTTATTTTGTAGTTTGATGATGCTTGTTCTTTAAAGGAGCCTAACATCTAGGTCATCGGCCCCTATTTATTTGTAGTTTATTCATATAATTTATATTGATTGAGCAGAGTGGCCTTCAGTTCAACACCGGCTAGTTTTGCTAGCCTTGCACCTCTGCAATCGGGAGACGGAGTGTCTGGTTCCCACCGTCGGCTAACTTGAGAGTTGTTTTCCGTGGGTTTTCCACTCTCCAGCACTAAGGCAAATTTTGAGACATATCATTTTATAGGCCACGGACGCCACCCCATCACCGTCTCCGCACCTTAAATCACGGCTTCAAATCTCCTTGGCCTGAGAAAGTGCGCAACCCTTCAGGAAGCCCGCCTTACTCCATTAGGGCACAGAATGAAAACGTTTATTAGCAGTAAAATTGTATAGGTTATTTCTCCGTCTTCTTCTGTGCCAAAGCACCAAGATTACCTTTAGTTTTTTTTTTATGGCAGCGACGAATAGTGAGGTATTACTGTCAATACCGTGATACTTCAAACAGTGCAAAGAAAGAAAAAGCGTGACGTTCCATCTGTTTCTTACTGATATCCAACCTTACTAGAGACGTGGAAAATTGTCCTTTCGAGGTAAGGCAAAAAACTAAGTTTTTTATGATTATCAACAAGACGGTCGAAAATGTACAGCAAGCATTTCCTTGAATCTGATTTTAGTGTAAGCCTCACAAAGAAGTAGCTTCTTCCAAATACAATATCATCCATATTTAGTGCTTACAGCACTCATAAACAAATATGTGCCAAACGCAAAAGTGATCCTACCCCAGATTAGATTCATTTAAACTAGCAAGAATTCAGTCAAAGGCAGCTTCACCTATAGAGAAACACTTCAAACTCCTATGTCAAAAGTAGCAATTCTGCTATCCAGCCCAAGTGCAAAAGCATCCTGATGAGCTAAATACAATTGAAACAGAAGGAAATCTATCTTGCTGAGAAAGTCAATTGATAGATATAAGAACGTAATATATAAGCTTCGACAGAACTGAAAGAAGGCTAAAACAATAAAATACAGAAGATATTAGGTGAGCTAGACTCGTACGGAAAGAAAAACGTCAAATTTGACGAGACTGCTTTGAAAAAACTGTTTTGGGCATAGAAAAACACCTAATTGTTTCATTTTAATTAGATAGTCGCTTAAAAACTTCCACACAGGAATACATTAAAAATTACCTTGGGTAATTACTGGAGAGACTGTAACACCTTGAAAATTTAAACGATTCTTAGAAATATTATAGATCGACAGGTACGGAGTATTAATGTGATTTAAACAGATTTACTCTTTGTAAATTTTTCCTTTCTTTACAGCATTTTTATGAGTTTATCAGGTGAATATCAACATACTTGTGTTCTTTCCCATTTAAGAGCATTGTGTAGGTCAGCCCATAAAGATGGCATCTAGCGGCGTACTTTGAAACCCTCCGCGAGAGAGAGAGAGAGAAGTCAGTTATGTTCAATTCTCTCCCCTGATGGGGGGGAGAGCGGGCCATCAGCTCAACTAAGGAGCTCTTCAGCCATCGAAATAAAGGTAACAAGAAAGGAACTACGGAAGAAGGTATGTATCGTACATACCGGAGGGGAACGACGATTGAGAATGGCGAAGGGGACCGGTCACCGCAAGACGGAACCCAGGGAAGACCCGCAAAGAACCCCGCACGAGCAAAAACCCCAACCAATACCGGAAGGGGAAGAATTTATTATGTAGTAAGGCATCTCGGGCGCGCATTACAGAAAGTGCTACATAGAGTTACATGAACACATGACATACGACATAGATTACAAATAGTGAGTAGCAGAAAGTGACGGGTTCAGTGAAAAGTGGGAGGAAGGAACGGGATAATATTGTAGAAGGAAGTAGTATAGAGTGGTAGACAGGTTAGTGACAGATGTGGCCAGTAGACGTAGGAGGTCCAGTATCGGAAGAGGCGGCAAAGTAAAGGTGGTGTATGGAGTAGGGACAGTGGTGTGAGGCGGTGGTGGGGTGGGTGGCGGGACGCGGGAAGGGCGAGAAGAAGTGGTGGTGGGAGAAGAACGGACAGGAGAGGGTTGGGAAGAAGATGGAGGACGGACGAGCCGCGGCGGGGAACGAGAGGGCTCCACACGGTGGGTTCGCCCGCGAAAGGGAGCGCCGGAGGTGATAAGATGAGCAACATCGGCGAAGGAAGAAAGTCTGAGGCGGACCATGAAGGTCGGACCATACGTGTTGAAGATTCTGAAGACCCGGCGGACGGGGATGCCCTGCATTTGCAGTTCATGCAGAATGTCCTGGTCGGTGACGGCAGGGTCAATCCCACGGATGACGCAGCTCGGTGATGAAAACTGTTGATTATCCGAGGAAGAAGAGTCTCCGTTGCAGCAGGAGATGGGCGGAGCTGCGACTGCAGGAGGCACCATATCAGCAGGGGGCGGGGGAGGACAGGAGACAAGCGAAGATAGTGAAGTAGGTAGGGCCGTAATAGGCGAGGAGTGACTATACGTAACAGTGGAGGAAGAAGAAGAAGACTGGGAAAGGTGGGTAGAGGTAGTGATGGTGGTGGTAGTAGTAGTAGGAGTGGGCGAGGTGTGACTGATTATAGGAGTGAAGGGGAAGTCGGGAAGTGAAAGCATTTGGTGTAGCAGATGGTCCGGAGTAGGGACCGCTTCATGGGAGACATCAAAAAGACAGATGCCATTGGAGATGATTCCTTCCACCGGTCCTGGATAGCGGAAGAAGGCCACGACGTCTGGAGAGGGTTGACCGGAGTGGCCATCCTGAAGGCGGAGAACTGCTTCAGCGTAGGCACCACGGCGTATTTCATCCCGGATGGCAGTTGGAGAATGAGAGGTGTCCACGTTCTTGATGAGACACGTATACATTGTATTGGAGGGAGGCGACAGCCAACGAGGCGTCTGCCCTTGAGATTCTTCTTAGGCCGACTGAGCAGGAGCTGAAAAGAGCGCCACCCAGCCGAAAAAATGCGTGGACATGTATATGAGAGAGTATGACCCTCCGCGACCCCATCAGCTGGCCAGCATTTACAGGCCTTGCATATCACGTAGGGGTAGGCAACGGTTTGGAAAGGATTAGTCGGACGGCGGTGTAGCAGTTTGCGACTGTGATCTCGGTGTTAATGACGCTAACGGTTACCTTGAATATTTCGTTTCTTGGAACTTGTAAAGCAGTAGCAGTTATAAAGAACATAACGGACTGGTTCATTTCCTGATTCCATGGTTTCGGTTCTCAGTCACGCGGTAATCGAATGAACGAATCATTTTGGTGAACCATTTCAAATGAACCGATTCTTCTAAATGAATCAGATGCCCCATCTCTAGAACCTTGCTATTAGAACAGGGCCTCTCAAACGCCCAAAATCTCACGCGTGTAGAGCGAGGCGCAAGAGCTCCGTGCACTGTGCATCGGTGCCGCTCGGTATGGCTCGGATCAACGCTTCGTCTCTGGGCTACTCGGCTCTACTCGGCTCAACTCAGCCCGGATTTGGAGCGCTACGGCGCAAGTGGGGGAGAGGGAGACAGGCGGAGCGAGCGAGACAGGCGTGAGGAAAGAGAGAGACAGCGCTATTGCTCCAAATCGAGGAGTGGGGGGTCTGCACTCTGGTCAACCAAGCCAAGTCGTCTTTTGCACCAAGGTTCTTAAACACTACTAAAGGTTGGGCCCAACGCGAGCCGAGCTGCTATTGGTTAACGAAATGACGTCACAGTAGGAGCAAAGCAGCCGAGCCCAGAGCGCGCGAATCAATAGGAATCTCATAATATCAGCAAACATTACAGTTTCTCAGAACTAATTGCAGACCAGACATAAAGATTACTGCTGTTATAAGATTGAAAAGGAGTACAGCGTAGTAACTTTTCATTATTTCCATTACGAATAAGGCGTAAATGTAACGTGACGGCACACTGACCAACGCTTGAAATTTATTAACATTTCCAAGTTCCTCTATTTAGTTTGAGAAAGGTTATGCGCTTTCAAATATGTAAATATAAATATTTAGAGATATGAACCTACAACCTGTTTTCTAGTCTCTGACCGGGTCAGGGATGTAATGAATGGTCCATATATAGGCTATTATTACAATGGGGTCGCCACTCACAAAGTGATTTATTAATGACTTATAAATGCTATGAAATGATAATGGAGAGTGTTGCTGGAATGAAACAAGACAGGGAAAACCGGAGTACCCGGAGAAAAAACTGTTCCGCCTCCGCTTTGACCAGCACAAATCTCACATGGAGTGACCGGGATTTGAACCACGGTATCCAGTGGTGAGAAGCCGGCGCGCTGCCGTCTGAGCCACGGAGGCTCCGCATACACAGTCTACTTTAAAAAAATTAAACAATAAGAAAGAACAGGAAAAACACTTCATTAGAACACAGTCCTACCTGTGAGATTAGATGCCATGAAGTGGTTGCTTTTGAAGATGAAATCCACTGTCGTGCCTTTCACTGATGAGCTGCTATGGATTTTTCAGTTCTTGTCCGAATGTTCATTTGTCGTATGCATATATATATTCTCGTTCAAGCATACATTGTTAATATTTCTGGTGGTACAGCGGGGAATTTACTGCTAATTATTTGACACACTTTGCGTATAATATTAGGTATGCGTCACAGTTCAGCTCGTCCGTGAATGTCCCTGAAAATTAACTCAAATTCCTTTATTTGGTTTACCATTGTAACGATGGAACGAGTAGACCTCCCCGAGATAACATTTCTATCCATCCCACAGAGGCTATACCGGAAGAAATGGAAAGCATTTCCCCAGTGGGACTTCGCATTGACCTGTCATATTTTCTTTCACGGTCGGCGATGTAGCCGGCGAGGTACCGAAATCCCTCTGCTGAACAATCAGGTGTCGCTGTAGATTGCTGTCAATCTTTTTTGCTTTACGTCGCACCG
Organism: Anabrus simplex; assembly: GCF_040414725.1. Lineage (NCBI taxonomy): Eukaryota > Metazoa > Arthropoda > Insecta > Orthoptera > Tettigoniidae > Anabrus > Anabrus simplex. Next base: position 70,375,581 of record NC_090275.1, on the reverse strand, counting down.
ACACATATAGGTCTTATGACGACGATGGGACATGAAAGGCCTAGGAATGGGAAGGAAGCGTCCGTGGCCTTAATTAGGCATAAGGTACAGCCCCAGCATGTGCCTGATGTGAAAATGGGAAACCACGGAAAACCATCTTCAAGGCTGCCAACAGTGGGGCTCGAACCCACTATCTCCCGAATATTGGATACTGGCCGCACTTAAGCGACTGCAGCTATTGAGCTCGGTCGGTGAATCATTAACGGCACAGTTTTCTATCGCAATGATACTGTACAATAAACACATAAATTTCATTCCAGCTACTATTACGCTGTTCACGCAACCAACGAAAAGAAAATAAGTGCACCTTACTGCACGAAACACAGCAACTTAACAGAGATCTCACAGAAACGAACTCCGACACACACACTACGCAAAATACAGTAGGCCACTATATAAACCAACAGCAATATACGGAAAGAAATTACGTATAGTTATTACGTGGAAATCCTTTCTTTATAAGACAACGAAATAACGAAACAACGAAATGAGAAGATACACGTGCTGTTGTATGCTACACAGTCACGGTGCTCCTGTGATGACGTCACGAGCAGGACGAGGGAAAACTAACATCTACTGCGCAACCAATGTGGGCCACCCGTGTTTTGCACCGTGCACAGTGCATGCACCACGCGCATGCACCCTGAGAGGCCCTGTATTAGAATGACAACGAACAAATGACTGCGCCACTAATGAAGGTGATCATTGTTTAAGAAGCGTGATTATCAGTCTTTCAAAAAACTAGGACTAGTGTGTAAGAACAAGAAACGGGAGAGAAAAATATCAATTCGAAAAGGAAGTAAGTATATTTTAATACCAAATTTAAAATGTTGTATTTATGCGATATACTTTAAAATACCTGCCATTAGCATGCATCGTAAGCATATAGAAGAATTACTAGTTTTGTATTCATTTACAGTAATAATTAGTAGGTATCATTCATATTTAATATGTATATATTATAATATTGGCTGTTAATTCAGTTGTTACCGGGTTAGTCTTTATACAATTGCAGTGATAGCGCCATCTAGCAGCAGAATATATAAAATATGTCTCTATTAACACGGCCGACTAGATCTCTCGCTAGTTAGAGCGACGAATCAAGTCGGCCGTGCTACAAAGAACCGAGGAACCGAGTATAGTTCCGATGACGTCACACTAAAAGGCGAAGTTTCCTCCGTCCGACCCACTGCCTGCTCGATCTGCATCCGATGGCTGCCATCTGTGCCTTCTAGTTAGGAAATATTCACAAATGTTGTATTAATATAACAGGTGGGAGAAAGGAAAGGAGACGAGTTGCTCAACTAATTGGTATGTTCCGAGCTGTCAGTGGGGAGATGGCGTGGAATGACATTAGTAGACGAATAAGTTAGATTGGCGTCTTTAAAAGTAGGAAAGATCACAATATGAAGATAAAGTTGGAATTCAAGAGGACAAACTGGGGCAAATATTCGTTAATACAGTACAGTATATTGGCAATTAGGTATGTACCTATTTCAGCCAAAACAAATTAAGTAACAAACCAACAGACAGGCAGACAAACAAATAACCTAATTAGAATGTACGGAGTACATATCAATGAACTGAAATACTTCTAATTAGAAAATATACAATACATAAAGAACATTAACAAAACTGAACAAATATAAAAGTTGAACATGATACTAAAATTACAATTATTGTCTCCCCTAAATTATTACTGTGGGTCAAAAGTTGTGTTATGTACATACATGGTTAAAAAACTTCGTTATTATTACCCCATACAGAGATGATACTTCAAAGATTAATCATTTTCGGTATGGTTCCTTCTACTCAATATAACAAATTTTAAACTGCGTATTTAGTGTACGGGTAAATGATCAATTTGGAGTCTCCCTCTTCCAACTTCGGTTGTCCGAGGCAGGAGAGGGTTCATCCTGAAATATTAGCATGCATTTCTGTATGTGTAGTTTAAATGTCCTACAGTATCATTTTAACCATATGTACTCGTGCTTATTTCACTGTTTGCAAGTAATGTAGTAAGGGGGATTCAGAAACAATGGGTGCTGAATCAGCGCAAAGTGATTTTGTTACACGACAATGCGCCGTCTCACACAGCAAAACCAGTGAAAGACACCTTGAAATCGCTTGGATGGGACATCCTTCCGCACCCGCCGTACTCTCCCGACCTGGCGCCATCTGACTATAACTTCTTCGACGAATCCTCTCGGCCGTTATTCTTGGCTTTTTAGACCGGGACCGCTATCTCACCGTCAGTTAGCTCCTCAATTGTCTGCCCCTTAAGGCCCGGGCCCACATGTATTGCAGGGCTTGCAGGCCCTGAGGAGGGCCTCTCATAGTGCAGGCACCAGTGCACTGCTCAGCGCACGTTGCAAAGACGACTTCGCTAGGTTGACCAGAGTGCAGATCCCCACTCCACCGAGCTCGATAGCTGCAGTCGTTTAAGTGCGGGCAGTATCCAGTATTCGGGAGATAGTAGGTTCGAACCCCACTGTAGGCAGCCCTGAAAATGGTTTTCCGTGGTTTCCCATTTTCACACCAGGCCAATGCTGGGGCTGTACCTTAATTAGGGCCACGGCCGCTTCCTTCCCACTCCTAGCCCTTTCCTGTCCCATCGTCGCCGTAAGACCTATCTGTGTCGGTGCGACGTAAAAAAAAGAAAAAAAAAGATCCCCACTCCTGGATTTTGAGCAATAGCGCTGTCTCTCTCTTTCCCTACGCCTGCCTCGCTCGCTGCACCTGTCTCCCCCTTCCTCACTTGCTGCGCGGCGCTTCACATCCGAGCCGAGCTTAGCCCAGTTGCCCCGAGACAAAATGCTGGTCCGAACCGAGTAAATACATGTAAATCTCACGCTTGCCCAACAATGGCATTGCTTCCTTCCTCTTACTTGTGCCAGGCTCCTCACTTTCATCTATCCTACCCGACCTCCGTTGGTCAACTCTTGTTCTCTTCCGAGCCCGGCGTGTTTATGTTGCGAGGCCTAGGGATTCTTTCAGTTTCACGCCCTTCGTAGCCCTCGTCTTCGTTTGACCGATACCTTCATTTTTCCAAGTGTCGGGTCCCTTCCAATTTTTCTCTTTGATTAGTGTTATATAGGGGATGGTTGCCCAGTTGTACTTCATCTTAAAACAATAATCACCACCAACAAATATTCATATCCTGCATTGACATTTGGATTATCTTCGGTTCGAAATTCGTAAAAGAAAACGTAGAAACATAAATTTTCCATGAACATTCAAGTAAGTGGTAGCCATGCCCTGCCAACCATGTTACCACGTCTTTAATGAAAATGAAAACCTACCACCTGTTTTCCAGTCATTGACCGGGTCAGGGATGTAATGTATGAATCATATATAGCCTATTATTACGATGGGGTCGCCACTCCCAAAGTGATATATATTCATGACTGATAGATGCTATGAAATGAGAATGGAGAGTGTTGCTGGAATGAAAGATGACAGGGAAAACCGGAGTACCCAGAGAAAAACCTGCCCCGCCTCCGCTTTGTCCAACACAAATCTCACATGGAGTGACCGGGGTTTGAACCACGGTATCCAGCGGTGAGAGGCCGGCGCGCTGCCGCCTGAGCCACGGAGGCACCACGTCTTTAATAATACATCATAATTATGATTTGTTGGGTAGAACGACGAGTAAAACAATCGTTATAATTTGACCGCTTCGAACACATTCTAACCTACTTTTCCTCAAATTACACAGGTCTAACTCACTGGATATTAAACGATCCCAGTGCTAAATACTTTAACTGTCATATTCATACCACATTGGTGGATATTTCTTAACTACAAGGCACAGACGTATCATATGTACTCGAATTAATAATTTAGTTATTAAGAATTGTATTTTTAGTTATTAAGATGGAAGACTTGTGTCAATGTAATTTAATAAGTACTTTACAGATTTTTAGGTTTACTGTAATTGGGCTTTACTACTTTGTTGTAAACCGGCAAATAAATAAATAAATAAATAAATAAATAAATAAATAAATAAATAAATAAATAAATAAATATGCTTGCAGTGTGCGGGTCGGTCGGAGGAAAGTGTCCGCCTCTTTGATTAACGTCATCAGAGCGACAGTACGGCCTGTACGTCACGAAGGCAGTGCTGATACTTAATAATGGTTTATGAAAACTATGGCAATGGCAGAGTACATGCATCCACTATATAGCTGTTGATAACGTGACGGTTTTCACTGATTAAGTCCTCCGAAAGAGTATTATACTTCAAAAGTCATCGGGTGGAATATTTAAGATGTTCCAGAGAGGTTCATGAAACATAAATTATTCGGATTTTTATATAATAATTTTCAACACTTAATACCAATCCTATAAATTTCTTGTGGCAATATTTACGGGAAGACTATCTACTGCATAGGTGAGCAATGACAGATCCCCACTTTTTGAGCTGACGGTATGAGCGCGGGAAGAACAGTGAACAGCTGACTTCTAATAGTTTGTGCTGTAACGATTAGATGGCGACATGTGGAGTCGAGGCGCAAGCAAAGCCACAGCAATGTACATGGCTGACTGTATTATGTTTACGCAAAACAATCGTACAGTTCGTTTATTGTTCAGTGTTTGTGCTTATTCCTAAACAAGCTTTTATGTCGGCCTGCTGTATTTCTATGAGTACAGGTAGCAGTCATGGGAGTATTTAGTTATCGCATGTCAAAATAATTAATTTTATTTCCTACGCATAACCTAATGAAATTAATATACAGTAATTAAGCACATTTACTTGGAGCCTCCGTGGCTCAGGCGGCAGCGCGCGGTCTTTCACCGCTCCCAGTTACTCCATGATGTGAGATTTGTGCTGGACAAAGCGGAGGCGGGACAGGTTTCTCTCCAGGTAATCCGGTTTTCCCTTTAATTTTTAATTCCAGCAACGCTCTCCAGTATCATTTCATTTGCCAGTCATTAATCATTGCCCCAGAGGAGTGTGACAGGTTTAGGCAGCCGGCACAGTTCCTTATCCTCGCCGCTAGATGCGGGCTTAATTCATTCCATTCCTCACCCGGTTGACATTGGAAAACCAGGCTGTGGATTTTCATTTTCAATTAAACATATTTATTTAGCACATGGCGTTTGTTTACAAACTAACTTATTTGGTTTCCTCGCCATAATCTAATGCACTGAATAGATCGAGACATTAGGCGAAATGAGACTGTTAAAAGTTTAAATCTGTTTCGAAACTCGTCTCTTCACTATTTGTAAGTGAGAGCCGTGCAAGCAGTTGCTAGGCTGTACACTGATCCTTTACATGCATGTGCTGGAGCGCAGTTCATTGAGCCGAATTGTGTCCGACTTTGATCTACAGTATTATGAGTTACGTATTTACTTACCGTGCATATTTCTGCCAACCAGAGGGTTCCATTTTTTAGCGTGATGCCGCAACAGCTGGGCACCAGGGAGAAGTGTGCCGCCATCGCCCCTGGAACGAATAAATAAATAAATAAATAAATAAATAAATAAATAAATAAATAAATAAATAAATAAATAAATAAATAAATAAATAAATAAATAAATACATTATCATTATAGACTGTTATGCCTTTCAGCGTTCAGTCTGCAAGCCTCTATCAACATTCAATGGAAAAATGAAAGGTCCGAGAACTTGGGTTCAGAAAAAGCATAATTGGAGAGTTATTCGACCTTTTAGATGGTTCATAATCAACAGCACTCGAATACACGACAGACTATACGTGTCATCAAAGGAAGTCCAGGGGGATTAAGTCAGGAGAATGTGGTGGCCAAGCAATAATGCTCCACCTCTACCTATAATAATTGCATAATTGGAGAGTTATTCGAGCTTTTATACGGCTCACAATCAACAGCATTCGAATACACGACAGACTATATGGGTCCCCAAAGGAAGTCCAGGGGATTTAAGTCAGGAGAATGTGGTGGCTAAGCAATAACTGCTCCCCCTCTATCTATCCAGGGCCCAGAAAAGTACGCATTAAGGTACCTGCGTGCAAAAACAGGACTTAAATGTGCGGGAGCACCATCATGCATGAAGCACAGCTATCGACGGGGTGCTATATCTCATTCCATGTTAAGAAAACAGTATTGCTCTTATGACAACAGGGTTGACATATCGAACGGCTCTGCTCAGCACCATCACGGGAAAACATAAATTTGTGAAATACACTATTTAAGTTCAAGAAAAAAATTGGAAGAAACTGAGCTAAAAAATATTTTTATGAACTAAAGGGGACCCGGGTGGGGTGGGGGTGGGGGGGTGTTACAACGACTATTTTTGGTTTGTATAGAATCAGAGGTGAACTAAGGCACATAAATGTCCTCAGCATTAAAGTGTAAGGCAAATTGGGGGAGAAAATAGACAAATAATTTTTATAGGCTCGAGGGGTGAGGGATGCATTTAATTGCATTTAATGAATTTTTCCAGGCAACTAAGGCTAGAAAACAGACGCAAGACATACATACTGTAGATGACTCTACAAAAGACCACCGTATTAATGTTAAAGAAAGAAATCACACACGTAGGCTTATCGCATACCTCTCACACTGCACAAGACAATTACGCACTGATTTAAAGCCAAAAAACACACACGCAACAAATAAATACTGTAGATGACTTCACTACAGAAGTGAGCTGCCGGCGGTTCACAGAGTGAGGGACTACACGAGGCTTGTACCAGAGCAACACAGAAGAAGGAAAATGAAGGAAGGCAACGAAGCGATGGCTGTTTCCGCCATTGTGCTTTCTCCCTATAAGTGTAGAAAAAGAAAGTGTTGCGTAGTTATTTTAATAATTCACGGGCAAAAATGCCTCATCCTTTTTATCTATCTTTCATAATACATTATAAAGAACACTATAATATCCCTTAATCACTAGGAATTATGGGTGTCTCAGAGGGGATGTGTTCACTTCTTGTAGGTCCATAAGAGCAATATAGTTTTCTTAACGTGGAATGAACTATAGTTGTATTCTTCTGACAGGCAATGCTGTATCAGTGGCAGCTCGTGCTAAATTATGTTGTTGGTTCTGTTCTGTGACGCCCAGTCTATTGAACAAAGTGTAGTAAACAAATCTAAATTCGTATTGCTTACGGGAAGTACCAGGTGAGCTCGTGTGCATCCGCCCTCCGCAGAAGCGCCTTACTCAAAGTCCCATTAGCTTTGAAGTTACAGAAAATGTACAGAATGAAAGAAAAAGTAAACGTACACTACATATCTCAATTTGTAAGACCCCGATTTCGAGGGACTTGGACAAAAAACAACAGTTACAGACGTTACAAAAATAAAACCTTTCTTCCGTTTATCGAAAAAATTTTGATCTAGTATAGACACACTCATATTTACAAAGGTTCCGAGACCTGCAAACAACTTTGGGAGCCGGCTTTCTTAATGGAGGAGGAAAATCTGATAATAGTAATGTCTGTCCGAAAGAACGCAGGGTCCCAACAAGCAATCACCAAGAATTTGAGAGGACAGGATATCACGTGTTGGCCAGCCCCACATTAAATATATTACTTGTGTAACAATTGTAACAGGTGCCTCGCATTTTATTCTGGCAATCAGAACGTGTCAGCGTGCGCTCAGTAAATACACGCTCGGACAACTCTGTAATTATGTATTTCCGGACCCACACTGTCATGCACTTTTCCTCCTGTCTCCATATGTCGAATTCATTCCTGCAATTTTGCCCTTGAGTTTTGATACACACTGTTTTAAATTACAATGACCCCACTGTGGGCAACCCTGAAGATGCCTTTCCATGGTTTCCCATTTTCACACCAAGCAAATGTTGGAGCTATACCTTAATTAAGACCATGTCTGATTCCTTCCCACTCCTAGGCCTTTCCTATCCCATCGTCGTTATAAGACCTACCTGTGTCGGTGCGACGTAAAGCAAATTTAAAAAAAGATGACAATGGGCGAATTAGGGTCGCATAGCTGTGAGCTCGCATTCGGTAGATGGTGGGTTCGAATTTCACCTTCGGCAATCCTGAATATGGGCTTCCGAGGTTCCCCCATTTTCACACGAGGCAAATGCTGGGATTGTACCTTAATATGGATGTACTGAAACACTACCGATAGATGTCTCACGAGTAGTACCCGGTATGCGCTTGTCGATCGTCATTTGTTCCTATGTGTTTTTAATGGAAGTTACCTAGTTAAATGATGAAATTAAAGATTTATTATATTGTTACGACCACAAACACAACAAAAAAAATTGTGATGCCTGATTATTGCTGTGTCCCAATGTCCCAAAATCAAGGTCGACCGTATTCATACCACCAATTTCCTACGCAGGATCCTTTCCATAAAAAGTGGTTTGCACGCGATTCGTAGCAGGACCTACGAAATAAAAATGTGACTCATAATATCAAGGTTTGCTCGAAACATTTTACAGTTGAAGATTATGCCATTACTGAAACTGGTAAGTAAGATAATTAATACTAATTAAGAAATAATTTTATAATAATGTAGTGACATTCTGAAGAGTTAATATGACACATTTTACCGAGCTCGATAGCTGCAGTCGCTTAAGTGCGGCCAGTATCCAGTAATCAGGAGATAGTGGGTTCGAGCCCCACTGTCGGCAGCCCTGAAGATGGTTTTCCGTGGTTTCCCATTTTCACACCAGGCAAATGCCGGGGCTGTACCTTCATTAAGGCCACGGCCGCTTCCTTCCAATTCCTAGGCCTTTCTTATCCCATCGTCGCCATAAGACCTATCTGTGTCGGTGTGACGTAAAGCAAATAGCAAGAAAAAAACAACATATCAATAATTTTAGGCGAAACACAAAGACTTTTTTGCTATTTTTTGCTGGTGTGAAAATGGGAAACCACTGAAAACCATCTTCAGGGCTGCCGACAGTGGGGTTCGAACCTACTATCTCCCGAATACTGGATACTGGTCGCATTTAAGCGACTGCAGCTATCGAGCTCGGTACACGAAGACTTAAAGAGAACGCTGTACCTTCGATATTTTCATGGTGTGGTACCGGCACCTTGGAAATAACTCCGAGAGCAAGAAGGAATAGAAGTAGGAAAACAGCCATAACACCGTGTGCGGTACCCTGAATCACACAGTGACCTATAATTTGACACTGGAGCACCATCAATTTCAGACTTCCTGAAACGAAATAATTCATTAATTCCAAATTTGAAATCTTTATATTTGTTTTATGGTCCGAAACAAGATCCGCCCATTTTCTTCAATTCTGCTTCCAAATCCACATCGTCATTGCAACTATACCATTTCCCGTCTTTTTAAAAACATTAGCAGAATATGGTAAATCCATTTTCATGAATTTAAAGCAAAAATTTCGTTTCGATGATCACAAATGTAGGAATATTCCGTAAACAATCGAGCAGCGGAAAGCGCTTACCAGATATTACCATTACGCTGCCCAGCGGACAAGTTTTGCGTGATACATCCCTATTGAATCACTTGTTATGAAACGACTTAGTATTAAGTCATTCTTTGGCGAAAATGAATTTATGGCGGTGAAAATTTCTTTGGGTGCAGACATATCATTTAGTGGTGAAAGGATGTACTGTAAGTTTGACCCTTTAGAAGTGTATGAAAAAATCCTAGTTTTTTTTTTTTTTTTTTTTTGCCGTTTATTAACGTAACGGCTTAAGTCAACAGATCTATAGACCTACGGTCTTTGATAAATAAACGCATTTGTGTGCACATTGTTGGGAAGATCGGTTTTTTTCTTTTGTATTCGATATATTTTGTCCGTGTGCTAGCCTCCTCATGAAGGAGGTTAATAATAATAATAATAATAATAATAATAATAATAATAATAATAATAATAATAATAATAATAATTCTTTTGCTACCGCTTTTCCTACACCTGTCGGGTCACGGGTGCGAACTGCGTCGCACATGTGGATTTGGCCCTGTTTTACGATCGGACGCCCTTCCTGACGCCAACCCTGTCTGGAGGCACGTAATCACTGTTGCGTGTTTCTGTGATGTTGGTAGTGTGGTATGTTGTCTGAATATGATGAGGAGAGTGCTGGGACGGACACGTAAACCCAGTCCCCGAGCCAGAAGAATTAATCAGAAGCGATTAAAATTCCCGACCCGGCTGGGAATCGAACCCGGGACCCTCTGAACCGAAGGCCAAGCAAAGCAAAGCAAATTCATCTCCGTACAGGCCATGAAGGCCCTTAGAGGGGTGGAAGGTAAAGGCTTTCACTATCCGTAACCTTCGGCACTTGATGGGGTTGAGTGGTTAGCTCTACGCCCGGCCGCCTTTGCTCCCAGAAATTAACCTGGTACTCATTTTTGGTGTAGGCTGAGTGAACCTCAGGGCCACGTGCACCTCCGGAAGTGGAAATTTCGTTTCTTAAATTTTACGACTTCCTGACGGGGAATCGAGCCCACGTGCTTCCGGGCGAACCGAGCACGCCTTTACGTCTCGGCCAGGCAGCCCCTAATAATAATAATAATAATAATAATAATAATAATAATAATAATAATAATAATAATAATAATAATAATAATAATAGGACCTAATAATACGTAATATGCGTATGATTGGAAAAGAGAAGAGACTTTTTGGGTCTAAATATAAAAGAAAATGGGAAAAGGAAACTCAAATCTAACGAAGAATTGCATCAAAGAACAGGAAGAGTGGTTGAACTGATGAGAAATAGAAGGTTTCAGTTGTGTGGATATGTGTTGAGGATGGACGGTAACAGAATAACGAAGAGAATCTTTGAATTCTTCAGGAAGACCGCCTCTGTGGTGTAGTGGTTAGTGTGATTAGCTGTCTTCCCCAGAGGCCCGGGTTCGATTCCCATCTCAGTATCCTCGAAGTGGTTTTCCGTGGTCTCCCACTTCTCCTCCAGGTAAATGCTCGGATGGTACCTAACTTAATACCACGGCCGCTTCCTTCCCTCTTCCTTGTCTATCCCTTCCAATCTCCCCATGCCCTCACAAGATCCCTGTTCAGCATAGGACGCGAGGCAGCCTGGGCGAGGCACTGGTCTTCCTTCGCAGTTGTATCCGCCGACCCAAAGTCTAATGCTCCAGGACACTCACTGCCCTTAATGCGGTAGAGGTTGGATCCCTCGCTGAGTCCGAGGGAAAAACCAACCCTGGAGGGTAAACGGACTAAGAAAGAAAGAAAGAAAGAAAGAAAGAAAGAAAGAAAGAAAGAAAGAAAGAAAGACAGAAAGAAAGAAAGGAAAGAAAGGAAAATAAAGAAAGAAAATAGAGAAAGAAATCGATTTAGACAACTCGTCAAAAAGTTCCGTAGTTGCCAGGTGCCTGGGAAGCACTAGTTAGAAACGGGAGGTCCTGTACAGAAGAACAGAAGAAGGAAATAGGAGAAAGGGTGAAAATGGCAGAGAGTGAAGACAGAGAAGGCTAAAAATACCGCAAGATTGTTAAACGTGGTCATAGACGGCCGAAATGAAGCAGAAAAACCTAAAAAATTATAATTCAGTAGTCTTAATATTGGGACGCTTTTAGTAAATGAGGTTAGCAACGCTGGTAAAGATGGGGTTATAAACGTGTTTCCTTGTCCTTAAAAGCAGTCATCTAACCTCAGGTTTGAAGTCAACATCACTTTGCCATGTGATCACGAAAATAAATGGTCGTTTTTTATAAAATCTGCGCTCGAGTCATCCATCCATACGATTTATAACGTACCGTTTCCCGGAAGCTGTTCGTCAGCAGGTGGCCATGGTGACCCAATCAGTCTCATTCTTTTGTGCCTTCCACTTGGGAAGCTGTATGACTCACAAATAACTAGACCATACATCAAGTGCGTTGGAGAGATTCGGTTGAAAGGACGTCATACGGCAATTGAATAATAACTGCATGAATCTTTCAAATCCTCTTCTTACATTAGACCTTACCAAACACATCTTCATGTATGTACGTATTTACTGCTTGGAAATTACATGACGCCAATATTACGTGGGTCTGGATGTGTTAATTTAATAATTAATTGTCAGCCGTCCGCCTCTGTGGTGTAGAGGTTAGTTTGATTAGCTGCCACCTCTGGAGGCCCGAGTTCGATTCTCGGCTCTGCCACGAAATTTGAAACGTGGTACGAGGACTGGAACCGGACCCATTCAGCCTCGGGAGGTCAAATGAGTAGAGGGGTTTCGATTTCCACCTCAGCCATCCTGGAAGTGGTTTTCCGTGGTTTCCCACTTCTTCTCCAGGCAAATGCCGGGATGATACCTAACTTAAGGCCACGGCCGCTTCCTTCCCTCTTCCTTGTCTATCCCTTCCAATCTTCCCATCGTCCCACAAGGCCCCTGCTCAACTTACTAGGTGAGGCCACCTGGGCGATGTACTGGTCCTCCTCTGCAGTTGTATCCCCGACCAAAAGTTTCACGCTCCAGGACACTGCGCTTGAGGCGGAAGAAGTGTGATCCCTCCCTGAGCCCGAGGGAAAAATCAACCCCGGAGATTAAATGGATTAAGAAAGAAGGAAAGAAGGAAAGAAAGAAAGAAAGATAGAATTGTCAGCCTCGTGGTCTAAGGGCTTACCATTATCAGTCCAAATACTGGTTTGATGCAGTTCTCCGTGCTACCCTATCTGCCTATCGTATTCATGTCGTTTACCGCCTACACTTCTCTAAAAAATAAAGCTAACAAGTCTTGGGTGGTTTCAACAAGTATCCTGCCATATTTATCTCTTCTTTACATCAAATTTCCCGAACTCGTAACTCCTTCACGAACTTTTCATTCGTGATTCAATCCAATCATCTCTCATTCATCATTCTTCAAAGCTTCTATTCACTTTTTGTCCGAACTAGTTATTGTTCATGTTTACTTCGAAACAACGCCAGCTCGGAGAGCTGCATCAAACAGGTCTATGGACTGATGACTCAAACAACAACATAATTATTATACTACTTGTTTAACATCGCACTAACACATCGAAGGATGGAAAAGGGCTATGATTAGCAAGGTAGCTCGCGTGGCCTTAATGAAGGTATAGCCCCTGCATTTGCCTGGTGTGAAAATGGGAAACCAGAAAACCGTCTTCACGGCTGGCGACGGTGGGATTCGAACCCACTATCTTCCGAATGCAAGCTTACAGCTGCAAGACCCTAACCGCACGGCCAACTCACTCAGTATTATTATTATTATTATTATTATTATTATTATTATTATTATTATTATTATTATTATTATTAGTTGGAATAACAATAATGATAGTAGCAAGAATGATTACTGAGAACAATGGCAGCATTATAGACCGTTATGCCTTACAACGTTCAGTCTGGAAGCCTCTGCGACTTTACTAAGCGTCGCCACAATCCTCTATTTGCAACTAGTGCTGTGGCCTCATTTAGTTTTGTACCTCGTATCTTTATCAGTGAAGACATGAAGCCGCGGGTAAGACAGACTTTGGTGACGAGGTTATGTTAGGCGAATGCAGGAGTTTAGGATTCCTGGTACCTTGTAACGAATTAGCAAAGCAGTAAGAGTCATAATGCTAGTAATAAGAATAAAGAGGTCCGCCTCCGTGGTGTAGTGGTTAGTGTGATTAGCTGTCACCTCCTCTCTCCTCGGAGGCCCGGGTTCCATTCCCGGCTCTGCCACGAAATTTGAAAAGTGGTTCGAAGGCTGAAACGGGGCCCTCTCAGCCTCGGGAGATCAAATGAGTAGAGGGGGCTTCGATCACCACCTCAGCTATTCTCGAAGTGGTTTCCCGTGGTTTCCCACTTATCCTCATTAGTTACGTGTTGATTCCAGGATAGATTCTCGTTGGTGGAGATTCCAAGATTAACTACAATCTTAAGATACGGTACAGCAATGCCACTGATGATGATTGGAGCAGGATTACGTGTAATAGTTTATTTATTTATTTATTTATTTATTTATTTATTTATTTATTTATTTATTTATTTATTTATTTATTTATTTATTTATTTATTTATTTATTTATTTATTTATTTATTTATTGATGTCTTTATTTGTGGCGAAGTTAGGGCTCTTGGCCCTCTCTTACACTTAACCACATTATGCGGCTTAATACTGAATCCAAACTTAATATTCAAACTTAACACAGTGTATATAATATAATAGTAATATAACTTAATAAACTCTAAAACTAAAAGATTACATCCTAAGTCTAAATTTAGAAAAATAAATTCAATATTAACTACTCTAGGTGGAAATCATAAAATATAACAGTAATTTATGTAAACTTTTGGGAACTATTTACTCCAGACATTCACTCTCACATTCACACATAACTACATGATATAGCCTACGTATTCAAGAGTAAATCTTTAGACTGTCTTTTGAAGGTAATTAATGAGGAACAATTTCTAATTTCAGGGGGTAAAGCATTCTATATTCTAGCGCCCGACACAAGGAAAGAATTACTGAAGGCAGATGTATGATGTGGAGGTATTGCAATTGTTGACCCAGATCGCGTGTCACGGTCATGAAAGGAGGATAGAAAACGGAAATTACTGGAGAGATATTCAGGTATATTTTCGGTCAAGAGTCGATAGATAAGGGTTGATACATGGTGATTCCTCTGCTGCTCTACTTTTAACCAAGAAAGTTGTGCATAAAAAGGGGATACATGTGAGGCAAAATTCAATGAAAAAATAAATCTAATGCAGGGGTTTAAAGCTCTCTGCAATTTCCTATTTTGTTCACTGGTAGCATCCAGCAACACAACATCACAATAGTTAAAAATTGGAAGTACCAATGTTTGAACCAGTTTTATTTTTAAGTTGAGAGGTAATACGGTCTGGTGAATCTTAAGGGGATGAAGTGATGAGTGAACTTTCCTGCATACGTTAGTGACATGCTCATCCCAGTTTAAAGTTTAGAGTTCCCTATGATAATAATTTGTGTTTTACGAGGATTAAGTGGTTATTTTTAGAGTAGGCGGTAAGTCTCTATTGAACATTGTTGGCAACACTGATGTGCAACTAGCAGTAGGCCTATAAGCATGAAATATTTCGCGGTACCCCACAAGGTCACACAACTGCTGGATTTGAGAAGTGCACATGTTGTAGGACACAGCTGTTGAGAATCCATCATCATGATTACACTTCTCTCTCTCTCTCTCTCAGGAGCATAGCCAAGGTCGACCAATTTTTAGAAGGGAGGGGGGGGGGTATATCAGCGGTGGCTCATGCAGAAAATCAGTTGTGTGCTGTAAACCACCCCCCCCTCCAAAAAAATAAAACATATTTAGAAACATGTGCGGTTTTCAAGAGGCTCTCCACTGAGTTTTTCATACTGAACAAACACGCAAACAATCCCAACACATATACACATTCCTCACATAAAACTCATTAAACACCAATAACACCTGCAATGACAAAACATTCACGAAACACTCGGTGCGAGCGCGCAAAAACAGAATTTCTCAACGTTATCAGAACCATTGAAATAAAAGCAGCAACGTCCTAATGCAAAATTACAAGTTAAGTTGTTATAGTGACATTTATAAACGAGACATTTTGTAATGAAAGGGAATCACAATATCATGTCCTTATTTCGACAATATGAAAAGTACACTTTTTGTAGTTCATCGATTTGCAAATGTGGCTATGGAATAGCTAAGCTGGGAGTATTAAAAGACCTGGCGGGAACAACTGATGGCTTCCTCTACAGTTTTTTGTTTTCCTGTTTGCTTTGAGTCAAGAGGGTGCCACCTGCCACGTTCTCATTTCGGTAGAAATGCTGGTGTGACCGGTATTGCCTCTATGTGGTCGAACGAAGGCTCGCTGTGAAGTGATGTCTTGGCTGTTGTTTCCACAGCACATCGGAAAAGTTGGGCACGCATGCGCAGAAGGCAGAGTTCTTGCTTTCTGACAAAAGGCTTAGAAATTCTCGCTGAGCTGTGATCTGCACAACACCCGGCGTGGAGCGTGACGTGGTTGTGACGGGAGTTAAAGGATTTGTTATTCTTTGGCTGGGGTCTTTTTTATTGCACTGTATTTGATTGTAGCTAATATTATTGAAGTAATTTATTTTTCAAGTAGACAATGTGCTGCAGCACTTCAGCGCATAAAGTACGGCAGCCCCTGGGTATAGTTACAAAATGATGGGAGAACATAACAAAGGATGGTGCGCGCATGTAGGAGTGTCAATATAATGCCACTGATACAAGTAAATTATGTTGATATTCCGATTACAGTACCGGTACACTACAACATGTTACATTAAAATATAGAACAAGAACAGTATAATCAATTGCATGAAATGGATTTCATGGTTAGAAGCCCGTACTGACAGTGCTAAATATGTTTGAGAGAAATTCCACCTTTTCAATACTGTAAAATATATATTTATCTATTAAAATACAATTGGATTATAGTGGAACATGTTTTCGTCCCGCCTTTTGGGACGTCTTAAGCCACTTACTGGATAAATATAATTCCAAAAACACAAAAAATATATAGTCGGAAACAAAAGTCGATATGCACTTCAAGATATCATGTAAGTGTAATCAAAACAGAACATTTTACTTATCTGCGCTTACGAATAAAATGATAAAACTTGTAGATACTTTATGGCATGAATAACTAAGGCCATATATCGTTCATCTGCCTGCTGTCATTTCTTGATGGATACAGTACTTTTGCGTCCATCTCTTGGCACAGGCCAGAGTAAAGTGTAGCTATCACCGAAGTCCCAGTCAACATCCATGGCTTTGACAATATGGAAGTTGCTGGGGTATGGGTAGTGCTGAGTAATGACATTCAGAGCATGACTAGTGCATCTGAGTGTTATGAAATGTGCTGCTCATAGGGTCAGTCGTGCTGCAATGGTACTTTCTGACCCAGTGAGGAAAGCAATGGCAAACTACCTCACTCCTCATCTTGCCTAGTACTCCTCATTTTGGTGCTACCATTGGTTTTTGGTGTTTCCTTATAACCGCATAACCTTTGGTGGTGCTATTTGAGGATCCAACCAACCTCTGGGCTGATGACCTAACAGACAGACATATCGCTCATTTCAAAAACGAAACAAATGTTTAGGAACGAAAGTGAACATACACTCACAACTTTTTCACTCTCGCATTAGGTTCAGTACAGTTTGTTTCCACTTTTTTTTTGCAACTACCACACCTTTCAAACGCGGGGACATCGATTCCACTGGGTTCTTCGTGACTTCTGGTGAAATTTTGTTCCATATTCTGTTCTTATGGCAAGTTTCAAATCGTCCTTCTTCCCGATGGAATACATCCTAATCCACCAATGGAGTTCTTCCCAAAAGTGTTCAACAGGGTTAATGACGGAGGTCAGGAAGTGAATGGCATTGCTGGGGAACATTTTAAAGCAGCCATTTCTTCACTATTGCAACGATATGTCGTCATATCTTAGTCCCAGTTTTTCAACAGAGATTTTCCTTTAATATATACAGATACTTCCATTTATCCATTTTATTTTCAATGTCTACCGCAACACCAGACATACAATCCCAAACAAGAATGTTTCCACCTCCATGATTTTTCTTTTGGAGGCTTTCACTAAGTTTTCTCCATACTTTCTGCTTTCTATAACACTGAAATAAAGGATAGAAGTATTCACTGTTTGGAAGGGCGTCACATGCAAGACAGAACAATCAAACATGCAGCAAGGGTTGTCCAAAAATTATGGAATAAGTTCAAGTCACGTAACACAGGTCGATGCTCAGTCCAATCACAATTCTTTTTTGTAATATTGATAGAATATCTTCCATTAAAATCTTTGGAAGTCTTGATAGTAGTGAACAGTCAAAAGGGCCCATATGGAGCAATGAAGTGAACGCAATTGTACAATTTATGGTAGTTGACAAAAATATGATTAAGTTTTACAGCGAATGGTAAGTTCATATTACAATCTAAAATCCAACTTTCGAGGCTTCTTACAAAATAGACTCAATTATGTATCTGTAAATGTTCAAAAGAGCCAACGCACTGATTTGACTTTCATTTGTTAATGATTTTAGTTTCTGGTTACTTTCTTTTGTAAAAACTCCCGGGGGATGGAGATCTAACACCCCCCACTATCCCCTCTCCCTGGTAATGCCCCTGCCTCCCCTCCTAGTGCACTGTGTATAATAGTTTAACGTAATCCTTGAATTTAACAATTTGTAAGCTATCTTTATATCGAGTTTTCATTCAATTGTATGTCCTGCTCCTTCGCTGAATGGACAGCGTAGCCGCCTCCTGTTCAGAGGGCCCGGGGTTCGTTTCCCGGCAGGGTCGGTGATTTTAACTGTCTCTCGGGTCAGGAAGATTTGTTTCGGTGATGTGATCTGCGGAGAAGGTAAGGTGGCCTAAAATAGGAACCGTCTCGGCATTCTCCTTATTGCAGGAAAATGGAAAACCACGGAAAACCATTCTGAGGGCAGCCAACAGTGGGGACCAGCCTCTCCGCAACTTGTTATGGCGCTGAACAAGCTTCAGATACATTTCTAGATTCCTTCCCGGATTAAATATGGAAAAATTAAAATCAGGAATCTTTGATGGCCTTGAAATTCGTAGATTCATAGATTCAAATTTCACTGAGCGAGTTGGCCGTGCCGTTAAGGTCACGCAGCTGTTAGCTTTCATTCGGGTGATTGTGGGTTAGAACCCCACTGTCGGCAGCCCAGAAGATGGTTTTTCATGGTTTCAAATTTTCACAACGGGCGAATGCTGGGACTGTACCTCCATTAAGGCCACGACGCTTTATGCTCACTACTAACCCTTTCCTATCCCATCGTCGCTACATTACATATCTGTGTCGGTGCGAGGTGAACCGATTTATAAAAAAAACAAAAGAAAACGTATTATGATGATGATGATGGTGATGGTGGTGGTGATGTGTAAGTATTATTTCGTGTTGTATAGGCTTGTAATAAATTATATTTGATTTATGAATCGCTTACGCGTAATCCTTCCGCAAGCACGCGGGTTCGATTCCCCGACAGGAAGTCGAAAAATTTAAGAAACGAAATTTCCACTTCCGGAGGTGCACATGGTCCTGAGGTTCAGTCAGCCTAAATCAAAACTGAGTACCAGGTTAATTCCTGGAGGCAAAGACGGCCGGGCGTAAAGCTAACCAGTCTACCCCTTCAAGTGCCGAGGTTACGGGTAGTGAAAGCAAATACAGTAGAGACAATAACGCGACACTTACGGATTTAGCCTTGTTAAAATTCGAGACAGTTTGACGGTGGCGTTCCTAGTGACTTGACCTGAAAAGTCGCGCAAAATTCAAATATCAATGGAAATGCATATACGAAAATGGATAAATAAATTACGTCTAGAAAGAAAGGATTATTGAGATATTAACTTCGAAGTTGCTAAAGCAATTATGGATAAATGAATGAAGAATTATTTAAAAGGTTATTATTTAAAGACTGAAATTAGACATAAACAAGATCTGAAATGGACTGCTGTGAAATGGCTTGATCTTTCATTTATGCATTACTTTTTTTGCTTTAGCATTCCTGCCTGAACTTTTACGGTTATATTTCTCTTTTTTCTCATTTAAAAACATTGTATCATCACATTAAGACACTTGTCAATAAAAATACCGGCACATTCCGTACACACATGATGCAATGAATTAACATTTAAAAGCTGGACAATTTTCCTCTTAACATGAAGCCTACTAACAGAAAGAAAATCTATAAAATCCCGGCTTTAATATGAGAAGATGGATAAAAGAAAGAAAAGTATGAAAATGTTGTCAATAGTGATGCTTTGAGGAATATTTACGTACAATTAGAGTAAAAATGTAACATATCCTTGGCTGTATAGTCGAGGATTTCTAAAGTCACTGGCCTAGAAATGATCTGAACAGATCTTATAATTCTTAAATAAGCGTAACGTCCCTTCTTTCTTGTACACCTTATCCAAATCCCTTCTATGACATTTCAAAACTCATGGATCACACCTAAAACAACACATCGGTATTGAAGGTTAACTGCTGCACTATACAATAAAATATACGTATTATATTTTAAGCCAGTTAAAACATGAGTCGAGCAGGTCAGAAAATTATTAAGTACTATAAAAATCTCTTTGTCACTGGAAGAATATATATACAAACACAATATACATTTTCTTGTCACGAGGGTAGCGAAACAAAGACCGCACATTCTTCTCTACTTCATAGTTACTGCAGTCAAACACAACACATACCTTTCCCCTCATGTTGAGAGGAGATATCAAGGAATGCCACACGCTACTATTTAATTATATCAACTCACAGAAAACGCATAAATAACACCAAAAACTTCACACACAAATACACGTGCTCGTACGACAGAATCAGTAGTTCTCAGGTCAATCCGCTAGAGAGAGCTCTAATAGCTGTCACTCGATATCTCGCTGAGTGTCGCGTATTGTCTCCACTGTATTTGGTGGAAGCCTTTACCTTCCACCCCTCCAAGGGCCTTCATGGCCTGTACGGAGATGGCTTTGCTTTGTTCTTACGCTTAATACTTATTTTTTGGCTTTTCTAAGGTTTTAGCTGAGATATTTTGAAATGAAAATCCACAGTCTCTTTCCAGTCATTCGACCCGATCAGGAATGAAATGAATTAAGCCCCATCTAGCGGTGAGGATAGGAATTGTGCCGACTGCCGAATCTTGTCGCACTTCTCTGGGGCAATGATTAATGCCCCTGACAGATGAAATGAAATGATATTGGAGAGTGTTACTGGAATGAATGATGACAGCGAAAACCGGAGTACCCGGAGAAAAGCCTGTCCAGCCTAAGGCTTTGTCCAGCACAAATCTCACATGAAGTGATCACGATTTGAACCACGGAACCCACTGATGAGATGCCGGCGCGCTCCCGCCTGAGCCACGGAGATTCTTGCCGAGGTATTTTATTGAATTTAAAAAATTAGAGCACATTTTTGGCAAATTTGCTCTAAAATGACTTTCGACAAGAAAATGTGTGTTGACCAGTATAATCTTTCCGAGTTTGGAGGAAACAGGAGCTGTCTATCAGAAAATATGAAGCAGAGCCGTATGAGTATGATAACCTTTTGGTAGAGAAAAGATCTACGTATTTCAGTTGACTGCTGCAGCAACTGTCAACAAGAAAAATAATATTGCAGCCAAGTCGAATTCTCTTGGAACTATTCTGGGACCAGAAAGTAGATCATAGCTTAAAGTAGCTTTTATGGATCACTGAGTACAATAGCGGCGTGGCGGACTTTTACGCGGAGTATTTCAACTGAGTGTATACAGGACGTTCCCGAAAAAAGTGTAAAACCGAGGAAGTAACCGCGTGGTTTGGGTCAACTTGCATTCGGGAGATAGTGGATTCGAACCCCACTGTCGGCAGCCCTGAAAATGGTTTTCCGTGCTTTCCCATTTTCACACCAGGCAAATGCTGGGTCTGTACCTTAGTTAAGGTTACGGTCGCTTCCTTCTCACGCCTAGCCCTGTCCTAACCCATCGTCGCCATAAGGCCTATCTGTGTCGGTGCGACGTAAAGCAAATCGTAAAAAATAAAACATATGGAAAGTAATCGCAACTAAAACGTCTCTATGAACACACGTCCTTTTTTCTTTCTTTCTTAATCTGTTTAGCCTCCACGGTTGGATTTTGCCTCGGGCTGAGCGAGGAATCGCACCTATACCGCCTCAAGGGCAGTGTCCTGGAGCGTGAGGCTTTGGGCCGGGGATACAACTGGGGAGGAGGAACAGTACCTCGCCCAGGCTGCCTCACCTATTATGCTGAACAGGGACCTTGGTGGGAGGATGGGATGCTCGGAAGGGAGAGACAAGGAAGAGGGAAGGAAGTGGCCGTGCCTTATGTTAGGTACCATTCCGGCATTTGCCTGGAGGAGGAAAAGTGGGAAACTACGGAAAAGCACTTCGAGGATCGCAGAGCAGGGAATCAAAACCCGCTCTACTAGTCTGACCTCCCGAATTTGAGTGGACCTCGTTCCAGCCCTGGAAACACTTTTCAAATTTCGTGGCAGAGCCGGGAATCGAAACCGGGCCTCCAAGAGTGGCAGCTAATCGCATTAACTACTTCACCACACAGGCGGAAAAACTTTTTTTCCAAAGTTTTCTTTCCTCACCTTGAAGGGGTGGGGTGGGCCACCTAGAGCGTTACGCCCTCTCTCTAAGAGATGCGGGCGGGTCAAGGAGATGTAATGGAAAAGGAAGGTGGGTAATTGAAGTGAGAAATGATAGGAGATGTGTGCGAGGAGGGAAGGTTAGATGAGAGTACCAGGATGGAAATGAATGGTTAGGAGTTGCAGAGTTGCAGTACCGACGGACAACTTCCCATGTTACAAATAAGAATGGCTAAGCATCGTTGAATTAATTATATGAGTAAGAAACTGTAATCACAGAAAATGATTTTTGCAGAGGATGTTATACTGTATAGAGCAATAAATAAGTTACAGGATTGTGAGCGACTGAAAAAAGGCCTTCTACAAAGTTGTGAGGTGGACGGAACTGTCACTTCATAGTAACCAGCTCATTCCAGGGCCTCCAGAGTTAAGGAGAGAGATGTTGACGAATTAAGGCGGCCATGATCTACTTGGTATATAGCCGTCACGTTTGTTAAAATTATTCGGGTCTTTAACAATTTCTATCACCTCACGAATGATTGTTTGTCCAACTCTTGTCCCGTTTCCCTACAGGGTCGGGTATGAGGTGAGATGAATCTGTCGTGGCGAGTTTTTATGACCAGATGCCCTTCCTGACGTCATCTCATCAGAGGAGTTAATGGGATGAAATGAATGACGTGATATATGATAGTAGGGAGAGGGTGAAACCCGGTGCCGGCACATAGCCTACTCCTGTCGAATAGCACCAAGGGGTCTGCTCAAGGCTTAACGTCTCCATCCGACGGACGAATCACCATCAACAGCGTCATATGCCCTCACTCCATATGAGCACTGCGGAGAGGTTTGGAATTTAATCCAGGCTTTTGGCACGCAATCTAGTGATTAGAAATTGTATACCACCATCTCCCCTACCCTGCCAGCCAACATTCTGATGGTAACATTTTTTTCGACCAACGGGACTCGAACCGGCTAACCCCGATGTCAGACCATTTAGACTTCAGCGCCTAAACGATCATGGCCTCCAGGCGGGCTCCCTCACGAATGATTCTTGGTATAAGATGTTTCTCTTTATAAATTACAGAAGTTGCATAAAAAATTATTTGATGGTCATTTTGTATGGCATGTTCTGCCACAATAGACTTCTCTGACTGACAAAGTCTTCCTCAGCTACCTTCCTACATGTTTGGCCAACATAAACCGATCCACAGGAGCAAAGAGTCATATATATCCCAGAACAGATTAAACCCATAGTATCGTTAACACATCGTAAGCAATTGCCCATGATGATATTAGGTTTAAAAATGGTCTCGATATTATGCCTTCTGAGAATATTCTTTCTTAATCTGCTTACCCTCCAGGGTTGGCTTTTCCCCCGGACTCAGCAAGGGATCCTACCTCTACCGCCTCAAGGGCAGTGTCCTAGAGCGTGAGACATTGGGTCGGGGGATACAACTGGGGAGGATGGCCAGTACCTCGCACAGGCGGCATCACCTGCAATGCTGAACAGGGTCTGGGTGGGGAATGGGAAGTTTGGAAGGGATAGACAAGGAAGAAGGAAGGAAGCGGCCGTGGCCTTAAGTTAGGTACCATCCTGGCATTTGCCTGGAGGAGAACTGGGAAACCACGGAAAACCACTTCCAGGATGGCTGAGGTGGGAATCGAACCCACCTCTACTCCGAGGCTGAGTGGAAATTTCGTGGCAGAGCCGGGAATGGAACCCGGGCCTCTGAGGAGAGAGTGGGTGGCAGCTAATCACACTAACCACTACACCACAGAGGCGGACGCCTTCTGAGAATATTACTGATCATTTCCGTTACAGATTGTGCGTATAGCAAGACGGCCAGACTCAAAGAACATGAATTTAACGTGTGAATGTTTGATAGAACCCCTCGCATATCCGTTTTTTTCCTTTACCCGTTACTTTTGGCGATATTAAAAGTGTTAAATCGAACATTTTAACATATGGTATTCATGAGCACAGTACAGCGAATGCCTAGCATTCAGAAGTAGGTGCAGGAATTCGGTATGTCAGCAGGTAGCTCATATTTCATACGTAGCGCGATCCGACCAGGGCAGTCCCTAGCTGGCTAATGCAGCACGTTTGAATTCATTTTCTCGGGAAGTACTTGCCCAATGCTCAAAATAATCGCTGTGCTGAATTCATAATATTTGTACGTTTAAGTCTAGGGATAGAAAACAGAGTAGTTCTATTTAAAAACAAACCCCAAAGTTAGTGCTGTTATCTCAGCGTATTTTATTTTTTTGCTATTTGTGCTTTACGTCGCACCGACACAGAAAGGTCTTATGGCGACGATGGGACAGGAAAGGGCTAGGACTTGGAAGGAAGCGGCCGTGGCCTTAATTAAGGTACAGCTCCAGCATTTGCCTGGTGTGAAAATGGGAAACCACGGAAAACCATCTTCAGGGCTGCCGACAGTGGGGTTCGAACCCACTATCTCCCGAATACTAGATACTGGCCGCACATAAGCGACTGCAACTATTGAGCTCGGTCAGTTGGTCAGTAGGTATTAACACCCTGCAGAATGATTGCAAATGCAATTATGAGCACCTTGGTAACATTACTGAAAGTGAAAACAGAATATAGATATTTTGAACGGTTCATGAGTTATTTGAGGTGGACATCTTCGCTGAATGACACTGTATAGTTTTGATTGAGGAGAGCTTGTTCCATTCAAAGAGCTGACTTTAATAACTTTAACAACTTTTCACGAACCCTGGGCGGTAAACGGATTATGAAAGAAGAAGAAGAATACGGGAAGTTGTGTTTTTTGACATGTATGACCTACGGAGCGTCCTCAAGTCTAGCAAACAGACCGACATTCAATCACGTCCTAGCCGTTCCGTTAATTGTAACCGTGACAGTCAGAGCAACACCTATTGTGACAAGTCCGTGACAAGAATTCCTACGTGCATACTTGTGTGTATGAGTTAGGGGGGGGGGGGTGGGGGACGGGGGGAGGGGAGGTGTCGGTTATTATAACCAAGTTCGAGTCTACTGTCGGATTCAAAGGTTTACAACTTGCTTTAAGTCGCGCCGACACAGATAGGTCTTATAGCGACGATGGGACGGGAAGGGGCTAGGAGTGAAAGGAAGCGGCCGTGGCCTTAATTAAGGTACAGCGCCAGCATTTGCCTGGTGTGAAAATGGGAAACCACGGAAAACCATCTTCAACGCTGCCGACAATGGGGTTCGAACCCACTATCTCTCGAATACTGGATACTGGCCGCACTTAAGCGACTGTACCTATCGAGCACGGTCATGTAGGTTTTATGGCGACGATGGAATAGGAAAGGGCTAGGAGTGGTAAGGAAGCGACCATGGCCTTAATTGAGGTACAGGCAGCCCCAGTATTTGCCTGGCGTGAAAATGGGAAACCACGGAAAACCATCTTCAGGGCTGCCGACAGTGGAATTCGAACACACTATCTACTACACTGTGGTATTCACAGATAAGTGCCATTAAACTCGACTATCTGCACTTTTGAATAGTATACAATGTAATGTTTCTTTATGTAGTAACTCTCAGAAATTTAACTTTCGTATAACTATTATTTAAGTTTAATTTCATAATTAATTATATGTAATTAGGAACCTTAAGGCTCTATAGTACTGCACAATGTAGCATATATAAAACTGTTTGGCATAACAGGAGGCTTTTTAGTCTGAGCCACGCCATATAAAATAAGTCAATAAATAAGAAAATAAGAAAATTATCAGCTTGCATTTGAGAGATAGTGGGTTGTCCTGAAGATGGTTTTCCTCGGTTTTCCTGTTTCACTCCGGGCAAATGCTACGGCTGTACCTTAAGTAACGGCTACTTCCTTCCCATTCCCTAGCACTTTCCTATCTCATCTTCGCTATAAGACCTATCTCTGTCGGTGCCACGTAAAGCACATTGATTTATTATAACTCATAATGGGCAGTACTAATGCGACTGAAGCAAAAAATCCACAGTTCTTCAGGCACGGGACTCAATGTTGAAAACATCCTAGGGATATGAGCTACGAATTTTAGGTAAATAAAATATAATGAAGTATGAGAAGATGTTCTTTATTTATTCTTAAAAATTACAATCCTTTTCTTAATCATATTTATCCGGGCGATTAGATTAGCAGTTACCGGGCGAGTTGGCCATGCGGTTAGGGGCGCGCAGCTGTGAGCTCGCATCCGGGAGATAGTGGTTTCGAATCCCACTGTCGGCAGCCCTGAATGGTTTTCCGTGGTTTCCCATTTTCACACCAGGCAAATACTGGGGCTGTACCTTAAGTAAGGCCACGGCCGCTTCTTCCAACTCCTAGGCCTTCCCTATCCCATCGTCGCTGTAAGACCTATCTGTGTCGGTGCGACGTAAAGCAAATAGCGAAAAGATTAGCAGTTTACCTTTTTCTACCACTACGAGCGCTAATGTGAGTCAGTGCATTGTTTCACTTAAGCACCACTACGAGCGCTAATGTGAGTCAATGCATTGTTTCACTTAAGCACCACTACGAGCGCTAATGTGAGTCATGCATTGTTTCACTTAAGCACCACTACGAGCGCTAATCTGAGTCAATGCATTGTTTCACTTAAGCACCACTACGAGCGCTAATGTGAGTCAATGCATTGTTTCACTTAAGCACCGCTACGAGCGCTAATGTGAGTCAATGCATTGTCTCACTTAAGCACCACTACGAGCGCTAATCTGAGTCAATGCATTGTTTCACTTAAGCACCGCTACGAGCGCTAATGTGAGTCAATGCATTGTCTCACTTAAGCACCACTACGAGCGCTAATCTGAGTCAATGCATTGTTTCACTTAAGCACCACTGCGAGCGCTAATCTGAGTCAATGCAGAGTTTCGTCTAAGAACTTACTACATTCGATGTGGACATTTTTCGAAAAATCAAAAAACGCCTGAGGGTATTGAACCAAGGAACATTTTACAGTAAGAATAATGAAAATCAGTTAATTTGGCTAGGATTTGAATGAAAAAGAAAACGAGTAAAGAAACAAGCGATTTAAGGCTTTTTCCGAAACTGCATTTAGGCCGGAAGTGATTTTCGATTTTTTTTTTTTTAAGTTTGATAGAGCTGTTCAAGACTCACAATTTGAAACATTTCCGGGCCCTTTATCCCTTCAACGTTCGCCACAATTGAGGAAATTGAATTTTACGTTTTTCGTAGAATGGGGATCCCTACTTTGTCTTTAAGAAATGTTTTCAACATTACAAAAGTCCGACTCGTTGGCTGAATGGTCAGCGTACTGGCCTTCGGTTCAGAGGGTCCCGGGTTCGATTTCCGGCCGGGTCGGGGATTTTAACCTTCGTTGGTTAATTCCAATGGCTCGGGGGCTGGGTGTTTGTGCTGTCCCCAACATACCTGCAACTCACACACCACACATAACACTATCCTCCACCACAATAACACGCAGTTACCTACACATGGCAGATGCCGCCCACCCTCATCGGAGGGTCTGCCTTACAAGGGCTGCACCCGGCTAGAAATAGCCACACGAAATTTGTATAACATTACAAAACAAACTAAACATGTCGGGGAGAGACGACTGTTCTGATATGGTCGGTCGTGGGAATGGCAACCATGTGGGCAGAAGAGTGCTTGGCCTTGACATGGAAGGCAGAGGAGAAGATGAATAGACTGCATGCGTGAAGATCTCAAGGAAAAAAATAAAAAAATGCGATATTTGGGACAAAGCCAAATGGAAACATCTTGCCGGAAATGTGTACCCCAAGCGGTAAAAAAAAAAAAAAAAAAAAAAAAAAAAAAAAAAAAAAAAAGATTACAAAAAAATTTGAACAACATTGGGAAAGGTCAAAACGGCATGAACACAATTTGAACTGATGTTATTAAGGGAACGTGGAGAGGAATAAATTTGCGCAATAATCATTATTTTGATGAAGGCACAGGATTCAAAACTCCCATGAAATGGCGTATCGGGAATGTTGGAGAACATGTTCGGCTCGCCAGGTGCAGGTCCTTTAATTTGACACCCGTAGGTGACCTGCGCGTCTTGATGAGTATGAAATGATAGCGAAATTAACCAATAATGTTTAAAATTCCCGACCCTATCGAAC
Organism: Anabrus simplex; assembly: GCF_040414725.1. Lineage (NCBI taxonomy): Eukaryota > Metazoa > Arthropoda > Insecta > Orthoptera > Tettigoniidae > Anabrus > Anabrus simplex. The sequence goes on along the minus strand of NC_090275.1, from coordinate 70,347,436 downwards.
CTGGGACTCCAGTGACCAAAGGCCAGCACGCTAACCATTTAGCCATGGAGCCGGACTTGAAAACTCCCTTGTCTTCTTTGTTCACCGGGCTGAGTGGCTCAGACTGTTGATGCTGTGGCCTTTGACCCCAAATTGACAAGTTCGATCCTGACTCAGTCCAGTGGTATTCGAAGGTGCTGTCAACCTCGTGTCGGTAGATTTACTGGCATGTAAAAGAACTCCTGCGGGACAACATTCCGGCACTTCGGCATCTCCGAAGTCGTAAAAGTGGTTAGTGGAACGTAAAAGAAAACACATTAAAAATGAAAATCCACAGCCTGTTTTCCAGTAATCTGACCGGGTCAAGAATGGAATGAATGACGTCTCCCTTTAGCGGCGAGGATAGGAATTGTACCAGCTGACGAAGCTTTTCGCAGTTCTCTGGGGCAGCGATAAATGACTGACAGATGAAATGTTAATGGAGAATGTTGCTGGAATGAAAGATGGCAGGGAAAACCGGAGCACCCGAAGAAAAACCTGTCCCGCCTCCGTTTTGCCCAGAAAAAATTTCACATGGAGTGACTGGGGTTTGAACCACGGTATCCAGCGGCGAGAGGCTGGCGCGCTGCCGCCCGAGCCACGGAGGCTGTTCCAAATAAAAAATAAAAGAATAAAACACATTATTTGTATTATTATTGTTATTATTATTTCTTCTTTGCTCGTCAGTAGCGAACTTGGTACGTCAACTCCCTCTGAGGATGAGTGGCAGACAAAATACAGGGTGATCCAAAAGTCCGTAAACACTTGATGAGGCAATACTTCACGTAATATCGGATGTAGAGAGGTAATAATTGACACACACATGATTGGCATGACACGGCGTTTTATTGATACCAAAATAAAGTCAATAAAGCTTTATTAACAGTGTCTTTTCTGGTAACGTCAACATGCCGCGATTGCAGGCGCATCTGACATCCTCTCTTCCGACAGCTTCTTTCATACCACACACGGGTCTCATGCGGCATCACTGACGTGTTGCTGTCCAGCGCCACCTGTTGGTCTGTTTGTGCGCTCGTTCTGGCGTCAGTGAAACCCCATGTCATGTCAAACATGTGTGACCATTTTTACCTGACGTGTTGCTGTCCAGCGCCATCTGTTGGTCATTGTGTGTGCTTTATTTTTCAGTGATCTGGTGGAGTAGAACTGAACGTTGAAATTGACACCCAGGCATCCTAGATGGCACAAACTTGAAATGCCTGCATATCGTGGCTGAGGCCATTTTTTTTGCTATTTGCTTTACGTTGCACTGACACAGATAGGTCTTATGGCGACGATGGGATAGGAAAGGCCTAGGAATTGGAAGGAAGCGGCCGTGGCCTTAATTATGGTACAGCCCCGGCATTTGCCTGGTGTGAAAATGGGAAACCACGGAAAACCATCTTCAAGGCTGCCGACAGTGGGACTCGAACCCACTATCTCCCGATTACTGGATACTGGCCGTACTTAAGCGACTGCAGCTATCGAGCTCGGTGGGCCTTATTATTATTATTATTATTATTATTATTATTATTATTATTATTATTATTATTTTATTTATTTCTTGTCGTATCGGCCTACTAAGGACCACGTTACTTCAACTATCTTCTCTGGGCTTTGATCTCTGCCCAGTGCTCCTTCATTCGTTGCCGGGGTTGCTCTTTTCTTTTCTCCATCTACGTTTTTCCCTTCTTCAACTTTTTTTTTTTTGCTAGTGGCTTTACGTCGCACTGACCCAGATAGGTCTCATGGCGACGATGGGATAGGAAAGGGCTAGGAGTGCGAAGGAAGCGGCCGTGGCCTTAATTAAGGTACAGCCCCAGCATTTGCCTGGTGTGAAAATGGGAAACCACGGAAAACCATCTTCAAGGCTGTCGACAGTGGGATTCGAACCCACTATCTCCCGGATGCAAGCTCATAGCCGCGCGCCTCTAACACCACGACCAAATCGCCAGTCTTCTTCAACTTTGGCCTTTCATGAAAAGCCTGGTGGTGTTTTAGTTTCCACCTGAGTGTATTGCGTTCTTGCATTTCTTCATAAGTGATCCTCTTCTCCTGCAGGTCCATTTTCACCCCCCTTCAACCAAATTGGCTGGATGTTCTTATCTTTAAAATAGGTAAAGGTCCGATTCGAGAATCGTGTTATTATTATTATTATGATTATTATTATTATTATTATTATTATTATTATTATTATTATTATTATTATCCCGGATGGTACACCTCTACGCCGCACATTCAAATTTTCCGCCTTAAAGTACTCCTCAACTGGAGAAACACTGAACTTAAAACTGGACCTACTTGAACATTTCCTCTGAAGATGTCACTGTGTGGATTCCGACGTGTTTTTGTTTACTATTTATGAAGAAGTTTGGACATTCTCTCATAGATGTCATTGCCTAAAAAACTATGATCATGCTCCCTGGTGCGGTGCGAAGTGAAGGAACTTTCTTGAAGAAATTTTGTGCTCATAAGTTTTTTCTTTACTAAATTTCGTTCTTTCATTTGTGGGTTGGCAATATTAATCTTTTCTTTCCGCCAGTTTTGCAGTTAGCCAATCAATTATTTCTGTAATTAATTTTCAGCCAATCCCGTACGTCTTCTTCGATTTTGTGTGTAACTGTGTACTGTAGCCAATAAAAGCCTGTGGGTGTGTCTTAATTATTCATGAAAGGTCTCGAACCTTCCCCGAGGGTGTAAAAACTACTGATTTTCTTGTCTCTTGGCCACTTCATCAACATCTAAGTGCATGGACGTGTAGCAGGAGACGGGAAGCGCCTCTTCCATCTGGCAGCAGTTCTTCAGTACGGTAATGGCCGATTAACATCTTTTTTCTTGCTAGCTCAGCAGTTTAACCCGCGGGAAAGGTCCGAAACTTTTACAATGTAACCTACCTTCTAAAAATGTAAACTTATGCCAGTTTATGTAAAAACTGCATATATCTGTAACTGTAAATCGGGGATAGAGAGTGCTTTCCCCTCTCGAGCTCCCCTCCATTTTGACTTGAGGTGACTACGTTTTGGTAACTGATTTTCTCTTCCTTAATGTGTTAAATTTATTCATTATACGAGTCACCTCCATAGTTTGGGAATAGCCCCTGTTTCATCGGCCTAGTGCCTCTTAGATTTTAAAAAGTTTCATGTAGGAGTGCAAATTCACGCCTCCATTCATTTTTGCGTTTTTGGGCCATTTACTTAACCTATTCTTTTTCTACTAAGGCCCATTAGGTTGGGTACAAGATACCCCCGTTTCATTTTGTGTAAGTTGTGCCTTGATGGCAATTTAGTGTAAAGCCTGGTATTGCCTTTAATAGGCTTGGAAAACTGAGAGCGGTTCAGCTCTTTTAAGTATTGGATATGTGCCTCTAGGAGGCTTGACATTGCTAGGTGGGAGCAAGTGCTCCATGTTATTAGGGGATTTCTGCACTTTGGTAAATATGTGTTTGTGAGCTGAGAGCTCAGAAATTGTAAAACTTGGGGCGTGAAGCCCATATTGTTATATTGTCTCTAAATTTTGGATTTTCTTGTTTTGGTTAAAGCCTTGTCATTTTACCTAACGTTTCATTGTTATAAAATTTGCTAAAGTTGAATTTAAAAAAAAGGAAATATAACCTTCAGTTTAAATTTTTTTTATTTTTATTTTCATGGCATTTGTAGTTAGACCCATTCACCCCTGCACCTTCTTTCACCTCTGCTGTTCCACAGACACCTCGGAACAATTATTATTATTATTATTATTATTATTATTATTATTATTATTATTATTATTATTATTATTATTATTATTATTATTATTATTATTGTTATTTCTTTTTTAATCTGCTTACCCTCCAGTGTTGGTTTTTCCCTCGAACTCAGCGAGGGATCCACCTCTACCGCCTCAAGGGCAGTGTCCTTGAGCGTAGACTTTCGGTCAGGGGATACAACTGGGGAGGATGACCAGTAGCTCTCCCAAGCGTCCGCAGATGCTATTCTGAAGAGAGGCCTTGTGAGGGGATGGGAAGGTTGGAAGGGATAGACAAGGAAGAGGGAAGGAAGCGGCGTGGCCATAAATTAGGTACCATCCCGGCATTTGGCTGGAGGAGAAATCACATAAAACCATTTTGAGGATGGCCGAGGTGGGAATCTATCCCCTCTACTCACATGACCTCCCAAGGTTGAGTGGACCCCGTTCCAGGCCGCGTACCACTTTTCAAATGTCGTGGCAGAGCCGGGAATCGAACTCGGGCCTCCAGTGGTGGCAGCTAATCACACTAACCACTACACTATAGAGGCGGACTGCATTATTTCTACCTGCTGTAATTAAATTTATATTAGTTACTCATAGGAGTTTACGTTTCATTTAAGGAGGACCCGAACTTTTATTTTGGCAGACGGGCTAGTATCGTATTCCTTACGTCCTTGAAACTAAGGATACAACATACTCAGTGCTGTAAGCTTACGTAATTCGCGTCTTTGTGGTTTGAACTCGTTTCACTAAGTCACCCACACTCAATTACTGGTGCCATCACGTGATGACCCAGTGAACTGAACTTTCATCTGTCTTCCTGGTGAGGCTGTAATTCACGGTCAAACCGCAACGTTTAGGGAAAGACGTGTTTACGTGAGCAGCTGTTTCAACCATAATATTCCTGTTTTTTTAATTGGCTTTACGTTGCACCGACACAGATAGGTGTTATGACGAAGATGGGATAGGAAATGCCTAGGAATGGGAAGGAAGCGGCTTTGGCCTTAATTAAAAACACGGAAAACAATCTTCAGGGCTGCCGACAGTCAGGCTCGAACCCACTATCTCCCTCCTAACCGCACGGCCAACTCGCAGTGTAGGCAAATAAAACTCATGGAAAAAATCGCACTATCAATTAAAGAAACAAATTCAGGAGAACAGGTTATGTATTTCACAATTAAAAACACATAACCAGTATAAAACTATTAAGAGAGGTTAATTATGCTTTGTTCAGTCTGTTCTTAGCTACAGAATATTGGCATAAGTCACCAATGAATCACCAATCATCTGCATTTAGGGCTATCACCCAGGTGGCAGATTACCTATCAATTGTTTGCCTACCTTTTTCTTACACGATTTCAAAGAACTCGGAAATGTACCGAACATTTCCATTGATAGTGTATTCGAGTCCCTTACTTCTCGTCATATAATTGAATATTTGCTCATATTTGTCCTGTTGAATTCAAACTGTATCTTCATATTATGACCATTCCTACTTTTAAAAGCTCCTCTCAAGCCTCTACTGATGTCATTCCAAGCCATCTCTCCACTGACAGCTCGAAACATACCGCACAATCGAATATCTCGTCTCCTTACTCCCAAGTCTTCCCAGCCCAAAGTTTGCAACATTTTCGTAACACCCGGAAATCATCGAGAACAAATCGTACTGCTTTACTTTGGATATTTTCCAGTTTTCGTATCAAGTAGTCCATACCCTGGAAGCATACTCTAATTGTGGTCTTACCAGAGACCTATACGCCATCTCCTTTACTACAATCCATAAATACCCTAATAACCATGTGCAGATATCTGCAACCTTTCTTAACAACCTGGCGATGGCGGTGATAGTGCCTCACTGTAAGTACCTGGGTGTTAATATAAGGATTTCTCGGAACGTTTCGATGCGTAGAAATCATCTGCAGCGCTATGTAACCTCCTGGAGACAGGTGCTTTCACCTCCTCTTCGTTACGAATCGTCATCTCCCGAGATCCTTTTCCATTTTACCGAACGCATGATAATCGCATGGCGCTAAGTCTGGACTGTATGGAGGATGTTGCCATACCTCCCACTTGAATCGCTGCAGCAGTTCGGTCGTTTGGTATCCGCATATAGCCTTATCTGTCATTCCAGTTCTTTACTCATATCATATATATATATGTAAGGAAATATAAAGGTCCTATTACACTGCCCTGAGGGACCCCCTCTTAATCAGATAACGCTTCACCTACTCTAATTTTCGGAGTTCTATTTTCTAGAAATGTAGCCACCCATTCAAACACTCTTTTTATAGTCCAATACAGTGTTGCCAACCCACAAATCTTTTCTCCGATAAATTTTAGATGAAAATCCGCTAAATTCTGCTAAATTTCGAACTGAAGCAAAATAGCATATACCAGTTGTTTTAATAGAGGAGATTATCTCAACACTCGCCAGTTTCAGAACAGGTCATCATCTTTTCCTCCCAGCACTGTATCCTCTGAAGCAGACGTGCAGGGTTGAGGTCCTGTCGTTTCATATGAAGCCACATGGTACTATTCCTTTTCAAAATACATGCTGACAGTTCACAGTAGCGAAGCACATACGGACATTTTCAAATCTATTTCGAAAGTTATTTTCACTTCTCATTGTTGTTTTCATTGTTTATGATAAGTTTATAATAAGTGCGGAAAGAAATAATGTCAAATAATTTCGCATTTTTATGGCACTGCCAACAGGTTGGGATCACAGGGAAGCTCAACCAACTAGTCTTTTAAAGTGTAATTATTTAACCAGTCTTTGCGAAATATCTGACTGTACTTTTCAAACTTTTCTTTCGACATGTTGACGTACCGTACCAAAAAGAACCTAATGTCAAAAGAAACACGATATCAAACACGACAGTACCCGGCTCATCAAGAGTACAGTATCGATTGCAACAAATTCTGACTGAGGCTGTGGGCCAGAGCTGGTCTAGAAAACGACTGGTAGTATGGAGCATAACTTCAATACAACGTAATTAACTAGGCTATGATACCGTAGTAAGTTCTAGATTATTTTTTCTACTGGTGATGAAAGCTCATATTGTTACCGCTGAAAATCGTTAATAGAAGTTGGAAAATCCGTCAAAAAAATCCGCTGTCCGCTAAATGGAAAATGTTTCCGCTGTACCATTTAAAAATCAGCCCAATTTAGCGCTGAGTTGGCAACACTGGTCCAATAGCCCTCATTTTCGTCGGCAATCCCCCATGATCTACCCTATCATTGACCTTGGATCGTTAAAGTAATCAATAAAATACAAGTTATTCAAAATCTTATATTACGAATAATATCATCATCTGTTTACCCTCCAGGGTCGGCTTTTCCCTCGGACACAGCGAGGGATCCCACCTCTACCACCTCAAGGGCAGTGTCCTGGAGCTTCAGACTCTTGGTTGGGGATACAACTGGGGAGAATGACCAGTACATCGCCCAGGCGGCCTCACCTGCTGTGCTGAACAGGGGCCTTGTGGAGGGATGGGAAGATTGGAAGGGATAGGCAAGGAAGAGGGAAGGAAGCGGCCGTGGCCTTATGTTAGGTACCATCCCGGCATTCGCCTGGAGGAGAAGTGGGAAACCACGGAAAACCACTTCCAGGATGGCTGAGGTGGGAATCGAACCCACCTCTACTCAATTGACCTCCCGAGGCTGAGTGGACCCCGTTCCAGCCCTCATACCACTTTTCAAATTTCGTGGCAGAGCCGGGAATCGAACCCGGGCCTCCGGGGGTGGCAGCTAATCACGCTAACCACTACACCACAGAGGCGGACTACGAATAATGTACCAGAAATAAAGATTATACCCAAGTGGTCAATTATATTGCCGAAGCAAATATATTTAATATAAAGCAGATTATGTCCCAGAAATATACAAATATTATAACAAAAACAATCTCCTTGTATTGGGTTGCGTCAGGAAGAGCATCCGGCTGTAAAACAGGGTCAAACCCACATGTGCGACAATGTTCGCACCCGCAACCCCACAAGGAGTGGGAAAAGCGGTAGAAGAAGTAGACTAACAAAAACAAACATATAATTGAAAGCATTAACCATATTCAACACGCAGTAAGATATACAACCATCGTTCTCTACTGTATTATACAAACCAAAAACCAAACGCAATTTCTAATACGTCATTCCAAGGTTTCGCCTTACGTGGTATAACAGATATCCTGACTGGACTCTGTTAGGGTGGGTATGATTCTGTTAGATATAATAATAATAATAATAATAATAATAATAATAATAATAATAATAATAATAATAATAATAATAATAATATTTTTATTTATTTAATCAGTTTACCGTTCGCGGTTGGTTTCTCCCCCGGACTCAGCGAGGGATCTCACCTCTACCGCCTCAAGCGCACTCTCCTGAGTGTGAGACATTTACTATGCTGAACAGGCGCCTTGTGGGGGATGGGAAGATTGGAAGGAACAGGCAAGGAAGAGGGCAGGTATTTTCGTTCATAAAATTGCGACACTATTGTTGCGGAGAACGCCGCTCATTCTGAGCCATAAGCGTTTGAAATTACTCTCGGATTTTCCACTTGTTTAAAAAACAATTAAAATTGTCTGTTGCATCGAAAACATGGCTCCCATAAGGAAATCAATAGCACCAACAGCACAGCAACAAATAAAGGACGAATTGAAGATTGAGAAAAATGAGGAGAGGCAGTGCTTACGCGTGGAAACTTCGCTGTGTTAGTTATGTGAAAGACATGAAAGTGTTCATTTTTTGTATGTCATTTATTTGTCTCACAATATCAATATTTTATTGAATACAGGTGCCTTTGCTGGCGGGACCTAGTGTTTACAGTGCACTGTTTCTTCTGGCATGGGCTAGAGCAATTTTGTTACCTTCATTGATCTTTCTCAGCTTTATCCTTGGCTTTGACAAAATGAAAGTGACTGAGGTATGAGTGATGCTAGTAATGCCATTCCTTTTGCAACCAGTCCCTGCTATTTGAATGGTGTGAAAATATTGCTCATAGGGTCGGTTGATGCATGCATTTCAGTGGGCTTGGCAGACTGATATGTAATAGCAACTTCTGGCTCGGTGAGGAAAGCAACGGGAAACTACTTCACTCCTCATTTCCCTAGTACGCCTTTTCAGTGATGCCTAGGCCATCTATGACAGCTGTTGGAGGATCCAACCAGCCTTCGGGCTTAGGACTAAACATACATACATTGAATACAGAAATTTATTTAGAGAAGTTGGAAAATGTAAGGGTGTTATGGTGAGGATGAGATAGGAAAGTGCCAGTGAGTAGGAAGGAAGAGGTCGTAGCTTTAATTAAGGTACAGCCCTAGCATTTGCCTGGTGTGAAATAGGAAAACCAAGGAAAACCATCTTCAGGGCAACCCACTATCTCCCAAATGCAAGCTGATAATCGTTTTCAATTTTATTATTTGTAAGTCTATGCGTATGAGGGGGGTATGTTCTTAATAAAGTTAACAAGTCGAAACAAAGAATGAGCCAAAATTTGAAGAAAATTTGAAGTGTACAGGCAAACAATCCACAGTTCTAGCCCTTGAGGCAAGCAACTCAATGCCGAAAACATCCTACAGTTGAGAGCTACGAATATTAGGTAAATACAAAAATATAATAAAGTATGAGAATATATTCTTTATTTATTCCTAAAAATTACTATCCTTTTCTTAATCATCGCTTTCCGGTCGATGAAATGAAATGTCGTATGGCTTTTAGTGCCGGGATATCCCAGGACGGGTTCGGCTCGCCAGGTACAGGTCTTTACATTTGACACCCGTAGGTGACCTGCGCGTCGTGATGAGGATTAAATGATGATGAAGACAACACATACACCCCAGCCCCCGTGCCATTGGAATTAACCAATTAAGGTTAAAATCCCCGACCCGGCCGGGAATCGAACTCGGGACCCTCTGAACCGAAGGCCAGTACGCTGACCGTTCAGCCAACGAGTCGGACTTCCGGTCAATTAGAAGTTTACCTTTTTCTACCACTACGAACGCTAATGTGAGTCAATGCAGAGTTTCACTTTAAGCCCTTATAACTACATCCGGTGTGGACATTTTTTAAAAAAAAATCACAAATTGAACCAAGGAACACATTACAGAAATAATTATGTAAATAAGTTAATTTGGCTAGGATTTGTTTAAAAAAGAAAACGAGTAAAGAAACAAGTGATTTAAGGCTGTGTTTTTTCGGAACTGCATTTAGGCCGAAAGTGATTTTCGATTTTTTTATAGTTTGATAGGGCTAATTTGAAACCTTTCCGGGTCCTTTAGCCCTTCGACTTTCGGCACAATTGAGAAAATTGCTCCCCTACTTTGTCTGCTAAGAAATATTTTCAACATTAAAATATAATATAATAATAAAATATAATTATTCATATACTGTAGGTGTGGATTCATAATTTTGAGTAATGTTCCCTCTCAAATCAGCAAGGTACCGCGACGGCGCAATCATGCTCATGTAATACACCACTGACCTTGGCTCTGCCTACCGTTAGCACCAAGTACACAGAGACTCATCAGTTTCGTAACTCTGTCATGTTGGCAACTCTGTAACCTCCAGGAAAAAAATGATGGGAATAACTTTTTTTTTAAAGTCTCTTTACTGTAGTATTACTATAATTATCATCATTACATCGCACAACGCGCTTCACAATCTCACACCAAGATCCTGCTTACCATTACAAAGACAGCGGAATACGAATTCCCATGGAACGCTGAACATTAAATTTAATTTAAAACTAGCATTACCGAGCAAGTAGCTGCGCGGTTTGGATCACGTAGCGCTCAGCTTGCATTCAGAAGATAGTGGGGCTGTACCAGCGTTTATTTTTAGAGAAACAAATCTTTAAGTCTATGGATCAAGGTTGGAGTGAGGATTGAGGTGGTCAGATAATTTATAATCAATCTGTCCAATATTCTAGGGCAATTCAAAATTGACAAAATAATAATATTAAAATTTATTTAATTAGTTTTGTCCAACCTCTGAGATGGTCGGGATCGTAAAATAACCCCCCAAAAGATAGCATTTTTTCAAGAGATGATCGTACAACTTAAAATAGCCATTAAAATATTTGCTATAAGTCTATTTACAGATGCAATAGCTCACTTCCGCAACAGCTTGCGTTCTTATAGACATGATACTGTATAGGCTTTTGGGAAAGCTGTGGAAGTACGTAGAAATCCTAACAATTTCAACGGGAACACTGGCTATCAATTAAGTAATACCTAGTTGCCAGCCATTAAGAATTTACGCAGGTAGTTCTCTTTCCTGTCCCTTCACTATTGTTATTTCGTCTCGGTGTTTTCCAAATTCGCCAGATGTTTCATTCCAGGCTTGTGTCAATATCATACACCTGACAATGTCATATGTTATGTACACATGTCATGTGAACCTCTTAGATTGATTTTGATGGTTCGGTCAGCTTCCGCTTCGAACACTAGCGCTGTGCCACGTCTGGGGAGCCATTTGGTGGCGAATGAACGTACCGTTTCCACTTTTTTGTTGCTATTTGCTTAACGTCGCACCGACACAGATAGGTCTTATGGCGACGATGGGACAGGAAAGGCCTAGGAATAGGAAGGAAGCGGCCGTGGCCTTAATTAAGGTACAGCCCCAGCATTTGCCTGGTGTGAAACTGGGAAATCACGAAAAACCATCTTCAGGGCTGCCGACAGTGAGATTCGAACCCACTATCTCCCTGATGCGAGCTCACAGCTGCGCGCCCCTAACCGCACGGCTAACTCGCCCGGTCCATTTCCACTTCTGTTATAACGTCTAAATTTAAAGAGTCATTGTTTAAGAAGCCTTTCTCGTGGACAGTCGAGATTTTCTTCTGATCACGCAGAGCACAGGTCTGTGTGAAACGTAAAGAATTTCGCCTAATTTTCTTGACACGGCATAAGTCCAAAAGCCTATACAGTACCATGTCTATAAGTACGGGCCGCGAAAGCATCAATGGCAACATGTACAATTCTTGATTAATAATATGATATTTCCGAAATGTCGAGTACTTCTTATTCGGGCCGCACGTAAAACTCCACGTTCCGTGCATAACGTAGTCTATAATACGCTGACTGGCCAGCAAGCATCCATCCACTGCAGAAGTAATTCGCCTATTACTTTTTTTTTTTTTTTACTTCAATGAGATTAATTTTGCTGAATATTCTTTCATATTCAGCGTTCGAGTGAGGGGGTGACAAAACGGAGAGTGAAAATTCTAGAAGTGTGGGAAACTCACATTCACCAAACGTGCTTTTCACCTCCTGTAACTTAGCCCAAAAGTCATTTACGTCAGAGCAGATTTTAACATCATCGTTGATGTTGACAAAGGGTAATTTCCCCTAGTCATCATCAATCTGCTGAAGGCGAATGCTATGATCTACAGGTGCGAGACCGTGAAGTAACTCAGAAAGGAAAGAGCCCACTCTTGGTAAATTTCTTTTGAGAATCTTATTATTCGAAAAGCCCCTATTTCTCTTTCAAATTTTTCATCTATGATAGAACATAACTAGCACGATTAAAATAAGGAAGAAAAATCTACGCATTTTAAAAAGAAAATAAGACAAAATTTACGATATGTCATAGGATCGTACAATAGGCGTACGATCCGCGAGTTGGATCGTGCGATAGTACACAGTATCGAATTGTCGTACATGTACGATCCAGATTGTACGGTTGGCAACGCTGGGTTGTGCCTAGGGCTGTAGCCGAGGGTACACGTGGGTATACGCCGTATGCCCTTTGTTTAACTTCACTCAATATAATATGCCTTATGATTTCTTGCTTAAACCTTTGGTTTCTTTTTAATTTCGCCTTTCTGTCAGTGTGTTTCAACTCTACAGCTACGTTCGTAGTGGTGAACACCGAAGGTTCAGGTTGATGAATAAACTTATCAGCCGAAATTTTTATGTAATTTTCAAATGCAGATTATGCACATAAAAAGTGCAGAAAGTATAAGTGAAATATGTAATAGTATTATTTCTTCCTTTCCTCCTTTCTTTCTTTCTTTCTTTCCTAATCCGTTTAGCGTCCAGGGTTGGTTTGTCCCTCGGACTCAGCGAGGGATCCCACCTCTACCGCCTCAAGGGCAGTGTCCTGGAGCATGAGACTTTGGGTCGGGTGATACAACTGGAGAGGAAGACCAGTACTTTGCCCAGGCCTCCTCAAGTGCTATGCTGAACAGGGGCCTTGTGGTGGAGATGGGAAGATTGGAAGGGATAGACAAGGAAGCGGCCGTGGTCTTAAGTTAGGTATCCTCCCGACATTTGCCTGGAGGAGAAGTGGAAAACCAAGGAAAACAACTTCCGGAATGATTGAGGTGGGAATAGACACACACACACACCTCCCGCCATCTACTCAGTTGACCTCCCGAGGCTGAGTGGATCCCATTCCACCACTTTTCAATTTTCGTGGCAGAGCCGGGGATCGAACCTGGGCCTTCGGGGGTGGCAGCTAATCACACTAACCACTACACCACAAAGAAGTATCTCAGTGAAATATATAATATTGTTCAAATATCTAATAGTATTAATGCATTAAATGTACAACATTTTTCGTATATTCCTTTTATTTTGACCTATGGTTGTGAGCCTCCTTGGCTCAGGCGGCAACGCGCCGGCCTCTCACCGCTGGATGCCGTGGTTCAAATCCCGGTCACTCCATGTGAGATTTGTGCTGGATAAAGTGGAGGCGGGACAGGTTTTTCTCCGGGTACTCCGATTTTCCATGTCATCATTCATTCCAGCAACACTCTCCATTAACATCTCATCTGTCAGTCATTTATCATTGTCCCGGAGGAGTGCGACAGGCTTCGGCAGCCGGCACAATTCCTATCCTCGCCACTAGATGGGGCTTCATTTATTCTATTCCTGACCCGGTCGAATGACTGGAAACAGGCTGTGGATTTTCATTTTTCATTTTCATTTCACTTATGGTTATGATATGGGACAATAACATTGTTTTAATTATACCTCCATATTTGACGACAAAGTCATAGCTGTTGTTTTAAATTTATATAGTCTGCTGCTTTCTATATTTTAAAGTATTAAATAAATAAATAAATAAATAAATAAATAAATAAATAAATAAATAAATAAATAAATAAATAAATAAATAAAGGCATAATCAAAATGCTTCAAATATTTCAAAATAATGTTATGCACCGTTAATTGCGAGCCTCCGTGGCTCAGGCGGCAGCACGCTAGCCTCTCACCGCTGGGTTCCGTGGTTCAAATCCCGGTCACTCCATGTGAGATTTGTGCTGGACAAAGCGGAGGCGAGACAAGTTTTTCTCTGAGTACTCCGGTTTTCCCTGTCATATTTCGCTCCAGCAACACTTTCCAATATCATTTCATCTTTCATTCATTAATTGCCCCAGAGGAGTGCGACAGGCTTCGGCAGCCGGCACAATTCCTATCCTCGCCGCTAGATGGGTGCTTCATTCATTCCATTCCTGACCCGGTCGAATGACTGGAAACAGGGTGTGGATTTTCATTCACTGTTAATTGCGGAGTAGGATTAGGAATCGCAATTTTAAAGGAATATTAAAGCCAACTTCAGCAACTGAAATATATTCAATATGATACTAAATTAGCCAATTTATTTTACTATTGTCTGAAAATTAAACGAGCTGACACAATATTAATTCTTTTTGAATAATTATCTAGATGTATAGATATATCCAGATGTATTCGCCATGATAGGACCAAAATTATGTCAAATGAAACGCAGCTATAACCATACGAGAACCACAATTCAACAACATTCTTTATTTCCAGTAGTCTACAAGTAAAGATATGGAATACGTAATTACGAAAGAATCCGGGCTGTAGTTGCTTACGTCTCCAGCCTTATGTTAATAAATTCAAATGCCTCACCATTTGACCGATTTAAGCCTGAGAAATATATAAAGACGTGGCTGCAAAACCATCTTACTGCAACATAAACCTATTCAAGAGTTTGTTCCAGTGAAAAGTGTGATCGCAAATCGAAAGAGAATCCTTGGATTGTTTTTTAATAAATAGCTGGAAGTAGGTCCAGTAGAAAACTAATGTGTAAGCAAATTAAGATTTATATACTACAACAGTAAAATATTGATTTCTTCTTTGTCATCATAAAATGTATTCTATTAGCCTGATTTGTGCCAAATTGAGGGAAGTTTATTAAACTGGGGCCAGGATTTTGATGACATTAACATGTTTAAAGATTGTTGTATAAAATGACGGTATAATGATCCAAAACTTTTTAAAATGACATAAATTTTAAATGAAATGTTACCAGCAATTAACTATTCGAGTCGGTATAGGCTATATATTTGAGGCAGACCATTCCAAAACTAGCTATGTGACATTTAGTAAATGTTTTAGGAAACGGTAAAAGCATCTGGTTTTGAAACCATTTCAGATACAAAATAGATTTATATATCGAAAAATTTCTTCTGCTAATTTAGAATAATTTCAGAAAGATATCACAAATAAGGATTTTGTAATTTTATGGTAATTAATTACGCACATAGCCAGTTTTGGGAAAACAACATTGGTAGCCGGTTTTGGAAGAAAACTACTTACGAGATAGCAAGTTTAGGAATAATGCATGTTTGGGAATTGTATTAAAATGCTCCCACATTGAAGAACAATGTTTAGGAATAACACAGGAATGTGATAAAGAGTTATGAGAAGGGGGTTGGAAAAGTTTAATGAGTTATAACTTAAGTTATTGAAATCATCATATTGTACCATTGAGTTAGTGCTTACTGAATAAAAGCTTAAAATTCACTACTTAAAGAGGATAATACACAAGGTTTCATAGAACACTATAATTTTAGAGTATCCAATATGGAAGTTCGTTGCGACAATCAATCGTACTGAACATGGCATCTGCAGCTGAACTGGGATTTCCCTTTTCTAATAATTCTGATGACTCATTATCTTATTTAACTGTGACATTCACGCCATCAAGTAGCTGTCTGTACACGTCTACGCCTTGAGCTGTTGTTCTCCAAGATACGCTGTCAGTAGCCTGTTGATATTCCTATGCTTTACAGGATTCACGCTCACTCCTGTTGGTACTGGAGTAACGCTCAGGTCAACCAAGCGTTTAGCTTTTTTGACTACAGACCTAGGCATTCCAGTATCCGTAAAATAGTATGTTTCCCCGATCACGAGTATGTTAGTTCCCACAGCAGAACGAGTGCAACTTCAAAAAGAATTGAGCTGCATTCTTGTTCCCGCGCTCTCATAATCACACATCGGATCACCTTACTTGTGCTTGGATATAGCGAGCAGCTATAACCATACGAGAACCACAATTCGACAACATTCTTTATTTCCAGTAGTCTACAAGTAAAGGTATGGAATACGTAATTACGAAAGAATCCGGGCTGTATGTAGTTGCTTACGTCTCCAGCCTTATGTTAATAAATTCAAATGCCTCACCAGTTGACCGATTTAAGCCTGAGAAATATATAAAGACGTGGCTGCAAAACCATCTTACTGCAACAGAAACCAGTTCAAGAGTTTGTTCCAGTGAAAAGTGTGATCGCAAATCGAAAGAGAATCCTTGGATTTTTTTTTAATAAATAGCTGGAAGTAGGTCCAGGCAAATGCTGGGGCTGTACCTTAATTAAGGCCACGGCCGCTTCCTTCCAACTCTTAGGCTATTTCCTGTCCCATCATCGCCATAAGACCTATCTGTGTCGGTGCGACGTAAAGCCCCTAGCAAAAAAAAAAAAAAAAAAAAAAAAAATTAAAAATATAAATGCCGATCAAAAACATTAAACGCGTATTTAAACTTGTAGATGTAATCCACTAGATCTTTAAGCCTTCTCAGATGCATTGACATATCAGACTCTAGAATCTATAAAACTCCAGCTAGACCGGTTCTTGTAGCTGGAAGCGAACTTCGGACCATAAAAAAAGGCAAAGGAATGAGATGCAACAACTACTTAACTGCAGAAGACATTTTGACTGAAATAAAAATTACATCTTACCTTGAGAATGTATATATAAAGTTATTATCCAACGGGGGCGCGATGGACGAGTGCCATCATCACTGGACTCTCACTAATGCGACCACGAATGCAAGTGGTAAAAAATAGATTCATCTCCTTGGTTCGGATTTCACGTAAAACTTGAACTCACAAGATTCCAGCCATGTAAATCTTCATCCTTACTTTTGCTTTACAATATATAATGGAAAGAACACCATATGGTTTGAAATTTTACTTCAGGTAAGCTAATACAAGCTCCATATTAGGACTGCGAAGCGGCGATCTAGGAGACCGGCGGTTATCTTAAGTTCATTTTTTCCTCTTGGCCATCAACACGCTCCCGAGTTTAATAATAATAATAATAATAATAATAATAATAATAATAATAATAATAATAATAATAATAATAGTGACACTAAATGCCGTTCAGTAAGGAAGTGAAGAACCTAGGTATGACCTTGAGTGAAACTCTTGATTGGTCTGCACACGTAAGAAATACATGTAGAAAGATGTACGCGACGCTACAACCGCTGAAACGACATAAGGACATTTTGCCACAAGACGTAAAGGTAAAACTTCTCCAGATTTTGATACTGTCAATACTTGACTACTGCGACATTGTCCTCTTTGATGCGACCCTTGAACAAACTAGCCAACGGCCGTAGCCGTGTTGAAACACCGGATCCCGTTAAATCTCCGAAGTTAAGCAACATTGGGCGTGGTCAGGAGTGGGATGGGTTGCCACGCGCTGTTGGTGGGGGGGGGGGGTAAGGGAATGGAGGAGCGGAAAGAAACTGGCCACCCTACCGCACGTAAACTCCAGCTCAGGAACACCTTTGCGGAGGTTCGGACCTGCCTTCGGGCAGAATAACCCTTACCTTACCCTTGAGCAAACTATGAAACTTCAACGAGCATTGAACTCTGCTCTTCGATTTGTTTTTAACTTGAGTTATGATGCTCACATAACCCGTAGCTACACATTTCTTTCCTGGCTGAAACCCGAGAAGCGACGGAAATTCCACATACTTACGTTGATATATCGAACTCAGAAGGAAAATCTACCCAAATACATTTCTTCAAAAGTCCATTTATTATCCTCATTCCATAATTGTAACACAAGATCTGGCACTTCCCTCGCTATTCCGTCAACCACTCTTCAATGTATAACAGACCCTTCGTTGTGGCTGGGTCAAGACTTGGATTTCACTTCCAGCTGCTGTCAGGAACTCAAACTCAATATCAAAATTTAAGACTGCATGTAGAGATTATCTGTTGAATACCGCTGATTGCTTCGTGTGTATGGTGACGTATGATAGGTTGTGTGATTATTATTATTATTATTATTATTATTATTATTATAGTGTAAAGATACATAATATTTAGCTTCTTACTCACGTACATAGATCACTTTTTATGGCCATACTTACAGTATATTTCCATTTACTTTATTACGTATTGTGCTCTCTTTATGCACTGCTTATATTTTTCAGTTTGTATCTTACTTTTCATACATTGCAACAGGTTGGATGACAGTACGATAGATTATTGA
Organism: Anabrus simplex; assembly: GCF_040414725.1. Lineage (NCBI taxonomy): Eukaryota > Metazoa > Arthropoda > Insecta > Orthoptera > Tettigoniidae > Anabrus > Anabrus simplex. The sequence continues at coordinate 70,329,146 of NC_090275.1, read as the reverse complement.
TTTGAAATTATCTTTCATCCTCCGGTCACAAATGACGCCGGTTGTTCTCCATTTTATCCAGGCTGCGGATATCCTTGCATTGACCTTTTCGAAAAGTCGGCCATCATCAATGACCGCGTAGCCAAGATAATTGAATCTTTACCGATCTCGATAGCTGCAGTCGCTAAAGTGCCGTCAGTATCCAGTATTCGGGAGATAGTTGGTTCGAACCCCACTATCGGCAGCCCTGAAGATGAGTTTCCGTGGTTTCCCCATTTTTACACCAGGAAAATGCTGGGGCTGTACCTTAATTAAGGCCTCGGCCGCTTCCTTCCCAGTCCTAGCCCTTTCCTGCCCCATTGTTGCCATAAGACCTATCTGTGTCGGTGCGACGTAAAGCCAATAGCAAAAAAAAAAAAAAAAAAAAAAAAAGAAAGAAACTTGTCACACGCGGCAGGTCCTCACTGTCTAATTGAATAGTTTCGATTTGCTTATGGATCTGACGTCATATATTCAGTCTTCTTTTTATTTAGGCGCATTCAAGAGACGGCGGGTTCAAATCCTACCGTCGGCAGACATGAAGATGGCTTTTCGTGGTTTCCCATTTTCACACCAGGTAAATGCAGGAGCTGTACGTTAATCAACGCGCCACGCCCGCTACCTTCCAAAACCTTCGATGAGATAGAGTGATGTTAAACCAGTAGCAAATAATAATAATAATAATAATAATAATAATAATAATAATAATAATAATAATAATAATAATAATAATAATTTTTACGTGCCAGCCCCATGGTAGCTCCTTTCGGTACTTCCAAAGAGGGGCTGGTGACTCACACGACCTGAGATCTCCCAGCCGGCTTGTAGGGTGGGGCCAGCATTTCCGTGTATTATTCTTGTCGGTCGGCTTACCCGTGAGTTTCTTGGAGATTCAACGGGAATGTTCTGCCTCTAGTGATACCGCGAAATTTCTGGTTCAAATCACCCGAGCTATAAAAAGGGAGGCTAGCCGCGGACAGTCAGTCAGTGTTGGACTCCGTGGTGAAGTCGGTGAGAGACTCAGTGCGTTAGGGTTCGGTGGCTGGGCTGAGGGCGACAGAGGTGTTGGCTGTCGCTAGTGTCCCCTCACCAGAAGCTGTTGTTGTGGTGTCGGAAAGACCAGTGAGTAGGTGGAGACGAAAGAACGGAAGACTGTACTGTGTGTTCGTGTATTTATGTGTACTGAGACTCAGCGAGGGAAGCCGCTATCGCGGGTGTGAAGGTAAATGGACCTGTGTTAATTCTCGCTGTTGTGAGTATCATCCTGCTGTTGAATACTATTGAGCTGTTTAGTTGTTCACTGCATGTGACTGTGTGAATTACTGGACTGTCTGTGGAGTCGAACCAACGAACAGTCATCGTGTGTTGTGTAGCCAGTGGCACTGTGTTCAAATCCAGCGGTCTGTACACAGCTGCTGTCCGAGTTGACTGGACTTGGGGAAGTGAAAATAAGGATTAGCTGTCACCAGGTAACAACGGGGCTGACCACCTGCGGTGTCATAAGGAAGAGGGACTTGTGAATAGACTTGTAATTAGCAGGGGCGTATTCTCCTTGAATGCAAGGCATTCATTGCATGCGTTATGATAACACAAAGAACTGTCTGATTTACGATTTTAGGTTGTTTCAGGTCAAATATTAACGATTTCATCTCTCAGAAGTTCAAAAGGTCCGCGCAACTGTACTAGTTCCGTTGCTTGACTACGTGTGGTGCTGGTGTAGTCTCGCCGTCTACTCCACTCTCGGAAGAAAGAGACAGCAAATGTAGGAGTTAACGACGTAAGGCATTCAATCTTAAAATTGCATTCAGTGGCAGACGTAGTTCTGAAACCCTCCGAACGATTTCGCTGCAATTGAAACTTGGTCAGAATTTGTCACCCCATACCCGTGCTACCCTCTGTCATCTGTTAGCAACTTGGAGAAGTCGACATGTTTACAGCGAACGGGACACACAGATTACCCCCTAGCGAGAACCCAACGTGACGAAACTGACCAATGCCACTGGGGTGACTTACCTCCAGTGCTTGAGTTGTGGCTAACTAGTGAGTTAATTCATTGTGTGTTTTGCTGATTAGTGAGTTCATTCTGTGTGTGCTGTTCCTGTGCTATTCGTCGTTTTGCGCACATGTGGTATTAACGATGGATGAGTCTAAAACGGATATAATTGTAAATCAGTTTGAAAAGCCATTTACTGGCCGTTCGTTTGATGAAAAGATGCAAATAGTTAAAGCCACGAGACCTCTACCTTCCCTCGTAAATTTCTTCTTCTTCTTCTTCTTCTTCTTAATCTGCTTACCCTCCAGGGTTGGCTTTTCCCTCGGACTCAGCGAGGGATCCCTCCACTACCGCCTCAAGGGCAGTGTCCTGGAGCTTCAGACTCTGGGTCGGGGGATACAACTGGGAGGATGACCAGTACCTCGCCCAGGCTGCCATACCTGCTATGCTGAACAGGGGCCTTGCGGGGGATGGGAAGATTGGAAGGGATAGACAAGGAAGAGGGAAGGAAGCGGCCGTGGCCTGAAGTTAGGTACCATCGCGGCATTTGCCTAGAGGAGAAGTGGGAAACCACGGAAAACCACTTCGAGGATGGCTGAGGTGGGAATCAAACCCACCTCTACTCAGTTGACCTCCCGAGGCTGAGTGGACCCCGTTCCAGCCCTCGTACCACTTTTCAAATTTCGTGGCAGAGCCGGGAAGCGAACCCGGGCCTCCGGGGGTGGCAGCTAATTACACTAACTACTACACCACAGAGGCGGACCCTCGTAAATTTAAAAACAGAAAACAAGAATTTTGTACGCACGTTCGATCCAGAAACTTACAGTAAAACTGTTTGGCTCGAGTTCACCTACATGTAATTAGGGTGAGTAGAATTGAAATTTACTTAATACATTGTGTTAACTGCATGGTTACTAGTTGCATGCCTCAGTGGAGATTCCAGGATACGCCACTGGTAATTAGGAAGGTAGCCCATTCATAGCTGGTTACCATTGTATGTGTTTAAATATATGTGTGAGTGCATTTATTAGGTCATACTGAAATAAATCAGCGTAATGAAACAGATGGAGTTTTATTCGTAATAATAATAATAATCTAGTGTCTGGGGTAGTTGCTCTGTTCGCTGTCGTAGTCACCATACTAGGAAGTTTAAGAGAACGGAGAGACCTCAGTGTTAAAGCTAAACAACTGAGCTTTAGAGGTCGTCTCAAGATGTTTTCTGACTGTTCCTGTTTTTTTCGTCCGTGAGAGGTATTTTATTTCCCTCGGCTTTCCGGACTAGTCCGGCGAGGACCCCTATCTGCCAGCTGGGACGCGCCCGATAGGAGAACAGGTGAAACCTGATGAATTAAGAGATATCGGGAATAAGAGAAGAAATAATGTACTAAATTAGTTCAAACGCGCTTCTTAGTTGGGCATAACAGACCAATAATAATAATAATAATAATAATAATAATAATAATAATAATAATAATAATAATAATAATAATAATAATACTGACACTACATCACAGGTTAAGTTTATGGGTATGTTGTCAAAACCATTCAAGATCGAAACAGGTGTCCGACAAGGGGACGGGATGTCACCACTTCTGTTTAATGTTATACTTGAAAAAGTGGTCAGAGAGTGGAGGAAGAGACTGATGGAATTAGGGGTGAAAAATGGAATATCACTGGGAAGATCTGGAGTCAAAATTGACTGTCTAGCATTCGCAGATGATATGGCAATACTGGCAGAAGACACTGAAACAGCCAAGGTACAAATTGAAACACTTCAAGAGACTGTTGTAAAGACGGGACTTCAGATATCCTTCGAAAAGACGGAACTAATGATTCAGGACAAAAAGGATCCGACACAAAATATTGTCACCAAATATGGAACAATTAAAAGGGTACAGAAGTTTAAATATCTAGGGGAATGGATAATCCCAACAGGACTACCAGGAATAGCATTACAGGAAAGGGCAAGAAAGATGGAAGCAGCATACCAGTTATGTCGAAATGTCTACAATAAAAATCAGTTTCATTCACTGCAAAAATCAGACATTACAACACTGTCATCAAACCAGAAAGTCTATATGCGATCGAATGTATTCCACTGAACAGGAAGGGCTTACTAGAAAACATTGAAAAGACAGAAAGGAAGATCTTGAGGAAGATACTAGGGCCCAGGAAAGTGGGTCAAGAATTTAGACTGCGACCAAATGAGGAACTATACAAAAGGACCGAAAAAATCACAACATCCTTCAAGAAGATAAGACTCTGCTTCTACGGACACATTAAAAGAATGCCACCAGAGAGAACAGCCAAGCGAATTCTGGAATACATGGAGAACAGGAAGACACAAACTAGCTGGCTTAAAGGGGTCAAGGAGGATATGGAGGAAAATAATATATCACAGCAGGCAGTGTACAACAGACAGGAATACAGAAAAATCATCAACAAAATTAAGGTATTCCAAGATCAAAGTAGCAAAAAACGGACCGGCAACAACTGGTCACGAGAACGTAAAGAAGCCCACTCCGAAAGGATGAAGAAGTACTGGGCCGATCGAAAGAGGAAGAACCGTAAATGAATGATGCTTAACGTGGTCCATAGTAGACCTATTCGAAAATAATAATAATAATAATAATAATAATAATAATAATAATAATAATAATAATAATAATAATAATAATAATAATAATAATAATAATAATAATAATAATAATAATAATAATAATAATTACCCCGTAGCAGTACATCCTCTACATGGGCCTTGGCCTACCAAGCGACCGCTGTCCATCCTGGAGGCCTGCAGATTAGGAAGTGGCGCGTGGTCAGCGCGACGAATCCTCTTGGCCGTTATTCTTAGTTTTCTAGTCCGGGGCCGCTGACCGAACCCGTAGCCTCTGGGTAAAAGACACGCTCACTATCCCTAGCCTTCGGGACCAGCAACAGGTACACTCAGTTTTTCTTAAATTGCAATATTTAGTTTGTATTGACAAGTTTCTAAACTGGATTTTGCTCTCTCTTTCGTTATATTTTCTTATTTTCTGATTTGCTTTACGTCGCAAGAGCTTCCGTGGTTCAAGGCGGCAGCGCGCCGGCTTCTCTCACCATTGGATTTCATGGTTCAAATCCCGTCACTCCATGTGAGATTTGTGCTGGACAAAGCAGAGACTGGACAAGTTTTCTCCGGGTACTTCGGTTTCTCCCTATTATCTTTCATTCCAGCAACACTCTCCAATAACATTTCAGTTCATCTGTCGGACATAAATCATTCCCCAGAGGAGTACGACAGGCTTTGGCAGACGGCACAGTTCCTATCCTCGCCACTAGATGGGGCTTCATTCATTCCATTCTCATTCTTGATCCGATCGAATGACTGGAAACAGACGGTGGATTTTCACGTCGCACTGACACAGATAGGTCTTACGGGCCGATGGGATAGGAAAAGTCTAGGAGTGGGAAGGAAGCGACCGTCGCCTTAATTAAAGTACAGCCCCAGAATTTGTCTGGTGTAAAATTGGGAAACCATAGAAAACCAAAAAGCATTTAAGCTCTTGGGCTTTTTCAATCGTGAAATTACCATCGTTTCACCCCCAGTGTAGCAGTGGGCTCATCAGTTGGATTGCTACACCTTTCCAAGACGCTAGCGCTAGCGTGCCGTTGCGACACCACTACAAGCCTCCTATGTAGGACAGTGCAGTGACGGTGTACTAGGGGTAGCATGTGCCTCCACTTTTTGACATAGAAAACCATTTTCAGGGCTGCCAACAGTGGGGTTCGACAGTTACGTAACCTAAACCGCGCAACCACTCGTTGTTAATATAACATCCGGGAGATAGTAGGTTCGAATCCCACTATCGGCAGCCCTGAAGATGGTTTTCCGTGGTTTCCCATTTTCACACCAGGCAAATGCTGGGGCTGTACCTTAATTAAGGCCACGGCCGATTCCTTCCAACTCCTAGGCCTTTCCTATCCCATCGTCGCCATAAGACCTATCTGTGTCGGTGCGACGTAAAGCCGCTAGCAAATATATATATATAACAAAGAAGTTCCAATATACGGTACTTCGACAGCGAGAAATTCTATTAAAACAGTTATGTAAGTGTTATGACAGAAAATGAAAATCCACAGCCTGTTTCCAGTCATTCGACCGGGTCAGTAATGTAATGGATGAAGCCCCGTCTAGCGGCAAGGATAGGAATTGTGCCGGCTGCCGAAGCCTGTCGCACTACTCTGGGGCAATGACAAATGACTCACAGATGAAATGATATTGGAGAGTGTTGCTGGAATGATAGAGAAAACTGAAGTACACGGAGAAAAACCTGTTCTACCTACGCGTTGTCCAGGACAAATTTCACATGGAGCGACTGGTGTTTACAGTACACTATGTCTTCTGGTATGGGCTAGAGCAATATTGTTACTTTCATTGATCTGCCTCAGCTTTATCCTTGGCTTTGACAAGATGAAAGTGACTGAGGTATGAGTGATACTAGTAATGCCATTCCTTATGCAGCCAGTCCCTGCTATGAATGGTGTGAAAATGTTGCTCATAGGGTCGGTTGGTGCATGCATTTCAGTGGGCTTGGCAGACTGATATGTAATAGCAACTTCTGGCTCAATGAGGAAAGCAACGGGAAACTACCTCACTCCTCATTTCCCTAGTACGCCTCTTCAGTGATGCCTAGGCCATTTATGACAGCTGATGGCGGATCTGTTGAGGATCCAACCAGCCTTCGGGCTGAGGACTAAACATACATACATACATACATACATACATACATACATACATACATACATACATACATACATACATACATACATACATACATACATACATACATACATACATTTTCCCAATAAGAAATATTTACAGCACATTGCAATTCTCGCACGCACCCAATGAGCGCAGCACTATTCGAGAGGCCTTGCGAGATTCTCGAGATGTTGACCGCCGACCGCGAAGCTTTCGAGCGAGGAGAATGTCCATCCGCAATAATTTATCAGAAACGGATGAAAAACTTTCACGGCCAGTTCAGGATTCATGCACGGATGAATTTACCAGTTTAAATAGATAACATGGTATCACCCATTATTTCATTTCAATGAAAAATTGATTACATGCAATTCGCCAATTAAAATATGATTTCACAATTTAGAAGCCATTTCATTCTTAAGATAAAACTGATGAGAAAAGGAAAATAAAAGACGTCTGAAATACTTTTTCTGATCTTTGACACTTTGGCAACCGACTGTTTCTGGCTAAACTGCCTGAGACATGAGAGTAGAGTGAACTTTTAACCTTATTGTGACGCGAATACCACATATGTCTTTTTATATTTTTACAAGACATCGCTGTAGATGAGCAAGGAATTGAACATATAGAGAGTGCAAAAGAATTCATCCACTTATCACAGGAGAATCAATATGAGGACAGGATCTATCTTCTAACTTTAGACATGATAATAAGCCTTTGCCGTGTCAAGAAAACAAGGTGAAATTCTTTACGTTCCGCAGAGAAAATCTCGACTGTCCACGAGCAAGACTACTCGAATAATGAAGGTTTGAATGTAAAAATACTTCACCGTTGGTCTATACACGGCCGACTGGATCCCTCACTGAGCTCCTTATACCGACCTTGATGTCCGACTCGTTGGCTGAACGGTCAGCGTACTGGCCGGCCGGGTCGGGGTTTTTGACCTTAATTGGTTAATTCCAATGGCACGGGGGCTGGGTGTATGTGTTGTCCTCATCCTCATCACGACGCGCAGGTCGCCTACGGGAGTCAAATAGAAAGACCTGCACTTGGCGAGCCGAACCCGTCCTGGGATATCCCGGCAGTAAAAGCCATACGACATTTCATACCGACCTTGATAATAGCTTGTGAAGTCCAGCATAAAGCTGTAACTGGAAAGTTTCACCATAATGCCGCTGGAGCGCTGACCACCTAAGTCACTGACAGGAAGCTTGTAACTGGAAAGTTTCACCATAATGCCGCTGGAGCGCTGACTACCTAAGTCACTGACAGGAAGCTTGTAACTGGAAAGTTTCACCATAATGCCGCTGGAGCGCTGACTACCTAAGTCACTGACAGGAAGCTTGTAACTGGAAAGTTTCACCATAATGCCGCTGGAGCGCTGACTACCTAAGTCACTGACAGGAAGCTGTATACCGCATTTCCAGTTTCGTTTATATTGTTTTGCTGTCGCAAGTGTTGGTAATGTATCCGTAATGAGGTGTCTGTTGGCTTGATATTGAGAGTTTTTAGTTTTGCGTTGCGTTGATTTTGTGTAATGTGATGATTCAATTTTTAAAATTGTGTTTACAAATCTTGGAATATGTGATATTGTTGTGCGTCTTTTTGTACTTCGAACAGAAGTGTATGTAAGTGTGTGTTTAGTGTCGTCATTGTATCTACTACACCACAAAATCAAATAAATCTACTGCCGGATCATCTTTGACTTATGATTTTTATTGTATTTTTTAACCACCTTTATGAAACGGAATCCTGCATACTACGGGGGAAAAAATGTCCGGTCTGTTGGGTTTACACTGAGGACAGGTTTTGCTGTTTCTTAAAACAAACAAAGATATACTTCTGAATTTAAAACTGGAATTTATCCCCTTCCAGAAATAAGTAATTTATTTATTAGGGCGATTACGACTTCGGACCGGCTAGCAATATTGTCGGTACTGCTGAAGGAAGTACTCGCTCTAAAACATGGACTCGATCGACATTCTTAACTGCGATTGTAGAGCGGAAGTGTAAATCATATTGTGAGAGTGCCCATTACGTTCCTTCCTGTCTGAACTGTACACGGCAGTCAAAGATTGTTAACTGGACTAGCAGTTGGGCGGCAGAACACATTTGTCAGGCTTACTTAAAAATATACATTTTCAGCAGTTTTAAACATCGTATTTACTCTCTGTGTATGAGGTGGTAGAATACTGGATCTCTTAGGAGGAGTAAAAGGGAAAAGAGACCTTCAATATCTGAGTGTTACTTGGTGACCGCTGCGTCGTGGCTCAGTCTGGCATGGTGCCTTGAATCTGTGTTTCCTTTCTGACACTCCTTGGTCAATTCTTTTCCCTCTTCCGATGCCGAAAATATTAGAATTAGGTAGGGAGTGACTGCAGTGTTAGTTAAGCCACAGACCAAGCATTTGTCTGGTGTGCAAATGGGAAACCACGGAAAATCTTCAATGAAGTTCGAACCCACCTTCTCTGGAATGCAAGAAGACACCTACGAAACCCAGACCGCTTGCTCGGTGCCTAGAAGTCTTTCATTGTCATGGCCCTGGTGATAATTCCTTTTCGTCTGCCAATACACTTATTCTTCGAGTTCTTCGATTCTGTTTTCTCTGATTAGTGTTAACCTCCACCACCACCCTATATTTCAAGACTGCACAGAATCTCTGTAATAATATAAAAAATGAAATGACATCTGTCTGTCTGTTGTCTTTCTCCCCAAACGAAATCATGTCTCAACTGTCGGTGGAACTTCATGAAATTTTCACTAGTATTCTCAGAGGATGCTGCCGCTTGACTATGTTTTATTCCGAAGGATTCAGCTGAAAGTACCGGGTGGGAAAAAAACCTAGCCTGGAAAATATTTATAAGACTGACGCGGAAGTGACTCCTCTTAATGAACAGGTGAACTGCCCATCACAGCAAATGCTTGAAACCGTGCTTTCGATGCACCAATCGGTTGCTGTCATATATTGGCGCGTCCGCATCTCTCGAGAAAGTCGCTGTGTCATTACGTGTGAGTGAGTGAGGGAGAGGAGCAGACGTGTTTAGTGACTAGTTGAATGGTGCTCACGATAAAACAGCGCGTGTTACGCCAAGCACGATTCGTGGAAAACCTTTGCGGAACTGTTTGCGCACTGGAAGTGTTTTGGCAAAACCTCCATCAAAGTCTGGAATGCAAAACTTCACCCTTTAACCGCCAACGTCCGATTGATCGGACGTTCCGGAAAAAATACTTTCTAAGTTATTTATTCGGTTTAATAATGTATAATACATGTTTTGGACTAGTATTGGATTTAATAAGACTATATACAACAAGTTTAGTTGAGAAACTTGCTGCCGAGTGGCTTGGTGGCCAAGCAGCAATTCAGCTCCCGCGGGCGGGTAACGAACCTCTTACTATTTTACCGAAAAAAATGAACGCAACTGTTCCGTCTTCAGAAAGATTAGTACTAGTCAAGGTGGTAAATGAAAAAAAAAAAAAAAAAAGACCAGATACATTTGTAAACAGTGTAAGAAGAGTGTACAGCCTTTGTGCCTCCCTTAGCACATTTGCTAGAACATGTCATAAACATGTGTAAATATTAGTAAATAATTTCTTGTATCCTATTTTTAAGGCAAAAAGGTGAACTTTTGAGCGTTAAGTCTGTGTGAAATTAGTAGTAACTGTTTACTTAAAACAAACCAGGAACTGCAGCATTTGCATATAATGTCATCATCATCATCTGTTTACCCTCCAGGTTCGGTTTTTCCCTCGGACTTAGCGAGGGATCCCACCTCTACCGCCTCAAGGGCAGTGTCCTGGAGCTTCAGACTCTTGGTCGGGGGATACAGCTGGGGAGTATGACCAGTACCTCGCCCAGGCGGCCTCACCTGCTATGCTGAACAGGGGCCTTGTGGAGGGATGGGAAGATTGGAAGGGATAGGCGAGGAAGAGGGAAGGAAGCGGCCGTGGCCTTACGTTAGGTACCATCCCGGCATTCGCCTGGAGGAGAAGTGGGAAACCACGGAAAACCACTTCCAGGATGGCTGAGGTGGGAATCGAACCCACCTCTACTCAGTTGACCTCCCGAGGCTGAGTGGACCCCGTTCCAGCCCTCGTACCACTTTTCAAATTTCGTGGCAGAGCCGGGAATCGAACCCGGGCCTCCGGGGGTGGCAGCTAATCACGCTAACCTCTACACCACAGAGGCGGACTGCATATAATGTAAGATGAGAAAATTTCACGTTTATGTAATGATAATAATAATAAAAATATTGTAACTGTAATATTGTACATAAGGCTCTATTTTTATATGTAGCATAGGTCACACCACCTCTCTAAAATAATGCAGCTTTTGACAGTAAAAATAATTTTTTCTTACCGGTTTTTGATCATGAAATACTTTTTTTTTTCAAAGGAAATATTTATTTCAATTATCACTTCATAAAATAATAATGTATAAATTAAAGGTGCCTTAATTTACATCAATAAAATTTCCGAAGCGTTACCTTCGAAACAGAAAAAAAATGCCCATCCAATTTACATAAATTGAACAGAAGTTATTGCGAATAGTTTACTGCAAGGTAGAAAGTGCTCATGAAGCCTTGGCGGTATAGGACATGGACACCGCGTATGAGACTGGCGGTCAAAGGGTTAATGGCAAAATGGTGTGAAACGGGCTCTGTAGCGAATAAAAACCGGACCTATCCGAAAAAAGTTCGAACACAACAATGCTCGAGTGAAGGAAAACCTGGAACAAAGTCCGACGAAATCTCAACGCCGCTTATCTGAGCTAGTGGGAGTTAAGAGATCGTGGTGTCGAAACTTTACCAAAAAGGACCTTACATCTGTATCCTTAACTGTTGTTCATGCGTTACAGCGTCCAGACGAACTTTCGCGTGTTGAGTTCTGCTGATGGTTTCTGAGTGAAGTGGAGTCAGGACTTTTGAATTCTCAGTTTTTCATTTCTTCAGATAAAGCCATTTCCAGCATCTTCTGTGATGTCCATTAACAAGGGTCAATACCGCGTTAGTCCTATTGTAAATCTTTTCCGGGCCCGCTTTATTTTGCCCACCCGGTATATTATTTCGTGGATGTTAGGTCGTGTTATAATACAGTACTCTGACGAACGTGAGTAGGCTCGCGTTTCTATGGCAATCGCCGAATACTACAGGCTCCACTGGGCAGTGATCACAGCGTGAAGGGTCCACTGTACCTATCATAGCTTATTCATTACTTATAACTAGAGCCCCGAATTTTATGCACTAATAGGTTAGAATGCAAACTTACTGAAGCGAGAAGTCTACCTTCACAACGATTATGCTATGGGGTTTTCATAAACATTAGGGGTACGGCGCTTCAGAACCCCACTAATTTATGTTTCACTTTCTACATTATGGAAGAGCGGGTGGCCGGCATTTCCTACTAACCAAATTAGTTTGCAATCTAACCTATTACCGCATGAAAATCCGGGCTTTACTTATAACTGTAGATTAAATTTATTCCCAGGGCTAAGGGCTCTCCGGAAGTGAATTGACCGTGGGCCATTTGTTTACAAATACTATATTGTTTTGTTTAATCGAATTATGTTTTGTCATTGTTCTTAAAGGGGCTGCCTGGCCGAGGTAGTAAAGGCGTGCTCGGTTCGCCCGGAAGGACGTGGGTTCGAATCCCCGTCAGGAAGTCGTAACATTTAAGAAACGAGATATCCACTTCCGGAGGTGCATATGGCCCTGAGGTTCACTCAGCCTACACCGAAAATGAGTACCAGGTTAATATCTGGGGGCAAAGGTGGTCGGGCATAGAGCTAACCACTCTACCCCCTCACGTGCCAAAATTAACAATGGTGGAAGCCTTTACCTTCCACTCCTCCAAGGGCCTTCATGGCCTCTACGGAGGTGACTTTGCTTTTTTACTCTGCTTTTTGCATTGTTCTTAAGCAGGGGAGTTTATACATTCTGTATTTGCTTAGGCTATTATGGATTTGAACACTGTATTGGGCGAAGGCCTGTAAGGTTCAATAAATCCTAACTCCTAATACTCTGACGCGTATTAATCCTGGAACCAAGATCGTCTTCAGACCAATGGCAAAGGAGAATGAAAACCGGTAATGACAATTGTCACTCTATACTCAAGACAGAGAGACCGTGTTAGAAATGTAGTTGATTCCAGGGCCTTCAGCGTCAAGGAGAAAGATGTTGACGAGTTAACTAAGGAGGGTAGTCATGATCTACTTAGTATATAGCCGTCCCCTTTGTTAAAATTATTTGGATGTTTAGCAATTTCTATACCCTCACGAATCATTCTAGTTGTAAAATGTTTCTCCTAACAAATGCAGATGTTGAATCGAAAAATGCTCGAATGGGCCTTGGCCTATCAAGCGACTGCTGCTCAGTCGGAAGGCCTGCAGATTACGAGGTTATGCGTGGTCAATGTGACGAACCCTCTCGGCCGTTATTTTTGGCTTTCTAGACCGGTGTCACCATCTCACCGTCACATAGCTCCGAAACTGTAATGCTGCAGGCTGAGTGGACCTCGAACCAGCCCTCAGATCCAGGTAAAAATCCATTACCTGGTGGGGAATCGAACCAGTGACCTCCGAGTGAGAAGTAGGCACGCCATCCCTAGACCGCAGGGCGCGTATAACCACTGAACACTGGTTTCAATTTTTTGTTCTATTATTATTATTATTATTATTATTATTATTATTATTATTATTATTATTATTATTATTTTATGTCTGGCTCAATGGCTAAATGGTTAGCGTGTTGGTCTTTGGTCCAGTGGGTGTTGGGTTTAATTCGCGGCTGGGTCCAGGATTTTAACTTTAATGGTTTAATTCCGATGGCTCGGGGGCTCGTTAGAATTCATCATAGGTAGGGCCCCATCCTCACAGACGCGCAAGTCGCCCATACGGCATCAACTCGACAGGCCTGCACCACGCCTCGCTGGAGGCTACACGCTATTATTATTATTATTATTAATCATATTATTGTTATTATTTAATCTATTTACCTTCCAGGGTTGGTTCTTCCCTCGAACTCAGCGAGGGATCCCACCTCTACTGCCTCAAGGGCAGTGTCCTGGAGCGTAAGACATTACGTCGGGTATGAAACTGCGGAGGAGGACCAGTACCTCGCCCAGGCGGCCTCATCTGTTTTATTGAACAGGGGCCTTGTGGAAGAGTGGGAAGACTGGAAACGGTCATGGCCTTAAGTTACGAACCATCCTGGCATTTGGCTGGAGAATCAGTAGGAAACCAAGAAAAATCACTTCGGTAATGGCTGAGGTGGGAATCGAACCTTTTCTACTCAGTTGACCCCCCAGGCTGAGTGAACCCCGTTCCAGTCCTCGTATCACTTTTCAAATTTCATGGCAGAGCCGGGAATCGAATCCGGACCTCCAGGCGGGGCAGCTAATCACACTAACCACTACACTACAGAGGCGGACTACATTTATTTATATGGATGATGATTATAGTAGCGGACTAGTATACGTTTTATGCAAGCAGGTCTATAGACAATTACAGGCGACACGGTATCCTGCACAGCCATTAAACATAGCGGTCTTGACATGACCTCTCACGCTAGGAAATGCTGTGTCAGAGACATCCCGGTTAAGCCTGTATTGTAAAGAATTACAGTTGATTTGTTTTCTAAAGATGTCCTTCTGTTACAGAAGTGAAACTGTTCATCTCTTTATTCTCACAGATGTACTGTAATCGATCAAAATCCAATCTACATAAACTTTAATCTTCATTTCTAATGTTGGAATCTTGGCGTCTTTTATCTGGGACAGAAAGGCAAAAATAAATGTAATTCCTTTTTCGTCTTATTTGTCAGTTGTACCCCTACTGAGTCAAGGAATGATTAGAATTCTCTTCTCTCTCAATAACAGATGTACCGAGCTCGATAGCTGCAGTCGCGCCTGCCTCTTACCCAGAGGCCCCGGGTTTGATTCATGGCCAGGTCAGGGGTCTGAGAGCTGGTTCCAGGTCCACTCAGCCCACGTGATTACAATCGAGGAGCTATCTGACGGTGAGATGGCGGCCCCGGTCTAGAAAGCCAAGAATAACCGCCGAGAGGATTCGTCGTACTTCCCACATGACACCTCATAATCTGTGGTCGCTTGGTAGGCCATAGCCCTTCGCGGCTGTTGCGCCACGGGTTCAAATCCCGGCCAGGTCAGGGATTTTTACCTTGATCTGAGAGATGGTTCGTGGTCAACCCAGCTAACGTGATTACAATTGGGGAGCTATCTGATACGTCATGGAGTTTCGTTTAATCAGAGAGAGATCCACACCCTAGTTCTTCTTAATGCGGTTCTCTATGATTAGAGGTAAAGTCAGGATTGCTTCACGTTTCCCTATATTTCTTCCGAAGCCAAGAATCACATCGACCTTAAAACTAAAACTCCAAAGTTGATTTTATAATGGGTTCAGAGAACACCCACGAACACATTGGACAAGCCGCGCCTGATCTGAGTTATAGCCTTAGTATGTCCCACCGAATTCTAAACTCTGTATTTTTCTCCAGCGTGCTTGGCTGAGATGAAATCACCACTTTTTTGCTCATTTCTGGGGAGCAGGGGATTGGGAATAACAACTGACCGCGGAAGGGATTTAGAAATCTCTGCAAAACCACCAATTCTAGAGAGAGGGGTTATGCTAGACTCAACATTTTTAGTCATTAATAGGTTAGAATGAAAAATAATTTGGTTATTAGGAAGTGGCGACTAGCCCGCTCATCTATAATGTAGCAAGTGTAGCATACATTCTAAGGGTTCCGATAAACTGTAACCCTAATGTTTACGCAAATCTCGTTGCATAACCGTTGTGAAGTACAGGGTATAGTTGTTACTCCCTTCAGTAAGTTTGCATTCAAACCTAGTGTATTACTGTCTAGAAATCCAAACTCTAGATGACAACTCTGCAAGTATCCAAAGACGGGAAGGCAAGTAGGCCAGATGAAATCTCAGTAGAAATATTGAAACTCCACTCCGAAGACTGCGTCAAAGAAATCACTAAGCTCTTCATTGTTATTTATGACACGGGTATCATTCCTAATGATCAGTTATTGTCAACCTTTGTCACATTGCCAAAAGGGTCAACTGAAAAATCCTGCGAGGAATATAGAACGATTAGTACCATGAACCACTTTCTAAAGGTATTCTTGAAACACATTCATGGTTGAATATATTATAAGTCACGTGCAGAATTACACAGGCGAAATATGGGGGGAGGGGGGCGGTGGCGTAATAGCTGTGTGACATAATCATCACTGACTTCTCATCAAGACGCTCACGGCCAATAGACGTGAGAATTTTGAAATAAAAAATCACGTCTTTGTGGTTTGGATTCCACGCAAAATGGGAGGTCGAGGGGCTATAAAAAAAACAGTCCCATTAAACTGTTCGCCTGCGGTGCGGACGTTTTAATACATCTATAGTATCCTCTACCTGTTGTAGGAGGTGACTGAAAAATGAATAATCACCATTAGGAGCGTGGGTGGGCGACCAGAGTGCTCTTACCTGGTTCCGGAATTGCTTTCAATTAACTTGTGCCAGGCTCCTCGTTTCTACTTTCCTATCATCTGGCTCCATAGCAGAGTGTTCGATTCCTTGTCAGGTTGACGGATAATTAATCGTAGAAGGTTAATTCCTGTGGCTCGGCGATTGGGAGTTTGTGATGTCCCCAGCATTTCTGTTAATCGCACACCACACACAAGACTATCCTCTACCACATTAAGACGGAGTTTTCCATACAGGAGACATGCTGTTCATTCTGCCCGGGGGGTGAACCTTACAAAGGGTGCACCAGGTTTAGCAATAGTTACACGAGTTTGTTATAAAAGGCGTGATCAAGAAGTTTCCGTCTGAGGGCGTAGCCGCAGCGGACATGCAAAGTAGCGCGACTCGGATGCAGGTATATAAGCATGGACATGTAGGCAAAGGGATTAGTATGGCAGTCGTATCGCGCTGAGGTGCGTGCGTTAAATGTGACCACGTGAACTATGGTGACGTAATTTACCAAATGCGTCCAAACAGGACCAACGTGCTGATATTCTGTTTTTTTATCTACCGAAGGACAAACACCGGTGGACATCCATCGGAGATTGTGTATGGGGCAGGATATCTATCGAAAACCATCGTTGTGGAATGGTGCGCCAAGTTCCGTGCGGATCGCGTTTCGACACAAGACGCCCAGACGCTTCACCCGCTATGCTGAACAGGGACCTTTGGGGGGATGGGAAGATCGGAAGGGATAGACAGAGAAGAGGGAAGGCAGCGGCCGTGGCCTTAAGTTAGGTACCATCCCGGCATTTGCCTGGAGGAGAAGTGGGAAACCACTGAAAACCACTTCGAGGATGGCTGAGGTGGGAAACGAACCCTCCTGTAATCAGTTGACCTCCCGAAGCTGAGTAGGCACTGTTTCAGCCCTCGTACCACTTTTCAAATTTCGTGGCAGAGCCGGGAATCGAACTCGGGCTTCCGGGGATGGCAGCTAATCACACAAACCACTACACCACAGAGGCGGACTATATTTATTACATATTATAATTTTATAATTTTTTATATTAATGTTATTTTCGTTGTAATACGTATTTGAATAAGTAAGTAAGTAAGTAAGTAAGTAAGTAAGTAAGTAAGTAAGTAAGTAAGTAAGTAAGTAAGTAAGTAAGTAATTCGTCTTTATTCGTGGCGAAGTTAGGGCTCGAGGCCCTCTCTTACACTTAACCACAACATTTAAAATAATTAACATACATATATTTTTAAATAAAACAAATGATTTTAAAAATAATATAGTACTAATAGCAAATATGGAGAGAGTAATAGAAGAAATAATTATACAATGTAAAACATGATAATAATTTTTAAACTAACACCAGTAATAATAAAAAAAGGAAAACACAGTAAAAAACCTATAACTAGCAAATACATTTCTAATTTTTATGAAAAGCTCATTCATGCACTCATTCACACTACGCACATCGAACAAGTCAGCTAGAGGTGTGATATGTGCATTGTCACAGAAGAGTGATAAAAGAAATGTACACACTTGGTAATTAGTGTTAAGAGAGGATGGTTGCCAAGTTGTGCTTCCTCTTAAAACAATAATCACAACCATCAGCACCTGTTATAAAACAACAAGGTCGTTATTAAAAACTTTATTCAGTCTTTCTGTCTGAAATAGCTGTTGTGTGTGGGCGGTTTTTGAATAGTTCAAATGCCACGTGCGCACTTTTTCCGTTCTCGGTCGTGCGCGTGTGGCTGAGTAGAGAAAGAGTGGTAAAGTACCGGCAAGACCACGGGTTCAAACCCAGGAGATATAGCTGGATTTTTGACGGGTGGATAAAAGCAGGCTACATTCAACAGTCTCCACAGTACGATGTTGGCATGTAAAATACTTCTCGTGACACATTTCCATTTTATCCGACAGTATTACTTAAAATTCAACCACATCGCCACTTTGCCATCTAGTGGAGTTAAGGGGAACATCAAAACTGACGCATAGGCCGCCTAGAAAGACGTAAAATAAATATGCTCCCACGACGGTATTCATTTTCTCAGCAAAATGGTCGTTGTTGACTGCATTTTTGAACTGAAGTCGATCTTGAATAATTTCGTGTGGGATGCTAATTTCCTGAAGGTCCTTTTCTATTTCACCAAGCCAGTTGTTCTTGACTTTCATTGAGAGAGTAAGGTTGAGAATCCTTTTGGCGAACCTGTCATTGTTCATTCTGAGAATATGGCCACAGAACTTGAATCGCCTTTTCCTGATGGTGAACCAAAAATTTTCCTCAATATTTTCCTCACCTGTTTCTGTATGGCTTTAATCAGTGATATGCCTCCAATGATCAAGGTTTCCGGGGCGTATAATGCTTCAGGTCCTATAACTGAATTGTAATGTCCTAATTTTGCGTTTCTGGATATTGATTTTTTGTTATATATATTCCAGGTGAGTTATAGGCTTTCTGTAATTCTGAGATCCTCTCCTTATTTGCTTCACACTTCAAGCGTGATGGCTGAATTACTTCTCCTAGGTACTTGAACTTATTCACTTGATTACAGTAATTTGCTTAATTTAGTCCTTAGGGGTTTCCCATCTATATAACGTGCGGATCCTTCCATGTGCTGAGTTTTTTCATAGGATATTTGAGCCCAGTCTTAGCTGCAATTTCTTGAAGTTTATTATTATTATTATTATTATTATTATTAGTAGTAGTAGTAGTAGTAGTAGTAGTGAATTCTCCCAATATTGGAAGACGTTAAACGAATAACTCAATCAATTCTTCTGTGGCTTCTTCTTCTTGTTCCAATAGACTTCCATTCTTTCCGAGAATGCTTGTTTGCGTTCTTCCGACCACTTTGGTCTGTACTGTTTTTGTTGTGGTTGCTCTGATGTAGCTTCCCAATTTTATCTTTTGTGTCTAAAGATGTCTCTTTCTAGAATGTCTGTTGAACTTATGTTTACGTTTATTATTTAGCGTATGGCTAACACATCACATTACAGATACAATAATAATAAATAATATTTACAATTTGAAGTATTTACAGGTTCAAATTATTTACATATTCAACACACAAGGGTGAGAGCAGAAAAAAGTCTCTTGGGTTTCCCTGGTAGGCAGTGAGAGGACACTGCTCCACAATGTGCCGAACTGTTTGCTTCACAGCACCACAACTGCACGCTGCCGAATTAAGTATTCCTATGTTTACGTTTTTGAGGTCCTTTAAAAGTTCGTTAAGCCAGGCTGTTGAATAATAATAATAATAATAATAATAATAATATATTATTATATATTATATATATATATTATATTATATATAATATATATTATATATATTATATTATATATATTAATAATATATTATTATTTTTATTATTATTATTATTATTATTATTATTATTATTATACGTTGCCTTACTGTACCTTTCTTCCTTTACCCTGTCAGCAGCGACTATGGATTAAACAATACGCATGGTCGAAAGTCCTTTCAATGACGTAAGTGCTTTATCATAGAAGGTTTATTTTTGATACGGTAGTCTTATTAGTTTCCGAACGTTTGAGAACGTTCAATGAGCTCAAGTTTGACGTAGATATCATTTTTCTGAATCAATCTAAATAGATATTGTATAATTTATTTTGCTTTAGTATCTATTTAACGTCACAGTAACTCGTACAGGATAGGAAAAGGCTAAGATTCGGATGGTAGGATAGGCTTGACATTTAAAGGACCGATGAATCTTCTTAGAGTAATATTTTTTACCATCTCTACTCCTTTACTTCAATCAGAGAGCCTTACAGTACCTAACAAAAGTTTAAGACCACCAGCGCAAATCGGTGAATGAACTGTTGATGCGACATTCATTGTATGAACTGGGGCCTGTTCCACAGACGAACTTTGCTACTTTTCACTTTGCACTTTGAACTTTTCAGTTCAGTTTTTGTTCCACCATCAATTTTCAGATTTAGCTTGCAAAGTGAAAAGTGAAAAGTTAGGAATCTTTTCACTTTTCAAGCCTGTTATGTTCCTACATTGGTACAGAAATGCAAAGTGCAAAGAAATGAAGTGAACAGTTTTCATAAATCTTGCAAAGAGATGATTCCCTTTTCATCTGTTAATTAACAAGTATGTTCACTAGTTTCTCGGCGTAGAATTTTGTTTAATGATATAGACACGTTACGACGTGAGCTTTTGTTAGCATTAAGTGAGGACAGTGATGAAGAATCCAATAAGAGAACGTACAAAAACGAGATTAATTTTCATAACCTCACTTCTACGGACTTTCGCGAGTGATTTCGTATTACCCCAACACAGGCTGACTATATTCTTGAAATGATCGGTCATTTATTGAAACATGCAACAAAAAGAAGTCAATTCCTTTCCGAAAACAAACAAATTCTTATATGCTTATATAGCCTACATTGGTTAGTAAATGGTGCCCAGCTGCACGGTGTAGCACCAATGCACGGGACATCAAAATCAATTATTTGCACAACTGTTACCAAAGTTGTAGATGTTATAGTAAATGTAATATTTCCTAACAGTACGTTGGCCTGATAATCCATATAATATAGCGACGGGATTTCTAATGAAGGATGAATTTCCTTCTGTGTGTGAATGTGTTGACGGTACTCTCGTTAACATTGATGTGTGTCATCATTTGAGAGGTCAAAAAGGATGTCACGTTTCTCCTTGACAACTTCCAGCACAGCCAGCTTCTTGTAATACTAACCTTTCTTTCCCATGATAAAAACTTAAACGGTAGCACAATTATACCGCCAAGTTCGCCGCGAAAAGTAAAGCATTAAAATCATAGAGTATTTGGCCTATACAGTTTGCTCATGGAATAAACTCGATCAGATCACTCATTCGCGATAGTTCTTATGGCGGCAATGGGACAGGAAAGGGTTAGGAGTGGGAAGGAAGCGGCCGTGACCTAGATTAATGTACAGCCTCAGCATTTGCCTGGTGTGAAAATGGGAAACCATAGAAACCCATCTTCAGGACTGCCGAGAGTGGGGTTCGAACCCACTATCTCCCGGATGCAAGCTTACAGCTACGCGCCCCTAACAGCACGACCAACTCGCCCGGTCCATTACTGGCTACACAAAGATGCAGCCGCGAGTTGCTACAAATAGAAACAAAGAATCTTAAATGAGAGAAGTCGTGAAGTGAATACGGCCCATGATGTTAGGTAACTGAAGGAGGAAGTATGTTATTTACAAGACGAACCAAACAAGTGCTAATAGCCTCTCCGCTTCCCACAAGCTTCTTGTATCTGCGTGCCGGCTCGCGATGGAGACGGCTCGACAGACGCAAAGCTACAGGGAGATAACTATGTCCACAAACATGGGTGGCTACACTAGCAAACAGCTAGGGATTTGTAAACTAGGCTATATACAGAATGTTCTCAAACATATGGGAAAAGCAGTACCTAACACAAGTTTAAGACCACCAGCGAAAATGGTAGATGCAGAGTGGGTCTCGGCACATAAGTGGCCACGGCTGGTCCGTGGTCCAACTGCTCTGCACTCTGACCGGCCAACCGAGCAGAGGAGGGGTTGGCCACGGCTCTACCGTGGCTCTACGCTTCTGCATTCGGAAGACGAGACAGGGCTGGTCCTCACGTCTGGTCCCAACCGTCGGCTGTCCTGAGAATGGTTTTCCGTGGTTTTCCATTCTCCTGCACTAAGGTGAATGCCGGGACAGTTCCTAGTGTAGACCACGGCCGCCAACCCCCTCACCTTCTCTGAGCATCTCCTTCACCGTAACAAATCTCCCGGCCTGAGAGACGGCGTCACCGTCTAAGAGGCCCGCCTCCCCCTTCAGGGAAGGAATGAAAACGTTTTTAGTAGTAGTGAAATCAGTCAATGAGCTCCTGGTCCAATATTTGTTGAACGAATTGGTCTGCAAATATTTTGCGTCTTATTCGTGTTGAAATAGGGCTAGAACTTATAATAAACAACCATTGAAATTATTATTAATCAATGCATTTATTTATTTATTTATTTATTTATTTATTTATTTATTTATTTTAATAGCTGGGACCATCGAGGACCATGTTAAGTGTTGTTACATTCGGCAGTGAACTTTGCTTTCTTTTGACCCCAGAATTCCCTCATTCTTTCTGAGTGGGCCTCCATGCGTTCCTCTGTCTAAAGGACACCGTGTCTTCTTTTCGGTTGTTCGTCTCAGTTTAGCCCTTCGTCACTATCTTTTTTTCGGAAAAGACCTCTGACAAAGGCGTCTTCCGGTTTGGTCTGTAGCACTTGAAGGCCTTCTTTGGTGCTTCTGAACTAAGGCATCGTGGTTTTAGGTTTGGAATCAAATAGGTGAAAAATCTGTCTGGTCAACCTGTTTCCGTCGATTCGTTTGATGCGACCGTAAAATCGTGCCCATCTTTTGCGGATCGTGTCGGTAATTTTCTCTATTTTGTTATAGACTTCTTTGTTGGATCTTTTTGGTGGATGCCATTCTTGTAGTTGGATCCCTCGATTCCCCTAATTATTCTGCGCTCCTTTTCCTCCAGTTCTTCGAGAAGTCCTTTATTGGCATTTAGGGATAGGGTTTCCGATGTATACATAATTACTGGCTTCGGAACCGTTTCATAGTGAAGTATCTTAGTATTTTGGGAAAGGCACTTCTGTTGTAGATCTTGCGTGACGTTTGGTAGGCTATTTCAAGCTTACGTATTCGTTCCCTAAGTGCTTCCTCGTCCAGTCCTTTTTTCATTATGATCTCATCCAGGTATTTAAATTTTTCTAATCGCCTGATTATTATTATTATTAATCAAACAGACGAGGCGTGATTAGCTCAGTGTCTTACCTGTTAGCATGCCACCCAGAAGGCCGAGGTTCGAATCCCGGTCGATCCTGGGTCGAGATTTTCATCTCTAGAATCACGTGGCGTCAGGTAAGGCATCCGGCCTTAAACCCCCGAAAAAAAACAAAATAAGCCTGGGGGGCTCCAGTGACCCCAGAAATAACTGGGATAAGCTGAAGAAAGTTATTGCCCGACTCATTGGCTGAATGGTCAGCGCTGAGACCTTCGGTTCAGAGAGTTCCGGGTTCGATTCCCGGCCGGGTCAGGGATTTTAATCGCCTTTGATTCATTCTTCTGGCGCGGGGACTGGCTGTTTGTGTATGTCTCCATATTCAGACAACACAATAGACTACCACAGAAATACGCAATAGTGATTACATCCCCCATATAGGGTTGGCGTCAGGAGGGACATCCGACCATAAAATAGGCACAAATCCACATGTGCGACACAGCAGATTCCACCCGCAACCACACAGTTGTGGGAAAAGCGGTAGAAAAAAAATAGAAGAAGAAGAAGAAGAAGAAGAAGAAGAAGAAGAAGAAGAAGAAGAAGTGTAGATTGCTTGGCATTAGCTGATGATATGGTGATACTCACCAGCGATATGGCAACAGCTAGGAAAGTATCTGAAGTACTCCAGATGATAGCAAAGAAGACTGGGCTTCAGATTTCTTCTGAGAAGACTGCGTTCATGACCAACGTAAAAATGTCCCCTCAGCTGTTGAAGTTACGAGATGAAAAAATAAGGAGAGTTAAAAGCTTAAGTATTGTGAGAAACATTACAAGAGAATAAAAAGACAAAGACAAAGACACCTCCATACAGGCCGTAGAGCCCTTGGAGGAGTGGAAGGTAAAGGGTTCCACCATTGTTAACCGCGGCACGTGATGGGGTAGAGTAATTAGTTCTACGCCCGGCCGCCTTTCCCCCCAGGAATTAACCTGGTACTCATTTTTGGTGTAGGCTGAGTGAACCTCAGGACCATATGCACCTCCGGAAGTGGAAATCTGGTTTCTTAAATTTTACGACTTCCTGACGGGGATTCGAACCCACGTCCTTCCAGGCGAACCGAGCACGCCTTTACCGCCTCGGCCAGGCAGTCCCTATTACAAGAGAATGGGTCGGGAAAAAATGCCATTGAGTAACGGGCGAGAAAAATGGAAAAGACATTTCAACAGACGAGGAACACTTACAGCAAAAAGGTTTCTTATGGGGGCTAAACTGAGACATCTAGACACAGTTGGTAAACCTGAGTGCCTGCATGCAGCAGAAACATTGGATACGATTGGAAAAGGTGGGCTTGAAGACATCCGGAAAAGAGAAAGAAAAATGCTAAGAAAATGTATAGGTCCAAATGTAAAAACTGGAATGAGGAAACTCTAAAGTAACAAATAATTTTTAGATTGTATCTATCCAATAGAATGTACCGACACTGGTGGAAAAGTATCCAAATACCATGAAATAAGGAATGTAGAATATGGAAATTTTGGCAATATAGGCTATTTGTCGAGATAATATATTTAATCGATTAAAGGTACAAGACTGCAGGTTAATATCCACGCGAGAAAAGCCATCGCAGATGTGCCATGCTGGTCCATTAGTAATCATTGTAATCGCCTGATTGTAGAATGCAGGCATGCAAACGTGCATGCATTGTGTCGTACACCTGCTCGATGCCAGCTTGTGGGGTGCAGTTCCATGCCTGTTGCACTTGGTCGGTCAATACAGGGACGGTTAATGCCGGTTGTGGATGGCGCTGGAGTTGTCGTCCAATGATGTCCCAGATGGGGACAGATCAGCAGATCGAGCAGGCCAAGGCAACATGTCGAGACTCTGTAGAGCACGTTGGGTTACAGCAGCGGCATGAAGCGTGCATTATCCTTATAGAAAACACCCGCGGGAATGCTGTTCATGAAAGGCAGCACAACAGGTCGAAACACCAGACGGACGTATACATCTGCAGTCAGGGTGCGTGGGATAACCACGAGAGTGCTCCTACTGTCATAGGAAATTGCTCTCCAGACCAGAACTCCCGGTGTAGGTCGAGTGTGTCGATGCCGCAGACAGGTGGAATGCAGACGCTCACCTGGCCTCCTTCTAACCAACACACGGCCATCGCTGGTACCAAGGCAGACCCGGATTTTATCGGAAAACACAACGGACCTCCACTCCAGCCTCCAATGAGCTCTCGCTTGACACCACTGAAGTCTCAGACGGCGATGGTTTGGGGTAAGTGGAATGCACGCTGTCCTTCAAGTAAACGATTTCGAACAGTTCGTTGCGTCACTGTGGTGCCAAATACCGCTCGAATCGCTGCTGCAGATGCAGTCCGCTGCGCCACAGCCATACGGCGGTCCTCCCTCTCGGTGGTGCCATGGGGGCGTCCGGAGCCCGATCATCTTGCGAGAGTACATTCTCGTGACCATTGCTGGCAGCACGCATGCACAGTGGAGACATTCCGGCCAACTCGTTCTGCACTAGCACGGAAAGAACATCCACCCTCACGTAGCCCTATTATATGGCCTCGTTCAACCGCAGTGAGCTGGCCTCTTCGTCGTCGTAAAGGCATTCTTGACCCACTCACAGTAATTCCGTCCAGTCTCACAGGTAACCAACGCTCTCGCACAGTACACCCCGCTACTAGCGCCACGCTAATGCGATTTTCGGGAAATTTGAATCAACGTCATCTTTCAAATGTATAAACACGCCTACCAACGTTCGTTAATCTAGCACAAGCCCTTCTTGGTGTTTGGATAATTTTTCTGCCAGTATATTTTCCCATAAAGGCCGAAGGAATGGTTGAACTGATGAGGAAGAGAAGGTTGCACTTCTATGGTCACTGTTGAGGATGGACAGTAATGGACTAACGAAGATAATCCTTGAATTCTTCAGGAAGAGGAAGACAAGAGTTGAAATGGTTCCGAGAAGTGAGGTTGGACTTGACGAAGATGGGGTTTCCGGAAGATTATATCAAGGACAGAAATCGATTTAGAAAACTCGTCAGAACGTTCCACGGTTTTCAGGAGACCAGAGAAATACTACTGAAGAAAGGGAGATCCTATACAGAAGAACAGAAAAAGGAAATAGGGGAAAGAGTGAAAAGTTACTGGCAGAGAATGAAGGCAGGGAAGGCTAAAAATACCACAAAGATTGTCAAACGTGGTCCATAGACGAGCGAAACGAAGGAGAGAAAAATAGAACCTTCAGCACTGTTTTAACATAACGGTTTTGAAATTTTATGATGATTATAACCATTGAAATATCGAATGTTTAAGAGAATTTTTTTTTCAAGTATTTTGCGAACCTGCAAAGTACACCACTTTTGCTTGTAAAGGCCATCGTCTTCACTAAACCAAAGAAGGTGCATGAATTTTTATTTCGAAATATGTGTACCATTGACCAAGGACTCTCAGAGTGCATGCACCGGTGCACTGCGCGGCGCAAGGTGCAAAAGACGACTTCGCTAGGTTGACCAGAGTGCAGACCCCCACTCCTCGATTTTGAGCAATAGCGCTGTCTCTGTTTCTCTACGCCTGTCTCGCTCGCTCCACCTGTCTCCCCCTTCGTCACTTGCTCCGCAGGGCTCCACATCCGAGCCGAATTTAGCCGAGCTTAGGCGAGTCGAACCGATGCACGGTGTACAGAACCTCTGCGCCTCGGTTTGCACGAGCGAGAGTTTGGGCGTTTGAGAGGCCCTGCAATAGACTGTACCAATTTTGTCAGAAAATCCGAAAGATGAAAGTATCATAGGGTGTTTTCCGGGGGTTATCCTTTTCGAAACTACGCATTTAAATAACAAAAACTGTTTAGGTGACCAGCCAGATGAAACGGCTCTTGGCAAAATTACCATCGACTTTACATTCGCAAGGAACATTTTATCCCATACGATACCATTCATAAGTTACCGTAGCCCGGATGTTCAGCATGATGCAAACATACTAAAGCCAATAACAGTATACTCTACTCCAGAGGTGCTCACGCTGGGCATTCCGTCCCGCGGGCGTCCAGCACTGTAAGCGGGCGGACTGCCAGGCGAGGAGCGCAGCGTATGCTGTTCAACCACGTGATGTTATGGCTACATCACAGGCCGTGAAGGTTGGGCGAAATTCTCCCAGCCACTCTCGATCAATGAGGCGATACCCGAATTTGAAATGTGGGGGGGGGGGGGGGAGAGAAAATAATGAAAGAAGGTAGAAATTCACGTCATTTTCAATTTACGTTGTGAGAAATAAGTTATTTATGTTCAGTGCAGTTTATGTGTTTTGACCGATACCATAAAGAGTTAGGCCTACAACCTCAAATAATTTTATAATGTACGTAATGAACTACAATTTTCACTATTGCATTTTGAGAGGTGCTTTAGAAAAAAATGAAAAATGAAAATCCACAACCTTTTCCAGTCATTTGACCGGGTCAGGAATGGAATGAATGAAGCCCCCTTCTAGCGGCGAGGATGGGAATTGTGCCGGCTGCCGAGGCCTGTCGCACTCCTCTGGGGCAATGCTTAATGAATGATTAATGAAATGAAATGAGATTGGAGAGTGTTGCTGGAATGAAAGATGACAGGGAAAACCGGAGTGCCCGGAGAAAAACCTGTCCCGCCTCCGCTTTGTCCAGCACAAATCTCACATGGAGTGACCGGGATTTGAACAACGGAACCCAGCGGTGAGAGGCCAGCGTGCTGCCGCCTGAGCCATGGAGGCTTCAGGTGCTTTAGAAACAGTTCAAATATAATACGAAGTTAAGGTGAATAAGCTTACCGGGAATAAAATCAGTGAGGTTATTTATTTGAAGGCATACTGTACATCTATCTGGTAGGTACATTTACATTGTTGTACTTTAATCTTGTATAGTAAATATATATGTCCTCATTCGTGATGAAACTTCCTCTCGCTATTTAGAGGCTAGCTGTTATCACCGGACGCTTTAAATTGTAAATACTACTGTATTTTCAGAAATTTAGTGAACAGGGAAAGTCACACAACACTAAAACACTGTGCAAAATCATTGCCGCATTATGTAGTTATATTTTTTGCTTTATGATTAACAGGAATTTTACTTTTTTCAAATTGAAATACTGTCTTTCCCATCCAACAAATTGTAAATCGTAGCTTGTACGCTTAAACCCTGTACCTTTGTAGATTGTAACACAAAAATTATAACGTGTCAGTTTTCTTTGAATGAATAAATACAGTATAAGAAAATAAAACAGACTGTTTATATTGAGCGCAATATAAATCGAACCGGGATATCTCGACAAGGTCAGTTTTTGTTGTTGCGATTATACAGTTTTATTTTAAGTAATGTGCCCCAATCAACACTTCGGTGAGTTGTGGAGGAGAGCTTCGTAATAACAATTGAACGTCAATGCTCCCTCGCTTCCCTGCAGAGTGCATTCGCTCTCTCGCTTTACTGTGGCGTATGCTTGTTACGTAAGCTGCCTGCATTTACGTCACGCCAGCCCGACTAGCCTCAACGGGTGACCAGCTGAGCACCTCTACTCTACCCGGACAACAGTTCTGCCATGTGAATTGCATAAACATTAGGGGGCAGGCCTATTAGGACCCCTACACTTTATGTTACTTGCGCTACATTAAGGAAGAGCGGGTAGTCTTCAGTTCCTACCAGGTAACTTAGTTTATATTCTGACCTATTACTGCCTAAACCTTCGGATTGTAGTTATCACTGTCCATTTATAAATAAAATGGCATTAAACTGTATATCTGATATGTCTTCCATTTCATTCATGCATTGCGCAGCGTTGCCATGAAAACTAAGCGGTGTACTCCCTCACCTGCCCTCCCCCATGTGCGTTTTTGTTATCATATAAATGCAGGGTGAATCCCAAGTCGCAGTTCATGAAGGAGATCTTGGAGCCGTTTGAAGCCAAGACTCTCTCCAATCCTATTTAACTGCGTCCCGGTCATGTATTGATATCCCAGCTCATTTGGCTGTCATTTTAGAATGGTTATCTGCAAGAAACCCTGACAATTCGCACGTTAAAGAACTCATCCTCGCATCCCAAATTCTCTTTTCACTGATAGTAATTGAAGGGAAGTTAGACACATAATATTGGATTAATATGCAGCCGTGTACAAGGCTTCTTCCTAGCAGCTTGTGTCTATAAAGTGAGGAAGAAAAAATTCTGGTATATTTTTTCAAAATCGGAAGTTTTCCGAAATTTCGGAGGATCTAGCAACACTGGACAGGAGTATATAAGAATAGATTGCTTATCTTATACAGAGGGCATAGTGATACTCACCAATGACCTAGCAACAGCGAGGAAACAGGTTGAAGAAGTCAAGGAGATAGGAGATAGGAGATAGGAGATGGGAAGGAAGGAAGGAAGGAAGGAAGGAAGAAAGAAAGAAAGAGATTAATGAGCTTCACGTACTGGGGAGAAATAATACAACAGAATGAGTCACAAAAAATTCACTCACTCTTATTAATCGAAAGAAGTTAATCAGCAAGTATTTCTGTATAAAATAATAAATGGTACAATAGATTTAATTGCTAGGGTGAACTTCAGTATAACGTTAACCAATTTGAGGACACGGCAATCATTCTAGTGTGGACGTTCCATGAGCGTTAGTGAAAGAAATTCACCACTGGTTAGAATATGTGAACAGTTTAATCAAATAACCTTACATGTTAATAATATTGATTTTGCAACGCCAGTTTGCGAATTTCCGTTTCACATTGGTTTACACATATCATCTGATTTGTCAAGTTTCTTTATGGATAGTATTATGCTGTCTTTATTAAATATTCCAGTATATTGCTATATACTGTACATTACTTCATTTAATTTTGTCTTAGAGTAATTTCCTTTTACTCTAGGTTTTTCATTGATAATATTAATTAAAGCACTTGTTAGAATTTTATAACAAATTATGATTGTACATGAATATGCTTTGTTCGTCTGCGAAACAGATATATTTTGTTCTTTTCTCATATTTCCACCCTTTCTATATTACTTTTTAAATGTTCTATATATGTACTGCGTAGTGCTTTCTGTAATTGGAGGTAACCTCTGTAAAAGGCAATGTTTAAATAAATAAATAAATAAATAAATAAATAAATAAATAAATAAATAAATAAATAAATAAATAAATAAATAAATAAATAAATAAATAAATAAATAAATAAATAAATAGATGCAATTCAGTAACGTTGAGATAATTGGAACTAGACTATCAATTGACAAAGGACGGTAAACAGAGTCAAAATGATTTCAAGAAGTGAGAATTTGCTTGGCCGAGACTGAGGTCAAAGAAGGCGACAAAGCGGACAGAGACAGACAACAAATCAAATAGTTCAAAGGTTTCCAAGAGATAGGAAAGGAGCCAGAAAATATCCTACACAGAAGAACAGAAGAAGGAATAGAAATATACTGGCAGAAAGTGAAACCGAGACGGCGAAACTTACAGTAAAGACTGTCAAGCGTAGTTCATATATAGTTTAAACGTTAAGGAATAATAATAATAATAATAATAATAATAATAATAATAATAATAATAATAATAGTGAAAAATGAAGTGGCGTATGGCTTTTAGTGCCAGGAGTGTCCGAGGACTGGTTCGGCTCGCCAGATGTCTTTTGATTCGACTCCCGTAGGCGAACTGTGCGTCGTGATGAGGATGAAATAATAATAATAATAATAATAATAATAATAATAATAATAATAATAATAATCTATATATAAAACAGATTACTAAAATCAGCTTTGTCCAATCCGTCCGGCCGTTCTACTGGACGGATTTGCTTCATTCTTATTTTATTCTCTTCGGAATTACCTGCCGGTGAATCATGAGACATTGATAGGTATCTAAATTTAGTCAACTTTGAGTAATCCTAAAATCAAATCACTGAACGACCACTCTAATAATTGCAGGCGAAGGCTTATCCTAGCCCGCAATACATTCTGTGCTTAGCAGGTTTGCTAAGCGACTAACACTTCATTAATATTCTGACATGTGATTTCATCCTTAGTAATGACATTGTATGCGTCCATGTTTGATTACTATCTGTTAAGCCAGAGAGTAAACACTTCGTCGGATTATGGAAGTATACTATTCTCTGCTAGATATTCTTTGATTCTATGACTTTCCCCAACTTCTAAATATTCTCAACAGATGGCAAACCGTTCCTAGTAACTAAGAAAAAACAGTCGACGTTCGCACAGACTTAAGTCGACTAGCCTTCTGTATGACCATTAATAAAGCACAGGGTGTCTACTTATTCGAACACTATTCAGCCACGACCAATATTGTAAGTTGCACTATCTCGGACAAGATCGTTTGAAAAATGTTAAGATCTAGATTCGCTCGAATGGTGGAAGCACACTGAATATCGTATGGAAGTGTTATAAACTCCATTGCGAAGATATCAATTATTATGTGCCAGTATTAAATGTTCATAAAACTACTGAAAACGGCAGGCAAACCAATATGGCTACGACAGGCATATAAAATCGACTTATCTGACCTATTTATAACAAATGCTGAGGAGCAGCACGGGACCATTAAAAAGGAGCTCGATAGCTGCAGTCGCTTAAATGCGGCCAGTATCCAGTAATCGGGAGATAGTGGGTTCGAGTCCCACTGTCGGCAGCCCTGAAGATGGTTTTCCGTGGTTTCCCATTTTCACACCAGGCAAATGCCGGGGCTGTGCCTTGAATAAGGCCTCGGCTGCTTCCTTCCACTTCCTAGGCCTTTCCTATCCCATCGTCGACAAAGACCTATCTGTGTCGGTGCGACGTAAAACAAATAGCTAAAATAAAATAAAACATCTTCACGGTTGCCAACAGTGGGGTTTGACCCCACCATCGCCTGAATGCAAGCCGACACCTACGTGATCCAAAACAAGCAGCCACGCGCTCAGTCTAAAATGTTATACATAACCTTAGTTCTTTTAAATGTAGAAGTGAATTTTGCCACGTTAATAAATAAAATTATGTACGTAAGCTGCATAAACAGTTTTGCATTCATGTAATTTAAACACTCTGCTTGAATATTTCCAGCCATACAACAAGAGGTCCACGTTACGCACGAGTTGTATAAATAATTATTTTCGCGTTTCTTCTTCTTCTTTTTCTTTTTCTTAATTCGTTTTGGCCGACTATGGACCATGTTAATTCGAATTCAACTTAATCTGTTTCTGGGCTTTAATCCTCATCCAGTACTCATTCATCATTTCACTCAGCAATCTCCTCGTTTCTTTTTCTTGAAACCTCTTCGTGGCCTTGACCTTTGACTTGTAAGCATCCCTGTTGCCGATTTCCATTCCTTGTATTCCCATTTCTTTCAAGTCCTTCACCTCCTGATACCAGCGCACCGTAGTTTTCCTGATCTCAAAAAATCTTGTTTTCCGACTGGTCAGTCTTTCCGGCTTCATTCTGAAGATATGTCCGAAAAACATGATTCTCCTCTTTCGGATGTTATCCGAGATCTTTAACATCTTAAGATATAATTCTTGGTTTCCTTTCTTTCTGTATGATCCATCCTCTGTTCTTTGGAGTTCCAGTATCTTCCTCAGAATCTTTCTCTCCGCCAGTTCAAACATTCATCTGCATACAAAGCCTCCGGACGGATCACTGTCTGGTAGTGTCTGAGTTTTGTATTGATCGAGGTCTTCTTCTTGTTGTAAGTTATTTTCGACTTTATTAATAATGAATATATTATGTTTATTTAACCATTGAACCGGTAGTTGAAATAGCTCTAACCGGTGGGTGTGCACCACACATTTGAAGTACCTGATGTATGTCACTCTGACAGATGTATTATTCACAGAATATGCACATATAATACACCAAGACATTTAGCATGAACAGGATTATTAGAAAAGAGATTTGCATTTACCCTCAATGTAGGGGCAAGAGATCCACATGGGTCGACGCCCCGAACAAATAGCATTAAAATAAATAAATGATACCCTCAATGTAATATTTTTATTTTTCCGCCCCTTTAAAAGTCCCCTCAAAAAATCAAAAAATATTTTTTACTTACACATCAAATATAAATGACTAATCAGTTTTGTGAAACTTTTTAAAATATAAAGTTTGTAGAGAAATTAATTTTCATGACAAGCATGCAAATGTTAAGTGAATAGTGTTAATACTTTAGGGATTATTCACTAAAAAGTATGGTAGTTGATACAGCTCTAACCAGTTGGTGTTCATAACCTACCTCAGGTGGCACAACACTTATCCAGTCTGCTGCAGTAGGCCTTGAAATTACACTTAATTCTATTACAATATCTTCAGGGTTTAAAACAAAAAATGTAGCCATCGTGTGTGCATAACACACAGTAAAGAATGAAAGCAAGTCACAAGAAAATCAACACGTGTTTCAAAGATATCACACGTAAATGGATGTATTTAACACCGAATCATCCCACATTCCAAAGAGAAAATATGCCTGATGAATGCTGCCATCTAACGGAAATATTCTCAACTTCTTCTATCCCTATTTACTGGTAAAGTAGACCTGACGATCTATCTTCTGCTACCGATTAGAGGGTTAAAATAATGTATTGATCGCGAAATCTACTACAGTAACTACTAAATTGCAAAAGATGGGGTGGAACTCTTAACCGGTCAGAACAGCTTTCAAGGAAATATATTTCCCTGTGAGTGTCTCAGTGATGAGTTTGTGTTCATGTGCTATTTTTTTCTGCTCGTGAAAGTAACAAAAACGGGTGTTAAATAGTCAATTTTGTTAGGTTGATTAGTTAAAGTAATATTGCAAAATTAGTTTAATGTTGTATGGTGCAGTGCAGGGAGAGCCAGCGAATGTTTTCACAAAAGTCATGAGCACTAGACGCACGCGGAGCAGACTTATGGCCCGCCAGATTACCGGATTTAATCCCCTTGATATTTACCTGTGAACTCATGTAAATTTGTGTAAGCTGACTAGATTTTTGATATTCCGATTCTAGAGTCACTTGTGAATGTCATCTGTAACGCTTTTTGGATACAGACCGGAACATTGAAAGAGTGTGCGTCGGTCCATGACTCTCGCGTGTTTGTACTGAAACCCATTGGAGGACATGCATGTAATGTCACCTGCCACATAGATGTATGCTATATAATCGTCAGTAAATAATAATAATAATAATAATAATAATAATGCTGTGTGGCCTCCGGAGAAGCTTAGTGCAAGTCTTTCGAGTTAACGCCTATAAGTTCCATTTTCTCCAAATCGAGTTAAACCTGGTATAAATTAAACCCGTGTAACTTTAGTACCTAGTTTAAACTTGCGTCCATTTTCTCCACCAATTTCTGACACTCGTTTAGTTTAAACGACAGCTCGCCCGTCTGCGCTAGCGTTGGCTGCACTAAAAGAATAGTCGAAGGTATGGCCGATTTTAATTGGCCAATCAGCGCTAAGTAATTGCTTGTTCCTTGTTGTTTAAAGAGGCCTAAAATCTAAGGTGATCGGTCCCCAAGTAATTCATTGACCGACATTTTTGTATTAATATCAGCTCTTTGTGGCGAATTAATGCTATCGTACGTAGTGAATAAAGAAGACATTCGGCGAGATATTAGCTTTACTGATAAATAAATTGTTTACATTTGTGCGAAGTGTTGTGTCGTATAATTTTACCCATTGTTGTCTACAATTTCTTGGAACGCACTTTTATTTCTTATTTTTCTCTATCATGCTTTACCATAAACAAGTACTGTGGACCTAATACGTGTTTTTTGATGTCTGTATTGTCTTGCGGAACACGCGGGAACGTTGAAATATTAAAATCCTGGTCTTTTAGCAATATTCCTTTTCTCAGAAATTCAACATTTATGTGAATTTCAAGTAAACAAATTCCAAGCATGCTCGAGATCTATCTCCTATTAAAATCCATCGCCCTCGGCCGGGATCAATCTCACAAACCTCGGATCCAGCAGACAGACCACTGAGGATATATTATTTGGAGATTTATTACTTGGTTTTTCATTTCGTTTATAACATAACCTAGTTCGCGGTATGCCGTACTGTATGCATAATACTCTTCTCCCTATAGCATTAATATTTCTATTACTGGTATGCTGGCAATAGTTAGGATGAAACATTCTTAACTATAATTTATTTTTCTACAAGTTACCAGCAAGCATGAAACACTTTATTATTTTTCTGATCCCATAAATATATAATCTAGTGATTAGATACCGTGCCGGCCAACATTCTGATGGTAAAAATAGTTTCGACAAATTGGATTCGAACCGTCGAATTACGCTTCTGTGAGGATGTGCGCCTACATAGGCTGAGTTCTAGTGTTGCAGTCAGCACACACACACACACACACACACACACACACACGCACGCACACGCAGAGCCTCCGAACCATCGGGATTATACTTTGGACCAAAGGCCAGCACGCTAACCATTTAACTTCGGAGCGAGGAGCGAATAATAATAATAATAATAATAATAATAATAATAATAATAATAATAATAATAATAATAATAATAAATGTCCGCCTCTGTGGTGTAGTGGTTAGCGTGATTAGCTGCCACCCCCGGAGGCCCGGGTTCGATTCCCGGCTCTGTCACGAAATTTGAAAAGTGGTACGAGGGCTGGAACGGGGTCCACTCAGCCTAGGGAGGTCAACTGAGTAGAGGTGGGTTCGATTCCCACCTCAGCCATCCTGAAAGTGGTTTTCCGTGGTTTCCCACTTCTCCTCCCGGCGAATGGCGGGATGGTACCTAACTTAAGGCCACGGCCGCTTCCTTCCCTCTTCCTTGCCTATCCCTTCCAATCTTCCCATCCCTCCACAAGGCCCCTATTCAGCATAGCAGGTGAGGCCGCCTGGGCGAGGTACTGGTCATACTCCCCAGTTGTATCCCCGACCAAGAGTCTGAAGCTCCAGGACACTGCCCTTGAGGCGGTAGAGGTGGGATCCCCCGCTAAGTCCGAGGGAAAAACCGAACCTGGAGGGTAAACAGATGATGATGATGACGATGATAATAATAATAATAATAATAATAATAATAATAATAATAATAATAATATATTTAGAATGTGTAGAGTGTGTTTCACTTTGGCGCAATTCATGAACCTTACAATTCTTTTGAGGATACACTCATTTCTTTTCCATTTGTCGGAACTCTTTATCTCCCGTGTGGGTGGAGTCGAAGCATGCACTATCTGTACCTCTGCACGTCGTAAGAGGCTACTAAGAGGGGAACAACCAAAGAATCTGTACTAGTCCTCTCGTCTTCTAAACCCAAAAACATGTCCATGGTTGTATGTTTTTTCCCTATATACCGCTTTTCACGAGAGTTTAATCCTGATGTAAAGGTAGGCGGAGCACCTTGCCTTTGCACGTAGACTTACACGTAGTTGATTGGAAAAGCAACCGTCGCACTCACTCGACTGTATGCAGCATTAATTTCATTTTATTTTAGTTTATTACATTTAGAGAGTTTGGAAAAGTACGTAATATATATATATTGTTTTTTAAAATATAAAATAGTAAATAAATAACCAGAAATGAAGGTACAAGGCGTGGTGTAATACAGGGAGTCTTCTCGTAGTGAGGGTAAGTCCCAAGCTGTACAGCGTGGAGATAAGGTGTTGCATCTTGCAGCAGCAGTCAGTGAGTGACCAGTGTCAGTATTCATAGTGAGAGAAATGGAGCAACAGGTAGGACCATCGCGTGTAGTGAAGCACAAAAGAGGAAAACCGCTCAGAAGTGACCATAGGCAGTGCATTGTGAATGTGTTCAACAAACTAAGCCAACAGAATGCAGGTTTAGTCGTTTATTCAGAAGTTCAGATCTTCGCACTGTTGTCGTATGTAATGCCCAGCCCTGTACGTCCGAACACGAGACGTTGAGGAGGTGGAGGTCGGTACTACACGCTCAGCGAATCACAACTCTTTCTTTAGTGGAGGCGTGGACATACCATATTTACATCAGGATTAAACTCTCGTGAAAAGACATATAGCGGAGAAAATGTAGCAGTTCCCATTAAAAAATAATCCTATGGCCTCAGCTACCATATGCAGGTATTTTGATTTGTCGCCATTGACGTTGCCTGCCTGTCAATTTCGACGTTCCAATTTACTCTATCAGATGGCGGAGGAACGGATATCTCACCAGAGATCTTTCCCATGCTGAATGGCATCGTACGACATAAGACATGGAGTGCGGAATAGGCTATTTTTTCTGCCCTTCCGAAGTCCGGCTGCGTCTCTCAGTTTTGAATCTGCGATCTTGAGATCCTAAGGCCGAAACTCTACCACTGACCTGCGGCGGCGACGCAAGGATTGGAGAGAACTAGGAATGGAAAAGAAGCGACCGTGGTCTTAATCAAGTTCCTTTATTAACGTTGAAAACACTTCTTAACAGACGTATCACTAGGATGTTTTCAACATTGAGTTGCTTACCTGAAGGGCTAGAACTGTGGATTTTTGTTTGCTGCGAAGTGAGAAAATATGGAAAATCATCTTCGGAACTGCCGACGATAGGATTCGAACCAACCATCTCCGGAATGTAGGGTCACTGCTACGCGATCCAAATAGTGTAGCCGGGAGATAGTGGGTTCGAATCTCACTGTCGGCAGCCCTAAAGGGGGTTTTCCGTGGTTTATCATTTTCACACCAGGCAAATGCTGGGGCTGTACCTTAATTAAGGCCACGGTCACTTCCTTCCAACTCCTAGGCCTTTCCTATCCCATCGTCGCCATAAGACCTATCTGTGTCGGTGCGACTTAAAGCCACTAGCAAAAAAAAAAAAAAAAAAATATAGTGTAGCCTACTCGCTTTGTGGAGTTGTTTCCTTGAAACAGTCTCAACACTAAGCATCACCATCATTCACACTGCTTGGTCATCTGTAAGTAGGCTACATCATCTACCACTGTGAGTAAAGTCTTGAGTGCCAAATATTTGCACTAAAAAATAGTGCCCAAGATTATAATATATCTGCTACACCATTGTCGAGCTCAGAACTGTACGACGCGGTAGGTCTTGTTTTTTAATATTTTTTTTCAGGCATATTTATAACATTTTTTACCTCTCAACAAACATTAGGATTTTTTACTTAAATATCCAGCTATGTCGTCTTATCTTGATCTGATGAAAAGAGTTCGAAGAATATTATTCCAATGACTCATATGCCAAAAAAAGTTCAAGGAACGAAACTGCCTATTCAGTAGGCTAACTAATTTGAATCACGGCCGCTTTCTGGGAAGAACATCAAGCAGTATCTGCCTCCGCACTTAGTTCATGAAGCACGAAAGAAATCTGCCGTCTGGTATGTGCTCCGTAACTGCACTTAACGAACTCTATTTAAATTGTATGAATCAGTGTTGCATAAAATTACATTTTCCCTTGAAGGTCTACATCAATTGTTCTCCATAAAAGGAGCTCTAATCGAAGCATGCTTCGTTAACATGGAAAGACATGGGTTAGATTTCTTAAATAAATGCACAAGGGGAGTCTACAATTTGACGGATACCGATTTTGTCGAGTTTTCTCGAGGTTAACCCACATGGGTACGTAATCAATATCTATCTGGAAATTCTCTAGAATGAACTTTTTTTTCGAGACTGTAGCGTTTCAGTTTTCAAACACCACTTATTATGAGTCATGTAAGCCAGCATTCTCGTTTGGTTGCAGATTCTATAATAGAGGCTGTAGGCCCTTGTAAAAGTGGCGGCAATTAGGGGACGGTCGCCCCCCTCCACTTTGTGGAGAAACATACATTTTTATTCCATTTTAGTCACATAAAACTAGGATTTTTTTTGCTACTTGTTTTACGTCGCACCGACACAGATAGGTCTTATGGCGACGATAGGACAGGAAAGGGCTAGGAGTGGGAAGGAAGCGGCCGTGGCCTTAATTAAGGTACAGCCCCAGCATTTGCCTGGTGTGAAAATGGGAAACCACGGAAAACCATTTTCAGGGCTGCCGACAGTGGGGTTCGAACCTACTATCTCCCGAATACTGGATACTGGCCTCACTTAAGCGACTGCAGCTATCGAGCTCGGTTGGGATTTATTTTAAAAACCAATGTATGCAAACTCTCTTGTCTATTACCGAATTCTTTCCTTGATTTTTAAACATTAAAAAATTACTTAGTAAAAATACGCACAAAATGTCATTTGACTCAGCTAGCCGATTTTTGAGTGCCACTGGAAGTAGTGGAGACTCGCGCAGCAGCGTGTAGAAGCGTGATTAGTATCCGATGGTTGGCCGGGCTGAGTGGCTCAGATGGTTGAGACACTGGCCTTGTGACTCCAACTTGGCAGGTTCAATCCTAAATCAGTCCGGTGGTATTTGAAGGTGCTTAAATACGTCAGCCTCGTGTCGGAAGATTTACTGGCACGTAAAAGAACTGCGGGATAAAATTCCGGCACCTCGGCGTCTCCGAAAATCGTAAAAGTAGTTAGTGGAACGTTAAGTAAATAGCATTATTAGTATCTAAGGTAAGGTAAGGGTGTATTCTGCCCGAAGGAATGTCCGATCCTCCCGTAGAGGTGTGCCTGAGCCGGAGTTTACGTACGGTAGGGTGGCCAGTTCCTTTCCGCTCCTCCATCCCCTCACCTCCAACAAAAGCGCGTGGCAACCCATCCAAATCTTGACCACGCCCAATGTTGTTTAACTTCGGAGATCTCACGGGATCCAGCGTTCCAACACGGCTATGGCATAAAACCTTAGCTGCGAATCGTTTCTTTGGTGAAAGTTTAATTGTATAACATTGAATAAAATTTTTCCCCCATTCCCCCCCCCCCCCAAAAAAAAACTATTATTACCACATGTAAGTTGGTGCTGTCAACCTTTACTTCCCTGTCGAAATTCGCTCAGAGTGCATAAAAAACTTACCATTTGATTCGTTCCTGCTAGTTGGCGTGTTGTTTGTTCGTTTGTTTGGTTTCAGGTATCATTTCAAGGCTGAATAGACGTACTCCCCAAAATAGGTTGAAACCTATTATTCGTGTCGATACTGAGTTAGTTATTCCGCGTGGAAGTTAAATCTTGGGGCTAAAAGTGACCGTCGAGGCCTGTGTCCTAGCCCCCATTGAACACGTTGTGAAATATCGAAAATAGGCAGAACTCATCTAGTGAAACACGACGGTAAAAGAATAATTGAAATATCTCCATCCGTTCAGGAGATATATTCCCAAAAACATTATCCTAGTACGTCCAACACGGACGTGATGTCACGTGTGACAATATTTTGTGACACGCCTCGCTTGTCCAGCGCGGCTGCGGCGATGCGGCGATACAGAGCGAAATTTGTCTCTCATTCAATTGGTTCCGGGACTTACGGTTAAATTTGTTGCATTCGATACGGTATATCATACGTTTCATTTCACTCTTGACTCGACGCGTAAACGTTGTCATGCTTAAACCTTGCGGCTGTTTCGTATAGGCCTACTCAGCCCACGCGAATAATAATAATAATAATAATAATAATAATAATAATAATAATAATAATAATAATAATAATAATAATAATAATAATAAGAAATTTGGACAACGGAAGAACTACCAGAAAATTGGACAAACGCCCTCCTCGTTCCACTTCGCAAAAAAGGTGACCGAACAGATGTGAACAATTACAGGGGAATTTCCCTGGTGCAAGTCGCATACAAAATCGTCTCCGCAGTCCTCCTCCAAAGAACACAGGAACAACTAGAACCACTCATAGGCGAATACCAAGCGGGCTTCAGGCCCCACAGATCCTGTGCAGAACAGATACTCAACCTGAAAACCATCTTGAAACTACGACACACAAGAAAACAATCCACAATCTGCACCTTCGTGGACTTCCAGAAAGCATACGACTCCATTGACCGGCAATCCCTCTTCCACACACTGAGTGAATACGGACTGGACAACAAGACTCAAAAAATCATCAGACTAACTCTCACCAACACAACCTCCCAAGTAAAATTCATGGGAAATATATCTGAAAATTTTCAGATAAAAACCGGTCCGACAAGGAGATGGACTTTCCCCACTACTCTTTAACATAGTCCTGGACAAAATCATGAGAGAATGGGAATAAGGTTTAAAAGCTCAAGGAAATAAGCAACCATTAAGTATGACAAGAAAACATGTAAAAATCTCCTGTCTCGCTTTCGCAGATGATCTCATTCTCAGAAACCAAGGTCATGAGCAACCACTGCAGCCTCCAGAATTTGAACAGGAAATTTGGCACAATCGAAAAGGTAACTGAGTTCCGATATCTCGGAGAAATTATAGTACCAACAGGAAAAGAACAGAAGTCCCTCGAGGTCTGCATCCAGAAAATGAAGAGAGCCCTCGGCCGAACGCAAAACATTTACAACAAAAAATGCCTTTCAATCTTCACCAAAATTGGACATTACAATACTGTGATCAAACCTGAAATACTATACGCGAGTGAAACACTGGATCTCCACAGGAAAACAGTACTCGAAGACATCCTGAAAGAGGAACGTAAAATCATCAGAAAAATTCTCGGCCCAAAACTGACTGACGAAGGATACAGACTGCAATCTCGTACAAAAACCGAGGAGCTCTCAAACCTTGCGGCAGAAAAAGACGCCTGAAATTTTACGGACACATCAAACGCCTTCCAGAAAACAGACTGACAAGAAGCTTACTTGAGGCAACAGAAAACATCAAAACAAATAGGTGGACAACGGAATTCCGCCAAGACCTGGAAAAATCAGGAATCAAAGTGGCCGACATCGCAGACTGAACGTGCTACAGAACGAAAATCAACAAGTGGGAAGTAGAGTCAGAGAGAAACCACAAGAAGAAGACAGGAGCTAAGTGGACAGAAGAACGAAGAACCTCAATGAGAGAAAAATTGAAGGCTGCCTGGCAAAGAAGAAAATGCACAACTTCTAAGTGAGCTTTGTGTGATCAGTTTTCTGGTCTTTCTCGCATTTAATAATAATAATAATAATAATAATAATAATAATAATAATAATAATAATAATAATAATAATAATTTAAGTATTTAAAAATATTGTATTCGTTGCTGCTAATTGACGAGTAGTTTGTTTGTTTGTTTGTTTGTTTGTTTGTTTGTTTTGTTTCAGTTATCTTTTCAAGGCTGAATAGGCGTACACTCCACAATAGGTACTAACATCTTATTCGTGTCAATACTCCATCTGATTATTATTATTATTATTATTATTATTATTATTATTATTATTATTATTATTATTATTATTATTCGTTTGTCAGTTATACATCCAATAAGTTCACTTGTCCTCTCTTTTTTTTTTTTTTTTTTTTTTTTTTTGCTATTTGCTTTACGTCGCACCGACACAGATAGGTCTTATGGCGACGATGGGTGAGGAAAGGCCTAGGAATTGGAAGGAAGCGGCCGTGGCCTTAATTAAGGTACAGCCCCAGCATTTGCCTGGTGTGAAAATGGGAAACCACGGAAAACCATCTCCAGGGCTGCCGACAGTGGGGCTCGAACCCACTATCTCCCGATTACTGGATACTGGCCGCACTTAAGCGACTGCAGCTATCGAGCTCGGTCACTTGTCCTCATCCGATGTTTCCAGTCCGTATGCTACATCTCATTGCCCTTCCATCTACCTTGCTTATCCCCTGGCTCAAGGACCGTAATGATAATTGTCAACAAGGACACTGGAACCGAGAGTTCCTAACAGTGGAATAGGATTGCTCATTAAACAGCTGCTTGAAAACAATCAAAAACCACTAGCCCCCCTCTCTCCTTCCTCCTCTTAAGCTTTGTTTAGTTTCGAAAATGCTTTATTACAAGCAAATTAAGTATACCCTTTTAGTTCAAAGGTTAAAAGTATTCAAAATTTATTTCAAGGTGAACTGTATTCACAGTCCAAACTTGTTGCAATACTTTGTTTGGTAGTTCATAAGGTAGCACTGATTGATTTTTCTCAGTCCTGCGCCAATTGATAAAGGTAAATCTATCACTTCGGGTTCTCAGTCTATTTAGTTTTAATAACGTTCTCTCCGATTCCGCATTTAACCATAGCAATACTAAACACGGCAGTGCAGATGTTGCCAGTTCCTGAAATGGACCGGTTTTACTTCCATCGCAGTATTTCACCAATCACTTTACACCAGAACTTAACGGTGCCCATGGTTTGAGATAGGGGCGTAGCCGATGGGGTTAAACCGTCCCCATGGACATTTTACAAAAAGAAAATTAACATAAACTGGCAATAAAAATAAACTAAATAAATATTCAGAGACATAATCATTGTAGAACCAACAGATCTGTTGACTCTATTTTGTAAGAAGCCTCGAAAGTTGGATTTTAGACTGTAATCTGAACATCCCATTCGCTGTAAATCTTGTTCTATATTTTAATGTGCGATCTTGTAGTGTACTTCAGTCTGAATGTCAACATAATTCACTTATATCAGTGTCCTTATAAATGAGAAGACTTGCATGCGCGCACCACGGACACATAAGCACCTTGAAATGAAATGGTGTATGGCTTTTAGTGCCGGGAGTGTCCAAGGACAAGTTCGGCTCGCCAGGTGCAGGTCTTTTGATTTGACTCCCGTAGGCAACCTGCGCGTCGTGATGAGGATGAAATGATGATGAAGACGAGACGTACACCCAGCCCCCGTGCCGGCGAAATTAACCAATTATTGGACCCCTGTGACCAAAGGCCAGCATGCTAACCATTTAGCCATGGAGCCGGACATAAGCATCTTAATTGCGTTCTATCTTCATTTTGTAAATATAACCCGCCCCCACCCATCGGCTGATCCTGGCTACGCTAATGGTATGAGACCATTTTACAAACACTGATACATTCATCTTTTCTCTGGCGTCCGATTCGCATGATTCAGGAAGGGGAATCGACGACTTAATAATAACCTTAAGTGAATTTGACACTTCAATGTGAAAGAAGAAAGAAAGACGCAGTGAAGCATTCATTGCTTCCTTATTTTTAAGAAAGTCTCCTATATTTTAACTCCGCCTGCAGTTCAGGTCTTCCCCGGCTCGCCTTTTGATGACATCACGACTGTCAACACCAATAACTTAAATTTGAGCTGTTACATTATTCTACTCTCCATAATCATATTTCAAAAACCTTTAATAGAAAAACCACCAAAATACCCACCGAAACATATGCATAAAAAAGATTAGATTTCACACTGCCCACCATATGTTAAAATTTTTTTTAAT
This sequence comes from Anabrus simplex, assembly GCF_040414725.1. Lineage (NCBI taxonomy): Eukaryota > Metazoa > Arthropoda > Insecta > Orthoptera > Tettigoniidae > Anabrus > Anabrus simplex. Next base: position 70,284,955 of record NC_090275.1, on the reverse strand, counting down.
AGTGGCTTTACGTCACACCGACACAGATAGACCTAGGAGTTGGAAGGGAGTGGCGGTGGCCTTAATTAAGGTACAGCCCCAGCATTTGCCTGGTGTGAAAATGGGAAACCACGGAAAACCATCTTCAGGGCTGTCGCCAGTGGGATTCGAACCCACTATCGTCCGGATGCAAGTTTACAGCCGTGCGCCCCTAAGAAGATTTTTTTAAACCTAGATTTAGTGGGAAAACTATAGTGTTGGCAAAACTGCTGAAAGCAGAGGACATAAAGGATTGGTTATTGAACGACGACGCTGTGTTTAGGCGCCACAGATGAAAATCCAGTCTTTTTCCAGTCATTTTACCGGGTCAGGAATGAATGAAGCCCCATCTAGCGGTGGGGATAGGAATTGTGCCGGCTGCCGAAGCCTGTCGCACTCCTCTTGGGCAATGATTAATGACTGGCAGATGAAATGAAATGATATTGGAGAGTGTTGCTGGAGGCAGGTAAAACCTGAGTACCCGGAGAAAAACCTGTCCCGCCTTCGCTTTGTCCAGCACAGATCTCACATGGAGTTACCGGGATTTGTATCAAGGAACCCAGCGGTTTTAGACGCCACAGATATTTTGTCCAAATTAAGAAGGTCTAAATATTGTTTGTATGAATGAGACTGGGCTAATATTGGAACACAGACTGTTCTAGACTGATAAAACTATTGAAATATCAATAGAAGCATTTCTAACAGTTTACGCTGACCAGAAATGTTTGGATATACGCTGACTTAGCAAATGTCATGGGATAGTCACCTAATAGCGTGTGGGGCCTCCTCTGGCCCTGCGAACTGCAGTGAGACGCCGTGGAAGTGAAGCGACAAGTCCCTGGTAGTCCTCTGGACGCAGCTGACACCAAATCGTTTGCAGAGCGGCCGCCAATGCTGGTCTGTTCGTGGGTGCAGGATCCATGGCACGGAGCCTGCGTTCCAGGACATCCCAGATATGCTCGATAAGGTTCATATCGGGGCTCCTAGGTGGCCATGGCAGTCGTTGGACCTCCCCTGCATGTTCCTGGAACCATTTCCAGGCGACGTGGGAGCGATGTGGCGGCGCGTTATCATCTTGAAACACTGCAGAACCGTCTGGGCGCTGGAAGGCCAAAAATGGGTGGAGATGGTCTCCGAGGAGCTCAACATACCGCGTACCATTCATAGTCTCTTCCAGAACAACTAGGGGGCCCATTCCATACCAGGAAAATGCACCCCAGACCATAACAGAATCACCAGCGTCCTGGACCACACCTTCGAGGCAGGCGGGATCCATCGCTTCATGCGCTCTGCGCCATACACGGTGCCTCCCATCGGCATGGTGCAGTTAAAATCGCGATTCGTCCGACCATATCACGTTACGCCATTGTTCCAGTGTCCATCCCTGGTGACTGGCGACAAATGCGCGTCGTTGTGCCCGATGACGTTGGGTAACAGTGGCACCCGTATGCGGCGCCGGCTCCCATACCCCATAGAACCCATGTTCCTACGGATTGTCCACTGGGAGACGTGTCTAGCACGGCCTGTGTTGAATTGAGCCGTTACTTCTTGCACGGTTGCCCGTCTGTCACTATTGACAATCCGTCTCAGTCATCCGTCACGGTCATCGAGGGTGGCTGGACGGCCGGTCGTTCGTCTGTTGTGGACGGTGACACCCGCATTCAACCATTCACGATACACCCTGGACACGGTTGATCGTGTGAAGCCGAATTCCCGCACCAATTCCGAAATCGCACTTCCCATCCGTCGAACACCGACCACCATACCCCGTTCGAACGGTGTCAACTCACTTGTCACATGCACAGCCACTGCTCACAAGGTCTTCTATACAACTGCCGCTGCCACAGGGGGCGTGTGGTGCGCAGACAACACACCTGCGCATCAGTGCTCCGCTATCCCATGACATTTGCTCAGTCACTGTCATTTAAATTACAGGAAATCCAGACTAAGTTTTAATGTTGTTCTCAAATTTTCGCGGGCATTTAAAAAATCTCTGGCTTTCGGATTTAATCGACTAAATAACCGTCTTTATCAAGGAGTGGCCGTGCGGTTAGAGGCACGCAGCTGTGACCTTGCATTCGGGAGAAAGTGGGTTCGAATCCCACTTTCGGCAGCCCATTTTAGCATCACGCAAATGCTGGGGCTGTACCTTAATTAAGGATATGGCTGCTTCCTTTCCCTTCCTAGCCCTTTCCTATCCCATCGTCGCCGTAAGGCCTATCTGTGTCGTGCGATGTAAAGCAAATTGAACAACATCGAAGCTTAACGCGTTCATCCGACGGATGAATTATCATTGATTTCCTTCAAACTTTGGGAGACTGATCTAGAACCTCCCCCCCCCCCCCATGGCGCAACTGCCCCGAAGGGCCATGGACTACCAAGCCTGAAAGCCTGCAGATTACAAGGTGTCGTGCGGTCAGCACGACGGATCCTTTCTAGACCGGGGCCACCAACTCACCGTCAGATAGCTTCTCAACTGTAATCACATAGGCTGAGTATACCTCGAACCAGCCCTTAGCTGCAGGTAAATATCCCTGACCTGGCCGGGAATCGAATCCGGGACCTCCGGGTAAGAGGCTGGCACTCTACCCCTACACCGCGAGGCCGGCAGACTGATCTGGCCTGCGTCAAAAATGAACAGATACGTGTTTAATGAGTAAAACAGTTCCGTAAATTTAACAGCCTTCATACCGGTTGGCGATCTGTGTATCTGGAGCACCTCTAGTCTTACGACCAGCGTCACTGACTGTACACAGGTGTCTTGAGTTCGTTTCGTCGCTTGGCAGATCTTGGCCTTTTCCGTTTCATTTTATATACTGTATAACCGCCGTTACGGTTACGATGAGACCTGCGTTAACTCCTTGCACGTTAAGTTCCCGACTCGCAAAATACAGAAAGGGGAAACAGATGAGCGGAGAGCAGAATAGGCTAATTTAACGATTACGTGTTTGTCATTATTGTCCAAAAAAAAGCGCATGAAAAATATAGTGAGGAGTGGGGATGAATGATCAAACCAAGGCGGTTATTAAACGTGTTCGTGATGATACAACTTGTATTTTATCTACACGTTTGTAACCGAGCATAAGGCCGTGTGGTTAGAGTCGCGCAGCTGTGAGCTTGCATTCGGGAGATAGTGGGTTCGAACCCCACAGTTCGTAACCCTGAGGATAGTTTTCCGTGGTTTTCCATTTTCACACCAAGCAAACGCTGGGGCTGTACCTAAATTCCTTTCCACTCCTAGCCCTTTCCTATCCCATCGTCGCCATAAGACTACTTGTGTCGGTGCGATGTAAAGCAAATTGTAAACAAACAAAAATTAAGGTATAGCTCCAGCATTTGCCTGGTGTAAAAATGGGAAACTACGGAAAACCATATTCAGGGTTGCCGACAGCGGGGTTCGAACACACTATATTCGCACAGCCAACTCTCCCGGTACAAAATAACCTGCACATTTCCTAATCCGCATAAAAAATACACACAGATAAAAAGGAAGAAGTGCAATTGAGGCGCCTGCTTGAAAGTAAATCAGGGATGGTGACAACTTCACCAACAGTTCTACAAATACTTGTACACAAATTGTTAACAGGTACGAAGGCTGTTGAATTTACGACGGGTTTACTGACTCAGACGGTTAAGGACTTGCTTTCTGAACCGAAGTTGGCAGGTTTGATCCTAACTCAGTCCTGTGGTATTTGAAGGCGCTGAAATGCGTCAACCCAGAGTCGGTAGATTTACTGGCACGTAAAAACACTCCTCCGGGACAAAATACGCTCCAAAAACCGTAAAACCAATAACATTGAAAACCCACAGCATGTTTCCAGTCATTCGACCGGGTCAGGAATGGAATGAATGAAGCCCCCATCTAGCGGCGAGGATAGGAATTGTGCCGGTTGCCGAAGCCTGTCGTGCTCCTCTGGGGCAATGATTAATGAATGATTAATGAAATGAAATTGGAGAGTGTTGCTGGAATGAAAGATGACAGGGAAACCCGGAGTACCCGGAGACAAACTTGTCCTGCCTCCACTTTGTCCAGCACAAATCTCACATGGAGTGACCGGGATTTGAACCACGCTATCCAGCGGTGAAAGGCCGGCGCACTGCCGCCTGAGCCGCGGAGGCCCAATAACATTATTATTTTTAATTGTCCAATTTTAAGGCGTCTGCCTCTGTGGCTAGTGTGAATATCTGTCACATCCGGAGGCCCGGATTCGATTCTGGGCTCTGCCACAAAATTTGAAAAGTGGTAGCCTACTAGGACTGGAACGGGGTCCACTCAGCCAAGTAGAGGGGGCGGGGTTCGATTCGCCCCTCAGCCGTCTTCGAAGTGGTTTTCCGTGGTTTCCCATTTCTTCTCCAGGTAATTGCCAGGATTGTCCCTAACTTAAGGCCACGGCCGCTTTCTTCCCTCTTCCTTGTCTATCCCTTCCAATCTTCCCCATCCCCCCCTCCACAAGGGCCCTGTTCAGTATAGCAGGTGATGCCTCCTGGGTGAGGTACTGGTTCTCTCTTCCAGTTGGTATACCCCGACTCAAAGTCTCACACTTCAGGACGCTGCCCTTGAGGCGTTAGAAGTGGATTCCCTCGCTTAGTCCGAGAGAAAAACCAATCCTGGACGGTAGACGGCTTAGATAAATAATGGCGTATGGCCTCCGGAGAGGCCTGGTGCAGGTCTTTTTCTAGGAGACGGCCTATTAGGCGACCTGCATGTCTGTGAAGATGAGGGCCCTACCTAGGATGATTTCTAATGTTGAATACCCCACACACACCCAGCCCCCGAGCCATTGGAATTAACCAATTAAGGTTAAAATCCCCGACCCGGCCGGGAATCGAACCCGGGACCCTCTAAACCGAAGGCCAGTACGCTGACCATTCAGCCAACGAGTCGGACAGACGGGTTCAGATAGAAAGAAATTTAAAGGCTCATTTTCCCGTTAGTGCTTGGAGAATGCGGTGACCTAATCTGCTCCTTCTTAGCAGCAAAATACGCTCTTATGAGTTCGTTTACATTCTTCACTTGCCCAGCCCAGAAACTGTTTGTAAACAAACAGTGCTCACATGAGTCTCTTAGAAAAGAGACGTTTTACCATGGGGAGACAATAAAACACAGGGCGATGACATACAAGTGGTCAGTTAAGCTACTTACTGTTGTTCGGTTATCCACAAAAAGAGCCTTGCACAACACGTGTATCCTGCTGGCACGGAAGAAGTACGAGCACACAGAACTAGCTTGGCCGCCTGTAACACACTGAGCAGCGGGACTGATGGATGCGCGGAGGCACGAGGCCAAGCGGTCGGCAATGACGTCATCGTGCCCTCACACCATCAAACCAACAAAACTATTTCTGGCAACAAACACTGCCGCACTATCGCAACTCAACGGTTGCAAACAACTTTCTGCGCGCCGTTGAGAAGGGGATAGCTGATGTGGGGGGTAGTAAGTTCATGTTAGGCCTCTAGCAAGAATTTCGTTTTTAAATAGCCAGGCTAAACAATATGAATCATAGGGTTAGTTTTTGTTTACATGTCCAGAAATGAATGAATGAATGAATGAATGAATCAATCAATCAATCAGTCAATCAATCAAGCAAGCAAGCAATCAATCACCACTGACCTGCATTTAGGGTAGTCGTCCAGGTAGCAGATTTCCTATCTGTTATTTACCTATAGAAGTCTTTTCTTAAATAATTTCAAAGAATTTGGAAATTTATTGAAGCCTAACTCCTCTTTCGGTAAACGATTATTTGCCCCAATCTGTCCTCTTGAATTTCAACTTTATCTTCATATTGTGATCTTTTACACTTTTAAAAACGCCACTCATACTTCTTCGTCTATTAATGTCATTCCACGCCATTTCTCCATTTCTCCACTGACACACCACTTGTAGCTCGTCTCCTTTCTGCCAAGTCTTCCCAGCCCAAAATTTGCAATATTTTCGTAACGCTACTCTTTTGTCGGAAATCACATCAGTGAGATTGTAAATAATGCGTTCAGTTTCTGCACGTCCGACTCGCTGGCTGAATGGTCAGCGTACTGGCCTTCGGTTCAGAGGGTCCCGGGTTCGATTCCCGGCCGGGTCGGGGATTTTAACCTTCATTGGTTAATTCCAATGGCCCGGGGGCTGGGTGTTTGTGCTGTCCCCAACATCCCTGCAACTCACACACCACACATAACACTATCCTCCCCCACAATAACACGCAGTTACCTACACATGGCAGATGTCGCCCACCCTCATCGGAGGGTCTGCCTTACAAGGGCTGCACTCGGCTAGAAATAGCCACACGAAATTATTATAGTTTCTTCACATGGTTATGAAGATATTTAGGGAATGTAGTAAGGATGTAAATGAGAGGGCATGCAACTATATAAGTCTCTGGTAGGACCCCAACTAGAGTACGGTTCCAGTGTATGGGACCCTCACCAGGACTGCTTGATTCGAGAACTGGAAAACATCCAAAGAAAAGCAGCTCGATTTGTTCTGGGTGATTTCCGACAAACGAGTAGCGTTACAAAGATTGGGCTTATGGCGACGATGTGATAGGAAAGGCCTAGGTGTGGGAAGGAGGCGGCCGTGGCATTAATTAAGAAGGTACAGCCCCAGCATTTGCCTGGTGTGAACTAACGCAAAGATTGGGCTGGGAAGACTTGGGAGAAAGGAGACGAGCTGCTCGACTAAGTGGTATATTCCGAGCTGTCAGTGGAGAGATGGCGTGGAATGACATTAGTAGACGAATAAATTTGAGTGGTGTCATTAAAAGTAGGAAAGATCACGATATGAAGATAAAGTTTAAATTCAAGAGGACAAATTAGGGCAAATATTCGTTTATAGGAAGGGGAGTTAGGGATTGGAATAACTTACCAAGGGAGATGTTCAATAAATTTCCAGGTTTTTTTAAGAAAAGGTTAGGAAAACAACAGATAGGGAATCTGCCACCTGGGCGACTGGCCTAAATGCAGATCAGTGTTGATTGATTGATTGATTGATTGATTGATTGATTGATTGATTGATTGATTGATTGATTGATTGACCCAGAACAAATCGAGCTGCTTTTCTTTGGATTTTTCCAGTTCTAGAATCAAGAAATCCTAGTGAGGATCTCATACACTGAAACCATACACTGTCGGGCGAGTTGGCCTAGCAGTTAGGGGCGCGCAGCTGTGAGCTTGTATCCGTGAGATAGTGGGTTCGAACCCCACTGTTGGCAGCCCTTAAGATGGTTTTCCATGGTTTTCCATGGTTTCCCATGTTCACACCACACAAATGCTGGGGCTGTACCTCCTTAATTAATGCCATGGTCACCTCCTTCCCACTCCTAGGCCTTTCCTATCACATCGTCACCATAATCCTATCACATCGTCGCCATAAGACCTATCTGTGTCGGTGCGAAGTAAAGCAACTTGTAAAAAAAAAAATCTAATATTATCATTTAGACTTTCACGGCCCGTGTAACTATTCATGAGGTATATTTTTGGCTTATGCCGTGTAATTAATTGTAAACACACTCAACGTTTCGAAAGGAAACTTGCCTTTCTACATCAGGAGACAACAGAGAAAAGAAACGACGTAATAATGATTGCCAGGAGAAAGCAACAAGGAACTAGAAATGGACCCCAAAGATGTAAAAGGGACGCCATTTTAGCCTCAGATAGAGACAACGAATGGCAACAGTAAAGCATTACTCTCTAATGGTTCTGATAATAGGTAGCCATGATTCACTGAGGTTGTAACCTGTATCGCGGTTGAAATTACCCGGGTGTTTACGTATCTCAACCGCCTCCCTGATAATTTTTGGGCGATATTGCTTTATACGGGCAAGAACATCCACTTCTTGGAACAAGACATCATGACCAGGTGTTAAGGCATGATCAGCAACAGCTGATTTATCAGGTTGGTTGAGTCTGATACATCTGGTATGTTCTTTGATGCGAGTACACACCGTTCTCGAAGTCTGCCCAATATAAACCTTGCCACAAGTACAGGGAACTCTGGAGATTCCAGGTTGTTACAATTTAGGCAAACTATCCTTAGTTGGTCGCAGGAGTTGCCTAATCTTAATTGATGTTCCAGAAACACCCTCCCATTTGTTTCACCTTAGAAATGGAATCTGACGGCAAGATACCATTTTTAGATGTTCTCGTCACCAAGAAAGAGGATGGATCTTTAGGACACAACGTGTATCGTAAGCCTACACACACCAATAGATATCTCCACGCAGATTCTCACTACCAGGGCCAGGAGGATTTGTGAAGTGTCAGCTCTACGAGAGAAAATTAACACCTTGAGAACCACCTTTGAGAGCAACGGTTACAGCAGAGCTTTGATCTCAAGGATTCTGAAATCGACACATAATCGGACGTCTGTTAAGGAAGAACATGTAAAAGGAACTGCTTACCTACCTTACATACATAATACGACGGATCGTATTGCTAAAATCTTACGTAGGTATCATGTACGAACTGTTTTTGGAACATCAATTAAGGTTAGGTAACTCCTGCGACCAATTAAGGATAGTTAGCCTAAATTGCAACAACCTGGTATCCACAGAGTTCCCTGTACTTGTGGCAAGGTTTATATTGGGCAGATTTCGAAAACGGTGTGTACTCGCATCAAAGAACATACCAGATGTATCAGACTCAACCAACCTGATAAATCAGCTATTGCTGATCATGCCTTAACACCTGGTCATGATGTCTTGTTCCAAGAAGTGGATGTTCTTGCCCGTATAAAGCAATATCGCCCAAGAATTATCAGGGAGGCGGTTGAAATACGTAAACACCCGGATAATTTCAACCGCTATACAGGTTACAACCTAAATGAATCATGGCTACCTATTATCTGAACTATTAGAGAGTAATGCTTTGCTGTTGCCATTCATTGTCTCTAGCATGGGGCTAAAATGGCGTCCTTTTTACATCTTTGGGCACCATTTCTAGTTCTTTGTTGCTTTCTCCTAGCAATCATTAATACGTCGTTTCTTTTCTCTGTTGTTTCCTGATGAAGAAAGGCAAGGTTCCTTTCGAAACGTTGATCGTGTTTACAATTAATTCCACGGCATAAGCCCAAAATATACGTCATGAATAACCATAATCTAGTTGGGGTCGTACCAGAGACTTTCATACCCCCTACTTTACATCCTTACTATAACCCCTAAATACCCTCATAACCATGTATAGAGATATGTACCCTTTATTTAAAATCCTGCTTATGTGATTACTCCAATGAAGATCTTTCCTTATATTAAAACCTACGCATTTTCAATATAAATATTAAACTATAACATACCTGTATAAAAGACTAGGAATAGTTTAATAGTGTGTATTTATATTCCTTGTTTAATAGTTTTTTTACAGGTATATACTCAACCCTTGACTTACCATTCCATCGTTGATCGGCCACAGCTGCTGCAGTAGAGCAATGTCGAACTCTTAAATCTTGGGGTCGTAGCGGGAATAATTCAGTCACGATCTTAACCAAACGATGGGGTTCAGAAGAGAGCCTAACTACTTGAAATGAGGAGCAAATATGTGCTTACTAACTTTTATTGACTCAATTAACTGCACAAAAAGTCATTTATATAAAATCCTTGATCAAGAAAATATTTAATTATTTAATGTTTCAAACGCAGTCACGCTGCATGGTGTTAGTTTTATTGATTACAGTATTGAAGAATTTTCTTCGGAGAAAAATAAAAATATCACAGATTAGTGACGGCGAAGCTGAAAAAGTGAAAAGACAACCTGAAAATCGGGCACCTATTGATCTAAACGATAACTGAGAATTAATCCACACGATCCGTGGAAAATCTGACCTTCAACAAGTAGAATGCCAGATTTACCCTTAACTAAGGTTATCCACCAGGCAAATACCCTATCGGATATGGGAACACCCACCGAATGGACCCTTAATCGAACCAAATTGACTATCAGTTGCTTTGGATAGGTTGCGACATATTACTGGAAAGTATGGTGTTCGCTACAAGTTAACAGCAGCATTCACAACTGAAAATAAAATTCCACCATGTATTGTCATCTCGTGACACCCTTAAGTTATAAAATAACCCCGATGCTTAAACGTGCATCACCCAAACATCTGTTCAGAAGGAACCAACAACAACACGATCCGAGAGGATCTTACGTTATGTCGTTCTGAAGGAACAAAAACTGCGAAATGCAGGAAGCACTTATTCATCACGCATTTAGAAGAAATGCCAAACACTGAAGTTAAATAAAAAGTGGTAAATCACTTGAAAAATATTATTATAAAGCTAACTTTCAGGTTATAAACGGTTTCGTTACGCTTAATAAAATTACAAGTCCACATGGTAAAATAAAATAAAAATTTAGGAATTATTTCCTTTACAACGACTACCATTACAGTTCCATCTACTTATTGTTTGTCCCAACAAACTAGATACAAAGTTATTGATCGACCACAATCAACTACGTATACAAATGAAAGAACGAAATAAATTGAAAATAAAAAATATTACCGGCTGACGAATCGAACCCGCATTCGTAACTCAAGTCTCACACAAATAAGCTGAGTGTCAACACCCACACTAGCAAAGCAAACGAATGTCAGAACGACAAAACAATTACGTCCGTAACAAAATAAAATACTGAAGTTCAATGAACCCAAACACGCGTGGCGAACTGCAGTAATATTTCAATCACCGTTAGCTCAGTACCCAATATTGGACAACCCTCACGTTCAGGCCTCTAGTGGTTCCATAATCTTAGGTAAACACCTTCCCGCTAGTAAGGGCTGCGCCCAAAACATGGCATCAATATCACTTAGCTAACACTCTTCGCATTGCATACACAACTGCAGACACTACCATCGCTCAAGTCACTTTGCAAAAACACCTAATCTAAGACTTGAGTATATACAGCCGACATCCTAAACCTATCGTCGGGCCTACCTAATGTTTGCACACCCTAACACTAACCTCTATGTACACACACACACTTTCCTAAACCTATCGTTGAGCGTGAACTAGGACGTCTCATCATCAGTATACTCCTAGAATAACATGTGACGTCCTAAATCTATTGTCGAGCGGAAATTGGGTTGTCTACGCTTCCTCTAGAAAGTCAGCGAAATCGTAACTTCGAACACACTCTTCGATACTTTAGCTGTAAACCTTGTCAAAACCAATAGCACACAATGAAACAAATCTTGCCACAGAATGAACGCAAGTCGGGATATGCAACTAAGTCCCTGTCTTGTTAATAAAACGTGAAATTGAAAATAAATAACGTGTGGCAAGCAATCCACAATTCAAACAGGATTTCGACCTACGCAATGAAGTTTGGAAAATAATAATGACTTTCAACATACGTCTAACATTACGTGAATATCGCCAAAACAGTAATCATCACCACCGCAAAAATCCACACTGCAATTCTAGGGCGAAGCCCTCAAATCGCCTACCATCTCATTATTCCAAATATCCATATCCATTAACTATCCAGTGAAGCGAAATTCAATGAATCTACACAGCCAAATTATCGCTTTAATAACGTCCAATATTTCATCCCAAAATGTTTCCGATTTTAAATTATCGTCTCGTAATTTATGAAATTTTCTGAGTGGAAATTTGTCATTACAGTCAAATAACACCAACCGTGTATTCAGAATGCTCTTCTATCCTTGAGGTCGTATACTATAATATTCATTATGCTGACTTTACGTAAACTAGTCATTTGGATTTAACTGCCAAGAGTTACAATCTTCAACAGAAATTGTTTTTCACCGGGGATTTTGACTTGAAATCTTACTGTGCATCACACAATGCTCATCTCGAACCAACCTTCACTCGGTCAGCTGTCCCGGATTGTAAGCGGAATATACTACAGCCTGCCTCAGAAATATCACATTTAATATACAGCCTGTCTCAAAAATACTTCGCCATCAGCAAATATAGCCTGTCACAAAAATTCATTCTCATCGCCTCTCACGGCGGTATTACACATGAAATACAGGCTTCCTCTGCCTTCAACATCTGTACAACTCTTATCTCAACATATCATTCCGACACTATCCCCTTTTTCTGTTTCAAGACTTTTCAAACCTAAATCCTGTCGTGAAAAACAACTTTTATAAAAAATATTTTTCATTTATTTTTACTACAACTTTCGGACCTCAGGAAATACAACAACACACCGTGATTTCCTATATCACGACATACACGATGTCACAAAATTTAACTTCCCATGAATAAATAGAACTTTATCGGACTTCACTGGATTTCGGGACACACGCAAACCTTATTGAACATAACAGTTAAATACACTTTTAACATAGAAAATTTTTATCCCGCGGTAAATATTATTATTATTATTATTATTATTATTATTATTATTATTATTATTATTATTATTATTATTTAGACAAAAATCTGGATTCATACGATATTCGAAATTAAGGCATTCACCACGACTACGTTATCGTTGTCATTTCCCAATTTGATTAAATTTGAACAATATCTCAAGGAATATTAGCACACTATTTAAACTTCGCATTTTATAGTTTCTCGACGTGAATTTTACAGCCCTGAAGAGTTTCACACGCCGACCAGAAATGGAATACCTTCGCCTGATCATTATTAAATATAAATCTGACACACGCACTGAACATTTATTGGGATAAACAAAATCTAACTACAACATTGATACAAATATTTTTACAGACCCGCAATCGTAGTCATCATCCTGGATTCTGGCTGCATTTAGCCAGATAACCTCGTACTTAGCTTTCCATGGCTACATTTGACATCTTCTTCTTATATATATATAACTTAAGCTATAGCTTTTACACTTGGTGTCGATTAACACCGCAAATACCGCACTTTCTTGACGTTTGACCCGCGACGAGCCCGCTCCTCAAATGGCGACTGACACAGTTTTCTCAGGACCCTGCAGTCGTTTACCCTACTGGCCAGGTGTTCCAAACAGATAAGACAATCAGACCTCGCTGCCAGCCTCCAGACTTCACTTTTAACAAATATTAATCGCACCTGATTGTAATACAGGGAGAAACTAAGCTACGTATTTTAACCAATTACCTAAACCTTCAAAGTTATCATCTGCGGCAGTTCAGGAAAATTTCTATCACCTTTTACTTTAATATTCTACTTGAACCATTGGCAAGAATATGTAACGAGTTACTTTGAGAACAAAACCCCACACTTTCTTGCAGACAAATGACGTGGGCTTCGCTGTTCAGACCATCAGACAGAGTGTGTAAAATATGCGGAGGAAGGTTTATTTTATACCCTCTGGGAGGGACGCCACCCTCTCCACGAGGCTTGGTTATGTAATCTGCTGATTCCACATCCCTTGGACCAAATTTTTTGAAATTTGTTCCATAATTTCGGCCAGACTTACGATTCATTACGGTGTTAATTTCATATTTTTCCCATACTTGCAACGGGCGAAATGAATTATTTCTGCCCTGGCGTTTCGCGGGTTTTTCGTCAACCATTGGCCTTGCCACGTGCCGCTAATTCGGGAGCCAGACGCAAACTTTTCTCCAGGCTTAACTGCATTTATATTTACCCTGGGGATTTTATCTTCACATATGGTTTATAAATAATTTAGATCCTTTATTCCCGGATTTACCATGTCGCCAAAATCTCTCGTTATGTAGGATTTCTTGAATTGACAAATTATCCAGTACTCGAGGTCCACCGAAGTACCCCGGATTTTCACGAACTCGCGGCTCGCTCGTCACGGAGAGTTCGTTCCCACGAGACAGAGAGACTCTTGACATAAAAAAAAAAACATGGCTACTCTCAAAAAGTTGTTTGTAGCTGAAATAAATATTTGGAATTATTAATTTTTCCATCGTAGAATTATGGGTTCAATACCGTATGTTGAATTTGTGTAAGAGCTTCCGTGGCTCAGGCGGCAGCGCGCCGGCCTCTCACCGCTAGGTTCCCTGGTTCAAATCCCGGTCACTCCATGCGAGATTTGTTCTGGACAAAGCGGAGGCGGGACAGGTTTTTCTCCGGGTACTCCGGTTTTCCCCTGTCATATTTCATTCCAGCAACACTCTCCAATATCATTTAATTTCATTTCGTCTGTCATTCATTAATCATTGCCCCAGAGGAGTGCGACAGGCTTCGGCAGCTGGCACAATTCCTAACCTCGCCGTTAGATGGGGCTTCATTCATTCCATTCCTGACCCGGTCAAATGACGGGAAACAGGCTGTGGATTTGTGTGTTTGACAGACTGAATAGCTTTAAAATTTACATTCATCCGTAAAAGGCCTTATCTCCGATTCCAATTCCTTACTCATAATTGCCATTTATATATATTCGAAAACACAAAGTTCTATAATACTTCCTTGAGGAATTACTCTCTTAATGATTACCGGATCAGATAATGCTTCTACTCTAATTCTCTGAGTACTATTTTCTAGAAATATAGCCACCTATTGAGTCACTCATTTGTCTAGTCCAGTTACTCTCATTTTTTGCCGAGTCTCCCATGATCTACTATACACATGCCTTAGATAGGTCAATCGTAATACACCTCCTGAATAAGATATCTGCTATAGCTTGCTGGAATCCTACAAGTTAAATTTCCCTGGATTAACCCTTCCTAAACCCCAACTGCTCTCTATCGAACCAGTTATTCATTTCGCAAACATGTCTAATATAATCAGCCTACATGCAGTACATGTCAAGCTGACTGGCCTGTAATTTTCGGCTTCATACACCGAATGTCATCAATCCCCCAGGTGGCAGATTCCCTATCTGTTGTTTTCCTAGCCTTTTCTTAAATAAATGCAAAGAAATTGGACATTTATTGAACATCTTCCTTGATAAATTATTCCAATCTCTAACACCTCTTCCTATAAACGAATATATGCCCCAATTTGCCCTCTAGAACTTGAACTTTACATTCATATTGTGATCTTTCCTAATTTAAAAACACCACCCAATCTTATTCGTCTACTGGTGTCATTCCACGCCATATCTCCACGGACAGCTCGGAACATACCACTTAATCGAGCAGCTCGTCTCCTTTCTCCCAGGTCTTCCCAGCCCAAACTTTGCAACATTTTTGTAACGCTACTCTTTCGTCGGAAATCACCCAGAACAAATCGAGCTGCTTTTTTTTTTTTTTTTTTTTTTTTTTTTTTTTTTTTTTTTTTTTTTTTTTTGTCCAGTTCTTGAATCAAGTAATGCTGGTGAGGGTCCCATACACTGGGGCCATACTAAAACAACTCCCCATTCATTTTGTATAGCTCCTTCTTGCAAACAGTGCAGAAAAAACTGATTTTATTTGTGTTAATTGTATGTGTTTTGACAGTTAGTGTTGATGGTTGTGGCTAATTAAATCGATAAAATACTGACTTTGTGTAAATTCGCAGATAAATATAATGGTTATGTGCCCATTCTATAATGATGGGTGAAGGAATAATGTGCAATATGAGTGAAAACAGGTTTTGCAGTAAATAACAAATTGTTTACCCAGATAAGTTCAACACACTATGTCGTTGTCCTGTAATAATGGTCATTTGAATGAGGACTCTCTAATCGTTTTGCTCACCACTGAGCTGCTTCCATTTTGCTCGATTTTGTGACCTTCCTTAATGGCATCTGGGTGACCTCAATCACCTGATCAAGCCATCTGTTCGGTGATCTTCCTCTTGGCCTTTTACGACTGACTGTTTTCTGTCTTCTCCAAGCAGCCCCTCTGTCGTCTTATGACGTGGCTGAAAAACTGCAGTATCTTCTGCTAACATAGTAAAGAAAGAGGTCTTCTCATGTCTAGCTCATTCCTGTTTGACAAATTCGTTCTTCGGTGTGCTCATGGTATTCTTAACATTTTTCGCCAACACCACATTTTTTTACATTTGGCTTTACGTAGCACCGACAGAGATAACTCTTGTGGCGACGATGGGACGGAAGAGGGCTAGGAGTGGTAAAGAAATGACTGTGACCTTAATTAAGGTACAGCCCCAGCATGTGCCTGGTGTGAAAATGGGAAAACACGGATAAACATCTTCAGGCTGCCGACGATGGGGTTCGAACTTACTATTTCCCGAATGCAAGCTCACCTGGTGGCCATGATCGTTGAGGTGTCAAGTCTATGTGGCCTGACATTGTGGTTAGCCAGTTCGAGTCCCGTTCGTCGAAAAAAATTTATCATCAGAATGTTGGCGGGCACGGTGGAGACGTGGTGGTATAGAATTTTTAATCACTAGATTGCATGTCAAAAGTCTGTATTCAATTTCAAACCTCTTTGCAGTGTTCATGTGGAGTGACGGCTGTTGATAGCGTTTCGTCCGTTGGATGGAGACGTTAAGCGTTGAGCAGACCCTTTGGTGCTATTCGACTGGAGAAGGCTATGTGCCGGCATCGGGTTTCATCCTCTCCCTTCCTACTACAGTATCATATATCACATCATTTATTTCATCTCATTAATTCCTCTGATGAGGTTGACATCGGGAAGGGCAACCGGTCATAAAAACTCGCTACGAAGATTCATCTCACTTCATACCTGATCCCGAGGAGAAACGGGAGAAGAGTTGGACGTACAGTACATACATTCCGATAATAAAAAGCATACGTACTATTAACAATAAAACAGCGTCTGTTTAATACTCTAATTTACTTCAGGATGGACCGAGCAAGTTGTTGTGCGGTTTGGGTCACGTAGTGTCTGCTTGTATTTGGGAGATAGTGGGCTTGAATCTTCTTGCGTCCTATGTATTCCGCCTATCCTATCTTGGGCCAGCTTTCTTCTTAAAAGCCTATGTATAGCCGCCATGTTGCGCATTAGCCCTTGTGCCAGCTCTCGGAGTTAGTTCCATAAGAGCCAATGTATAGCGGCCGTCTTGTGGATTAGCCCCTGTGCCAGCCTTCTCTTATTCAAACTACTAATGTTTATATAGAAAAGGTGGTAAATGAAATCAAGGAGGAATTTGGGAATGGAATCACAATCCAAGGAAAGGAAATAAAATCCCTGAGATTTGCCGATGATGTTGTTATTTAATATGAGACTGCAAAAGATCTGGAGAAATTGTTGAATGGTATAGACAGAGTCTTGAGTAAGGAGTACAAGATGAAAATACATAAGCCCGAAAACAAAAGTAATGGAGTGCAGGCGAACGAAGTCAGATGGTTCAGGAAATATTAGATTAGGAAGTGATGGGACACATCATAAGACACCCAGAACTTGTTCAGTTATTTTTGAGGGAAGTGTAGGCGGTAAGAAAGGTATGGGTAGACCAAGGTATGAATATTACAGGCAGATTAGAGCAGATGTAGGATGTAAAGAAAGTAGACGAATACTCTTACTTACAGAAGTAAGGAGGACACTCAATGCAGGTTAGCACAAGCGAGGGAGGCCTTTCTTAAGAAAAGAAATTTGCTCACTTCGAACATTGATATAGGAATTATAAAGATGTTTTAGAAGACTTTCGTTTCGAGCGTGGCATTATATGGTAGTGAAACATAGACGAGACCCCTTCTGTGGTGTAGTAGTTAGTATGTTTAGCTGCCATCCCCGGAGGCCCGGGTTCGATTCCCGGCTCTGCCACGAAATTTGAAAAGTGGTACGAGGGCTGGAACGGGTCCACTCAGCCTCGGGAGGTCAGTTGAGTAGAAGGGGGTTCGATTCCCTCCTCAGCCATCCTGGAAGTGGTTTTCGTGGTTTCCCACTTCTCTTCCAGGCAAATGCCGCAATGATACCTAACTTAAGGACACGGCCGCTTCCTTCCTTTTTCCTTGTCTCTCCCTTCCAAACTTCCCATCCCCCACAAGGCCCCAGTTCAGCATGGCAGGTGAGGCTGCCTGGGCGAGGTACTGGTCATCATTCCCAGGTGTATCCCCCGACCCAGAGTCGGAAGCTCCGAGACACTGCCCTTGAGGCGGTAGAGGTGGGATCCCTCGCTGAGTCCGCGGGAAAAAACGACCCTGGGGGGTCAACAGATAAAGAAGAAGAAGAAGAAGAAACATGGACGATATCTCGCTCGGAAAGAAAAGAATAGAAGCTTTTGAAATGTGGTGTTACAGAAGAATGCTGAAGATAAGATGGCTAGATCAAATCACAAATGAAGAGATACTGAATCGAATTGGTGAGAGGAGATCGATTTACCAAAATTTGACAAGTAGAAGATACAGGATGATGGGACACATCATAAGACACCCAGAACTTGTTCAGTTATTTTTGCTGATGATGATGATGATGCTTGTTGTTTAAAGGGGCCTAACAGCGAAGGTCATCGGCCCCAGTTATTTTTGAGGGAAGTCAGAGTGACATGGAGGGCTTCATCGAACCAGTCTGTGAACTGATGACTCAAACAATATCGTATGTTTAGCAAGATGATTGTAATCCTCGTGCTGTGGTACAGATACTGGTGAATGAGGTGATGCAGAATAGCAAGCCGACAAACGCCCCTAATATACTAACCCCAACAGGTGCAGTGTACGGGACTTGTATAACCTACAGGAACAACACGTCCGTTGCTGTGCTGTCATGTGGGAGAGACAGACACTGTGGTGTGATAGCGATGGAATGTCTGACACTTGAAGAAAGTGATACGACGTGGATTCCAGAACCGGTACATAACATGGTCACCCGCTCCAGCTCCTATGAACCATCACCACCAGAGTGAAACGCAGAAGCGGCGACTGGGAATTAGAAATGGGGGTGGGGGACAAAAAATGTGGGAATAGTGAGCAGGGGGAGAAAGGCGTATACACATGAAAACAGAAAAAGAAAACAAAGCTACAAAATGGTAAGTTTTTTATGCTCTCTGACCGAATTCCGATAGAGGTAAAGGTTGACAGTTTACCAACTTAAGTGCGGTAATAATAGTTCTTGAGATTTTGATTCAATACTATACGATAAAACTTTCACCAGGGGAACAATATTACACGCGTATTACAATGAAATAGAAGTGGGGTGCGATATTGTACAATTCAAATTATTTATTATTTAACTTCTCACTAAGAAGCCGGCCCCGTGGTGTAGGGGTAGCGTGCCTGCCTCTTTCCCGGAGGCCCTGGGTTCGATTCCCGGCCAGGACAGGGATTTTTACCTGAATCTGAGGGCTGGTTCGAGGTCCACTCAACCTACGTGATTACAGTTGAGGAGCTATCTGACGATGAGATGGAGCCCCCGGTCTAGAAAACCTAGAATAACGGTAGAAAGGATTCGTCGTGCTGACCACACGTCACCTCGTAATCTGCAGGCCTTCGGGCCGAGCAGCGGTCGCTTGGTAGGCCATGGCCTTTTGGGGCTGTTGTGCGATGAGGTTCGGTTTAGTTTGATTTACACACTTAGGGCCGGTATTATAATAAAGGTTTAAACTGCTGGTTCAGTTTAAACTTCGGTTTATCTGTTAGTCGTGTATTATAAAACTTAATCTTAAGTTTAACTAGAAATTAATTTTACTGCCACTCATCCACCGTTTAAACTGAAGTTTAAGAATACCTAACCTTACAACATGGCAGAACGAATGGATCTCGAAGATATTTTTGAGGTGTTTGAAGAAATACTAAGCGATGACGAAGAAGTGGTTCAAATTATTCAACGACCACGGGCACTACGAGTTTTCCGAGCAAGAAGACGCCACTTTCATATATGGTTTGAAAAACAGTTTTCAACAGAAAAGACTGTCATAACCATATTTCAGCAAATTGATGCTAGAATAAAACATGCAGCGAAAAGGTAAGAATGTAAAAATGACTTTTTGAACTGTTTGAAGGTCAAAAGTGTAAATTTTAGAAAATAAAGTAACTTCCTTCTATTTCAGAAATCATGCTGTAGAACCCCTCAGTCAGCTACTAATAACATTGCGGATTTATGCCTCCCGTAGTATATTTATTAAAATGGGAGATTTCTGAGGAATTCATAAGACCACTGTTTCATGGCCTATATAAATATTTCTGTACAAATTGCACAAGCAACTATATTTCCTTACAAGTAAAATTAAGACAACGTTTATTGCTTTTATCCGCCATTTTACCTACAAGAAATAAACAAATCATTATCGATAGTCATCTTTTCTCGAAGTCACTGCTACCAAGATCGTATATTTCCTTCTTCACCTCAGTTTAAGTTAGGCCGGACGTTATAAGACTCAACATCGGTTTAAACTCAAGTTACAGTTTAACTCAATCTTCAGTTTAAACTCTCATTTTAATACCGGCCCTAAGAAACTAAAGAGACCGCCAGACCGACGAATGCGCGCGGCAAGTGGGTGAATCATACCAATGTACACCACCTTGGGAAATAGTTATACCCCTGCTACCATTCCTCACAGCACATGCAAAGTGCCCACTACTTGCTGTGGAGCTAGACAAAACGGTTAGTCACGACGAACGACATTTTATGCCTATTTCCACTCAAATTTATGTTAATAATTAAAGAAAATAAAGGAAAGAATTAGCCGATAAGACAACAGGGCGTTCACCTCTGTGCTGCAGTCGTTAGTGTGATTAGCAGCCACCCCCGGAGGCCTGGATTCGATTCCCGACTCTGCCCCGAAATTTGAAAAGTGGTACGAGGACTGGGACGGAGTCCATTCAGCCTCGGGAAGTCAACTGAGTGGAGGAGGATTCGATTCCCACCTCAGGCAGCCTTGAAGTGGTTTTTCGTGGTTTCCCCACATCTCCTCCACGTAAATGCCGGGATGGTCCCTAAATTAAGGCCACGACCGCTTCCTTCCCTCTTCCTTGACTATCCCTTCCAATCTTCCCATCCCCCACAAGGCCCCCTGTTCAACATAGCAGGTGAAGCCACCCAGTTGTATCTCCCCGACCCAAAGGCTCACGCTCCAGGACACTGCACTTGAGTAGACGGATCCCTCATTGAGTCTGAGGAAACAAACAACCCTGGAGGGTAAACGGGTGAAGAAAGAAAGAAAGAAAACAGGGCTTGTACAAATTGTTTTTGATTTTTAATAATTCCCATAGTTCCTAGTTTCAGCCTGCTGAAATGGAATAAAAATGTAATGTTTTCTTTACAAAGTGGGGAGGGGGATGCGACTACCCCTCTCGCCCCCTTAATCGGCGTTACTGAGTGAAACAGAAAAGTATCCACGAACAGTTTCAAGAAAAAATGTTGTACATCCCACAAACTAAGTTTTTAATTTTTTTCGGAGACGCCAAGGTGCCGCAGTTTTGTCCCGCAGGAATTATCTTACGTGCCAGTAAATCTATCAAACGAGTCTCACCTTTAAATACTACCGGATTGAGCCAGGATGGTGGAGGTGGTGATTATTGTTTCAAGAGGAGTACAACTAAGTAACCATCCTCTCTAAACATTTTAAATGGAAACAAAAATGTTAATAAATTTGAACCAATTTATTGAACGGAGGAATTTGAAAATGAATTTTAAAACATAATAATAAATAAGGCCAGCGCTGTACCATCCGAGCCCAGCCAAAAAGAAAAAGGAAAGGAAAGTGAAAATAACAATCCAAAGTGTTCAGGACACTTTGAAATTTGCAAAGAAACTGTTGCAGCAAATGTCCGAAAAATCAAGTTATCACAGGAAATAATAAATCATAAAGGTTCTTAATAAGAAAGGTGGGACGCCAGGACACAAAAATGCTTGAATTCGTGAGTGTATGTAGGCCAGGTTCCGAAATGCGCATGGCATACGACAAACAACTCACCTTCAAGTGCCATCTCCTCTCAGAAGGTCGGCTACCATCATAGACATTTTTGCTTTAGATGAAGTAGCGCGAGACAACTTAATAGTGGAACAGTTGAACCAAGTTCTTAGATTATCAACCGAAGAAACGCGTCTTCTTCCTGGTCTTCTTTTGCCTTGTATCTTCCCTTGAATGACCAGCTGCAGTAGACGATATTTCTCTCCTCTCATCACATGACCGAGATACTGGAGCTTTATGATTTTGACAATATTTAATACGTATTTATTTTCTCTTTCCCATTCGCCTCATTACCTCATCGTTTGTGACCTTACCTGTCTAACTCAACTCACTACTGGCATTGGAAGCAGTGGGAGAAAGAAGCAGCTATCTCGCTGGACATTCCCAGTTTTAAAGCCGGCAAGTATTTGTTGCAGCAATTCAAACACCACTATAAAGTAACATCACGCAAGATCACAAGGCTCGTTACAACGTGCGATGCTATTTGTGACACCGCAGTGTGGACCAGACTATTGGAGTTCGTATTATTGTGCTTCTCTGTAGGTCAACAACCAGCACCTCAGGGGGCTGCCTGGAAGTGAGTGGGATGGGAAGAGGAGGAAGCGGTGTTGTCAGTTTTCCTTCTACAGTGCAGTGTTTGTTTGTGTCAAGTTGCTGCTAACTCCATATTCATTTTATGGTTTAATCAATTAGAAGTACTAACATCCCACGGTTAGTACTCTCGCCTCCCTAATCGCCACTATTGAGTGAAACAGAAAAGTATCCACGAACATTTTCAAGAGAAAAAATGTTCTACATCCCACAATGGTTTTCGGAGACGCCAAGGTGCCGGAGTTTTGTCTCGTAGGAATTATCTTACGTGCCAGTAAATCTATCAACACGAGTCTGACCTTCAAATACCACCGAACTAAGCCAGAACGGTGGACGTGGTGATTGTTGTTTCAAGAGGAGTTGTTGTTGTTGTTGTTTTTTTTTGCTAGTTGCTTTACGTCGCACCGACACAGATAGGTCTTATGGCGACGATGGGATAGGAAAGAGCTAGGAGTGGGAAGGAAGCGGCCGTGGCCTTAATTAAGGTACATTTGCCTGGTGTGAAAATGGGAAACCACGGAAAACCATTTTCAGGGCTGCCGACAGTGGGGTTCGAACCTACTATCTCCCGAATACTGGATACTGGCCGGACTTAAGCGACTGCAGCTATCGAGCTCGGTCAAGAGGAGTACAACTACGTAACTATCCTCTCCAAACAAATTAAATTATGATAATAACTCTTGAAAGAACGCTAGGAAAGAACTTACATTCTTACAAAAGACGTTATCCGCAATAAATTCACGACTTCTTTTTCTTTCTTTCTTTCTTTCTTTCTTTCTTTCTTTCTTCCTTTCTTTCTTAATCTGTTTACCGTCTAGGGTAGGGTTTTCCCTCTGGCTCAGCGAGGGATACCACCTCTACCGCCTCAACGGCAGTGTCCTGGAGCGTGACACTTTGGGTCGGGGATACAGTTGGGAAGGAGGACCAGTACCTCGCCCAGACGGCCTCACCTGCTATGCTGAAAAGGGGACCTTGTAGGGGGATGGGAAGATAGGAAGGGATAGACAAGGAAGAGGAAGGAAGATAATACTAAATGTTATTTGCTTTACGTCTCACTAACTGCTTTTATGGTTTTCGGAGACTCGGGGTGCCGGAACTTAGTCCCACAGGAGTTCTGTTACCTGCCAGTAAATCTTCCGGCACGAGGCTGGCTTATTTGAGCACCTTCAAATTCCACCGGACTGAGTCAGGATCGAACCTGCCAAGCTGGGGTCAGAAGGCCAGCGCCTGAACCGTCTGAGCCACTCAGCCCGGCAAGACGAAGGAAGCAGCCGTGGCCTTAAGTAAGGTACCATCCTGGCATTTGCCTGAAGGAGAAGTGGGAAACCACGGAAAACTACTTCGAAGATGGCTGGGTGGGAATCGAACCCTCTCTACTCAGTTGACCTCCCGAGACTGAGTGGACCCCGTTCCTGCCCTCGTACCACTTTTCAAATTTCGTGACAGAGTCGAGAATCGAACCCGGGCCTTCGGGGACGGCAGCTAATCACGCTAACCACTACACCACAGAGACGGACATGACTTCTTTTTAATAAATGAAATACCAACTCTAAATACAATATTAGCTTCAGTTAATAGTGACCATTCATTACCTATATTTTCTCGTCCAACTCTTCATAAACTTTAAAAAAAATATATGAACTTCACTTTTGTATCTGGAAATCGCCAGTGGGCACTTACTGAAAACAGGATGAAATAATGTTGTGGAGAAGGGAACACTGCTATGAACATCTGGAAAGATGAAGCTATAAAATCTAGCAAAGATGGATTTCTTAGGGGGATTATCGAGTGAGTTGAAATCTCCCCCCGGTAAGGATATTCTCCACACAGGAAATGAAAATGGTCTTGTGGAAGTGGGGATTGTTATTTTTCGAGTCGAAGTCTACCAAGGGTTAACATGAGGAAAGTGGATGGAAGCGTATTCGAGGAATGGTTTGTTGACATTCTCCCCCGGCTAAAAAGCAATGCTGTGAGTGTTTTAGACAATGCTTACTACTACTGTTTTTATTCTTCCCCTGAAGGGGGAGGCGGGCCTCCTAGATGGTAACGCCGTCTCTCAGGCCAGGAGATTTGCACCGGGGGAGATGTGCGGAAAAGGTGAAGGGGTTGGCGACCGTGGCCTATACTGGGAACTGTTCCGGCATTCGCCTTAGTGCAGGGAATGGAAAACCACGGTAATCCCTACTCAGAACAGTCGACGGTGGGGACCAGTCTCTCTCCGTCTCCCGAATACAGAGGCGTAAAGGCACGGTAGAGCCGTGGCCACCCTTCCTCTGCTCGGTAGGCCGGTCGGAGTGCAGAGTTGTCGGACCACCGAACAGCCGTAGTTACTTGTGAACCGAGAGCCACTCTGTATCTACCGATCAATGCTCTCTACCACTCCATTAAAGTCGAGAGAATTCCAAACAATTCTTTAGAGAACTAGAGCCTCCGTGGCTCAGGCGGCAGCGCGCCGATCTCTCACCGCTGGGTTCCGTGGTTCAAATCCCGGTCAATCCATGTGAGATTTGTGCTGGACAAAGCGAAGGCGGGACAGCATTTTCTCCGGGTACTCCGGTTTTCCCTGTCATCTTTCATTCCAGCAACACTCTCCAATATAATTTCATTTCATTAATCATTCATTAATCATTGCCCCAGAGGAGTGCGACAGGCTTCGGCAGCCGGCACAATTACCATCCTCGCCGATAGATGGGTGCTTCATTCACTCCATTCCTGACCCGGTCGGATGACTGGAAACAGGCTGTGGATTTTCGATTTTCTTTAGAGAACTGGCTTGACACGTAAGGAATTTCCTATGTTTGACCCGCTGTGCATTACAGTTGAACTACTGGCGCGAATACCACAACACATTCGTGAAGCTTGTAACGAGTACGATGATGACAAGGTCGCAGGGGAGTCGGGACGACATGTATTAAGATTACCTCCATATCACTGCTCCTGAAAACCAATAGAGCTTCTATGGGTCCAGTTTAGGGGACATTTGAGTCGAAATAATGTTAGTTGATTGAAGGACTTGATACTGTCACTGCTGATCACTGGAAATCAGGGGCGACTTTTCAGGTGAAGTGCCACTTCACCACTTATTTTTACCATAATGAATTACTTAAATTTATTTTCCTTATGACATTTGTTGGTTTTACGGAAAGATTTTTTTTTTTTAATATTTTACGGCGTTTGCAGCACCTCATCATCTGATGAGAACCAGGGGAACTCACGAAAGCGCCGGCTGTCGGCCACAGTACGGCGCGTGAGACTGAGTGAAGACGAGAGATTCCGCAGCTGCCTCTACCTCCCAAGTGCTCCCTCCTAGCGCTTGGCCTTGGCGGTTGCCATGACAGCCGTGACGTTACCCGCGCACTTTCCACATAGCGGAATGTGCTAGTGAAGTTGTCGGAAGAGCGGAATGTTTCGTCTTCCCTGCGTCATCCTGTGTGAAGTACGAGTACTTACACATCGTGGTTCATTCGTAGTGTTGTGCTGTTTTATTTAAATATGTATTCTATTTATGACATGGTGTGCATTTTATTATAAACACCATTTTCACGTTGGAGAAACGAAGATCAAAATGAAGTTCTACGTTTTGATCGCCCTACTGAATCACTGCAAATTTGTGCTACAAAAGAAGTGAAACATTCCGGTAAATCTTACAATCTTAGTTTCAAACGATCGTGGTTTAAGGAATTTCAATGGTTGTGCTTCTCTCCAGCTCTACAGAAGTTGTTTTGTTGGGCCAGCTTGCCTTTTATCAATAAAAATAACGTTTGGAATAAAGAAGGATTTTCAGCCCTTTTGAACATAACACGTTCTTTACATAAGCACTCAGACTCTGCAGAACATAAAATACGGCAGCTAGATTTCAAGACATTGGAAACAAACCAAAATACGATCTCTGATGTCCTGACGGAAAATGCCAGACTGTATATTGTAATTGTACAGTTCATTGAAAATGTACATTTAAATAGGCTTTTCCTTCAGTTGGTAAGTGATGCAGTACTCTATTTAAGTTAGCTAGAACTAGCTTTTCGTGGTCATGACGAAACATTCAATTCAATAAATCGTGGTACACGTGCTGGACCCTCCGCCAGTCACAGGTACGAGGTGCGAGTACAAAACAACAACAACAAAAAACAAACAAACACGTAGTTCCTAAATCTTGTCCTCCTTTGTGGTGTAGTGGTTAGTGTGATTAGCTGTCACCCCGGAGGCCCGGGTTCGATTCCTGGCTCTGCCACGAAATTTGAAAAGTGGTACGAGGGCTGGAACGGGGTCCACTCAGCCTCGGGAGATCAACTGAGTAGAGGTGGGCTCGATTCCCACCTCAGCCATCCTGGAAGTGGTTTTCCGTGGTCTCCCACTTCTCCTCCAGGCAAATGCCGGGATGGTACCTAACTTAAGGCCACGGCCGGTTCCTTCCCTCTTCCTTGTCTATCCCTTCCAATCTTCCCATCCCCCACCAAGGCCCCTGTTCAGCATAGCAGTTGAGGCCGCCTGGGCGAGGTACTGGTCATCCTCCCCAATTGTATCCCCGACCCAGAGTCTGAAGCTCCAGGACACTGTCCTTGAGGCGGTAGAGGTGGAATCCGTCGCTGAGTCCGAGGGAAAAACCAACCCTGGAGGGTAAGCAGATTAAGAAAGAAAGAAAGAAAGAAAGAAAGAAAGAAAGAAAGAAAGAAGTTCCTAAATCTGTCGCTCGAAACCGAACGGGTAATAGCTCTTCACCATACTTTACAGCCACGAGCCGCCACTGCGGAAATCCTATATTCAACACGTTATCGATGTGAAGGAAGCTAGTATGTGGAAACTGGGTGACATTGCGGAGGAAGTCCTTGAACGCTTTCGTATCAACTAGGCTGAAGACACAGATCACCGACATGGAAGGAATAGGACAACTGCAGGACAGCGACTAAACTGTGAGTCTTATTGCTACCCACTCATGCATGATCAATTTTCTTTGTTTTGGATTTTTTGTACTATGTTTCTGTTCAAACTGGTAGCTGTTTTTTTCAATGAGTTTGTATATCTAATCAAGCGTATTGTGGCTGACATAATATCTGTATACGGCTAAACGTTAGGTTATCGTTACCTTCAGACTCTCTACCACAGTCCAGCTCCATGGTTAAATAGTTAGCGTGCTGGACTTTTGTTACAGTGTCCCGGTTTCGATTCCCGGCAGGGTCGCGAATTTTAACCATCATTGGTTGATTTCCCTGGCACGGGGACTGGATGTATGTGTTGTCTTCATCATCATTTCGTATTCGTCACGACGTGCAGGTCGCCTACATGCGTCAAATCAACAGATCTGCATCTGGCGAGCCGAACATGTCCTCGCTCACACCCGGCACTAAAAGCCATACGCCATTTCATTTCTCTACTACAAACCTCAGAGCGAAAAATCGAATTGTTCTGATTACCCTGTCATAAAAAAAAAATCGTTATAATGAGAATTATTGCTCAGGCGAAACAATCTAATGAAACAGTCAGTACTCCAGAATACACGTGCTTGCAATCGCTTTCGTCTATTCTCAAACATGGTGAGACAGACTGTGGTGCCTTCCATTTCAACACACTCTATTTATACAATATTTAAAAAAATGCTTTACTGGGCGAGTTGGCCATGCGGTTAGGTGCGCGCAGCAGTGAACTTGCATCCGGGAGATAGTGGGTTCGAATCCCACTGTCGGCAGTCCTGAAGCTGGTTTTCCGTGGTTTCCCATTTTCACACCAGGCAAATGCTGGGGCTGTACCTTAATTAAGGCCACGGCCGCTTCCTTCCTAGTCCTAGCCCTTTCCTATCCCATCGTCGCCATAAGACCTATCTGTGTCGGTGCAACGTAAAGTCTTCTTCTTCTCCTTCTTAATCTGCTTACCCTCCAGGGTTGGCTTTTCCCTCGGACTCAGCGAGGGATCCCACCTCTACCGCCTCAAGGGCAGTGTCCTGGAGCTTCAGACTATGGGTCGGGGGATACAACTGGGGAGGATGACCAGTACCTCGGCCAGGCGGTCTCAGCTGCTATGCTGAATAGGGGCCTTGCGGGGGGATGCGAAGATTGGAAGGGATAGACAAGGAAGAGGGAAGGAAGCGGCCATGGCCTTAAGTTAGGTACCATCCCGGTATTTGCCTGGAGGAGAAATGGAAAACTATGGAAAACCACTTCCAGGATGGCTGAGGTGGGAATCGAACCCACCTCTACTCAGTTGACCTCCCGAGGCTGAGTGGACCCTGTTCTAGCCCTCGTACCACTTTTCAAATTTCGTGGCAGAGCCGGGAATCTTTTTTTTTTTTTTTTTTTTTTTTTTTTTTGCTAGGGGCTTTACGTCGCACCGACACAGATAGGTCTTATGGCGACGATGGGATAGGAAAGGCCTAGGAGTTGGAAGGAAGCGGCCGTGGCCTTAATTAAGGTACAGCCCCAGCATTTACCTGGTGTGAAAATGGGAAACCACGGAAAACCATCTTCAGGGCTGCCGAAAGTGGGATTCGAACCTACTATCTCCCGGATGCAAGCTCACAGCCGCGCGCCTCTACGCGCACGGCCAACTCGCCCGGTGAGCCGGGAATCGAACCCGAACCTCCGCGGGGTGACAGCTAATCACACTAACCACTACACCACGGAGGCGGGCGCGACGTAAAGTAAATAGTGACGGTGACGGTGACGATGGGATAGGGAAAGGCTAGGAGTGGGAAGGAAGTGGCCGTGACCTTAATTAAGGTACAGCCTGGTGTGAAAATGGGAAACCACGGAAAGCCATCTTCAGAGCTGCCGACAGTGGGGTTTGAACTCACTATCTCCCGAACGCAAGCTCACAGCTGCGCGACCCAAACCACACGGCCACTTGCTCGTACAGTCGAACCTTGATATCTCGAACCTCCATTACTCGAATATTCAGTATCTCGAAGTAATATAAATTTCCTGGCCGTTTGTCCAATTCTTCACATGTATTTACTTCTCTATTACTGGAAATTCGGTTACACGAATTTCTTGATTTCTCGAAGCAAACGTTTCCTCCCTTGAAGCAAAAGATACTCTGTAACTCGAATTTTATTAACATTAACTGTGCAATACGGCATTTGTGGTTTGTAAGGAACAGTTAACAAGTAAATAAAGAGTTACAGTGATGCTGGGAGCTGGGAAGAGAAAAACTAAAACTTCTAGTGATCGGAAAATCGGCGAAGCCTCGCTGTTTCTCGGGTGTGATTTACGCACTGCTTACGTACGAATGCAATCCTCGAAGTCGCGGATGTCAAGCTCCATTTACGAATCTCGGCTGCGTCGTATTGACGAGAAGTTTCGACGTGAAGTGAGGAAAGGTTTACAGTAACAAACAGAAGAGACTAATGGACTTTTTTCAAAGCTGTTAACAGAGGTATGTTTCTTGTTTCGCTACTGTATGTACTGAACCCTATCTTCCAAAAAGTTACTATAATAAGGGTTATAATTAAAACGATGCCGTAAAATAGAGTTTGTTTGTATAATTTTAAGTACTGTTAAAAATAAAATATTCAGTATAAGCCCGTAAATGTCGTATGGCTTTTAGTGCCGGGATATCCCAGGACGGGTTCGGCTCGCCGGGTGCAGGTCTTTCTATTTGACGCCCGTAGGCGATCTGCGCGTCGTGATGAGGATGAAATGATGATGAAGACAACACATACACCCAGCCCCCGTGCCATTGGAATTAACCAATTAAGGTTAAAATCCCCGACCCGGCCGGGAATCGAACCCGGGACCCTCTGAACCGAAGGCCAGTACGCTGACCGTTCAGCCAACGAGTCGGACAGTATAAGCCCGTCGATACATATGATTCAATCATGTGCCATACATGCTCAAAAGCGGCATTCTCTGCATTTCGAAATTTCAATAATTCGGAATAAAACTTAGTTCCCGAGATGATTCGAGATATCGAAGTTACACTGTATATACAAATCTATAGCCCATGCACCTCTCAACGTCACTGTTGCTAGGTAACACATTTTATAACGTCACTTCCGTTACGCAGTTTGTTACACGTCACGTAAATTTTCGGCGGACCCGCAGCCCTAAGACATATTCATGTGAAAAGCTGTTTATGTCATAAAAATGGTCACAAGACCTCTAGTCGGATTCAAAAGTATGGATACTTGAGTTTAAGCTTCTATTAAAAATGAGTGGATGCACCGATCTCAAACCTAATTGCACTGCGTTTAACAGTGGTATTCAGTCCGCCTCTGTGGTGTAGTGGTTAGCGTGATTAGCTGCCACCCCCGGAGGCCCGGGTTCGATTCCCGGCTGAAACGGGATCCACTCAGCCTCGGGAGGTCAACTGAGTAGAGGTGGGTTCGATTCCCACCTCAGCCATCCTGGAAGTGGTTTTCCGTGGTTTCCCACTTCTCCTCCAGGCCGCTTCCTTCCCTCTTCCTTGCCTATCCCTTCCAATCTTCCCATCCCTCCACAAGGCCCCTGTTCAGCATAGCAGGTGAGGCCGCCTGGGCGAGGTACTGGTCATTCTCCCAGTTGTATTCCCGACCAAGAGTCTGAAGCTCCAGGACACTGCCCTTGAGGCGGTAGAGGTGGGATCCCTCGCTGTGTCCGAGGGAAAAGCCGACCCTGGAGGGTAAACAGATGATGATGATGATGATGATTAACAGTGGTATTCAGCTATTTTTGTCTTGTGTATTTTTGCAGCTGTTGTAATCGGAACGAAAGAAAGACCGTGCTTTTTGGGGGGGGGGGCGGCATTCTACGCTTTAAAACTATGTGACTTCAAAACGCGTCATCTGAACGTAATAGAATTTTTATGTATCGTCAAACTTGCAAGAGTTTATCACAATAGCTTAAGAAGCTGTTATCAGTTTAAGTTCTAACGGGTTTCTCAGTCCTATAAAGCTGTGGTTAACATCGTAATGACCGTTGCAATGACTGTTTTCATAATCGATGTTTATAGAAAACCTGCACGTATTTATGGATAGATAGGAACTTCTTCAGATGCAGAGAGAAGTGCTAGTCACTTGACGCTGTTCAAACGCGAGTTGTCACATAGTCCAGCCATTTCCAAACTGTGGTCAGCGGACCTGTGGGGGCCGGAACGTAATCCAAGGGGTCCACAATAATAAAGCACTGTGTAAGTATTTCAGGAGCGAAATTTTGTTGTACACACAAATTCATAGATCATTATTCTAGATTTAGGAACAGACAGTATGTATTTCCTATTGTATAACTTAAACACAATGTATGTAATTCTTGGCCGATAAATGGTACAAGTTGGTGGCGTTTTGTGAAGACCCTGTACCATAACTTCACGTCTCTTATCGACTTTTGGGTCCATGATATCTCCAATTTTCTAGAAAGGAAACCCTGCGTTTATTGCTTTTCATGACAACATTCCTGTGTGAGTGTACCTTTTCTGCTCTCACATAAATGAAAACGAAGTATAGAAATGGAACTAATGTTGAGGCTAATCTCCGGTTCTGGTGACTACGCCCAATCATTAAAGCTGGAGACTCCTTGGGTGCATGGTCGGCGTTGAGGCCTTCGGTTGAGAAGGCCCAAGGTTCGATTCCCGGCTGGGTCGGGGATTTTAATCATGTCTGATTAATTCTTCTAGCTTGGGGACTGAAGGTTTGTCCCAACACTTTCCTCCTCATATTCAGACAACATATTACACTACAAACCACCACAAAAACACGCAATAGTGATTACATCCCTCCACTTAATGTTGGCGTCAGGAAGGACATCCGGCCGTAAAACAGAACCAAAGTGACAAAGTTCGCACACGTGACCCCACGCTTCGTCTTTGGAAAATAGCACCATCCATCCCATTGATCCAACAACTGTACCAAACCAATTTTCTCAAGTAAGTTTCCAGATCCAGACTGTTATAATGATTAGCCAGTGTCGCAATGTTTTATCATTTCTTTGCATATATAAAGTATCTTTATGTAAATGAAGTTACATTTATATTTAAAGGAAATTAAATATTAGTCCTAAATTATACGAATACATTCGAACATGGTAAAATTCTATTTTTTGTTCACTAAATTCGGTATTATGAAGGTAGTTAATACATAATGCAATGCATTTTTTTCTAAAAGCAGGTTGGTTTTATTGAGGATTCAAATACACCATATTATTCCCCAATCCTTTTGTTACAATACTCTGTATTTCAACATAATCTCCGTTCAATGCTACGCCCTTAGCCCACCGTAATGTGAGGGTCTGTATGCCTGCCTGGTACACCAATGCACATAAATGGTGTCCCGACGTAAACAATCAACACTGCCCCACTCCAGTACTGAAACGGAGGGGAGGGAGTAAAGGAGTAGTGTTGAAGGCCACTTCTGTACAGAGAGGAGGGGAAGGGAGTGAACGGGTAGTGCTGAAGGCGCAGTGTGTGTATTGTTATACATCCGCCACTGTACTTAATTCAATCACACCAGTCTTGTAGCGGGCTGTCTACCTGCAGAAGTGCCTTAAGCGAGGAGGTGAGGGAGGCCATGTTTTGTTTATATCGGGACACCATTTCTGTGCATGCGTGTACCACTCGACTACTCGATGTCGGAGCCAAGGTCGTGCTGCATCGATCACTTTCCCATAATCCACGTAGTGCTTCCCGCGGAGTTGGGCCAAACAGATGGAAGTCAGAAGGAGTGAGATCCGGGCTGTAGGGTGGATGAGGAAGACCAGTCCACAGAAGTTTTTTGAGCTCCTGTCGGGTGCGCAGACTTGTGTCAGGTCTTGCGTTGTCGTGGAGAAGGTTCACCGTGCTTTTGTCCAGTGCCATGTCTCCGTAGATATTCTACAACCGTCTGTGGACATCTGTGATGGCCTGGTTTTCCGCCAAAAGAAACTCAATAACTGCTCTCTGTTCACACGCACATCCGTTACAGAGGCTAGTTATAGCGCTGCCACAATTCGGAAATTAATGAAAGTCTGCGAGACGAAGCGGGAATATTCAAAGATATCTAAAATTCCATTTTGCTAAACCCAAAATTGGCCGAGAAATAAAATGCGTTGCATTATATATTAAACGTCCCTGGTATGTTCTGTGGCTAGGGGCTCGTTGGTCATGTATAGGATATGCTAAGAGGGGCTCAGACACAAAAAGTTTGGGAAACCCTGATTTCTAGTCTCTTATTCCTCATGGAGTGCGAACTACAGGGTCGTGCGCCGGTGATATTTCAAAATTATCCTTATAGGCCTACATTGGGCGCGTTTCGAAATGCGACCATCTTGGTGAGATGATAGTAACGATATTACCAGTGGCGGCTGGTGCAGAAAATCCCCACTCCAAAAATTAAAATATTTAGAAACATACCGGTACGTTGTTTTCAAGAGGCTCACCACGGAGTTTTCCACACTGAACACACACGCAAACAACCCCAACATATACACACATTCTTCATTAAAAAAAACTATACAATTAAACACACAATAACACCTGCAATAGCAAAATATTCACGAACTCAAACACTTGGTGTGAGCGCGCAAAACAGAACTTCCCAATGTTACCAACATCACTGAAATAAACCAGCAACGGCGTAATGCAAAATAACATGTTATGTTTTTATAGTGTCAATATAAACAAGACATTTTTAATTAAAGAAAATCACAATATCATGTCCTTATTTTGACAACATAAAAAGTACAATTTTTATAGTTAATCGATTTACAAATGTGGCTACAGAATAGGCAATTTGGGAGTATTCTATCCTCTGTGGTATTAAAAGACCTGGCGGGAACAGCTCTACAGTATTTTGTTTTCCCGTTTGCTTTGAGCGATCCCCTCGTAAATACTACCGCTGAGTCAAGAGGGTGCTACCTGCCACCTTCTCATATCGGTCGTAATGCAAGTGTGACTAGTGCTAGTGCTGCCTCTCTGTGGTCGAACGAAGAATCGCTCTGAAGTGATGTCTTGGCTGTTGTTTCCACAGCCTATCGGAACACATTCTCTTTGTATCGGAAACGTTGGGCACGCATGCGCAAAAGGCAGAGTTCCTGGTTTCCGGCTAAAAGCTTATACATTCTCGCTGAGCTGTGGTCGCACAGCACCCGGCGTTGAGCGCACCAGTAGTTAACTGGTTGTGAGGGAGTTGAATAATTTCCTATTATGTGGCTGACGTCTTTTTCAATGCACTGTATTTAATTGTAGATAATATTTTAAAACTAATTTATTTTTCCAACAGGCAGTGTGCTGCAGCACTTCAGCACGTAAGGTACGGCCGCCCCTGGATATTACTCAGCTATCACGCCCCCAAATTTTCTGATCCTTCCAGTTCAGGGCTGCCTAACAATGAAACACTTACGTTTTGATATTTGAGCTTGTAGAGTAGTTCTGTTTGAGAAGATTCTCTCTTATAAACTAAAAATGCAGGGCTCTCTGATAATCTGGCTCACAGGCCAAGGTTACACGGAGTGGAGCAGATAAAAACAACTGAAAAGCGAGATGCGCTGTCAAGGATACGACACTTGTCTTCACACTCAGATGAATTAGCATTTGCGAGATAACAGATCAGTGACGGGGTCACACACACATTCTCTCTTGTGAAATACAGAACACAGTATGAGAGAAGAGGAACGTATGTAGAATTTCAATGGAATTTGATACTGCTTGTTATAGGCAGTGTTACCAGCATCAGCAGACGCTAAAACCGCACGCGGGATAAAAATGGACCTATTTTCGCCGGGAGAACCGTGCAGTAGAAATAATAATAATGTTATTGATTTACGTCCCACTTTTAACGGTCTTCGGAGACGCCGAGGTGCCGGAATTTTGTCCCGCAGTAGTTCTTTTGCGTGGCAGTAAACCTACCGATACGAGGCTGACGTATTTGAGAACCTTCAAATACCACTGGGCTGAGCACAGCCAACTCGCTCGGTCGACTAACAACCCTTACGGTTTTCGGAGACGCCGAGGTGCCCGAGTTGTGGCCCTCAAGAATTCTTGTCGTGCCTGTCAATCCATCAACACGGGGCTGACGTATTGAGCACCTTCAAATACCACCGCACTGAGCCAGGATCGAACCTGCCAAGTTGGGCTCAGAAAGCTAGCGCCTCAGCCGTCTGAACCACTCAGCCCGGTATTATTATTGTTACGGAGATATCCGTGGTAGTTAGAGGTGAAGGAAGGTGCGGGCGGGAATAGGTCTCAACTACAAAATTAAAGTTAATTTAAAACTTTAACAAAGGTTATATTTTCAAAACTTAACAATGGTGACATAGAATGTGTAAACTTAACAAGTCAACAACAAGCCAAAATCAGGTACAAGGAAATCACAAGATTTAGGGGGTTAGTACAAGATCTGGGCTTCGAGCCCCAAGTATAATTTCTGAGCTCTCAGCTCACAATAACAAGATACCCAAAGGGCAGAACACCCTTAATTACATGGAGCATTAGCTCCCAACTTTACATCTCAAGCTTCTCTAAGGCACTTTTACCACAACACTATTTATTTTATTTATTTAGTCTGGTCCAGAACACCCTAGATTTGCCATAAGACACAGAATAATGCACAATAACAATTTTGAGGGAAGATAAAAAGATTAATGCTTAAAAAAATGACAGGTTGCAATTAACCATGTTAAATGGCATGAACTCCATATAAATGGTGACGAAGAATCGAAACGGAGTATTTGATGAGTGAGACGACTATCTCATCCTGTAGGCTTCTCGCTAGTTTATATTTTTGTCGCCATGTGACGAAAGATTTGGGAATTGTTCCCCTCGCGCCAAAGAAAAGTCCAGTCACCGTAATTTTTTAAAGGATATACGACTCAAGAAAGAAAGGGATGGTTGGATTATAGATATCCTTTTTCTCATTGTCTACGTCAGTCGGCTGAGAGGCTGAAGATTCAAAGCGTACCGTAGGATCAATAATTTCTGCTTCGTTCCTCCGTCTGTCAATCGCTATAATATCAATCCTGCGAGTGCTGCCTCCTTCGGCGAGGCAGTGGACTTCTTCGTACACTTCTAGATTTTTGAGACGAAGAGCATTAGCAATCAGCTTTCTGATGATGTTATGGCGTTTGATCCTAAGCAGTTCTCCTTGAGGGCAACTCCCCAGCATATGTGATAAGGTTTCATACTCACTGCAGTGTCTGCAGTGGCCTATGCTGGTAGAACGTCCCGGCAGAGTACGTACTGGTGCAACCATCGCGGTCATCTTCAACATCTCCCTCCATTCCGAACAAGTCAAACCATCTCTTCTGGTAACCCAAGAATTAGCAGCAGGAACTTGAGCAAATAACTCAACACCTCTTCCTTTTTGTGGATATGCACACCAAGCTTCAAATTCGCGTGTTCTAAGTATATCGCGCAGTTGTCTAACAGATTTCGTTGATGTCTCTTCATTGAGTTGAAGTTCAGATAGGCAGCGAGTTTTTATTGCTGTGAAATTTCGAACAGCATTTACGTGCGAATCATTCACAGCTTCTAGCTTAAGATTGATGTTCAGCTGTTGAAGGTACGCTTCCCAAGTAGCGCGCATTAGTGCTAACCCTTTATATTTGTGGCTCGAATAGATCATACTTGTCGGTGTGTCACTCGGAAGTTGTAGAATTTCTTTAAGTGCGCTTCTGATCATGTTGTCGGCTTTTAACAGACTTGATTTGGGAATTTTCTCAACCGAAACAGTCTGAAAGGGGTATATCAGTGTAGGGCCAATAAAATGATTTATTACAGTCAATTTTTGATGCGGTTGGAGTAAGTGAGTCCTGGTAATCTGATCTAAGTTAGCTTTCAATTTTTCAAGTACCTGATGTTCATTGAAGACTAAAGTCTGTCTGAAAGTTGCCCCTAAATATTTTATTTCTTCACTATCATTTATACTTCTAATGTTTCCAGAGACCGTCACGATATCATCAGAATGAAGTTTACCATTTTCTATAATAATGGCATTTGATTTGTCTGCATTTATATGCAAACCTATTTCTTGAAGCAGATTTATGACAGAAGTGACTAGGATTGAAGCTGCTGCTTGGTCTTTAGCTATGATCACCAGATCGTCGGCAAAGCATAGGGATGTTAAAGGTACAGTGTTAGGACTCAATTGAAAACCATACATTTCTGATACTTTGATGTCTGTGAGTTCATCAAGGATGTGGTTTATACCCCAGTTAAATAAGAAAGGTGAAATGGGATCTCCTTGCATCACTCCACATTTGATGTTTATCTTATCTGTATGACCACGAGCAGTTTGAACTTGTGTTGTGTTTTCTGTGAGAAGGTTGACTAGTAACTTCTTAATGGATCTCGGTAGTATAGAGTTCTCTATTGTCGCCTTTAAGTGATTGTGTCCAATACTATCGAACGCCTTGCTGATCTCGAGGAATACTACGCAGCCTGAAATCTTTTTCATTACAGCTGTTCGTAAAATGTCAACAACAATATTCACGTTAATGAAAGAGCCAGGGGTCATGACAAAACCTCTTTGGAACTGGTTCAAAGGGATATATTCCCTTACAATTTTATCAAGGATCTTACTTAATATGCGCCGAATAATGGAGCAAATACTAATCGGTCTCCATTTGGACAGATCATTCTCTTCACCGCCTTTATGTATAAGAACAGTCCTCGCTGCCTTAAGAACCTCAGGAATGAACCCACTTTCAAATATTCTTCTGATGATATGGGCTAAAATATTAGCAGCAAGTGGATCATAAACAGATTTCAATAAAATTTTATCCGGACCTGGGCTAGTGTCAATTGCTATGCTCTTGACAATAGAGAAAACTAACTCTTGAGATATTGAAATTGTATCATCTAAGGTTTCATTCGTATAATCAATATAGGAGTCTCTCATGCAATCATTAGGAGTTTCAAATCTGTTCCTAAAATATCCTTCAACAACATCTTTCTCTACTTTCAAATTATTAGTCCTTTTGCCACTTAAAATTTTTCTAATTGCTTTCCTCCTTTGGTAAAAATATTCATATTGAGTCAGTTCATACTCGAATTTAGCCTTCCGACGTTCACGATCATTCTTAGAGGATCTCTGTGGGTTACTGGAGGTTTTATACTGTCGGTTGTTATTTTTGTAAGTGCCACGTTTACGAGCTTCAATATATCTAGTAACTGGACTCTTTGGACCTGGCAGTAGGTCTGTAGCTGTGGCAAGGAAGTTTACAAAATGAGTAACTTGTTCATTGAATTCAGCATCACTCAATTCATGCTGAAAAATACCTAGCCATTTACTCAGTTCGTCGTGGTAAGTTTTATTTTTTGCTCTCTTTGATCAGAGGTTATTTCCAACTTCGTTGACTGACCATTTTTACTAGAAATAGGAATAGGATCTGAAGGTGGAATTTTAGACTGGCTAGGTGTAGTCGTAGATGGATTCAACAAGCAGGCTCTGTATTGCTCTGGGTGTGATTTACTTATATGTATCTTAAGGCCTTTATACATTTGCCCGCAAAATTGACATTGTGTTTTATTATCAGTGGTACTCTTATTGGTGTCATTTGCAGCCATAGTATAGGATGTATAACCTCGATAATATAGTTACAGATTATATTTGTCAATGATGATAATTTATTAGGCCCATAGACATTATTACTATGAAACTGTAGAATATATCAGAAAGTAGGGATGTGTAAATTATTTCGTCTTGTAAATGCAAACCATGAATTGAAGGTATTATAGTGGGATATTTAAAGAGAGTTAAAGATGGCAAGAAGAGAGAAACAAAAATATTGAGAACATAGCCTAGTTCAGACGTTGAATGATTAATGGACACAGAACACTTATATGATAACAAGCGGCTACCTTAGTAATATGTTGGAATTACCGCCTAGATGTCGTTGGTTTATCTTTAGCTTCTGTGTATACACTTAAAGCTACTGGACATATAAATCAACGCCGAACAATATAAATCAAAATGGCTGTCGTCTTGGCAAATATTCAGCACACTTATTTAGTGAAAATTTTCTATAATGGGAGCACAGGTATGATAGATAACATCAACTGGGGCATTATACACCTCAATACGCCACAAAGTACACGAATCAGCCTATAAATAAACATAATTCAGCATGTTAAACCACTAATGCCACCCACTTGGATTCGGAAGGTTTCCACCATGGCCTTTTGCAATAACGGACTCTTACACAACCTGCCATCAAGGCATAATAAAGAAACAGAGGTATATCGTACCCAATCTACTGGGCCTTCGCAGGAAGAAAAACAAAACGGGTTAAGTAAATGGCCCAAAATACAAAATTGAATGGAGGCGATAACTTGCACTCTTACACCAAGTTTTTGTCTAAAACCTATGTGGCGCTAGGCCGATCATACAGGGGCTAATCCCAAGCTAGGGAGGTGACACGAATGAGAAAACTTTACTACATTAAAGAAGAGAAGAACGGTTATGAAAGCGTAGTCACCTCCTTTTCAAAAATGAAGGGGAGTTCGAGAGGGTGAAGCACTCTCTATCCCCGCTTTACAGTAATTTATAGATTTTACATAGACAGAAAAGAATTTACATTTTAAAAAGGTAGGTTACATACTAAAGGTTTCGAACCCTCCCCGAGAGTTAAACTGCTGAGCTAGCAAGAAATGAAGATGTTAACCGGCCATTACCTTGTAGGAGAACTGTTGCTTGAAGAAAGAGGCGCTTCCCGCCCCCTGCTACATATTCACACGGTAAGAGAGATGTTACTGAAGTGGCACCGACACAAGAAAATCGGCAGTTTATATCCCCTCGTGGAACATTTGAGGCCTTTCAGGAATGAGTAGACACACCCTTTCGTTTTTATTGGATAACAGCAAAAACTAATACACAAGACGAGGAAGAAACACCTTATTGGTGGAAAATTAATTACGTAAATTCGTGATTGGCTACATTCAAAACAGACGGAAAGAAAGGATTTATATTGCCAACCCACAAACCACAGAACAAAATTTAGTAAAAACAAAACTTAGGAATACCATATTTCTTCAGGAGAATCCATTCCTTTACACCAGAGTGCGTTATCATAGTTTTTGGTAGAGACCTCTGTTAGAGAATGTCCCAACTTCTTGATACGGAGCAAACAAACACAAATCGAAATAGACACAGTTCAGAACACTTCAAAATTACCAAATTTACAGTAGTGACATCTTCCGAGAAACCGTTGAGTTAATTCAGTTTGTTAAAGTTCAGGCTTTCTCCTGTAGAGGAGTTTCAACTGGCGCAATATTTGAATTAGCGGCGTGGAGGTGTACCGCCC
This sequence comes from Anabrus simplex, assembly GCF_040414725.1. Lineage (NCBI taxonomy): Eukaryota > Metazoa > Arthropoda > Insecta > Orthoptera > Tettigoniidae > Anabrus > Anabrus simplex. Next base: position 70,244,532 of record NC_090275.1, on the reverse strand, counting down.
GGTACAATTATTATGACGAAGCGGGAATAGATGAGGAAGATCAGTTCACTGAAGTTTTGTGAGCTCCTGTAGGGTGCGCAGTCTTCAGTGAGGTCTTGCGTTACCGTGGAGAAGGCTCATCGTGCTTTTGTCCACTGCCAGATCTCCGTAGACATTCTGCAAGCGCCTATGAATATCTGTGATGTCCTGGTTTTCCGCCAAAATAAACTCAATAATTGCTCTCTGTTCACACGCACTTCCGTTACAGAGGCTAGTTATAGCGCTGCCACAATTCGGAAATTAATCATTATAAAAAATAGCAAAATATCCGCCTCTGTGTAGTAGTTAGTGTAATTAGCTGCCATCGCCGGAGCGCCGGGTTCGATTCCCGGCTATGCCACGAAATTTGAAAGTGGTACGAGGGCTGGAACGCGGTCCACTCAGCCTCGGAAAGTCAACTGGGTAGTGGGGGAGGGTTCGATTCCCGCCTCAGCCATCCTCGAAGTGGTTTTCCGTGGTTTCCCACTTCTCCTCCAGGAAAATGCCGGGTTGGTATCTAACTTAAGGCCACGGCCGCTTCTTTCCCTCCTCCTTGTCTATCCTTCAAATTTTCCCATCCCCTCACAAGGCCCCAGTTCAGCATAGCAGGTGAGGCTGCTTGAGCGAAGTAATGGTCTTCCAACGGATCAAGAAAGAAAGAAAGAAAGAAAGAAAGAAAGAAACAGAGAAAGAGAGAAAGAAGGAAAGAAAGAAAGAAAATAGCAAAATATTAAAACTAGCCGATTTGTCTCTCATCTAAAGTGAATCTGGCAGTTTCATCCTCCAACGGAATGTTGTCACTTCCTTCTGGTTTTTTTTTTTTTTTTCAGTTGGTGCGAAACTCTCGCATGAGGATCCATTTTTTTGAACACGCTGGCTGACTAGCTCACACTCATTAACTGAGTTTATTTCGGTTGTTGTTGGTGTTTCGGTCATCAGTCCATAGACTGGTCTGATCCAGATCTTCACGCCACCTTTTCATTTCTATGTAATTACAACAGCCTACATCTTCCCTAATCTGTTCGTCATATTCATGCCGTGGACCACCCCTACAGTTCCTACCGCCAACACTTCCCTGAAAAACCAAATGAACAATTCCTGAGTGTCTTAAGATATGTCCTAAAATTCGATCTCTTCTTCTCGTCAAATTTCACCGAATCTTTCTCCTCTGACCAATTCGATTCAGTATCTCTTCATTCGTGATTCCATCTATCCATCTCATCTTCAGCATTTTTCTGTAACACCACATTTCAAGAGCTTGTATTCTCTTTCTTTCTGAGCTAGTTATTGTCCATGTTTCACTTCCATACTATGCCACGCTCCAGACAAAAGTATTTAAAATAAAATCTTTCTAATATTCCTATATCAGTGTTCGAAGTGAGCAAATTTCTTGCTTATGCTAGTCTGCATATTATGTCTTCCTTATTTCTGCCATCGTTAGTTTCTCCAAAGCACACGTAGAAGTTCCTGTTTCTGGATATATAAATTTAGCTACTACCCATGTAACAGTATTCATAGAATTCCTTTAAGGTTTCATTGTTTCGGCATTTCACTTCAGCTAGACTGCTATTGCTGAATACAGGCCTTTGGGACTGAGCAGCGGTCGTTTGGTAGGCCAAGTCCCGTTAGGGGTTTGGTTTGGTTTGGTTTGGTTTGGTTTGTATTGCTGAATACACTCTTAGGCGCCGTTCACACTAAGGCGATGTAAGATAAGTGATATATAGTATGGAATATATTGCGACGATATATTGCTAGGAAGGATTATGACACTGAGCGATAAATCGGCGCGACCTGGACGATAAAAATTTGGTGGGAACACAATTCTCACCACATCAGTTACAAATATGAGTTCAAGTGAGGAAGACATTGTAGCGGCTTATTGGTTCAGGCGTAGTATGAGAAGAAAAAGGAAATACTGGGTACATCCCTACAATCTTACCAACCTGCACCATAGCTCGGCTGTTGTTTCTCGAAAGCTGTATCAACATGAACCAAAATTCAGGGAGTTTTATCGAATGAATCCTGAAAATTTTCATTTTCTGAAAAGTCTAGTGTCACGAACACTTGAAAATAAAGATACACAGTTCAGGAAGGCCATTTCTTCAGATAAAAACTTCTGATTACTATAAGGTAAGTAGATATTAATATGAAAAGCAGTATTAATCAAATTTAGCAGTTTACATTTGATAATTTTTTACATTTTTTTTTTTACAAATTCTACCAATCAGTTCCACTAAATTAATGAAAGGTATTACAGAATTGTCTTCTCTTCTTCCCGTCGTGTTCAAAGCTCGAAATATCGTACGATACTAATCGCTGAAGAGACTAGCAGGCGGTACTTCGAGAGATATGTCACTTGCGATATGTTGTACAATCGCGCAGCTGTGAACCTTTTTTTATCGCCTCCCTTTAGATTTCAAGTATCTGTCTGTGCGTGTCGCGTATCGTACATCGCTTACGATATATCACTTTCCTTAAATCGCCTTAGTGTGAACGCGGCCTTACAATCAGCACGGGAGCCCGGTGAAGATGAGGCAGAGAGAACAAATTGAGAGAGGCCTTATTGCCATGATTAAAAATGTGATCAGTAATAATCACAAGGTTACTAGGAAGTAAAATAAAATATGTTCAATTCAGGGGAGTAAAATAAAAAATAATGGGGTTGAAAATGAGGGGAAATGGGATATAGAAAATATTGTAATTCCTTTTCTTTTTTCAGTATATTCCACCAAGCAAGGTTTTTTCTTACTTTAAAAATATATTTCACCACAAAATGTCTGCAAGACTGACAAAATGCACACGGTCCAAGAGTGGGACTGTACACCATACGGGAAAGGGAAAATGACGTATTTATATGGCCCAGACTATACGGTTGGCAACTCTGATTGTAAACAGGACTTAGGCTTTTATGCACTAGAATGCTTCAGATGCATGCAAGGGTGCACTAAATATCCTCACATAGACAGTATGCATGAATATTAAAGAAATATGCATTTAAAATCGTGTAATGCTATTCACTCCTCTATTTACATGTATTATTATTATTATTATTATTATTATTATTATTATTATTATTATTATTATTATTATTATTATTATCCGACTCATTGGCTGAATGGTCAGCCGTTGAGGCCTTCGGTTCAGAGGGTCCCGGGTTCGATTCCCGGCCGAGTCGGCGATTTTAATCACCTCTGATTAATTCTGATGGGTCGGGACTGGATGTTTGTGTTTTTCCCAACACTTTCCTCTTCATATTCACACAACACTCTACACTACCAACCACCACAGAAACACGCAATACTGATTACCTCCCTCCATATAGGGTTGGCGTCAGGAAGGGAATCCGGCCGTAAAACAGGGCCATATACACATGTGCGACACAATTCGCACCCGCGACCCCACAGGTGTGGGAAAAAGCGGTATAGAAGATTATTTATTATTATTATTATTATTATTATTATTATTATTATTATTATTATTATTATTATTATTATTATTATTATTATTTTGAGGGGAAGGTAGATCTATATCATAGTTAACTCTAGATATACTTTAATCACGCATAATGCACTCTCACGTAGTGTCTAAGAACATTGTAACACAAGGTACACAGTAATGACCAAAACAATCAATAGGTAAGTAATGAACATTGTTTTACAAAATATTTAATGATAGAAAAAATGAAAAATCTGCATCTTTGACCTGTTTTTCAACATATGAACCAAGTCTCCCGAAGTATTTCTTATATCGTGACACCAAGTTGAATATGCCTCATTTTCTGGGAGTATAATCAATCACCTGTGTAGACCGATTCTACAACTTCATCAGAAGCGAAGCGTTGATCTCTTAGAAATATCTTCAGTGGCCCGTGGAGGTGAAAGTCGAGAAGGGGTAAGGTCTGGACTGTATGGTGGATAGTTACCTCCCAGCCATACTTCTCAATTTGGGCACGAATAGAAGCTTGTAACTTGGGTTGTGGGGGCCGGGGGGCGGGGGAGGAGGGTGGTGTTATAGTTCTCTCAATTTCCTCGTCAACGACCGCCGGCTCAAACGTTAAGCAGCAGCCCCCACCAACACCCCCTCCCTGACAGTAACCAGATATATGACTCTACAGTCTCCTCTGTTGTGACCAATAGCAGATGGCTCTTGACCAATAGCATGCTTGCTTTGTCAGTGACAGTCCACGTGGAGTACTTCAAAGCGTGCCGGTCCTGAGGCCGACTAGCTTGTCAGGTCTCCAGTGTTGCACAGCTACACGCAGTTCTGTCCCTTCGTGCTGCTCACGCTCAGTGACTAGGTAGTTAAAACGGAGAGTGGACAACGCTGTGTCTCGAGTTGGGGAAATCTTAGCACTTCGTGAACAAGGAATGTAAACACAACCGGCCAGCTAGGCTTTTTTTCCCTTGCTATTTGCTTTACAGACAGGTCTTATGGCGACGATGGTGCAGGAAAGGGCTAGGAGTGGGAAGTAAGTGGCCGTGGCTTTCGCTAAGGTACAGCCCCAGCATTTGCCTGGTGTGAAAATGGGAAACCACGAGAAAGCATCTTCAGGGCTGCTGACAGTCGGGTTCGAACCCACTATCTCCCGGATGCAAACTCACAGCTGCGCGCCCCTAACCGCACGGCCAACTCGCCCGGTCAGCTAGGCTGCAAAAGCGTGCCGGTCGGTAACGAAGAAATTGAAAGAGGTATACCTTTTTCGGCGACTGAGTGACTCTGAATTTCCTCGGTGTCGGGGAGTCGGAATGTTTCCACACCGTACCGGCCTTCTTTGCTTCAGGGTGAAGTGAGTACACCCAGGATTCTTCGCCAGTCGTCACACTTTACAGGCGCGCAGGTAGCCTATGGGATAAAATAGAAAGACCTGTACCAGGCGAGCCGAACATGTCCTCGGACACTCCCGGCACTAAAAGCCATACGACAGATACCCACCTTGCAGAAAATCATGATCTTCTTCAGCGTAACCCATCGCTATCTGGCCTCTCTGACAGTCCTTTGGGCACCCAGAGGGCACTGCTTTTATGAAATATCAGTCTGTCATATACAATATCTTACGCTGTGCACTATGAAATATTTAAATTACTCTGCTAAAGTTCCCCAAAACACCCGCCGATCCTGTCGAATTGCCGCCTCAATGCCCCTGACAGAGGATGGTGTTGAAATAGTTACAGGTTGACTTCATCGGTAAGCACTCAACTCAGAGTAATAGCTCTTTCATTTTACCATTTACATTACAATACTTATATATATTATGTACTTACATATATTTGTTTCATTGATAAGGGACTTAAGGGAATCATTGCAGAGACATTTTGGTTGTTCTGTAGCGACATGGTGAAAAATGAGTTGGCAACGCTAATGAAGACGGCAGGTGGAAGAATGTTCCGTTACGAGAGTCGATATGCGATATCTCACACTTCTAAGCACTTCCTACTACCAAATACAGTAGAGACAATACGCGACACTGAGCGAGATATCGAGGGACAGCTATTGATGCTCTCTCTAGCGAGTAGACCTGAAAACTACTGATTCTGTCATAAGAACACGTGTATTTGTGTGTGAAGTTTTTGGTGTTATTTATACGTTTTCAGTGAGTTGACATAATTAAATAGTAGCGTGTGTCATTCCTTGATATCTCCACTCAACATGAGGGGAAAGGTATGTGCTGTGTTTGGCTGCAGTAACTATGAAGTAGAGAAGAATGCGCTGTCTTTCTTTCGCTACCCTCGTGACAAGAAAATGTAAGTAATGTTGTGTTTGAATATATATTCTTCCGGTGACAAAGATATTTTTATAGTACTTCATAATCTTCTGACCTGCTCGACCCATATTTTAACTGGCTTAAAATATAATGCGCATATTTTATTGTATAGTGCAGCAGTTAACCTTCAATACCGATGTGTTGTTGTAGGTGTGATCTGTGGGTTTTGAAATGTCACAGAAGTGATTTGGATAAGGTGTACGAGAAAGAAGGGACTTTACACTTATATAAGAATTATAAAATCTGTTCAGATCATTTCCAGGCCAGCGACTTTAAAAATCCTCGTCTATACAGCCAAGGATATGTTACATTTTTACTCTAATTCTACGTAATTGTTCCTCAAAGCATCACTAACGACAACATTTTCATACTTTTCTTTCTTTTATCTCTCTTCTCAGATTAAAGCCGGGATTTTATAGATTTTCTTTCTGTTAGTAGGCTTCATGTTAAGAGGAAAATTGTCCAGCTTTTAAATGTTAATTCATTGCATCATGTGTGTAAGGAATGTGTCGATATTTTTATTGACAAGTGTCTTAATGTGATGATACAATGTTTCTTAAATGAGAAAAAAGACAAATCTAACCATAAAAGTTCAGGCAGGAATGCTAAAGCAAAAAAGTAATGCATAAATGAATTATCAACCCATTTCACAGCAGTCCATTTCACATCTTGTTTATATGTCTAATTTCAGTCTTTAAATAAGAACCTTTTAAATAATTCTTCATTCATTTTTCCAGAATTGCTTTAGCAACTTCGAAGTTAAAATATCTCAATAATACTTTCTTTCTAGACGTAATTTATTTATCCATTTTCGTATATGCATTTCCATTGATATTTGAATTTAGCGCCACTTTTCAGGTCAAGTCACTACGAGCGCCACCGTCGAATTGTCTCCCATTTTATCAAGGCTAAATCCGTAAGTGTCACGTATTGTCTCTACTGTATTTGCTACTACTTTCGCACGGGAACTCCACATCTATTTTTATTTCATTAACCTGGAAAGTACTTTTGTGATTCTATGTTGTTATTTTTTCCACTTACGCTTCAACATCGAGGTTCTGGAATTCTGTTTCGGTACGTTCCGTCGTAAAAATGAGCCCTAGCTGTAAGTCTTAATAGTGTTATTAACTTGCACAAGAAGAATTGTGGTTCATAAAGCAATATCTTCAGTGAAAACTGTTCTAAAGTTGAGGCAGAAATTGGAATTTTTCAGTGTGTTTCGGTGATATGTGCATGCCTATAGATAAATTGAGGGAGACAGTTTATACTGTGCATGTGTTTTTCCCTAGTTGATGGATGTACCCTTAATTAGCGGCGCACGGATATTTTCTCCGGTTCGATCTTAACAAGAGCTATCGGAATGTTAACTCAGAGTGTGATCATGTATGTAGACTGTTAATATACTGTAAGTTATCTGATTTACCTCTACAAATCATGGGTAAGCCACATTTATATGTACAATAGTACAAGTCATGTAAATTAATTTTTTATGAAACAATTCTCGTATTTCCCTACCCGGATGGAAACTCTGTTTGCGACTAACATGGCCTATTTCTCCGTATTTATGCAGTGCTACATTTAGCTGAATTCGACTGCAATCAATAGAAGAATGTATCCTTATTAAACAGTAACTATAGGCTAACGCGTTTCTTTTACCTCTTTATGCAGAAAAATCTATATTCGAGAGAAGGAACGAATAAAGTGAAGTTGACCGAGCTCGTAGCTGCAGTCGCTTAAGTGCAGTCAGTATCCAGTAATCGGGAGATAGTGGATTTGAACCCCACTGTCGGCAGCCCTGAAGATGGTTGTCCGTGGTTTCCCATTTTCACACCAGGCAAATGCAGGGGCTGTACCTTAATTAAGGCCACTGCTGCTTCCTTCCCATTCCTAGGCCTTTGCTGTCCCATCGTCGCCATAAAACCTATCTGTGTCGGTGCGACGTAAAGCAAATAGCAAAGTGAAGTTGAGAGAAGTTATCTAATATTTTAGTGCATACTTCGAGGTTTTCAAGGTCCATGACCTTCCTGTTTTGTTCTTCCAATCTTGTATTTTAGTAACGGTTAATTTATGTTTCACATGATGTAAAGCAAGAAAGCAAATCCCTACAGGCCATGAAGGCTCTTGGAGGGGTGGAATATTAAATGCTTCCACTATCAGTAACTTCCGCACTTGATGGGTTAGAGAGGTTAGCTCTACGCCCGGCCGCCCTTGCCCCCAGGAATTAAACTGGTAGGTACTCATTTTTGGTGTGGGCTGAGTGAAACTCAGGGCCATGTGTACCCCCGAGGTGGAAATCTCATCTCATAAATTTTTCGCCTTCCTGACGGGGAATCGGACCTACGTCCTTTCGGATGAACCGAGCACGCCTTTATCGTCTCGGCTAGGCAGCCCATTCTACATGATCAACATTAATCATGACGAATCTTACGAACTTAATTTCATTAGTTCATGCAGTAGTGTTAAGAGGAATACCTAATGTTTTGCTTTTTGCCTAGAAAAAATATGTAAAAGTAACCTAGCCTCTGTGGTGTACTGGTTAGTGTGATTAGTTGACACCCCTGGAAGTCCGGATTCGATTCCCGGCTCTGCCACGAAATTTGAAAAAATGGTACGAGGACTGGAACGGGGTCCATTCAGCCTTGTGAGGTCAACTGAGTAGAGGGGGTTCGATTACCATCTCACTCATCATTGAAGTGGTTTTACATGGCTTCCCACTTCTCCTCCAGATAACTGCCGGGATGGTACCTAACTTAAGGCCACGACCCCTTCCTTCCCTCTTCCTTGCATATTCATCCAATCATCCCACAAGGCCCCTATTCAGCATGGTAGGGGAGAGCTCCTGGGCGCGGTACTGGTCCTGCACCCCAGCTCTACCCCCGACCCAAAGACTCGCGCTCCAGAGGTGGTGAAGGTGGGATCTTTCGCTGAGTCAGAGGAAAAAAGCCAACCCTCGGGACGGAAAATGAAATGAAATGAAATGAACCGAAAGGTACCTAAGATGACATTTTCTAATCACGCTGAAGGACAGTCCAAATAATTCGGCCGAATAATACATATCAACTGATGCAAAAGACGCGCATTTTGAATCCCGTAGTTTACCTCCGTGCACGACTAGACAAGGTTTAAAAGGAGAGCAAACTTAGAACAAATTAATGATTTCTCAGACATGAACCTACAATATTGGCCTTAAAACATTCATGTTCCACGTCCAGATGTCCTTAAAACGACCCTGGCACGTTGCACTTTACCAGGATACCTCAAACTTGTAACACGCAGTAACAACAACAACAAAAACAATATCTTCATGGAAGCTGTTTTCCTGCTTTCAGTTTTCTTGGATGTTAAATGAGAAGGAAGATCACTGGGTCTTTGAATGATATCATCATTTGTATTAGTGTTTAAGTCTTACGTAACTGGGCTATTTCTTGGTATCATCTGATCTTCCCGACACTGCTGATAACCTTAGTCAATAACATATCACTAGACAGATGTTCATAGTACATTTTACATAGAGAAGGAACACAATATGGCAACAGTTTATTTATTACTGTATTCTTCAAAGAAATAAGTGATTACCCTCTTACTCGAAGACGTAGATTTCATACCTCAGAATTAGAAAGGTTCCATTCTGCCTCGTGTGTAAAATTCAGCATTAGAATGGAAAATGAGCTCTTTTGCAAAAATGCTGTCATTTACAGAAATAACATTATATTTCAATGTTGAAAACATTTCTCAGCAGATAAAGTAGGGGTCCCCATAAAACGTAAAATTAAGCAATTTACTCAATTGTGCCGAAAGTTGAAGGGCTAAAGGGCCTTGGATAGCTCTCTCAAACTAAAAAAAAAAAAAAAAAAAATCAAAAATCACTTCCGGCCTAAATGCAGTTCCGGAAAACAGGCCTAAAATAGCTTGTTTCTTTACTCGTTTTATCTTTGATCCTAGTCAAATTAACTTATTTACAAAATTCTTTCTGTAATGTGTTCCTTGGTACAATATTCTCAGGCGTTTTTTTTATTTTGTTTACAAAATGCCCACACCGGATCTAGTTATAAGGGCTTAAGTGAAACCATGTGATGACTCACATTAGGCTCGCAGTGATGCTTAACTAAAACAATGCATTGACTCACATTAGTGCTCGTAGTGGTGCTTAACTGAAACAATGCATTGACTCACATTAGGCTCGCAATGGTACTTAAGTGAAATTCTGCATTGACTCACATTACCACTCATAGTGATGCTTACCTGAAACAATGCATTGACTCACATTAGCGCTCGTGGTGATGCTTAACTGAAACAATGCATTGACTCACATTAGCGCTCGTGGTGATGCTCATAGTGATGCTTACCTGAAACAATGCATTGACTCACATTAGCGCTCGTGGTGATGCTTAACTGAAACAATGCATTGACTCACATTAGCGCTTGTAGGGTAGGAAGGCACAAGCGACTCATTGTTGAAAATATCCTAGGGATACGATAAACGAATATTAGGAAAATAAAATATAATAAAGTATGAGAATATATTCTTTAAAATACAATCCTTTTCTTAATCATCGTTATCCGCTCGATTAGATTAGCAGTTTGCCTATCTCACAACTGACTTATTTTGAATTAAATAAATTGATATATGTAATTTTGATTCCTCGTGACGCAAATCATCCATGTTTGATCCATGTAATGACTTTTATTTTTATTGTTCATGACTTTCTATGAAAGATATAGGAGGTGTGTACATGGGGTTATGTTGTAATAAAACAAAAAATACTGTTATTTGAAGCAATGAACAGTCCACTAAGCTACCGGAGTCTTGGAAGAAAATGAAAATCCACAGACTGTTTCCAGTCATTCGACCGGGTCAGGAATGGAATGAATGAAGCCCCCATCTAGCGGCGAGGATAGGAATTGTGTCGGCTGCCGAAGCCTGTCGCACTTCTCTGGAGCAATGACAGGTAAGTACACTCGTGTCTTCACCCTGAGGTAGTGCAGCTCTTTTCAGAGCACATCCGCACTGGAGGTGAGCTGCATGTACCATTTCAACCACACACCAGCCCTCCTGCCATTCTTAAATTTCTGGCAGTACCGGGAATCGAACCCGGGCCACCGAGGACGACAGCTAATAGCGCTAACCGTTACGTTACGGAGACGGACGACTGACAGATGAAATTATATTGGAGAATGTTGCTGGAATGAAAGATGACAGGGAAAACCGGAGTACCCGGAGTAAAAACCCGTTCCGTCTCCGCTTTGTCCAGCACAAATCTCACATGGAGTGACTGGGAGAGGCAGGCGCGCTGCCACCTGAGCCACGGAGGCTTCCTGTTCCTGAAATAATGAAGGTAATACAAACTTTACGATATATCGTGATATATGCGATATTTATCTGTCGGAAATGGATTAACCTATACAATAGTCAACAGGCTGATCGACTGATGTCGTGTGACCTCTGAAGAGACCTGGTTCAGGTCTTTCGAAATGACGCCGTATAGGCGACCTGCACCTCTATGAGGATGCGAGATGGTACACACCCAGCCCCCGAGCCACTGGAATTAACCAATGAAGGTTAAAATCCCCGACCCGACCATGAATCGTACCCGAGACCCTCTGACCAAAGGCCAGCACGCTAACCATTTAACCATGGAGCCCGACAGTCAACAAGCTGAAAGAGGCAGATTACTTGAGTTAGGAATGCAGAGACGCCATTTTTGGTGCAGATGAATATGGAACAACGAGCTAGAAAGAGAGCCCGTTGGTTATGGAACCAGTGTGCTGCAATCAGACGGAGAAATATAATTCAACAAGTTTGAGTTCCGTGATCCTTGATTCATGATCTCTCTGACTATCCGCGTTTACATTACTGCGAATCAGAGTTCAACCAATCAGAGACGATTTGTAATAAAAAAAGTGCGGGAAGTAATTGCAGTGTCATTTTCCGTCCTTTTTTTGAGTACGGGAAGAAGGCAATTACATCATAGTATACAATATTATTGGTGATCATTTATGTTTTATGCACATTTAGCCTACCTTACGAGAGATAATCGCGATTATTGCATTTTTTACAAACTTCAACATATCCAGTTGCGTGCACTGGGGTAAATAATTTTTATTTACAATTTTTACTATACCTTAGAACGCTTTTTACAAAGTTTAAAAGGCTGCGAACGTCTAAGCCAAGTCAAGTACTGTACGCGCACTTTTTAGTGATAGATTTTTTGTACTTGGTGAGGAGTAAGAAGGGAGCACTGCCGGTTCCGGTAAATACCGCCAACTTAATGGAAATGAAATCTCAATTGAATCGATAATATGATCGATCGATATGAATTTTCTAAACCTTTATTATCTTAACGCCAACAACTGTGTCACACACACAATATATAATACTATATAATATTTCCCGATGAGAAACGTGTTCCTAGCATGAATTCTATAGTTTGGCTTTGTTGTATAAACAACAACAGTACGAGTACGTCAAGTGTACGCGAGATGTCGCACAGCGATAAGCGATTCTTAGTTTGTGTTTCATAGGTTGCCAATACGATTCTCGAAGATAACCAAAGTCGACCGATTCAGCACTAAGGTGTAAATCTATCGCTAAAAAGTGCGCAGATAGTACAGTTGTCTCACAATCCGCTCACACTACCGCAGTTCAGCTGCTCCAGCGAGTTGGGTTTCCTTGCCGGCGCGAAAGAGGACTACCCCAGCGAAATTTAAGTCGCTTGGTTGACGCATGCACTTGAAGCTTCCTTGTCCTGGAAGCGGGGCGGGGCTGTGCGCCCTCCCCCGACAGCAATTTACGGCGACAGGCCAGCTAGTTTAGGTAAAGGATGTTAGCTTTAATATTTGACACTCGAAGTGTTCAGGCCACAGACTAGAGACTACAAGAAAAATATCAACATCTTAACAGTATAGCCACTTGCACATCGTCTTGCTAATAAAAATAGAGCCAGTTTATGAAATCAATTGTAATATACAAGAATATTTTTATTTTTGGATTTCGGCATGTATACAGTTTTTTTAGCAATTCACTGATGGCATGTGTAGAGTATGTTTTCCGATAGCCGCAGAAAAATATTTAGGTTGCCCAGCATGAACACAGAGCTAAGCGCGAAGTAAAATAATTTTGTATCGTGGTATATAGTGAAGTTATGCACTGTTCCTCCTGGATTATAGGTGAAGTTTTCGTGAGTTCTGTGCCATTCCTCATGAATATAACGTGTGTTATACGTCGTGACGAATATTTCCCCTCGTTTGTCGTTGATGCCCGTATACTCGGTAAGCGATTGAAACTAGAGGACTTCGGCGACGGTAAAATACCAGTTAAATGTTGCTGATTCAGTTTAGGTTAGGCTTTTGAAGTTAAAAACAAATAGTCCCCGTGTGTTTTGTGAAAACCATTACTGTACTACCACGAAGCGTCACCGGGTGAAACTGTAAGTACGTTGTTTAAAACCTGCTATAGATAAAGTTATGATGGTGTCGTCACTGCCGTGAATATCAATTTGGAAATATGTGCGAGTATGTGGTTGAAAATATTCTTGAAAGACCTTTCTGAGGTAGACCTTTCCACGAAAAATGCAGCCTTATAAAATGGTAATGTTGACTTTAGAGTGTGTAGTGGGGTTACGACTGCTTATACTTAAAAACATTTTTGCAGCTGGAGTAACGAATGTGTTCACAGCACGCCACTGAATATATCTCCGGAAATATTATTTCTGTCGAAAAATTGTACATGACAACAATTGTATAGAACGGTTGTAGTACGGATCTAAAGGAAAGAGCATATACGTCTCTGGTAAGACCCCAACTAGAGTATAGTTCCAGTGCATGGAACCCTCACCCGTGCCATTAGTAGACGAATAAGTTTGAGTGGTGTTTTAAAAGTAGGAAAGGTCACAAAATGAAGATAAAGATGGAATTAAAGAGGACAAATTGGGGAAAATATTCGTTTAAAGCAAGGGGAGTTACGGACTGGATATAATTTACCAACGGAGATGTTCAGTAAATTTCCCAATTCTTTGCAAAATAACGATCTAAGTGCTTACGGTGATGGTTGATATGATTGTACAGCCTGTGTCTGAAAACTTCGGTGAATGGGGCCATGAAATAAAGACAACGTAAGTTCCACACAAAACTCCTTTACTGGCCTTCAAAGTAATCTCCGTTAGCTAGAACACACTTTTGACATCGACTGTAAAGCTGCTAGAAGCTGGTAGCAAACGCTTCTTGGGAATATCCCGGAGAACCCTTGTCACGCGTTTTTGGATACTTGCTACACTGTCGAACCGTTGGCCTGTCAGGGCTAATTTAAGACGGGGCAACAAAAAAATCAGCCGGCGCCACATCCGGAGATTACGGAGTGTGTGGAAGAACAGTCACCTGGCGTTCAGCGATAAACTAGGTCACGCGGATCGCGATGTGCGGACGGGCATTGTCGTGGCGGAGCTTCTACTGTCCACTCCGGTACAGTTCAGGCCGAACCCATCTGATGTGTTGCAGTAGCCGTTTCAAAACTCTCTCGTAGAATTCGGCGTTGACAGGTGTACCCTGGGGTACAAATTCATGGTAAATGACACCATTGCTGTCGAAAAAGGCGATCAGTATTGTCTTAATCTTGGGCTTTTCTTGGGAGGTGGAGAAGACGCTGAACAGCACGCCATTGACTGTCTCTTGGTCTTCGGATCATACTGGTAGCACCACGACTCGTCTCCTGTAATGATGGTTTTCAACACCTCCGAAATTTTGTCACAAACGACAATGACATCTCCCGACGTTTCCAACCGCGTTTGCTTCTGCTTGTCTGTCAGGTTGCGCGGTACAAACTGGGCACAAATCTTCCGCTTTTTCAAATGTTCGTGAACATTGGTCCTTACACTGTCCTTGCCTACACCCACTTCATCTGCTACCATTCGTAAGGACAGTCACCGATCATTCGCAAGCATCTGTGGCACTCGTTCCATGTTGTCTGGAGATGTGCTTGTGGTTGGTCGACCCGAACGCGCCTTGTCCTCAACACCTTCCTTTCCATATCGTAAGCGTTTAAACCAGTCAAAAACGCACTTTTTACTCACTGCTTGAGCGTGGTAAACTTGCACTAACATTGCGTGTGTTTCCATTGCCATTTTGCCTAGGTGAAAGCAAAACTTCATGTTAACGCGTTGCTACGTTTTGCACTCCATTGTGCAATGGCACGAGTCCTCGCACTGACTCCGTGCGATGTGTTGCAGCGTTCAACTCCGTTTAACTGTGTTGAGTTGACCAATAGGGGGCACTTGGTGTCTTGTCTCGCAATGCGCATACGCGAGCGCATCGTCGGAACTAGCACGGTGTACAACCTAGGCGACCATTCACCGAACTTTTCAGACACAGGTTGTATTTTATAAAGTGAAAAACTACGTGGTCAGTATCCCTAGTTGATTAGGAAGGTTATGAAGAAGACTATCGAGAGAAGCGAATATGCAGGAACAATCACTTGAAAAATGAATCATGAAAGGAAAAAAACAAGCGTTGGCCAAGGGATTTGGGATAGAATAGATGAAAGTGAGGAGCCTGTCACCAGTAAGTGGAAGCAATGCCAGGACTCAGTTAAGGGTCCTGTGGTCGCCAACCCACGCTTCCAAGAACCCCTGGGGTCCCTTTTAGTCGCCTACTATGACAACCAGGGGATACCGTGTTTGTATTCTACCACTCCCACCCACAGGGGGTCATTTTCAAGGCACATTACTCATCACCCTCCACTGGTTTCTAATGGATATCGAACTGAGATATCTCGACGTCCAACAAGCTGTGTATCATTGACCTGTTCGAACAGTATTTACTAATTTATCGCAGCTGACGTAAAAGCAAACTGTTGTATCTCCTTGTGTTTTTCCCACAACACAGATAATATTGCAGTGTACAACAATCTGTCATACAAAACGGTGACTTATCTTTGATTTCGTCACGTGACAAGCTCAAGATTATCGCACAAACTGTATAGCTTCAGTGATACCTGCAGTGTGGTGATTACCAGGACACACGCCAGTGAGTACCAGCTTGTGCCTATTTCATTTAGGATCAGCACAGTCATCTTTCGAGCGCACTTACTGCATGAATGAATTTTGTTTGATATTTTGTTTTCTGTGAAGTCCGGCTCTATGGCTAAATGGTTAGCGTGCTGGCCTTTGGTCACAGTGGTCCCGGGTTCGATTCCCGGCAGGATCGGGAGTTTTAACCATCATTGGTTAGTTCCGCTGGCACGGGGGCTGCGTGTATGTGTCATCTTCATCATCATTGTATCCTCATCACGACGCGTAGGTCTCCTACGGGCGTCAAATCAAAAGACCTGCACCTGGCGAGCCGAACATGTCCTCGGACACTCCCGGCACTAAAGGCCATACGCAATTTCAGTATCGGTGTGAGGGGGGGGGGGGGCGGGGAGGGTGCAAGGGCCCACTCTGCCGCGTTACACAGCTGTCGTAACCGCCCAAAGCATGACACTGTAAGAATAATATTACCGTATTCATAATTTTGCGTCAAACGTGCGGTTGTTACAAGATACACAAGTACTGCCTTGGGAGGAAATACTTCCGGTAATACGCGGGGAATATTACGGACACATGTCTTGTCCTTTTCATAGCATCTCCGCCCGCAAGGTACAAAGTATTGTGTTGACCGTTACTATCCTCACGGATGTATTTGCAAAGTTTCGAGTTAAATGAAATAAAGCACATGATCTGCTGTGGTAATATAATGTAATATTATGTCAACAAAACACTTGAAAATACATCACACAAAGAAATTGAATTAAACGTTCCTTGGAACAACACTACGCGCCGAACGGTTAAAAAGTCCTTCAAAGATCTTCGTCATGAAGACAAATGTAGTAATAACTTTTCTCAGAATCTACCAATTTAAGTAGTTATTGCCTCAAAAGAAAGCGCTTGATCCACTGAGTGTTTTTATACCAAAACGAACTGCGTACCTATGTTGAAGAAATAAGACGTCAAATTGAATGTGCACGCATAACTTTCTTCAGAATCAACCAGTTTGAAAAGTTAAGAGCTGCAATGAAAGAGCCTGATCCAGTGAGTGTTCTTGGGCCAAAACGAACTCCGTACCTCAATTAGAACCGAAGATATGATTTCTTCAAAGTGACAAAAAATTGAAAAATCAAATAATTTGAGGAAGGCGGAAGTTAAGTGATTTATAGTACTTGATGAAAAATTTGTGCATGAAAACCTTTCAGTTAAAAAAAAAAAAGTGAAAGAAATCGACCGGTTAGAACGGCCGGACTGACTGACTTTAGTTTTCATAATTTTTTTAAATACATAGATTATCATAATCTAAGCCTTCTAATTTGATGGGCAATCTTTATTCCCCATAAGATATACGTCAATGACTGAGTGTAGTAATATATGACAGCACGCACCTTCGTTTTCAATATCACATACACCTACGTGAACGGTGCTTCACTTCATATGTTATTTGCTTATCTCCACGTTCGCCCTGTAGCTCGAGTTAGACCTCGCCCTCGGTCACGTGACTGCTCGTTCTTGCTTCGAATAGGCTCTAACCTCGGCGCGTATCGGGTCGGCTCGACTTCGCTCGAACACGGGTATCGTTTGCCCATCACGCCTGGGAGACTGATTACCTCAGATCGAGTAGGGGTATTTCAGTCGCCTTGACAAAGAATACCGCAATGTATTCGAAACGTCGGCAAACTGTATGTAATGTACAGAAAACAACAACACGGTTCAACCCGGAAAATAAACTAAATTAATCAATCATCTGCATTTATGGCAGTTAAGTGCCTTTGCTGGCGGGACCTAGTGTTTACAGTACACTATGTCTTCTGGTATGGGCTAGAGCAATTTTTTTTACTTTCATTGATCTGTCTCAGCTTTATCCTTGGCTTTGACAAAATGAAAGTGACTGAGGTATGAGTGATGCTAGTAATGCCAGTCCTTATGCAGCCAGTCCCTGTTATGAATGGTGTGAAAATATCGCTCATAGGGTCGGTTGGTGGATGCATTTCAGTGGGCTTGGCAGACTGATATGTAATAGCAACTTCTGGCTCGGTGAGGAAAGCAACGGGAAACTATCTCACTCCTCATTTCCCTAGTACGCCTCTTCAGTGATACCTAGGCCATCTATGACAGCTGATGACGGAGTTGTTGAGGATCGAACCAGCCTTCGGGCTGAGGACTAAATATACATATATACATAGGTGGCAGATTCGCTATTAATTGTTTACCTTATACTTATTTATAACTGTTTACGTAGCTTTTTCTTAAACATTTTCAACGAACTTGGAAATTTATCGAACATTTTCCTTGATAATTTATTCCCATCTCTTACTCCTCGTCCTATAAATGAATATTTACCCCAAGCTGTCCTCTTGAATTCCAGCTTTATCTTCATATTATGATCTTTTCTACTTTTAAAAGCTCCACTCAAGCTTAATCTTCTGCTTATGTCATTCCACACCAGCTCACCACTGACAGCTCGAAACATACCGCACAGCCGAGCATTTTGTTTCCTTACTCCCAAGTCTTCCCAGCCCAAAGTCTGCAACATTTTAGGAACACTGCTCTTTCGTCGGAAATCGCCCAGAACAAACTGTGCTGCTTTCCCTACAGCCCAGGACCCACCAAGTCCACCCACCCCGTATGAGATAGCCGCCGCCTCCCCAATACAGACCTGAAAAGCTATGGCCTCTGTTAGCCGAAGCTACTCAGTTAGGTGAAAGTTAAATTCACAGTAACTTCGCTACAATGCCGCAATGTAGTGAATATTAAAGGATGCGAGCACTGTTCTTGGTTTTTACTTAGCACGAAGTTCACCAAGGTACGACAAGAAGCATAAAAAATATGCATACCACATTTACCGGTATTCAGATGAATGTAACTTGAAACGATTCTCCAACCACAACGCAAAGCGAACCTTCCCGCTATTACAAACACCTGTCCAGAATTACTAGCGAAATCTTCCGGCATGGTAATGCAATAGTAACCTCTGAACGGCTAACCGTAATAGGCGGACCTTAGTGGTTAACTGTAATACTATCTTTGATTTGAGGGTTGTACACGGAAAGGCACACACCTTACCGTGCTCCTCCCTTATGTAGAGATATCTGTGCATTAACCATGACATCATCTGCATGGGCATACGTATAGTATTCAGGATCGTAGCACAAAATCCAGTGTGCTCCCTCCCTTGTCAGTCAAACCGAGCAGCTGTGAGTGTAACAGAGCTTCGATATAAGTCGAATGCTTTCGATCGATTGATTAAATCAGGACGAAACAAAGGAAACCATTTTGAATTATCCATGAATGTGTGAATATGGATGAGAACCGGGTGTTCACCTGCTAATGTGCGCTTGAGAGCCCACCGCCAATGTGTGCGTGTGCGTGATGTAGACTACTCGCTTCCTGGCCCTCTGTGGCCCTTGCAGTTTTCTCTTCTTTTTGCATTATTGCTGATCTTCATTTCATTTCATCCTTCGGGCTTAAAAACCAATTTGTTGTCGTTGTTATTGTTTGGGTCTATAGTCCATAGACTGGTTTGATGCAGCCTATCGTGTGCTAGCCTTTTTATTTCTAGGTAAGTACTATATCATTAATCTACTCTAATCTTTTTGTAATATTCATGCCTTGCTCTGCCCCTACGTCCTTACCGCCTACACTTCACTCGACAACTAACTGAACAAGTCCTGGGTGTCTTAAGATATGTCCTATCATTCGACCTCTTATTCTGATCAAATTTCTCCAAATCATTCTCACTTCGATTCAGTATCTCTTCATTCGTGATTCAACCAATCCATCTCACATTCAGTATTCTTCTGTAACACCACATTTCAAAAGCTTCTATTCTCTTCCTTTCTGAGCTTGTGATCGTCCATGTTTCACTTCTATACAATACCACGCTCCACACGAAAGTCTTCAAAATATCGTTCTAGTCTATATTGTTCGAGGTGAACACATTTATTTTCCTAAGAAAGGCATTCCTTGTTTGTGCTAGTCTGCATTTTGTCTTCCTTACTTTTGCCATAATTAGTTATTCCACTACCCCAATAACAATATTCATCTACTTCCTTTAAGACTTAATTTCCATTTGTTGATTTGAATTTGTTCATTTTCATCTCGCACACCTTCTCCATGCCTTTGCTGGCAAGATGTAGTGTTTACAGTGCACTATGTCTTCTGGTATGGGCTATATCAAATTTGTTACTTTCATTGACCTGTCTCAATCTCATCCTTGGCTTTGACAATATGAAAGTGACTGAGGTATGAGTGATGCTAGTAATACCACTGCTTATGCAGCCAGTCCCTGTTATGAATGGTGTGAAAATATCGCTCATAGGGTCGGTTGGTGCATGCATTTCAGTGGGCTTGGCAGACTGATATGTAATAGCAACGGCTGGCTCGGTGAGGAAAGCAACGGGAAACTACCTCACTCCTCATTTCCCTACTACGCCTAGGCTATTTATGACAGCTGTTGGCGGAGCTGCAGAGGATCAAACCAACCTTAGGGATGAATATCCAACATACACACCTCCAAAACTGTGTCCAAACCATTCAATAAGTTCAATCTTCTGCAATCTCAAGTAAAATATCCTGGTAACAGTACCATCAGCAAATCTCAGAGTGCCTGACTGAGTGGCTCAGATGGTTGAGGCTCTGTCCTTCTGACCCCAACTTCGTAGGTTCGATCCTGGCTCAGTCCGGTGGTATTTGAAGCTTTTCAAATACGTCAGCCTCGTGTCGGTAGGTTTACTGGTAAGTAAAAGAATTCCTGTGGGACAAAATTCCGGCGCCTCGGCTTATCCGAAAACCGAAAAAGTAGTTATTGGGACGCAAAGATATTATTATTATTATTATTATTATTATTATTATTATTATTATTATTATTATTATTATTATTATTATTATTATCTCAAAGTTTTGATTTTGTCTCCTTAGATTGTGATTCCCTTTCCAAATTCCTCTTTGATTTCCTTTACCTCCTGATCAATATAAACATTGAACAGCTTTAGTTCACTCCTTTCTGGATTGCTGTTTCTGTTTTCGTAGCCTCTCGATTCTTATCACTGCAGAGTGATGTTTGTACAGGTTGTAGATAATTCTGCTTTCTCGGTATCTGATCCCGATCACCTACAGAATCTCAAATAGCTTGTACGTGGGTTTGTTCATGTATCAGGTTAATATTAAAAAAATAGACAACAGCCACATGTATAGAACCTTTAAACGTTGCCAGGATGATTTCCATACCAACTCCCAATAATGTTAGTTATCAGCTCTTGGACTTTCACTCCCTTATTTTATATTTTATCGGTAAAAGATATGGAAAAAAGTTTGTAAATGATATTCTAAATACCGGGCGAATTGGCCGTGTGCTTAAGGGCGCGCAGCGGTGAGCTTGCATCCGGGAGATAGTGGGTTCGAACCCCACTGTCGACAGCCGTGAAGACGGTTTTCCGTGGTTTCCCATTTTCACACCAGGCAAATGCTGGGAGTGTGCCTTAATTAAGACCACGGGCACTGCCTTCCCACTCCTAGTCCTTTCCTATCCCATCGTCGCTATAAGACCTATGTGTTGGGTGCGACATAAAGCAGCTTGTATATATATTCTAAATATTTATTGTCCTGTAAAAACAACCGTAAAAGAGATACATCGAGTTTAATGTTTGAGGCCTCCTGAATTTCTTTGAATGAATTACAGTATAGCTAAGATCCTATTCAATTCTTAAATATAAAGTTTCCTGATGCAGTAACAGACAGACAACAATCAAACTGTACCCGACAGAGGCGGCCCCGTGGTCGCCAACCCACGCTCCCAAGTGCCCTTGTGGCCCCGTTTAGTCACCACTTACAACAGGCAGGAAATACCGTGGGTGTTATTCTACCACCCTCACCCACAGGGGGTCGTCAATCAATCAATCAATCAATCAATCAATCAATCAATCAATCAATCAATCAATCAATCAATCAATCAATCAATCAATCAATCAATCAATCAATCAATCAATCAGCATATTTATTAACTTTCGGGCGGTGTTCGAATCTCTGGGTTGAGAAAACAAGAAAGGACATGGAGGAAGGTGAGATCGATCTGAAAGACACCGAGAGTAAAAAATGTGCTTCGAACTAAAATTGACAATTCAAAGGTTTCGAGAAAAAAATCGAAGTCGAAAGGCCAAGCTCGGAAGAAAGGAGGAGCAATCTCAGCGAAAGAATGAAGCAATTCTGGCACTAACCAACAAACCAGTTGTTTTCCCCGGTCCACAGTTGGCCAAACTTGAAGAAGAAGAAGAAGAAGAAGAAGAAGAAGACTATTGTTCGAACTCCACTGCCGTTTGCCCTGAAAATGGTTTTCCGTGGTTTCCCATTTTCACATCAGGCAAATGCTGGGGCTGTACCTTAATTACGGCCACGGTAGCTTTCTTCCCACTCCTAACCCTTTCTTGTCCCACCGTCCCCGTAAGACCTATTTGTGCCGGTGCGACGTAAAGCAAATAATTAAAAACGAAGCAGATTAGAAATGTAAAACGTATGCCATACCGCAAATAAGTCTGTACGATTTAACAGATAATTCTATTTCCATACAAAAGTACAGATTACTCAGATGACCTTTCCATTACACCACAGACACGACTACTCCGGTGTTACGTTTTCAGCATTCTGTTATACGGCGTTGAGGCATGGACACTAACTGAGACCATGTGCAAGAAGTTGCAAGCATTTGAAATGTGCTCGTACCGAAGGATGCTGAAGATACCTTGGACAGCTAAAATGACCAATATAGACGTTTTGCATCGTATGAACAAAGAACCAGAAATTCTCACTACCACCAAGAGAAGGAAGCTAGAATACTTTGGTCATATGATGCACAACAGTAAATACCACCTTCTGCAAGTAATACTCCAAGGGAAAATTAATGGAAAACGTGGTCCGGGGAGAAGTAGGACATCATGGCTCGGCAACTTGAACCAGTGGTTTGGGGTGACAAAGCTTACTCTGTTCAGAACAGCTAGGCCCTATGAACAAACAACAGATCATGCTACTGATCGCCAACGTTCTGCGAGGACATGGAAAAAGAAGAAGAAGAAGAAGAATCGATTTATACACCTAAATATACATATACAAACAAACCGTGTCTTCTCCTCGGTTGCTCGTCTCGGTTTAGCCTGTTCGTCAATATTTTCTTGCGGAAGGGCGTTAAGGGCTTCTATTATTATTATTATTATTATTATTATTATTATTATTATTATTATTATTATTATTATTATTATTATTATTATTATTATATAATTCGCTGGGGCCATCAAGGACCCGTTAAGTCTTGTTGCATTTGACACTGAACTTGGCCTTCTTTAGAGCCCAAATTTCCCTCATTCTTTGTGAGTGGGCCTGCTTACGCTCCTCTGTCCAAGGGGCACCGTGTCTTCTCTTCGGTTGCCCGTCTCGGTTTAGCCCGTTCGTCAATATTTTCTTGCGGAAGAGATCTCTATTGAAGGCGTCTTCAGCTGAGATATGTAGCATTTGCAGGTCTTCTTTGGTATTTCTAAACCAGGGAATTGTGGTTTGGGGGTTTGAATCAAAAAAGTGAAAGATTTCTTTAGTTAACTTTCTTCCGTCCATTCTTTTCAGATGACCATAAAATCGTGCCCGTCTTTTTCTGATTGTGTCGGTAATTTTCTCTATTTTGCTGTAGACTTCCTTGTTGGATCTCTTTTGATGGATTCCATTTCTGTACTTTGATCCCAAGATTCCTCTCACAATTTTGCGTTCTCTTTTCTCCAGTTCTTCAAGGAGTCCTTTGTTGGCATTTAGAGACAGGGTTTCGGCTGCATATAGAACTACTGGCTTCAGAACTGTTTCATAGTGACGTATCTTGGTGTTTTGGGAAAGGCATTTTTTGTTGTACATTGTGCGGGATGTTTGGTAGGCTATTTCCAGTTTGCGTACTCGCTCCTGAAGTGCTTCTTTGTCCAGTCCATTTTTCATGATGATCTCACCCAGGTATTTGAATTTGTCTACTCGGGTGATGTCCCCGTATTTTGTATGGAGTTTTGGTGGAGCCTCTTTGATGTTAGTCATTACTTCTGTTTTCTCAAACGATATCTGCAAACCAGTTTGTTCGGCAATTTCCTTTAAAATTTCAACTTGAGCTCTAGCGGTTTCTATGTCGTTTGAGAGAACAGCAATATCATCGGCAAATGCTAAGCAGTCTGTTGCGATCCCCTTGGATTTGGTTCCTATTCTCAATGGACTGTAGTTGGTTTCCTGTAATCTCACCCGCCAGGTTCTGATGATCTTTTCAAGAACACAGTTGAAGAGTATCGGGGATAGCTCATCACCTTGTCGGACTCCTGTTTTTATGTCAAAGGAATGCGAGGGACATCCGTGGAACTTCACCTTGGATTTTGTATCGGTCAGGGTGGCTCTAATTAACGCCAGCAGTTTCATATCAACTCCAAATTCATTTAAGATGTTTAGCAGGACTTCCCGGTCAATGGAATCGTACGCTTTCTTAAAGTCCACAAAGACAGACACATACTGCTTGGACCTTAGTGTACAATATCTGATGATCGTTTTGAGATTTTGAATCTGTTCAGCTGTTGAATGACCTTTTCTGAACCCTCCTTGGTATTCACCTATTTGATGTTCGACTTGTGCTTCCAAACGCTCCAGGATGGCAAGTGATAGAATTTTGTAAGTCACGGGTAGCAAAGATATTCCTCTGTAGTTGTTGATGTTCTTCATGCTGCCTTTTTTGTGTAATGGATGGATCAAAGCTATTTTCCAATCTTCGGCTAGGGTCTCCTTGTTCCAAATTTCTTCTATTTGCTTTTGCAAGATATCAAGTGATTCCTCTGGGGCATATTTCCATAGTTCTGCTACTACTGAGTCTTCCCCCGGCGCTTTGTTATTTTTGAGACGGGCAATGTGGCGCTTGATTTCATCTCTGTCGGGTGGTCTGGAATCTGGGTACCTGAGTAAGGGTTCCTTGGTCTCAATGGCGCTTTGCGGTTTAGAGCAATTAAGTAAATTCTTGAAGTAATCTGCCAGAATGCTGGAATTTTCTTCATTTGATGTCGCCAGTGGGCCGTCCTTTCGCTCAAAGCATAGAGATGCTGGTTTATAGCCAGCGAGTTTGCGTTTGAAGGCTCTGTAGTACTCTCTGCTTTCATTCTTTCTAAAGTTTTGTTCTATCTTTTCAATGAGAGATTTTTCGTATTTACGTTTCTCGGTTCTGAACACCCTAGCTGCTTGGGCACGTTGGATTTTGTAGGTTTCCCAATCATTTTCTGATTTCGTAGAGTAGTACTGTTTCCACGCATTGAGTCTTTCTTGGAGGACTGATTCGCAGGTATTATTCCACCAGGCATGCTTTTTGCTTCTCTTGATTTCTGCAACGTCTTTGGCGGCCTCAACAAGGAGACTTTTGGCGTTGTTAAAGTCACAGTCATTTGGTCTAGCCTTCTCCTGGAACTCCTCGATCCTTTGCCGAAGTTTATCATTGTCGAAGCGTGTGATCTGTTTAGTTGTCTTCCTTGTGTTTGCGGGAATTGGTTTGAATTTGATAAGAGAGATATAATGATCTGAGGCCACATTGATGCCTTTCTTTACCTTGACATTCATAATCTCAGGGCTGTTTCTCCTGGAGATTGCAACATGATCAATTTGGAACTCTCCGAGAGCTTGGACGGGAGAACGTCAAGTCATTTGCTTTCTGGGTAGATGGCGAAAGTGGGTCGACATGACCTGCAGGTTGTGATTTTCGCAAATGGACACCAGCCTTTTGCCATTGGGATTGGTTCTTTTGTGAGCAGGGTAATTTCCTGTAACTTTCTTGTACTTCTGTTCACGACCTAGTTGGGCATTGAAGTCACCCAAAAGAAGCTTGACATGGTGTTTGGGAATTTTGTTTTATTTTTCATCCAGTAGGTCCCAGAAATTATCAACTTCGTCTGGATCAGACTTGTTCTTATCGTTTGTAGGAGCATGTGCGTTAACTAGGGCGTAGGTTTTGTTCGCGCATTTAATTGTGAGTATAGACAATCTGTCATTCACAGGTTCGAAATTTGCAACCGATTTAAGGATCTTGGTTCTAACAGCAAACGCGGTTCCAAGCATCACAGCTCCATTGGGGATTTCTCTTTACGCTTTGCTCTTGAAAAATCGGTAGCCT